>NW_027361825.1:12190833-13419166 GCF_039654945.1 Dendrobates tinctorius | reverse complement strand
CTACAGTAATCTCCACATTGTATGGGGCCACTAAACTATAGAATGGCACTTGTATTAGCTCTCACATTGTATAATGGCCCCATAGTAGTCCCACACTTTATATTGGCTCCCAGACTGTATGAGGGCCTCTCACAGTCCCCATATTGGCCCCCTAGCTGTATAATTGCCCTAACAGTATTCCTCATCTATAATAATAAATGCCCTAAGCAGCTTCCGGTTGTAACAACTTCCGTCCAGTTGTAACCAGTGACGTCACCGCACACCTCTTTCTATGTTAACCCTCAACACACACACTCCTCTCACCTTTCACCATCTCCACTCACGTCCACTCACTCTTTCACTCCACATACGACCCCTTCTCTCACTCCGTCTCTCATACTCACGCCGTCATCGCTGCTGATCCACGATCCCTGACATCTTCTTCCGCCGGCGCCATCCTGGATCCAGACGTCCTCCACGCCGGCGACATGTTCTTGCGGCGACGCCATCTTGAGTATCGTGAAATCCCGCGATACTCAAGATGGTGTTGCCGCAAGAGCATGTCGCCAGCGTGGATGCCGTCGGGATCCAAAATGGCGTCGGCGAAAACTCGCGAGATTTCGCCGACGCCATTTTGGATCCCGACGTCGTCCACGCCGGCGACATGTTCTTCCAGTGACGCCATCTTGAGTATCACGGGATTTCACGATACTCAAGATGGCGTCGCCGCAAGAACATGTCGCCGGCGTGGATGACGTCTGGATCCAGGATGGCGCCGGCGGAAGAAGATGTCGGGGATCGTGGAGCAGCGGCGATGACGGAGTGAGAGAAGGGGTCGTATGTGGAGTGAAGGAGTGAGTGGAGATGGTGAAAGGTGAGAGGAGTGTGTTGAGGGTTAACATGGCAAGAGGTGTGATGCTATCGCATCCTCCCGATGCGAAGGCATCGGGCCATAATCTAGTTTATAATAAATGCGCCAAGCAGCTTCTGTCCGGCTGTAACGCAGCTTCTGTCCGGTTGTAACTTGGTGACGTCACATCCAGACAGAATCTGCCTTTGGCAGTAGCACTGTGCCTCTTCTGCCCCCGCACACTCCCCGACACCATATACCTTCCTCACCATGCCAGCCGTCACCACACACCTCTTGCCATGTTAACCCTCAACACACACTCCTCTCGCCTTTCACCATCTCCACTCACATCCCCCCCCCCCCCCTTTCACTCCACATGTGACCCTTTCTCACTCCGTCTCTCATACTCACGCCATCATCGCTGCTGCTCCACGATTGGCATCGGCACGATCCCCGACATCTTCTTACGCCGGTGACATGTTCTTGCGGCGATGCTATCTTGGATCGGCGAAATCTTGCGAGATTTCGCCTACGCCATCTTGAGGATCACGTGATTTCGCCGATCCAAGATGGTGGCGTCACTGCAAGAACATGTCGCCGGCGTGGACGACGTCGGGATCCAGGATGGCATCGGCAAAATCGCGAGATTTCGCCGACGCCATCTTGGATCCTGCGGAATTTCGTCATTTACCTCACGCCGACTTGCTGTGCGGACGTGTTGCATTGCTCCTCTGCCTGTTCACTGCCATTGTCTAATTACAGGGCCAATTTGCCTCTACCACTTCATAACTACTGCTGGGTAATTACAGGGCCAATTTTGCCTTGACTAGGAGGACACCAGTTTCTTCAAACGTTAAGCATAACTACAGGAGGACCCCAGTTTAAGTCTTCTGCATAATTACACCAGTTAATAAGTCTTTTTATCTCACGCCATTTATATGCCCTGTGTTGCTGTACCCCACTTCTATAAGAAGACTATAAGTATCTGTTTACACTACAATACTCCAGGACGCCTTCTTCACTGCCAGATAACTGCCAAGTAGACTCCTTTACCTGTGCCAACATGAGTCATACCAAAAGGTATGCCAATGCCAGTGAAAGGAAAGCAGCTTTAGCACTACGTCAAAAACAACGCCGTGCTAATGAGACTCCTGAGCAAAAACACATACGTATAGGTGTATATATAGATTAAAAAAAAATACAAAAACAAAAAAAATTTAGGCACTCATACCTACATAACTTGGGTAGTAATAATAATTTTTTATTAGAGTACTATTATTTCAATAGCACTTTACATACGTCAGTAATACTGTCCCTCTTGAGGCTCACTATGTAAATATCCTATCCACATAAAAACCTAGGTGTGAAACATTTACACAACTCTCAATATTACTGTAACACATTAAGTATTAGAGGCGAGATGTGTATCATCAAAATTCTTTCATTTGGTGATATGAACCCGGATGTCAAGGTCCAGCATCATATTTGCTGCTGAGATGTTATTTCCTCTTTTAACCCCTTCACGACCCATGACGCCTACGTAGGCGTCATGCTATAAATGGCCCCCCTGCGGGTCTGGTGACCGGGGTCACTGAAAGGTCACCCGACCCGCACACAAAGGACACTCTACAGTTAATCCCTGGGGGCGTGGCTTAGCCCCCACGTGCCTACGATCGCTCTGATTGGCTGTTTCACTTTTAACAGCCAATCAGAGCGATTTGTAATATTTCACCAATGAAATTTGGTGAAATATTACAATCCAGCCATGGCCGATGCTGCAATAGCATCGGACATGGCTGGACACCGACCCCCGACCCCCCCCCCCCCCCCCACACACCGACTGGCGGGGCCGATCGACCCCCGCCACCGATGGATGGCAGCGATCGTTCGCCGCCGTCATCATCTGCTCCCCCTCCCCTGTCTATCGCTCCCTCCCACCTTCCGATCCCCCCCAGGACCTCCGATCGTGCTCCCGGTGTCCAGCCGTGGCTCCCGGCGTCCGGATCATGGGCGCCGCCATCTTGCAAAATGGCGGGCGCAGTGCGCCTGCCATTGTCCAAGATGGCGGCGCCCATGAATTTGCCGGTTGCCCGTTCATTTTTCATTTTGATCACTGTGATACACTCTCACAGTGATCAAAATGAAAAAAAAAAGTAAATACACCCCCCTTTTATCACCCCCATAGCCAGGCGCAAATAATAAAATAAAAAAAATATTTTTTTTTCCATTTAGGGCTGGAATTGGGGTTAGGGCTAGGGGTGTGTTGGCGTTAGGGCTGGAATTGGGGTTAGGGCTAGGGGTGTGTTGGCGTTAGGGCTGGAATTGGGGTTAGGGTTGGAGTTAGAATTGAGGGGTTTCCACTGTTTAGGCACATCACGGGGTCTCCGAGCGCGACATGGCGCCACGATTTATTCCAGCCAATTTTGCGTTCAAAATGTCAAACAGCACTCTCTCCATTCCGAGCCCCGACGTGTGCCCAAACAGTGGTTTACCCCCACATATGGGGTATCAGCGTACTCAGGCAAAATTGCACAACAACTTTGGGAGTCTAATTTATCCTGTTACCCTTGGGAAAATAAAAAATTGGGGGGCTAAAAAAATGATTTTTGTGAAAAAATGATTTTTTTTTTTTGTTTTCACGGCTCTGAGTTAAACTTCGGTGAAGGACTTGGGGGTTCAAAGTGCTCATCAAACATCTAGATAAGTTCCTTGGGGGGTCTAGTTTCCAAAATGGGGTCACTTGTGGGGGGTTTCCACTGTTTAGGCACATCAGGGGCTCTGCAAACGTAACATGACGCCCGCAGACCATTCCATCAAGTCGGTATTTCAAAACATCACTACTTCCCTTCTGAACCCCGACGTGTGCCCAAACAGTGGTCCCTCCCCACATATTGGGTACCAGCGTACTCAGGACAAATTGGACAACAACTTTTGGGGTCCAATTTCTCCTGTTACTATTGTGAAAATAAAAAATAGCGGGCTAAAAAAATCATTTTTTGAGGAAAAAAAATATTTTTATTTTCACAGCTCTGCGTTATACACTTCTGTAAAGCACCTGGGGGTTCAAAGTGCTCACTATGCATCTAGATAACTTCCTTAGGGGGTCTAGTTTCCAAAATGGGGTGATATGTGGGGGAGCTCCAAAGTGTAGGCAGACAGGGCCTCTCCAAACACGACATGGTGTCCGCTAACGATTGGAGCTAATTTTCCATTCAAAAAGTCAAATGGCGCTCCTTCCTTCTGAGCCCTGCCGTGCACCCAAACAGTGGTTCCCTCCCACATATGGGGTGCCACCGTACTCAGGACAAACTGAACAGCAACTTTAGGGGTCCAATTTATCCTGTTACCCTTGTGAAAATAAAAAATAGCGGGCTAAAAAATCATTTTTGAGGAAAAAAAATGATTTTTTATTTTCATGGCTCTGCGTTTATAAACTTCTGTGAAGCACTTGGGGGTTTAAAGTGCTCACTACACATCTAGGTAAGCTCCTTGGGGGGTCTAGTTTCCAAAATGGGGTCACTTGTGGGGGGTTTCTACTGTTTAGGCACATCAGGGGCTCTGCAAACGCAACATGATGCCCGCAGAACATCCCATCAGTCTGCATTCCAAAATTGCGCTCCTTCCCTTCTGAGCTCTCCCATGCGCCCAAACAGTGGTTTCCCCTGACATATGGGGTATCGGTGTACTCAGGACAAATTACACAACAACTTTTGTGGTCCAATTTCTCCTGTTAGCCTTGTGAAAATAAAAAATAGCGGGCTAAAAAATCATTTTTGAGGAAAAAAATTTTTATTTTCACTTTTCTGCGTCATAAACTTCTGTGAAGCACTTGTGGGTTCAAAGTCCTCACCACACATCTAGAAAAGTTCCTTGGGTGGTCTAGTTTCCAAAATGGGGTCACTTGTGGGGGAGCTCTAATGTTTAGGCACACAGGGGCTCTCCAAACACGACATGGTGTCCACTAACGATTGGAGCTAATTTTCCATTCAAAAAGTCAAATGGTGCTCCTTCCCTTCGGGACCCTGCCGTGTGCCCAAACAGTGGTTTATGACCACATATGAGGTATCTGTGCACTCAGGAGAAATTGCCCAACAAATTTTAGGATCCATTTTATCCCATTGCCCATGTGAAAATGAAGAAACTGAGGCTAAAAGAAAATTTTTGTGAAAAAAGTCTTTTTTTTTTTTTTTTTTTTTTTTTTTTTTTTTTTTTTCATGGATCAATTTGTGAAGCACCTGGCGGTTCAAAGTGCTCACTATGCATCTAAATAAGTTCCTTGGAGAGTCTGGTTTCCAAAATGGGGTCACTTGTGGGGGAGCTCCAATGTTTAGGCGCACAGGGACTCTCCAAACGCGACATGGCAACCGCTAAATATTCCAGCATATTTTCCATTCAAAAAGTCAAATGACGCTCCTTCCCTTCTGAGCCCTGCCGTGCGCCCAAACAGTGGTTTATGACCACATATGAGGTATCGGTGTACTCAGGAGAAATTGTCCAACAAATTTTAGGATCCATTTTATCCTGTTGCCCATGTGAAAATGAAAAAATTGATACTAAAAAAATTTTTTATTGGAAAAATTAAAATGTTCATTTTTTCCTTCCACATTGCTTTAGTTGCTGTGAAGCACCTGAAGGGTTAATAATCTTCTTGAATATAGTTTTGAGTAGCTTGAGGGGTGCAGTTTTTAGAATGGTGTCACTTTGGGGTATTTTCTGCCATATAGACCCCTCAAAGTGACTTCAAATGTGAGGTGGTCCCTAAAAAAAAAAAAATGGTGTTGTAAAAATGAGAAATCGCTGGTCAACTTTTAACCCTTATAACTTCCCAACAAAAAAAAATTTTGTTTCCAAAATTGTGCTGATGTAAAGTAGACATGTGGGAAATGTTATTTATTAACTATTGTGTCACATAACTCTCTGGTTTAACGGAATAAAAATTAAAAATGTGAAAATTGCAAAATTTTCGCCAAATTTCCGTTTTTTTCACAAATAAATGAAAACATCATTGACCTAAGTTTACCACTAACATGAAGCGAAATATGTCACGAAAAAACAATCTCAGAATCGCTAGGATCCGTTGAAGCGTTCCTGAGTTATTACCTCATAAAGGGACACTGGTCAATATTGCCAAAAATGGGTCATGAAGGGGTTAACAGGGCTGGGTTTTTGTGAACAGCTAAAGAGATGGGCGGGATGGCTGTTCACCACATCTCCTTCTCAAGGTGTGCTGCTCACAGTGCCGCACAACACATGGTCAACGCTACATCACTATCCTCCCGATGCGATAGCATCGGGCCTTAATCTAGTACTATATAATGGCCATCACATTAGCTTCCATGCTGTATAATGGCCCCCATACTAGAAGAGGGCCCCCTGAAATTGCGCTTACATTGGACTAATTGGATTGTGAATAAAATGTAATTCTTGTAGCATACCTCTTGAGTGCTGAATTCTACTTATATTAACATTTAATAATGTCCCTTGAGTCCCCCTGTACAGTAATAATGGCCCCAGTAGCGGTGATGTGAGCAGGCAGTCATGTGGCTGCATGTATACAACTTAGTCATGTGTCAACTTAACTCTTTCGGAGAAGCCGCTGTGGACCTGTCTATAGGACTAGTACACAGGACCGCACTGTCAGCGGGCGGGGAGATGCTGCCGGAGACCTGTCTGTAGGACTAGTGCACAGCGCCGCTCTGTCAGCATGTGGGGAGAAGCCACCTGGGGCCTGTCTGTAGGACTAGTGCACCGCACTGTCAGTGGGCGGGGAGATGCTGCCGGAGACCTGTCTGTAGGACTAGTGCACAGCACCACACTGTCGGCGGGGAGAAGCCGCCATGGATCTGTCTGTAGGACTGGTGGGGAGTTATTGTAAGCCCACCCTGATAGAACAACAAGACCATCTGTAAGAATAATAAGCCCCCTACCTCCCCATCAGCCCCAAAAATAGCATCTATTACATGTATTGTAGTGCATGAGTATAATAAGGCCCCCACCCTGTCCTCCCTCCATCACGGCTTCAGTTCCCACCCTGCCACATCCTCTCACATTCACCCCACAGTGACCATTACATACCTGAATATAGTAAATCTAATACATTCTCAGATGGCGTTTGCAGGCAGGTTGTTCATGGATGGCACCTGCAATGCCTGATCCAAGTGCTGCAGGCGCAGAGCATATGATGTCAGACATGGCCAGGCAGTGTCTGAAGTAACTGTAATGTGTGCATGAACCAGAGCACACAGGAAGCCTGGAGCACTGACAGGGAGCAGGTCAGAAACTTAGCAGCCTAGCTCAGGCTGCACACTACACAGAGACTCTGCCAGTCACCATGCAGCATCTCGGGAAGACAGGGGAGCCAGCAATCTGCCGTGGTCTCTCTGAGTGCTGCCTGAGGACATAAGTGGTCCAGGTGGGCTCCATCATGGGACTGGGCCTGGGGGGGGGCCCAGTAGCTACACTACTGCCCTTGGGACATCCCCCCCCCCCCCCTCTTAATCCTCTTGATGGTGTAGATGTTGATACCCCCAATGTAGCAGTGCTGATGCAGGAATGAATGGAGGACACCAGGGCTTGCAGTTGCAAAGCTTTACACAGTTCATAGTTCACACAGGTGCCCGCTTCGGTACCGTGTCCAGAGGCCCAGCCGACCTCCAGGCAAGATGGGGCTCTCCCCGCCAGCACCCCTCCAACATGTGCCTTTGCTGAACGACTCCTCTATATCGCCTATTGGTGTGAAGAGCTCCAGCACCGTGGTTCTCTGAAGTTCCTCCTGTCAGATGTTCCTAACAACTCCACTTGTATGACAGACAGCTGTAGCCCGCTTCAGGGACTCGCTCTCTATCCGTTTCGCTGTTGTGTCCCAAGTCTTGGATGGGAGTAGTGCATTTACAGCCAACTACTCCACCGGTGTCTGCTGCAGAACCATAAGTGTCCATACAACCTCGGGGACCGGGCCCTGGCTGTGCGCTGAGAACCTATAGGCAGGGTTCCTATCCAACCCACTCCTCCTCTCTGTTCTCCTTCCACTTCGTTCTGTACTTGTCTTTCTCTCTTAGGCTGTGTGCACACGCTGCGGATTCCGCTGCGTTTCCGCAGCGCTTTTGGCCGCTGCGGACACGCAGCAGTTTTAGCTGCGGTGTACAGTACCATTCATTTGAATGGTAAAAAAAAAAACGCTGTGCCGACGCTGCGGAAAAAACCGCGCGGATTTGCTGCGGTTTTGAATCCGCAGAAAGAATTGCATGTCAATTCTTTCTGCGGAAACCGCTGCAGGTTCCTATCTCCACCATTGTGGAGATAGTGAATCCGCAGGACAAAACCGCAGATAATCCGCAGGTATTTTGACCTGCGGATTATCTGCGGTTTTTGCAAAATCCCTGCGGATTAATCCGCAGCGTGTGCACACAGCCTTATGGAAATGCAGTCTCACTCACTCTTTCTTCCAGGGACCCTCACTCCTGTCTGAGTGGCTTCCTTCCAGACTGACCTGGCTTCCCCTCTGGGAGACTGACCTAACTGTGTCTCACAGCCCTCTAAGGGACTGACCTGTAATTCTATCTTTCCCAGTCTTTTTATACTAACTCCACCCACCTCCCAGCACATCTTGTGTTATGAAGCAGGGTTCCACGAAGGGTGCTCTGCTACCCCCAGCCTGAAGCTGCTAGGTGTCCCTGCTGAACTATCCTGTGTGTGGGATGCAGGTGTTGGAGTGTGGCAGGGAGTTCCCACCTTACCTAGTTGGTGGGGCACTACACCTTAGGAGAAGGTGCAGTACCTCTGTGGCGACCGCGCCTCAGGGGCGCCACAGAAGCCCTTAGAGATGTCTCAAATTTGTCCCAATCTCTGGCACTCCTCTGCTGAAATACCCTGAAGCGTGGTCCTTCATAAAATATTTTGACAAGATCAGGGTGAGAACCTTGACACATTGGCATGCAAGAGTAGGATAAGTGCTCTCTGTGGGTGCCCGAGACTGGCTTTTCATGGCACCCAATGTAACTCCCTACTGTCTACCCCTGCATATGGCAAATGTAGTTCGGTGGGTAAAATTGGCCAATGTAGGAAGTACAACTATTCTATCTACCTCAAGTTAAAAAGAAAAAAAGCCTTTTGGAAATATAATTAAGACAGTCATCTGGTGGGAGTAGTGATGAGCGAGTATACTTGTTGCTTGGGTGTCCTCCAAGGATTTGGATGTGCTTGGAGATCTAGTTTGTCGACACAGCTGCATGATTTGTGGCTGCTGCACAGGCTGAATACATGTGATGAATGCCTGTTTGTTAGGGAATCTCCACATGTATTCAGGGTGGCCAGCAGCCATAAATCATACAGATGCAACACAAACTAAATCTCTGTGCATGTCTGAATACTCAGAGGACACCTGAGCATGCTCAGAAAGACCCGAGCAACACATACTCGCTCATCGCTAGCTAGGAATTCTCCTAATCTGATATGTCCCAAAAACAGGTAAGCAGCTGTACAACGAAACCTCAGACTGCCGCAATAGAGGAACTCTCTACCTACGCAAACTTGGATATCTATAGAATCCATAACCTCTGTTTAGCTCACTTGAATCATGGGGATGTCTAAGGGTGTGTGCAGACGCTGCGGATTAATCCGCACGGATTTTGCAAAAACCGCAGATAATCCGCAGGTCAAAAGACCTGCGGTTTGGTCCTGCGGATTCGCCATCTCCATGCAGATTTTTCCGCTACGTCTACACAGCGTGTGGGGTTTTTTTTTTTTTTTTTTTGTTTGACCATTCATTTGAATGGTACTGTACACCGCAGCTAAAACCGCTGCGGATCCGCAGCGGCCGGAAACGCAGCGGAATCCGCAGCGTGTGCACATACCCTAAGTCTCGCATCCATTTTAGAATGTGAGTAAGATCTTACAGTATAAGAAAGCAAAATACACCCCAGTTTTCTGCAGTATTGAGCTATTCCTCACCACTGACGGCTTGACCTAATGCCATTAATGTGCTTTTTGGTGGTTACTAGGGTTGATCTAATGGCTTTGGATAAGTGCTTATCCGACTAGCTGCATTAGGAACTTGGATACCAGGAGCGCTCCCGATGACCAGCTGTTCGGCGCCGCAAGTGTCAAGGCTGTGTCAGTCACAACACATGCATGGAGAGCCTGTTTCTTGTGACTGTCACGCAGCCGCAACACATGCAGGTGCGGCGCCGAACAGCTGACTATCAGGAGCAATCCAGGTTACCGAGGCAACTATTCAATAAGTGCTATAGCTATTCTGATAACATCTTATCTGAAGCTATTTGACTGTAATGACCAGAGGGCTGAATAAAATCCAGTGGGTCACAAACCGAGACTGAGGCAGAAATTTCAGAATTGTCTTTAATCAAATTGCAAATAAAGTAGAACTCATTAGGCCTCTTTCACACTTCCGTTTTTTCATGTCAGTTAAAATCCGCCATTAAGGCAGAAAGCGGATCCGTTTGTAACTGATGCAAATGGATGGCACCGGACCGTTTTTTTGACGGATCCGTTGAATGCTGAATTTTAAAGGAACAGCAGTCCGAGAGAATTTTTCCACCGCCAGAAAGGATTTCAGGGTTAAATTACTGGCTGACTTCCTTTCTCCGGGCATGCGCATGTAAAATGCAGATCCTCCAGCAAAAAAAGTTGCAGGGTCTGTCCAGGCATCCCAGCGGACGCAAACATTTTGGCGGATCCGCAAAAAAAACGGATCCAACGGATGGCCATCCGTCAGGATCCGCCAGTAATGCAACTCAATGGGGAAAAAAACGGATCCACCAAAAAATGGCGGATCCGTTTTTTTCAAATACTGGCGGATTTTGACTGGTCAAAAACGGAAGTGTGAAAGAGGCCTTATGTGGAGGAAACAGTTTGAAATGCCCTAATACAGTACACTCACTCAGCCGGAGCTGAAATCAGTATGCCAATCCAAGGTTCCCTGAAGAGTATTACACAGGGATTTAAAATAAATTTACTTGTCAAAAAGGTCAATTCAGGTACTCAGAGAACAGGTGTAATTGAATGACGTTATATCTAGGGACCCCGTGGGATGACACACTGAGTATAACCTACACAAATCTACAATAACCATGCATAATTCAAGGTTCTTAAGTGCTTCAACTAGGGATACCTGGATATCTGACTATGGTACCGTTAACCTGAGGTGAGTCTCCTCTCAGGCATATAGACTGCATCGGCTGCAGCCAGTCCCAAATCTTCAGCGCCAATCTGTTGCATCAACACAAGGTTCCTCGTCGTGTCGGTGGATGCCGAGACCAAATGCTGGGGACTTGTAGTTCTGTAGCCTCAAGATGCCGTCTCTCCTCCTGTAGTCCTCACGAATTCTCCTAGAAGCAATCTGCCTGATTCTGTATAAAATATCTGTCCAATATTGCTTCTCGGCTCACCACAACAGGGACTCCACAGTCACACAGCTCTCAGGAACGCTTAGTCTCTGTTCCACAGCAAAGCATCAGGCTCCCAAGATGAAGGGGTTAACAACCTTCACACACCTTGGCAGTGAACAGTCACTTAGTGTCCAGTCTCTTTTCTTCTCACAATCTGTTTCACAGTGTCTCTCAGGACAGTCTCTCCTCTTACTCAAGCTTTCCTTACAGCTCTAGGTAGCAGACACTAGGCCCCCAGCACAGTTTTCCATCAGTACATGCTCTCAGCTGCAGCAGGCAAACACCACAAGGTCCTACTGCTCCCCTGGTATAATCACAAGTCACCCTCTTGCATGATCAACCCTAGTGGGCACTTGTGGTCAAGGATGAAATTCTGATCCTTTTTGGTCCTGGTTCACACATTGGAGTTTTAAGGGTTGTATCTAAAAAGCTGAATTAGGACAAACTAAAGTGATGCACTCCAGTTTCCTGCTTCTAGGGGGTATGTGGAATGGAGATGGTGATGTATACCTTAGAATAGAAGTAAAGTACCACCCAGATGTTTAGAATCAATAACTGACCAGAAGGCTGACTTTAATGGGAACATCTAGTCCTTAGGAAAAACTTCTAAAGCTCATTGACTGTTTTTTTACACCTACTCTATTGGTCATATAGAAGACTTTCGGCTTGCAATTTTGGGTAAGACAATAGTTGAAGGAATTTGTGTGTTTTTTTTTTTTTGTTTTTTTTGTTTTGTTGTTTGTTTGTTTTTTTTTTTTTTTGTCTGTGTTAACACACAAGTCATTTTTCTTCACTCATGTCAGATTGTAGGTGACCTAAAATGAAAAGAAGCGAGCTTTCCACTGTCAGTGCTTGAAGTCACCAGCCTCGTATAATCAAGTAATATGCAATAGTGATCCACAGCAAACAATACTTGATGCATGGCACACCCAAAACTATAATTGCTTTACTCAATCCACAAAAAATCATGACTCTGATGTTTCTGGTACACACATCGCCTTTACTCAGTCTAACGCACAGCATCATGGGAATGCAATAGAAGTCAAATTAAAATCACATGTGAATATTCAAAGTATATAAAAATTTATTGACCCTCCCACAACCAGTCAAGCACTCTGTGCAACATCATAGTAGCTATGGAAATTATTCCAGGCACTCTGGTATTTAGCAGGCTAAATGCCCCCTGCCCCTCTCCAATTGGTGGGAATTGGCAATGGCGTGTTGTGCGCAAACAGTGCCATATTGGATCCTTACGCTTGCTACGAAGTGACCCTGTGCTATGGATTAGAAGAATATTTTGGATGAGTCAAGTCTTTATATGCTTTATGTAAAGAGATGGCTACTCTTAATTCACCTCTGTTTTCTGATTTGCAAGTGCCAGTCAGTCTTTTGTTAAGTTAATTATATTTCTATGACTTGGTTCTAGGTCAAGCCCTTGACTGCTATTCTTGTGACTATGGAACATGTTTAATTCCCTCAAAGACACCATGTGGTTTGCTAAAATCTTGTGGAACAGAGACTGCAAAAGCAGGTGAGTAATTCTCTCCTTGTACATGTGTGGGATGCAGTGACGAGCAGGAGGCAGAGCAAGAGTTAAAGGGTCTTTTACAGAGGATACTCCACACAGGGAGAGAATGGGTTATGAGGGGAGTAAAACGATCAGTCTGATGTCCAGGCTGAGGAAGCTTTAAATCCCACGGTGGCACCGCGTGACGTCTCTGGCCCAACCCTGTCTCCTGACGGAAGCGGCGAATCCTGGCTCTCGTAGGCAAGGTCCTGCGTCAGTGTACGTGATGTGGAGCTCTGTATGTCACCTGGTCAGAACTAGGCCGCGCGGTCCGTGGAATGGTGCATGACAAATTCTCAGTGACAGAGGTGAGGGGGCACACATATACAGGTTGCTCATAGTCAGTGTGCATAGTCCAGGCCCGCGCTGCAGAACCCCATCCTATCGCGTTGCTCCGCGGAGAGTGAATCAACCGCTAAGTCTCTTGCTTTCCCACGCACCTTTCCCCCTTTTTTTTTTTTTTTTTTTTTTTTTTTTTTCTCCACTGACCCACCCCCTACAGTCAAGTGCAAAGGTCTGTCCAGGTCAGAAAGCTTTTCCCCAGCAACAGTGGTGACAGCCCCGATAGTTCCGGAACCAACACCAGAGAAGTACCACCGGTCCATCTTCCTACACATGACCAAGTCATTTCTCTTGTTTCGTACCAGGCACATTTTCAGGTTCACTGTATGTTTTGGGGACACTTTAAAATGTATTGATATGTTAGTTTCAGGAAATTTTCAGCCTCATGCTTCCAGAGCTGACTGGATCTCCTATGATCTAACAGTTCCTGCTCACTCCCTACACACAGGAATAACATGAGTGCTGGGTCTGAAGAAGGAAGTGATGTCTGCACTTCCTGATCAGTGTATACTGGCAGCATAAAATATGGTGTCTAGATCAGTGTTTCCCAACTACAGTCATAAAGGACCACCAACAGACTATGCTTTTGGGATTTCTTGAGCATTGCTGCCTAGGGGATGTAATTATCTCCTGGGCAATGCTAAAAAAAAAACAACAAAAAAAAAACATTTGTTGGTGACTTGAGGATTGGTGTTTGGGATGGTGGGGGGAGAGGCTGACCTAGATCATTGATCCCAAATGCATGGTGTGGAGACAATGAGGTCAGCGGGTGCTCCAGTCTGCTAGCTCAAGAACAGTAAGCATCCCACTGAATGCCTGCTCTTACATGGGCATAATACTACTCAGACAGCACATGGTAAGGGTAAAACAGTGTGGCAATACTTTATTGAACTACAAAACAGGCAGATAACAGTCTCAGCAAAATACCAGAGATGGTGCAAAATTGGCCTCACCCTTCCGCTGACTCACCATGATAAAATTTGGTTGTGACTTCCATGGCCATCTACCCCTACCTGTGGCACTCAGAAGAGGTAACGTCAAGATTAGGAAGCTGACAGCATATTGAGGTACAATGCCAGGTGACTGTAAGGTCACAACCTCACCCCCCCCCCCCCCCCCCAAACATATGAATGAAGCAGATATGTGTTTGTTCAGCAGGGTCCCCTAAGCTGTCATCCTGTAGAACAGTGTTTCTCAACTACAGTCCTCAAGACCACCAACAGGTCAAGTTTTCAGGATTTCCTTAGTACTGCACAGGTGGTGTCTTCATCACCTGCTTAAGAATTAATTCCACCTCCTGTGCAATACTAAAAATCCAGAAAAGACTAGTTGTGAAACACTGCTGTAGAATGTCAAATCTCTGTCCTTCATGATGGGCCAAAATTTTCTGGCAGCAGTCTTGTAAAGTATTCCTGGCTGGGTTGTGTTTTTTTTTTTTTTTTTTTTTTTTTTTTTTTTGTGTCAGAGGTATCTTTTTAAATAGTTCACAACTCTTGTCCTTCAAGCCATCATCCAGAAGTCAAGAAGGTTTGAGATTAAGGGTATATGCACACGTTGCACAACCTGCTGTTTAATTTTCCACCCAGACTTTGCTATGTCTGCAGGTAAAATGACCTGCGTTTTATCTGCCGACTTCCCCCTGCGTCTTGAGACCTGCGGCTTCCTATAATGGAGCAGGTCTCAAAATGCTGCAGAAATGCACAAAAGTCACATGCTGCAGTTTCTAATCTGTAGCATGTGCACTGCAGATTTGGATTTCAATATACTTTAATGGTAATGTACATCACTTGCATTTCTCCTGCGGATCTGCAGGGCCAAATCCGCAACGTGTGCACATACCCTAAAGTGCATTGTTATGAGTATTTAGTTAACTTGCATAGTTTTCTCATGTTTTCCCGAGCCACAGGATGGTCAACGAACATATTATCAAACATCCATTGTTCAATGACCCTGCATCTATCTTGCAAAGATGGCAGAGAATAAGCTGTAGGAGCTGATATAAGAGGCAAACAGTCATTCAACCATATCAGTAGTCAACACAACATTTAAGACTTGTCATGCAAGTCTGGTTTTAATCTTAACCAATTGAAAATAGGCATGGATGTTAAATGCTGTCACTCATGGCTATGAGGACATGCTACATGCTGGGAACGTATGACCTTGGCTATAAGGTTAAAATGCCTATCGACTCCTTACTAGTCCCATGGGACATCTTCTATTGTGAAAGTACCTGGAGGCTGGAAAGCTCCTCAAGCCCTAGATTACTAGCAGTCATCTGGTTAGCTAACTGTTTGACACTCGCTCATGATCCAAAAAGCAGAGTAGCCGTCCAACTTGCCACTTTTCAGGTGGTGTTCTTCAGCTGCAGAGACTGACATGGATGTTTCAGTTCTTAAGGTCACAACTAACTGCTTGCCACTTGAGAGAATTGGAATTCTTTACCACTTTACTCTATTTCCTTATATTTAGGATGAAGTTTAACTCTTTCCTTTATTTCTTGCAGGTTACGTCGGCTTGAAGAAGAAGGGATGCTTTACCATGGCAGATTGCCTGAGCGAGTCGTCTGTCACCTATCTGGGCCTAACTGTGACTACAACACGTAGCTGTTGTATTACTGAACTGTGTAATTCAGCAGCTGTTCCTAAAGTCTCAGCGATAACTGGAATTGCTGCCATTCTGGCTCTGTTACTTGCTAAAGTTTTCTAAGCATGTACCTTTTAGGTCTGGGAGGTTTTTTTTTTTTTTTTGTTTTCTGCACTAATGAGTCCTTGTTCTATAGACTTGTATTCCAACTAACAAATATAACTTGTACCTCCCTTCTCCCCACAAATTGTAAGTTATCTGACAATTTTGCTCTGTCTTCCAAATTTTCAATAAAGTAGTTGGTTTTTTTTTTATGTAACATTCCAGGTTTTTTTTTTGTTTTTTTTTTGTGGGGGTGGGCAGAAAGTCAGGCTTCTCCTTTATAGAACTGTTAAACCTGCTCTTTGGTTGTGTGGTACTGTAGATCAGCTCCAGATGTTACTGACTCATTAAAGCTTACAAATTACTACTTCATTCAGTCTGCTAAATCTATTAATGATCCCAAATAACTTGTGTATTAAAATCCAAAAAACTGTTACTCAAATCTCTACAACAAGAGATATAGTTGACAGAGAAGCACAAGAACCCATCATATTCATAAAATTGCAATTTTATTGAAAATATAAATTTTTATCATAAAATTTATTTAAACAATTGCCTACCACAATTAAAAGGAACAATAAGGCTAAGACATCATTAAACACAGTGCAAAAAATTATGCTGATTAGCAAGAAAAAAAAATCCACCAATGTGAGATAATATAGATGAAAAAAATGTTCTGAGGAGCATGGCTCTGACATAGAATCATAGAATTGTAGTTGGAAGGGACCTCCTGGGCCATCTGGTCCAACCCCCTGATCAAAGCAGGATTTGCTAAATCATCCCAGTCAGATGTCTGTCCAGCCTCTGTTTGAAGACTTCCATTGAAGGAGAACTCACCACTTCTCGTGGCAGCTGGTTCCACTCATTGATCACTCTAACTGTCAAAGTTTTTTTTCTAATATCTAATCTGTGTCTCCTCCCATTCAGTTTCATCCCATTGCCTCTAGTCTTTCCTTGTGCAAATGAGAATAAAGTTGATCCTCCTACAATGTGACAGCCCTTTAGATATTTGTAGACAGCTATTAAGTCTCCTCTCAGTCTTCTCTTTTGCAAACTAAACACTCCCAAATCCTGCAACCTTTCCTCATAAGACAGGGTTTGCAGACCGGTCACCATTCTGGTTGCTCTTTCCTGAACTTGCTCCAGTTTGATGTCTTTTTCAAAATGTGGTGCCCAAAACTGGACACAATATTCCAGATGAGGTCTGACCAAAGAGGAGTAGAGGGAAATAATGACTTCACGTGATCTAGACTGTATGCTTCTGTTAATACATCCTAGAATTGCATTTGCCTTTTTTGCTGCTGCAAACTCATGTTCAGTCTGTGATCTATTAGTATACCCAAGTCTTTTTCACATGTGCTGTTGCTTAGCCCTATTCCTCCCATTCTGTATATGCTTTTTTCATTTTTATTGCCCAGATGTAGTACTTTGCATTTCTCCCTGTTAAAAACCATTCTGTTAGTTGCTGCCCACTTCTCCAGTTTATTTATATCTTTTTGAATTCTCTCTCGCTCTAGCTATCCCTCCTAGCTTTGTGTCATCAGCAAATTTAATCAGTTTACCCTCAATTCCTTCATCTAAATCGTTGATAAAGATGTTGAACAATACAGGGCTCGGGACAGAGTCCTGTGGTACCCCACTTGAGACATTCTTTCAACTGGATGTGCAGCCATTTACAACCACTCTTTGGGTCCGATCACTAAGCCAGTTATGAATCCACCTAACAGTTGCCTTGTCCATTCCATACTGAGTCATTTTTTTTCAATAAGGATTGTCAAATGCTTTGCTGAAGTCAAGATATACTAGATCTACAGCATTTCCTTGATCCACCCAATCAGTGATTCCGTCATAGAAGGAAATTAAGTTAGTCTGACATGACTTATTAGTTACAAACCCATGCTGACTCTGTTTAATCACTTCACTTTTGACATATCCCCAAAATCCTTTATTATTGCTTTTGTTATCTCTTGCAAGCCTCAATTCACTGTCAGCTTTAGCAAATCTGATTTGTGTTCTGCAGACAGCATTATATTCTTTAGATATGCCTCCCTCTTTCCTTTTTATAAACTTTTTTTATTCGGACTCCCATGACAGCACCACGAGAGAGGGGATCCGCCCTTTAGGAACAGGAAACCTACAGATACAAAAGGGCGGCACCTCTCCCACGCATCAGTTGGTTTCTTGTTCCTGAAGGGACGGGATCCTACAGAAGACCAGGATCCCAGGCCGGCTGGCCAATACAGGTAGCGGGGGGGTCTCCTACCTCGGCCTGGTGCGGATCCCTGGAAGACGCCACGGTGGCCCAGGATGGGTAGCACGGCGGTGGCGTAGTCAGCAGGGAGCGGCGTCCGGAGGATGTCCGACTCCAGGATAAAGGCCGGCGCGCTGCGGAGGGGGCTGCGACCGGGGAGCGCGGTATCCCGAAGCTCCCGGGCGTCCCGCGTGACTTCCGGTCAGGCGGGGTCAGGGGGCGGCCGGAGGAGGTGCTTCTGGGTCGGCGGCGCCACTGCGCAGGCGCAAGGAAAACAAGATGGCGGCGCCCATCGCAAACACCGATGAGCGTCGGCTCTCCGGCCGGGTGCGGCGCCAGCTGGGGAAGGGAGCCCTATTGGGGGGGAGGGGCGCGGCACGCATACTGCTGTCCGGAGGAGGGGTATATAGGCAGGACCCTGGCAGGGTGCCTTGCCTTGGCCACATTATTGCGAGCAGTAATGGAGAGCGAGCGGTGGCGGCAGCAGCAGCAACGACGGCAGCGACAAATATCTCTGCCGCCCCTGGATGACCTTCGGCAGGTCAAGCAGAAAAAGAAAGAGTCACGTGACAGCGAACGTGCAGGACGAAGTGACCAGTCCAGCCATAAAAGCTCCTCTAAGCAGACAGGAGCATCGTCTGAGAAGAATCCCCCTCATCCTCCGGTACTTGATTGTGGCACTGGTAAGTGATCTTCGTGAAAGTTCACTCAGTGACGGGGCCCCCCTTCTGTGCTTTATTCTAGGGGAAGAAGGCTTCAAGTAAGACTAAACACAGGGAATGCGAACTCTGTGCATGCCCATTACCGGACTCATGCCCCAAAAAATTGTGCCCCCCCTGTATTCAGCAGACAGTGGCGGAAGAGTCGGCCGCGGTAGCAGCGAGTTTGAGAGACATTGTTAGGGCAGAAATGAAGGAAACCCTAAATTCACTGTCCCAGCCGGAAACTATAAAGGGCGGGGTCCCGGTGGAGTCCGATTCCTCGGCAGAATGGAGGAGAAGTAGAGACTCCCAGGCTTCATCTCCCTCGTCCTCCTCAGGAGAAGAGGACTCTGGGCGGTTTTGTCTGCCTCTTGACTGGGTAGACAAGCTGGTTAAAGCAGTCAGAGGGACAATGGAAGTAGAGGAGCCTAAGCCCCAATTATCCATGCAGGATGTCATGTTCAGGGGGCTGGAGCAGAGGAAGCATAGAGTCTTCCCGTTAAATCAGAAGATCCAGGATCTAATCCACAGAGAGTGGAAAAAACCGGATAAAAGAGGGTCGCTACCACCAGCCCTCAAACGCAGATATCCCTTCGATGATCCGGCAGTAAATACTTGGGACAAGGCCCCCAAATTAGATGTGGCCATTGCAAAGGCATCGAAAAGATCCTCACTGCCCTTTGAGGACATGGGATCCCTTAAAGATCCCCTAGACAGGAAGGCAGACACCTTCCTTAAGAATACTTGGGAAATGGCAGCCGGTTCCTTAAGACCAGCAGTGGCGTCAACATGCACAGCCAGGTCCATGATGGTCTGGTTGGACCAGTTGGAGTCACAATTAAAACAGGGTACGTCAAGACAAACAATTCTTGGGGCCCTACCAACAATCCAAGAGGGAGCAGCCTTCCTAGCAGATGCCTCGGCGGATGCAGTAAGAATGGCAGCCAGAGCAGCAGGTCTCTCTAATGCGGCTCGTAGAGCCCTGTGGCTAAAGTGCTGGCAGGGAGACATTCAGACCAGGGCGAAGCTTTGTACTATTCCGTGTGAGGGGGAATATTTGTTCGGCGCAGTCCTGGACGAATTGCTTGAGAAGGCTGGGGACGACAAGAAAAAATTCCCAAATCTCTGGCCTACATCCTACCGACGCCCATTTGGTAGAAGGAGATTCGGTCAGGGGAGAAGGTGCAATTCTTCGCCTACTAGAGACCGTCCCAGATGGGAAGATAGAAGAAGAGGTACGGGCTACATGTTTAGACGCTCGTCTAGAGATCAAAAGAGACAGAATCAATGACTAGCAATTCCCGTGGGAGGTAGATTATCATCCTTCCTTCCGGCATGGTCACAGATTACAAATAGTGACTGGGTGCGCAATGTAATATCCACCGGGCTTAGATTGGAGTTTACCCAGGTCCCGCGGGATACCTTTAAATCCACTCCTTTAAGATCTTCACCCCTCGAACAAGCAGCTTTAGAAGCGGAGGTCTTGAGCCTATGCCAGAAAAACGTCCTGATAGAGGTTCCAGAAGCCGAGAGAGGAAGAGGGTTCTACTCTCCCTTATTCCTGATCCAAAAACCTGATAAGACATTTAGAACGATCATTAACTTACGTTTCCTTAAGTTTTTGGTGAACCGTACTTTTAAGATGGAGTCCATCAATACGACAATAAAAATATTGTTTAAAGGGTGTTTTATGGCAGTCATAGATTTGAAAGATGCGTACTATCATGTACCTATCCATGCAGACTTCCAGCAGTTCCTGAGGGTGGCGGTTTCAATAGACGGCACAGTCCGTCATTATCAATATAGAGCCCTTCCCTTTGGTCTCTCAGCAGCGCCCCGGGTATTTACAAAGATAGTGGCCGAAGTGATGGCGCATTTACGGGAAGTGGACATCCTGATTGTTCCATATTTGGATGATTTTTTAATTGTGGGAAAATCGGTGGGCCATTGTACATCCCAGATAGAAAGAGCTAAGTCCAGGTTAGAAAACCTCGGATGGATATTAAACTACGAGAAATCCCGACTCCAGCCCTCAAAAAACAAAAGTTTCTCGACTTACTATTAAATTCAGAAACTCAGCAGTGTCTGTTGCCATTGGATAAAATGCAAAAGATACAGCAGCAGGTTCTTGGGGCGGTTGATAATCCTTCTATGACCCTCAGACAGGCCATGTCCCTGTTGGGATCTCTAACCTCATGCATCCCAGCAGTTAGGTGGGCACAATTCCATACTAGAGCCCTTCAGAAGGATGTCCTATTTAATAGCAGGGCCTTAAGACACTCCTTACAAGGTCAACTGTTGCTAAGCCCCTCGACTGTCACATCGCTTAGATGGTGGCTTGATGATGAGAACCTAGCCTCAGGGGTGCCCTGGATAACGCAGATAACCCGTGTTATGACCACAGACGCTAGTCCCTTCGGTTGGGGGGCCCATATGGGGGACATAGTGGTATAGGGACAGTGAGATTCGGATACGGAGATCTCATCCAACCAAAGAGAGCTATTGGCGATAGAGCAGGCAGTCAAAGAACTCATTATGTACCTACAGGGCCATCACGTGAGGATACTCTCGGACAACCAGGTAGCGGTAGCATATATCAACCACCAAGGTGGAACCCGCTCCGACTCCCTGATGCGGACAACAGAACGTCTCCTTCAAATAGCAGAGGGAAGTTTTCTATCTTTGACGGCGCTCCACATCAGAGGAAAGGACAACGTAAAGGCAGACTTTCTAAGCCGCAAGGCTCTAAAGCAAGGAGAATGGGCTTTGAACAGGGATATTTACCACGAGATTGTCCGCAGATGGGGTCGGCCAGAGGTAGACCTCTTTGCCACCAGAGAAAACAGAAAAGAAAAATAGTTCTGCACTCTGAATCCCAGGGAAAATCCACTAGCAGTGGACGCCCTCCTGATAAGATGGAACTTTTCTCTGGCATACGCCTTCCCGCCATTAAATCTTCTACCTCTGGTAGTAAGGAAGATCAGGGAAGATCGGGCAAGAGTCATATTAATTGCCCCCTTTTGGCCCAGGAGGACCTGGTTTGCATGGTTGAGGACCATGTCTGTATGCGATCCCTGGGTGCTGCCGAACCTTCCGGATCTCCTCTACCAGGGGCCAGTCAGCCACCCACAAGTAGCGAGACTCCATTTGATGGCGTGGTCTTTGAAGGGTCACTGTTAGAGGATAGAGGGTTCTCCAAGAAGTTAATTGATACCCTCCTAAAAAGCAGGAAATTGACTACCACTAACATTTATGCTAGGACCTGGAAGCGATTCCTGTCCACCTTCCAGTTTGACGCCAGAGACGGAATTCCCACGAAACATATTCTGGAATTTCTCCAGAAGGGTCCCCAATTGGGTCTCTCCACAAGTACATTAAAAGTACAAGTTTCAGCCTTAGGGGCCTTGTTTGCATGTGATATTGCCAATAACTATTGGGTAGCAAGGTACATCAAAGCAGCGGCTAGATCGAGACCCATACACAAAGACAGATGTGTACCTTGGGACTTAAATTTAGTCCTTACGGCCTTGACAGACCATTTGAACCTCTGGATTCGGCCTCATTAAAGATTATATCTCTTAAGGCAGCTTTTCTGGTGGCGATAACATCCGCACGTAGAGTGAGCGACATACAGGCACTTTCCAGATTGCCCCCTTACACAGAGTTCTTACAGGATAGAGTAATCCTAAGGCCAGATCCAGCATACCTTCCCAAGGTAGCATCACAATTTCACAGGACACAAGAGATAGTTCTGCCTTCCTTCCTCCCTAATCCGACCAACCCTAAGGAGCAAAAACTTCAGGCATTAGATATTAGGAGATGCTTAATTAAATATTTAGCAGCCACGGATCCTTTGAAGGAGAATGCATTATTCCTATCCTTCCAAGGTCCCAGGAAAGGTTGTAGGGTATCAAAACGCACATTAGCGAGGTGGATTAGGGAGGCTATCTCTCTTGCCTACACAGCAGGTGGAGGTCCGGCTCCGCAGAACCTGAGGGCGCATTCCACTCGTGCCATGGCATCATCTTGGGCAGAAAGATCTGGAGTGTCAATTGATCAGATATGTAAGGCGGCCACCTGGTCATCTCCTTCCACCTTTTTTAACCACTATCGATTAGATATGGGTGCCTATTCAGATCTCACCTTCGGGCTAAGGGTGCTGCAGGCTGTAGTCCCGCCCTAAATTAGTTTACATCTCTGTAATTCTCTCGTGGTGCTGTCATGGGAGTCCGAATAAAGTATTAAGTTACGTACCGGTAACGGTATTTTTCGGAAGCCCATGACAGCACCCTTAGTTCCCTCCCTTGTTCACATATAGGGGTGCACTCCTTTAGAAGATTGTCTACAATTTACGGTATGTGGGAGATGGTGTAAAAAAAAAAAAATTATATATATTTCTGCTATATAGGGTAGATAGGTTGTATATATTATATGTTGTGTACTAACCATGGTAGCCTCTCAAGCTCTGTAAACCAACTGACGCGTGGGAGAGGTGCCGCCCATTTGTATCTGTAGGTTTCCTGTTCCTAAAGGGCGGATCCCCTCTCTCGTGGTGCTGTCATGGGCTTCCGAAAAATACCGTTACCGGTATGTAACTTAATACTTTCTTCCTTTTTAGCATGTGCTTAAGATCTGTGTTCATCCATCCTGGCTTCCTATTCTTCCCTCTTTTTGGAATTGTTAACAATTGTGCTTTGAGAACTTCATTTTTCAAGATTTCCCATCCTTCCTGGACATTTTTGTCTTTAAGGATATCCAGCCCTTTTATCCCTCCAATTCTCTTTCTGAATCCCTTAAAATCTGCCTTTCTGAAATCTATCCTTGACGTCTGAGTCTTCACAGGTCTTCCTCCTCTAGTTATCCATAATTCTAAAATAGCATGGTCGCTACCTCCTAGGGTCCCAGCCACTTTTACCTCCTCAACCATTTCTTCCCTGTTTATAAGGACTAGATCCAAGGTAGCAGTTCCCCTTGTTTTCTCCCCTACCTTTTGGAAGGTAAAGTTGTCAGCAAGAGGATAAGAATTTCCTTGACCTGTTAGTTTTGCCTGAGAGAGATTCACAACAAATGTGTGGATAGTTGACATGGGAGATTTCAACTATGTCATATTTTTTGGAGAACTTGGCCATTTGATGCATAAAGAGTTCATCCATATCTTCAGCTTGCACAGGCGGCCTGTAGTAAATGCCTACAATGGTGTCCTTTCCATTGTTCTGTCCTTGTATTCTTACCCAAACTGTTTCCACAGAACTCCCAGTCTCTGAAGCTTCAATCTCTGTGCAGATATACGCGTTTCTAACATACAATGCGACACCTCCTCCTCGTTTATCAAGTCTGTTTCTTGCAAATAAGTCGTATCCTTCTAGTCTTGTATTCCAATCGTGTATATTCCCACCAAGTTTCAGTGATTCCAATGACATCATATTTCTTTTCCTGCGTTAGTAGTTCCAATTCTCCTTGTTTGTTGCCCATGCTTTGTGCATTCATATAGAAACATTTTAGTTTGTGATTGGTTTCTCTTTCTCCAATATTTTTATTAGATTCTTTTGTCTTTGTTCTTCCTTTCCACTTCTAATAGCAGAGTTCTCAATAGCATTTGTCAGGTGTATGGCTTTTTCTGGTCTTTTGCTTCCCTTCCCATGTTGTTCTAGTTTAAAGCTCTCCTTACAAGTGTAGCAAGGCGACTTCCAATTACGTGTTTTCCAGTCTTCGTAAAGTGTAGTCCATTATATAGGTAATTCACTCCATGATCCATAAATCCAAATCGTTGCGGACGGCACCATCGACGTAGCCAGTTGTTCACCTGCAGAATCTTATTCCACCTCCTTGTTCCATGGCCATCCACTGGGAGGATGGAAGAGAAGACCACCTGCGCTCCCAGTTCTTTCACTTTCTTGCCTAAGTTTTCAAAGTCTCTGCAGATGGTTTCCAGGTCGTTTCTTGCGGTGCCATTTGTCCCCACATGTAGTAGCAGGAATGGGTAGTTTTTCTCACGGCAATCTTCATTGATATTACAGCGCTTTTTATAGTTCTATGCACTTTTTCACATAATTTAAATGGATAAATTAGTGATGTTATGGTATACTGAGTGATATTCATGTATGAGTCATTTTGAATATAGCTAATTCACCTGTGGGTTTTTTGTTTTTTTTTTTCCTCCAAATTAAGCACGGTCATGGTTATAAGCTATTTTGCATATATTAAGGCAATTCATGTAGTGCTTTTTATTTGGATATATTTATAGATTATTATGTATGAATAGATTATCAAAAAAAACAAGGGACAAGCTGTATTTTCGAACAACACCATTGGTTTTAACATATCGTGTACTTGCGAAAGGGGAAAAAAAAAATTCTAAGTGTGGTGAAACTGCAAAAACTGCAATTCCAGTTTGTTTACCATGTCCACTAAATACGAAACCTGACCTACCATTATGATTCTCCAGGTCATTACAAGTACAGACACCAACCATGTATAGGTTATTTTCCCAGGACGTTACTCCTGCCATGGAGGTCATCCTTACAGGGACAGGAAACATGGAGAAGTTAAAAGGCCCCCCCCCCCTTCTATGTTCTTTATTGTCCCTGCATGGAGGGGGAAGTACTGAGAAAAGCGCAGTGCTTACCGGCTCAGAGGGATCATGCAGCCTGGGTTCTCCTTCCCTCTGTCAAAGAAGCCCACGGCTGACACTCCCCTGAAGGGTGGCCCATCGGCCTCAGAGACCAGATGAGCTACTGGGTAGAGCCAATTAACTCTAACGGGGAGGGGCTCTTCAACGGTGGCTGGTGATGTGCAACGTCTTCTGTGTACATGCGCTGAATGAGGGACAACCGCTTGCCCAGTGACATCATGGTCGCAGCGGCATCTGACTTCCAGTGTTGTACATTCCACGGTGGAAGTGTGCAATCAAGTAATATAAAGATTACCTATGTCTCTGGATGCTCTCACCGCATACAATGGCAGTGGCGGAAGCTGGCAGAGAGCAGGAGTGCATGGTGAGTGTGTGTGTGCACAGATCTCACTGTTGATACAGGATCCTGATTATGCCTCCCCCCCACCTCTGAATTAGGATAAGGGGCCACGGGCAGTTAGCTACCCCTAAAGTTGGGCAAGGCTACTATGAAATCCAAGACATGCCCCATCTGTAATATGAAATTACCGGAGACTTTTAGGAAACTCCTGCATGAAGGCTGCACCACTAAGATCGTTAGGGATGAGCAACCGTCCTTTCTAGCGGCGATGCAGTCTGAGAAGAGGTCCGGGCCACCATCTCTAACCTCACCCTGCTCCAGGCTACCAACCCAGGCCCTAGAGCTAAGAGACCACGTTGGGAAATGGAGCTGAGCTCAGAAGAGGAACTCCAGTTCTTAGGCGAGGAGGAAACAGAAGTTGTTGCAGAAATTCCAGACGAAGACAAGATAAAATACCTTTTTACCTTGGAGAATACTGATGAGCTTATTCAGGCATTCGGAAGCACAATGCAGGAGGGAGAAGCCCAAAAATCACGGTCTATCCAGGACGAGATGTTTGGTGGTCTCAGATCCCAGAAACAGCGAATGTTCCCAGTGAACAGTCATATCAGGGTGATGATCCTGGAGGAATAGGAAGACGCAGAGAAATGTCTGGTAATACCCCATGACTTCAGAATGCAGTTCCCCTTTGAACCTGAGGATATTAAGCTGTTAGAAGTTCCCAATATAGACGTTCCTGTGGCCAAAAAGACTTCCATACCCTTTGAGGACTTCTTGCAGTTGAGAGAACCAATGAATAGGAAGGCGGATAACCTTCTTAAAAGAGCCTGGGATGCTTCGGCAGCAATATTGAAAGCCAGTATTACTGCCACCTCAGTTGCTAGATCCATGTTTTTATGGATCAGACAACTAGAGGAACATCTGACTAACAAAATGCCTAGGGAAGACATCTTAGCGTCCCTTTCCTTAATGAAGTCAGCCATGGGTTTTATGGCCCATGTCTCCGCCAAGTTGGTCAGGTTCATGTCCAGGAACAGCTCTTTATCCAATGGGGCCTTAGGGCCATTTGAATTAAAACTTGGTCAGGGAATAACTCCTCTAAAAATAAATTATGCTCTATTCTCTTCTCAGGGCTGAGAATGTGTTTCCTGTCCCTTTAAGGATGAGAACGATGACTTCCATGGTGCCTTCAGGATGGACTCCTGGAAACATAATTACTGGTAGGTCTAATACCAGTGGTGAAAAAAATTCCAAAATGTGTTCAAGAAAAAGGCGCCATTTTTGTGGTCTGAGGCTGGATGAGGGCCAAGCTGGCGTTATTATTGATACCATTTTGGTGTAGATACAATCTTTTGACCACCCGTTATTACTAGAGTTGAGCGACTTTGGTCGGATCGGGTTTCGTGAAACCCGAATGAAACAAAATAAGTTTCAGATGAAACTTGTCCGACTAGAGCAAAACAAAGTCGGAGTTTCGTCCGACTTTTATTTCCCATTGACTTGCACTGGGGTCGGGTTTCGGACGAAACTCCGACTTTGTTTTGCTCTAGTCGGACGAGTTTCATCTGAAACTTATTTTGTTTCATTCGGGTTTCACGAAACCCGATCCGACCAAAGTCGCTCAACTCTAGTTATTACATTTCATTGCAATGTAGCGGCGATCAAAAAATGTAATTCTGGTGTTTTGAAAAATTTTTTCTCATTACGCCGTTTAGGCCTTTTTCACACTTCAGTTTTTTTCACGTCAGTCATAATCCGCCAATTTTTAAAAAAACGGATCTGCCAAAAAAGGGACGGATCCGTTTTTTTCCCCCATAGACTTACATTATTGGCGGATTTTGACTGACGGTCGTCCGTCACCCCCGTTTTTTGACGGATCCGCCAAAATTTTTCTGGCTCCCGGGCGGATGAGACGGACACTGCAACGTTTTTTTTCTTCTTGACAGTCCGCTATTTTCATGTGCGCATGCTCGGAAGCTTTGCTCCAGGATAATTTTTAACCCAGTAATGCCGTTCCGGGATCATAAAAAAAATCTTCTCTTTCTCTCTCTCCACGCTGCGGTTCCTTTAAAATTTCACTTTCACCGGATCCGTCAAAAGAATGGTCCGGTGACACCCGTTGATCTCACAGCGATCACGGATCCGTTTTCCGCCATTTTTGCGGATAACAACTGACAGACAACAACGGAAGTGTGAAGCAGGCCTTAGCGATCAGGTTCTTTCTTTTTTATATTGATCTGGTGATCCTGAAAACGTCAATACCAGTTATGAGTATATTTGTTTTTTTTACTTGTGTGTTGAATGGGGCGAAAGGGGGGTGATTTGAACTTTTATATACGGTATATATTTTTTATATATATTTTTAAAGATTTTTTGCATGCTTCAATACTATTGGAGACTAGAAGCTGCAGTACTTTGATCACCTCTGCTACATACAGCAGATTGCCTGTGTGTAGCAGAAATGCTCACTTACTATGAGTGCTGACCTCAGGGCCCCGCTCATAGCAATCTGGCAGACCTATGGTTGTCATGCCGACCCAACGGTGACCTGCAATCGTGTGATGGGGTCACCAATGGGAAGGATTAGTGACGGGCTTCATGTAAGAGCGAGTTAAATGCCGTTGTCGAGAGATTGACAGCATTTAATTAGTTAACAGCCGCAGGTGGATCGCTGGGCCCACACCAAACATAGGGAGCCTGACATGTGCGTACTATTTGGGTATGTGCACACGTTGCGCATTGCTGTGCGAAATTTTCTGCGTGGAATCTGCATCTCTTGGAAGAATTCGCAGGTCAAAATCTGCGCATTTTTTATGCGGATTTCCTGTGGATTTATTGCGGATTTTGTGCGGATTTGGCATGCATTTTAACACCTGCGGATTCCTGTAATGGAATGGGTGTAAAAATGCTGCGGAATCCACACAAAGAATTGCCATGCTGTGAAAAAAAAAACCGCTGCGTTACTGCACAGTTTGTTCCGCAGCATGTGCACAGCAAATTTTTTTTACCCATAGAATAACATTGTACTGTAAATCACTTGCGGATTTGCAGCGGCAAATCCGCTGCGGATCCGCAACGTGTGCACATACCCTTATGGCACTTGTCGGAAAGGGGTTAATAGAGTTAGGACTGTCCCAACTACGAACCAGTGTTCTGCAAATAACACTTACCCTGGAATTGGAAGTCATTGTGTGTTAGAAAAAAATGAACTGCTTCACAGGCAAAATCAACAAAGCCATTGTTTTTTTCTGAAAAAACACCAAGGTTAGTCAGGTCATGTTACACCCGGTTCTGGCACTGCTCCCAGTTCTGATCTCTCGCCCACTCTTGCTCCCGAGGCTACCCCTGTACCTCTGCGAGGTCCCTGTCAGGATCCTCGCACTCCAGTGTCGGACTGGGGTGCCAAGGGCCCCCCAGTAACACTGACTTTTGGGGCCCACATGCATGCAATAATTTCATTACCCTCGTTCACAAATTTACCTATATCTCTGTATAATAAGAAACTGGGTAGTTTGATTAATGAATGATGAGATGCTGCCTTTTTCTATACAGAATCAATTGAATTATGCCAAGTACTTATCATACAGCGAGGTTGGGGGCTCAGATCTGCACACTGGCCCATCGGGGGATTCCCCTGTTACCCTATGGGCCAGTCCGAGCCTGTCTGTCTCTTGGCGTCCTGCTGCTGCCTCTCTCCCCTCTGCTTCCTGGCGCGCTGCCAGCAGGCCTCCAGGGAGAATGCTTAGGATGCGCGTGCTTACCACCGGTCTCTTAAAGAGACAGCGTGCATTTTTTGAAAATATCAATTAATCAATGGCAGCGCACTAATTACTATCTCTTGCCCTTGCATCATAGAGAGCAACGAGCATCTACTCTTGCTAATCCCGGTTCTGTCTTTGTTCTGCCTGCGCTGTTATAGCATTCCGTTTAGTACTCTGCTTCCACTCTTTGCCTCCCAGAATATCAGTGACCAGTTGTTCGACTATCCTAGACAACATCTGTACCATTACTCTCAAGTTCCATCCCGTTCTGCCACTCGCTATCTGAACCCTTGGACAACGCTAAAGTTGCTGGTGCCAGCTTCCTCCCATCTACACAGAACCTGACTATCCTCGCCAGATCAAGCTTCACCTCGTATACCCTGTGTCCGCCAGTCTGCTTCACCATATCTGTAATATCTGGTTACCTTTTTGTCCCACTGGGTCAGCTGCCACGAGTCTGGGGTCTAACTGGAGGTAGCATCTGTGTCCCCCAGGTATTTCGCACTGGTCCTGTTCGAAGGATCTTACTACGAGTACCTGGGGCTCACTAGTCACGCCCCCTTCGGAGCCCCCCCGGACTGTGGTCCTGAGGTTCCACTCAAAAAATAAAAGACGAATGTGAACTTCATCACCTGTGCCTCCGCTTCCATTCATTACAGGTCACCTGACAGGGTGTGGAGCATGTAGTTCCTGAATGAAGCCAGTGCAGCTGCAGCATGAACATCAGAAAGGAAGGAGGAATTCAGCAAGGAAACTTGTAAATTTTTTTAAAACTTAGCTTTTAATTCAGTCATATAAAAAGCTCCATTTAAGAACCAGTAGACTATTAGACAGTACAAAAAAGGAAGTCACAGACCCACGAGTTTCGACGGAATTTTTTCCGCTGCTTTGATGTTTTTAATATGCTCCAGAGATCGAACACGTAATTCTCGTGTGGTCATAACCACATATAATAAGTTACAAGGACAAGATGCTTGATAGAGAACCATAGTTGTACGGCAGTTTATAAAATGTAAATCTTATATTGACGTATACGTGCAGAGTCATAAAAACATTCGTTTTTACCATATATTGACATGCTTTGCAGGTCCCACAGCAAAAAGATCCCCACTTGGGACCCTTTAAAATCAAAAATATATTGATATATAGAAGGCATGTAATGGCCATGGACCAATGAATCACGCAGAGTCTTACTGCGTTTTGCAATAATTAGGGGTCGCTCAGGTAGGAGTCTAGATAAACTGGGATCCTGCAAAAGAATCGGACAAAACGTAGTAATAATATTAGTCATTTCTCACCACCTGGAATGGTAATTTGTAATAAAATGCACATGTCTATCTGTGAGGGACGAGGGAGAATCCATTTTGGATTATAGGTTCAGGACATCTCCGTCCACTCCTGGAATGTGCCCAGGATGAGCATTAACAAAGTGCCGGAGATAATTAGTCAGGTTCTGATTGACTCATTCCACTTGGCCATTGGACTGAGGATGGTAAGAAGAGAAATCTAAATTACCATTCAATAGCTTACAGGTGGCCCTCCAGAAACGAGAGGTAAACTGAACACCTCTATCGGAGACTATGTGAAGTGGTAGACCATGGATACAAAAAATCTGAAGAATGAATTCTTTTGCCAGGACTGGCGCAGATGGAAGGCTGGATAGCAGGATGAAATGAGCCGTCTTGGAAAAACGATCCTCCATCACCCAGATGACGGTACATCCAGCCGATACTGGCAGATCCGTGACGAAATCCATGGAGATATGCTGCCAGGGAGCACAGCAAGGGAAGCAACCGACCAGTCGGAAGCTGTTTGGGAGTCTTATTTTGGGCACACAAAGGACAAGCAGAGATGAAATTTGCAACATCTTTGCGCTGAGTTGGCCACCAATAGTGTCGAGAGATAAGGAGAGTAGTCTTCTTCTGTCTAGCGTGGCCTGCCACCTTAGAAGACTGTCCCCAGAGAAGAACCCGCTTCCTGTCAGGTTCAGCCACGTAAGTGTTTGCGGAGGGTAGACAAGATAAGTCTAGCGGAGCGACAGTGATTATTTTGAAGGGCTCAATGATATGTTTAAGCTCCTCCTCCTGGTTGGAGACCTGGAAGGACCTGGAGAGCGCGTCCGCCTTAACGTTTTTATCAGCCAGACAAAAGTGGAGTGTGAAGTTGAAGCGAGCGAAGAATAAAGACCATCTGGCTTGGCTGAGCAGACTGCAGATAAGCCAGAATCTTGTGGTAAATGTAAATTACCACAGGGTGCAACGCTCCTTCCAGCAAGTACCGCCACTTCTCCAGAGCCAGCTTGATAGCGAGCAATGCAGAGAAGAGTTTAGAGAAAAAGCCGCAGGATACCATGCAACCGGATGAAGGCTTCTGAGTGAGGACGGCCTCGACCCATTTGGAAGATGCATCTGGAGCGCCTGCTAGGGCCGTGGGGATTCTCGGTACTGGTTCGCTTCTTAAAGGGGCAGTGTCACAGCGGCAGTGACCTGGTCCGTGGCCCTGGGCGTCCAATTAAAGGGGACAGAGGCGTAACTATCAGGGTCGCAGGAGTCGCCACTGTGACTGGGCCCAGGAGAGTCAGGGGCCCGGCAGGTCAGACCATGATCTCTCCCAACCGTCCCTATTCTCGAGGGACAGTCCCATTTTTGACCCCCCCCATGTCCCACCTGGGAGTCTATTCTTCCTGTTCCTGCACTGCACTGAGCCGCCTCGGCCCCCCCATGCACCCCATCCTCGCCCTCCCAGAGAGACCCACCGCAGCTTTAAATTACATCCTAGGCTGTTCTGTGGCTGTGCGCACAGGACCTGTGATGAGGTCACCGGATGGGAGGAGTCAGGGGTCACATGATCAGGGGCCTCTGTGTCTGCAGGACTCTGCTGTGCTGGTTGTCATGGTCCTGGATGAGGTGAAGTTTATGTGTGGGGTCAGGAGGGGTTTACAGAGTGGATGTAGCAGAGACGTGTGTGTACAAGGCATGCAGAGCTGTGTGTGTACAAGGTGTACGGAGCGCAGCCGTGTGTGTACAATGTGTACGGAGCAGAGCCGTGTGTGTGAGGTGTATGGAGAGGAGCCGCTCGTGTACGAGGTGTACGGTGCAGAGCTGCGCGTGTGCAAGGTGTACAGAGTGGAGCCGCGCGTATAGGAGGTGTACGGAGCGGAGCCGCGCGTGTACAAGGTGTACGGAGCGGAGCCGCATATGTGCAAGGTGTATGGATCTGAGGCGCGTGTGTACGAGGTGTACGGAGCTATATGTGTACAATTTTGGATGGAGCAGAGCTGGGCATGTACGTGACGTGGTGTACGGAGCAGTGCCGCGCGTGTACAAGGTGTACGGAGCAGAGCTGCACATATGCGAAGTGTACGGAGCAGAGCCGTTCGTGAACAAAGTGTACGGAGCAGAGCCACGCGTGTACGAGGTGTACGGAGCGGAGGCGCGCGTTTACGAGGCGTACGGAGCGGAGCCGCACGTGTACGAGGTGTCCAGAGCGGAGCCGCGCGTGTACGAGGTGGCCGGAGCGGAGCCGCGCGTGTACGAGGTGTCCGGAGCGGAGCCGCGCGTGTACGAGGTGTCCGGAGCGGATCCGCGCGTGTACGAGGTGTACGGAGCGGAGCCGCGCGTGTACGAGGTGTACGGAGCGGAGCCGCGCATGTACGAGGTGTACGGAGCAGAGCCACGCGTGTATGAGGTGTGCAGAGCGGAGATAATAGGGAATTTAGATTGTGAGCCCCATCGGGGACAGTGATGATAATGTGTGCAAACTGTAAAGCGCTGCGGATTATGTTAGCGCTATATAAAAATAAAGATTATTATTATTATTGTTATATGTGTGTATTTTGGCATGGGGGGGCCCCATTTGAAAGTTCGCACCGGAGCCCATAACTGTAGTTACGCCACTGAAAGGGGATATTTACAGGGGAAAAATAAAGAGTTTGTAATAAAGTGTTATTGACGCCACCTGTGGTTTCTGGTCAGAGGTGACCAGTGCTGCAGAGCAGATCCTCTGGGACTGATGGTGTGCTGCAGCAGAGTTGGTATAGCTCTCCACAGGCAGAGCTTAGTCCCAGGGCAGATGAAAGATGTAGTAAGTGATGGTGATGTTAGCAGTGCTGAGTGGGTGTTGAGGAAAGCATTCAGAAGACACAGCTGGGTGCAGTTCCAAAGCTTTACTCACAGTTCTGGTATACACAGATACCCGCGTTGTGCTGTGTCCTTCTGGTGAAGGGCGCAGTCAACTCCCAGGCAGATGAAGCACACCTTTCCAACACTCCTTTCAGTATATGCCTTTCCTGGCCATCTCACTGTGTTGCTTTCTCGCCTCTTCCTACACAACACCTCACAGTCAGTGTCCCAGGCCAGCAGCCGCGGACCTTGTTGGATTACGTGCCCTGTGCGTTTTCTTGCTCCCTTTTGGCTGCCTTTCCAGAGAAGATAACTGTGGTTAGTGGCTGTGGCCCCTAAAGTTGCCACAGCTTTCGGCTTGCTAGTTGAGTCCGTTGTCCACTCCTCCACTAGGCTAAGGGGCCGAGTCCCTTCTGCGACCCGATCCCTCCACCTGACGGCCGTCAGCGTAGAACGAGCCCCACGGGTGGCTCTCGCCCATCCCGTGCCTCTGGGGATCCCTTCCCTCTACAGGGAGCTCCTTCTAGTATCTACTCCTTCCAGCAACTCCTCCCAATCAGAAGCTGCTCTACGTACGTCCTTCCATCTCTTCCCCTACGGGAAGACTGTCCTAACTTCCTTCTATCCTCCCGCTCTAACCCTCAAGCTCCACCCATCTCCCAAAACCTTTTATGACCCAAGCAGGGGTTATCCAGGGTGCCCTGCTATTCTAGGGTGTATGTTGGTTGCAGGTGTTAGCAGTGGTGGATTAAGTGGACTATGGGCCCGGGGCTGTTCATAAAACCTGGGCCCCTGTACCCCCCTTCCCACCTGAGCGCTGCGGTCCCCGTGCGGGAATTGACAGCCGTACAGACCGCAGCACTTGGTTTGCTGTGGGTCCATACGGAAAACCCGCCACCATTCCACCACGTGTGGACATGGCCTAAAAAGACGTTGCACATAAGCTGTAGGCCTACGGCCAATACGCACAAAATCGCCCAACGTGATCCTGGCCATAGGGGATCCACTTTAATGTCCCCACTTTAATTTGAAGTCCCCTTACTTCATCCATTGCAGTCCCCTATCACCCACTCACTTCATCTGCAGTGCCGCTTCATCATTTGCAGCCCCTTATCCCCCCTTCCATTTTATCATGTGCAGTCCCCTTCCCCCCCAACTTCATGTGCAGCCCCACTACCCCATCATCATGTGCAGTTAATTTTACCCCCACATCATGTGCAGTCCCCCTTACCCCCAATTCATCATGTGCAGCCCCACTCACCCCCCCTTCATCATATGCAGCCCCACTCACCCCCCTTCATCATGTGCAGCCCCACTCACCCCCCTTCATCATGTGAAGCCCCCACTCATCCCCCCTTCATCCTGTGAAGCCCCCACTCACCCCCTTCATCCTGTACAACCCCAGTCACCCCCCCTTCATCATATACAGGCCCCAGTCACCCCCCCTTCATCATATACAGCCCGCAGTCACCCCCCCTTCATCATATACAGGCCCCAGTCACCCCCCCTTCATCATATACAGCCCCCAGTCCCCCCCCTTCATCATATACAGCCCCCAGTCACCCCCCCTTCATCATATACAGGCCCCAGTCACCCCTCCTTCATCATATACAGGCCCCAGGCACCCCCCCTTCATCATATACAGGCCCCAGTCACCCCCCCTTCATTGTGTACAGCCCCCACTCACCCCTCCCCCATTTAATTCATTTTATAAATAAAAAAAAATAAAAAAAGTTCCCCATACTTACCTCATAGCCGGCTCGCTCCCCAGCAGCGCCTCTGCTTTCAGCATCCTCCGGGACATGTCGGCGCGTGCACGATGACGTCATCGCGCACGCCCGACATCCGACCCGGAAGTACAGCCGGAGCTGAGCAGCCGTCAAGGTGACGGCCGTGCACAGCTCCCGGCCCCTCATAGAATGTGACGCGGGCGGCTGTCTGCTGCCGGCGGCGTCACAGCACAGGGCACGGCCGGCCCTGTACAGGTGCTGGGGGAGCGGTCCGGGGGGCATTTGCCTCTCTGCCACCCGGCCCAGCCCGCCCCTGCCCCTGGGCCCCTGCCCCTGGGCCAGAGGCGTATCTAGGCTTTCTGGCACCCGGGGCAAGAATTTGCTTCGGTGCCCCCCCCCCCAAGTACATATGCGACTTGCACAGTTAGTCATGTACCCACGAGCTGCTCTCCCTAATGCTCTCAATGTTCAGTAAAAAACTGAAAGCAGGAAGAGAAGCTCGTTGTCACAGGACCATAACTATGAAAATCGCATATGAGTGAGGTGTCCATGTGATGAGCACTGGAACCTGCAGAGCTGAATCCTGACATTGCAGCTTCTGAATTCTCACAACGAATGCACTGCACACATTTAGGATTCTCCCTTGCCGATATACAGTCATGTCAACACAAGTATGTGATTTGTATACTTCTGGCCACATTCCAACTAGACGTGCCCGGCCTCGCTCCGTTCACTTTCATTGAGTGAGGCCACACATGTCTAGTCAGCATGTGACCGCATGTATGTAAATTACCAGCACGAGAGAATCCTGACAGCATTCAGTGAGCACTGTGAGAATTCAGAAGTCTGCAGTCACATAGAATGTCTGCAGACTCAGCACAGACCTGGACAACCCCTGTAATGCTCCTGACATAAATAAAAAACATGAGAATTAGTCAATATCACAAATAATATTTACATCCAGGTACCTTATAGATGACGTCATCTCTGGAGTCGTTCTCCTTTTCTTCTTCTTGTCCAGACCCCATGATGAGTTTGCTCATCCACATCTCGTCTCTGCAGACTTCCATCTTCTCCGGTCTTCTGCAGCAAATCTCCACACGATCCCCTTAAAGATAGAAGTGTCATTATAATGCCCCTAAATACAAATATCTGCAATATACTGTCTCCTCACACTATTCCCCTCCCTCCTCATACTGTCTCCTCATATATTTACCCCCTCACTCGCTATACTGTCTGCTCACACATATCCCCGACTCCCCATACTGTGTCCACATGCATTCACCCGTTCGCACCCCTTACTGTCTGCACCCATCCCCCATACTGTTTCCTCATACTCTTCATTTTGTGTCCTCAAATCTCCCCACATACATTAAATACCATCCCCACTCCAAATCCCCCCCATCCCCAATCCCCCACACACATTAAGTACCCCCCATCCCCACTCAATAACCCCTCGTCCCTACTCCCAAATCCTCCCCACACATTATGTACCCCCACTCCAAATCCCCTCCACACATTAACCCCCATCTCCACTCATTAACCCCCATCTCCACTCATTAACCCCAATCCCCACATTAACCCCCCACATTAATCCCATCTCCACTCATTAACCCCCATCTCCACACATTAACCCCCATCCCCACATTAATCCCATCTCCACTCATTAACCCCCATCTCCACTCATTAACCCCCGCACATTAATCCCCCTCTCCACTCATTAACCCCCCTCTCCACTCATTAACCCCCATCTCCACTCATTAACCCCCACCCCCACATTAACCCCCATCTCCGCTCATTAACCCCCATCCCCATCTTCGGTGGTTCTTCAGCTCCACAGAGGAGCACACTTACCACCATTTTTCGCTCTGGGCGCCGGGAGTGACGTCAGCAGCGTGATCACATGACCTGATCACGCTGCTGACGTCGCTCTGACCCGGCGGTCAGAGCTTCAATTGTACTGGCGTCTATAGGGGGGGGGGGGAGATACTGGCATACTGCGGACCGCTGCATTAGGCGGCCGGGCGGCTCGACTGCGCCCCCCTGCTGCCTGCCCCCCCCCTGGATACGCCACTGCCCTGGGCCCCCAAAAAACCTTGGGCCCGGGGCGACCGCCCCATCCGCCCCTATTAAGATCCGCCATTGGGTGTTAGAGTCAGGTGCCTCCACCTTACCTGGGAAGTGTGATACCACACCTCTGGCTGAGGTGCAGTACCTCTGTGGTGACTGAACCTTCAGGGGCACCACACATCCACCTCCAGGAAGAACAGTTTGTTAAGGTTTGGGTGATGCAGCACCGGAGCCAAGGAGAATGTCAGCAGATACCTTCTCGGGATCCATCTTCAGACCTGGCTCAGAAACAATGTACCCCAGAAGAGGAAGGGATGACTGTTCAAAGATGCACTTTTCATATTTGTTGTAGAGACGGTTATTTTGTAGAACCTGGCAAATGTAATTCCTGTGTGTTGGCAGATCAGGAGAGAATACCAAGATGTTGTTCAGGTATACTACCACACACATATAGAGCAGGTCCCGGAAGATGTCGTTCACCAGTTTTTCGAAGATGGCTAGAGCATTACAAAGGTCCAAACAGCATAACAAAATACTCGTAATGACCATCGCGGGTGTTGGAGGCCGTCTTCCACTCGTCTCCCTGGCGAATTCAAGCCAGGTTTTATGCCCCTCGTAGGTCAAGCTGCATGAAGATTCTGGATCCCTTCAGGCAATCAAACAGCTCAGAGATCAGGGGTAGATGGTACTTATTTTTTACTATGATTTGGTTAAGGCCCCAGTAATCAATGTAGGTCACAGAGAGCCGTCCTTCACAAAGAAAAACCCAGCTCTGGCCAGAGATGAGGATTTCCAGATAAATCCCCTAGCTAGGTTTTCTTCTGTATACTCGGACATAGCGCGAGTCTTGGCCTGCAACAGGATGTAGATTTGGCCCTTCCCAGTAATCTGTCAACCCGATCAGCGATGTGTCGGACTTTAGCGCCAGGTAGGCAGCACACCATTCGACGATCCCTGTCTTTGTGACAGATTGCCCTATCTGTTCCCCTAATAATTGAGTCCCCCACTATCAGCACCTGTCTGACCTGCCCTGCTCTCCTATTTTTCCCCTTACTGGAGTAGACACTTCACCGGCTTTCAGAGGACATGCCTTGCTGCAGCAGTGCTACCCCTATACTGACACTCCCCTCATCTGCCAACTTAGCAAACTTATTGTGGTGTGCCAGATCAGAACTAGCCTCCCTGGTACTCTTCCCTCTACCCCACCTTCTAAGTGTCACCCAGCAAGTTGCTTCACTTTCCTGCAGCTCCAACCTAGCATCCCCCCCTCATCTATCCCATTGAGCTTCTGCTCAGTGAGCAGAAGACTCCTTTCCATATTGTCTATCAATCTCAGTGTTGCCAGCTGCACATTTAGATCCAGTGTCTGGGCTTCCAAATGCACAACATGCTCACATCTGGCACAGCAGTATGCACCCTCGACCGTCTGTTCAAGGATTGCATACATGTGGCAAGACGTATACTGTATGGCATTGGCAATAGTGGAGCACATCCCAATGGGGATTGCATCAGACAGAAAAGATAGGCAAAATAAATAAAAAGTATTAATAAAATATAACAGCAATTCAGTAATACCTCCCTTGGAAACTCCCTGAATCCAAAGTCACTGAATCACAAGTCACACACTTACCACCGTTCACCCTTACACTCCGGTCACACTCATCTCACACTGATCTCTCCACTAAAATACATACAATGAATGGATCAGCAGTTGAGCATCTGCATAGTCACCCCAGCCAAACGGACTCTGAGAGCTCCATTCTTGAGATTATTGAGGTTCCCAGAGGTAGAACGTTAAGAGAGAAGTTGACCCTGGCTCAGCGGGTATGTGTTTATGATTAGGGTCTTGAAGGTAATAGTTGTTGACAAGGCGTATGGTCACTTTATACAATTTCCACCTTGATTTGTACAGTTCTCTGCAATGATTATAGGATTATCTAATATGCAAATTGCCTCTTTAAAGTAGTGATGGGTGGTACTCAAATGACCAGGTACAAAGAGCTGACTCCCTGCTAGGTACGGCACCCCAGTGAGAGCCACTAAATTCTCCGAATGGCTCCCACTGGGCATAAAATTCTAGTGTTCTGCAGACATAACTCCGCCCACCCAAACCAAACTCTGCCCATTCATCAATTTAATTAGGTAACAGCAAGTAGGTGGAGTTTTGGCTGTGGGTGAGAGGGATTTCACCCGCATTAACGTCAGCTTACATACATGTTCACTTATTGTGAATACATATTTAATAGAGATCCATTTAGGATTCAAAAGAGCTGGCTCTGGTGAGCGAAGCCAGATCAACAAAAAGAGATGGACTGCTCTTCACTACATCAGAGAGGAAGAGGACTTGAACTCCAGTGCAATCTATTGGAAGCAGCAATCGTACAAGTCAATATCAACCCTTTAATGAGTCTTGTAATATGAATTAGGATAAACGCCAAATCAGAATCTCACTTTGCATACAAGGTGTTTCAGAGTTTTGCACCCTCAGCAGTGCAAAGTATGTGTTAGGCATTGAGATTCACTCTCTGCACAGGAGGAATCCTGCAGTCTCTCATTCAGTCTCGGCCACAGCAGATCCTGCTCAGCAAGGATGTTGAACTCAGCAGCTTGCTTACACCCATGCTGTGCAATTGATTGCTGCTGCCTCTCCAGGTTCTGCTATAACATTCAACTCCAAACAGCAGGCAGCAGACGTTCCTGGGACTAAGTCCAGGATTTGCCCTTCTGAGCATGCCCGTGAGATGATCACTCATTGGTGGTCGGCAGTCAGCTGCTCAGGTCATCAAGCGAGTTTGGAATGGTCTGCTAGCAAGGTCCTGGAAGACTGGAACCTATAAAGGGATCTCATGACCGCACGGCCGTGCGCTAGTATAGACCATGAGATGTGATTTGTATGCATTTATGATTGGCTCTGGTGAATGCTCATAAATATCCCCTACCCATGGTTGTGCATGCATTCAGGGGAGATTGGAGAGAGAGCCAGCGCCAAATAGCGGCGTCGCTTGTGCGACACCGTGCACTTTGTGGGTCCGGTCAGACTCTTACCTAGTGTTCCAGGGGCTGAGATTTAGGGACCTCACTTGCGTCATATCTGCTGTGCCCTGTGACACTTAACCGGGAACAGCATTCTATTGCCGAGTTTACTGCGGCTCCGTGGTTCAACAGAGTTCACTGCTGTTCACACCGGATGACATTTAATCCGCGTGTCTTTGGTGCTCAACCACCATCTTGCCCAGGCGTCAGAGCCTTAAGAAGCCATGGAGGTTTCTTGAGCGGGATTTAAGTCTCGGTCCGCTTGTGCACCCCTGATCTGTCTTGTCTGTCGGCAGCCGGGACATTATACCAACAGATGTCCTCTGCTGTCAGGAAAGCAACCGCGTCTAGTGGCTACAGGAGGAGGCTCACTAGACACAGTGGCGGTTTCCTCCACATTGTCTTTTAACCCCTTCACCCCCAAGGGTGGTTTGCACGTTCATGACCGGGCCAATTTTTACAATTCTGACCACTGTCACTTTATGAGGTAATAACTCTGAAACTCTTCCATGGATCCCGGTGATTCTGACAATGTTTTCTCGTGACATATTGTACTTCATGTTAGTGGTAAAATTTCATTCATATAACTTACGTTTATTTGTGAAAAAAACGGAAATTTGGCGAAAATTTTGAAAATGTCGCAATTTTCCAACTTTGAATTTTTATGCCCTTAAATCACAGAGATACGGCACACAAAAAACTTAATAAGTAACATTTCTCACATGTTTACTTTACATCAGCACAATTTTGGAACCAAAATTTTTTTTTGTTAGGAAGTTATAAGGGTTAAAATTTGACCAGCGATTTCTCATTTTTACAGCATCATTTTATTTTTACGGACCACATCACATTTGACACCACTTTGAGGGGTCTATATGATAGAAAATACCCAAAAGTGACACCATTCTAAAAACTGCACCCCTCAAGGTGCTCAAAACCACATTCAAGAAGTTTATTAACCCTTCAGGTGCTTCACAGGAATTTTTTAATATTTAAAGAAAAATGAACATTTAACTTTTTTTCACAAAAAAAATAATTCAGGTTCAATTTTTTTTATTTTACCAAGGGTAAAAAGAGAAATTGGACTGGAAAAGTTATTGTGCAATTTGTCCTGACTACACTGATACCTGATATGTGGGGGGGAACCACTGTTTCGGTGCATGGCAGAGCTCAGAAGGGAAGGAGCGTCGTTTGACTTTTTCAATGCAACATTAGCTGGAATTCTGATCGGATGCCATGACACGTTTGGAGAGCCCCTGATGTACCTAAACAGTGGAAACCCCCCCACAACTGACCCCATTTTGGAAACTAGACTCCCCAAGGAACTAATCTAGATAGCCGTACAATTAAAAAATCATATTTTTTCCACAAAAATGATCTTTTCACCCCCAATTTTTATTTTCCCAAGGGTAACAGGACCCTAAAAGTTATTGTGCAATTTGTCCTGAGTATTCTGATACCCCATATGTCGGTGTAAATTACTATTTGGGAGCATGGCAGAGCTCGGAAGGGAAGCATCGCCATTTGACTTTTTTGGCTGGAATTGAGATCGGACACCATGTCGCGTTTGGAAAGCCCCTGATGTACCAAAACAGAGGAAACCCCCCACAAATGACACCATTTTGGAAAATAGACCCCCCAAGGAACTTATCTAGATGTGTGGTGAGAACTTTGAACCCCCAAGGGCTTCACAGAAGTTTATAACGCCCGGGCATGAAAATAAAAAAATCTTATTTTTTCCACAAACATGATCATTTAGTCCCCATTTTTTTTATTTTCCCAAGGGTACCAGGAGAAAATGGACCCCAAAAGTTGTTGTCCAATTTGTCCCGAGTACCCTGATACCCCATATGTGGGAGAAAACTACTGTATGGGCCCACGTCGGGGCTCGGAAGGGAAGTAGTGACGTTTTGGAATGCAGACTTTGATGGAATGGTCTGCGGGTGTCATGTTGCCTTTGGAGAGCCCCTAATGTACCTAAACAGTGGAAACCCCCCCACAAATGACACCATTTTGGAAACTAGACCCCCTAAGGAACTTATCTAGGTGTGTGGTGAGCACTTTGAACTCCCCAAGTGCTTCACAGAAGTTTATAACTAAAAAAATAAAAAACAAAAAAATTAATAAAAAAAATAAAAAACAATAAAAAACAAAAAACAATAAAAAACAAATCTGAACTGAGAAAAGTAAGTTAATGTGTATGCACAATGTAAGTGCATATCAACACATGACCAGTAACCAGAGAAAACAAAAAGCAAAAAACACAAATATCCTGAACTAAAAAGTAAAAAATGTATACTGCAAATAATGCATAAAGGTAATAATAATAAGGGTATTTAGTAAACATAATTTTGATCAAAATAATGTACAAGCCATCCCGCCACGTCACGGCAACCCTTGTGGGACAGTCCCTACTCTAGTATTTAAAACCTTTTCACTTGCCAAGTGGCATGAATGTGAACAAGGGTTGAGCGGCTGAACCACTAGTAACAGTGTAGGCCAGACTGGATGGCTTTCCCAGCTCAGAAAGAGGGCGGTCACACCCATATATGCACTGAATGCACAATGAAATGAATAAAAGACGAATCTGAACTGAGAAAAGTAAGTTATTGTGTATGCACAATGTAAGTGCATATCAACACATGACCATTAACCAGAGAAAACAAAAAGCAAAAAACACAAATATCTTTCTGAGCTGGGAAAGCCATCCAGTCTGGCCTACACTGTTACTAGTGGTTCAGCCGCTCGACCCTTGTTCACATTCACGCCACTTGGCAAGTGAAAAGGTTTTAAATACTAGAGTAGGGACTGTCCCACAAGGGTTGCCGTGACGTGGCGGGATGGCTTGTACATTATTTTGATCAAAATTATGTTTACTAAATACCCTTATTATTATTACCTTTATGCATTATTTGCAGTATACATTTTTTACTTTTTAGTTCAGGATATTTGTGTTTTTTGCTTTTTGTTTTCTCTGGTTAGAAGTTTATAACGCCTGGGCGTGAAAGTAAAAAAATCATATTTTTTTCCCACAAAAATGATATTTTTGCCCCCAATTTTTGATTTACCTAAGGGCAACAGGAGAAATAGGACCCCAAAAGTTGTTTTGCAATTTGTCCTGAGTAGGCTGATACCCCATATGTGGAGGCAAAACACTGTTTCGGCGCATGGCAGAGCTTGGAAGGGAAGGAGCACCATTTGACTTTTTCAACGCAGAATTGGCTGGAATTGAGATCAGACGTCATGTTGCGTTTGGAGAGCACCTGATGTGCCCAAACAGTGGAAACCCCCCAATTCTAACTCCAACCCTAACCCCAACACACCCCTAACCCTAATCATAGCCCTAATCATAGCCCTAACCCTAGCCCTAACCCTAGCCCTAACTCTAGCCCTAACCCTAGCCCTAACCCTAGCCCTAGCCCTAGCCCTAACCCTAGCCCTAACTCTAGCCCTAACCCTAGCCCTAACCCTAGCCCTAGCCCTAACCCTAATGGGAAAATGGAAATAAATACATTTTTTAAATTTTATTATTTTTCCCTAACTAAGGGGATGATAACAGTGGGTTTGATTTACTATTTATGGCGGTTTTTATTTTTGGCAGCTGTCACACGCTAAAAGACGCTTTTTATTGTAAAAATAGTTTTCGCATCACCACATATTGAGAGCTATAATTTTTCCGTATTTTGACCCACTGAGTCTTGTGAGGTCTTATTTTTTGCGGGACAAGTTGACGCTTTTATTGGTATCATGTTTGGGCATGTGACTTTTTTTATCACTTTTTATTCCGATTTTTGGGACGCAGAATGAACAAAAAACAGCGTTTCATGAATTTCTTTTGGGGGGTGCGTTTACACCGCTCCGCGTGCGGTTAAAATTGATAGCGTGCTTTTATTCTTCGGGTCAGTATGGTTACAGCGATACCTCATTTAGGTCTTTTTTTATGTTTTGGCGCTTTTATGCAATAAAAACAATTTTATATAAAAAATAATTATTTTTGCATCGCTTTATTCTGCGAGCTATAACTTTTTTATTTTTTCTCTGATGATGCTGTGTCATGGCTCGTTTTTTGCGAGACAATATGACGTTTTCAGTGGTACCATGGATATTTATATGCGTCTTTTTGATCGCGCGTTATTGCACTTTTTGTTCGGCGGTATGATAATAAATCATTATTTTTTGCTTCGTTTTTTATTTTTATTTTTTAAGGGGTTCACTAAAGGGGTTAACTAAGGGGACAGTTTTATAGGGCAGGTCGTTACGGACGCGGCGATACCAAATATGTGTACTTTTATTGTTTTTTTTATTTCCAAAAAATGAACTTATTAGGGAATATATATATTTTTTTAAAATTTATTTAGTGATTTTTTTAAAATTAGTGTTACACTTTTTTTTTTTTTTTACTTTATTAGGTTGTCCCAGGGGGGACATCACTGTCCTGTGACAGATCGCTGATCTGTCACATCACAGATCACTGTGACAGATCAGCGATCTGTCACAGGCATTGAAGAAGACTTCCTTTTGCCTGCGCTTTGCAGGCACTGAGGAAGCCAGCTCTCTGCAGGCCCCCGAAGGTCCCCGTCGCCATCTTGGATCCGGGGACCAGCAGGGAAAGAGCCCCCCGCTGCAGCGCTGCACATTGCGCTGCTGTGGGGGGCTCAGGGAAGCACAGAGGGAGCCCCCTCCCTGACGATGCTTCCCTTTAACCCCCGGTACACCGCGATCGTGTTTGATCGCGGTGTGCAAGGGGTTAACATGTCGGGGCGGACCGTGACCACCCCTGACACATTGTGCCGGTTGTCAGCTGTGATAATCAGCTGACACCCGGCCGCGATCAGCAGCACTCACCACGTGAGCGCCGCTGATTGCGCTAGACATACTATCCCGTCCATGGGCATAGGGGCCCAGGTCCCATGGATGGGATAGTACGTCTGATGTCAGAAAGGGGTTAAGGAAACATTCTCCATTGGCCCATCCACCCATGCGGTGGAGGTTTGTGTGGATTCCGGGGCGGAGGGCAATTTCATGTCTTCCGCCTTCGCCCAACAATACCCCTGGTGATGCTCACCAAGCCATTTACCATCCGGGTGGTAAATGGGTCAACTTTGCCCTCACAGATCACTCATCAGACCATCCCCCTCACTCTCACCATGTCTCCAGCACATCAGGAGACAATTTCCCTGCTAGTCATACCCTAGGTTATTGACGAGGTCTTGCTATGGGTACAATGGCTGCGTCATCATTCGCCCCATATAGATTGGTTCTCTGGGAGAATATTGGGATGGAGCGATTCATGTGAGGGTAGATGTCAGAGGGTGCACATTCAGGTTGCTACTATTGGGGTGCCCGCAGATCTAACCTCTCTCCCCAAACACTACTGGTGATCTCCAAGAAAGCTGCAGAGACTCTTCCGCCTCACTGCCCCTATGACTGTCCTATTGATCTCTTGCCAGGTGCAAAGCCTCCCCTGGGTCGAATCTATCCGTTATCTCTTCTGGAGACGGAGGCTATGTCCCAATACGTTAAAGAGAATTTGGTGAGAGAGTTCATTAGGAAGTCAGTGTCTCCTGCAGGGGCTGAGTTCATCTTTGTACACAAGAAGAACGGGGAACTACGTCCATGCATTGACTACAGGGGTCTTAATGCATTAACCGTTAAGAACAAATACCCTCTAACCCTTATTTCAGAGCTTTTTGATAGGCTGCGGGGAGCGAGGGTATTTACCAAACTAGATCTGCGGGGCGCATATAACCTGATACGTATCCGTGTGGGGGACGAATGGAAGACGGCATTTAACACTAGGGACGGTCACTATGAATATCTAGTGATGCCGGTCAGGATTTGTAACACCCCGGCCGTCTTCCAAGACTTTGTGAATGACATCTTTCGGGAACTGTTATCCACCTCGGTCGTGGTCTATCTGGATGATATTCTCATCTACTCTCCAGATATAGATTCCCACCGGAGAGATGTTTGCAAGGTCTTCGAATTCCTACGGGTTAATTCCCTGTATGCTAAGCTCGAGAAGTGTGTGTTTGAGCAGGAGGCCTTGCCTTTCCTGGGCTATATCATCTTGGCCAAGGGCTTGGTCATGGATCCTGCCAAAGTGGAGTCCGTGATGAACTGGCAATAACCCCATTCCCTTAAAGCGGTGCAGCACTTCATGGGGTTCATCAATTACTATCGTCAGTTCATTCCCCACTTCTCTACTTTAGCCCTCACTCTGGTAGCCCTCACTAAGAAAGGAGCTAATCCCAAGCTGTGGTCAGAGGAGGTCTCCAAGGCATTTACCTCCATAAAGTCTCACTTCGCTAGCGCTCCCATTTTACATCGTCCCAATGTTGATAAGCCATTCATAATGGAGGTGAATGTCTCTTCAGTCGGTGCTGGAACCATCCTCTTTCTAATGAGATGTGATTTGTATGCATGTATGATTGGCTCTGGTGAATGGTGGACCATGCGCTTTGTGGGTCCAGTCAGACTCTTACCCCAGTGTTCCAGGGGCTGAGACTTAGGGACCTCACTAGTGCCATATCTGCTGTGCCCTGTGACGCTTAACAGGGAACACCATTCTATTGCAATGTTTGCTGCGGCTCGTTGGTTCAACAGAGTTCGCCGCTTTTCACACAGGGTGACATTTAATCCGTGTGTCTTCAGTGCTCAACCGCCATCTGGTTCCACCATTACTTCGCAGAAGGTTCCATCTCTGCATGGTGGACCTCGGGCTTGCGAACGCAGCTAATTATTATATTTTTTTTCGGTGCATTCCGCCAACCCTAACATGTGATCTGATTTTGCTAGGTGAGAGGCTCTGGACTGAGGTCTAATGGGTAACCTTTCTCCTTGTGGAAAGTGATATGCGGGATCTGGCATGCCAATGTAAGGAGGCTTATTCGCCGTGCAATACTTCTCTGGAAGTTTAATATCCAAAATGCCTCTTCAGAGAGGAAAAGGACTTGAACTCTATAGCGCCACATGTTGGACGCAGCCATCCTACAAGTCATTATTGACTGTTATAGGATTATTTATTAATTCTCTTGTGAGAAGATGTTCAGTTTTCATGTGATACATTCTACTGTGTTCCTGATTGTTGCATTAGTTGTGGCTCCCTATGAGTAGAGGATGCAACCTCCACTGAGAAATAGTAATGGTATAAAATCCATATGCACGAGATGCCCCCTAGTGGCGGCTGCAGGTTTCCTATGCAGTGTTCAAAGGGGAGCAAAGAATTTGGAGTTTATTGCGAAAAGTGTTGAAAACAACATCTGAGCCAACCTGACATTTATACCCTAAGCCAGATTCATTAATGCGACATTTACCAGGGATTGTGTCATTATTAATATGGCTTCCCACTATGTCGGAAAATCAGGGCATGACCCCTTTTAACCTCTTCCCGCTTTATGACATACTGTACATATCTATCATGAGGTTAATTCCCGCTCCCGGACGGATACATACTGTACACCATCCCGCTAGTATGTGGCATCAGAGAAGCAGGAGTCCATCTGATAGACAGAGCTGGGATCCTGTTGAAACTGCAATCGATAAGAACTACTGAGGAGTGATCGTGCTGGGATAACGTGTATTCTGAGCATGCTCGGGTGCTAACCGAGTGTCTTCGACGTGCTCAAAAAATATGTTCAATTCACTACGGCTGCATGTCTCACGGCTGTTTGACAGCCACAACACATGCAGGGATTGCCTGTCTGTTAGACAATACTGCATGTGATGTGGCTGTCAAACAGCCGTGAGGACTTAAACAAATTTTTTCGGGCACGCCGAAGACACTCAGTTAGCACCCGAGCATAATAGCACCTTATCCGAACACATTCGCTCATCACTAATCAAAACACCACTTTCTGCTGGTTTTTAAATACTAGAGTAGGGACTGTCCCACAAGGGTTGCCGTGACGTGGCGGGATGGCTTGTACATTATTTTGATCAAAATTATGTTTACTAAATACCCTTATTATTATTACCTTTATGCATTATTTGCAGTATACATTTTTTACTTTTTAGTTCAGGATATTTGTGTTTTTTGCTTTTTGTTTTCTCTGGTTAGAAGTTTATAACGCCTGGGCGTGAAAGTAAAAAAATCATATTTTTTCCCACAAAAATGATATTTTTGCCCCCAATTTTTGATTTACCTAAGGGCAACAGGAGAAATAGGACCCCAAAAGTTGTTTTGCAATTTGTCCTGAGTAGGCTGATACCCCATATGTGGAGGCAAAACACTGTTTCGGCGCATGGCAGAGCTTGGAAGGGAAGGAGCACCATTTGACTTTTTCAACGCAGAATTGGCTGGAATTGAGATCAGACGTCATGTTGCGTTTGGAGAGCACCTGATGTGCCCAAACAGTGGAAACCCCCCAATTCTAACTCCAACCCTAACCCCAACACACCCCTAACCCTAATCATAGCCCTAACCCTAGCCCTAACCCTAGCCCTAACTCTAGCCCTAACCCTAGCCCTAGCCCTAACTCTAGCCCTAACTCTAGCCCTAACCCTAGCCCTAACCCTAGCCCTAGCCCTAGCCCTAACCCTAATGGGAAAATGGAAATAAATACATTTTTTAAATTTTATTATTTTTCCCTAACTAAGGGGATGATAACAGTGGGTTTGATTTACTATTTATGGCGGTTTTTATTTTTGGCAGCTGTCACACGCTAAAAGACGCTTTTTATTGCAAAAATAGTTTTCGCATCACCACATATTGAGAGCTATAATTTCCAGGGGCTGAGACTTAGGGACCTCACTAGTGCCATATCTGCTGTGCCCTGTGACGCTTAACAGGGAACACCATTCTATTGCAATGTTTGCTGCGGCTCGTTGGTTCAACAGAGTTCGCCGCTTTTCACACAGGGTGACATTTAATCCGTGTGTCTTCAGTGCTCAACCGCCATCTGGTTCCACCATTACTTCGCAGAAGGTTCCATCTCTGCATGGTGGACCTCGGGCTTGCGAACGCAGCTAATTATTATATTTTTTTTCGGTGCATTCCGCCAACCCTAACATGTGATCTGATTTTGCTAGGTGAGAGGCTCTGGACTTAGGTCTAATGGGTAACCTTTCTCCTTGTGGAGAGTGATATGCGGGTTCTGGCATGCCAATGTAAGGAGGCTTATTCGCCGTGCAATACTTCTCTGGAAGTTTAATATCCAAAATGCCTCTTCAGAGAGGAAAAGGACTTGAACTCTATAGCGCCACATGTTGGACGCAGCCATCCTACAAGTCATCATCGACTGTTATAGGATTATTTAATAATTCTCTTGTGAGAAGATGTTCAGTTTTCATGTGATACATTCTACTGTGTTCCTGATTGTTGCATTAGTTGTGGCTCCCTATGAGTAGAGGATGCAACCTCCACTGAGAAATAGTAATGGTATAAAATCCATATGCACGAGATGCCCCCTAGTGGCGGCTGCAGGTTTCCTATGCAGTGTTCAAAGGGGAGCAAAGAATTTGGAGTTTATTGCGAAAAGTGTTGAAAACAACATCTGAGCCAACCTGACATTTATACCCTAAGCCAGATTCATTAATGCGACATTTACCAGGGATTGTGTCATTATTAATATGGCTTCCCACTATTTCGGAAAATCAGGGCATGACCCCTTTTAACCTCTTCCCGCTTTATGACATACTGTACATATCTATCATGAGGTTAATTCCCGCTCCCGGACGGATACATACTGTACACCATCCCGCTAGTATGTGGCATCAGAGAAGCAGGAGTCCATCTGATAGACAGAGCTGGGATCCTGTTGAAACTGCAATCGATAAGAACTACTGAGGAGTGATCGTGCTGGGATAACGTGTATTCTGAGCATGCTCGGGTGCTAACCGAGTGTCTTCGACGTGCTCAAAAAATATGTTCAATTCACTACGGCTGCATGTCTCACGGCTGTTTGACAGCCACAACACATGCAGGGATTGCCTGTCTGTTAGACAATACTGCATGTGATGTGGCTGTCAAACAGCCGTGAGGACTTAAACAAATTTTTTCGGGCACGCCGAAGACACTCAGTTAGCACCCGAGCATAATAGCACCTTATCCGAACACATTCGCTCATCACTAATGAAAACACCACTTTCTGCTGGTTAACCCATTACATGCAATGGTCAATGACGACAATGGCATCTAAACGTTCAATTACACAATCAGCAAATGACCTTTCATAAGAATTTTTGTTTCCATTTAAAATTTGATTGGTTCGTGTATACCAGCACGAAATAATCATTGTTGGCAGCTCACCGCCCCGTGTAAAAAAAGAGGATATGCTGCCTACAACATGAATGCCATTTTTGGAGACAATGGTCGTATTAATGTTTATTGTGCTTCCATACAGTTTGTTAACCCATGTGAGATGTATCATAAGCAAACTCCTATCAACTTGTCTGCAGTTAATCAAAATCATCCTGCGTAAATAATGCCTGGTTCATATTGCGTCAGGGCAATCCTTTTAACGGATCCGTTAAACAGATGTGCTAAAAATGAGCCCCAAATTGTCTTTTGTGGTGTATTTTTGCCATCACGTTAACGCATATGGCTGCATTAGGTCATTTATGGTGTCCGTTCTGGAAGTATCCGTTTGTATGGATGAAATGGTTGAAATCAGATTCCCTGTCACAGTGATGATATCATGGGTCACATGACCACATAGCAAGCCCTCATGAACGCAATCCAACGCAGGCCTAAAATTTGTACAAATTGGTTGAATTGCGTCTGCAATAGAGTTCAATGGCAGAACGAACGCTTCCATTCACAGTGCGTTTGCTGTACCGGACCCGAAAACGTGGTAGTCTGCGTTGTAAGGTGCGTCACAAACTAACGGACCATTGCAAATGCATGCCAATTTTGACATGCGTTAGGGTCCGTTACATTAATGGAAGTCTATGGGTGCGTTAATATGTGCATTACATTGCGTTAGTGCTGCTTACAAACGGATCCGTTAAACGGACTGCAGTTTGTGTATTGCAAGGGTTAAGCAGCACCTTTTATGAGACGCTTCATATCTTGCAGTCCAGGGGGCGCCATGGCATTCACTGACTCGCATCTGCGACAATAATAACCTCTTAGTTATTCTACGCCGAAGTCATGAGGTCGGTTTATTCTAAGATGAGCACTATGTTCCCAGAAATAATGAAGCCTGGTAATAGAATGAAGGGAAGGAATTGCAGAAAAACAGAAACCGCACAATTAAATTGCACACAGAATTTGCAAAAATGAACATTTCAAGAGGAGCCGTCACATTTCCCGACATGTGTGTTTTAGTAAATACTTGTAATTTCCATGACATAACAAAGATGCATTGTGCCGTTCCTCATTTATTCCATCTGTAAAAGTATAAATAAATTGACAACTGGGTTTGACCACTCCTTATTGAACAGAGACATTCACACTCCTTTTTCAGGAGGAATAGCAGAGGAATAGAACAATGTTGAGCTCTAAGAGAAGATGTTCCATGAATGTCACATAGTTCATAGGAAATACAATTATTTAACAAAATTGACATGTCTTTAGGAGGGCCGGTCATGTCCTTTGTGTGTGATCAATATCAGTAATAGTTATTGTCACAACCTGATATTATTCTCGATTCCTGATCTAGTGAAAGGACATGTTACAAATTAAAAAAGATTAAAAAAGACTCTAGGAATCAACTGTAAAAAAAATACTTACCAACTCTCTTGTAACATGAGGATTCTCCTGGAAGAGTCGGCCCTGTCGAGGAGGCTCTCAGAAAGAGTCAGCCCTGTCCAGGAGGCTCCCAGAAGAGTCAGTCCTGTCCAGAAGGCTCCCAGAAGTGTCAGCCCCACCCAGGAGGCTCCCAGAAGAGTCAGCCCTGTCCAAGAGGTTCCTGGAAGAGTCAACCCTGCCAAGGAGGCTTCCAGAGGAGTCCGTCCTGACCAGAAGGCTCCCTGAAAAGTCAGCGCTGTCCAAGAGGCTCCCGGCCAAGAGGCTCCCAGAAAAGTCGGCTGTTGTGAATTCGCTTTCTGGCCTCCCTCTGATTATTACTGAAGGTAGTGGAGCTGGTCAGATTGACAGAGGGGTTGCGAGTTCTCTTTCTGGGCTCCCTCTGGTGGTTACTGGAGGTAATGGAGCTGATCTGATTAACAGAGGCTTGCCACCTGATAATGAGGACGACGATTGGAGATCTGGGGTTTCAGATTGGGATTTAAGACAGCCGACTCCCTCTATCCCTGCTGGTGACTTTCTTCTTGCCTCCAGCTCAGTCCCTGCATGTTCAGCTAAGTGTTCATTTGCTATTCTGTTTGCATTTGATCTGGATTTTCTATCTCAGTTTTGTGTGGGTTAGCCAGCTCCGGCTGGGGCTGTGCTGAATCACCGTCCATATGTTACTGCTTGTGCCAGTTTGTCTTTGTCCCTTATTAGATTGGCCTCTTTTTGCTCTGCTTTCAGAATATACCAGAGTGCTGATATAGTGGAAGAAGTCGTGCGACTTCATTGTTTTTTGCATCAGACGTGTTGGACTTTTTTCAGGGTTTTTTGCGTGATTGCAGACAGCATCTTTCCTTTCCTGTCTAGTCAGTATGGGCCCCATCATTTGCTCAGTCTATTTTCCTGCCTGCGTGTGTGATTTCATCTTGTCTCACCGACAATATATGTTTGGGGGCTATCTTTTCCTTTGTGGTCTGCTCTGGGGCAGTTTACATAGTAACATAGTAACATAGTTTTGAAGGCTAAAGGAAGACCTTATGTCCATCTAGTTCAGCCTATTTTTAGTGCAGCTGTTCTGCATTGTTGATCCTGGGGAAGGCAAAAACCCACAGAGTAGAAGCCAATTTTCTCCATAGGGAAAAAAATTCCTTTCCCTAAGCTGGGTCAACCATCTACCTATAATATTCTGTTATTCGTAACCTTCTATACTGTTACAAGAAAAGCATCCATTCCTTTCTTAAATTCATTCAGTGAGTTGGCCATCACCACTTCCTCAGGAAGAGAATTCCAGAGCCTCACTGCTCTTACCGTGAAGAACCCTCTTCTATGCTGGTGCAGAAATTGTCTTTTCTCCAAACGATGAGAATGCCCCCTTGTTCTTGTCACAGTCCTTGGTACAAACAGTTCATTGGAGAGATCTCTGTATTGCCCTCTGATATACTTGTACATATATATTAAGTCTCCCCTAAGTCTTCTCTTTTCTAGAGTAAATAGACCTAATTTTGATAACCTTTCTGGGTATTGTAGTGAACCAACTCCATTTATCATTTTAGTAGCCCGCCTTTGAACCCTTTCAAGTTCAGTAATGTCTTTCTTGAGCACCGGCGTCCAAAATTGCACACAATACTCCAAGTGTGGTCTGACGAGTGATTTGTACAGAGGGAGAATTATGTTTTCATCTCGTGTCCCCAGACCTCTTCTAATGCATCCCATGACCCTATTTGCTTTGGTGGCAGCTGCCTGACACTGGGCACTCCAATTTAGCTTCTTATTGACTAAGATGCCTAATTCTTTTTCCATGTCTGATTTCCCCAGCAGTTTCCCATTTAGTAAGTAATTATAGCATCTGTTTCTCCTTCCCATGTGCATAACCTTACACTTATCTGTGTAAAACCTCATTTGCCATTTTTCAGCCCAATTCTCCAATTTACTCAAATCTGTCTGTAGTTGCAAACTGTCCTCCTTTGTGTTAACTACCTTACATAGTTTTGTATCATCTGCAAATACTGATATTTTACTGTGTAAGCCATCCACTAGATCATTAATAAATATATTAAATAGTAGGGGGCCCAATACAGAACCCTGTGGTACCCCACTAGTAACCCTGGCCCAATCTGAGTATGCACCATAACCACTCTTTGTTTTCTATCACTAAGCCAGCTACCTACCCATCTACACACATTTTCCTCTAGCCCAAGCTTTCTCATCTTACTTACCAATCTTTTATGTGGGACAGTGTCAAATGCTTTAGAGAAGTCGAGATAAATGACTTCCAATGATTCTCCTTGTTCCATTTGAGAGCTTACATCCTCATAGAAGCTGATCAGGTTAGTTTGACAGGAGCGATCCTTCATAAATCCATGTTGATATGGAGTTAAACATTTATTAACATTGAGATATTCCATAATGGTATCCCTTAGAAACCCTTCAAAAATTTTACCCACAACAGATGTTAAGCTTACCGGCCTATAGTTTCCAGGTTCCCTTTTACATCCCTTTTTGAATATTGGTACCACATTTGCTTGCCCCTAATCAAAAGGAACAGACCCTGTTTCTTTAATTATAAGAATAGAGGCCTGTCTATCACATTACTTAACTCCCTTAATACCTGAAGGTGAATGCCATCAGGGCAGGTGATTTGTCAATTTTAATTTTACTAAGGCGGTTCTGCACTTCTTCCTGAGTTAGGCAGGTAATACTTAATGGGGAGTTTACATTTTCACTTTAGATGTCCCCTTTCTTGCTTTAGGCTTAGTTAGCTCTCCGGCTGTTTTTTAGGCTTCTAGGATCATCGTAGGTACGCTCCACGGCTACTGCTAGTTGTGTGGATAGGATCATGGGTCTGCAATCCGCTTAGTTACCAACCTCTCTGGTTTTCTGTGGCTTAGCTTGGGCTTGCTCTCCTCCTCGTTGACCTAATCATAACAGTTGGCCCTATCTAGGATGCTCACAGAAGAGCCAGCCCTGTCCAGGAGGCTCTTAGAAGAGTCAGTACTGTCCAGGAGGCTCCTGAAATAGTCAGCCCTGTCGGAATAGATAAGACAAGTGACATAAAGCAGAACTATCAATGTGGCACGGGGAGAAAATAGTTGTGGAGGTAAATATTGGAACAGTTTATAGATAAGAAGTGAGAAAGTTTTATTGTCTTGAGATTGAAGTCTGGTCCATGAATGTGATGCCCCCAAATGGTCTGAGGAGCACATTCCTTAGTTGGTATAGAAATACATAAATCCATGCAACACATTCATTCCTGCACTGTGTGTGTCAATGGTTGTCATAAGTTTATAATCCAAAATGTTTCAGTCTCTTTGAGATTTGAAGCTACCTTTTAATGAAAGTAATTTCATGTCCATGGTGCTGTGATCATTGATGCAAAAATGTTTGGCCACAGGTAGATCTATTCTATTTTCTTTTACTGTGTGGCGATGAGACGTTATCCTTGTTCTAAGTTTTTGTCCTGTTTCCCTTACATTCAGACCCCCAGCTGAACATTTGGTACATATAATTAGGTACATAAAAACAAACAAAAGCCAGCTCACCAAATGTAGACCGCAGACCTCGGAACTCCGTCTGGACTGACGTGTGATCAATAGGAAAAAGCAATTAGTTCCAGCTGCGTGTAAAAAAAATTTCTTCTTTATTTCAACATTAAAATTATGTCATCTTCATAGTATGCCATACACACGGACACGGCAACGCGTTTCGATCTGTAAGATCTTTTTCAGAGCCATAGAGATACACTGATCTCAGCTGCATATATACTGCATTTGATCCAATGACATGCACAAAAACAATCACATGACAATTAACTCATTAAAATTACATAACAATGTACAAAATAAATTAAAATACATGTTGCAAAAGAAAAATATTTATCTTTTCAACAATAATGAAGCATTAGGTCATTTCGTTTATTTAAACCATTCGGGGATCGGACATCTAGGTGATAAATCCAAAAAGCCTCTCTTGTTAACAGGCGTCGCTTTGAATCTCCGCCGCGGAAAGGAATTTTAACCTGTTCTATTCCTTGCACTTTGAAACTCGAGATGTTTCTAGCATGGTGCCTAATGAAATGCTGCGACACAGCTGATATATTACGATTCATGTTATTCGTATTTTCAATATCATGTAGATGTTCCCTAATGCGCATCTTCATTTTTCTAGATGTACACCCTATATATGATAATTTGCAAATGGTGCAATCTATCTTGTATATTACATTAGTTGAATTACAATTAATATATTGTTTTATGGTATATTGCACTTTATTTGCCGCATCAGAGAATTTTTTTGTAACATTTGCATATCTACATGTTTTGCATTTTGTAGCTCCACATCTGAAAAAACCATTACAGGTTAACCAGGTTTTATTAGTTGTATTTTTAAGAGAAAATAAATTAGGTGATAATTTGTCTCCCAATGTAGGTGCTCTTCTCGATACTATATTAATACCTGGCTTTAATATATCTGCCAATTTACTATCTTCATATAAAATGGGCAAATACCTATTAATGATTCCCTTGATTTGTGGAAATTGGCGACTGAACTGAAAACAAATATACGGTTTCTTTCCAATAACTGCCTCATTTGCGTTGCCACCAGAAAAAATCATTTCATTACGTTTTTTATTTTTTACTATTTGTTGTGCTCGATTCAAAGACCAATCCGGATACATGCGATTTTTTAATTTTTTCTTTACATGTTCCAGTTCACTATCTAGATTACTCTCTTCACTACAATTACGTTTAACCCTTGTGAGTTCTCCTACTGGTATTGCTTTAAGGGTATGTTTATTGTGACTGCTGGTTGCATGTAAAATAGTATTCCCACTATAGGGTTTATGATGTGTTTTCGTAGAGATTATTTCCCCCTCAACACCAAATAAATCCAAATCCAAAAAAGATATATGTTCCATATTATGTTCATGCGTAAATTTAATATTATATTGGTTAGAATTTACATATGACATAAAGGCAGGTATGGCAGATACCTCTCCATACCAAATTAATAGGGTATCATCGATATATCTGCCATACCATGCCACCTGTCCATAAAAAGGATTGGAATCTGAGAAAATGAATTCATATTCCCAAAACGACATAACCAGATTTGCAAGGGACGGTGAAAATTTTGCTCCCATGGCTACTCCCTTCAACTGTAAATAATAACACTGGTTGAAGGAGAAAAAATTATGTGACATCAAAAATATTACTACTTGCAAGATGTAATTGATTAAATCCATAGAGTAGTTACTAAACCTTTTTAAATGAAATTGCAAAGCTCTTATTGCTAAATCATGAGGGATACATGTATATAATGATACTACATCGCAACTCAGCCATGAATATGATGACAACCACGTCTTATTAGAGAACATTTGTAACACCTGTTTGGAATCTCTAATATAGCCAGGCATCCTCTGTACAAGGGGTTGCAACAATGTGTCGACCCATTGTGACAAATGCTCATGTGCTGAACCGATGCCTGAGACAATCGGTCGCATAGGAGGAATGCCGCAGCCTTTGTGTATTTTGGGTACTCCATATATGATTGGAAGCACCGGTTTTTTCACTTGCAGATATTCTGCCTGTTTTTTAGTAATAACTCCTATCTCCAAACCTTCCATGATAATTTGATTAGTTTTGTCCCTAAATTGTTCTAAAGGGTTATAATCCAGTTTCCTGTATGTCAATTCATCTGACAATAACTCAATCATTTTATCATAATAATCTCTAGAATCTAGAACCACAACTACCCCACCTTTATCTGACATTTTTATAACAATATCTGTCATTGATTTTATTTCTCTTAGGGCTATAAATTGCTTGCCGGATAGATTTTTAAATTTACTATTTTTTTGATTAAACAAAATTTGCAATTCCTTCTCCACTATATCTTGAAATCGGTCCATACACTCAGATCTCGCGTGGACCGGATAAAAATAGGGATTTTTTGTGGAAAAATTTGATGACTGGTTAACATATTCCATGTCTCTATTTTTTTCTGTGTCCAAATCTTGTAAAGTTACCAATGACACCTGCTCCTGAAAGTTCATATGTAAAAATTCGTTAGTTATTATCTGAGTGTTGTCATCACATTCTCCTTCTTCATTCATTGTTGTTTGTGAATCATTCAAAAAGTGTTTTTTAACAGTCAAGTTCCGCATGAACTTATTCACATCTAGTATAGTTGTGAACAAATCAAAGTCCTGATCCGGAGCAAAGTTTAACCCCAAAGATAAGATCTCAATTTGATCTGGAGTTAAATCTCTGGATGAATAATTTTGCACATTCTTAATTACTTGGTCATATAATGCTTCTTGCGGGTAGTAATTCCTACTGCGCCTATGGTGCTTGCGACCCCCGCGCCTCTTGCGTTTTTTGAAAAATGTTGGCCTATGTTCACACTAGTTAGTGCATTATCATCTGAAGCACTCAAGTAATTATCAGAGGAGTCCGGGTCTGATGATGTAAAGGAAACATGCGGTTTATTAGGTCTAGCTCTTGAATATTTGCGTTTTTTATGAGCATGGCTATGTTTAAGAATGGACTTAGGAGATTTATCAAAATTAGTCCACTTGCCCCAGTCATATACTTTATTACTTGTATAATCATTAGTGTCTCGCACAAATTTTTTCTTTTTTCTGGTAATAACTTCTTCTTCCAAAGCTGAGACTTTCTCATTTATTTTTGCTATGGAAGAATCAAACCATGCCAATGTCTTATATTGCAGTATAGACGAGTTAACTGTTTCCATCTCCTGCTGAATGTCTTTCAGTTTAGACTCTTCCTGCCGAACAATCAGTTTCATTAAATTCTGAGAACAATTGCTTAGAATAGTATTCCATTGCTCTATGAATTCATCCGAGTAAATTGTGGTAGGAATTTTTTTAATTCGCAAACTTCTCGGTATCATTTCTTTGCTTACATAATTGTTAAGCGTTTCATGATCCCACCACAGTTTCATTTCCTGCATACGGAGTTTTTCCAAATTATTCAGACATTCATTAAAGCCTGTAACACTGCTGTCTGGCTCTTGCTGATTAGAAAAAACCTCTGCAGCCTTAGGTACACCACATTAGATGTGATGCAGCCTAAAGTACCTACGAGATCATGTATTCCTGATATGAGTTGGGGATCTTTATCTTGTCCATGGTGTGACAAACTCACTGGCAAAGTACTGGAGGGGAGCTTTGTTTCACTAAGGGTATTAGCTTCAATGATAGACTGCTCCAGCATACTAAGTGCTGAAAGGGGTTAATCAGCCATGTTTAGTGCGGTTGATCGAACAGCTGTAGAGTGGGAGGAGTCTAGAGGATATATACTCAGCCTTCTAGAGAATTCAGAAGGGGTGGGCCTGAAGGTGCAAAGCCTGGAGCTTTGTTAAGAAAAGCTGAACCTTTTGTTATTTTTTCCTGAATAGGGCGGATTCCTGCAGCAACAAGGACTGTGCCATATGTTATGTTTTTGTTTTCCTGTTTGGCCAGGGAGGCCAGGATTGTTTTTGCTAACATTGCATTGGTTTATGCAGTACTTTTAATAAACCAGTGGAATATTTAAAGAGACAGTGTTCCTGAGTCTACCTCTAATGTGCAGCCAGGTGAGCCGATCTACTCCAGTGGTCATTATAAATGGACAGGCTTTATATTTTTTCTGTTTATAGGGAAAGGTTCCTGCAGCTGTTGGAGAGGACAGGGAGCTTCTGACAATGATGCTTCTTAGATTTGGGGGCTGCCTAAAGCACAGCAGTGGGGGGTCTGGAATATGGATTGTAATCGGGCATGGTTTTGTAGTAAAGGTTGTAATTTCCATGCAGCTCCAGTTAGCACCTCCAGATTTGGATTGTAGGTGATTATAAGAGGCACCCTGTTATTTTCTTACTTAGTTTGGCTCATGCAATCTGGTTTTCAATTGTTCTTGGATGGTAGCCCTGATTCAAAAACGTTTTTCTGAGGCCACCAAGGTGTTTGTCTCTGTCCATTCGATTGGAACATATACGATTGTATCTGATGGCTTGGCTGTAGACAATAGAGTTTTTTATGAGTTTTAGATGGAAACTGTCCCATTTAAGGTATATTGGGAATTTTTGATTGGCTTCTGATACAGGGATGTCTCTATTTCATTTTTCTGTAGCTTAATGATGGTGTCTAAAAAGTTAATTTCAGTACAGGAGTAGTTGAGTGTTAAGTTGATGGTGGGATGAAATTAATTAATCTTTTCATGGAACGTCTTTAGCTGTGGCTCAGACTCCGTCCAGAGGATTCAAATATAGTCAATGTAGTAATAATAATAATAATAATAATAATAATCTTTATTTTTATATAGCGCTAGCATATTCCGCAGCGCTTTACAGTTTGCACACATTATCAACACTGTCCTTGATGGGGCTCACAATCTAAATTCCCTATCAGTATGTCTTTGGATGTAGTGGTAGTAGGCCAGAGGCCTGATGGGACAAGAGGACAAGAAGTCACTTTCTAACTCGGCAATGATAAGATTTATGTACTCTGGAGCCATTTTACTTCCCATTGCTGTATATTGTTGTCAAATTCAAAGTAATTGTGAGTGAGAATGAATTCTGTAAGTTTCACCACAGAGTCAGCATCATTCCCGGTGTTTTCCGTGAGGACTTTGCAGGCATTTAATCCATCCTGTTGTGGGATGTAAGAGTACAAAAATTCCACATCCATGGTGGCCAGGATCGTTCCCTCTGGTAGAGGCCCTATTGTTGCTAGTTTACTCAATAGGTCAGAGTTGTGTCCTGAATGTAGCTGGGTGTATCCTTTACCAGGGGTTTAAGAATACCTTCTACCAATCTAGAAACTTGCCCAGTAAAGGTATGTGCACACGTTGCGTTTTTTTAAGCGTTTTTGCAGCTTTTTTTCCGCTGCGGAAATGCTTAAAAAAAATGCTATTAAAACGTATCACATGCAATCATATGGGATTCCGCAGTTGCTGTGCACATTCTGCAGATTTTACCGCCACGGAATTGCATAGCGGTAAAATCCGCAGCATGTTAATTATTCCTGCGGAATCGCGGCGATTACGCCGCCATAGGATTGCATTGAAACTCTCACTTTATCCATGTGGCTATGCCCACCATGCGTAAAGTGAGTGCTTCATGTGAGGATGGTACCCAGGGTCTGGAGGAGAGGAGACTCTCCTCCATGCCCTGGGTACCATATTCCTGTAAAAAAAAATAGAACAAAAATGTAAAAATAGTGATATACTCACCCTCTGATGGCCCCCGAGGTCCTTCCCGCCCTCAGCCACACTGCCAGCATCTTCTGGTCCCAGGGATGCATTGCGCGAATCACCTGAGATGACGTCGCGGTCTGGCGAGCGTGACGTCATCTGGGGTGATTCTCGCTATGCTTGACAAGTGTGACCAACCTGTCAATCACTTTCCAAGCGATGCTTCAAATTGCTTGGAAAGCGCAAGCATTCTGTAAGCTAAAAACGCTTGCAAAATGCTTGTGTTTTGCAGGAAAACGCATCCGTATTCCACATGTGTTTTACCCGCGGCAGGGAGTTGCGGAAATGCTGCAGACATTACCGCAGCATTTCTGCAACTTGGGCACATAGTCTAAGGGTTCCCACACATGAAATAGTTTGTCTTCCTGGATTTCCAGATTTGTGGATTTTGGGAAGCATATAGGATGTCCCTATTCTTGGACTCTCTGGAATCAGATCAGATCATCGGCTCCTATAGATTTGTCTGAAAGACAAAATACCAACTTGTTTTCTCCAGGCAGCACGGTGGCTCTGGGGTTAGCATTGCAGCGCTGGGGTCCTGGGTTCAAATCCCACCAAGGACAACATTTGCAAGGAGTTTGTGGGTTTCCTCCGGGTTCTCCAGTTTCCACTCACACGCCAAAGTCATACTGATAGAGAATGTAGATTGTGAGCCCCATCGGGGACAGTGCCAATAATGTCTGTAAAGCGCTGTGGAATTAATGTCGCTATATAAATGAGTAAAATAAATAAATTGTAGTAACGTGTGTCCATCAGCTGTCAGTTTGTTTCCTTCATGTAGTTTGATGTATTTGTCATGCATCACACTTGTCAGCAGGTTTATTGATGAATTCTTTGTTGGTTTTCAAAGACTGTATGGCCTTTCTCTCATGGGCACTGATGTTGGATGCTTGTTTCCCGTTTGTGTCTTTGTTGGTGGATTTCACCAAATGTCTGAAGGAGTCTATATAAATACTCCTCAGACCATTCGGGGGCATCACAATCATGAACCCGACTTCAATTACAGAACAATAAAACTTCCACCCTCCTTATCTTTGAATTGTACCAAAATTTATGGCCACAACTGTTTTTCTCCCTGTCTCACATTGATAGTTCTGCTTCACGTCACTTGTCTTATCTATTGTATTATTTTTGTGTCCTGATATGTATAACTATGTGATTTTTCAGATTTTGCATTATTCTATGGCTGATGAAGAGACCTGAGTAGTCTCGATAGCTTGCAATGTGTTAACATCTTTTCAGTTAGTTATTAAAAGGTATCAACCACTGAGGACTCTCAAATTGTAATATTTTTCTATCTACTGGCTAACATAGTACAAAAAAATATATATTTTTCCTGTAGAGTACTGTTTACTGAAGGCATCACTTACCTTAAAATGCTCTCTATTAAACATCACCCAATTTTTAAGAATTCATAGATCAAAGCAAAACTGTACCATACACTATCTGTAAAATTCAGAAATGGCTCAAAAAGCCAATATGACAGAAATAACTCCCATAATAATGCAAAATTAGAAAAATTGGAGCCATGAAAACTGTCTAATATGTAAATACAAAATCTCCTTTATTAAATATCATAATAAAAACAATGGTATATTGCAACAGTATAATTAGATACCATTGAGTATAGCTAAGTATCTAAACAGTGAAATACACAGGTAAAGAAGTCCAGGCGACAACACTAAAGACATAAGTGAAACGACCGGAGGAATCAAGTTCTTTGGTAACATGAACCAAAAATACAATACATACAGTATATGCTTAATAAGGCTTTTAAATAACGTGGCTAACCAAAGATTGATCCTCACCCATGTAGAATGCAGTGTGTCGGTGGACTGCCAGCCCCCAATTTTTGCCATGTCTTATTGTTTTTGTACAGGGTGGTTTTCATTTTAAGGCGAAGAAGCAAACTAAACTTCAGACTTGCGGTGGATCCTGCGTCTGGAGGAACGTTTGCCCCTGCTCCACACTATACTAAGCTTACCAGCCCAGTCTGAGGACAGTCTGCCCCTATACTGAGCACACGGTGCTACTTTATAGGTTCACATCCTATTGCAAGAAATCTATTATAAACATGTAACTGAAGAAGGTAATTAATTGACCGAAACATTTCACCTTCATACTACAATAAATCTCCTTTGATTATGCTTAAGTTGAGTGCTATGTTTATACCTATTATCTATATGGTTTGGGAACTTAACTTCAGCACCACCTTCTAGTTGTGCTCATGGTGTTTTGTTATACTGAGACCTGAGTCCTGTGTGGATTCGGGGGGGGCTGCTTAATACATAATGCTTCCACCCACACTTAGACTTAGCCCTAGTCTTTACTTCATTCCATCTAGGGAGTCAAGACCGATCCCCTTGATGCTGGAACAGCCCATTTTTAACACACACTGTCCCTTTTTTCTGTTCATCAGGAATACCCTAGGAAACTTCAGCCTGCCTCTCCCATCCAAACTATTCCAGAGAGGTCCCATGGACATCCTCCAAGGGCTCTGATAGGTATAGTCGTTGAAGAAGCCCTGAGTATAATCGTCATCACTCCTGAGAAGCAGATGACAATAGTGTAGAAGTAGATGATCTTCCATGTGGTATTCCCTGTCTCATTTTGGCAAGGTGTTTTAGGCTGGAGTCACACTAACCAGCGCAAAATACGCTCCGTAGTTTACAGGCGTAATACGGATGAATGACCCCTAAATAGTGCTCCGTAGGTCATCCGTAAGCCTGGTGCGGTCGCGTATTTTGCGCATGTCTGCATCCGTATGTAATCCGTATGGCATCCGTATGCAATCCGTATGGCGAGATTTTCTCGCAGCCTTGCAAAATGGACATTTAACGGTTTTGAGGCCTGCTAACTATTTAAATCATTAGCCTGCACCCTATTTATACACTCAGAAACAGGTGGCTGTCTCCATTCTGTCCATTTGTGAGCTTGCTTTCACGAGGTGTGTTGGTGTTCTTTGTGCAACATGGCAGAGGGTCTGAGATTCAATACAACTGAGCAGGTTCTCTTTAACTGGCTTTTGTCACGGCGCTTTGGGCAACCATACCCAGTGATAGTGAATCCGCGGAGGAGGAGACGCATGTGGGTACATCCACTTTAGAGGCAACGACTCACAAGAGGTCATTTTCACCGCCTCTACTCTTCTCTGCGGGAGCATCCACTGAAATTTTACCAGTACTGTCGCATGAGCATTTCCACATTTGGTCGACTCTTGGAGACAGTGCGCCCTGGGATATCCTTTCAGGACACAAGGATGCGCAAAGCGATATCTGCAGAGGAGCGACTTCTACTCACAATACGGTATGTACTACACAACTACATTCTCTATGTTCATAATGTGTGTGCTAAAGTATGTTTTTTTGCCTTCTTGGACAAAGTTTTATGCCCTCATCTTACTCCAAATATGTTTCAACTAAAACACCAGAATGTTAGCTCTAATATGTCCTGCATATCACTTAGTCATTGTGCAACCAAATATGTGTGTGTTATTCTATCTCAATTTCTCCCAAGTTTGGTCGGCATGTAACTGATGTTTTTGGACTTTATGCATTCTAAAATTATCAATTTATGTTGTTCTACAGCTTCCTGTCCACTGGCCTGTCTTATGCCGCCCTCCACCATGAGTTTCTCATTGGAAGATCAACCATTTCAGGCATAGTGAGGTCGACATGTACAGAAATCTGGTCAAGACTCCATCAAGTGGTCATGCCCGAGCCCAGGATGGAAGACTGGTTGAGGATATCAAGGGACTTTGAGGAGGACTGCCAGTTTCCAAATTGTATTGGGGCCCTGGATGGCAAACATATCCGGGTGCGTAAGCCGGCCGAACTCTGGCTCCCAATTCTTCAATTATAAACAATACTTTTCTGTTGTATTGTTGGCTCTGGTAGACCCTCAATACAAGTTTATAATTGTTGACATTGGGGCCTATGGAAGGACGGGAGACTCTAGAGTCTTCAATACTTCCATAACGGCTCGGCGGCTACGCACCAACCAGTTGGATCTACCACCACCACACCAGCTACCAGGCTCCCCTGAAGAATCAGTCCCTTATGTCCTTGTGGCAGATGAGGCCTTTCAGTTATCGCGCAATGTCATGAGGCCATATCCCCGGCGCAACCTTGACCACCGGCGCAGAATTTTTAACTTGCGCCTATCACGTGCTAGGCGACTGGTGGAGTGTTCCTTTGGGATTCTTTATGCCAAATGGCGGGTACTCCAGTCTGCCATTCAGTTGAGTGAACAAAATGTGAATGAAGTTGTGAAAGCCTGTGTTGTTCTGCATAACTTTACCAGGATACATGATTGTTCCTCCTCTGATGGTGTTGTGCGTAGGCCGGACAATGTGCGCAGGGTTAGACCACCTATGAACCCTCAACGTAGACCGCTCTCTGGCCTCAAAGTGCGTGATATTTTCACTAATTACTTTATCTCATCTGAGGGGGCAACTTCTTGGCAAGAGCATGCTGTGTCTATGTTATAATTTTTTTTTTTTAAGTGTGTCTAAATATATATTACTCAACCCCTTATGATTCTATGACTGTTTCATTGCATTGGTTAGTGTATGTTAGTTTGTTGACAGGGTTTTTGAAAAATCACAGAGACGTTAACTATAGTAGACAAATGTTTAGTTTTGCCTTTTTTTTTGGCTGCTTAAAGGCAAACATAATATTGCCATAAGAACATTTTGGCAATGGGCAAAATGACCCTTTGTGCCTTCTTAAACTTTTTTGAAAAGTAACATTACATAACCCAAAAAAACATTAGGCAATAACAACATTGCTGCATGAGAATATTAAACTAGAAAGGAAAAAAATAGGTGAGCTCCATCACCAAAATTAATGCTAAAAGATAACACTCACATTTCTTCAGATGTTTTCCAATCATAGAAATATTCCACCATGACAGGCAAGGCTACCTCACGGCTTTCAGACAGATATTACCTGTCTGTAGAACAGAGAATATTTAACCATGCTATACTGGAAAGGATGAAAAAACAAAACTCACTTGTTAAGACATAGAGAGAGCGTGATATTCTGAAGGCTGGTCGCCTTGATTTGTTTTACTATAGATTGCTAGCAAAAAAGGTGACTACTTCACTAAGGCCAACACGCCTTTCCTAGGCATTAGCAAGTGAGTAGTGTATTTTCATCCTTTGACTTTACAGTATAGCGCGTTGAAATATTCTCTTTTTGACACACATGTAATATCTGTCTGAAAGGCGTGAGGTAGCCTTGCCTGTCATGATGGATTCTTTCATATGATTGGAAAACATTGTGAAAAAATTAGAATGTTAAATTAGGTAACAAAGTTTGGTGATGGAGAACACCTGTTTTTTCCTTTGAATTTGGAGCACCAGTTAAACCGCACTGGACATCTACGGCCATCAGACTTATAAATCCTCATAGGTAGGGGAAGGGGAACGTGGAAGAGCAGCCTGTGGGTGCTGCTGGACACTGTGGCCAACATCACCCTGTGTGGGGCCATACTGTTGCCCATGATGCTGGAATTGTCCTGCCTCCTGGGACTGTTGGGGATACTGGCCAGAGTAATGATGATGGTGAGGGGCATCTTGTTCGCTGTGGTAGGCACGTGGCTCATACCCACCAAGATAGCCAGATCGTCCCCAACCAGGTTGGGACCAGCCTCCAACACTGGGTGTGTACAAGTGGCCATATTGGTGGGGTTGGCTAGAGGCTGACATTTGTGGCTGCTGACTAGAAGGTTGGGTAGTGGGAGGAAGGGGTTGAGGTGTTGGCCCACATATTAGGGGTTGTTCGGACCCTGCTTGAGCAAGCATCTGTGTGGATGGTCTCATGCGCATTAGATTTCGGGGGGAGAGCTGCCACCTCTCCAGATATTCGAATAGCTCATATGGGGTATTGGGGGGGTGCTTGCATCAAGCAAGATCTGAAAACATCCCCTAATACGGAGCATGACCTCACGGGTAAGGGCACAGAGAGAAAGGGTGAGGCTACATGCGTAGGCCTCCTCCCCATCATCTGTAGTTACTCTTGATAAATAATTGAGCACCCCTGTGTCCACATTGGTCCTGCTCTCTTGAATAGTGACCTGGCGCCTTCTTCATGTTCGCCGTGATGTAAGAGCAGCCTGTGGGGAGGCCCTGATCTGGCCAGTTGGGCTGCTACTCAAGTTGCCCGGCTCTTCCAGGATGGGTGATGGGGCAGCAGCAGACCGTCCTGGTGGTGTTGTGTGTTGGGCAGCCATTGGGTTGTCCTGTGATGCCTCATCTTCTGCCATCCTTCTTGTAGGGGGAGAAGGTGGGCCAGCCACCTCATCCCCTACAGGATCTATTATGGGCTCTGCCTCTGAGGCCGTTCCTCGATCTGTAAGGTTGGATTGAGTTCTGTTATGAAATAGAACAGAGGCAAAAATACATCAATATTTTTGGCCCTGTAAAGTATTAGTGTAATGTGGTGTGAGGTATCTACTTACGGTCTCAGATCCAGAATTGGGGCGAGGAAGGACAGCCGGTCATAGTAGATGTACTTCCTTTTAACATATCCAGCATCCCCACTCCTGGACCGCTGCTGGCGTTCCCGGCGGTACTGGTCCCGGATGCTTCGCCAGCGTTTCATCACATCTTCCACTGCAATGTGACAGGAAATATTGTCAAATTCACATATTTGAGAGGTCACATTTTCTACCAGTAGTCTAGGCATGGGGCCTTCTGGGGTGTGCTTTCTACCCATGGTGGCATATGTAATTGGGCAGATACACAGGGTCTCTTTAGCTACACTTAATAATTGTTTTGTCTAGGAGGATGAGGAGCTTGTGGCCTAACCCCAAATTATGGCTGTGTGAAGCCACGTGTCACATCCAAATCTAACGGCCTCATGAGGCAAAAAGTACATGCACAGGAAGGGGGGGTGCTGATTCTATATTCCTTTTTTGTTGCGCGCTAAGGTTACTCATGTTTTGCGTTGTACTTACGAATTTTATGCTGCTCCTCACGTGGTCGGTCACAAAAGTCATGGTACATCTGGCGACAGATGCGCCTCCATGACGCCTCCTTTCTTGCCCGGTTTGCATAATTTGCATCGCGTTGGTCCCAGATTTCGGGACGCTCCTGCACCAGGACAATGAGCATCTCAACATTTATGTACGTAGACGCCATGCTGCTGCTGTACTCCGTGGAGGCGTACTTCCTGGATGTCTGGAGCGCTTTTTGAGCTCATTTGCATCTCTAGGCTTCCTGATGATTGATTGGCCCAATTCCTGTCACCAGCCAAAAGACCTGCGTATTGCTCGCAGGTCACACGTCTGGTCCGTGTGTAATCCGTATTTTTTGCGCGCCCATAGACTTGCATTGGCGTACTATGGGCGTAGTACGCTGACAATCGCAGCATGCTGCAATTGGCACGGAGCGTAGGATACGGATGAGAAATATACGCCTGGTGCGAGTGACCCCATAGAGAATCATTTGTCCGTGTCTAATGCGTGCTTTTAGCGCCTCTCACTCGGCCGTATTCCTCGCCAGTGTGACCCCGGCCTTAGAGAAACAGCTTGATGTAGGAGCCTAGCCATTGAGCCAGGGCATTTCTCCCATAGAGTTCATTCCTCCTGTTCCTACAGAGTTAGACAGACTTGCGTGATTCCTGAATCATCAACAGCATTTCCTTCAGTGGACCTCTCAAGGTGAGTTCAAGTTTTTAAGAACTCCAGGAATGGTGCAGAAGTGAGCAAAGGTTTAGTCTTCCCCAGAAATACAACATTTGGGTTTGTTCCTTATTGTCCATGTTATAGACAGATATCTTCATTTCATGCTATTAAAAACATAGCAAACCATCAGTTAGGAGACTAACCTACACGTTTTGAACCATATGCCTCTTAGTCATAGCAATGTCTATGTGTGGAAAAAACTCCATTAAAAACGCTACAAGGAAAATCTCCCAAGAACGCTCATTCTCTATCATCAATCAGTGTAAATTCATGCTAAGAACCATCTAGTTCAAAACGCGTAGGAAAATCTCCTAGGATTACATGTCCATTTGTTACATTTTTAATGGCATGAAATAAAGTGTTTTGCTTTTCATTTTCTATTTTGGGTGTGATACATTGTTTTTTAGAGGAAGTTTTCTTGGCCCGTAACATGGAGTTCTCTTCCTTGCACCGTCCGTAATGTGAAATCTGCTGTATTCCAGTTTGGCGGATGAGCTGAGAAAACCCCTTTTTTTCCTATCACTGATTCATAGATAAATATCTACCTGTTTTGCATTTGAATGCTTAGATGCGTTGGTAGAAGAGGTCGATCGCTAAGTATATAGAGGGAAAAAAGAGGAAACCTTCACAACCATAGCAAAAAGTTTTCATTGTTACATGCAGCGGCAGCAGACACAATGTATGTGGTTCTGCTGAGAAAGGAAAAATGTTCTCCAGACCATATGGTGAAGATCACATGATTGACAGTTTAATTAACTGCTAGAAAAGCTCACGTGATACCAGTAACTTGGTTTCCTATGATTGTGGTAAGCCTAATAAGACTTTTTTTATGTATTTAACAAGTTTACTTTCGTCCATAATGAGGAATTCACTTGAAAGCTGTGTAATTATGTGCAGTTCAATGGAAAGGGATAGCAGATTCTCAACAAACTCCTTGACTTTCTCCCTGGTTTGTATGTGCAAATGTGGCCCTCCTGCACGGTCCCTCACAGGTTCTCTCAGCTCTCCCTTTCACAGACCTCTCAACCCTTTTCAGTCTTAGGCCACATGCACACTTTCAGTATTTGGTGAGTTTTTTACCCCAGTATTTGAAAGCCAAAACCAGGAGTGGGTGTAAAATGCAGATGTGGTGCAAATGTTTCTACAGTATTTTGCTTTTCCTCTGATCGGTCCACTCCTGGTTTTGGCTTACAAATACTGGGGTAAAAAATATCACCAAATACGGAATGTGTGCATGTGGCCTTAGCCGTATTTCTAAGTAAAAAAAAAAAAAAGTATGAACTGGTATATAATCAAGTATGCATGCAGCATGTAAGCACACGTTCACACTGGCCACTGAACAGAAAAAAAGCAAAGACAGAAACATAATGTTTAAATACCCAGCAGTAAATAAATAAACAGCATAGTGCATGAAAAAAATATACAGTACTTATCCCCTTTCTGACATCGGGCGTACATTTACGCTGATATCGGATTCCCTTCCTTTGATGTGGGCTGAGCCCACATCTTTCCCGGCACATGTCCGCTGTTTTGAACTGGTACAATCGCGTTCCACCCGCGGCTATTAACCCGTTAAATACCGCTGTCAAACACTGACAGCGGCATTTAACATGTGCTTCCAGCAATTGCAACGGAAATCCGCCGATCAGTGACCTCCGTCACGTGAACGAGTGTCACCGGTGGGTTGGCATGTCAACCGGAGATCTCTTGGAGACCTCTATGGTTGTCACTGCCAGCTTGCTGCAAGCACCGCCCGGTGGTCGGCACTCATAGCAACTAAGTAATTCTACTAAATAGAGGCGATCTGATCATCGCCTGTATGTAGCAGAGCCAATCTGGCTTTGGCCGCTTCTAGTCTCCCATGGAGACTATTGAAGCATGCAAAAGTAAAAAAATATATATTTTTAAAAATATAAAAACTATAAGTTCAAATCACCCCCCATTCGCCCCACTCAAAATAAAGCAAAAAAAAAACCCAAACATGCACATATATGGTATCGCCGAGTTCAGAATCGCCCGATCAATGAAAAAAGGATTAACCTGATCGCTAAATGGCGTAACGAGAAAAAAATTCAAAATGCCAGAATTACGTTTTTTTGGTCGCCGAGACATTGCATTAAAATGCAATAACGGGCGATCAAAAGATCGTATGTGCACCAAGATGGTATAATTAAAAACGTCAGCTTGGTACGCAAAAAATAAGCCCTCACCCAACCCAAAATCACTAAAAATTGAGACACTACAAGTATCGGAAAATGGAGCAATTTTGTTTGTTTTTTTAACAAAGTTTGAACATTTTTTTTCACCACTTAGATAAAAAAGACCCTAGACATGTTTGGTGTCTATGAACTCGTAATGACCTAGAGAATCATAATGGCAGGTCAGTTTTAGCATTTAGTGAACCTAGCAAAAAAGCAAAAAAAAAAACAAATGTAGGATTGTGCTTTTTTTGCTATTTCACCACACTTGGATTTTTCTCTCCGTTTTCTAGTAGACAACATGGTAAAACCAAAGAAGTTGTTTAAAAGTACAACTCGTCCCGCAAAAAACAAGTCCTCACATGGCCATATTGACAGAAAAATGAAAAAAATGCATGGCTTTGGGAAGAAGGGGAGCAAAAAACGAAAACGCAAAAACGACAATACCTCTGGGGTTAAGGGGTTAATTAACTTTTTTTTATTAATAGAATGCAAAAGCCATCCCACCACTTCACGGTGACCTTAATTGGGACAGCTCTAACATTAATATTAAAGTGGTAAGGTTTTTTAATATTAGGGTTAGGACTATCCCAATTATGGTCACCGTGAAGTGGCGGGATGGCTTTTGCATTTTTTTTTTCAAAAACATGTTAATTAAGTTTAGTTATTTTCATGCAATATGCTGTTTATTTATTCACTGCAGAGTATTCAATTATTGTATTTTTTAGTTACTTAACCCCTTTACCCCCAAGGGTGGTTTGCACGTTAACTCCGGGCCAATTTTTACAATTCTGACCACTGTCCCTTTATGAGGTAATAACTCTGAAACGTTTCCATGGATCCCGGTGATTCTGACATTGTTTTCTCGTGACATATTGTACTTCATGGTAGTGGTAAAATTCCATTCATATAACTTGCGTTTATTTGTGAAAAAAACGGAAATTTGGCAAAAATTTTGAAAATTTTGCAATTTTTCAACTTTGAATTTTTATACCCTTAAATCACAGAGATATGGCACACAAAATACTAAATAAGTAACATTTCCCACATGTTTACTTTACATCAGCACAATTTTGGAAGCAAAATTTTTTTTAGTTAGGAAGTTGTAAGGGTTAAAATTTAACCGGCGATTTCTCCTTTTTACAACACCATTTTATTTTTACGGACCACATCACATTTGAAGTCACTTTGAGGGGTCTATACGACAGAAAATACCCAAAATACAGAGGATTTTTCATAGGTTCCCATTCAGATGGGGAGTACAGTCTTAGTGAGGTTTGGCATAGAATAGGGACTTGGAAAACGAGAAATGCCTTAACGTGGCTTCCAGGTACACATAACTTGGCCATTTTATGCTCTAATCTTTCTCAATTTTTCATTTTTCAAATGTTTCATTTTTCATATTTCTAATGCAGTAATGCAATTCATTATTCATTTTTCATGTTTGCATGGTTTGGCGTTACAGTGTGCTTCCTTTTTTGCTTGAATGTATGAGTTGGTGACACTAGGTTAAGCACCTGTTCACACTATGCTTATACTTGGATGTGACGGTCAGTTTTTGAAATTTGCATTCATTTACCTTCTGACTGAGCACTCCACCTGTTAGCTGCAGGCGTTTTTAATCAAACCAGGGTCATTTCCCCTCCACAGAGATATAGACTTCAGTCCTAACAGAGGATTTTTCATAGGTTCCCATTCAGATGGAGACTACAGTCTTACTGAGGATTGGCATAGAATAGGGGCCTGGAAAATGAGAAATGCCTTAACGTGGCTTCCAGGTACACATAACTTGGCCATTTTATGCGCTAAACTTTCTCAATTTTTCAAATTTTTCATTTTTCATATTTCTAATGCAGTAATGCAATTCATTATTCATTTTTCATGTTTGCATGGTTTGGCGTTACAGTGTGCTTCCTTTTTTCTTGAATGTATATGAGTTGGTGACTCTAGGTTAAGCACCTGTTCACACTATGCTTATACTTGGATGTGACGGTCAGTTTTTGAAATTAGAAAATACCCAAAAGTGACACCATGCTAAAGACTGCACCCCTCAAGGTACTCAAAACCACATTCAAGAAGTTTATTAACCCTTCAGGTGCATCACAGGAATTTTTTGAATGTTTAAAAAAAATGAACATTTAACTTTTTTTCACAAAAAAATTACTTCAGGTCCAATTTTTTTTATTTTCCCAAGGGTAACAGGAGAAATTGGACCCCAAAAATAATTGTGCAATTTGTCCTGAGTATGCTGATACCTCATATGTGGGGGGAACACTGTTTCGGCACATGGCAGAGCACAGAAGGGAAGGAGCGCCTTTTGACTTTTTCAACGCAAAATTGGCTGGAATTGAGATTGGACGCCATGACGCGTTTGGAGAGTCCCTGATGTGCCTAAACAGTGGAAACCCCCCACAGGTGACACCATTTTGGAAACTAGATCCCTCAAGGGTCTAGATGTGTGGTAAGCACTTTGAACCCCCAAGTGCTTCACAGAAGTTTATAACGCCAGGGCGTGAAATTAAGAAAATCATATTTTTTCCACAAACATGATCTTTTAGTCCCCAATTTTTTATTTTCCCAAGGTTAACAGGAGAAATTGGACCCCAAAAGTTGTTGTCCAAATTGTCCTGAGTACGCTGATACCCTATATGTGGAAGAAAACTACTGTATGGGCACACGTTGGGGCTTGGAAGGGAAGTAGTGATGTTTTAGATTGCAGACTTTGATGGAATGGTCTGTGGGCTTCGTGTCGCATTTGGAGTTCCCCTGATGTGCCTAAACAGTGGAAACCCCCACACGTGACCCCATTTAGGAAAATAGACCCCCCAAGGAACTTATCTAGATGTGTGGTGAGAACTTTGAACTCCAAAGTGCTTCATAGAAGTTTAAAACGTAGAGCCATAAAAAAATCATTTTTTCCACAAAAATGATATTTTTGCCTTCAATTTTTTATTTGACAAAGGGTAGCAGCAGAAATTGAACCTCAAGAGTTATTGTGCAATTTGTCCTGAGTACGCTGATACCCCATATGTGGGGGGTAAACCACTGATATGGCGCATGGCAGAGCTTGGAAGAGAAGGAGCACCGTTTGACTTTTTCAATGCAAAATTTGCTGAAATTGAGATCAGACGCCATGTCGCTTTTGGAGAGCCCCTGATATGCCTAAACAGTGGAAACCCAACAATTCTAACGCCAATGCTAACCCCAACATACCCCTAACCCTTATCCCTACCCTAACAATAACCCTAGCCACAAAACTAACCTTAACACACCCCTAACCCTAATCTCAACCCTAACCATAACTTTAGCCCCAACCCTAACCCTAACTTTAGCCCTAACCCTTTTTTGCATATTTATATTTTATTATTTTTCCCTAACTAAGGCGGTGATAAAGGGGGTTTGATTTAATATTTATAGCGTGATTTTATGTTTGGCAGCTGTCACACAAAAAAAGACACTTTTTATTGCAAAAAATAGTTTTTGCATCATCACATTTTGAGAGCTATAATTTTTCCATATTTTGACCCACAGAGTCAAGTGAGGTCTTATTTTTTGCGGGACGAGTTGACGTTTTTATTGGTATCATTTTCAGGCACATGACATATTTTTTATCACTTTTTATTACGATTTTTGGGAGGCAAAATGAATATAAACCAGCAATTTATGAATTTCTTTTGGGGAGGCGTTTCTACCATCCTGTGTGTGGTAAAATTGATAAAGCAGTTTTATTCTTCAGGTCAGCACAATTACAGCGATACCTCATTTATATTTTTTTTGTATTTTGGCGCTTTTATACAATAAAAAACAATTTTATATAAAAAATAATTATTTTTGCATTGCTTTATTCTGCGAGCTATAACTTTTTTATTTTTTCGCTGATAATGCTGTATCGTGGCTCGTTTTATGTGAGACAAGATGACATTTTCAGCGGTACTACGTTTATTTATATCCGTCTTTTTGATTGCGTTTTATTCCACTTTTTGTTCTGTAGTATGATGGTAAAGCATTATTTTTTGCCTTTTTTTAAGGGGTTCACTCAAGGGATTAACTAGTGGGACAGTTTTATAGGGCGGGTCGTTACGGACGCGGTAATACTAAATATGTGTGCTTTTATTTTTTTTACATAAAGAAATGTATTTATTGGGGAATGTTTTTTTTCTTTATTTAGGAATTTTTAAAAAAATATTTTTACACAAGTTTTTTTTTTTTTTTTACACTTTTTTACTTTGTGCCAGTGTGGGACATCACTGATTATATCAGATCGCTGATCTAACACTTTGCAGAGCACTGTGTCAGATCAGCGATCTGACAGGCAGTGTAGGAGGCTTGCCGGTGCCTGCTCTCAGCAGGCACTGACAAGCCACATCTCTGCAGGACCTGGAAGGACCCCACGGCCATCTTGGATCCGGGGTCCTGAAGGGAGGAGGCCCTCGGAACAACACGATTACATCGCATTGTTCTGAGGGTCTCAGGGAAGCACGCAGGAGCCCCCTCCCTGCGAGATGCTTCCCTGTGCCACCGGAACACTGCAATCATGTTTGATCGCAGTGTGCCGGGGGTTAAAGTGCCACAAGCAGTCCGTGACCGCTCCTGGCACATAGTGCCGAGTGTCAGCTGTGATAATCAGCTGACACCCGGCCGCGATCAGCAGTGTTCCCCCCTTGAGCACAGTTGATCACGTATGACGTACTTTCCCATCCATGGACATTCAGGCCCAGGGCACCTGGACGGGATAGTACGCCATATGTCAGAAAGGGGTTAAAGGAGTCGTCCACTAATCGGACACCCCCTTCTCAATCCGTATGTTTGCCCCAGTAAAATAATAACTCTTAGGGCAGAGACAGAGTGCCATATTTCTCGTGCGAGAATTGCATCATAAAACTCATCCTGGCTGTCGGCTCTCCTGACCTGAGCTTGTCAACTGCATAGTAATTCATCATGCTGTCTTGCTCAGGTCAGGAGGGGTGCCAGGCTAGTCCATGGAGTGCAATGCAATTCTTGCACGAGTTAACGGCCGTCTGATTCAGCCCTTATACTCTTTTTTATTACCGGCATTTTTCCATCTGCACTCCCGGAGATCACATGACATTTTGTCACGCTATCTCTGGGGTCAATCACAAACATTCGGAGGAAGTGAGAGCTTCTGCTCTCCCTCTCTTCCTTCAGATCTAATTGATATGTCTGAAGGAGAGTGAAGCGGCCGCTGTTTGGGAGTGACAGTGATGACACCACTGGAATGGCACCGGAGAGGAGTATAAGTTTTAGTTAGTCTAATGCCTTATTAACCCTTTCACGATCTATGATGTATCGGTACTTCATTTCATAGGCCACCTCCCCCTCTTTGATGTGGGCTCTGGCGCTGAGCCTGCATGTTTTCAGGTGCATGACAGCTGATCTGATAAGCTGTCATGTGCCACTTACAGACGCAGGTGGAATCAATCTCTGACAGTGGTATTTAACATGCCCGCTCCGGAAACTCGGCACTAGTTCTGCCCATTGGTGCCCCTGTCACATGATTGCTGGGCACTGATGGTTTGGCATATTAACTCGGCGTCTGCAGGAGACCCTTGTGGTTGTCTTTGCTGCTCTGCTATGAGCGCCACCCAGTGGACTGTGTTCATCACAGATGAGCATTTCTGCTACACAGAGCAGGGCTTCAGAAGATCACAGCAGCAAGTCTCCTAAGGAGATTATTGAAGCAAGTGAAAACTGAAAAAAAAATATTTTAAAAATAAGAAAAAATAAACATAAAAGTTCAAATCACCCTCTTTTGCCCCATTCAAAATGAAACAAAAAAATAAATACACATATTTGGTATTGTTGCATTCAGGATCACACAATCTATAAAAATATAAGGCTAAGTGCACACGTTGCAGAAAATTTCTGCACAAAAACCTGAATCCCTTCCCAGAAACCGCACCTATTTTTCCGCGGCGGTTTTTGCGCGTTTTTTGCGCGGTTTTGATGCGTTTTTGATGCGTTTTTTACCGCAGCGGTTTCTAAAAGCATGGGAGAAGCCTAAACCGGGGGAAAAAAACGCAAAATTAATGAGCATGCTGCGTTTTTTACCGCGATGCGGTTTTTTCGCTGTAAAAAACGCATCAATGTGCACAAAAAGTGCAAAATGCATAGAAATGACTGTGCAGCTTATTTTTAGCGGTTTTATAGTGAAAACCGCGGTAAAAACCGCTAACAAAAACGCTGTGTGTGAACACAGCCTAAAAAGAATTAATCCAGTCAGCAACAGCGTAATGAGAAAAGGATATCAAAAGTTACGCTTTTTTTAGTCACTGCAGTATTGTAATAAAAGGCAATAGGAAGCGATCAAAAGATTTTAACTACACCAAAATGGCATCATTAAAAATGGCAGCTCTGTGCACAAAAAATAAGCCCTCATCCAGCCCCAGATAATGAAAAATGGAGACACTATGGGTCCGAAAAAATGGCGGCTTTTTTAAACAAATTTTGGATTTTGTTCACCACTTCAATAAAAAAAGAACCTAGACATGTTTGGTGTCTATGAACTTGTAATGACCTGGAGAATCATAATGGCAGCTCAGTTTTAGCCTTAGTGAACATGGTAAAAAAAAACAATTCTGGAATTGCATTTTTTTTGCAATTTCACCACACTTTATATGGTAAAATCAATGGTTTTGTTCAAAAGTAATTACATTATCTCACCTGGAAAAAATCATTATGGCCATTGGATGTCTCTCGGCTGTCTATCTTCCTGTGTACTGCCATTTGGTAAGTGTAAAATGTCTTTAGCCTCAGAGACTTAGCAATGGATCATAGGAAGCTGGGCACATCTTTATCTCTATGCCCCTGCTTTCCTGTTGTGAAACTTGATACAAATATAACAGAGGTGAGCTTTCAGTTTATAAAGACAAGATTTTGCAGGAGCAAGTCATACAAGGAACTTAAGAAATGGAAGCTCCAGCACCTATAGTGCTGGTGGAATTCTGATGAAGAAAAACCTCTTACTGAAAGAGTGAATAGCAATTTATAGAGTATCAGAAAAATGGCAGTTCCTGTCCATGTTAAGCAGTTGTCATTTGTTCTGGCATATGAGTGCATCAATACTACCATGCTTTTCTACAGGTGTTATGGAAAAGGGCAGGTAAGCTTCAGTTGTTAAGTGCGGATACTTTCAACATCTTTGCCCAATAGCTTAGTTTTGCACGACCAACTCATGTCATCTGAAGATTATCCCAGAGATTTCCGATGAGTAAACATGGACTGGCATTTGGATTGTTTTCCTGGCGGGCCGCTTTGGGAGTGTCAGTCACATTGCTTATTGCTGGCACAGCAGGGATTTCGGCTTTTATTGAAGTTCTTCCAAACTTCTGTTGTTGTAGGAAAGAAACTGCCTTCTCTACAATAACTACAATTATATAACGAAGCCTCGCCCTAATTAGCTGAATGGGTCAGAACGGAAAGTGCAAGAGAGGAACGTTAAGCTGAACGGTGCAGAATCTTACAATTCTAAATCCATTTTGTCTTTGATGAGTTTTGGAACATTTAGGGAATTTATTTCTTGTGTAAACATTTCACTTTAGTTTAAATGTTATGTTTACAATAAAAGTGCTGGAGATCTTCCTTAAAATTCCTCCCTTCCATATTGCTGCCCAAAAATCCGGTCTATGTTGTTATTTGATCCACACCCCAATCTCTACATATTCCTGACAGACAAGTCAACTGAGAAACCCAACGAGATGCGTAGCAACACCAGACACAACCTTTAGATAAGAGTGGCGCTGTTTCTGGGAAAATTAACAGACTCTTTGGGAATTATTGAAACGGACAACGCTCATAAACTGCAAGGCATGCAGGGTCAGCTCTTCTTAAATAGTGCTAAACATGGGGTCAGGAATTTAATTCTCCAACTATATGGCGGGTCCCAGTGGAGCACTCATCTGCCAAACATATTCATTTCGATATGTTTCTGATTCAAGTACACCCCCTTCCATGGGTAAAACTGAAGAGTTAAGATTATTGTATGATCCGAGTAGGACCTATCAAACATTGCCAATTCCCTCATCGGGTCCCGCACTTAATCAGCTTTTTCCGTACAGTTCATAGACCCCATTTTCCCAAAATATGTCCTTTAGTAGCCATGTTTCTTGGGTGAACACAAAAAAAGGGAATTTGGGGTAACTGAAACCTCCTACATTGTTAGCTTCGTAGAACACTTTTCAAGAAAAGGGAAAATACACTCTTTGAGGATAACATCATCCAATGTATGCCCCAAAAAATGACACAAAAAGTCACAAATAAAACATACAATGAAATTGGTCTTTATTTTACATTATATTATATCAACAAGCAAGATTTTGTAAAAATGGAGTAGGAAGTGATCCCTAATTCTTAAAAGGAATCCTGCCAGAAAGACTCATTCATGGTGGCATGCATAGGAGAGATGCTGATACATTTTCCCCAATATATAGGTTTGGTCTGGAGAATTCTCTTAAATTATACCTCCAGCAATCCACTCAAAAAACTTTTGTGACTTGTCACTCTTCAAGTTCAAGTTTCTAATCTAGAATTAAAAATGGAGAAATTTGCTTTTAAGTAGGGAGCAGAATGAGATGATACTTGAATTACTACGGACCTTTACTTTCTCCTTACCGCGAAAGACACGGAATAGGCATAATGAAAGATCTGTATCTGAAATAACTTGCATTTTTATAAAAAATAGAAAATTAAAAGCTGTGAGTTTGAAGAATGAATTTGCTAATTAATAAAGTGCTGTGATTCCAGCAGCATCAGCAATAACTCAAGCATCTTGTGCTCCTCACTTTTTCTGAAAAAGGGAGTAATTAGCTGTCATCAGGCTTGTAGAGACAGTAACCAGGATCGGGCTAAACTTCCATTGTATATAGCAGATAATTTAATTTTAGGAAATTAATTATTTAATCTAAAGTGTATTTCAATGATATAAAAATACAACATATTTTACAAGTAAGACAAGTATTACAAGTCAACTACTCAAAGTGGGGAGATCCATTGAAACCGGGATTGGTCTACTGACCCACAGGTAAATGGTGACAGTAAGGGGCCAAAAAGGACAAAAGTCTCCAGTACTGTGAGTGGCTACCAACTAAAATAGCAAACAAAGCTGATTATATGAGTATTCAAGAGGGACTGGCAGATAGTGCAGACTTCAGGTAACCATCGTAGGGCATTTTGGGAGTTCCCTCAGAGTCGGGCCACCCACAGTGAAATGAGGATCGCAATGGCGGTTAGGATGGATGCTGAGGGAATGGTGGCTGAATTGCAGAGATCGGAATAACAGCATGAAGGCGACGTGGTCACTTTTACGCCTGCATACGTAGTCTCGGAGTCCTGCAAACAGTTTGTGGGTGAAGAACAAGACTTCTTTTTCAAGGACAGTGGACCTGAGAAAACACAGCGATAGGAATGAATAAGAAAAAAGTATCAAGAAAACGGAACTATTAACCACAGCCATTTTTTGTTAGGGGTTTTTCCCCTCTTTGGATGTGATTCTGTATGCAACCACTTAGAGACTGTTGAGACGATCAAGAACCAATTGCTGACAAATGTTTCAACAACCCATCAAACCCAAGCCGCTAGCAATGGCCTACACACTATATATCATGTGGTTCCTGTGGGGCCCCTGATGAAGTGGGTTCAAGGTTCTCTGCACATATTGGTTGAAAATCTAGAGAGAAATGGCAATATTAAAGCAAGGGGTGAGCCGTGCCCCAAGGGCTCCATGGACTCAAAGCCTAGAGGTCATCATTTTGCCAACTGCTTCTTGTCCCCACTGTCCACATTATTCTTCTTATGCCAAACAATATACCACATCTACCATCATTTAGGAAATTTGCTAGCAGTTAGTAAAGTTATTGTATTTCCTTCATCTATAGAACGCCCATCTGACCTTTTGCTCCAAATGATGTAATCAATTCTGCATCCATCAAATGTCATCACTTCCTGGCTCAGAGAAGGCAGAATCTAATCTAACAAACCAAACTATGGAGGTGGTCAACATTACAAGTCCGGCATGAATTACAGTCCAGTGTATTACCTGTCTTCATTGTCTCCGTCAGACATACTTCTAACAAGTCACATTTGGATTTAGAGGGAATAGCACAGGTTCCGTACTCACAGGTGTAGCACTGTAAAGCATTACCTAAAGGGAGAAGAACACAAAGCAAGTGATATCTCCAAAATCACTGAACACAGTGAGGATTATCTAATTCTTATATCCACACAGTAATACGCAATGTATGCGCAGCACAGTGCACACAGCGGTGTCATCTCCTCCTTACACTACTACACAATGACATGTACATGTGAGGAGGCCAGGGTGGTAGTTGTGGTGAGGTGCTGTTGCATTCCCACACCCTGGCACACCACAAAGGAAACACAAATTTCTGTCTGTTGCATGTGATAGACACCAAGTAGAACACTCACATTGGATTCCATGGTCCCTTCTGTCATCACAGCTCCAGACTCACGATTCTCACAAGCAACTCCAGGCTCCTTGTCCATACTTAACAGTTCAATTTTACTTGACTACAGCGTTCTTATTACAGATGCAGCGCAGTTCACATACAATCGCATTCCTTGAGCTTTCCCTGCCTTCGCTGACAAATTCCTTCCTGAAGGCACTTTTATCCGTATCTCATCCGTCAATCTCTGTCTCTCTCAGTAATCTCTACCTCTTCCGACAAACTCTGTCTCTACTGGCAATTTTTGCCCCGCAGATACTCTTTTCTCATCTGTGGCGCCTGTGCCCCTAGGTCCATCAGCTTCCTCCTATTCCCCTTGTCCGGTTTCGATAGGAAAAGGTAAAAGGCGCTCTCAGCTCTGCCTAATCCCGGCCGTAGGCTTCGGAACCTCCTTGGAATGTTTACTGCATAAGATGGTGACCACTTGCATGCTGCTCAGCCTGGGGTCTCTTCTTGCCTCAGCAACCTCACCCCCATGGCTGTCTGACTGTCCTCTCTCACTGCTGCATCACTACTGTCTACCAACTAGTGATGGGTTGTTCGTGAACGATCTGGTACAAAGAGCCATCTCCTTGCTGGGAACAATGGGAGCCGTCACCCCATTGAGAGCCACTGACTTCTCTGAATGGCTTTCACTGGGCTTAAAATTCCGATGCTCTATCTTTAGTGCAGATCGTGCGCTGGCCGTGCGCTAGTAGGATTTTGCCGTGCGCTGCGCACTTTTGAAGGTTCGCCGTGTGCGCCGAAATGCAACATGCTGCGTTCGGCGCACACGGGCGCACCTTCAAAAGTGCGCAGCGCACACCAAAATCCTGCTAGCGCATGGCCAGCACACGATCTGTGCACCCTATGCTAAAGATAGGGTGCGCAGATCGCAAGCGCCCATGTGCGCTAGTAGGAGGCGATGACCGGATGGGGCGGGCAGGGAGCCGGCAGGGGGCGGGGCTTAGCGGCGGCCGTGCACAGGCCGTCGCAGCGCTATAAAGCGCAAATGTGAAACTAGCCTAAGTAAAGAAAAACGAGTGGCTATCATTACTTTAAGAAATGAAGGTCAGTCAGTCCGAAAAATTGGGAAAACTTTGAGTGTCCCCAAGTGCAGTGGCAAAAACCATCAAGCGCTACAAAGAAACTGGCTCACCTGAGGACCGCCCCAGGAAAGGAAGACCAAGAGTCACCTCTGCTGTGGAGGATAAGTTCATCCGAGTCACCAGCCTCAGAAATCGCTGGTTAACAGCAGCTCAGATTAGAGACCAGGTCAATGCCACACAGAGTTCTAGCAGCAGACACATCTCTACAACAACTGTTAAGTGGAGACTTTGTGCAGCAGGTCTTCATGGTAAAATAGCTGCTAGGAAACGACTACTAAGGACAGGCGACAAGCAGAAGAGACATGTTTGGGCTAAAGAACACAAGGAATGGACATTAGACCAATGGAAATCTGTGCTTTGGTCTGATGAGTCCAAATTTGAGATCTTTGGTTCCAACCACCGTGTCTTTGTGCGATGCAGAAAAGGTGAACGGATGGACTCGACATGCCTGGTTCCCACCATGAAGCATGGAGGAGGAGGTGTGATGGTGTGGGGGTGCTTTGCTGGTGACACTGTTGGGGATTTATTCAAAATTGAAGGCATGCTGAACCAGCATGGCTCCCACAGCATCTTGCAGCGGCATGCTATTCCATCCGGTTTGCGTTTAGTTGGACCATCATTTATTTTTCAACAGGACAATGACCCCAAACACACCTCCAGGCTGTGTAAGGGCTATTTGACCAAGAAGGAGAGTGATGGGGTGCCACGCCAGATGACCTGGCCTCCACAGTCACCAAACCTGAACCCAATCGAGATGGTGTGGGGTGAGCTGGACCGCAGAGTGAAGGCAAAAGGGCCAACAAGTGCTAAGCATCTCTGGGAACTCCTTCAAAACTGTTGGAAGACCATTTCCGGTGACTACCTCTTGAAGCTCATCAAGAGAATGCCAGAAGTGTGCAAAGCAGTAATCAAAGCAAAAGGTGGCTACTTTGAAGAACCTAGAATATAAGACATATTTTCAGTTGTTTCACACTTTTTTGTTAATTATATAATTCCACATGTGTTCATAGTTTTGATGCCTTCAGAGTGAATCTACAATTTTCATAGTCATGAAAATAAAGAAAACTCTTTGAATGAGAAGGTGTGTCCAAACTTTTGGTCTGTACTGTATGTGTGTGTGTATATATATGCAGTGATGAATCACATGTTGGAGCTTGGCAGCGACAAACAACACTGACCATAGCTAATTGCCAGCAGTGACAGAGAGCTGCATGGATATGAGTAAAGTATACCAATTTTTTTAACTATATAAGCCTTAGTACCTTCATAAGTTGTGTCATGATCGTTTTTATTGACAAGCTGAGTCTTTTTAAGCACTGTATATGCACTGTTGCACTTTGTAATCTAGATCTTCGGACATATGCACATATGTTGTATGGAGCACTTGTTAATGTTACTATGGCAATGGCCATTTTGAATATGTAAAACAGATTAATTATTGAAATTGTATACACATGTTTTACTACTATTTAAGTTTGTACTGACTATGAGCACATTGCTTGATAAAGACGGGTCACCGTTGAAACGTTGCCACTTGAGGATCAGTAAAGTATCCACTTTTTTTCACATTTAATTTGAGTGCTGCCTATTTTTTTACTTTTTTATATATATATATATATATATATATATATATAATGGAGAGAACTGGGGTCATCATTAGAGTTGAGCGATACCGTCCGATACTTCAAAGTATCGTATCGGATGGTATCGGCTGATCTTTAAAAAAAGTATCGGTATCGCCGATTCCGATACCGGAAGTCCCAATCAAGTCTATGGGACTTCCGGTATCGGAATAAGAAAAACCCTTTCCTGCCCTTGTACAGCCTCTCTGGGGTCTGTACGGGCCTTTCGGGGGGCTGTGCCGGCCTGCCAGGGGGTCTGTGCAGGCTCCGGTGGTCTGTGCCGGCCTGCCGGTGGTCTGTGCAGGCTCCGGGGGGCTGTGCCGGCCTGCCGGGGGGCTGTGCCGGCCTGCCGGGGGGCTGTGCAGGCTCCGGGGGGCTGTGCCGGCCTGCCGGGGGGCTGTGCCGGCCTGCCGGGGGGCTGTGCCGGCCTGCCGGTGGTCTGTGCAGGCTCCGGGGGTCTGTGCAGGCATCGTCCGATGGGACTACAAGTCCCATCGGGCGATGCCTGCTACCATGACAGTGATTGACACATTAGCCAATGATGGGACAGTAGTAGTCCCATCATCCGGCTAATGTGTTAAATGTAAAAAAAAAAAAAAAAAAAAAAAAATTACATGCTACATACATACAACATGCATACTACATACATGCTACATTCATACTACATACTACATACATGCTACATTCATACTACATAAATACTACATGCAACATACATACTACATATATACTACATGCATGCTACATACATACTGCATGCTACATACATACCACATATATACTACATACATACTACATGCATGCTACATGCATGCTACATGCTACATACATAACACATATATACTACATGCATGCTACATACATACTACATGCTACATACTACATATATACTACATGCATGCTACATACTACATGCTACATACATACTACATATATACTACATGCATGCTACATACATACTGCATGCTACATGCATGCTACATACATACTACATACATACTACATGCTACATACATACTACATATATACTACATACATACTACATGCATGCTACATACATACTACATATATGCTACATACATACCACATACATAACACATATATACTACATGCATGCTACATACATACTACATGCTACATACATACCATATACATACTACATGCATGCTACATACATACTACATGCATGCTACATACATACTACATGCTACATACATACTACATATATACTACATGCATGCTACATACATACTACATGCTACATACATACTACATATATACTACATGCATGCTACATACATACTACATGCTACATACATACCACATATATACTACATACATACAATACATTCATACAATACATACATAGACATACAGTACATATAACATAGAGTAACATACTTACCAATACTTGTCACATTGTTCCCCGAAGCCATTGTCTTTTCCGGAATAAATATTAACATAACAAACCACAAAAATACTCACCCACGATCCGAAGCAGTCCACGAGTGTGTCCCACGACGATCTTGGGTAGAGAACTGCAGCATCAGCTGTTGCTGCCGTTCTCTACGGGCTGCAGGAATCCAATGACGGAAGGTAGGTATCCTTCCGCACTGTATTCCTCCGCCACTTAAAAAAAAAAAAAGTCCCTAGTCTCACTTTATGCCATTGCTGTGTGGGAAATTCCCACACAGCAATGGCATAAAGTGAGACTAGGGACTTTTTTTTTTTTTAAGTGGCGGAGGAATACAGTGCGGAAGGATACCTACCTTCCGTCATTGGATTCCTGCAGCCCGTAGAGAACGGCAGCAACAGCTGATGCTGCAGTTCTCTACCCAAGATCGTCGTGGGACACACTCGTGGACTGCTTCGGATCGTGGGTGAGTATTTTTGTGGTTTGTTATGTTAATATTTATTCCGGAAAAGACAATGGCTTCGGGGAACAATGTGACAAGTATTGGTAAGTATGTTACTCTATGTTATATGTACTGTATGTCTATGTATGTATTGTATGAATGTATTGTATGTATGTAGTATATATGTGGTATGTATGTAGCATGTAGTATGTATGTAGTATGTATGTAGCATGCATGTAGCATGCAGTATGTATGTAGCATGCATGTAGTATATATGTAGTATGTATGTAGCATGCATGTAGTATATATGTAGTATGTATGTAGCATGTATGTAGTATGTATGTGGTATGTATGTAGCATGTAGTATGTATGTAGCATGCATGTAGTATATATGTAGTATGTAGTATGTATGTAGTATGTATGTGGTATGTATGTAGCATGTAGTATGTATGTAGCATGCATGTAGCATGCATGTAGTATGTATGTAGCATGCATGTAGTATGTATGTAGTATGTATGTAGCATGCAGTATGTATGTAGCATGTATGTAGTATGTATGTAGTATATATGTAGTATGTATGTAGCATGTAGTATGTATGTAGCATGCATGTAGTATATATGTAGTATGTATGTAGCATGCATGTAGTATGTATGTAGTATGTATGTAGCATGCAGTATGTATGTAGTATGTATGTAGTATATATGTAGTATGTATGTAGCATGTAGTATGTATGTAGTATGTATGTAGTATATATGTAGTATGTATGTAGCATCCATGTAGTATGTATGTAGCATGTAGTATGTATGTAGCATGTATGTAGCATGTATGTAGTATGTATGTAGTATATATGTAGTATGTATGTAGCATGTAGTATGTATGTAGCATGCATGTAGTATGTATGTAGTATATATGTAGTATGTATGTAGCATGCATGTAGTATGTATGTAGTATGTATGTAGTATGTATGTAGCATGTAGTATGTATGTAGCATGTATGTAGTATGTATGTAGTATATATGTAGTATGTATGTAGCATGTAGTATGTATGTAGCATGCATGTAGTATATATGTAGTATGTATGTAGCATGCATGTAGTATGTATGTAGTATGTATGTAGCATGCAGTATGTATGTAGTATGTATGTAGTATATATGTAGTATGTATGTAGCATGTAGTATGTATGTAGTATGTATGTAGTATATATGTAGTATGTATGTAGCATGTAGTATGTATGTAGCATGCATGTAGTATATATGTAGTATGTATGTAGCATGCATGTAGTATGTATGTAGTATGTATGTAGTATATATGTAGTATGTATGTAGCATGCATGTAGTATGTATGTAGCATGTAGTATGTATGTAGCATGCATGTAGTATGTATGTAGCATGTATGTAGTATGTATGTAGTATATATGTAGTATGTATGTAGCATGTAGTATGTATGTAGCATGCATGTAGTATGTATGTAGTATTTTTTTTTTTTTTTTTTTTTTTTTTTAACATTTAACACATTAGCCGGATGATGGGACTACTACTGTCCCATCATTGGCTAATGTGTCAATCACTGTCATGGTAGCAGGCATCGCCCGATGGGACTTGTAGTCCCATCGGACGATGCTTGCACAGACCCCCGGACATCAGCACAGCCCCCCGGCAGGCCGGCACAGCCCCCCGGCAGGCCGGTACAGACCCCCACAGGGTGCACAGACCACCGGCAGGCCGGCACAGCCCCCCGGCAGGCCGGTACAGACCCCGGGCAGTCCACACAGCCCCCCGGCAGGCCGGCACAGCCCCCCGGCAGGCCGGCAGAGACCCCCGGAAGGCCCGAAATGACGGCGCATCATGATGCGCACACACCGCGCATCATGATGACGTCAGGCCGTCAATCAACTGAACTTCCGATTCCGATGCCGAATTCCGATATTGAAAAAATATCGGAAGTCGGTATCGGAATTCCGATACAGCAAGTATCGGCCGATACCCGATACTTGCGGTATCGGAATGCTCAACACTAGTCATCATACTATATATATGGGGAGAACTGGGGCCATCCTACTATATACAGCTCTGGCAAAAATTAAGAGACCGCTTCCAAATATTCAGTTTGTCTGATTTTTCTCTTTATAGGTGTATTTTTGAGTAAAATGTAAATTGTTCTTTTAGTCTAAAAACTTCTGACAACATGTGTCTGAATTTCTAAGCACTAAATTTAGGGGTTTTTTTCTGAAAAGGAGAAATGGTCAAAATTTAAAAAAAAACAAAAAACAGTGCTTTCAGACCTCAAATAATGCAAAGAAAACAAGTTCATAATTATTTAGAAACAACAATACTAATGTTTTAACTCAGGATGAGTTCAGAAATCAATATTTTGAACAGCTTTCATGCGTCTTGGCATGCTTGCAACTAGAGTTGAGCGAAACAGGTCGGTCAAATTCAAAAGTCGCTGACTTTCGCTGAAGTCGGGTTTCATGAAACAAAACCCGACCATAGCGTGAGGTCGGCCACGAGGTCGGCGACCAGAGCGCCAAAGTCGCGTTTCAAATGATGCTTCCAGCGCCCTTTTTCAGCCAATGATGAAGGACGCACACTGTGGGCAACGCGATGACATGGGCAGCGGTCACCACCATCTTTGAGAAGGGCATGCAAGTGATTGGCTTGCTTTGTGTGGCGTCACAGGGGCTATAAAAGGGCGTGCACGCTGACCGTCATCATACTTCTACCGATATTAGCATTAGGGAGAGGTTGCAGCTGCTGATTCTGAATAAGGGAGAGCGTTAGGCAGGGAAGAACAAAAAAAATCTGCTTCTCCTGGTAGCGATTTCCACTTACAACACAACAGTTTGTGTGCAGTGACAGGGGAGGATATATTTTTGTGCATCAGCTCTGTTGGTTATTAGGCTGCCTTATAAGGCTCCCTGATAGCTGCATTGCTGGTTGCACACTGCTGTGCAAACTGCTTTTTTTAAAAGCAAAAATACTTTTCTTCCTCTTTTCTGCACAGTTACCAAGCGTTCATTTTTCCACACTTTTGTGTGCAGCAGTCCTGCTTATTAGGCTGCCTGCTGCCATACTTGGGACTGAGAGCATCGTCAGCCTCCTAAAATCTCTAGGGAGCTTCCAATTCTCCTCAATACTATATACACACCTTGTGCTTGGTCATAGACCTGCCTATTTCAGCCTGTTAAATTGAGGTGTAATCTATAGTGGGCCTGAGATAATAGTTCAGCCTCCTAAAATCTCTAGAGAGATTCAAATTCTCCCCAATACTATATACACCTTGTACTTTGTCATACACCAGCCAATTTCAGCCTGTTCAATTGAGGTGTAATCTATATTGGGCCTGAGATAATAGTTCAGCCTCCTAAAATCTCTAGGGAGATTCAAATTCTCCACAATACTATATACACCTTGTACCTTGTTTTACAGTACCATATAGCTGGTGGTATTTTGGGTACATTTTTCCAAAAATGAGGAAGTATGGTGGAAGAGGCCGTGGAAGTGGGCCGGGGTTGTCAGCTGGTACTGATGGTGGTGGGGGTAGGGGTGCATCTGCTGGTAGTGGCAAAAGCACAATAGCACCTAAGGCAGGAGGTGTTGAGCCTGCATCATCATCTGGCTCCACAAGGCCTCAAAGGCTCCCTTTTCTGGGAGTAGGTAAACCGATTTTAAAGCTGGAGCTTCAGGAACAAGTTTTGGCTTACATTGATGACACAGCCTCCAGCTCTATCGCCTCCTCTTCTGAAGCTTCAAAAAATAAAAGCACCGAGTCATCAGTGGAGGCTTCTGGTCAGGAACAACACCTTTCCTTGCGTCCTTCACCCCTACCAAAAGTGAAGGATGCAGCAGGCGACACTACAGATTACTCCATGGAGCTATTTTCACATACCATGCCTGGGTTATCAAGTCAAATCGTGAATTCCCCAGCCCAGTCTGATATGGAGTGTGGGTGGCCAGCCAGGGCCGAGGGGTTAATCGTTACTGGGCCGGGGTCTCAGAGGGATGTGTCACGGTGGTGGTGTCCGTGGGCCTGGGCGTCCATGCAAAGGGGTGAATAACATTTATAGGTGAATGATACGTGACGCCACCTGTGGTTTCTGATCAGATTGACCAGCGCTGCAGTGTCGCTTCTCTGGGACAGATGTTGTGGGGCAGCTAAGATGTAGAAGCCCTGCACAGGTAGGGTCGTGGTCGCAGGGCAGATGAATGAATTGGTAGATGGTGTGCAGTGCAGGATGTAGCAGAGCTGTGCGCCAGGCGCAGGAGAAAGATGACAGACACAGTCGTGCAGTTCCTTTACCTGTACTTGGTAAGTGCCGTACAGGACCCAGAGTACAGATGAAGAAGGAGTGAGTCAGCCTGGAAGCAAATTTGGAATTCTCTCTCTGCAGATAGGTAATGTGGCCTCCGTTCTAGTGCTTATCTGAGGTACTCGCAGTACTGAGTTCACTGAAGTTCCCCCTGTTGACTCTCTTTTGAAACTTTCTTGTATGGCAGGCAGCCATAGCCTTTTCCTTCTGGCTCACACACGTCGCTGCTGGGGCCTCCGAGCCTTAGTTGGGAACAGAGCATTTACAGCTGCTACTTCCTCTGGTTTCTGCTGCAGGACCGTCAGTATCCCTACAAACTCGGAGACCGGAATCCGGACCATGCGCTCCAGCTAGGAGTGAGCCTTAACTCTGCTCATCCTCAAGCTCCCCTTGTCACGTCCACACACTTCCCTTTCCCTTCACAGACTGCCCTAACTTCCCTCCTCCCGACCACAGAGAGCAGCTCCTCAGCAGTCAGGTTCAGAGCTCTCCCTGCTGGCCTGGAGTGGGAACTGTGTTGGTTTAAATGCTAGAGAGATCCTTTGTTGCTCCCAAGCATGACATCACACTCCCTAGGAGGAAGGTAATGCCACTGTGGTGACCGTACTCCTGGGGGCGCCACAAGTGCACTGATGCCCAGCCACTGCTAGATGATTCTGTTGGTACATTGACCCAGACCACTACATTCCCCTCGCACTCTACACAGCCAGAATCTGACCCTGATGAAACGCAGGTTCCTGCATACTATACCACCTTACACGGTCACAAAGAGGAAGATGCAGATGAAAGTGCAGGTTCCTTGAGCAGGTGGGGAGGCATACTCATGGGCGATGTCACTGGCACAGGGCCTCTCATAGTATGCAAAAGTGTCTCTGCCGGTGGGAGGGTCCACCCGTGTCTCTGCTGGTGGGAGGGCCCACCCGCCGTCAGACACACCGCCGTACTATGAGGGGCCCTGTGCCAGTGCCGTTGCCAACGAGTGGGCCCCCCTGCTTGCTCAGGATCACAGCACTTGCAAAGTTGAAATACTTACCTCTCCCTGCTCCACCGCCGTGACGTCTTCCGCGTTTCTTGACAGTGACATTCTGGTCAGAGAGCGCGATGACATCACGTCTGTACGCCCTCTGCCTAAACAGTGCAAGTGCAGAGAGATGGAAGATGGGGACGACAAGGAGTCCAGAGTACAGGGATTCCCTAGCGAGGAGACTTATTTAATTGTTTTAAAGGTTGGGAGCAATTTTTGGGGAGTACTATACGCTGGAGAATGATATATGGGGCCCACCATACACTGGAGCATTCCAAAGGTGGACATCAGACACTGGAGCAGCATTTACAGGACCCATTATACACTGGAGCATTAGAAATGGGGCCCATTATATATGGAGCAGTATTTGGGCCCATAAGACAGTGGAGCTTCATCCATGGGGACCAACATATACTGTAGAATTATGTGGAGCTCATCATATACTGTATGGAACATAATAAGGGACCAATGATTCTGTATGGAGAAATATATGGGCCTCATTACTCTGTATAGCACACTATGCGGTGGCCATAATACTGTATGGAGTAATATACTGTCCGTTTTTGGAGCTATTAGAGAATTTAAAATGTATATCGGTCATGTGATGTAAGAAGTGAAGTATTTTTCATTGTACTATACCGCTATTTCTCTGCCGTATCAGAGGATCATGAATTGTAGCATGTGTTAAAGGAGCCCAGTGACACTCTTTGGCCCTGGGCCCACGAAAATCTGGAGCCAAGCCTACCCCCCCCACAACTTTAGCCAAATAACCCCCAGCTTTCAATGCCTAACTATTATTATAAAGTAAATTAAGGTTGACAAGCTTAAGTAATAAGAATTGATGTTTTTGGCATTAAAATGGGCACTGTAGGTGTGTTTCCTGTCCTCCACTCACTGCCGACTTTTCTTCCCCATTGACTTGCATTGGGTTTCGTGTTTCAGTCGGCCTTCGACTTTTCACGATAATCGGCCGATTTCGTTCGACCCGACTTTTGCGAAAGTCGTGTTTCATGAAACCCGACTCGACCCGAAAAAAGGCAAAGTCGCTTATCTCTACTTGCAACCAGTCTTTCACACTGCTTCTGGTGCAAAAATTTAAGCAGTTCTTCTTTGTTTGATGGCTTGTCTATTGTTAGGGGTTGTGACGTCTCATGGTGAGATGAGACGTAACTCTTGGAGTGGACCTTCTGTTTCGTGGCACCCACTCACCTAGGGCGAGCTGGCCTAGTGAGAACCACCACCTATACATGGAGTGCCAGGGGCAAGCCCAAGGGAGTGAGCCACCACGACTGCTGAGACCAGATGGCCGGCTCACAAAAGACACGACTGAGACGGGTGCGTGCTAGAGAGTGGAAAAAACTAGAGAGTGGAACGTAGGCTGAAGCACAGACAGGATACAAGAGAAAGAAGCAAAACGTGTGCTAGAGCGCAGAGCCGAGTTCAGACAAAGCACATAGAAAGTACTACAAGGCTAAGAACAGCAAAGACAAGACATGGCACAAAAGACAACACAAGACATGGCAATAGACAGAGTACAAGCACAGAGCGTGTGCAGAGAAGCACAACAGGGCAGGGTGCAGGAGCACTGAATACAGGGAGCGACCCAGCAGGGACCATTCAGCCCTAGCAGGGAAGCAAACACGATAATCAGACCCTGACCATAGGAAGGGACGGACTGACATAGAGCATTAGCATCTGAACTTCCGGGTCAGGACCATGGGAAGGACTTCCGGTTCAGGTCTTCCTGGACCATAGAGAGGATCACTGGATTCGGTCCTCCAGGACCACAGAGAGGATTGCTGGATTTGGTCCTCGAGGACCAAAGAGAGGATTGCTGGATTCGGTCCTCCAGGACCATAGAGGAGTGTAGCAGGCAGAGCAGAGATGGGCGCGCACACAGGAATGGCATGCAGCCATGAGGTAAAGCACACATGCGCACAGCAACGGCAAGTGGCCATGGTGAGGTACGCGTGCACACTAGCAATGGCAAACAGCCATGAGATGAAGCACATGTGCACACAAGCAATGGCGTATGGCCATGAGGTAGAGCACGAGTGCGCACCAGCAATGGCAGGCAGCCATGAGATGTGGTGCGCGTGCACACTGCTCCAGGGGCCATGCAGCATAACAGACAAGCATGACTGTGAGGTGCGCATGCACACTGCTCCAGGGGTCATTGCAGGATAACAAACCTGACAGGCATAACAGTGTGGTGTGCGTGCTCACTGCTCTAGGGGTCATGCAGCATAACAGGTAGGCATGACTGTGAGGTGCGAATGCACACTGCTCCTGGGGTCATGCAGCATAGCAGACAGGCATGACTGTGAGGTGCGCGTGTACACTGCTCCAGGGGTCATTGCAGGATAACAGACACGACAGGCATAACTGTGAAGTGCATGTGCACACACGAGAGGGACCCCCGGGGCGCCCGCAGGGACCCGGCACTGGGGATAATGCCGCATGACAGACATGACAGTGGGGATCATGCAGCGCAAGCAGCATGACAGGCATGACGGGCATGACAACTATCCACCATCCTCTTAATTACATTCCAGAGGTTTTCAATGGGGTTCGGGTCTGGAGAATGGGCTGCCCATAACAGGGTTTTGATGTGGTGGTCTCTTAATTTTTGCAGGAGCTGTATAAGTGGTAACTGAGGCCATCAAATTATATATATGGAGAGAACTGGGGCCATCATATTATATATATATATGGAGAGAACTGGGTCCATCATACTTTCTATTGGGGAGAACTGGGGTCATCATAATATATATGGGGAGAACTGGGGCCATCATACTATATACAAGATGGTGGCCCGATTCTAACGCATCGGGTATTATAGAAAATGTATGTAGTATATGTATGAAGATTTAATAATAATGCAATAATGCACCCCCCAATCCTGATATGTATGGTACCCCTCACCCCCTATCCTGGTATGCATGGTCCCTTCACCCCCCTATCCTGGTATGCATGGTCCCCTCACCCCCCAATCCTAATATGTACAGTTGTGGCCAAAAGTATTGACACCCCTGCAATTCTGTCAGATAATACTCAGTTTTTTCCTGAAAATGATTGCAAACACAAATTCTTTGGTATTATTATCTTCATTTAATTTGTCTTAAATGAAAAAACACAAAAAGAATTATCCTAAAGCCAAATTGGATATAATTCCACACCAAACATAAAAAAGAGGGTGGACAAAAGTATTGGCACTGTTCAAAAAATCATGTGATGCTTCTCTAATTTGTGTAATTAACAGCACCTGTAACTTACCTGTGGCACCTAACAGGTGTTGGCAATAACTAAATCACACTTGCAGCCAGTTGACATGGATTAAAGTTGACTCAACCTCTGTCCTGTGTCCTTGTGTGTACCACATTGAGCATGGAGAAAAGAAAGAAGACCAAAGAACTGTCTGAGGACTTGAGAAACTAAATTGTGAGGAAGCATGAGCAATCTCAAGGCTACAAGTCCATCTCCAAAGACCTGAATGTTCCTGTGTCTACCGTGCGCAGTGTCATCAAGAAGTTTAAAGCCCATGGCACTGTGGCTAACCTCCCTAGACGTGGACGGAAAAGAAAAATTGACAAGAGATTTCAACGCAAGATTGTGCAGATGTTGGATAAAGAACCTCGACTAACATCCAAACAAGTTCAAGCTGCCCTGCAGTCCGAGGGTACAACAGTGTCAACCCGTACTATCTGTCGGCGTCTGAATGAAAAGGGACTGTATGGTAGGAGACCCAGGAAGACCCCACTTCTTACCCCGAGACATAAAAAAGCAGGCTGGAGTTTGCAAAAACTTACCTGAAAAAGCCTAAAACGTTTTGGAAGAATGTTCTCTGGTCAGATGAGACAAAAGTAGAGCTTTTTGGGCAAAGGCATCAACATAGAGTTTACAGGAGAAAAAAGAGGCATTCAAAGAAAAGAACACGGTCCCTACAGTCAAACATGGCGGAGGTTCCCTGATGTTTTGGGGTTGCTTTGCTGCCTCTGGCACTGGACTGCTTGACCGTGTGCATGGCATTATGAAGTCTGAAGACTATCAACAAATTTTGCAGCATAATGTAGGGCCCAGTGTGAGAAAGCTGGGTCTCCCTCAGAGGTCATGGGTCTTCCAGCAGGACAATGACCCAAAACACACTTCAAAAAGCACTAGAAAATGGTTTGAGAGAAAGCACTGGAGACTTCTAAGGTGGCCAGCAATGAGTCCAGACCTGAATCCCACAGAACACCTGTGGAGAGATCTAAAAACGGCAGTTTGGAGAAGGCAACCTTCAAATATCAAGGACCTGGAGCAGTTTGCCAAAGAAGAATGGTCTAAAATTCCAGCAGAGCATTGTAAGAAACTCATTGATGGTTACCGGAAGTGGTTGGTCGCAGTTATTTTGGCTAAAGGTTGTGCAACCAAGTATTAGGCTGAGGGTGCCAATACTTTTGTCTGGCCCATTTTTGGAGTTTTGTGTGAAATGATCAATGTTTTGCTTTTTGCGTCATTCTCTTTTGTGTTTTTTCATTTAAGACAAATTAAATGAAGATAATAATACCAAAGAATTTGTGTTTGCAATCATTTTCAGGAAGAAACTGAGTATTATCTGACAGAATTGCAGGGGTGTCAATACTTTTGGCCACAACTGTATGGTCCCATTCACCCTCCAATCCTGGAATGCATGGTCCTCTCACCCCCCAATCCTGGTATGCATGGTCCTCTCACCCCTCTTTCCTGGTAAGTATGGTCCCCTCACCCCCCTTTCCTGGTATGCATGGTCCAGTCATCCCCCTTTGCTGGTATGTATGGTCACCCTCACCTCCCTTTCCTGGTATGCATGGTCACCCTCACCCCCCTTTCCTGGTATGAATGATCCCCCTCACCCCCCCTTTGCAGGTATGTATGGTCATTCTCATCCCCCTTTCCTGGTATGCATGGTCTCCTCACCCCGCTATCCTGGTATGCATGGTCCCCTCACCTCCCTATCCTGGTATGCATGGTCCCCCTCACCCCCCTATCCTGGTATGCATGGTCCCCCTCACCCCCCTATCCTGGTATGCATGGTCCCCCTCACCCCCCTATCCTGGTATGCATGGTCCCCCTCGCCCCCCTATCCTGGTATGCATGGTCCCCTCGCCCTCCTATCCTGGTATGCATGGTCCCCTCCAACCCCCTATCCTGGTATGCATGGTCCCTTCGCCCCCCTTTCCTGGTATGCATGGTCCCCTCACCCCCCTTTCCTGGTATGCATGGTCCCCTCACCCCCCTTTCCTGTTATGCATGGTCCTCCTCACCCCCCTTTCCTGTTATGCATGGTCCCCCTCACCCCCCTTTCCTGGTATTCATGGTCCCATCACCCCCCTTTCCTGGTATGCATGGTCCCCTCACCCCCCTTTCCTGGTATGCATGGTCCTCTCACCCCCCCTTTCTTGGTATGCATGGTCCCCCTCACCCCTAGGAAACGGCACACATACAAAAAAACATTTATACTCACCCATCTTTCCTGTGGTCCAGCGCTGTCCCGTTCTGCCAGAGGCTGGGGGAGGAGTGTGGCACTGGCGCCGGAGTACGCGCATCTTCTGGTCCCAGTAAGGCTTAGCGCGAAGGACCGAAGATGACGTCACTCTCATGAGAGCGCAACGTCATCAACGGTCTTTGGCGCAAAGCCTTACTGGGACCGGAAGATGCCGGGCGCGTGGTAAGCGGTACCATGTGATCGCTGTAGGAAGGAAGGGAGACCGTGGGACAAGCAGGAGGGCTGCAGAGACCATGCCCGGGGGGTCAGTATGATGTGACACCCATGCTACCCCTCCCTTACCTACCCCCTAGTGTATGACTCACGTATATGCCGAGAGGGGGACTTTCAGCACAAAAAAATTGGCTGAAAATCTTGGCTTATACGTGAGTATATATGGTATTTATTTTTGTTGGGGAGGCATTATTAACTTTAAGTGGACACTCAAGGGTGTTTGTTGCTAGAAGGGGGCACTTGGGATATTATATATAATACAGGACTTTGCACAGTAGGGGCATTTACACTTTCTATGGGACACTTTCATTTTTTGGGAAGGGAGTAAACGTAATAATGGCACAATTTTTTAAATATTGGGGTCAGTGTTCCACACCGCAAGTGCACGGAGAGTGGGGAGTGTTTGTAGGTTGGAAATAGATGGCGACATCGCTATAAATGTGTTTTTGTTGTAATCTGTGCACAAAAGCTGTGGCTGGAGAAGTGGTAATGGAGGTCTGGGCCAGATGGAAAAGACTGAATAAGTGAACGACCCGAATGAGAAACAATGTCATGTGTAAGTTAGTATATATAACCAGTGGCAGATTAATTGGACTATGGGCCCCGGGCTGTTCATAAAACCTGGGCCCCTGTACCCCCCTTCCCACCTGAGCGCTGCGGTCCCCGTGCGGGAATTGACAGCCGTACGGACCACAGCACTTGGTTTGCTGCGGGTCCATACGGAAAACCCGCCACCATTCCACCACGTGTGGACATGGCCTAAAAAGACGTTGCACATAAGCTGTAGGCCTACGGCCAATACGCACAAAATCGCCCAATGTGATCCTGGCCATAGGGGATCCACTTTAATGTCCCCACTTTAATTTGAAGTCCCCTTACTTCATCCTTTGCAGTCCCCTATCACCCACTCACTTCATCTGCAGTGCCGCTTCATCATTTGCAGCCCCTTATCCCCCCTTCCATTTCATCATGTGCAGTCCCCTTCCCCCCAACTTCATGTGCAGCCCCACTCCCCCATCATCATGTGCAGTTAATTTTACCCCCACATCATGTGCAGTCCCCCTTACCCCCACTTTATGTGCAGTGCCCCTTACCAACAATTCATCATGTGCAGTCCCCCTCACCCCCAATTCATAATGTGCAGTCCCACTTACCCCTTAATTCATCATGTGCAGTCACACTTACCCCTTATTTCATCATGTGCAGTCCCCCTTATCCCCCACTTCATCATGTGCAGCCCCACTTATCCCCCACTTCATCATGTTCAGCCCCACTCACCCCCTTCATCATATGCAGCCCCACTCACCCCCCCTTCATTATGTGCAGCCCCACTCACCCCCCTTCATCATGTGAAGCCCCCACTCATCCCCCTTCACCCTGTGAAGCCCCACTCACCCCCCTTCATCATGTGAAGCCCCCATTCACCCCCTTCATCCCGTACAACCCCAGTCACCCCCCTTCATCCTGTACAGCCCCACTCACCCCCTTCATCATGTCTAGCCCCACTCAACCCCCTTCATCATGTGTAGCCCCGACTCACCCCCTTCATCCTGTGTAGCCCCACTCACCCCCCTTCATCACATACAGCCCCCAGTCACCCCCTTCATCATATACAGCCCCAGTCACCCCCCTTCATCATATACAGCCCCAGTCACCCCCCTTCATCATATACAGCCCCAGTCACCCCCCTTCATCATATACAGCCCCCAGTCACCCCCCCTTCATCAGATACAGCCCGCAGTCACCCCCCCTTCATCATATACAGCCCCAGTCACCCCCCCTTCATCATATACAGGCCCCAGTCACCCCCCCTTCATCATATACAGGCCCCAGTCACCCCCCCTTCATTGTGTACAGGCCCCAGTCACCCCCCCTTCATTGTGTACAGGCCCCAGTCACCCCCCCTTCATCATATACAGGCCCCAGTCACCCCCCCTTCATTGTGTACAGGCCCCAGTCACCCCCCCTTCATCATATACAGGCCCCAGTCACCCCCCCCTTCATTTTGTACAGGCCCCAGTCACCCCCCCTTCATTGTGTACAGGCCTCCCGGCTCCAATGCATTATGCGGCTGCCTCCATGCTCTGCCTCTCCCCAGCCTCCCTGGCTGCTCCCTCCAATGCATTATGCGGCATAATGCATTGGAGGGAGCAGCCAGGGAGGCTGGGGAGAGGCAGAGCATCCTCCTCCCAAATGGTGACGGTGAGTGACCCACCTGCTGCCAAAATCTCCTGGGCTGCCTGATATAGTCTCTCTTCTCTCCAGTCCTCACTGTGCCTCGGCCGGCCGCCTCCACGCTTCTCTCCCGAGTCCCGGCCACAGCACAGACTAATTTCTGCTCCTGCCGTGCTGCGCCGCCCCCACACACGTGCGTGCCGCCTGGGACTGGACTGCCCGCCCCCCCTTCCAAGTTCCTACGCCACTGGGCGGCGGCGGGCGGCTCACACAGACACAGATGCCGACCAGATTGGCCCCTGCCCTGGGCCCCCAAAAAACCTTGGGCCCGGGGCGACCGCCCCATCCGCCCCTATTAAGATCCGCCATTGTATATAACTGTACTGTAATCACGTGTAAGTTCTGTGGGACCAATGTATGGTTACTGTAAGGTGGTAATATTCCCCTTTTTAGTAGTGTTTTTTTATTTAGTAACAGCTTAATGTGTTACAGTTATTAAAGTATGTAGTAGAAGGTGTATGGTAGTCTTTGTATAAAGTGTTTTGTTATGTAGATGTGATGGCCATATTATTATGTATTCACTGTGTGGTGGTGATGGTAGTGGACCTTGTGTACTGTAACTGTGAGCAGGTTGCGGGATGCAGTGACGGACAGGAGGCAGAACAAAAGTTAACAGGTTTATTAACAAAGGGGTTACTCCAAGCAGGGAGGTGATAATAATAATAATAATAATATAATAATAATAAATTTTATTTTTATAGCGCTGACATATTCCGCAGCACTTTACATTTCAGAGGGGATTTGTACAGACAATAGACATTACAGCATAACAATAATCACATACAGTAGATTATAACAACAGGTGATGGGTAAACAGGGGTATGGCAAGAGGAAAAGGCCTGGTATATTGGTGGGAAAAGGTAACAATGGCAATAGATAAAGCAACTGTTGATGAGGAGTTAAACTTATCAATCCAACGGCTTCTTAACTGTAGAGTCCTAAGTTACAACGGTGGCACCTTCGCAACCGGCGTGTGATGATCCCGGGGTCGTTCTGAAGAAGTTGAAGATCCGGTTCCTAACAGTGCCGATGAGTCCTCGCTGTCTTGTGCGGGGTCCTGGGTCTGGATTCGTCGTGTGGGGTGAAGAGTAGTCTGTGACTCTGCCCGAGCGTAATTCAGCTTAGCAGAAAACTGAGGTAGCACACAGTTCTATGCAAGTCACCCGGTCTGTCTCAGGTGGCAGGCGCGCAGCAAAAACTGGCCCGAAGCGTCTGGCACTTTCGGATGCAGGAGCCAGCGGGCACCCAGCAGGTCTCTGCTCACAGTCACAGTACTTGACAGTCGGATATCTATAGTGTGGACCTGCGCCGTAACGTTGCTCGGAGGACAGAGCACCAAACTTCCCCTGCTGCACGCGCTGTCTTCCTGCCAAGTCTCCTCTTCCCTTCCCCCGCACAGCCCCTTTTATTAAAGACACCGCTCCTTTTGAAAAGTACAAAGGCCAGTCCGGGTTGGAAAGCTTTCCCATGGGCAACAATGGTGACAGCCCCGACAGTTCCGGAACCGGCGAAAGAGAGGTACGCCCGGTCCAGTCCATCTTCTTACACTCACCATCTCCTTTTACTTGCCATTCCACGGGTGAGTGTTCTTGTCCTTGAACGATTTGTTGCCAAATACATTGGTTTTCATTTTATCGCTTGGGGGATATTCCTGCTGTTGTTCATTCGGAGCACCGTTAGTCAGAAGGACTAGTGGAGTCAAGTTGAGTAGTCGAGTCAGGTTGTACAGGTGAATGCAGAGACAGGCCCGTTTCCAATGGGACAGTCTCTTCAGGAACTTCAAGCTATTGTCCCTCTCTTAGATCTACAGGCGGTTGTTCAGGACCTTCTTCTTCACCATTAACGACGTCTGGAGGAGGTATTTCAGGAGCATCTTGCACTTCCTCAATCTGGTCAGGATCTCTTGACAAACAGGGCCGTAGCATATTGCGGTGAACTAATCAAGTGGAAGCATTTTCTTCCCCTTCTGGTTGAATTTTGTAAATGGGCCCTTCAGAGTTGATTCTCCGCTTCACTCGGTATGGGTTCTTCTCCCATCGGTACTCCAGTTTATCACGAGGACGTTTATCTCGAACCAACACCTGAACCCCAGCTTGAAGAGCTGTCCCTTGCAGAGGAGTTGCTTCTGGATGCTCTACTTCCTGAAATATGGTCTGCACCAGACAATATAGAGTCTGGAGACGATGACGATGTTCTCAAACCCATGTGGACACCCCCGTCCGTGGGTAGTCCTCTGGATCTAGCTCCAGCTCTGTAATCTCTCTTCCTGGACAGCCGAAAAGTAAGGTATAAGGAGTGTAACCGGTGGTGCGATGTATTCATTTGTACACCCACACTAACTCAGCTATGAACTCAGGTCACTTGGCCTTTCGGTTTTCTTCCAGCAGCCTCAACATCTGAATCAAAGTGCGGTTGAATTGTTCACAGGCCCCATTTCCCTGAGGTTGGTAAGGCATTGTCCCAGACTTTTCAATCTGGTACAGATGGTGCAATTCTTCCATCACTTTCCGCAGAAAACAGGCGCCTTGATCGGAATGGATGCGCTTCAGGCAGCCGTACACCTGAATGAAATTCTTGCACGTGCAGCAGATTCAGCAGTCTGATCACGTGTCGGGGGTCACAATGGCAAACTCTGTGAAGTCATCAGTCATCACTAGACAATGTTCATACCCTTGATGAGCCGGACCTATTGTCAGATAGTCTATCATCAGTACTTCCAGAGGAGCGGAGGTCACAATGGTCTGTGTGGGAGCTCTATGCTCTGGAGGTTTTGCTCATTCGCAGATTCTACATAGCCAACAGGTCTCTTCCACCACCCCCTTCAGCCAAGGATGATAAACTAATCTTTGTAGCCACTGAAAGGTCTTCACCTGACTGAAGTGAGCTCCTCTCTCGTGCGCTTCATTGGCCACTTTGGACAGAAATGCCTCAGGGATTAACACCTGCTAGGTGACACCCAGCTCTCGCTGAAATTGGATCTTCCGATACAGCAATCCATTTCTTAGTTGAAGCCTTTCCCACTGCCGAAGGATCTTTAGAGTCCCTGGGGACAGGGTGTCTCTCTCTCCCTGAGTGGGAAGTTACTTTAAGGTCACCCACTGTCTCATTTGAGCGAGTTCCCCATCTTCTTGCTGTAACCTGACCCACTCATCACGGGACAGTCCCAGTATGCATTCACGGGACACTGCCTGCATCTGCTCCTGCGTGGCTGCTAATGTCAAGGCAGAATCCCAGTACTCATGGACCTCCTCAGCTTCCAGTTCCTCATCTTGGATGGGCCCAGGTTTCCCGTGGGTCACTCTGGATAAGGCGTCGACGTGAGTGTCCTCAGCTCCTCTTTTGTAGACGATTTTATATCAAACTTTCGCCATCCGAGCCACCCAGCGCTGCTCCAGGGCCCCTAGCTTCACATTTTCCAGATGAGCTAAAGGGTTATTGTCAGTGAGTACCAGAACTTCGGAGCCAGACAAATATTTGGCAAACTTCTCTGTCATGGCCCACATTAATGCTAACAGCTCTAGTTTGAATGAACTGTAATTGTCAGGATTCCTTTTGGAGTCATGGAGAGACCGACTCGTGTAGGCGATTACTCATTCTTTTCCTTCTTGAATGTGGGACAGCACAGTCCCGAGTCCATGCAGGCTTCATCAGTGTGGAGAATAAATGGTTGCGAGAAGTCAACATAAGCTAACACTGGCGCATCAGTCAAGGCCACCTTCAGAGCTCTAAATGCTTTCTCCTGACCTTCTCCCCATGAAATGATTCTGTTCTTCGCACCAGACGGCACCCCCTTCAAAAGTTCTAACAGCGGGTTCACTATGCTGGTAAAGCTCTTCACGAATCATCGATAACATCCGGTAAACCCTAAGAAAGCCCGTACATCCTTTACGGTCTTCGGAGTAGGCCAGTCCTGTACTGCAGCAATTTTCTCTCAGGACAGTCTCACCCCTTCAGCAGAAACAATATGTCCCAAGTACTCAATTTGGGTGCGAAATAGATGACACTTCTGGAGCTTCACTTTCAAACCGTGTCTTTAAAGGTGGCTCAACACCTGTTCTAGTCTTTAGAGATGTTCCTCGAATGAGGTAGCATACACAATGATATCGTCTAAGTAAATAAGAGTGGCCTCAAAATTCAAGTCGCCTAAACACCTTTCCATCAATCGTTGAAACGTTCCAGGTGCGTTAGCCAGGCCGAACAGCATCCAGATGAATTCGTATAGACCCATGGGGAGTATAAAGGCCATCTTTGCTCGGTCCTACTCAGACATCAGCACTTGCCAATAGCAGCTAGCTAGGTCCAACGATGAGAAGTATTTTGCTCTTCCTAGGGCAGACAAAGACTCTTCAATCCTTGGTAATGGATAGGAATCTCACACAGTGCTGGCATTGAGTTTGTAATAGTCCACACAAAAACATAAAGTACCATCTTTCTTTCACACCAGCATGATGGGAGCAGCCCACGGGCTTTGACTCTCTCGAATAACACTATTCTATAGCATCTGGATCAGCATTCCTTTCACCTCTTGGCACATTAGCGGTGGAATTTGTTGGTACCCTTATCTTATGGATGCGGTATTTCCAGTCGGAATCTTGCATGTGATTGCTGTAGTGAACACATCCTGATATCGCCCTAAGAGAGCTCCTACTTGCTGGACCTGTTGTGGTGCAAGTTCTGTCAATTCAGCCTGCATTTGTTTTAGTATACGGCGCCCTTCCCGCAGGTGCTTCGGGTCTGGTGTTAAAGACGTATCTACAGTCATGGTCCAAGGGTCTCCCTGTTTAACCGTCAATTGCACAGCCTGTGGTGGTATTAGTTCTTCCCGCATGCCCAGGATTTGCGCTACTTCACTTCCTGATGGGAGCGTGATATTACTTTCTCCTAAATTAGCACATCGCACTGAGACCGTCCCATCATGTACAGTGGCTAGCATCCGCGCAGCAAGAAGCCTTGAAGGTAGTTGCTCCATAATAGTCGGCTCTATCTGTATCTCGACGTCTTCCAGGGGAGTACAAGCCTGGACGGGCAGGGTAAGCATGGTTTGTCCCGGTGGCAAAACGAGATTGGCAGAGGCTGAAACTTTTCCCAACATATTCCGGCCACTAGTGGTCTCTTGGGCTTTGACCGCACGGATTATCTGTTGAAACACTCTCCTTTGAGGAGTGAGGGGGCTCCACCTTTTCAGGAACACATCTGGGAAGTCGTTGATGAGAAGACTTCTGAATTCCTTCAGCATGTTCATCCCCAGAATGATTGCGTCCCCAGCGGTCAGTACCACTCCCTTCCGACATAGGTCTTTACCGCAGTAATTTGCATCCAGACCACCCCTGTGACTGGGATGGGCAAGTGATTGGCAGCCATCAACTTTATCACTGGGCCTCACTCAGGCCGCGTTGCCTCTGGAAAGTGTCATTGGAAATCTGTTTCAGGCATCGTGGTCACATGTGAGCCAGTACACAAAAACAACCTGAGTCTAGCAATACCTATATATCACAATTTAAAATATATTATAATATTATTTATAAAAACTAAACAGCTAAAAGTGATATACAGTAGCTAGTGAAGAGAATGGCAGACCATTCGAGATTAGAGGTAACACCGAAAACATAACAACTTGAACTTATGGCCTAAAAGAAGGTATCAAGTGATTAAAAATAATGCAAATGCAAAAAAGTATGTTTATATAAAATTATCTTTATTTAGACAGTAATGGTAAACGGTAGAACTGAAGCAAAAGTGTGCCCGTACTAGGATTATAAATATAAGTATAGACAAATATATATCCAATAAAAGCACAGCGAACTAAAAAATGAAAAGGATATTGCAAACACATATGCATATAAATAGAATCCATCAAAAGGATATTAAAAAGTACATGAAGTAAATTAAGAAATAATTGTGCATTCTACGTATATCACCTCTAGTATGCTCATCAGATATGTAATATAAAACAAGAGTGAGTTTAAAAAAATATATATATGTATATATAATAAATATAATATATAAATATGAGGCAGTGAGCCAATATCTAATCCTACCGTAAGTGGACAGGTGGATAAGTGCTGAAGTGGAACAATATAACAGGTATAATAAAGTGCAAAAGTGCCCAAAAAATGATAGAGCATAAATGAGGGTATATATCTTCAAGGCCCGCCGCCGGTCCAAGGACAGCACAACCCTGACGCGCGTTTCGGATTTGTTAAAGGTGTCTCGTTCCCGAGGGGGTCATAGCATGACAGAATCCCTCGCCTCTCCAACTAAAGCCATCATGGCAACCTTTTTCTAAAGCAGGGGTCATGAGGTGCATCCTCATCATCCCCCTGATCTGCTCAGTCCAGCTTCATAGCATAGTATTGTTCCCAATAAACTTGGGTAGGTTGCTTAACATGGCCCCCAGGGATATTCTGGACCTAGGGCACACCCCAACTACTTTGTCAGCCACTTCCGTGCTGTTGGACTGCATCCTGTCGAATGCGCCAAGTGAGAGCAGGTTGCCGGATGCAGTGACAGACAGGAGACAGAAAAAGAGTTAACAGATTTATTAACAAAGGGGTTACTCCACGCAGGGAGGTGTGGGGAAACAGGGATATGGCAAGAGGAAAAGGCCCGGTATAAGGGCAGGATAAGGTAACAATGGCAATAGATAAAGCAATTGTTCATGAAATGTTAAACTTATCAGTCCGATGGCTTCTTAACTGCAGAGTCCTATATTACAATGGTGGCGCCTTCGCAACCGGTGCGTGATGATCCCGGGGTCGTCCTGAAGAAGTTGAAGATCTGGTTCCTAAAAATGGCGACGAGTCCTCCCTGTCTTGTGCAGGGTCCTGGGTCTGGATTCGTGCGGGGTGAAGAGTAGTCTGTGATGCTGCCAGAGCGTAATTCAGCTTAGCAAAAAACTGCAGGTGAGGTAGCACACAGTTCTATGCAAGTCACCCGGTCTGTCTCAAGTGGCATGCACGCAGCAAAAACTGGCCCGAAGCGTCTGGCACTTTTGGATGCAGGAGCCAGCGGGCACCCAGCAGGTCTCTGCTCATAGTCCCTGTACTTGACAGTCGGATATCTATAGTGTGGACCTGCGCTGTAACGTTGCTCGGAGGACAGAGCACCAAACTTCCCCTGCTGCGCGCGCTGTCTTCCCACCAAGTCTCCTCTTCCCTTCCCTTGCACAGCCCCTTTTATTAAAGACACGCGCCCTGTTGAATACTGCAAAGGTCGGTCCGGGTTGGAAAGCTTTCCCCCCCGGGAAACAATGGTGACATCCCTGACAGTTCCGGAACCGGCGCAAGAGGTACCCCCGGTCCAGTCCATCTTCTTACATAGCAGTATTGTTTTGGTCTTTTTATTGTAGTCATTTTGATAATATTCGTCTTTGCATTGTATGTTTTTGGTTAGCAACAGTGATATACTGTAATTATATATGTACAGATGCTATTTTAAATGGCTATAGAGGGGTCATATGGGGAAACATGCACTTTGGGGCTTGGACCCCTGATCTTTTAGGACCCTAGCAACACCCTTGCCGTACTGTATGTTTACATGTCCGTGTTTCTGGAGTTGTATGTTTGTAGGTAAGCTCAGTTATGGTACCATATCTAAGCAGTAAGATTGGTTCTGGTACTGTATGTGTTAGGCGTCGGGTTCCTGCAGCGGCTCAACAGGAATCCAGAGCCTCACATTCTGTGGTCTCCCATTATCTATCGACCGCAGAGGAGATTGCTCAGCAGTCCCGGCGTCCCAGATGCTCTGCCCAGTCCTGCTCTGTGGGTCTGGCAGTTGCTGCCACCTTTGGGTCAGCAATAGCAATGCAGGCTGCTCAGCAGCAAATCGCTCCAGAGGCTAAGTCCCTCCATCGCTCTACTGAGCATGCTCACGAGACGGTCTCCCATTGGAGATCGGGAGTCACAAGTCCAGGTCCTTCTCGTGATCTGATTGGTCCATCTCAGGGATCTGGAAGCTTCCGGAAGGTCCCAGCTATAAAAGGTTCGCATGGCCGCCAGGCCATGCGCTACTATAGTCTCTATAGGTGCTAACTGTGTGAATGATTCATTAAGATCCCCTCCCTCTGATATTACGAGTATGTATAGAGACTTAGCTTTAGAGTCAGCGCCAGCCAGTGGCAAGCTACAGCCACAATAGCATCCTACACAGTGCTAGCGTCCAACAGTGTGCCTGCAACCGGGCATTGTCGATTAGCGGCAGTGTCTCTCGCCGCGCTGCAGTCTGCAGCTTCTCTAGGCGTCCGCAGCAGCGACGCTGCACGCAAGGTAGGTCTAGACGGATGCTGACCCTCTGCGTAGGGCCCAGCTCCTGTGACCATATACTGTGCGTGCACTTCTCTGACCTGTGATGTTAACAGGCTCAGCCTTTTGTTTTTATCATTTAGGAGTCTCTGTGAATAAAACAGTGATCGCTCAGCGCACCCGGGTGACGTTCAACCCGCATGCGTTATACCGCCATATTGTATGTCCGCCATTATCTAGCAGCAGTGTTAACACCTTCTGCACGGTGGACCCCAGGCGGAGAACACACTTTACGTTATTTTATATTTAGTGTGTTTCGCCATCCCTAACAGTATGGATGTAGTAATCTAGATTCCGGTACCATATGTGTGTCGTAAGTTTGGTATTGTTCCCATATCTATGTAGTAGACTTAGTAAGCTCGGTCCTGCTCCCTTATCTCTGTAGTAAGCTCGGTCCTGCTCCCTTATCTCTGTAGTAAGCTCTGTTCTGTTCCCAGATCTCTGCAGTAAGCTCGGTTCTGCTCCCTCATCTCTGTAGTAAGCCTCGGTTTTGTTCCCATATCTCTCTAGTAAGCACTTTTCTGCTTCTTTATCTCTCTAGTAAACTCGGTTTAGCTCCCTTATCTCTGTAGTAAGCTCTGCTCTGCTCCCATATCTCTGTAGTAAGCATCCTTCAGTGCCTATATTTCTGTACTAAGCTCGGTTCTGCTCGCATATCTCTGAAGTAAGCGTGGTTTTGCCCCCATATCTCTCTAGTAAGCTCGGTTCTGCTCCCTTATCTCTGCAGTAAGCTTGGTTCTGCTCCCTTATTTTTGTAGTATATTCTCGGTTCTGGTCTGATATCTCGGTAGTAAGCTCAGTTCTGCTCTTTTATCTCTTTAGTAAGCTTGGTTCTGTTCCCATATCTCTGTAGTAAGCTCAGTTCTGCTCTCTTATCTCTGTAGTAAGCTCTGTTCTGCTCTTTTATCTCTGTAGTAAGCTTGGTTCTGTTCCCATATCTCTGTAGTAAGCTCAGTTCTGCTCTCTTATCTCTGTAGTAAGCTTGGTTCTGCTCCCACATTTCTCAAGCTCCCATATGTCTCTAGTAAGGCCCCATCACACATAGCGACTCACCAGCGATCCCGACAACAATATCAACGTGTCAGGATCGCTGATGAGTCACCACATGATCGCTGGTGAGCTGTCAAACAGACAGCTTCACCAGCGATCAGCACCAGCGACGCCGATGAAGGGAGCTGGTAACTAAGGTACACATCGGGTTTCTAAGGTACGTGCATCACTTAGAAACCTGATGTGTACCTTAGTTACCAGCTCCCTGCATCAGCGCACTGGTAACTAAGGTACACATCGGATTTCTAAGCACCGCCCGGTGCTTAGAAACCCTGCGTTTACCTTAGTTACCAGCTGATCGCTGGTCTCCCGCCTGTCACACGCAGCGATGCGTGAGGGCCAGCGGGAGACCAGCGATAAAAGAAATGTCCAGGGCTTTCCAAGAGCGATCAGCGATACCCGCAGGGGGGCCGATCGCTGATCGCTGTCACACACAGCGATCTCGCTGGTGAGATCGCTGTTGCGTCACAAAACTTGTGACTCAGCAGCAATCTCGCTAGCGAGATCGGTATGTGTGACGGGGCCCTAAGCTGTGTTCTGCTCCCATATCTCTCTAGTAAGCTCAGTTCTGCTTCCTTATCTCTCTAGTAAGCTCAGTTCTGCTTCCTTATCTCTCTAGTAAGCTCAGTTCTGCTTCCTTATCTCTCTAGTAAGCTCAGTTCTGCTTCCTTATCTCTCTAGTAAACTCAGTTCAGCACCCTTATCTCTGTAGTAAGCTCCTTTTAGTTCCTATATTTCTCTACTAAGCACGGTTCTGCTCCCATATCTCTGTAGTAAGCTCAGTTCTGCTACCATAGCTCTATAGTATGCTCAGTTCTGCTCTCATATCTCTGTAGTAAGCTCGGTTTTGCTCCCATATCTCTATAGTAAGCTCGGTTCTACTCCCTTATCTCTGTAGTAAACTCTGTTTTGCTCCCTTATCACTATAGCAACCTCGGTTCTGTTCCCACATCTCTGTAGTAAGTTCCTTTCAGTTCCCTTATCTACATAGTAATCTTGGTTCCGTTCTCGTGTCTATGTAGTCAGTTTGCTTCTGTTACAGTAGCTATGTAGGCAGTAAGCTTGGTTCTGCTCCCATATATATGCATCAAGCTCTGTTCTGTTCCCATATCTATGCCTGTCTTTAAAGCTTGTTATCTCTGCTGCTTTAGGCTAGGTTCACATTGCGTTTAACCAGCCCGTTCAACGCATAGCATTGACGGGCTAGTTAATGGTATAGCATAATGCGATTGCGTTATGCTATATCCGCTAGCGCAGATGATTCATCTGCGATAGCGGTGATGGAGCCTCAGATGCTGCAGCCCGCGTCCGAGGCTCCGTCACTGAATGACAGCATGTTGCAAACGCATGCCGCTTCACAGCATGTGTCGCGATGCGCCCGACAATGGGGGTCAATGGCAGCGTTAATGGACTGCGTTACACCGTGTTATGCCACTGTGTAACGCAGTCCGTCTAACGGACTGCCATAACGCAAAGTGACCCTGACCTTTATGCAGCAGCCAGAGATAAGCAGGGCAGAGGTGGGCCACCACAATTCGAGGGCCACTGCCTTGTGATTGCCCCCCAGGCTAAAAAGTGCCAGCCAGCCCCTCATTTCTAGGGTGCCCCTCTAAGCTATTCCCACTATTGTCCTATGCTACTGCTACCCTTCTAGTCTATATTCTATCCCTAATCCTATACAAAATACATGTAAAGTACATACACATTAAAATAACAGTAAATGAATATATTAACATTCATAAACTCTATGGAACCGCACGTATTTAATGTGAATGCTGTGCAAGGAGGGGGAGGCATATAACAGCCTCTGTCACCCCCTTACATACACACAGCACAGTGCAAACAGCAGTCTCATCTCCTCCTCACACTACTACACCATGACATGTATACACAGCACAGTGCACACAGCAGTGTCATCTCCTCCTCACACTACTATACCATGACCGGTATACACAGCACAGTACACACAGCAGTGTCATCTCCTCCTCACACTACTATACCATGACCGGTATACACAGCACAGTACACACAGCAGTGTCATCTCCTCCTCACTCTACTACACCATGACATGTATACACAGCACAGTGCACACAGCAGTGTCATCTCCTCCTCACACTACTATACCATGACCGGTATACACAGCACAGTACACACAGCAGTGTCATCTCCTCCTCACTCTACTACACCATGACATGTATACACAGCACAGTGCACACAGCAGTGTCATCTCCTCCTCACACTACTATACCATGACCGGTATACACAGCACAGTACACACAGCAGTGTCATCTCCTCCTCACTCTACTACACCATGACATGTATACACAGCACAGTGCACACAGCAGTGTCATCTCCTCCTCACACTACTACACCATGACATGTATACACAGCACATTGCACTCAGCAGTGTCATCTCCTCCTCACACTGCTACACCATGACATGTATACACAGCACAGTGCAGACAGCAGTGTCATCTCCACACACTACTACACCATGACATGTATACACAGCACAGTGCACACAGCAGTGTCATCTCCTCCTCACACTACTACACCATGACATGTATACACAGCACGGTGCACACAGCAGTGTCATCTCCTCCTCACACTACTACACCATGACATGTATACACAGCCCAGTGCACACAGCAATCTCATCTCCTCACACTACTACACCATGACATGTATACACAGCACAGTGCACACAGCAGTGTCATCTCATCCTCACTGTACTACACCATGGCATGTATACACAGCACAGTACACACAGCAGTGTGATTTCCTCCTCACACTACTACACCATGACATGTGTACACAGCACAGTGCACACAGCAATATCATCTCCTCACACTTCTGCACCATGACATGTACACACAGCACGTTCCAATCAGCAGTGTCATCTCCTCACACTACTACACCATGACATGTATACACAGCACAGTGCACACAGCAGTGTCATCTCCTCACACTTCTACACCATGACATGTGCACACAGCAGTGTCATCTCCTCTCACTACTACACCATGACATGTATACACAGCACAGTGCACACAGCAGTGTCATCTCCTCTTCACACTACTACACCATGACATGTATACACAGCACGGTGCACACAAGAGTGTCATCTCCTCCTCACACTACTACACCATGACCTGTATACACAGCACAGTGCACACAGCAGTGTCATCTCCTCACACTACTACACCATGACATGTATACACAGCACAGAGCACACAGCAGTGTCATCTCCTCATACTACTACACCATGACATGTATACTCAGCACAGTGCATATAGCAGTGTCATTGCCTCCTCACACTACTACACCATGACCTGTATACACAGCGCAGTGCACACAGCAGTGTCATCTCCTCCTCACACTACTACACCATGACCTGTATACAAGCACAGTGCACACAGCAGTGTCATCTCCTCACACTACTACACCATGACATGTATACACAGCACAGAGCACACAGCAGTGTCATCTCCTCATACTACTACACCATGACATGTATACTCAGCACAGTGCATATAGCAGTGTCATTGCCTCCTCACACTACTACACCATGACCTGTATACACAGCGCAGTGCACACAGCAGTGTCATCTCCTCCTCACACTACTACTCCATGACATGTATACACAGCACAGTGCACACAGCAGTGTCATCTCCTCACACTACTACACCATGACCTGTATACACAGCGCAGTGCACACAGCAGTGTCATCTCCTCCTCACACTACTACACCATGACATGTATACACAGCCCAGTGCACACAGCAGTATCATCTCCTCCTCACACTACTATACCATGACCGGTATACACAGCACAGTACACACAGCAGTATCATCTCCTCCTCACACTACTATACCATGACCGGTATACACAGCACAGTGCACACAGCAGTGTCATCTCCTCCTCACTCTACTATACCATGACATGTATACACAGCACAGTGCACACAGCAGTGTCATCTCCTCCTCACACTACTATACCATGGCATGTATACACAGCACATTGCACTCAGCAGTCTCATCTCCTCCTCACACTACTACACCATGACATGTATACACAGCCCAGTGCACACAACAGTGTCATCTCCTCCTCACACTACTACACCATGACGTGTATACACAGCACAGTGCACACAGCAGTGTCATCTCACACTACTACACCATGCCATGTATACACAGCACATGGCACTCAGCAGTCTCATCTCCTCCTCACACTACTACACCATGACATGTATACACAGCACATTGCACTCAGCAGTCTCATCTCCTCCTCACACTACTACACCATGACATGTATACACAGCACAATGCACACAACAGTGTCATCTCCTCACACTACTACACCATGACATGTATACACAGCACAGTGCACACAGCAGTGTCATCTCCTCCTCACTCTACTACACCATGACATGTATACACAGCACAGTGCACACAGCAGTGTCATCTCCTCCTCACACTACTATACCATGACATGTATACTCAGCACAGTGCACACAGCAGTGTCATCTCCTCCTCACACTACTATACCATGACCGGTATACACAGCACAGTACACACAGCAGTGTCATCTCCTCCTCACTCTACTACACCATGACATGTATACACAGCACAGTGCACACAGCAGTGTCATCTCCTCCTCACACTACTACACCATGACATGTATACACAGCACATTGCACTCAGCAGTGTCATCTCCTCCTCACACTGCTACACCATGACATGTATACACAGCACAGTGCAGACAGCAGTGTCATCTCCACACACTACTACACCATGACATGTATACACAGCACAGTGCACACAGCAGTGTCATCTCCTCCTCACACTACTACACCATGACATTTATACACAGCACGGTGCACACAGCAGTGTCATCTCCTCCTCACACTACTACACCATGACATGTATACACAGCACAGTGCACACAGCAGTGTCATATCATCCTCACTGTACTACACCATGGCATGTATACACAGCAAAGTACACACAGCAGTGTCATTTCCTCCTCACACTACTACACCATGACATGTGTACACAGCACAGTGCACACAGCAATATCATCTCCTCAGACTTCTGCACCATGACATGTACACACAGCACGTTCCAATCAGCAGTGTCATCTCCTCACACTACTACACCATGACATGTATACACAGCCCAGTGCACACAACAGTGTCATCTCATCCTCACTGTACTACACCATGGCATGTATACACAGCACAGTGCACACAGCAGTGTCATCTCCACACACTACTACACCATGACATGTACACACAGCACGTTCCAATCAGCAGTGTCATCTCCTCACACTACTACACCATGACATGTATACACAGCACAGTGCACACAGCAGTGTCATCTCCTCACACTTCTACACCATGACATGTGCACACAGCAGTGTCATCTCCTCTCACTACTACACCATGACATGTATACTCAGCACAGTGCACATAGCAGTGTCATCTCCTCCTCACACTACTACACCATGACCTGTATACACAGCACAGTGCCACAGCAGTGTCATCTCCTCCTCACACTACCATTCCATGACATGTATACACAGCCCAATGCACACAGCAGTGTAATCTCCTCACACTACTACACCATGACATGTATACACAGCACAGTGCACACAGCAGTGTCATCTCCTCCTCACACTACTACACCATGCCCTATATACACAGCACAGTGCACACAGCAGTGTCATCTCCTCCTCACACTACTACATCATGAACTGTATACACAGCACAGTGCACACAGCAGTGTCATATCCTCACACTACTAGTTCATGACATGTATACAGCACAGTGCAAACAACAGTGTCATCTCCTCCTCACACTATACCATGACATGTATACACACCACAGTGCACACAGCAGTGTCATCTCTTCCTCACCCTACTACACCATGACAAGTATACACAGCACAGTGCACACAGTAGTGTCATCTCCTCCTCATACTACTACTCCATGACATGTATTCACAACACAGTGCACACAGCAGTGTTATGTCCTCCTCACACTACTACACCATGACGTGTATACACAGCACAGTGCACACAGCAGTGTCATCTCCTCCTCAAACTACTACTCCATGACCTGTATACACAGCACAGTGCACACAGCAGTGTCTTCTCCTCACACTACTACACCATGACAAGTATACACAGCACAGTGCACACAGTAGTGTCATCTCCTCCTCACACTACTACTCCATGACCTGTATACACAGCACAGTGCACACAGCAGTGTCATCTCCTCCTCACACTACTACTCCATGACATGTATACACAGCACAGTGCACACAGTAGTGTCATCTCCTCCTCACACTACTACACCATGACAAGTATACACAGCACAGTGCACACAGTAGTGTCATCTCCTCCTCACACTACTACTCCATGACCTGTATACACAGCACAGTGCACACAGCAGTGTCATCTCCTCCTCACACTACTACACCATGACATGTATACACAGCACAGTGCACACAGCAGTGTCATCTCCTCCTCACACTACTACACCATGACATGTGTACACAGCACAGTGCACACAGCAGTGTCATCTCCTCCTCACACTACTACACCATGACATGTATACACAGCACAGTGCACACAGCAGTGTCATCTCCTCCTCACACTACTACTCCATGACATGTAGCTGACAACTTTATCTTCCAAAAGGTAAGGGAGAAAACAAGGGGAACTGCTACCTTGGATCTAATCCTTATAAACAGGGAGGAAATGGTTGAGGAGGTAAAAGTGGCTGGGACCCTAGGAGGTAGCGACCATGCTATTTTAGAATTTTGGATTACTAGAGGTGGAAGACCTGTGAAGACTCAGACGTCAAGGTTAGATTTCAGAAAGGCAGATTTTAAGGGATTCAGAAAGAGAATTGGAGGGATCCAATGGCTGGATATCCTTAAAGACAAAAATGTCCAGGAAGGATGGGAAATCTTGAAAAATGAAATTCTCAAAGCACAGTTGTTAACAATTCCGAAAAGAGGGAAGAATAGGAAGCATTTAAGGAAACCAGGATGGATGAACACAGAACTTAAGCACATGCTAAAAAGGAAGAAAAAAATGTTTATAAAATGGAAAGAGGGAGGCATATCTAAAGAAGAATATAATGCTGTCTGCAGAACCTGCAGGGCACAAATCAGATTAGCTAAAGCTGAAAATGAACTGAGGCTTGCAAGAGATGTCAAAAGCAATAATAAAGGATTTTGGGGATATGTCAAAAGTAAAAGAAAAGTCAAAGATGCTATAGGATTTTTACAGGATGAAAATGATGAAATGGTAAGACAGGATGTTGAGAAGGCTGAACTTTTAAATTCCTATTTTGCATCTGTTTTCTCTCAGAAAGGAAATGCAACATCAACTGTTATTCACTGTCCTATTAAGGGAATAGAAGAATCCAGGATATCTATAAACAGAAAGATAGTGAGGAAACACTTAGCTAACCTAAATGAATTCAAGTCTCCAGGTCCAGATGAATTACACCCCAGAGTACTGAAGGAGATAGCAGAAGAAATTTTTGAACCCCTCTCCATAATCTTTGAAAATTCTTGGAGAACAGGAGAAGTGCCAGAAGACTGGAGAAGAGCAAATGTTGTTCCTATCTTCAAAAAGGGGAAGAAGGTGGACCCAGGCAACTATAGGCCGGTGAGTCTGACTTCTATACCAGGAAAGATCTTTGAACAAATTATTAAACAACATGTATGTCAATACCTGGATAAGAATGAAGTGATTAAACAGAGTCAGCATGGGTTTGTAACTAATAAGTCATGTCAGACTAACTTAATTTCCTTCTATGACGGTATCACTGATTGGGTGGATCAAGGAAATGCTGTAGATATAGTATATCTTGACTTCAGCAAAGCATTTGACAAAGTCTCTCATACAATCCTTATTGAAAAAATGACTAAGTATGGAATGGACAAGGCAACTGTTAGGTGGATTCATAACTGGCTTAGTGATCGGACCCAAAGAGTGGTCGTAAATGGCTGCACATCCAGTTGGAAGAATGTCTCAAGTGGGGTACCACAGGGCTCTGTCCTGGGCCCTGTATTGTTCAACATCTTTATCAACGATTTAGATGAAGGAATTGAGGGTAAACTGATTAAATTTGCTGATGACACAAAGCTAGGAGGGATAGCTAATACTAGAGAAGAGAGAGAGAGGATTCAAAAAGATTTAAATAAACTGGAGAAGTGGGCAGCAACTAACAGAATGGTTTTTAACAGGGAGAAATGCAAAGTACTACATCTGGGCAATAAAAATGAAAAAAGCATATATAGAATGGGAGGAATAGGGCTAAGTGACAGCACATGTGAAAAAGACTTGGGTATACTAATAGATCACAGACTGAATATGAGTCAACAGTGTGATGCAGCAGCAAAAAAGGCAAATGCAATTCTAGGATGTATTAACAGAAGCATACAGTCTAGATCACGTGAAGTCATTATTTCCCTCTACTCCTCTTTGGTCAGACCTCATCTGGAATATTGTGTCCAGTTTTGGGCACCACATTTTAAAAAAGACATCAACAAACTGGAGCAAGTTCAGAAAAGAGCGACCAGAATGGTGACCGGTCTGCAAACCCTGTCTTATGAGGAAAGGTTGCAGGATTTGGGAATGTTTAGTTTGCAAAAGAGAAGACTGAGAGGAGACTTAATAGCTGTCTACAAATATCTAAAGGGATGTCACATTGTAGAAGGATCAACTTTATTCTCATTTGCACAAGGAAAGACTAGAAGCAATGGGATGAAACTGAATGGGAAGAGACACAGATTAGATATTAGAAAAAACTTTTTGACAGTTAGAGTGATCAATGAGTGGAACAGGCTGCCACGAGAAGTGGTGAGTTCTCCTTCAATGGAAGTCTTCAAACAGAGGCTGGACAGACATCTGACTGGGATGATTTAGCGAATCCTGCTTTGAGCAGGGGGTTGGACCAGATGGCCCAGGAGGTCCCTTCCAACTCTACGATTCTATGATTCTATGATACACAGCACAGTGCACACAGTAGTGTCATCTCCTCCTCACACTACTACACCATGACAAGTATACACAGCACAGTGCACACAGTAGTGTCATCTCCTCCTCACACTACTACTCCATGACCTGTATACACAGCACAGTGCACACAGCAGTGTCATCTCCTCCTCACACTACTACACCATGACATGTATACACAGCACAGTGCACACAGCAGTGTCATCTCCTCCTCACACTACTACACCATGACATGTATACACAGCACAGTGCACATAGCAGTGTCATCTCCTCCTCACACTACTACACCATGACATGTATACACAGCACAGTGCACATAGCAGTGTCATCTCCTCCTCACACTACTACACCATGACATGTATACACAGCACAGTGCACATAGCAGTGTCATCTCTTCCACACACTACTACACCTTGACATGTACACACAGCACAGTGCACACAATAGTGTCATTTCATCTTTTTATACCAATGTGAATAATACACAACATATGACATTCATTAGTATAAATTATCCAGTAATTTACATATACCCAGATATTATTTTCCCTTCTAGGACATTAACTATATTGTATGAAGATTTATAATATTGGAAAATATAGAAAGTGCTATTTAGTTTTTAGACATTTCCTTATTTATTCGCCTTATACTTAATACAACATAATTATTATAGTCAATACAAATTTTCTGGACCGTTGCCCACATTTATAGCAGTCAATGCACGGACCACCACTAATTCCCCCATTCTCACATAATCACATATTAATTGCTATTTACCCAATTGGCATGCCAGGATAGTAAAAAAGGCAACTGCAATCCACTTGTTCATGGCTGGTTAGTCCGCGTAATCTCAGTGTAATCTCGTCGTGCTGGGTCTGTGTCTCTGCTCTTTATCCTGTTATGTTTCCCCTACTTTTATAGGAAAGGTGGTCCACGAGAACAACTCCACCTATGACATTCATAGGAGGTGACATGAGATTCCACTTCTATCCAACAAACACCGCAGCCTCAGAAGTTGAATTGCTTGTTTTTTCCTAATCTAGCCTTAGCTTTTTTTAATTAATTCCTATCCTTATCATTATTTACTTCTTTTCTTGGGCTGAAATCACACTTGGAAGTTTCTTGAGTCAAAGCTAGAAATGGAGTCAAAAGGAACGGCAAATATAAAAGATAGACTGGTACTTTTTATTCTCTTTTGAGCCACTTATGTTTATGGCTTAAATAAATGGATGGGATATTCCAAAGGGGTTGTCTTAAGTTAGAAAAACAGCAATCCTGTAGAAAGAGCGCCACTCTGGTCCATGGACTTTGTCTGGTATTGCAGTTCAGTCTTACTCCAGATGCAACAAAGCTGGTGCCACATATGGATCAATAGTACGGTAATTCCCTACATTTTGCCTTGCCTAATAGGTGTACAAATATGACCAACTTCACTAGGTCCATTACTTTACCTTGTTTTTGCAAATGGTCACATGGTGGTCATGATCCTCAAACAAATAAGTGTGTGTGTGTGTGTGTGTATGTATATATATATATATATATATATATATATATATACTCAAATACAGGACTCAGTACCCCTCACCACTTCGTCTTCCAGCAAAGGGATGTCCCATTACCACTGCAGACAATCAGTGGCCATTGATTGGCTACAGCAGTGATGTTCCTTAAGGGACAGTCTCCTAGCTCTCTCTTCTAGGCTAGAGTACCTGCAGATACAAAGCTCCAAATCTCCATAAAATAACAATTCTGGAACATCTTTTCTTACAAATCTAGATATTTCTGTTAGTCTGTTTTAGATTGGGTGTCACCAATTGTATGTGTCCCCGTACTGTCTGACATTGTCTTATCAGGGCTGTGTGTAGGGACCAACCACATTGATAGTTGGTAATTCATTCATCATTATCCAAACTTGCCCTAACAAGACTATTCTGCAAACCCCCAAATGGGTGGGATTTATGCTAAGTAGTATTAAAATGGAGCCAGGGTGGGGCTTAAAATGTTCTGCAAATTGAGACTCAAAAAGTTGGTAAGTATATACGCCCATGTTTCTCCGGCACATCCCACTGATGCTTCAGAAGATTAAAATTCTGAGAATTTGAGTACAAATCAATACCTTCATCTCTTTGTCATGTTCCCCAGCCCTTTCCTGGACAATATTTCTTTATCCGGCTGAAAGAGGCGCTGTCATTAAGGAATCCCGCTGCCACAAAGGGGGCACTTGGTCTGTACAATGTTAGCTAGGTGTTACGTGTCACATCCACATGATGTTAGAAACCAAAAGTTTCCCAGCAGAATGTTGCCCAAACACTTCCCCTGCCAGATTGTGTTCTACCATAGCGCATCCCAGTGCCACCTCATCCCCAGATACTTGGTGTGCGTGTAAGGAGGCCAGGGTTGTAGTCATGGCAAGGAGCTGCTGTGTCACCACACCTGGCTTCCCACAAGGGAAACAAAGTAAAACACTCACATTAGATTCTAGGGTTCCTTTTGCTTCAGCCATCTCGGCTCCAGATTCCCGATTCTCACAAATGATTCCAGAATCTATGTCCATGCTTAACAGTTCAACTTTACTTAGTAACCAGTTCTTATTACAGATGCAGCACAGTTCTCATGCAATGACATTCCTGGAGCTTTCCCTGGCAATCTCTGTTTCTTCTGGCAATCTCTGCCCCGCTGGACAATCCCTGTCCCATCTAATAATCTCTATCTCTCCTGTCAATCTCTGCCCCGCTGGACAATCTCTGTCTCTCCTAGTAATCTCTGCCTTGCTGGAGAATCTCTGTTCCTCCTGGAAATCTCTGCCTCGCTGGACAATCTCTGTCCCTCCTGGCAATCTCTGCCTCACCAGACAATCTCTGTCCCATCTGCAATGCCCATGCCTTTAGGTCCACCAGCTTCCTCCCATTCCCCTTGTCCGGTTTCAATAGGAAAAAGTAAAAGGCTTGCCATCTCATCTTTGCCTAATCCCAGCCGTAGGCCCCGGATCCTGCTTGGAATGGTTACCGTTTAAGATGGTGACCACTTGCACGACACTCCACCTTGAGTCCCTTCTTGCCATAGCAACCTTACCCCCACAGCTATCAGACTGTCCTCTTTCACAGCTGTATCACAACTCTCACTAAAACCAGGAAGTCCCTCACTATATCCCACTGCTCTACACTACACTCATCTGTAACTCCATCCAGTCTAGAAAACCCTGATGCTAACTATGCTATCCTAACACTCTCATTCTCTATCTCTAGTATGCCCCCACTATTCTAATCCCGATATTGTCCTATGCTACTGCTACCTTCTATTCTATCCCTAATCCTGTACACAATACATATCAAGTACATTCACATTACAGTAAATGAACACATTAACATTTATAAATGCTATGAAACCGCACGTAACAAATGTGAACAATGTCCAAAGAGGGGGAGGCATATGACGGCCTCCGTCACCTCCTTACATGCGCACAGCCGGGCGTCCACATGATGGAAACCTGATTCATCAGACCAGAGCGCCTTTCTTCATTTTTCCATAAGTTTTGTTTTGATCTTTATTCACCCATTGTGGGCGCCTTTGACCTCAAATATAGATGGTTATGTGACTAGTCTACAATAACATAGCCCCATACGCAACAATTTGTGTTCCTCAGCAAGTTCCTACATCTTTCTATCCTAACTGGCAGAAACTTTTTAGCAATCTGTGCCCACAGTAGATTTTTGTGGGACAAAGCTAGCCATCACTTCCCATACATGTGAACGAGCATTGGGTGCCCACCACCTTGTCGTCAGGCCATTGTTTTTCTTTCCTTCGATCACTTTTGCTATATAGTACCCATTGGATAGGACCCTGGGAATCTCCTGGCTGGACATCTGGGTCAGAGAGTCTCCTATTTCGCTCTGATTCTTCCGTTCTCCCATTTTTTTCTGCTTACAATACATAGGCTTCTAAACTGAATGTTCACTTGCTGCCTAATATGTACCACAAAACCAAATCCTACCACGACAAGGTATACCCTAATCGGGACGGTCCTACCCTCTAATATTAAAACCTCACCTTGTGTCAGACGGCCTCAATTTTACATTAAAGTCGTCTGACACAAGGTGAGGTTTTACAATGAGGTCGTCTGAGACAAGGTGTATTAGAGAATAGGACCATCCCAATTAGGGTACACCTTGTCACGGGGATGGCTTTTATGTTTCTTTTTAAATAAAAAATAGTGTTTACTAAGTACCCTATGTCATTTATATGTACGATTACTATTTACTTACCTACTGCAGGGTATATGCTCGTTTGTTTCTATCTTTGGTTTTCTCTAATATAAACCGCCCCCGATAGGCGCCATTGTCACCAGATAATTAATGTTCTTTACTTCACCTGCCAGAGGTTTTAGGATGGGACAACATTCACCAAATGTTGTTTCTACATCGCAATAGGGGTCATATTGCGACCCTGAGGGAATTGCGACCCCGAGAAGCAAGTTTCAATAAATCCAATGCGGTTGGACATTTTGCGACTTACTTGTCACAGTCGTGATGAACTCGAGGACGAAATGTGACCCTATTTCACTTCTATAGCACTGTGATGCATCGGTGACACTTAAACTTTCATGTAGCCCCAGCCTTAATGTTTTGGCTGATCGATGTGCATTGTGAGGGGACCAGTTTCTCTCTTACAAGTTTCAGTCTGTTATTCCTTTTCTTTTGGCTTTGCACCCAGAACACTGATCCCTGTAAGAACCTAGCAACACCCCTGTTTTATATTCCGCTGGTGTCCAGCCTGAACATCTCCACACAATGAGAGTTTATTTTCTTAAGAAATGGGGTGGAAACATGGCAACGGATTTCCAAGGAATGTTACCTAAGGCAGAAGGAAGAGGATTTTTTGGTTTGGGCATTATTATGTACCGCACTTATATTAATCTCTAGAAATATGTGAAAGCTTTGTCAGCACAGGTTTCAGCTGCTGGCTTTTAAGGATACTCAGCCTAAAAACAACAGCCATTTCTATTAAGGTTGTTAGGCAGCATGTCCATGGCTACTAGGCAGAACTGGCTCTCAGCTTCGGGTATAGAAGTCACGTCTGTACCCACAGAGGAAAGAAATGGCAAAATAGTAAACATTTTAATAGGGCCTCATAGAAAATAGCAGGCCAGAATTTGCCAGGACCATCACAAGTTTTTGGAAATAACCCCAGCCATAAGTGTCTGTTGCAGTGTGCAGTCCTGGAACAGGACTGAAAAAGAGTATATCCTTCTCCAAGATCCTATCCAAATAAGTAGTCGGTGTAATAATAATAATAATAGCAAATGCCTCCAATTAGAAATGTAGTATAGTTATTCTGATTTGCTATGTCGCTTCCATGTGCAGGGCATTGCAGTAGTTTAGGTATCTATGGTTACGACCACTCATATAGTGACCGTTAGCTGTTAGTGGTCATAACCATGGATACCTAAGCAACTGCAATGCCCTGAACATGGAGTAAGCGACATAGCGTATCAGAATAACTATACTACATTTCTAATTGGAGGCCTTTGCTAATATAATTACTTTTACTACATATTGGGATAGGATCTTGGAGACGGGAATACCCCTTTAACACCTTCACCCAGGGCCGTTTTCCATTTTTGTTTTTCATTCCCCTTCTTCCCAGAGCCTTAACTTTTTTATTTTTCTGTCAATATGGCCATGTGAGGATTTGTTTTTTTGCGGGACAAGTTGTAATTTTAAATGACACCATTGACTTTACCATGTAATGTACTGGAAAACGGGAAAAAAAAATTCCAAGTGCGGTGAAATTGCAAAAAAAATGCTATTCCACAATTTATTTTTTTTTACCATGTTCACTAAATGTTAAAACTGACCTGCTATTATGAATCTCAAGGTCATTACGAGTTTGCAGTTATTAAATATGTATAGGCTATTTTTTATTTAAGTGGTGAAAAAACTCCAAAGTTTATAAAAAAAAATTGTGACATTTTCTGAGACCCGTAGCATCTCCATGTTTCGTGATCTCGGGTTGGGTGAGGGCTTATTGTTTGCGCACCAAGCTGACATTTTTATCAATACCATTTTGGGTTAGATATGATCTTTTGATCACCTGTTATTTCATTTTATTGCAATGTTGTGGTGTCCCAAAAAAAAGTAATTCTGGCTTTTTTAATAGAAAACCACCTTGGCTGGCACACAGCTATCACATTCGCAGGAGGTCTTATCTTAGTCATCCCACCGCTGCCACCAAATGTGATGAAAAAACAGCAAACAAGTCTATTGACCTATCAATTTATCGCAGGGGCTTATTTTAGTTATCCCACTGCTGCCAACAATCTGTCACAAACTGCAGGGATTTCTGTATATCCCACTTTCGGTTCTGCTTTGGAACTTGCAGCTCTCTGGGGCCCCCTTACCCTCAGGTCAGTCAGGGAACTACACCTAGGGTAATTAGTTGCCGGTCAGGCCGCTTGGACATGTACTGGCTATTAGGCATGCTGCAGCGAGGGAATTATAGCTAATCCTAGCCGCAGCTAGACAATGAGCTTATAAACCCCATTCCGTCACTGCCAGCTTTACCCAACTAGTCCAGAACACACTTCGCTGTCACCAGCTCCGATTCCTCAATAGAGGGGTCTGAAGCCAACCCAAATTAGTAGCGTAATTCACTTCAGGGTACGTACAGATCCATTATAGAGCAAGGAGAAACTGTCATGATCCAGTGTTGGATCTGGCGGTATTAAAAGCACAAAGTGAACTTTTTTTACTTTGGTTAAGTTCAAAGGTGTTTTGACTGTCCCCGGTGGTGGTTGTGGTATTGCACTTTGGGTTTTTGTGCACTTAATTAGGTATCAGGTGTGACACCCTATAAAGGTGTGCTAGAGGTGTGCAATCACTGCCTGTGATATTGTGAGTTTGTGTTCACTCTGTTTTTGGAGAGCCTGGATGAAGGATGGAGCTGGTGAGGAGTCCTGCGCAGCTTAGCCAGGGGGGAAGAGTGTCAGCTATGGTGTCTGGACGAAGGGCTGGCATGGCGTGGTGGAGTCGCAGTGATGGTGTCAGCGGGAAGTGTCTGCATGGTCTGGTGGAGTGGCTACTATGGAGAGTGGCACTCACCATGTGGGACTTGGCCGCTGAGCTGGACTCAAGCATGCTTGACTTCGTTGCAGAAGCTGAACACTTCCTTGGGACTCTGGTACTAAGCAGCTGCAACTGGTGTTGGACTCTGCTCCAAGGTTGCACTAAGGTGAAGGATCCTGTTATGGTGATGGATCCGGGTGGAGGAGAAGATGCACTCAGGTGGAGGGCTCTGTTGCTAGGAGCGCACGCAACAGAGCAAAGCTAAGTGGTGTTTTCCCTGTATTGTCTCTTTCCTCATGTGTGTTATTAGTGCAGTGGTGGGATTAGTCTCCGCACCGACCCATTCCCTAGTGAGGGTTTAGGGTCAGGGTGAGCAAGGGCGTTAAGGTACGCGTGCGGCGACAGGTGCGGAGCCTGTTTAGGGAATGTAAGGAGTGCAGGGACACTGGCTCAGGGGAGCTTAGGAGGTCTCCATTTCCCCATTCCCTATCGCAGGGCCCACCATTGTTATAGTTTCCCAGGTTCCCCCTTTATTATTTGATTATTGTATGTATAACGTGTAATACCCAAATTCGCCAGGTGGAGGCGGCGTATCCACCTGCACGTTTTATTATTTAAATTCGCCCCACTGGAGGCGGTGTATCCAGGGTCACGTGTGTCACATGAGTTCGCCTTGCGGAAACATCTGCGTCCTGACACACGTGACCATGACAGAAACGAAACTAGTAATTTTATATTTTACTCCAAAAAGATAGGCAGTGTTTACAGAAGGCATAAAAAGATTTTACAATATGAGACAATTAAAGTATGTACAAGGCAATTACAAAATAACAGGGATTAAAAAAGAAACACTCACATTTTGCTTAGATCATTTCAGGCTGACTATTCTATGAGGGGGATGGGCGATATATCATGCATCACAGACTCTCTTTATCTTGGGTTTTCCCAGGCCTCCAGACTGAGTGACAGTAACTTATACTGCTAGACTCTGACATCACTAAAGGGGCTGAGGTACCCTCCCTTTCTCTTAGAGTTGCAAGCTTGCTAAGGAAACTCATAATTATTATATCTCAGAGACGCACATAGGATTATCTTATTCAGCTTGACGCTGGTGTCCATTCAAGTCCAAATGCAAGGCATCGGGCTGCCTCGGCTGTGCAGGAATCCATTTCTTTGATTCCGCTGAAGCTGGAGGCCGGAAAAACACAAACTGAGTAGCCCCGACAAAGCATGTCCCAAATATGTTTTTTTCATATTCATAACATAAACTGGTGTCTAGTTATGCCCTTCTTTAATATCTCCCATCCATACAAAGGGGAAGCACATGTATTGTTTTAGACAAAGGCTGCTCTGCTAATTACCAAATTCCTGAGGGAGGTGTGAGGAGCTAGTTTAGGATTACAGGTAAGCGAGTGGGAGAAAGCTGCAGCTGCTGGCTGGAGGGGAAGGAGGGGGTCAAACCCTCACAGCTGGTGTAGCAGAGCTCAGTGTGTGCATGGAAAATTCTGGAAAGGTGTGTTAATAAGGAAAACCATAGCTCATGTTCACTTTATCGTGACACCGATCAGAATAATTCTTTTTATATTTTGCTAGATCGGGCGTTTCTAAATACAGCAATACCAAATATGTGTATTTTTTATTTTTGCTATTGTTTTATTTTGTATTCGTCAAAAGGGGGGTAAATTTAAAATTTTATTTTTTTTAGGATTTGTAAAAACATCTTTTGACTTGCTTCAATAGTCTCTTTAGGAGACTTGAACCTGTGATCTTCTGATCACTAGTGCTATACATAGCCGGGTTATAGCACAAATGATCATCTCCTATGAACGCTGGCCTTGGCAGATTGGCAATGACAACCACGGGGGTCTCCTGCTCAGATTAAAGTGGGAGACACGACATATGACGTTTTTATAAGTCATATGTCATGAAGAGGGTTTTAAATGTCAGCATTGTATCAACAATGATGTTGATAAAATGGGGATATGGTGACATACAGTGAACAATGGTGGTGTCCTTATCTAGGGCTGCATGAGCGCTCTTGATGTTGGGGAGCTTCAGGTCATTAATAGTGTAAGGAAAGGAGGAAGACCGGGCCGTGGGTACCTATTATGCGCCGGGTTCGGAACCGTTGAGGCTGTCTCCCCTGTTGTCCGGGGGAGAAAATAAGGGACCGGACCAACCTCGTCATCCGGAAGCTGAGGGCGTGGCGAAGGGGAAGCACGCGTGGTAACAGTCAGTAGTGGCGCCAACAAGCAACATGTGGCAGGGCAATCAGTGTGCTCTGTCCCGTGAGCACCAGTTTTCTGCTTTCATACCCGTTGACATGGTGTGCAATCTAGCGTACAGCATAAACCACCTTCTATCTTCCAAAATAAGCAGACTGTTCTCTGTAGTCTAACTTGTTTATTGGTGAAGAGTATAGAACATGCTGTAAAACTATAAAGAATACAAATGACATGGGTAAGTATTGGGCAGATGATCACACAGCTAACACAATTACAGGAAGTATACAGTGTGATACAAACTTTACATGGAATACACAGGTGTCTAATTACATCTACTGAGCACTGGCTGCTATACAGTTAATAACATCTCTGTACAACACTGCATTGCAAGAAAAGATATTAATCTTACCAGATATGCTTTACCAGGATAGCGGCTCAAGTAGGGGAGTTACAGGAGGACAAATAACAACTTGTGTCCTATGAAATACACAGAAGAAAATGGCATCTTCCTTATCCCAGATACATTGCTTCAATCCCACAATGCAACACTCTGTCTGCTATTAAAGGCACAGGCTATAAAGGCTATTAAAGACAAAGCTATAAATTCAGCCTCCACTAGATTGTATTATGTGCTGGTTTAGTTATAGCACAAACATATTTTCCCTATATTCAGAGGGCAGAACAACCAGCGCTGCGACAGCTCGCTCCTGCCGACTCCGGCCATCGACAGATAGACTGCGAGAGACAGAGGTGTTGAGTGCTCCGTGCTTGTTGGGACAAGGCACAGGCAAAGTAGAGAAGGATGGGTACTGGACGCATACCTGTGGCCCTCCCTGCCAGTGAAGACTGTCTGTTCACCGTGCAATCAGGAAAGAGCTGCGGCCTTGTCTGTTTCGGCCGTAGCAGCTTATGGATTAGGGGCTCAGCAGAAGGTACTGGAGACTGACCGCTGCCGCCAGAAGATGGACAGCCATGTGAAGGACATCGTTCCAGCCTTTGTTAACGCTGCACCTCCCTGCGGGATTGTCTGCTGTGGAGGAGCACCAAGGACACAATAATTTCTTTCTAAAAAAAAGACTGTTCTCATTCTGCACTAGTTGTTCTGCACATTTTTCCCTTAACTATTTGTCTCCTTGCGAGGAGTTAACCCCTTGTTCAATTAAACTGTTCAACTTGTTAATCCTTGCTCTGCCTTCTGTCTGTCACTGCATCCCGCAACCTGTTTACAATAGTATCATGTATTCACAAATGTAAAAGATTTATAGGGAAAGAGAAGATGCCACCATCACTCCTTGTCCTTGGTAGGCATGCACTCTTCCAAGGCAATGATCCAAAACACAGTATTTCTGAAGAACAGGGTGAAAGGGATTCAGTGACCAAGTGTCTCCTGATCTAAACTCCATCGAACACCCATGGAAATTCTGAAGACTTAAGCTGCCATCACTCTTCATCCAATATCCAGGCACTAAAACAGGTCATTATTGAAGGATGGAAAAAGATAGACATTACTTTATGTCACTAACTTGTTCATCCCATGCCTAGAAAAGTCGATGCGGTCTTTAAAAATCATGGACATCATACAAAATACATGGAGCAGTTTTTGATGTGGGGTGTACTCATTTTTGCATCAACTATTTTGGTTAAAACTGGACATTTTGTAATGAGAGATATTATTAACCTTATTCTTATGTTATGGGTTTAAAAAAAGTTCTATGAAACTAAGCCTTGTCTGATATAGATATATGTATGTATATATATATATATATATATATATATATACACACACAGTCATATGTAAAAGTTTGGGCACCCCTATTAATGTTAACCTTTTTTCTTTATAACAATTTTGGTTTTTGCAACAGCTATTTCAGTTTCATATATCTAATAACTGATGGACTCAGTTATATTTCTGGATTCAAATGAGGTTTATTGTGCTAACAGAAAATATGCAATCTGCATTTTAACAAAATTTGACTAGTGCAAAAGTATGGGCACCTCAACATAAAAGTGACATTAATATTATGTAGATCCTCCTTTTGCAAAAATAACAGCCTCTAGTCGCTTCCTGTAGCTATTAATGAGTTCCTGGATCCTGAATGAAGGTATTTGTGACCATTCCTGTTTACAAAACAATTCCAGTTCAGTTAAGTTTGATGGTCGCCGAGCATGGACAGCCTGCTTCAAATCATCCCACAGATGTTCAATGATATTCAGGTCTGGGGACTGGGATGGCCATTCCAGAACATTGTAATTGTTCCTCTGCATGAATGCCTGAGTAGATTTGGAGCTGTGTTTTGGATCATTGTCTTGCTGAAATATCCATCCCCTGAGTAACTTCAACTTCGTCACTGATTCTTGCACATTATTGTCAAGAATCTGCTGATACTGAGTTGAATCCATGCGACCCTCAACATTAACAAGATTCCCGGTACCGGCATTGGCCACACAGCCCCAAAGCATGATGGAACCTCCACCAAATTTTACTGTGGGTAGCAAGTGTTTTTCTTGGAATGCTGTGTTTTTTAGCCTCTATGCATAACGCCTTTTTGTATGACCAAACAACTCAATCTTTGTTTCATCAGTCGACAGGACCTTCTTCCAAAATGTAACTGGCTTGTCCAAATATGCTTTTGCATACCTCAGGCGACTCTGTTTGTGGCGTGCTTGCAGAAATGGCATCTTTCGCATCACTCTCCCATACAGCTTCTCCTTGTGCAAAGTGCGCTGTATTGTTGACCGATGCACAGTGACACCATCTGCAGCAAGATGATGCTGCAGGTCTTTGGAGGTGGTCTGTGGATTGTCCTTGACTGTTCTCACCATTCTTCTTCTCTGCCTTTCTGATATTTTTCTTGGCCTGCCACTTTTGGGCTTAACAAGAACTGTACCTGTGTTCTTCCATTTCCTTACTATGTTCCTCACAGTGGAAACAGACAGGTTAAATCTCTGAGACAACTTTTTGTATTCTTCCCCTGAAAAGCTATGTTGAATAATCTTTGTTTTCAGATCATTTGAGAGTTGTTTTGAGGAGCCCATGATGCCACTCTTCATAGGAGAATGAAATAGGAGAACTACTTGCAAGTGGCCACCTTAAATACCTTTTCTCATGATTTGATACACCTGGCTATGAAGTTCAAAGCTCAATGAGGTTACAAAACCATTTTAGTGCTTCAGGAAGTCAGTAAAAAGTAGGTAGGAGTGTTCAAATCAATAAAATGATAAGGGTGCCCATACTTTTGCACCGGTCAAATTTTGTTTAAAAGCAGATTGCACATTTTCTGTTAGTACAATAAACCTCATTTGAATCCAGAAATATAACTGAGTCCATCAGTTATTAGATATATGAAACTGAAATAGCTGTTGCAAAAACCAAAATTGTTATAAAGAAAAAAGGTTAACATTAATAGGGGTGCCCAAACTTTTACATATGACTGTATATATATATATATATATATATATATATATATAGCGAGAGTGAGAACGCAAGCAAGAGAGAAAGAGCAAGGGTGAAAAAGAGCGAAAGAGAGCGAGAGGAGCACAAAATAAGGGAGAGAGTGGGCCCGTACTGCAAGCCACAGGCTGTAGAAGGGAGGGCCTCATGACCAGGCAGTATACCAGGCCCTAATAGGGGTAGAACAATGCAAGGATAAACTAAAATGTTTTAGGAGGGGGGTGGGTTAGGATCTAAAATGGTGGATGGGAGATCTTTAAGTTGCAAATTATGGTGGGGTATTAGTGGAAAGGGGGCATGAATAGGGTCAGTTGATTGGCTAAGGGGGCCAGATATAAAAGAAAGGGATTGAGGGGGCAGGGACAGTATTTTAGTACAACGAAGTCCCACCCACCCGCTCTAGGAAGCCGATAGGTGACAGATATGGTTTTATTTAGGATGATGTATGAACGTCTGGGGGAAAGGTTTGATTGAGTGAATGACATGGGAGTTGGCGGGAAAGGGTCTGTGGAGAGCCAGGTGATGGTAGCAAAAGGGGGGGAATGGGGGCCCATTTTGGTGGGGCAGTTACCTACCCCACCCCTCTTTTGCAAGGGGTCCCTACTGGGCTGAGGTCTCAGCGGGACAATTTAATTTGTGGAACCATTCAGTTAGGGTCCTCGAACCGGTGTAGTACGGTTGAGGGCATAAGGTGCGGCTGATGGCACAATAAAATCTGGAACACGGTTTTCACAGATCACGATCCTTATTATTTGTCAATATATTGTCATATTGAATTATTGTAATGTAAATATGTTTAATAAACAGGGCTTCTGTGGCCTATTTTATCCAAAAGGTTGACTATGTGACTGTGGTTATTGTAAGGTGGGAAGGTGGGGGTGATGTAAGATGGAGATTGAAAGGAAGAGGCTGAGTCAGACATTCCAAGGTCATGAAAGAAGGAAAGTGAGCGAGCAAGAGAAAGTGAGAGACAGTGTAAGAGCAAAAGAGTGAGCGAGCAAGAGAAGGACGAGGAATGGTGAAAGGGTGAAAGAGTGAGCGAGCAAGAGAAGGAGTGAGGGAGGGTGAAAGCACAAAAGAGTGAGCGAGCAAGAGAAGAAGCAAGGGAGGGTGAAAGAGAAGGAGTGAGGGAGGGTGAAAGAGTGAAAGAGTGAGCAAGCAAGAGAAGGAGCAAGGGAAGGTGAAAGAGCGAAAGAGTGAGCGAACAAGAGAAAGAGAGAAGGAGGGTGAAAGAGCGATAGAGTGAGCGAGCAAGAGTGTTCTGTCCCCACATGACAGAGGTATAGTCCCCACATGAGGCGAATGGAGGTATAGTTTATTGGGGCTTGGAGAGATTCCTACCTTCCGTTTCCTCAATGCAGGGCAGACAGGACCATGTTGCTCAGCGTCTGGAGAGATAATGCACACCAGGGATTGTGAAGTCCAGACTTGTTTAACTGGAAATCTGGATATACAGCATATGAATGGTAATACAATAGGTTCTCCAGACGTGCAGAGTGTTAACAAAGTGATACAGCAAAGTGATCGAAAAACTGATGCCTTTCACAGCTCGGTACAAGCATGTCTCTCCCAGCTGAAAGTGAAACTAATAATAGCTGTTAGAAGGAAGAGAAGGTGTGTCCTCTGAACCGGAAGTGAAAAGCATGTACAAGAATTAATTAGCTGAAGGCTGCCATACAGAAAAAAGACCAGCAGGTGGCAGCAGAGCAAATGCAAGAAAACCATATAAGCATAACTTAGACGGAACAGCACACTCCCCGTCTGAAATTCCGTAAGTGATTTCACTATATTGTTTTTTTTTTTTAAATAAAGTTCAATAACCTAGAAAACAAACATAAACATGCATGCAATGCAATAATAACTTCAAAACGAGGTATATGACAGACAGTTCCTGAGACAATCCAAAGGAAACCCATCTTCAGATCGGAGGAGCCGCACTAGGCCAAACTATCTCCGACCCAACGGTAATCCAATGGATGAAGTATTAGGGCAGTGTTCTGTTCATGGTTCATCCTACCGGAATGTCCTCAGCAGAGAGTGAATTATGGCAGATGTGCCAACCGTGACAGTCTTTGTCTCAAAGTGCATTGCGATAAGATCTCGCAATGTGGACTAACCTTGCTATCGTCTTGACAAGTTTCATCCAATTGGAGAAGCGTTCGAAGTGCTGGCATCCGAGGCAGGAGGTTGGTTTAGTGTTTGTGGCCAAAGCACTGACCTCGGAGAGGATTTCTGGATCACCATCCGGATCCTGGATGTTGAAGACTTCCTGGACATGTTCACTTCCCTTCTGTTCCAACAGAAACTTAGGACCTGAAAGCCAAGAAGAGTTAGCAAAGGACCTTATAGACATAGGTCTAGTGGCATGGTCAGCTGGATTAAGTTCAGATGGGATATAGTGCAATTGTTCAGGCTTGGAAGACCTCCTTATTCTCTCGATGCGGTTGCTGACGTACACGTAGAAGCACCTTGTTTGGTTGTAGATGTAACCGAAGACAACCTTACTGTCACTGTAGTATTGAACATCATCTATGTTGGTGTCCAGCTCATGCTGAATAAAGTCTGCGAGTTCTACTGCAAGCACGGTCGCACAGAGTTCGAGTCTGGGAATAGTGTGGTCAGGCTTGGTAGCCAACTTAGCCTTGCCGAAAATGAACCCAACGTGATCTTGATTGTCGGGTCCCGTCACCTTCAAGTAGGCGACAGCTGCAATGGCTTCTGTGGATGCGTCTGAGAACACATGGAGTTCCATCCTAGTTCTAGCAGCAAGTGAGATTCTGGCATAGCATCTTGGTATATGGATTTCATCCAAAGCACACAAAGACTGCTTCCAGGTTTCCCATTTTGGTTCCTTATCAGGAGGGAGTGGGGCATCCCAGTCCTTGACAGTTTTGGAAAGCTGTCTCAGAAGGGATTTACCTTGTATGGTAATTGGTGCTATGAATCCCAGTGGGTCGTATAAGCTATTCACCACTGACAGGACACCACATTTAGTGAATGGTTTGTCTGCACAGTTGATTTGGAGACTGAAGGTGTCGACTTGACAGGTTCCACCTCAAGCCTAAGCTTCTCTGCACAAGCGGACAGTCTGGTCCCAGGTCTTTGTCCTTGAATCCTGGTGCGTGGTCACTTGACTCAAAGGCTCTCATGACAGCCAGGCTGTTTGAAGCAATTTTGTGCAATCTAAGCTTAGCTTGGTACAGCATACCTTGGGTCCTCCTGAATACGTCGATCGCCGCTTCTTCTGTGGGTAGAGATTTTAGTCCATCATCTATATAGAAGTCTTTCTCTACAAAATCTCTGGTGTCTGTTCCATATTCAGTCTCTCCTTCTTGAGCAGTTCTCCGCAGGCCATAGGTTGCCACTGCGGGGGAAGGGCTGTTTGCTGGGGTCATTGTCCTTGTACCATAGGAACCTGAGGAAATTCCTATGTTTCTCTCTGACTATGAAACAGTGGAACATCTGTTCAATGTCAGCGGTGATGGCAATGGGCTCTTTCCGGAACCTCATCAACACTCCTACTAGGTTGTTTGTTAGATGAGGACCCGTGAGGAGGACATCGTTGAGACACACCTTGATGTTTGGCGCTTGAATCAAAGACAACTCTAGGTTGCTTAGGTTTCCGTGGGTGATATACTCCGAATGAGGGTATGTGCCAGCACTCCTCATTTCTCTTTAACCCCCAAGGGTGGTTTGCACGTTAATGACCAGGCCAATTTTTACAATTCTGACCACTGTCCCTTTATGAGGTAATAACCCTGAAACGCTTCCATGGATCCGTTATTCTGACATTGTTTTCTCGTGACATATTGTACTTCATGTTAGTGGTAAAATTTCATTCAAATAACTTGCGTTTATTTGTGAAAAAAATGGAAATTTGGCGAAAATTTTGAAAATTTCGCAATTTTCCAAATTTGAATTTTTATGCCTTTAAATTACAGAGATACGGCACACAAAAAACTTGATACGTAACATTTCCCACATGTTTACTTTACATCAGCACAATTTTGGAACCAAAATTTTTTTTTGTTAGGAAGTTATAAGGGTTAAAAATTGACCAGCGATTTCTCATTTTTGCAACACCATTTTATTTTTACGGACCACATCACATTTGAAGCCACTTTGAGGGGTCTATATGACAGGAAATACCCAAAAGTGACACCATTCTAAAAACTGCACCCCTTAAGGTGCTCAAAACCACATTCAAGAAGTTTATTAACCTTTAGGTGCGTCACAGGAATTTTTTGAATATTTAAAAAAAAAATGAACATTTAACTTTTTTTCACTAAAAAAATACTTCAGGTTCAATTTTTTTTATTTTACCAAGGGTAACAGGAGAAATTGGACTGCAAAAGTTATTGTGCAATTTGTCCTCAATACACTGATACCTGATATGTGGGGGGGAACCACTGCTTCGGCGCATGGCAGAGCTCAGAAGGGAAGGAGCGCCGTTTGACTTTTACAATGCAAAATTGGCTGGAATTCAGATCGGATGCCATGTCACGTTTGGAGAGCCCCTGATGTACCTAAACAGTGGAAACCCCCCCAAGTGACCCCATTTTGGAAACTAGACCCCCCCCAAGGAACTTATCTAGATATGTGGTGAGAACTTTGAACCCCCAAAGGCTTCACAGAAGTTTATAACGTACAGCGGTACAATTACAAAATCATATTTTTTCCACAAAAATAATCTTTTCACCCCCAATTTTTATTTTTCCTTGGGTAACAGGACCCTAAAAGTTATTGTGCAATTTTTCCTGAGTACGCTGATACCCCATATGTGGGTGTAAATGACTATTTGGGCGCATGGCAGAGCTCGGAAGGGAAGCAGCGCCATTTGACGTTTTTGGCTGGAATTGAGATCGGACACCATGTTGCGATTGGAAAACCCCTGATGTACCAAAACAGTGGAAACCCCCCCACAAATGACACCATTCTGGAAACTAGACCCCCCCAAGGAACTTATCTAGATGTGTGGTGAGAACTTTGAACCCCCAAAGGCTTCACAGAAGTTTATAACATACAGCCGTACAATTAAAAAATCATAATTTTTCCACAAAAATGATCTTTTCACCCTCAATTCTTATTTTTCCAAGGGTAACAGGACCATAAAAGATATTGTGCAATTTGTCCTGAGTGCGCTGATACCCCACATGTGGGGGTAAATCACTATTTGGGCGCATGGCAGAGCTCGGAAGGGAAGCAGCGCCATTTGACGTTTTTGGCTGGAATTGAGATCGGACACTATGTCGCGTTTGGAAAGCCCCTGATGTACCAAAACAGTAGAAACCTCCCACAAATGACACCATTTTGGAAACTAGACCCCCCAAGGAACTTATCTAGATGTGTGGTGAGCACCTTGAACCCCCCCAGTGCTTCACAAAAGTTTATAACGCCCGGGCGTGAAAAGAAAAAAATCGTATTTTTTCCACAAACATGATCTTTTAGTCACCAATTTTTTCATTTTCCCAAGGGTACAAGGTGAAATTGGACCCCAAAAGTTGTTGTCCAATTTGTCCTGAGTATGCTGATACCTCATATGTGGGAGAAAATTACTGTATGGGCACACGTCGGGGCTCGGAAGGGAAGTAGTGACGTTTTGGAATGCAGACTTTGATGGAATGGTCTGCGGGTATCATGTTGCTTTTGGAGAGCCCCTGATGTACCTAAACAGTGGAAACCCCACACAAGTGACCCCATTTTGGAAACTAGACCCCCTAAGGAACTTATCTAGATGTGTGGTGAGCACTTTGAACCCCCCAGTGCTTCACAGAAGTTTATAACGACCGGGCGTGAAAATAAAAATATCGTATTTTTTCTACAAACATCATCTTTTAGTCCCCATTTTTTTTATTTTCCCAAGGGTAACAGGAGAAATTGGACCCCAAAAGTTGTTGTCCAATTTGTCCTGAGTACGCTGACACCTCATCTGTGGGAGAAAACTACTGTATGGGCACACGACGGGGCTCGGAAGGGAAGTAGTGACGTTTTGGAATGCAGACTTTGATGGATTGGTCTGCGGGTGTCGTGCTTTTGGAGAGCCCCTGATGTACCTAAACTATTGAAACTCCCCACAAGTGACCCCATTTTGGAAACTAGACCCCCCACGGAACTTATCTAGATGTGTGGTGAGAACTTTGAACCCCCAAGTGCTTCACAGAAGTCTATAACGCCTGGGCGTGAAAATAAAAAAATCATTTTTTTCCACAAAAATGATATTTTTGCCCCAAATTTTTTACTTTCCTAAGGGTAACAGGAGAAATTGGACCCCAAAAGTTGTTTTGCAATTTGTCCTGAGTATGCTGATACCCTATATGTGGGGGTAAAACACCGTTTGGGCGCATTGCAGAGCTTGGAAGGGAAGGAGCACTATTTGACTTTTTCAACGCAGAATTGGCTGGAATTGAGATCAGATGCCATGTTGCATTTGGAGAGCACCTGATGTGCCCAAACAGTGTAAACCCCCAATTATAATTCCAACCCTAACCCCAACACATCGCTAACCCTAATCTGAGCCCTAACCCTAGCCCTAACCCTAGCCCTAATGGGAAAATGGAAATAAATACATTTTTTTTACTTTATTATTTTTCCCTAACTAAGGGGGTGATAACGGGGGGGTTTGATTTACTATTTATGGCGGTTTTTATGTTTGGCGGCTGTCGCACGCTAAAAGACGCTTTTTATTGTAAAAATAGTTTTTGCATCACCACATATTGAGAGCTATAATTTTTCCATATTTTGACCCACCGAGTCATGTGAGGTCTTACACTTTGCGGGACGAGTTGACGTTTTTATTGGTACCATTTTCGGGCATGTGACATTTTTTGATCGCTTTTTATTCCAATTTTTGGGACGCAGAATGAACAAAAACCAGCGTTTCATGAATTTCTTTTGGGGGGTGCGTTTACACCGTTCCGCGTGCGGTAAAATTGATAAAGCGGTTTTATTCTTCGGGTTGGTACGGTTAGAGCGATACATCATTTAGGTCGTTTTTTTATGTTTTCTCGGTTTTTTGCAATGAAAACAATTTTATATAAAAATTAATTATTTTTTGCATCGCTTTATTCTGCGAGCTATAACTTTTTTATTTTTTAGCGGATGACGCTGTATGGCAGCTTGTTTTTTGCGGGACAAGATGACGTTTTCAGGGGTACCATGGATATTTATATGCATCTTTTTGATCGCGCGTTATTGCACTTTTTGTTCGGTGGTATGATAATAAATCATTATTTTTTGCTTCATTTTTTATTTTTATTTTTTAAGGGGTTCGCTAAAGGGGTTAACTAATGGGACAGTTTTATAGGGCCGGTCGCTACGGACGCGGCGATACCAAATATGTGTACTTTTATTATTTTTTTTTATTATTTTCAAAAAATAAATTTATTGGGGAATATTTTTTTTTTTTATACTAATTTATTAAGCTTTTTTTAAAATTATTTTTACACTTTTTTTTTTTTACTTTATTACATAGTCCCAGGTGGGACAGATCAGCAATCTGTCACAGGCAGTTCTGCAGACTTCCTCATGCCTGCGCTTTGCAGGCAGTGAGGAAGTCAGCTCCCTACAGGCCCCCGTCGCCATCTTGAATCCGGGGGCCTGTAGGGAAAGAGTTCCCCGCAGCAGCGCTGCACATTGCGCTGCCGTGGGGGGCTCAGGGAAGCACGGAGGGAGCCCCCTCCCTGCCGATGCTTCCCTTTAACCCTCGGTACACCGCGATCGTGTTTGATCGCGGTGTACAAGGGGTTAACGTGTCGGGGGCGGTCTGTGACCGCCCCTGACACATTGTGCCGGGTGTCAGCTGTGATAATCAGCTGACACCCGGCCGCGATCAGCGGCGTTCACCACGTGGGCGCCGCTGATCGCATTAGACGTACTATCCCGTCCTTGGGAGTTAAGTCCCAGGGCACATGGACGGGATAGTACGTCTAATGGCAGAAAGGGGTTAAGGGAGGTGCTGGCTCCGCATGGTTATTATGGAATATCTTGCTCATAAAGGTGACAATGTGTTCTTTCATCTCCGATTTGTTGCTTAGTGTGCGCTGGAGAGAGTTGAATCTGGACAAAGCTTTTTCACGTTTGTTCGGGAGTCTTACCCTGGTAGCTCAGAAGGGCAGGGGAAAAACCCAGTGATTGGTCTCGTCATTAAGGAACTCATTGTCCATTATCCTGACAAATTCCTTGTCTTCCATTGATGGGGCTACCTTGTTGTCATCCTTAGTTGTATGAAACACCAATCTTCCCAAGTTGTCTACATAGGGAGAAGGAATGACATCAGGCAGCTGTATGGGATCTGGAGGCTTCTCTTTCACCTCATAGTGATGAGGGCATGATTTGCAGGAAGTAGTTCGTCTGTCTCGGCGTACGTAGGTCTTAAAGGAATTGACTCTTGTTCAGTCCAAGCACACATTTCCTAGGATTACCCACTCCAAGTCGAGTCTCTGTGCGCAGGGGGCATAGTCAGGACCATTGCACTGTTGGCGGACCTTATGTATCCTTAAATTGTCTCTGTTGAGCAGAAGTAGGATTTCAGCATCTGTGTCCATAGGTGGGATAACGCTGACTAGGTGCCTTAGGTGTGGTTGGTGGAACGCAGCTTCTGAGGTAGGAATCTCATTCCTTTGGCTGGGTATTTGATCACATTCGATTAGAGTAGGTAGGGGTATTTCTACGCCTCCATTGACAAGAGGAGCAATGAAACCTTGTGCCCTCCTGCCGCTAGTCTCTATGCAGCCTGAGCAAGTGTTCACAGTATAGGGCGTTGCTGGTCCCTTGATTCCAAAGGCTTCAGAGAACTTAGGTTCAGCTAGGGATCGATTGCTCTGATTGTCAATGATGGCATACATTTTTACTGCCTTCTCTGGTTGCCCTTCTGGATAAACTTTGATTAGGCATATCCTAGCACAGCATTTATCACTTTGGCTCTCCCCGCATACCTCTGAGCATGAGCAGGAGACAGCCATGGTAGACTTGGCATTATTCTGTGGCTCCCCGTCATGGCTTGTAGCCGGACTAGAGGTAACTGTGACTGCTGGATCGCTGGTGGCTGAGGTTGGATGCAAAGCTGATGGGTGTTTGACACTGACACTCTTCACACTTAATGGCAGATTTGCAGTCCTTGGCGATGTGTTCTAATGAAGCGCAGCACTTGAAACACACCCCAAGTTCACTGAGGATTTTCTTGCGCTCCTGCATGGTTTTGGACCTGAAGCCTCTACATTTGTTCAACGAGTGTGGTTTTTTGTGAATGGGACACTCATGATTGAAAGATTTATCCCTCTACAGAATAGTGTACTGCTTATCAGCGGGTACCGCAGGTGGTGGCAGGTTAGTCTTTCTGACACTTACACTACTCCTCAAGTCCTTGTGTCTATGTGTGACGCTTTCATACCTTGATGAGGGTGTTGCTGGAGCTGCAGTGTTAGACTCCAGGAAGTCTAGGCTAGGATCATTCCTCATTTGGGCCTGTTTGTCAACGAACTTACAGAACTGAGTGAACGGAGGAAAGGTAACATCGTGTAATCTTTTGTACCTGGAGATGCACACTGCCCACTTCTCTTGCAGACTATGTGGCAACTTTGAGACGATTGGGTTCACCTCATGGGCAGTGTCCAGGTATTACAGTCCAGACAGAGGGTCTCTTTTCGCAAGTTCCAGCTCCATAAGCAGATCACTTAAGTCCAGAAGCTTGTGGGCTTCCTTATGGTTGATCTTTGGAACGTTCTGCAGTCTCTTGAATAAGGACTTTTCTATGGCTTCAGCGTTGCCATAGGTTCTTTTAAGTCTCAGCCAGGCCGCAGCAAGACCTGCTTCAGCTTGCCCCACATAGATTGTCCGAAGACTCTTGATACGGTTTGTGGATTCAGGACCCAATCATTTAACCATGAGGTCGAGCTCCTGTTCCGCGGATAGGTTGAGGTCAGCAATGGCGGCCTTGAAGGTTGCTTTCCAGGCTCTGTAGCTCTCTGCACAGTCATCAAACTTTGAGAGGCTGGTGCTGATTAGCTCTTTGCTCACCATAAACCTGGCAAACTTGGACATGTCTGATCCTTCACTCCTTGTTACCGTATTGGCTTGTGGTGTCCCTCGGGCGTATAAGCTGTGTGGCGTGGAAGGGTGAATTGTTCCCGGGTAGAATGATGTTGCTGCAGGGTTGAGCTGTGGTTTAACCTCTGGAGATTTTGATGACTGCGGCTTGAACTTGAACTGTGGAGGTGGACTGGAATGCATCTTGTGATGATTGCTTCTCCTGAGGGGACACATTATGGCAATAGTCTTGGGTCTCTGCAAACGCTGTGGTTAACACTGGCACAGTAAGTTGGGCTGACTTGGACGTTTCCACATTGTTGGGTTGAACGTCGCTGGAGAAGGTGTGTGCTGCAGATATTTGTTTCTGCACGTACTCACTGGTACGGACAGCTGGATCATCTTCTTCCAGTGGTGGTAGGCAAATCGGTTCGAGGGTTTGGTTCAATGCTTGCTCAAGTATCTTTACTTTGGCTAGTGCGATCTCTTCCTTCATTTGTGTTTGAAGAATCTTTGCTTGAGCCTCTGCTTCTGCTTTCTTGGCTTCTGCCTCTGCTTTCTTTTCTGTGTAGGAACGTCTTAGTTTGGATCGCTCTGCGTTTAAACGGGCCTCTAGGATTCTGTCGCTGAGGGTTGAAGTCCTTGAGCACGATGATTTGAATGACCGAGAAGAGTGTCTGGATGAGCCTGACCTGTGGGATCTTGATTCTTGCAGATGAGCAATACGGAGCTCCTCTTTATCTTTGGCGTCTTGCACGGCAGCGTCCCTTTCTCTTTCTGTGGAATCTACTTTGCTTAATTCTGATGAGGCTTCATCAATATTAGAGTCTTTTAGGAAGACAACATAACTTGCGGACAGTCTCTTGTATTTTCCGTGGGCCGTGTCTAGCTCTTTTATATTGTCCTGTAGACTCGCTGCATCATTTTTGTGGCGTTGGATGCTTGACATGAGGGAGGTGACTCGTTCCCATAGGTCATCCAGGTTGTCATTGAACTCATCCTTCGTGGAACGGTAGTTCTTGAGGACCTTTAACGTTGGCTTAAGGGAGTGTACTGGTCGTGAGTCTTGGTCTGTTTGTGAAGCTGGCTCTGTTTCCTGCTCTTCATAACTGGCAGTATCAGGTTGTATTTGCTCTGTTTCAGCAGTGGGAGACCGTGCAGGGTCTTTTTCAGCCATTTTGATTTAAGGTGCACTGTCTCTTTAAGAAACTGAACTTTTTGAATTGGAGGCTGTAAATCTCGGTACAAACATGTCTCTCACCAGGTGAAAGTGAAACTAGCAATGGCTGCTAGAAGGAAGAGAAGGCGTGACCTCTGAACCGGAAGTGAAAGGCATGTACAAGAAAAAAGACCAGCAGGTGGCAGCAGAGCAAATGCAAGACAACCATATAAGCATAACTTAGACAGAACAGCACAAAGAGAAGGCGTGAGGAAGGGTGAGAGCGAAAGAGTAAGTGAGCCAGAGAAGGAGCGAGGGAGGGTGATAGAGCGAAAGAGTGAGAGAGCAAGAGAACGAGCAAGAGAAACAGCAAGTGAAAGAGTAAATGAGCGAAAAAGCAAGAGAGCAAAAGTGCTAGAGCGAAAGAACGCGTGAAAGAAAAAAGTTTATGAGCTCCAAATTCCCAGTGTTTTTCAAAACTCCATCTACATGTATGGTGTTACAAATTTCACATCAAAAATCAAAATAATCCTAACTGAACATTCACTGATATTCTGCCACCACTAGGGTACTATATACTGCTTACACACTGAATTTTATGACAATACCGTCTGCAGTAAACTCACAAGATCCATTTGGTGGTTGAAGAATTTTACCATTTATCTGTATGTCTGGATCTAAACAAAAAGAGACAAAATGCATCTCTGAACCCTATAGACATAAACTGACATATTTGTATTTTTTTTCTAATATTTGCAGTGACTTCTCAAGTATTAACCAATGGGCCAGCCTGGAGCGAGATTTTCATGACTTTGAAAGTTTTTGAATTATTCCTCTGCCTTTGTCTATAGAGGAATAGCTGTAGATTATTTTTATTTTCAGTGCTTATTAAGCAGATTAATAGTCCTACATAACTCAAACAACCTGCTATTACTTTGTTGTTTGTTGCCTTTTTTGCTAGCGGAAATATGTTTTTTCACGCTTTACTCCACTTCTCTGTTTTGGTTTCTCATACAGAAGCGATATAGAATCATAGAATCGTAGAGTTGGAAGGGACCTCCTGGGCCATCTGGTCCAACCCCCTGCTCAAAGCAGGATTCGCTAAATCATCCCAGTCAAATGTCTGTCCAGCCTCTGTTTGAAGACTTCCATTGAAGGAGAACTCACCACTTCTCGTGGCAGCCTGTTCCACTCATTGATCACTCTAACTGTCAAAAAGTTTTTTCTAATATCTAATCTGTGTCTCCTCCCATTCAGTTTCATCCCATTGCTTCTAGTCTTTCCTTGTGCAAATGAGAATAAATTTGATCCTTCTACAATGTGACAGCCCTTTAGATATTTGTAGACAGCTATTAAGTCTCCTCTCAGTCTTCTATTTTGCAAACTAAACATTCCCAAATCCTGCAACCTTTCCTCATAAGACAGGGTTTGCAGACCGGTCACCATTCTGGTCGCTCTTTTCTGAACTTGCTCCAGTTTGTTGATGTCTTTTTTAAAATGTGGTGCCCAAAACTGGACACAATATTCCAGATGAGGTCTGACCAAAGAGGAGTAGAGGGAAATAATGACTTCACGTGATCTAGACTGTATGCTTCTGTTAATACATCCTAGAATTGCATTTGCCTTTTTTGCTGCTGCATCACACTGTTGACTCATATTCAGTCTGTGATCTATTAGTATACCCAAGTCTTTTTCACATGTGCTGTCACTTAGCCCTATTCCTCCCATTCTATATATGCTTTTTTCATTTTTATTGCCCAGATGTAGTACTTTGCATTTCTCCCTGTTAAAAAACATTCTGTTAGTTGCTTCCCACTTCTCCAGTTTATTTATATCTTTTTGAATCCTCTCTCTCTCTTCTCTAGTATTAGCTATCCCTACATTCCTCAATTGAACATTAGAATTAAAGGGGTTTTCCATTACTTAGATATTGATGGCCTACACTTAGGATAGATCAGATCAGAGTGAGTCCGAGAATCGGCACCCCTACCGATCAGCTGTGTGCTGCTCTAGTAATTGCCGGATGTATACAAAACCTTAACACCACCACTCCCTCAGACTATGTATACGCAACTCAATTCCTATGGAAGTGAATCTGATCTGGCCTGCAGTACCCGACAATGACCACTATATGGTGTAGAGAGCCATAGTGTTCCAACTCCGTACACTGTTTACATCCATTCATTAGCAAAACTGCAATCAATTAATCTCTGAGAGTGGTGGGTAGAAGACCCCCTTGATCTGATATAGATGACTTATGCTGTCCTAAGAAGAAGTCATCAATCTCTTTGAGTTGGTGAGGGTCCAGCAGTCTAACCCCTGTAGACCCTACTTTGGTCAGCTATCCTATTTACAGTTGTGCTCAAAAGTCTACATACCCCAGCAGAATTTTTGCTTTCTTGGCCTTTTTTCAGAGAATATGAATGATAACACCAAAACTTTTTCTCCACTCATGGTTAGTGGTTGGGTGAAGCCATTTATTGTCAAACTACTTTGTTTTCACTTTTTAAATCATAATTACAGCACAAAACATCCAAATGGCCCTGATCAAAAGTTTACATACACCATTTCTTAATACCATGTATTGCTTCCTGTTGGAATATGGTGCAACAACTCCACTCATGTCTGAGTGTTTAGTTGCTAGATTTGTATGCTGTTTATAAAGTTAAAAAAACAGCAGAAAAAAGGCAGAGATGTTTACCTGCCCAGGCCTCAAACAAATGCACTAACAGGATGCAGTGGACCCATTTAATACAGGGGTAAAAATGCCGATGAGACAACCACTCGCAGCCTGCCAATCCATGGAGGGGGTGGTTGTTTGGCATATTAATGCACAAAAAAGGTCTGTATGCGGCACTGTTCACAAACAGGCAATGCAGAGCATATGGCTAACAGCCTATTGGTGACGCCCATACTATTAGATTAGGCGGGCTGCCCAGTGCTATCCAAAATGCATCCCATGTGAACAGACACCACAGTTTACCAAGCCAAATAGGCCCAACTGAACCCTGAAAAATAAAGTGCAAAAAACACATACAAAAATGTGAGGTTTTAGTTGATATTCTGGCCAAAATATACAAGCTCGCAACCCACGTCACGGGTCCTCACACTTGCGAATCCTATCACTAATTCTATCATCAATAGGCTGTAAGCCAGATGCTCTGCTTTTTTTCTGCTGGTTTTTCAATTTTTTGGAGGATCTTTAAAAGTCCTCTTTTTGCTGCTTAGTGTTAAAAGAAAACTCCCAGAGGCTCACATAGGGAGAGCATGTGACTGTATTTACTGTTTTTCCTGTTTCTGTGTATGAGAGAAGCAGCCTGCTGTAGATGCTGCACAGATAGAGACACACAAATGATTTATTCCCGATCTATTAAGGGTATCATATATTGTTCCTGATTGTTCCTGAACAAACAAGTTCTGCTGTCACACGCTTGGAGAGTATCCTAAATAATCCGCTCCCAACAGGCTATGGGCCCAGAGTGACATAGAACCCCAGAGTAACACAGCAACAGAAACACAGAGCAAATGCAGCACAGAGTAACAGAGAAGATGTCCACTAGCAACAATCCTGTCAAGTTCTCAGTGCCAAGCCTCACTAACCAGAACTACCAGGTAAAGATGCTGCTCATAAGAAAAGGTATGTGGAAATATACTCAGGAACAAGTGGCTCATCCATTACCAGATGATTTGTTAGAGAAGGATCAGAAAGCACAAAGCACGATCACCCTCAGTGTAGATGATAATCAGATTGTGCATATATGCAAGTGTGCAACTGCAAAGGAGATGTGGGATGAGTTACAGAAAGGGCATGAAAGATCAAATCTCAGCAATAAGCTTTATCTCATGAGAATGCTGTATCAGTCTAAGCTAAGTGATGGACAGAATATGCAGGACTATATAAGAAACACCCTAGAGATTGTGAGTGTCTCAGGGGTATTGGAGAAGAAATTAAAGATTTTCATGTTGCTGAACTTCTATTAAGTGGTCTTCCAGAAAGTTATGACACACTCGTAACTGCACTAGATGCATGGCCAGATGATGAGCTGGCACTAGAGTATGTTAAAGGCAAACTTGTACATGAATTCAAGAGAAAAACACAGCATGTAAGCAGCAGTAATGAATCCAGACCAGAAACAGCATTAAAGACACAGTATTTCCTTAAATATAAGAGCAATCTAAGAGAAACTTGTGAATGTTTTGTCTGTAAAAAGCCTGACCACCTTAAAGCTGACTGCAGAATTTGGAAAGGAAGAGTGAATTAGCTTAAAAAGCAGAACAGTCATCAAAGGGTTAAAACAGCTGTAAAGGAAGATTCTGCATGTGTTGAAGCTGCATTTAATGCCAGTACAGGCCCATCTGCAAAGCATATAAGGTGTATAGATGCTGGTGCAAGCAGTCATATGACAAATAACAAGGATTTCTTTACTGACCTTAATGAAAGCAAATCAGAAAAAGTCATTGTGGCGCCCCTGAGGCTCAGTCGCCACAGAGGTACTACACCTTCTCCTAAGGTATAGTGCCCCACCATCCTGGTAAGTTGGGAACTCCTTTCCACACTCCAACACCTGCATCCCACACACAGGATAGTTCAGCAGGGCCACATTGCAGCTTCAGGCTCAGGGTAGCAGAGCACCCTTCGTGGAACCCTGCTTCGTAACACGAGATGTGCTGGGAGGTGGGTGGAGTTAGTGTAAAAGATGGGGAAAGTATAGGATTACAGGTCAGTCAGTCAGACCGATGAAGTCTGTCTGTTAAGAGGGTAGGCGGAGTAGGACAGAAAAGTCACTCGGTGAGGAGTGAGGATCCCTGGAAGAAGGGATGGAGAAGGGAGTGCTGCAGCTGCCTCAGTGATCTGAGCCAGCTGGCACGGGAAAGGAAGAGGAGAAAGACATAGAACTGTAACCTAAGTTTCCATAGGATAGAAGGACAAGTATGGAACGAAGGTGAGGAGAACAGAGAGGAGACGTGGGTTGAGAGAGTACCCTGCCTATAGGTTCTCAGCGCAAGGCCGGGGCCCGGTCCCTGAGGTTGTATGGACACTTATGGTTCTGCAGCAGACACCGGTGGAGTAGTTGGCTGTAAATGCACTACTCCCATCCAAGACTTGGGACACAACAGCAACTGAATAGAGAGCCGGGATCCAGGAGGTCCCCGAGCAGGCTACAGCTGTCTGTCATACAAGTAGAGTTCTAGGAACATCTCGAGAGAGGCATTCCAGGGTAACTAAGTACTGGAGTACTTCGCACTTAAAGGCGCATTAGAGGAGTCGTTCAGAAAGGCACATGTTGGCGGAGTGTTGGAGAGGAGAACCCTGACTTGCCCGGGAGGTTGATTGAGTCTCAGCCCCGGAGGACATGGCACTGAGGCAGGCACCAGTGTGTACCAAGAACTGTGAGTAAAGCTTTGAAACTGCAAGCCTGGTGTCCTCCATTCATTCGTGCGCAACACCTTCAGCACCGCTACATCTGGGCATCAGCATCCACACTGCCCGTGTCTTCTGATCCATTGAACCTACACTGCCCTGGGACCACAGCTCCACCTGTGGGGAGCTACACCATCTTTGCTGCACCACACCATCAGTCCCAGCGGATCTGTATGCAGCGTTGGCCTAATATCTTGCTTGCCAAGCACCATGGGTGGCGTCACGCACTATCCATATAAACTATTACAATAAACAACACCCCCTCATTTCATTGGGTGCCCAGGGCCACGGACCGGGTCACCGCCACCGTGGCACTTCCAGCCTGACATCGGCCCGGTACCGAGTACCCCACTGCCCTGGGAGGGAGACCCATCATCTTAGCTAATGGTCACTATAGGACTTCAGAAGGAGTAGGAGACAGTTACCTCCACTGTCCAGTTTCCTCAGCACAAAGCAGAAAGATTCCAGTAAAGGATGTTCTCTATGTTCCCAGACTTGAAAGCAATCTTCTGTCAGCAAAGAAGCTCACGCAAAAGGGGAATGTTGTTACTTTATAACTGTAGTTACTGCATCATCTCAAAGAAGAGTCACACTCTTGCAGAAGGAAAAATCCAAGATGAACTTTATCGGCTAAAATGCAAAGACAGAGTGTACAGTGCTTGACATGAGGGGTACACGTGACTCCTATGAGCTTAAGTACCTAACCCATTTAGCCTTTACACCTCAGAGAACCCCTTTTACTCTGATAAGGCCCACAAATGAATACATGAGACTTCAATTGGATTAAATGGCCACATACAAACAAACTTAACAATATATTCCCAGGAGGAGTGGTCCTTGAAGCCCCAAAATACAGTCATATGTTAAAGTTTGGGCACCCCTATTAATGTTAACCTTTTTTCTTTATAACAATTTTGGTTTTTGCAACAGCCATTTCAGTTTCATATATCTAATAACTGATGGACTCAGTTATATTTCTGGATTCAAATGAGGTTTATTGTACTAACAGAAAATGTGCAATCTGCATTTAAACAAAATTTGACTGGTGCAAAAGTATGGGCACTTCAACATAAAAGTGACATTAATATTTCGTAGATCCTCCTTTTGCAAAAATAACAGCCTCTAGTCACTTCCTGTAGCTATTAATGAGTTCCTGGATCCTGGATGAAGGTATTTGTGACCATTCCTGTTTACAAAACAATTCCAGTTCAGTTAAGTTGATGGTCGCAGAGCATGGACAGCCCGCTTCAAATCATCCCACAGATATTCAATGATATTCAGATCTGGGGACTGGGATGGCCATTCCAGAACATTGTAATTGTTCCTCTGCATGAATGCCTGAGTAGATTTGGAGCGGTGTTTTGGATCATTGTCTTGCTGAAATATCCATCCCCTGTGTAACTTCAACTTCGTCACTGATTCTTGCACATCATTGTCAAGAATCTGCTGATACTGAGTTGAATCCATGCGACCCTCAACTTTAACAAGATTCCCGGTGCTGGCATTGGCCACACAGCCCCAAAGCATGATGGAACCTCCACCAAATTTTACTGTGGGTAGCAAGTGTTTTTCTTGGAATGCTGTGTTTTTTAGCCTCCATGCATAACGCCTTTTTGTATGACCAAACAACTCAATCTTTGCTTCATCAGTCCACAGGACCTTCTTCCAAAATGTAACTGGCATGTCCAAATGTGCTTTTGCATACCTCAGGCGACTCTGTTTGTGGCGTGCTTGCAGAAACGGCTTCTTTCGCATCACGCTCCCATACAGCTTCTCCTTGTGCAAAGTGCGCTGTATTGTTGACCGATGCACAGTGACACCATCTGCAGCAAGATGATGCTGCAGGTCTTTGGAGGTGGTCTGTGGATTGTCCTTGACTGTTCTCACCATTCTTCTTCTCTGCCTTTCTGATATTTTTCTTGGCCTGCCACTTCTGGGCTTAACAAGAACTGTACCTGTGTTCTTCCATTTCCTTACTATGTTCCTTACAGTGGAAACTGACAGGTTAAATCACTGAGACAACCTTTTGTATCCTTCCCCTGAAAAGCTATGTTGAATAATCTTTGTTTTCAGATCATTTGAGAGTTGTTTTGAGGAGCCCATGATGCCACTCTTCATAGGAGAATCAAATAGGAGAACAACTTGCAAGTGGCCACTTTAAATACCTTTTCTCATGATTTGATACACCTGGCTATGAAGTTCAAAGCTCAATGAGGTTACAAAACCAATTTAGTGCTTCAGGAAGTCAGTAAAAAGTAGTTAGGAGTGTTCAAATCAAGAAAATGATAAGGGTGCCCATACTTTTGCACCGGTTAAATTTTGTTTAAATGCAGATTGCACATTTTCTGTTAGTACAATAAACCTCATTTGAATCCAGAAATATAACTGAGTCCATTAGTTATTAGATATATGAAACTGAAATAGCTGTTGCAAAAACCAAAATTGTTATAAAGAAAAAAGGTTAACATTAATAGGGGTGCCCAAACTTTAACATATGACTGTATAAACCACAGATAACCAAAATTCCACCATGGCCTCCAGGTTGTATTATTACCCCAGCCACTATGCACCAGCTCGGGAGCAGATAGCGACCCAACCAAACCAAAAACTGCTTAATTAGTCCCTTAAACATCCCTTCTGTTGGATTACCTGAACCGCATCCACTTGAGTCCACCCAGGGGGAGTCCAGGACCCCTTAAGATCCCCCCCTCCAATCCGCCATCCTCAAATTCAACCAACTTCGAGGACCTCCCCCCCATGCCCCGCTGCCATGACAAATTGAGAAAAAAAAGCAAATATAAAGCAAACTAAACCCACTACCGATTCACATCTCTATATCCTTCATCCCTAATGAAATATTTTGTACAAATAATGCTGTAACCAAAATCTATCACTCAAAATAAGGGAGGGTGGGAGATTCTTGCTGCCAAAGTGTGGTACCTAAAATGCTTACCCCATAAAATGGCTGTGCTCCTATATAGAAACCCTGTTAGGCCACCTCTAACCCCTCCTATCCCCTTGTGAACAAACCCCCCAGCTCCAATAAACCAACAATTAATCCTTGATCTCCCCTTCAGACAGGTAGTTCAGCATACTCCCATGTTCTCCTGTCATGTCAGCCTCCCTTGAAGGCCAGGGGCCCAGTATGGCCTTTCTAGACAAGATCTGCATAAGAACTGTATCCATGTATGGCACAGATGTCTTGGGCACAGAGACCCAGAAGCAGTAAGGAAGCTAGCTCCACTTGCAAATGGTTTTGAAATCAACCATGTAGACAATGATGAAGTGCACTAGCTGTCTTAAAGGGAAAATGTCCAGAAAATCCTTTCCTAAAATAAGCACCACTAGATCTGCGCAGCCTCTGGATCTGATACATACAGATGTTTGTGGTCCAATGAGTGTTCAAACTCCCAGTAAGAAGAGATATTTTCTCACATATACTACATACATACTACATACATACTACATGCTACATACATAACACATATATACTACATGCATGCTACATACATACTACATGCTACATACTACATATATACTACATGCATGCTACATACTACATGCTACATACATACTACATATATACTACATGCATGCTACATACATACTGCATGCTACATGCATGCTACATACATACTACATACATACTACATGCTACATACATACTATATATATACTACATACATACTACATACATACTACATGCATGCTATATGCATGCTACATACATACCACATACATAACACATATATACTACATGCATGCTACATACATACTACATGCTACATACATACCATATACATACTACATGCATGCTACATACATACTACATGCTACATACATACTACATATATACTACATGCATGCTACATACATACTACATGCTACATACATACTACATATACTACATGCATGCTACATACTACATGCTACATACATACTACATATATACTACATGCATGCTACATACATACTACATGCATGCTGCATACATACTACATGCTACATACATACCACATACATACTACATATATACTACATGCATGCTACATACATACTGCATGCTACATGCATGCTACATACATACTACATACATACTACATGCTACATACATACCACATATATACTACATACATACAATACATTCATACAATACATACATAGACATACAGTACATATAACATAGAGTAACATACTTACCAATACTTGTCACATTGTTCCCCGAAGCCATTGTCTTTTCCGGAATAAATATTAACATAACAAACCACAAAAATACTCACCCACGATCCGAAGCAGTCCACGAGTGTGTCCCACGACGATCTTGGGTAGAGAACTGCAGCATCAGCTGTTGCTGCCGTTCTCTACGGGCTGCAGGAATCCAATGACGGAAGGTAGGTATCCTTCCGCACTGTATTCCTCCGCCACTTAAAAAAAAAAAAAGTCCCTAGTCTCACTTTATGCCATTGCTGTGTGGGAAATTCCCACGCAGCAATGGCATAAAGTGAGACTAGGGACTTTTTTTTTTTTAAGTGGCGGAGGAATACAGTGCGGAAGGATACCTACCTTCCGTCATTGGATTCCTGCAGCCCGTAGAGAACGGCAGCATCATCTGATGCTGCAGTTCTCTACCCAAGATCGTCGTGGGACACACTCGTGGACTGCTTCGGATCGTGGGTGAGTATTTTTGTGGTTTGTTATGTTAATATTTATTCCGGAAAAGACAATGGCTTCGGGGAACAATGTGACAAGTATTGGTAAGTATGTTACTCTATGTTATATGTACTGTATGTCTATGTATGTATTGTATGAATGTATTGTATGTATGTAGTATATATGTGGTATGTATGTAGCATGTAGTATGTATGTAGTATGTATGTAGCATGCATGTAGCATGCAGTATGTATGTAGCATGCATGTAGTATATATGTAGTATGTATGTAGCATGCATGTAGTATATATGTAGCATGTATGTAGTATGTATGTGGTATGTATGTAGCATGTAGTATGTATGTAGCATGCAGTATGTATGTAGCATGTATGTAGTATGTATGTAGCATGTAGTATGTATGTAGCATGCATGTAGTATGTATGTAGCATGTATGTAGTATGTATGTAGTATATATGTAGTATGTATGTAGCATGTAGTATGTATGTAGCATGCATGTAGTATGTATGTAGTATTTTTTTTTTTTTTTTTTTTGTTAACATTTAACACATTAGCCGGATGATGGGACTACTACTGTCCCATCATTGGCTAATGTGTCAATCACTGTCATGGTAGCAGGCATCGCCCGATGGGACTTGTAGTCCCATCGGACGATGCTTGCACAGACCCCCGGACATCAGCACAGCCCCCCGGCAGGCCGGCACAGCCCCCCGGCAGGCCGGTACAGACCCCCACAGGGTGCACAGACCACCGGCAGGCCGGCACAGCCCCCCGGCAGGCCGGTACAGACCCCGGGCAGTCCACACAGCCCCCCGGCAGGCCGGCACAGCCCCCCGGCAGGCCGGCAGAGACCCCCGGAAGGCCCGAAATGACGGCGCATCATGATGCGCACACACCGCGCATCATGATGACGTCAGGCCGTCAATCAACTGAACTTCCGATTCCGATGCCGAATTCCGATATTGAAAAAATATCGGAAGTCGGTATCGGAATTCCGATACAGCAAGTATCGGCCGATACCCGATACTTGCGGTATCGGAATGCTCAACACTACTGATGACTACTCCAGATATGCTGTCGCTTACCTGCTTCACAGTAAGGATGAAGTTCCACAGAAACTTGAAGAATATCTTGCTGTAGTGTTTAACAAATTTGGAAGAATGCCAAAAGCCGTGCGAGCAGATAACAGAACCGAATATACAAGTGGTAAGGTGCAAACCATTTTGAAAAAGCACGGAATCGTGTTGCAGACTACCATTCCATACTACCCAGAACAAAATGGCATTGCAGAGAGAAAGAACCGTACTCTCTGTGAAAGTGGAAGAAGTATGTTGTTTGATGCGAATCTACCTACAACTTATTGGGGAGAAGCCATCATGAAAGAAAGTCCTGGTGGGCTATACCGAAACTCAAAAGGGATACAGAATCCTGCACCCAGAGACTAACACAGTAACAATCAGCAGAGATGTAGTGATTAATGAAAACTCTGTATCGCTCAATTTCCATGAAGTTACACCAGTTATTCCACCTAAGAAGCAAGAACAAGAATCTCAGTCACCAAACCCAGGTGCCGAAAAGGAAAACACTGAAGTGTGGATAAGCTCTGAAGCCACCAAGGAAGACACAGAAGAACCAAGTCAGCCTCCAGTCAGGAAATCAGAATGGCCAAACAAAAGTATCCCAGCTAGATGACTTTCTTATATGGTCAGAACACTTCCTGAACCAGAGTCACAGTCATGGCAAGAGATGCAAAAACCGCCTGTCCACGAGAAGCAGAAGTGGATAAATGCCGATAATGAAGAGATGGAGTCCCTTCACCAACTCCATACATGGGAGCTTACCGAGCTATCACAAGGAAAGAGAAATTGCAAACTTAGGTGAAATGCTCAACCAGCACTTTGAGACTAAGGACCTTGGAAATGCGATACATTATTTGGGAATCCAAATCCAGAGAGAGGAAGATGCGAGTTTTCTTCTCAACCAAAGTTCTAAAATTTCCGCAATACTCAACCAGTTTGGAATGTCAGAAGCCAAAGATGCGTCAACACCAATGGATCCGTCCTACTTAAAGTTGGAAGGAGAAGAAGATCTGCTACCTAGCAATGAGAGTTACAGACAGGCTATGAGGGCGCTTCTGGTTAAAGCAACCACAACTCGTCCGGATAGCACAGCCACAGTAGGAATTCTCTGCCGACATGTAAGCAAGCCACACCAAAGAGACTGGAATGCAATTAATAGAATTCTTCAATATCTTAAAGAAACTCAAAGGGTAAATCTTAAGATAGCTGCATCAGGAGACCTCACTCTCAGAGGTTATGTGGATGCATTGGACTGGAGGTTCAAGTGATCAAAAATCAACAAAGTGGTTACTTGTTAAAGTTAGGAGAAAATTCAATATATTGGTCCAGCAGAAAACAAGTGTCAGTTGCATTATCTTCTACAGAAGCAGAATACATGTCTGTTGCTTATGCAAGTCAAGAAGTAATTTCTTTGAAACAACTTTTGGAAGATTTCGGCAAGCCTTTAGCCCCCGTTACACACTGCGATATCGCTAGCAATATCGCTGTAAAGTCACCGATTTTGTGACGTTACAGCGATATTACTAGCGATATCGCTGCATGTGATACTTACCTCCGACCGGCTCCCCCGCTGGTAATCGCTGATCGCGCGAGAAGCTCCTGGACCATTCCTCGTCGGTCACTTCCTGCGGTGCTTCCTGCTGTGACGATGAGCGACGCGTGGAGCCGGGTGGGAGGACGCAGCATCGCCATGTCTGACAGGTAAGTAGTGATCCCCGTCCCCTGCGATGTCGCTGGTGAGATCTGCCTGTGTGGCAGCTCACTAGCGACCACCTAGCTATGCACCAGCGATCCTGACCGCGTCATATCGCTGGTCGGGATCGCTGGTGAGTCGCTAGGTGTAACGGTACCCTTTAGCTCAACCAACAGTTATCTATGAGGACAACCAAGGATGCATTAAACTTACCAGCAGTAAGAAGATTAGTGCAAGGACTAAGCACATTGATGTAAAACATCACCACTTATGTGGCTTAGTGAAACGTGGTGTACTCGAGTTTTTTTATTGCGAGTCTGACAAGATGATAGCTGATGGTATGACAAAGCCATTATCAAGAGCCAAGTTTGTGGACTTCAGAACCGCAATGTGACTAACAGGATAAGTAGTTGTTGAGTGGGGGTGTTGGAATATGTTTGGTGCAACAACTCCATTCCTGTCTATGAGGGTTTAGTTGCTAGATTTGTATGCTGTTTATAATGTTAGAACAATTAAAAAAAAACTCCCAGAGGCTCACATAGGGAGAGCATTATTGATGCGCGAGTACACTCGTTGCTTGGGGTTTCCCGAGCATGCTCTGGTGTCCTCCGAGTATTTTGTCGTGCTTGGAGATTTAGTTTCTGTCGACGCAGCTGCATGATTTGTAGCTGCTGGACAGCCTGAATACATGTGTAGATTTCCTGTTTGTTAGGAAATCTCTACATGTATTCAGGCTGTTCAGCAGCCGCAAATCATGCAGCTGCGTCAACAGAAACTAATTCTCCAAGTGCGCCAAAATACTCGGAGGACACCCGAGCATGCTCGGGAAAACCTGAGCAAAGAGTATACTCGCTTATCACTAAAGAGCATGTGACTGTATTTCCTGTTTTTCCTGTGTCTGTGTATAAGAGAAGCAGCCTGCTGTAGATGATGCACAGATAGAGACACACAAATCATTTATTCCTGATCTATTAAGCTTATCATATATTGTTCCTGTTTGTTCCTGAATAAAGAAGCTCTGTTGTCACACGCTTTGAGAGTATCCTGAATAATCCGCTGCCAAAACTCTCTCTAACATCAATGACAGCTTGAAGTCTTTTCTGGTAGTTGTGGATGAGGTTCTTTATTTTTTAAGATGGTAAAGCTGCCCACTCTTCTTGGCAAAAAGCCTCCAGTTCCTTTAAATTCCTGTGCTGTTTAGCATGAACTACACGCTTGAGATCTCCCCAGAGTGGCTCAATGATACTGAGGTCAGGAAACTGAGATGGCCACTCTAGAACCTTCACTTTGTTCTGCTGTAGCCAATGACAGGTCAACTTGGCCTTGTGTTTTGGATCGTTGTCATGTTGGAACGTCCAGTTACATCCCATGCGCAGCAGTATTTGCTGATACATGCTGCATTCATCTTACCTTCAACTTTGACCAAGTTCCCTGTGCCTTTGTAGCTCACATTTCAACAAAACATCAGCGATCCACCTCCGTGCTATACAGTAGGAATGGTGTTCCTATCATCATAGGCCTTGTTGTCCACTATCCAAATGTAACGTTTATGGTTGTGGCCAATAAGTTCAATTTTGGTCTCATTACTCCAAACTACCTTGTTCCAGAATTTTTGAGGTTTGTCTCTATGCTGTTTTGCATATTGTAGGCGAGATACTTTGGGGCATTTGTGCAGTAATGGCTTTCTCCTGGCAACTCGACCATGCAGCCCATTTTTCTTCAAGTGCCTCCTTATTGTGCATCTTGAAACAGCCACACCTCTAGTTTTCAGAGAGTCCAGTATTTCAGCTGATATTATTTGTGGGTTTTTCTTTGCATCTCAAACACTTTTCCTGGCAGTTGTGGGTGAAATTTTTGTTGGTCTACCTGACCGTGGTTTTGTTTTTACACAGCCCCTGATATTGCATTTGCTAATCACAGTTTGAAAGCTGCTGACTGGCATTATCAATTCCTTGGATATCTATTTGTATCCATATCCCATTTTATACAGTTCAACTACCTTTTCCCATAGATATGTTGACAATTCGTTTGCTTTCCCCATGAATCACAATCCAGAAACATCAGTGACTGGATGAAGGATGCAAGAGTCTGTCTGGATCCCAGAAACTCACTCAGCTTTTATGCACACACACTGATTATAAGCAAACAGGTCACAGGTGAGGATGTTACCTTTAGTAGCCATTCAAACCCATTTGTGTCAACTTCTGTGCATGTTATCAGGCCAAAATCACCAGGGTATGTGACCTTTTGATCAGGGTCATTTGGCTGTTTTGGGTTTTCATTATGATTTAAAAAGAGAAAACACAGTAGTTCAACAATAAATGGCTTCACCCAACCACTAACCATGAGTGTAGAAAAAATTTTGATGTTATCATTCATATTCTCTGAAAAAAAGGCCAAGAAAGCAAAAATTCTGCTGGGGTATGTAAACTTTTGAGCACAACTGTATATATGTGGTTGATGAGACAAACCTTTTAAGACTGGTGTATTAAATGTCAGTCTTAGTCATTTCCCGCATATCTTTTTTCTCTTGGTGAGGAATGTTAAGTCATCAACATGTCTTGTCTTGATTTTTCATTTTTTTTTCACAAAAATTGTAGTGGTAAAATACAATCTGTGCTGTTTTACAATACATGATAAATGGTAGAAAGAAGAAGGCGGCTAGGTCTATCATGACTGTCCATTCTATGGTCCAAATGCCACAGAAAATGATGACTTCACCACTAATCTGCCACAGGGCCACCACAGCTTGTGATAGGCTGCAGCAGTCAGGTCAGGTGACACAACTCATTGAAGGCTTTTCTGATGGTACATGATTGCTACAGCCCATCACAAGCCGCAGCAGCCCTGCGGGTGGTTGAACAGTGACCTTGATCGCTTCCGGCGCAGACCACAGAACGATCTATGATGGGTCCAAGAAGGTAAAAGCAGGGGAGTATGATTTATTTACTTTTATAGAATGCAGCCCCCAGGGAACAAGCACCGTCTTCCTCGAGCATCTCCTGTAACCATGCTTGCTGATTCTCCTGAAATGTCTAGTAGGCTCCGGGAAAAGCTTAGACCTCCTATAGTTGGCAAGTATTGATGTGTTGCTCAAACCTAGTAAAACTTTCCAGAAAGTAGGTTATAGGAAGTATGGAGGGGAATATTCAGAGAGTGGGAGAGTGGTTGAGTCATTGAGGAGAATGGTCTCATAAGGAGTGTTGCTGTATGGGGGGAAAGAAATTATAGTGGACGGGCACTTAAAAAGTTGATGAGTATGACATTAACCTCCTCAGGGATAGTATCACTACTACCTCAGGTAGGATATATTATATGTATCCTAGCTCCAACTTTACAAAATCTCATCTTCCTGTTGCTTTCTTTTGTATTGGAGAACATTTTAAGATCAGCTTATGTGAAGCTATGTGAAGGTCAAACTCAATTTCTCCAATTAAAGGAAGGGTATGTTATTTCAGATAAGTCTTGGATACAGATGACTCAGTATATCCAGATAATGTTTCCCACATCGGCCTCACCCTGTACAGAGCATGAAATAACCTCAGGCACAAACATGAAATCTTATCTGATTCACGGACGCCTTTGAGGCAAATATTTATATGTCACAGCGCTGTCATTCTCTGCTGATTCACACCAGTTATCATCCTGAAAGTTCTCCCGATCACACATATAATGTAAGAAATTACCAGATGAAATAAAATGGAGGTATCAGACAATATGATATGGTGAATATTGCACTGCTTTCTAGGCCCAGACATGATTAAATTTATAGGGATAAGACAGGGCGTAGGGAGGATAAAGTAGTTGCTGGGCCTTTTACAGTGATGGCCTATTCTTAGGATAGGTCATCAATAACTCATTTCTTCATGATGCCGCCACCGGCCAAAAGTGCTTAGTTGCAGAGCTCCACAGCTCCATCCAGTGTATAGTGGACGTGGCCGGGTACTGTACGTCTGCCTCCTTTTGATAAAAATCGAGGGCAGATATGTAGTACCCAGCTGTGTGACAATGTAAGGAGGAAGACTACTGCAGCGCTCCCCACTTTGGCTGCACAGATTTATGGACTAGGGGCTCAGCGGGCAGAACTGGTGACCGCCAGTTGCCGCCAGAAGCTGGACCGTGCTTTGTTGGAATTCTTCTGGGGACTCCACGCCGGCCGTTGCCGGTACTCCAACTCCCATCAGACTGTATATGGATGAGGATCAAAGAAGACTACGATAAATTCCATTTAAATATTAGACTGTCTCGTTAACTCTTTACCTCCCTTGATTCTTGTTTGTTGTTTACTAACTCTGTAGCATCCCTTGGAAAACTGATTGACAGGTTGGTCACACTCGTCAAACATAGTGTTTGACAAGTGTGAGCAACTTTTTACTATTGAGGCTGCCTATGCGGCATCACTAGTAAAAGATATATAATGTTAAAAAAAATAAAAAATCGTGATATTCTCACCTTCCGGAGTCCCCCGCAGCGTTCCCAGGCCTCAGCGATGCTCCTGACAAGTCCCGTTCCCAGTGATGCCTTGCGACAATGACCCCAGATGACGTAGCATCTCGCGAGACAGCTACGTCATCAGAGGTCATTGGGACCAGAAGATGCTGGGAGCATGGCTGACAGACGGGAAGGCTGCGGGGGACGCCGGAAGGTGAGAAAATCATGATTTTTTATTTTAATTCTTTTTTTAACAGGGATATGGTACCTAGGGCCTTGAGGAGAGTCTCCTCCAGACCCTGGGTACCATCCGCACATTTTCCGCTTACTTTGCACATGGTGGGCACAGCCACATGCGGAAAGTAAGCGGAACAATGCATTCCAATGTGAGCTGAACTCTGCGATTCCGCAAAAACAATGAGCATGCTGCGTATTTTTCCACGATGCGATTCCGCCGCTGAAAAATACGCAGCATTAGCACAGTATTGCAGAATGCCATTGAATGCAATGTGTTGCGGATTTTTTGCATTTACGCAGCGAAAAAATGCGGCAAAAATGCTAAAAATCCGCAACGTGCGCACACAGCCTTAGAGCTGAAAGGGACCTCCAAGGTCATCATGTCCATCGTGGTATGGAATACACCAAACATAAAGGTCTAGAGACTCAATCCCAAGACCCAGGTGCATGTCTTAATGGGCCTTAAATAGACCTTGGGAAATTATGTAATTGATCCACACCGAGAATCCTGCAATACCTGACGTGGAGCACAACAGATGGCAGCAGACCCTGGGGAAGGAAGAGGAGCACATGATACCCAGAAAAGGTAACAACTGACCTCTACAATCATGGTATGGATTTAATCATCAAGAAAGAGCCTGTACACACCTGCCATTAGTTTGAGGTATAAAATCCTCATAACCGGTTCCCATTAAAGCCCATTTATGAAAGCCAATAATTGGCAAGCGAGCATCCATTACAACTTGTTTACTATCACTGGCCGAGTACACATGCTGCTGATCTGCCGCCAAAGGAGCAAATTGCATAAAAATCATTGTGGTTGGTAGCACATTGCAGTTGACAACTTGTCTTCTGAACAGGGTCAGAACAAACCTAATAATGATTGTTCTGCCTCCATATAGGTTTGACAATGATCAGCTCTTGCTTATGGGCAGAATTGGCCTTTTAGCCCAGTGTTCCTCATCTCCAGTCCTCATGTTTTCAGGATTCCTTAGTTTTGCACAAATGATCAGAGGATTCATTGCCTGTGCAATACTAAGAAAATCTTGAAAACATGATCTGTTGGTGGCTGGGCCATGAGGACTGGAGATGGGAAATACTGCATTAACCTAAAGTCTAATACCGTGGCGTAGCAACTGTTTGTGGTGACCAGGGCGGTCGAAAAATTTGCCGCCCCTTTGGTCGTTGATAATCTGGAAGCATCCGAAGAGCCCACACTACACTCAAAGATCTAATTGGGGGCAGATGACAGAGGCAGCACTGGCGACCCCCATAGAGGACCCTTGACTCAGCTTTGGTGGTCAGGAGTGGGGGGCAGATGACAGGGGCAGCACTGGAGACCCCTAGAGAGGACCCCTGACTCAGCTTTGGTGGTCAGGAGTGGGGGGCAGATGACAGGGGCAGCACTGGAGACCCCTAGAGAAGACTCCTGACTCATCTTTGGGGGTATGCAGTGGGGGGCAGATGACAGGGGCAGCACTGGAGACCCCTGGAGAAGACCCCTGACTCATCTTTGTGGGTCTGGAGTGGGGGGCAGATGACAGGGGCAGCACTAGAGACCCCTAGAGAAGACCCCTAACATGGGCAGCATTGGTAGACTCCAGTCCTGCCCCCCATGTTGCACTCGGGGGTCTCACCTGTGGAGTAGGGCTAGGGCTGGTGGTCGCGCAGGCCGCCCAGGGTGCAGCTGGCCGGGGTGAGCGGGGGGCAGCCGGGGCTGGTGTAGAAGCTGCTCCGGATCGGAGTGTACTGGAAGGAGCCGGCCTGGCTGCAGCTGCTGTACTCGGCGTAGGCGGACGCTTCCATGGTGGCCATGCACGAGTCATAGGAGTTCAGGTAGGAGTAATCCATGGCGGACATGCTGCTCTGCCCCAGTGCCCCGGACCCGCAGCTCTAATACCCGCGCCGGGACCCGCCCCCTCCGCGCCGGCAACGCCCCCTCCGCGCGGTTATTACACTGCAGTCCCCCCTATAATAACGTCCTGTAGCATAATACACACTGCGATGGGGCAGCATTATAAAACCACAGATAAACGGTTATAATGGAGCAGCTGCGGAGAGTATTTATTATCAGCTTATAACGGGGCAGTCACCTGTAATATCAGCTCATGTAAGTCATTACAGGGGCAGGGCTATAACAGTGCAGCGGCCTGCGGATTGTATCTCTGTGCATTATATCTCTGTGCATTATATCTCTGTCAGGGGCGGACACAGACTGTATGTAGTGGGCCCCTGTGCAAGAAATTTTTCGGGCCCCCCCCAACCCTTCATAGGGCAACAAAGTTATTTGTTATTTGTTGTTATCTAATATTGAGGCTATGCAGGGCTGCATATAATATCTGTATAGAACATAATGTAACCCCCCATAGAATATAATGCAGTCCCCCCCATATAGTATAATGCAGCCCCTCCATAGAATATATGGCAACCCCCTCATAGGATATAATGCAGCCCCTTAAATAGTAAAATGTAGCCCCTCCACAGAATACAATGTAGCCCTCCTCATATAGTATAATGCAGCCCCCATAGAATATAATAAATATAATACAGCCCCCCTATGGAATATAATGTAGCCCCAAATAGAATATAATACAGCCCACCTCCCCATAGAATATAATGTAGCCCCCAATATTATATAACACAGCCTCCCCTTATAGAATATAATGTAAAATGTACCCCCCAAGGTATATAACAGCTGCATAGTATATAGCCCAGCACCACATGGTATACAGCCCAGCCCACCATGGTATACAGTCCACCATGGTATATAGCCCACCATGGTATAATACAGCCCAGCATGGTATATAGCCCCCCCAGAATGGTATAATACAGCCCAGCATGGTATATAGCCCCCCAGCATGGTATAATACAGCCCAGCATGGTATATAGCCCCCCCGCAGCATGGTATATAGCCCCCACAGTCCAGCATGGTATATAGCACCCCCAGCATGGTATGATACAGCCCAGCATGGTATATAGCCCCCCCCCAGCATGGTATAATACAGCCCAGCATGGTATATAGCACCCCTAGTATGGTATAATACAGCCCAGCATGGTATATAGCCCCCCCAGCATGGTATATAGCCCCCCAGCATTGCATGATACAGCCCAGCATGGTATATAGCCCCCCCAGCATGGTATGATACAGCCCAGCATGGTATATAGCCCCCCCAGCATGGTATGATACAGCCCAGCATGGTATATAGCCCCCCCAGCATTGTATAATACAGCCCAGCATGGTATATAGCCCCCCAGCATGGTATTATACAGCCCATCATGGTATATAGCCCCCCCAGCATGGTATACTGTAATACAGCGCAGCATGGTATGATACAGCCCAGCATGGTATATAGCCCCGCCCAGCATGGTATGATACAGCCCAGCATGGTATATAGCCCCCCCAGCATTGTATAATACAGCCCAGCATGGTATATAGCCCCCCAGCATGGTATTATACAGCCCATCATGGTATATAGCCCCCCAGCATGATATAATACAGCCCAGCATGGTATATAGCCCCCCCAGCATGGTATAATACAGCCCAGCAGGGTATGTAGCCCCCCCCAGCATGGTATAATACAGCCCAGCATGGTATATAGCCCCCAGCATGGTATAATACAGCCCAGCATGGTGTATAGCCCCCCCAGCATGGTATATAGCCCCCCCAGCATGGTATGATACAGCCCCCCCACAGTCACACTGACCTGCGGCTGAACTGCAGCCACCGTCTGGCCGGCGCCACAGTCAGGGCCGGCAGTGTGAGTGACAGTCTGACAGTCTGTCTTCCCTCCTCACCTCCCCCATGGCACTGACGCTGCTTGCTGGTCGCTGATGATCTCAGTCCACTCTCACCACAGTCTTCCCTCCTCTCCTCCCCCACGGCACTGACACTGGGCTGCTGGCTGATCGCTGATGATCTCTCACCTCAGCCCGGCTCAGCCCTCAGGGCTGGCTCCTCTGCACTGGGCAGTCAGACCCCTCCCGTTGCCTCCTGAAGGGGGGCTGCTCTCCTCTCCTCCTCCACAAGTCCACATAGCTTATATGCGTGCATAATTAGCCATGCGGTGTTGGAGGCTGGAGGGGCCCTCCCCCCTAGGGCCCCGTGCAATGAACCGGCTCTGCACATGTGGTAGGTCCGTGTCCGCCCCTGATCTCTGTGCATTATATCTCTGTGCCTCCACGCTTCTCCCACAGAGGAGAGGAATTGCTGCTGCTGCCGCGCCGCCCCCACACACGTGCCGCCTGGGGCGGACCGCCCCCCGCCCCCCCCCTCAGTCGCCACAGAGGTACTGCACCTTCTCCTACGGTGTAGTGCCCCACCATCCTGGTAAGTTGGGAGCTCCTTTCCACACTCCAACACCTGCATGCCACACACAGGATAGTTCAGCAGGACCACATTGCAGCTTCAGGCTCAGAGGGTATCAGAGCACCTTTCGTGGAACCCTGCTTCGTAACATGAGATGTGCAGGGAGGTGGGTGGAGTAAGATATAAAAGATGGGGAAAGAGTAGAATTACAGGTCAGTCAGCCGGGGAGGCTGAGAGAGAGAAGGTCAGTCTAACAGGAGGTCAGAGGAGGAAGACAGTCAGTCAGGAGAGACTGAGGGCTGGTCTTAGGAGAAGGGATCCCTTGAAGAGGGATAGAGAGAAAGAGAGAAAAAGAGAGACATAGAACTGTAACCAGCACTTCCATAAGAGAGAGAAAGACAAGTACGGAACGAAGGAGAAGAGAACAGAGAGGAGACGTGGGTTGAGAGAGTACCCTGCCTATAGGTTCTCAGCGCAAGACCGGGGCCCGGTCCCCGAGGTTGTATGGACACTTATGGTTCTGCAGCAGACACCGGTGGAGTAGTTGGCTGTAAATGCACTACTCCCATCAAAGACTTGGGACACAACAGCAACTGAATAGAGAGCCGGGATCCAGGAGGTCCCCGAGCAGGCTACAGCTGTCTGTCATACAAGCAGAGTTCTAGGAACATCTGAAGAGAGGCATTCCAGGGTAACTAATTACTGGAATGCTTCGCACTTAAAGGCGCATTGGAGGAGTCACTGAGGAAGGCATATGATGGCGGAGTGTTGGAGAGGAGAGCCCTGACTTGCCCGGGAGGTTGGTTGAGTCTCAGCCCCAGAGGACACGGCACGGAGGCAGGCACCAGTGTGTACCAAGAACTGTGAGTAAAGCTTTGAAACTGCAAGCCTTGGTGTCCTCCAGTCATTGGTGCATTCACACCTTCAGCACTGCTACATCTGGGCACCAACATCCACACTGCCGATACCTCTAACAACGCATCTACACTGCCCTGGGACTACAGCTCCACCTGTGGGGAGCTACACCATCTTTGCTGCACCACACCATCAGTCCCAGCGGATCTGTATGCAGCGTTGGCCTAACATCTTACTTGCCAAACACCACGGGTGGCGTCACGAACTATCCACATAAACTATTACATTAAACAACCACTATTTTATTGGGCGCCCAGGGCCACGGACCGGGTCACCGCTGCTGTGACACATTCCCCCAGACACCGGCCCGGTACCGAGTACCCCACAGCCCCACAGCCATGCTACGCCACTGGTTTAATAACATAAGATAGACAGATAAATTGCTTTCAATACTGGCATCAAAACAAACAGTTCAAACACTTGCAGACTAATAGCTTGAGCCCTAAAGCTTCACACGTTGTGTTTTTGCTGCTTATTTATGCTAATTTTCAGCTGCGTTTTACAGAACCAGCAAAGCCTATGAGATTTCAGAAATCTCATGCACACACTGGGCTTTTTTGTCATCAGTATTTTGTGCTTTGCTGCGTTTTTTGCACAATAGAGCATGTCACTTTTTTTTACCCATTGACTTGAATGTTTGGTGAAAAAAAAACCGCACCAAAAATGCCGGTATCATGTTTTGCTGCATTTTTTTGTGCCAAAACCTGAGTCTATGGAATAGGACTTTTTTTTCAACACTAAACTTTATCAGCATGCACACGAGGCAAATCTAGCATGCCAAAACTGCAGCAAAAACGCAAGAAAAACCAAGGAATACAGAAAAAAATGCTGAAAAAAACACCTAGTTTGAATTTACCCTAAGGCTGTGTGCACACGATGCAGATTTGCAGCGGATTTTACCGTGCAGAAACGTTGCATATCCGCATTGTGATGTACAGTAGCCTTAAAATCAATGAAAAAAAAAAAAACCGCTGTGCAGACGCTGCAGATTTTTCTGCGCGGTTTTCCTGCGGTACAAAATCCGCAACATGTCACTTCTTTTGTGCGGTTTTCCACCTCCCCTGTCTCCAAATCCGCAGGGGGAAAACTGCAGTGGAAAACCGCACAAAAACCGCAATAAAACCGCATGAAAAATGGAAGAAATCCGCAGGAAAAATGCAGGTCATTTGACCTGCGGATTTCTTCCATTCTGCACGGAAAAATCCGCAGGGCCAGAAACTCCATCTGCACTCAGCCTAATAATGTTAATGAAGCCATTATGTTTTCTGCCTTTCTGTGATCATTAAAAACATCCTGCTAAAAATAGGATTCAGGCTGAGTTCACACGTGGCGTTTTTTTCGCATTTCCGCGGCGGTTTTAACCGCGCGATTTTGCCGTGAAAAATAAGCATCCCATGCATTCCTATGGGATTCCGCAATGCTGTGCTAATGCTGCGGTTTTTACCGTGGCGGAATCGCTTCGCGGTAAAAACCGCAGCATGCTCATTAATTTTGCGGAATCGCGGCGATCCCGCACCCATAGGAATGCATTGTTCTGCTTACTTCCCGCATGTGGCTGTGCACAACATGCGGAACGTAAGCAGAACAATTGCGGATGGTACCCACGGTCCCGAGGAGAGGAGACTGTTCTCCGGGCTTTGGGTACCATATCCCTGTAAAAAATAGAATTTAAAATAAAAAATATTGTTATTCTCACCCTCCGACGTCCCGCGCAACCTTCCCGCTTCTCTTCACGCTCTCGTTCCCAGTAATCCTTTGCGAAAATGCCCGCGATGGCGTCCGTTCTCGCGGGATCGCAAAGTCTCGCGGTCATTCGTGCAACGTCATCGCGAATTACCGCGAGACGTCGTGATCCCGCGAGAACGGACGTCATCGCGGGCATTTTCGCAAAGGATTACTGGGAACGTCGGAGGGTGAGAATAACACCATTTTTTATTTTTTTTTACATTCTATCTTTTACTATTGATGCCGCATAGGCAGCCTCAGTAGTAAAAAGTTGGTCACACTTGTCAAACACTGTTTGACGAGTGTGACCAACCTGTCAATCAGTTCTCCAAGCGATGCTACAGATCGCTTGGAAAACGCTAGCATTCTGCAAGCTAATTACGCTTGCAAAATGCTAGTTTTTCCGCGGGAAAATCACGGGAATTTAAAATGCGATTTTCCCGCGGAATGGAATTCCGGAATTCTCGCGGTAATTTCCGCGAGAGTTCCGTTACGTGTGCACATAGCCTCACACTGTTTTAATAGAAATTAAAACATCTAATAGCAAAAAATAAAAAAAATAAAAAATAGCCCTGCTTTTCAGACTAAAACTGGATGAGAGAGAGAGAGTGAACAGACCATAATTGATAGTGGAAGAATTTAAGGCGTTTTCCAGGGCCAACACATTTCTGACGATTACTCACTTTCATGATTTGGCAATGTACAAGCGGTGAGGACCCACCTGTAATTCCAGCTGAAGCGTGAGGTCTCAAAACTGCAGACATGCCCAAAAAAACCTCCAGTTGGAGGTATTGTAACAAGGGCACTGGGTAGGGGTTAGTGGTAGCCGGGTTATTAAGGCTGTGTGCACACAATGCAGATTGGCAGCGGATCCGCAGCGGATTTTACCGCGCAGAAACGTTGCATATCCGCATTGTGATGTACAGTAGCCTTAAAATCAATGTAAAAAAAAAAACGCAGTGCAGACGCTGCAGATTTTTCCACGCGGTTTTCCCGCGGTACAAAATCCACAGCATGTTACTTCTTTTGTGCGGTTTTCCATCTCCCCTGTCACCAAATCCGCAGGGGGAAAACCGCGATGGAAAACCGCACAAAAACCTCATGAAAACCGCATGAAAAATGGAAGAAATCCGCAGGAAAAATGCAGGTCATTTGACCTGCGGATTTCTTACATTCTGCGCGGAAAAATCCGCAGGGCCAAAAAGTACGTCTGCTTGAGAAAGGCAGCTGATCTTTAACAAGGAAAATTACTTTTAATAAACAATATGCAAATTTCCTCTTCAGAATGAAAGAGGACTTTTACTCGACAGCGCCACCTATTGGTAGTAGTGAGCCTACAAGTCACAATCAACCCTTTAACGAGTCTTGCAATGTGACTTAGGCTACTTTCACACATCAGGTTTTCGGCGTCAGGTGCGATCCGGCGCCGTGCCGGAATGCCGGATCCGGCAAATGTTTTGTAAAACCTGATGTGCCGGATCCGGTTTTCTGCCGGATCCGTCTTGTTCTTGACAGACAAAACCGGATCCGTCTCATCCGGTTCATCCGTTTTTCTATCCGTTTTTCGACGGATTACGCCGGATCTGGTTTTTAAAATTGACCCTTGTGGCCTTCCGAACGGGATTGGCTACTGGAAAACTATATATAGCATGTTCCTACAGCCCTTCTTTGACAGGTTGTAGAGGAGAAAGTGCAGGTTGGAGAGAAGAGCAAGTTACTGGCGAAGATGGATGTTGTCATTGGAAATATTACCACTAGAAGTTCTGTGACGGTTTCAGTAATGAGGGACAATTTTGCACTATACTTTATGTCACCTCAAGGCAGAGTACACTGGCAGGATGACAGAGTGTGAAAGATTTGTGCCCTAACCAAACTTGTGTACCTTCTGGACCAACAGTATATACCTTTGCCAACCAAAGTTGGCTATCTTGTCATGGTCTTACTATTTTTACCTTTAGGCCACAGGTGTGTACCTGGTTGTGTTTTATGCAAAGTATTTCACCTTTTAACAAAAGTTGTGTACATTGTTAGGAAATCACCAACAATAAACACAACTTTTCAGGTGAAATACTTTGCTTCAAACACAACCAGGAACACAACTGTGGCAAAAAGCTAAAATTTACCCACAGTTATATACCTGGTTTTGAATACCTTTTTACCTTTTAAATACCCTGTATTTAACCTTTTTTTTAAACATATTTCGCCGCAGAAAGAAATGACAGACAACCAGTGTAAACAATAATTTAACTTTTATTTAAAATATTTTTTTTTGTGTAAACTGTTTTTAAAGTTAAAAAAACTTTTTTAATAAAGGTTTGAAACCAACCAAATGGGCATTTTTATTACAAAAAAAACATTATAACTCGGTGTAGTGTGGGGTGGAAATACTGCTGGAGGGGCTGCGGGACACTTCGACAATGGGAGTGTGGAGAGAGGACTGGGATCTTGGTGGGGAAGGAACAGTTAGAGGTGATGGTGTGGAAAAAGCTACAGAATGGGTGGACATGTGGGAAGCAGAAGAGGTGGTGGGCGGTGGAGTGGAGGGTTGGGCAGGGACTGTAGGAGCAGATGATGTTGATGGAAAGTTGTATGGGGAAGGAGTTTGGTACGGGGAAGGAGTTTGGTACGGGGAAGGAGTTTGGTATGGGGCAGGTTGCTGGAAGTGGGGAGATGTCTGGTACTGGGGAGGTTGCTGGTACTGGGAAGGTTGCTGGTACTGGTGAGGTTGCTGGTATGTAATAGGAGGGGGAGGATGGAAAGTGGCTGGAGGGGGTGCAGATGTAATAGGAGGGGGAGGATGGAAAGTGGCTGGAGGGGGTGCAGATGTAATAGGAGGGGGAGGATGGAAAGTGGCTGGAGGGGGTGCAGGTGGAGGAACTACAGTGGTGGGAGGTGGAGGTTGGGAGGTAACCTGCTGTAGAGCACCGTGGCATGAATGCATTACATGCATCTGCTGGGTAGGAGATAGTGTTGCCATGCGCTCCACAACAGACCTGAAAAAGGTGTGGTTTGGCGAAGATCTTGCTTCTGAATGCATGGTTTGCAGAAGTGTCTTCACCTCCAGAATGCTGGAGTTGATCTGCTGAAAGCCTGCGGAGATTTGCTCTGACAAGACTTTTAGACAGTTCTGGAAAGATGCATTCAGATGCAAGAACTCTGGCGCATAACTCTTTTCCTGACCCCTCTGCCGCTGCCGCCCAGTACCCGCAGGTGTACTAGAGGTGGCAGGGGCAGAAGGATGGGATAAAGGGAAAGCGATCTCCTCACCAGCAGCTTCATGTAATGTAGGCGGCCACGATGCTCCTGTGCTGGTGGATGGGACAGATGGGTCGAATGTGTGGGAAGGCTGGGAAGGTGCAGATGTACTGGGGTGGTCAAAGTGTCCCTCGGTGCCGGTCTCCTCAGGGATCGCCTCAGAAGGGTCCAATCGTGCAGGCTCCCGAGTGCTGCTCACCGTGCTGTGGAATAAAGAGAAAAAAAAACAATTAAAATACTGACATGGTATGGCCCTGGCTGAAAAAAAAAAGTTACATCTAACATTTTTTTTCACATGTGGTGTGTAATATTTACCTTCTAGTGACCATTGTTTCCCGGAGGAACGACAGGGCTTGTGCGTACTTGTACTTGCTCCTGCGTCCTCCAGATCCACTCGGGGCCCGCATCTCTTTATTGAACTCCTTCTTGAAACGATCCCTCACAGACCGCCACCGATTCACAATTCTGTTCCCTGAAATGAGAAAGGAGTGGTTAGTATACAACATCAGTGTTTCCCAAACTCCAGTCCTCATGGTCCCCAGGGGTCATGTTTTCAGGATTTCCATAGTAAATAGAAATCCTGAACACATGATCCGTGGGGACCACGAGGACTGGAGTTCGGGAAACACTGGTTTACATCAAGCAACCGGTACTGTATATACTTACGCTCTTTAATCTGGGCCCGAACATCGAGGTCCTCCCAGCGGCCCACAAGGAGCGAACAGATTTCCTCCCAGAGTCGTCGGGTAACGATAAGGTCAGCGTGGCGGCGGTCAGCCATATTCCAGAGCGGCTCCCTTTCTCTGACGAGATCGATGAGGTGGTCCACATCGAGTCCTCCATCCTCACCGTCAGAGTCGGGAGCACGCTGTGAAGGCTGTTAAAGAAAAAGACAAAAATAACATAATTAGCCTCCACAAAAGAAATGAAATAAAAAGTGCAAAAAAACAAAGCAAAAATATTTATACTTACACGCTGGTGACCGCCGCGTTGCTGTCGCCGACGACCCTGGGAGGCACTGCGAGGACCTCTTGGCCGAGCACCAGATTGGGAAGACTAGAGAAGAAAACAAAAAATGTTATGTCTTTGGATGTAGGCATTTGTTTGCTGTGTGTGGTCTGCAGAACATTGTTTTCTATGTGTTGTGTGTAGTGTGATGTTGTGTTTCTGCGTTTGATGCAAAAAACTTACCAATTGTGAGCCCACTCCAGGTGTCTGTCCACCCCTTCCTTCTTCTTCTGGGAGCTCCTCTTCATCTTGTGAATCCTGTTTTGAAATAAAAGGCAATGAATAGACATATATTACAGAGATGATGGATTTTGGAAATAAAAACTTACCGTCAAACGCTGACGATGCGAGGGAGGGCTCCCAGAAGATGATGTGCTGTCTTCCTGGTGGCCACACTCCATGCCTGTGGGTGGTGTTCCAGCTGCTGCCATTGCTGCTGCTGCTGCATCTATTGGGCGGCTGTTGAATAAAGAGAAACAAAGGGCCAATGAATATCTTGATATTCAATAGCCCTAGTTTGGAGGAATGGGGGATTTGATAATTACCGTCTCTCATCTGCTGCTGGCCTCCCCTCCTCAGCATGTTCCATTTGCTGCTCCATTTGGGGTGGTGGTGGTGCTGATGGTGCTGCAGTGGTCTCCTGCCTTCTCCTGCTGCGCTTGGTTGCTTTCTTGGGTGGCATGTTGGGTGTGGCTGTGGGTCCCACTGTCTTGCTTTTATATATGTCTTGTGGGCAGAGCTACTGAGCATGCTCAGACCAAAAAAACCGGATCCGGCCACCGGATCCGGCTTTCGCCGGATCAGGCGCATTGCGGCGCTCATAGGCTTTCATTGTGTGAAAAAGACGGACGCGCCGGATCCGGCGTGTCCGGCTTTTTTGCCGGAGACAAAAAAACGTTACAGTAGCCGTTTTTTCCAGACGCCGGATCGCGACACATTGCCGGATCCGGCGAAAACCGGATGAAACGCATGGCCATCCGGCGCGATCCGGCGCAAATGCAAGTCAATGGGGGGGAAACCGGATCCGGCATTGCATTTCGCCGGATCCGGTTTCTGTCAAAAGCGCCGGATCGCGCCTGACGGCGAAAACCTGATGTGTGAAAGAGGCCTTAGGATAGAAGCCAATTCAGGCTTTTTTTGGCTTTTATCCTAAGTCATATTGCAAGACTCGTTAAAGGGTTGATTGTGACTTGTAGGCTCACTACTACCAATAGGTGGCGCTGTAGAGTAAAAGTCCTCTTTCTTTCTGAAGAGGCAATTTGCATATTATTTTCCCAGAGGAGCATTGCACGGCGAATAAGCCTCCTTACCTTGACAAGCCAGAGCTGGCATGTCACTCTCCGCAAGGAGAAACCTTACCTCTTAGACCTTTTAATAAACAGGGATGGAGTAGAATAACAGAAGAATACAGCACTGGATTCCTGATCTTTCCCTGAAACTCTCCACTGCTGCACCCACAGCAGCTGTAGTCCACACGCCGGGATTACCACTTCAGAAGTTGTGGCCCTTCCAGAGTCCTGGGGCCCGTGTTGTGATCTTGAGTCCTTTGATCCTTGGGACCCCACTCAAGTCCCTGGAGTCCCTTGAGTCCGGGGCAACAGACTTCTCCCATCCAGGGGGTCTGGCAGTGCCCCGTCTGACAATCTTGTCTGCCCTGACCGCCAAAGTCCCATTCAGTTCTCAGGATCAGCCGCTTCCTGTCCGCTTGTGGCTGCAAGCCCAGTCCCCCTCCTGTCCCTGACTCTGCACAGTCATTTAAAGGAGAACATGCACAATACAAAATATCACATACATTACATTACACATAAAACATATATATAGGAAAGTGCACAGAGAGCCACACAGAAGGAGGAGAGGGCATAACTGAGTGGACCGGCCACCTCCTTACACTCCTCCCTCCTTAAACATGGCCGTCCCTGGCCATGGCAGCCACAAAAAAACAACTGTTCATAAAGTTCTCATAACTTTTCATAATAGCTGGTTATCCCTTTAACACGGGCGGCCAAAATCATTGAAGTAGGCCACACGTAGACCCAACAGTCCTTCTTCTGTGTGGGGGTCCATGTGACCCTAGTTCTTCTGAGGACAGTCTCCCCCTCCCTCCTTTCAGTGGATCACGGGCCCTTTTTAGCAGTGGTGGGCTGCTTTTACAAACAGGAGGCTAGTCTGTGGTTTGAAGTGGGGACAAAGTTCAGGAACAGGCAGTCCAGCAGCTGCATCCGGAGTCCACCGCTATTAACTCCATGGGGTCCTGGTCAAGTGATCCAGCAGGGGAGATACCAACAGGTGTAAAGAAAAGTGGGATGAGGGGGAAAACAAACAAATGTGGCCGTCAACAGGTGGCCACCACAAACGGCATCGTCCTTGGCTGCCATGCAAGGTCCATTGTCCTCTTAGGGATGTGAAACAGTCACTCATATCTGCTGGGTGCAACCAGCACCAATTAACATCAATCCTTAAAGGAACCACTCAGTCTGTACACGGCCGCTGAACTGCATAGTGAGCCTCATTTGGTCTTTGTACTACCACATAGATATTGGATGAGGACCCACTGGAGGAATAGAAGTCCCCACTATTCCTCCAGCTCCGCACTCCCTCCTGTGGTGGTCCTGCAGTTCCTTGAGCCTCTGGCTCTGTGAACACATCTGCGGCCACCTCACTGCCCTGAGGCACCGCTCTCTCCTGTGCGGCCGGGGCAACTGCGTCTGTAGCAGCCGGCCGTTCCACACCTGTGGTCTCCTGTGGTGGACCGTTCTTCTGATTGGAGGCCATTAGCCACGGCATAAGGCCCACGGGGTCCTTGCTCCTTGATACAGTGCCTAGCGAAAGTATTCGGCCCCCTGGAACTTTTCAACCTTTTCCCACACCTCATGCTTCAAACATAAAGATACCAAATGTAAATTTTTGGTGAAGAATCAACAACAAGTGGGACACAACTGTGAAGTTGAACTAAATGTATTGGTTATTTTGAATTTTTGTGGAAATTCAAAAACTGAAAAGTGGGGCGTGCAATATTATTCGGCCCCTTTACTTTCAGTGCAGTAAACTCACTCTAGAAGTTCATTGTTGATCTCTGAATGATCCAATGTTGTCCCAAATGACTAATGATGATAAATATAATCTACCTGTGTGTAATCAAGTCTCCGTATAAATGCACCTGCTCTGTGATAGACTCAGGGTTCTGTTTGAAGCATAGAGAGCATCATGAAGACCAAGGAACACAACAGGCAGGTCCGTGATACTGTTGTGGAGAAGTTTAAAGCCGGATTTGGATACAAAATGATTTCCAAAGCTTTAAACATCCCAAGGAGCGCTGTGCAAGCGATCATATTGAAAGAGTCTATAACTTTATTAAACAGTCAAAAAACACACAATAAATTTAACACCATTAACAGCAATGGAGGATGGTGCAGACCCCAAGGTATCCTGACAGCTGGTAAGGGTTAATCAGCCTATATAGGTAATGCAATACATTTGGTGTACATGGTAAATCCAGCTATACAAAAGGACTAAATCTGGCATAAATGAACATGCAGAAAAACTCCACCATGACTAATGCATGTACAATAATGAAAATAATTAGTAAACCAAGATCGGGTGTCCCCAAAAATTGGTAGAGAAGATGGAGAAAGCAACGCAAAAGGTAACGTATCACCCTGTGGGGCTAATTAAGTAAAAATACCACACAAGGGAAAAAATAAGTAGCATAGATGTAATGAAAGGCCACTATAGGGCAGCAGAGAAAAAAGCCCTGTAATGAGGTTGTGCTGTGGCACAAAATCTGTATGTGTATAATAACATACACGGAAATAAAAACACAAAGTGCTGGCAAAGAAGTACAGGTACCAGGCTAAGAAAGCATGCTTAGTTACCAAATAAGTCAGTCAAGCCAATCAGGTGGAAATGTCAGAAATCACCATGGTAGGTGAAAGGTAGGTCCCGGGACCGAGGGTGAGTGGGAAGCCCCACACATATCGCTGCTGCCGCAGCTTCGTCATGGGAAGTGGATGCTACATGCACACACACACATATATATGTATATATATATATATACACAGAGCACATACAGTACAGTCGTGTATACAGCGCACATACATATATATATACACACACACAGTATATATATACATATATGTGGCGCCCCTGAGGCTCGGTCGCCACAGAGGTACTGCACCTTCTCCTAAGGTGTAGTGCCCCACCATCCAGGTAAGGTGGGAACTCCTTCCACATTCCAACACCTGCATTCCACACACAGGATAGTTCAGCAGGGACCCATCCATGCTTTATGCTGGAAAGGTCATAGGGTGCCTTTTGTGGTCCCTGGCTTCGTAACACGAGCGGTGCTGGGGAGGTGGGTGGAGTTAGAATATATAAAAGAGAGGGAAGGTGTAGAATTACAGGTCAGTCTGTGTCATGTCCCACGACTTGGGAAATCATTTAATATTTGCATTGTTGTGTTGCATCTCTGTTGCTAGGCAGAAGTTTGCCTTTCCCTGTATTTTGTCCCAACTCTCGTGGCTGAGTTAAGCTGTCTGATTAATCGGTATGAACGCGAGTACAGGTCGATACGGAAGGGCCCAGAAAGAGAGGCCTATCCAGGCACCATACTTTCTACATATCCATGAGTCAGAATAGTCTGTTAAGAGGGCAGGCGGAGTAGGAAGGAAAGTCACTCAGAGAAGAGTGAGGATCCCTGGAAGAAGGGATGGAGAAGGTGTGCTGCAGCTGCCCCAGTGAACTGGGTCAGCTGGCACAAGAAGTAAGAGAAGGAGAAAAAGACGTAGACTTGAGACTACAGATTCCATAAGAAAGAAAGAACAGATCGGAACGAAGGAGAACAGAAGGACGGTGGGAAGCAGGTTGAGAAAGACAGAGAACCCTTCTAGTCCAGAGCGCAAAGGCCGGGGCCCGGTCCCCGAGGTTGATTGGAACTTTTATATCTAACAACAGACACCGGAGGAGTAGTGAGGTCTATTGTCTGTACAAATCCCCTCTGAAATGTAAAGTGCTGCGGAATATGTCGGCGCTATAAAAATAAAATTTATTATTTATTATTATATAGTGAGCCACTAACGTCTTGCTCCCTTCATAGACTTGGGACACAACAGCACCTGAATAGAGAGCCGGGACGCAGAGAGGAGTCCCCGAAGCAGGCTACAGCTGTCTGTCATACAAGTAAGGGTCATAGGAACCCGAGACAAGAGGTACTCCAGGGAACCACGGTACTGGAGTGCTTCACACTACAAAGCGCATTAGAGGAGACGTTCAGAAAGGTACAGGTTGGCGGAGTGTTGGTGGGGAGAATCCTGTCCTGCCTGGAGGTTGGCTGGAGCCCTGACCCGAAGAACACAGTGAGGAGGAAGGCAATTGTGTGAACTGCAAACAGTGAGTAAAGCTTTGGAACCGCATACTCTGATGTCCTCCAGTTATTCCAGCACCGCTACACCTGTGTACCTGCACATATATCATCTGCGCCTCCTCGCCATTACTTCATCTACACTGCCCTGGGACTACAGCTCCGCCTGTGCGGAGCTACACCACCTATAGCTGCACCACGCCATCAGTCCCAGCGGATCTGTATGCAGCGTCGGCCTAACACCACACTTGCCAAGCACCACAGGTGGCGTCACGAACTATTCTACCATTAATCACATCTCCCCAATACTTGGGCGCCCAGGGCCACGGACCGGGCCACCGCTGCTGTGACACATCCCCCTGACACCGGCCCGGTACCGAGTACCCCACAGCCCTGGGAGGGCGACCCATATATATATATATATACACACACAAATACACACACACATATATATATATAGATATATACATATATATTATATATAGTAAGAAGAAGGTTTTATTAGGATTATTGTAAAATAATGCTTATCCTGTAAAATACTCAGGACTAGTTACCAGATAAAAATATAGTGGTTTATTTGGATTCTTCCATCAAAGAAAGGTTATTACAGAAAAACAGGTGAATAAAAATAAGTGAAAGAGAGATTGTCCATTGTTCATAGCAAAGAGATCCCACATGGCAAAAGCAACATGTATTCTTCTTCTCTCCGAGATCCTGAATAGCAAATGGCTGCTGTCTCTCAGTTCGGCTTCTCACATCGCCGTCAAGTAATATACCAGCTGTTATGTCATGTCATGGCCCAACACAGGCGACATCTTCGTGTCTGTCTCTCATGATGGTGAGGGAAGAAGACAGCGACCTCTACAGTTAGCCATGAATTATATACGTCTCTTGAAGCACGTGATCTCGGTATATATGGAGTTTGACATTTACCTCAAGGCTAAACTTAAATATGTAGTGAGCTGACATTTCTACCATGAGCTAAGCTTAAAAATAGCCTATGTCATATAAGCTAAAGCAATCTACAGAACTGGGTGTAATAAGAAATATTTAACGAATTATTAATATTTAACAATTCCCCCTTTTGAGGGAGACAGACATTAATTGGAACCCTCAAATATAACAAGATATTTTTTCTTCTTTTCTTCTTCTTTGACAAAATAATTTAATATTAATAATAATAATAATAATAATAATAATAATAATAATATCAGATTACCGTTATAAGTACTCAATGACATAATTGATGTGAATTCATGTTATGGTAAGCCGTGAACAATATTCATATAAAATATGTATAATTATACTTCCCTAAGTCTAAATTGAAGCATCTCAGGTCCAGTCATCATCATCTGATGTCATCTGGTCTTCATTTTGATGTCTTCTATCTTCTTCTTGGTTCTTTTAAAAACACAGTTTTTCTCTAGCATATAGATGTTGTAGAAATTGTGTTGTGTATCAAATCAAAGTTCATAAATTCAAATGTTGATAAGAAACAAAGTCTATAGATGAAATGCAGCTTTAATATCTGTGCAGTGTCATCTTTAAAAACCTGGGCTTACATTGGCTCGCCTTGGATATTCTGGAATCCTCCATCGGCACTGGTCTTTGAACAGGTGTGACGTCTTTGGTCAGCAAAGCAAGGGTTAAAATGACTCTTCCTTGCTAAACATAGCACCATAACCAGTCCTTGTCCTAATGCACAGGACATATGTCAGGGTTGTAGCCTCCCGACAATTACCTTCATTGTTCACCAGCTTTACATTGAAGCTTTACAGGTGATTGAAAACTTCTGGAACTTGATAAGAACGTGATAACACCGTTCATCTCAGCATCATAGGAGCATCGTCCTCTGGTTGTCAGGTTAGACACTTTAATTGTGACTGTCAGTGGTGGATACTGCACTTGTAATTAACACAGTATATTACTCAGTAATCATAGCTTTGTTACCTTCTGGGACTTCTGGATCGCGGCATTCTTCTTCTTGCAACTGATAAGAATCAATGAAGTTTAGAAATGTGAAAAGTCTTTATTAACATAATTTCAGTATCCTGCTTGAAGTCTTCATTCCCTATCCTATACCAAATCTGGTAATTTTCCTATCCTATAATATCACAGCGTACCATAGCAATCAGTAATATCCATATAATTATTATCAGAATTTGTACCATATATAGATTTCAATATTTGAAATAATAAACCAATAATAAGTGGTAATACATTATTGTCCATATTTTTTTCATGTGATAGAACATTTTTTTTTATGTCTTAGGTGTAATTACCTTTTTCAACCCATAGGTGTCACTGTGTTTTATTTAACCAGTGTTTTCATCTTTATTAATAAGGAATATATTTATTATACTAATAATATGTAGGAATGTATAGCCATGAACCAAAATAAGAATATATGAGTGAGCGAATGAATGAATAAAAGAATTGTTGCATATAACTCAGAAGTGAAACATTTTCCTTAGTAAAAGAACCATATAATTGCTATATTTAATGAAGCAATATTCTCAGTAGACATTACCCCACTAAATATTGGTGAAAGAATTAAAAATAATGAAAAATAAGAATAAAAATAAAAATAAGAATAAGACCTTTATGTTGATGCAGAGTAGTTATGTCTTCAGTAACATATACCCTTAATATTTCCATGATCTGGATTATTTCATAATTGTCATAAACTTGTGTTACCAAAATATCTAAATTATGCAACTTTGCATATAATATTCTCTTAATGTAAAGAACTGACTCTTTATAATACTTATTATTATACCCAATATTTATACCATTGTACCTTATTAATATTTTTTCCTATTAAAATGTGTGAAGAAGAGGTATTAATCAAATGTGATGATGTAGTCAGGATAAAAAACATATTTTCCCCCTTAATACCAAAAAATATTGTTTCATGAAATAATTCATTTATCAAAACCAAAATTAAAAATAATTAATTTATAAATTGTGTAAATATTATACTTGCTTATACCATTATTTGTCTGAAGATGTGTAACCATTAAAATTAATTTGAATATCATAAAATTATCCTTTGGAAAAATTAATTTAAATGTAGTTTAAGATTAACACACTTGGACAGAGAAGGAAGGTCCACTATTCCCAGATGCAGCTGGTGAATACCAGGCTCTGTGCTGGTGCCTGTTTAAAAGAGCTAAAGCTGATAAGGAAAGAATAGATTTTCTTCATAAACTATTTTCTATTTTGTTGTGCGATTGCACTTATCCACAATTAACTAAATCAAGAAATAATTACTAAAGAACTATAGAAATATATGTTGTGTAGATAATATTTCATTATGTATCTTAATATTCTAATAATTTATCTGATCTGCATATTTCTCCTAAAGATAAAAGCTTTGGGGTTTTTTGTTTTTTTTTTCTCATTCAGAATCCTGAGGCCTCATACAAACGTATCACATTACTCGCTCAGCAGCTGCTCATACACTCAGTCACTGTCACTCAGACTGTGTCACATATTAAGTTTAAACCAAATACCTCACATACGAAGGTGTGATGAATACACGTGTTTTAACCCAAATTATCCTAATTATCAATGCATTGTAAACTATTTAAATTTAGTCTCTTAATATTTCTTTGAATATTCCCCAAATACACATGACATAAATATATGTATAGCTATACTTGACATTTAGGCCTGAAAAAAAATTCCATTGCTTTGCAAAAGCTGAGACCCCTTTAAAAATTCTTTTCCTAAAGAACAGGGACCTAGTATACTGGTATACTTGTATTATTAGAACAAGGTTCAAATTCCCCTGCTGTGGTTGTCATTCAAGCCATGCAGCAGAAAAGCACACACACAGAACATATTTTAAAATGCAGTTAGTTATTTCCTTTTAAGGGTTAGATATATAAAATCATGCAATTATTGCAACTTCCTGTGTAAATAAAGGCATAAATCCTTGTAAGAGAATTTTTCCCGCATTATGTCCTGCTTTGAAATGAAAATTCTAAAGGAAACATAAAAGAGAAGGTTAATATCATATTCATATTCTAAATATTATTACTGATGTAGATTTTAATTTTCATTAAAAAATACAGTTCTACTATTTCTACTTCTGCAAACACTCTATATATACTGTATGAATATGTATATATCCATAAACCATAAAACTACAGGATTATACTCTATAAAATAATTACATATAACTCACTAATTGTATAACACTGTTACACAAAATATATATATATAATTACTTTTTCTAGCCAATTCCTAAACCCATACTTATTTCTCTGCAAAAAATATCCTGAAAGGTTCTTGCCATTTTAAAGCTGATAGATTCTTGGAGCAGAGTATTCAGTTTACAGGCCATGATGTCACTCACCACCTGTTTCTGTCTGTCAAATTCGGCCATCTTGGTTACAGAAAGAAGATCAAAACTCATCATTTTTCTTAATTCAATCTGTGTCTTTTCAGTGATATTTTGCATCATTCCATATGGCTTAAAACAAACATGTGATCTCCTTTGTTCTTCATATATTTGATTTTGGGGAAAGCTCATTTTAGAAGGTTTTGCTAATACAGGCTTCTGATAAGATTTTACTCTGCCTGTCTTTACAAAATTAGCACAATTTACTTTCCTCTCACGATTCTCGTGTTTTCTGGCAAAATCAAGGGATTGCGCACATTCAAACAAAGAATCTTTTTGTGACGCAATAACACGAGATGCAGGATTTAGAAACCAAAATTTGCTTACAAAACTCCTTATGAGGGATGGTGTTTTGACATTCTCACTCAGCATTCTATACAAACGTTCATATATGGACATGAACGTAAAAATACATTCCTTCCGACCAATCCTTAATTTTTGAAGAATATCAATATCTGGATGATTTTCATTTGATGAACAAAAAATAAGAATTTTTAATCTGTCTTTATCAGTTAAATTCTCATGTGTTTCACCAGATAACTTTAAAGATAACCTCCTGGAAAAGGTTACAGGGATCCACATTTTGAACAACTGATTCTTCTCCTCGTTAGATAAATCAAATTTATCAACACAACTTTCAAAAACCTCAGAGTTTCTACAAACATGGATTTTGCTGTCATATGCAGGAATTATTTTGCATATCTGTAGCAAAGTTTTCCTTACTTTTCTTCGGATTTGGGCCTGTGAGTCGTCTATTTTTAGTGGTACGTCTTTCCCTTGTACGTCCTCTACGTCAGTTCTGAAGTCTCCTCCTACTTCTCCATCTTGTTCCACGTCTGCAAGGTCACCTTCAATGGCCGCTACAGACACTTGATTACAGTCAATCTCGAGAACATCACAACAATCATTTTTGGATTTCTCTGACACAGATCTATGAAATATATCTACCATCTGTAGAATATTTTTTAATCTCTCTCTTTCTCTATTGAAAAACTTAGAATCTAACCTTTGATTCTCGAGTTCACACTCGGCATATAAACTTAACCATAAAACTTCTGAATTAGAATTGTCTACAGACTTAAATTTCAATTTACTCTGCTTAGCAAGACAATTAATGACATCCATTTTATCTTACCTTGAAATGTCTCAGCTTGTTCCTTTGATGGACAACGCTGGGCTCTTGTCTTCACACGTCTTGGCTTCAGCACGTCTGGCACTTTGGCACTTGTAGTACTTCTCAATCTATCTGGCAATTCTTACTTCTAGGTTCTGTGTGATTCTTGTAAGTAGTGGAATTCCCGATAACTTGCACATATGATTTGACGTTAGCAAAGTCCAATCCCCCTTTTGGGCAAGTGGAGGGAAATCCGCAAAAAAGTACAAAAATTCAGATCTGGCTGGCTCTCCAATGTAAAATAATGCTTATCCTGTAAAATACTCAGGACTAGTTACCAGATAAAAATATAGTGGTTTATTTGGATTCTTCCATCAAAGAAAGGTTATTACAGAAAAACAGGTGAATAAAAATAAGTGAAAGAGAGATTGTCCATTGTTCATAGCAAAGCAGCATGTATTCTTCTTCACTCCGAGATCCTGAATAGCAAATGGCCTCTGTCTCTCTTAGGCTTCTTCGTAATAAAGTAACATAGCCGTCAAGTAATATATCAGCTGTTATGTCATGTCATGGCCCAACACAGGCGACATCTTCGTGTCTGTCTCTCATGATGGTGAGGGAAGAAGACAGCGACCTCTACAGTTAGCCATGAATTATATACGTCTCTTGAAGCACGTGATCTCGGTATATATGGAGTTTGACATTTACCTCAAGGCTAAACTTAAATATGTAGTGAGCTGACATTTCTACCATGAGCTAAGCTTAAAAATAGCCTATGTCATATAAGCTAAAGCAATCTACAGAACTGGGTGTAATAAGAAATATTTAACGAATTATTAATATTTAACAATTATCTACTTAAATCAAGTTACGTTACAATTATTAAGCATTATCCTGGTGTCCCCAAATCCCTATGACAACACTTCCCATCTTGTTTTATTATGAGATCACTACTGTGCTCACTAGTGAAAATGTTACACTTAATGCCTTGTAAGTGATAACGGTCTACACATTTAGGAATTACCATAAGTAGGTATCCTGACCCTAATTACATTTTATGAATATTTTTTTAGTTTGTTATTAAACCCATCATGAATATCCGAAGAATGAAGCCTACAGAGGACACTCGTAATACATTAGGCTATGTGCACATGTTGTGGATTTTATGCGTTTTTGCCGCGAAAACGCATACAATAAGCAACCCATTGAATTCAATGGCATTCCGCATATGCTGTGCTAATGCTGCGTATTTTTCCGCGGCGGAATCGCATCACGGAAAAATACGCAGCATGCTCATTCTTTGTGCGGAATCGCGGGAATTCCGCATACATAGGAATGCATTGATCCACTTACTTTCTGCATGTCTCTATGCCCACCATGCGCAAAGTAAGTGAAAAATCTGAGGATGGTACCCAGGGTCTGGAGGAGAGGAGATTCTCCTCCAGGCTCTGGGTACCATATTCCTGTTAAAAAAAGAATTAAAATAAAAAATTGTGATATTTTCACCTTCCGGTGGCCCCCGCAGCCTTCCCGATCCTCGTGATGCTCCTTGCAAGCCCCGTTCCCAGCGATGCCTTGCGACAATGACCTCAGATGACGTAGCATCTCGTGAGACCGCTATGTCATCACAGGTCATTGTCGCAAGGCATCGCTGGGAACGGGGCTTGCAAGAAGCATCACGATGATCGGGGACGCTGCGGGGGCCACCGGAAGGTGAAAATATCACAATTTTTTATTTTTTGTATTATTTTTAACTTTATATCTTTTTACTACTGATGCAGCATAGGCAGCCTCAATAGTAAAAAGTTTGTCACACTCGTCATACACACTGTTTGATGAGTGTGACCAACCTGTCAATCAGCATAATTACGCTTGCAAAACGCTAGTTTCCGCGGCAATTCCGCACGTGTGCACATAGCCTTATAGTTCTATTACAAACCGCGAGCGCAGCTGCTACACGGCCGCAGCCCAGCAGCAGTTGTAACTTCTCGGAAACGTGCCTGTGTCTTGTCTCTGCATGATAGGACCAATTATGGAGGGATAAGAAATATTCGCCATTTACGGTAACTTTCTCATTTGCAAATAAATAAAGTACTTTGGTTGTCCCTGCACAATCCTAGCTGCTCACAGGGATCATCGGAGAGGTCTGGGTACATCCACAATCCTATGCACCCCCTAAAATCTAAGCTGGATTATAGGAAACCAGGAGCCTTCACTTTTGCCAGCAATTTTCATGAAAAAATAGTAATCTTGAATGCCAACACTGGCCACTGGGGTTCTTTTAAGTCCATACTTCCTGACCTTTCAGGAACAGTTTTCAGCAGCCTCATTATCATTATAGGCAGGATTACAATAACAGGTAAATCCTAAATATATCAGTAGAAAACAGAGTATCCACCATTCACAATAGGCGAGATCAAAGCTTACCTTCTCCTCCTCCTCCCTTCACAATGACCTTTGCACACGCTCATTAGATGCTTCAATACAAGAGGTCTTGTAGAATCAGAGCCTGTTCATTGTGGCTAATGTACATGTGTTCTATTTCCTGTAGCAAAAGGAAGTCTAAAAAAAGCCCCAGCAACCTGTGTGTAAAGTGCAAGAGTTTGATTGCTTATCTTTTATGCAGATTGTAATAGGTTTAAAAAAAATTATGCCAATATCAAAAGACTAACTGTCACATCCAAACAGAAGCCAGGTGTGAACAGGTGCTAAGAGTAGCCATCTCCATATATAACCAACAAATGAAGTAGCACACTGTAGCGCTATAGCATGCAAACATGAAATATGAAAATGGAATTGCATTACTGCACTAGAAAATATGAAAAATTGAGAATGCTTAGCGTATAAATTGGCCAGTTCATATCACTTGGTATTTGTATGCATTAGCCCTCCGACTGAGCACTCCACCCCTCAGACTCAGGTGTTTTTAATTAAAGCAGGATCCTATCTTCCCATAGAGATGTGGACTTTAATCTAAGAGAGGATTCACATTAGACCGGGATTGCACTTGCAAGAAACTCGGACGAGTCTCGCATCTTAATATCCGGCAATGTCGCCGGCACTCAGGAGCAGAGCGCTCAGCTGCATGTATTTCTATGCAGCCACACGCTCCGCTCCCGAGTGCCGGCGGCAGTGCCAAGTATTAAGATGCGAGACTCGTCCGAGCTTCTCGCAAGTGTGATCCCGGCCTTAGGCAGGTCCCAGCTACAAGAATCGTCTTATCGTGGCTGCCGGGTACACATGAATTGGCCAATTTATGCGCTAAGTATTCTAAATTTTTCATATTTCTAGTGCAGTAATGCAATTCAGTTTTTATAGTTCATGTTTGCATTCTATAGTGCTGCAGTGTGCTGCTTTATTTGTTTGGGAAAAAAAAAAATGCCAAACTTGGGGAAAAAAAAAGAAACACATTTAAGAATTAAAATCTGATTTAAACGATAGGTCATTTCCTAATTATTTCTTCCATTTAAAATATCATACAGAATCTTTGCGCTCACAAATCGCTCACACTGGAAATCCTTTATTCCATCATGGCATCAAACAGAAGAGAAGAGGGGATGGGACGAAATTTAGAAGGGTCGAGGTTTTATGAGCGAGTTGTCACAAATATCATATTATAGAATAGTACCATACAGTGATCATAATTCTGCCATATAACTTCTATATAATAGTACCATACAGTGCATGTAATTCTGCCATATAGCTCCTATAGAATAGTACCATACTGTGCACGTAATTCTGCCATATAGCTCCTATATAATAGTACCATACAGTGCACATAATTCTGTCACATAGCTCCTATAGAATAGTACCATACAGTGCACGTAATTCTGCCATATAGCTCCTATAGAATAGTACCATACAGTGCACGTAATTCTGCCATATAGCTCCTATATAATAGTACCATACAGTGCACGGAATTCTGCCATATAGCTCCTATAGAATAGTACCATACAGTGCACGTAATTCTGCCATAAAGCTCCTATAGAATAGTACCATACAGTGCACGTAATTCTTTCATATAGCTCCTATGTAATACTATCATACAGTGCACGTAATTCTGCCATATAGCTCCTATAGAATAGTACCATACTGTGCACGTAATTCTGCCATATAGCTCCTATATAATAGTACCATACAGTGCACATAATTCTGTCACATAGCTCCTATAGAATAGTACCATACTGTGCACGTAATTCTGCCATATAGCTCCTATATAATAGTACCATACAGTGCACATAATTCTGTCACATAGCTCCTATAGAATAGTACCATACAGTGCACGTAATTCTGCCATATAGCTCCTATAGAATAGTACCATACAGTGCACGTAATTCTGCCATATAGCTCCTATAGAATAGTACCATACAGTGCACGTAATTCTGCCATATAGCTCCTATAGAATAGTACCATACAGTGCGCATAATTCTGCCATATAGCTTCTATATAATAGTACCATACAGTGCACGTAATTCTGCCATATAGCTCCTATAGAATAGTACCATACTGTGCATGTAATTCTGCCATATAGCTCCTATAGAATAGTACCATACAGTGCACATAATTCTGTCACATAGCTCCTATAGAATAGTACCATACTGTGCACGTAATTCTGCCATATAGCTCCTATATAATAGTACCATACAGTGCACATAATTCTGTCACATAGCTCCTATAGAATAGTACCATACAGTGCACGTAATTCTGCCATATAGCTCCTATAGAATAGTACCATACAGTGCACGTAATTCTGCCATATAGCTCCTATAGAATAGTACCATACAGTGCACGTAATTCTGCCATATAGCTCCTATATAATAGTACCATACAGTGCACGGAATTCTGCCATATAGCTCCTATAGAATAGTACCATACAGTGCACATAATTCTTTCATATAGCTCCTATGTAATACTATCATACAGTGCACGTAATTCTGCCGTGTAGCTCCTATTTAATAGTACTATACAGTGCACATAGTTCTGCCATATAGCTCCTATGTAATACTGCCATACAGGGCACATAATTCTGCCGTATAGCTCCTTTATTATAGTACCATAATTCTTCCTTATACCACCTATACAATATATAATAGTACCATACAGTGCACATAATTCTGCTGTTTAAGTCCTTTATAATAGTACTATACAAAGGTCTTTTTGGTAGAATAATTTATGTTCGGAGTTTGTGCAGTAGTCCAAACCTCATATATGAGGTATAGGTCCATGCCAATAATTAGATCCTTCCCGCACACCTACCTCATCGCACCTTTGCAGGAATATACAAAGGCTGCAGGCTTATGCTGTAGAGGGTGCTGATTGTTTGAGTTTGTTAGTCCTGCTCTGTGCGGCCTCTTTGGTTTGTGTGTCTCTTCCCGTTTCTGCCGTGTCACAGTGATGCTGTAGATAATGGTTGTTCCATGCCCTAAGTAAAATATTTACTCCCGCCCAATGTCTGACAGGTGAAGAATCTGCTGAAAGCTGAAATCTGCAACATGATTTACCAAAACCTAAAATATTAATCTTCAGCCAATCATTCCCCCCCCCACACCTTCAATGGCCCATTAATAAGGGACTGTCCAATTGTGGACAACCCCTTTAATGTGAATGGCGACCATGCAGGATTTTGTTAACCGCGGTCTCTAGGCGTTGAATGTTATATGAACACACTGGGTCTCATATTTAATAATGTATGCAGGCAGATGAAGGGAAGAGGGGAGTGAATTAGGAGGGAGGTTGTTATTGGAAACAGTCAGCAAGCATGCTGTCAGAGAGGCGGCACTCCTCAAATATTGTTAGATATGTGGGTCATTTACAGTCTTTAAAATATAATATGTGCTACATTCATTAGTTAACATTAATGCATATAACAAGAGTGGGTTTGGCCTCCATAGTGATTGATGCATGCGCGCTATCCACACTATAAAAACCGACCCTGTGGGTTTCTATGTATACTTGCTAAAGACCTGCCATAGGTCGAAACATTGTTTGATGGCGGAATAAAACTGGACATATTTGGAATACATCACCCTGGATTGGACACAGTGCCACACTTGTCACCTGGTCGTGTTTGGTATTGCAGTTTAATAAAATTTCAGCCAAAGCCCATTGACAAAAATATACTGGATTTCCACCTTGAGTCCTTCTCACTCCATGATGGAAAAGTACAGCAACCTGTGCTAGGGAAAAAGGACTAAAGAAAAAAAAAAAATATATGGGTCTTGGTTGGAAAATGGTGAAACAAGCCCCATGGTCCGGATATTTTTTTTTTTTTAAGCCATTTATAAAGAAAAATAAAATAAAACATACAAGGGGGAGAAAAAAAAAAACGAAAAACCGCAAAAGCGATAATTGTCTGTGTCCTTACTTCGTTTTAGTTATTCTGTAGCACACTGTCACCTTGTGGTACATTAACGGTACTGCAATCTGATGATCATGCAAATTATTCCCTATATGACCAGTGTACGGCGCCTTGGGACGGTCCCTCAGTATTAAGCTTATTTTTCGTCTTGCAGTATGAGGTTTTTTTTCTTTTTGGAAATCTTCCTATTCATTTCTCTGGGAAATCCACTTTGACATTTAGGCTGGGATCACACATGTAAGGAACACGGCCGCGTCTCGCATGTTAATACCCGGCACTGCCGCCTGCACTCGGATCGGAGTGTGTGGCCACATAGCAATACATGGAGCCGCAGGCTCCGCTCCTGAGTGCCGGGTATTAACATGCGAGACTCGGCCATATTCCTCGTATGTGCGATCCCGACCTTATATTGATTTTGGTGGAAAAAAAAAAAGAAAAGTGCATGGTACCACTTCGATGCAAACCTTGATTAAATCTGCTCCAAAGAAGACATTGACCAAAAAGGTTAAAAAAAAACTATTCCAAAAAACTCCCTGAAAAGCAGAATTTCCTGAAGTGGTTTCTATCTGAAAAGCTCGTTTTTGAACACCTCAAAAAATTTACGGATTGGATTTTTTTAGAAAAATCTGGATTTTCTTGTATTTTATGGATGTAAAAAAGACATGACAAAACATTTTTCTATCAGGACTGCCCTAGAAAATTAAAAGTTGGTGATTTTTATTTTTTTGTGGGTGGGGGAATTACATTCACAGTGTACATAGCTTTTTCAGTATTTTTTTTAGCATAAAATAACATAATCCACTTTTATTCTTCGTAACATAGAACATTCTGTGAGGCCTTATATTACTAGCAGCGGAGGCCTTATTGCCATCACCAGTGAGGTCTGGCCATGGTGTCGATTCTCAGGGCTTCAGAGGAGCCTTTATTCGGAGGCGGCCGGAGGACTCCCTTCTTCAGGAGCCGGGGCGTCAGAGGCGCAGGGCGTGGGCTCATATTCTAGGGTGTCGTCCAGATTATCAGGGCCCAGGCGATAATGGCGGCTCTTCTCTACGGAAACCTTGAAAGAGGAAGGAACGGTAACTCTACAAAGACAATTCTATAGTTTATCAGTATTAAAATCAAATTTCTTCTGAAATTTCCAGAACTTTTGAAGATTCCCTTCACGCCAATCCTACTAGTCAGCCTCCATTGTGCTTGACTCTGTATATGGTGGGAGGAGTACTACTATAATAAAAGCCTATACTGGTCAGGCCCTCACAGGTCCTGCTGGCTCCTCTGTGGATCTTCGGGCACTAGGCCTCACCTGGGGCAACGTGCATTATGTCCTACATGACTGAATGAGGCCTAGTGCTGGAAGAACCAAAGTGACTGGAGGAGCCGTCCGGGACCTGTGGGGGCCTGGGCTAAGATAGGGGACTGTACAAATTTAATCAGAGCGGCAGGGCTCAAACATGGTGGCGTTCTACATCTGCGTTGCCCATGGAAGTTTACAGGCCTACAGGGCACCTCAGGTTGTATTTTTTTCTCTCGTGGTTACTTATAGAATGGGCACGGTCCACATTATGGAGGTGTTCGTGGGGATAATTTGCTACTTTATAAAAGGATATTCCAAATTTAGACAATTATGACTTAAGCCAGAAAGGGCTAATAGATGTGGAGCTGATCTCTGGTGACCCACACCCATCTCCAGAATGGGGGTGCTCTGACCCTTTGTCGCACCTGATGATCCAGGAGAGGACTATCCCGGTGGCCATGGCACACACCATTTTTATAGATGCTATTGAAACAGCCACTGTGTGACTCCCATAGAATAAAAGGGAGAACGCCACAGATGTGCAAGGCCACCTCTTCATTTATCTTCCCCAATTCTGGAGACAAGTTGACTACATTCACACAGATGTCCCTTTTCCCCCCCTCTTTTCCTTGGTTTAGTTTTTTTTTATCCCCCTTTACATTTAAAAAAACAAAATAAAACAGAACATCTGAGTTTTTATATATCCATTACAGGGGAATATTATATTTTTTATTTTTATTGTTTTTTTTTTTATATCTCCATTTAGAAATGTAGTTTAGTTCTTCAGATTTGCGATGTCATTTACCCCATGTGCAGGGCATGGCAGTAGCTTAGATATCCATGGTTACGAACACTCATATAGTGTTACTGGTCATAACCATGGATACCTAAGCTACAGTAATGCCACGCACATGAGGTAAATGACATCGCGAATCAGGAGAACTACACTACATTTCTAAATGGGATTTGCTAATAATATTATAACTACAAAATATTGGGATAGATCTTGGAAATGTGAACTTTAATTGCCAACAAAGGTTTATTGAAACAACAAAAGCATGAAGAACAAAGTCTGTCGTCCAGGTTTCATCCATTCTATACGGACCCCCACAATGAAGAGAATAGGACGTGCTCAGAGTCTGACAGAGCGGACACACGGATCAATGTGTATATGGATCAATGAATCCATGGGTGTGTGCTCACAAGACCCCACAGCATTAGAATATGTCCACAGTGCCTTAACCCTTTATGGCATATTCCATGGACACAGCACAATGAATGTGAAAAAATAAATAGAGGAGACCCCCACCTCATTGTCAGAGCTCTCTGCAGCCTCCATTTTACAATCCGGAGTTTCCATCTGGAAGAACAGTGCAGGAAAAAAAAAAAAAAAAAAATCAAATATTCACTAGGTATTGATACAAGCAATTCCTATTTTATCTGCAACATTACAATTGCAGAAATAATATTATATATACACATGTTCTTACTAAGAGCACTTTCACACATAGCAAAAGTTTTAAGAACAGATATGGACAGAAAAAAAAAAAAAAAAATCAAGACATGAAGTTTTTTGGTTATTTTTGTGGGGGGGGGGGGGGGTGGCAGGTTTTTTTTTGGTGAAGGAGAATTATAGTTGATAGCGGGTGGCGCTGTTGCATTATGATCTATATAAAACAGGTGATATTTAAGTGGTTAAAAGTTGTACTGAAAGAGGCTTAAAACAAAATTTAAAAAAAGCTCAACATTAAGTGGGAGCAAAACGCCTCAGAAAAGACAAATCTTTCACTAAAGCACAGCAACAATAAGTGCAACGGGTAATATGAGATCAAGAGGGAAAAGTTCCCCTTTAAATCAGAACATTAGTGTTACAGCTAAGCAGGTTTACTGGACGCTGTCCAATAACAAGTGTCAGGGGCCTCCCCCAGATGATGGGTATAGTAGTACTTTGCTAGCCCTGGTGGCTCACACACAGCACCCACCTTCCAGGTCAGTATTGTTGTCCCAGGCCCCCAGGAAGTGGCTCAGGTTTTCTAGCCTGGGGTCGTTACCTTAACGAGTTCACTAATTGAGCTAATTTAGCACTCACACCCATTCTCAGGAGCGGGTATTCATCATGTGGCTACTACTCGCACGACCTGATTGACCGTTCCCAGTTTGGTCATCACATGGGGTCAATCCAGAATGCCATAATCATGTGCCCGAGATTCCAGGAAAAGCCGCAACTGACGCTGCGTGTGATCCGTGAACACAAGGTGACCTGGAATACAATTTTTTATTCATCAATTTTTTTTTTTTTTAGACGATTTTTCCACCATACACCGAAAAATCAGGCCCATAGGACATCACCATATTGGTTCTGTAGACACGATAATAGTGTCCTATGGTAATAGTGCTAATGTAATACTGCTGAAAAGTAGCAATGCTCCTAAAACCGTATTCACACTGCATGTCCCCTTTTTTATTTTTTTGTTATTCAAGCCATGGCCAAAATCGCTCAATCAAATCAATGGGTCATTTAACAAAAACAGCACTTGGATGCTTCTGTTTGGAGGTTTGTTCTTGTAGATGAAAAATCCACATCCAAAAAACACTTCTAACATACATGTAGTTTTCTGCAGTTTTGATCCTTTTTTTTCATAGTGTTTTTTGCTTCTAAGTCCACATCAAAGAGGGTTTTGAAGCAGATCAAGCCACCTGAAAAAAAAGAAAAAAAAAAAGAAAAACCAGTGGATGAGGATCTTAGAAATCGATAGTCTCAGGAATTTCAGGAAATCCAAGTGTCAGGAACCGGTCAAATCTTCAAATACCTGAGATCTGGTAAGCTTCAAGAATCACCAAGTTTTGGAGACCTCAGGAATCATGAGTTTTGGGGACTATAGGAGTCATCAAGTGTCACTTCCAGAATCGCAAGTTTCTGAGACCTCAGTAACCTTAGGAATGACCCAGTCTTGGGGACCTCAAGAATCACAAGTTATTGAGACCTCTAGAACTTTAGGAATCACAAAGTCTTGGGGACCTTAGGAATCAAGAGCCTCAGGAATGACAAAAGCTTGGGGACCTCAGGAATTGAGAGCCTCAGAGACTTCAGGAACTCTAGAAATCAAGTCTCAGGGACTTCAGGAATCCAGAGGCTCAGAAATAACCAAGTCTCAGTAGACCTCAGGAATGGCCACATCTTGGGGATCTCAGGCATGACCAAGTTTTAGGGACCTCATGAATCACAAGTTTTTGAGACCTCAGGAACTTTAGGAATCAAGAGCCTCAGGAATGACCAAGACTCAGGGACCTCAGAAATAGAGTGTAAGGCCAGCGTCACACTACCATAGAATACGGAGGAGTGCTATGCTAGAAAACATTGCATAGCACTCGGACCAGTGTTAATCTATGGGGCAGCTCACATCACCGTATTTTTTCTCAGGCGTATTCGACGTGCGTGTAAAATCGCAGCATGCTGCGATTGTACGCGTATATCGTCCAAGACTCGCCAATGCAAGCCTATGTGTGCGAGAAAAACTCAGATACCACACGAAACATTCGTCGAGGTTGTGACAAATACGCACATATTTTCCTCATTTCAGTCCATTGAACCATTAAATTCAATGGGAAAAATCAGTGAGAAATGTAAAGCTATACGGATACATAAGTGTGAGAAAATTACATTGCAAACGCATTATACACAGATGACCATACGGAGAACACTTGTGCGACTCTCAGCAGGGAGACACGGACCGATTTTCCATAAGTTTAGTGTGACGCCGGCCTAAGAGACATCTGGAACTTTAGAAATCAAGTGTCTTGGACCTCAGGAATCAGAAGGCTTAGGAAAATCCAAGTCTCGGGGGACCTCAGGAATCGAGATGCTCTGGAATGACCACATCTCAAGACACCTCAGTAACTTTAGGAATCACCAAGGCTCGGGGACATCAAGATCCTCAAGGAACTTGAGGAATCTAGTCTAGGGGACCTCAGGAACTTCAGAAATCACTTAATTCCAGGGACATCAGTAATTTCTGATCCATGGACCCCAGAATCTTCAAGGGCTCAATGCTCTCAAGTACCTCAAATGTTTATGAGACCCCACTACTCTAGCCCAGGTAAAGCTCAAACTGTGCTCAACAACAGCAATCTGAAGACCTGCTTTCCATTCCCATACTAATCTTTCTTTTTGAAAACCACTTCCCTTAGAGCCTAGAAACAGAGATTAACACCACATTATGGAGGACATACACATGAATTTATTGAGGTCCTAATGGATGATGTCAGATGAGTGATGGTGAAGATCATTTACGGAATGTATGAAATATTTGACCTTTATGAAGTCCTAGAGAACACAACACATTTATACTTGTCCACCATGGTGGCTAAAAACATTTCTCCATCGCGGTACAGTATGGAGTCTCCAGGGACGTTCCCAGTAACTTCACAGTCTCTGGCAACGGTGACTCAGTGGTTAAATGCACACGGACAGTACAGGCTTATGAAGGAGACAAAATCTAAAAATGGCCTCTGATGGGCCAACGAATCCCAGGAAGGTAGAGAAACCGTAGAGTAGGTCAGTGGTAGGACAGGGACATACATTTTGTACAAGAATGATTCACATTTTAATAGCGGCGTTTGAAATGCTCATCACTTCATCCATTCAAGCTCGTTCTCAACCCATTTATTATCAAAAAAAAAAACAAAAAAAAACAAAAAACAGTAGTCCAGAGAGGTACGAGAGGTGCAGGACAGGCGGCGGCGTCTCTCCCTCATCTGCGTTAGCTGCCAGTCACGGGATGGAAGAAGGTTACAGCAGGTAGATCCAGCCAGAGACAGCGGTGCCACGTCCAAGGGACACAATCTGGGATTAGATACTCCAGGGCATCTGGAAGAAGCTGGCTGGGAGGGGGGTACAGTGTGTGGCTTCAAAGCTACTCAGATACTTCTGTGCCTGTGGAGAGTAGAAGAGGTTACAAGCGAGCAGAAGACCAGCACATACATTTGTGGTAAGGGGAGGCAGAGTGGGAAAGTAACTATTGGTGCATATGAGCTCCAGGGCAGAAGGTCATAAGCCTAGTAATGTGAAGGAGCAGAAAGGGGTCGTCCAGCCATAGAGACATGGAGGGGAAAGGTGAGGTGACACGGTGCCATACATACCAGATATAGAGCCAGCTGCTGCCGTCCTTCTGTGCTCATCTCCTCCCCTAAACAAAGAAGGCAATCAGCTCAGTCTTCTGTGCACAGTAATGTCTGTCTTAGATACAGTCACACTACACAGACAAGACTCCTCACACCCAATAGGGAGCTGCAGAACTACGGGATCCAGGTGCTGCATCTGTTACACCTTCCCAAACAGGCAAACTTAATTTTTGCACATTTTTTTCCTACTTTTCTTCCACGAGCCATAATTTTTATTTTTTTGCCCCCATCGTAGGATAAGGAGAGCTGTGGAGTCAGTCGCTGAGTCGGAATCAGTGTCTTTTTGGTGGAGTTGGAGTCGTGGAGTCAAGGAAATTGAGGAGTCGGAGGTTTGACTTTTAGACTCCACCGCTCGGAGTATAAGGACTTGTATTTTTGTGGGACAAGTTGTAGTTGTATGTGGTCCAGTGACTGGGGTCATTCACAACTAATAATAATCTATATATAAAGCCAAGTGTGTGTGTGTCTGCGTGTACCATGATGTCAAAGGTTGCCATGGCGAAGATGATGTCATATTGGGTATATGGGCACGGAACTATGGGACGGAGGATATGTGTGACGGGTATATGGGCACGGGACTATGGGATGGAGGATATGTATGATGGGTATATGGGCACGGGACTATGGGATGGAGGATATGTATGTTGGGTATATAGGCACGGGACTATGGGATGGCGGATATGTATGATGGGTATATGTGCACGGAACTATGGGACGGAGGATATGTGTGACGGGTATATGGGCACGGAACTATGGGATGGAGGATATGTATGATGGGTATATAGGCACGGGACTATGGGATGGCGGATATGTATGATGGGTATATGGGCACGGGACTATGGGATGGAGGATATGTATGATGGGTATATGGGCACGGAACTATGGGATGGAGGATATATATGATGGGTGTATGGGCACGGGACTATGGGATGGAGGATATGTATGATGGGTGTATGGGCACGGGACTATGGGATGGAGGATATGTATGATGGGTATATGGGCACGGGACTATGGGATGGAGGATATGTATGATGGGTATATGGGCACGGGACTATGGGATGGAGGATATGTATGATGGGTATATGGGCACTGGACGATAATCACTATAATTTGCTATAACTAACCACAGTTAGTTACCATGCCCGGGCAACGCCGGGCTCTTCAGCTAGTAATAATAATAAAAAAAATAATGAGTATCATTAGCCATGAATGAACCCACTCACTGCACAATATAGTGGGATAAAAAAAAAAAAAACCAAAAAAAAACACAGAAAAAGAAAAAAAATTCCAAGTGTGGTGAAATAGTGAATGGTGAAAAATCCACAGATCCAACTTTTTTTTTTTTTTTTTTTTATTTTGTTTTGTTTTTATGGTGGTAAAAATAGCCTGACAACAGTTATTCAATGTCACGACGATCCCAAACTTGACGGCTTTTTTTTTTTTAGTTAAAAACATTTTTAGTTTAAAAACATTCAGGACTATGTACGAAAATAAAGAAATAAAAATTTGTCTCCATTTTCCAAGAACTATAACTTTTTTTTTATATTTCTATCGATTGAGCTGTGGGAGGGCTTTACTTTTCCCCTGGCGAGCTGTAGCTTTTTTTCTAGTTTTTTTTTTTTAACTATTTATTAATCTTATATTTTTATAGATCTGTCTTTTACACATGGGACAATACAATGGGACAATTTTTTCTTCTTCTTTATTTTACGTTAGGGAAAAGTAGGGTGATACAAACTTTTTTTTTTTTTTTTTTTTTTATTACTTTACTTATTTTTTCACCTCTATAGAAGACTAACCAATATTCACCGATTTATTTGGGAAAATTGCTCACGGTGCAACTACCCAATATGAGGAATGGTTCCTAAAACATTAAAAAAAAAGTCGAGTCTCAATTCTTCTCTCCTGTCTCCCAACAATCAATCTTTGGTCGGGGGTCACACTTGCGTTGAATACAGATGAGTGCTATGTGATAAAACATTGCATAGCACTCGGACCAGTATTCATCTATGGGGCAGCTCCCATCACAGCTTTTTTCTCTCCCGTATTCTACGAGCGAAATTGCAGCATGCTGCGATTTGCACCGACACTCGGCAGAGTCTTGGCTCACTCGCACTCATATAAGTCTATGGGTGTGAGTGACACAGCGCACATCAATCGGATATCATCCAAGTGATGTGAGATATACGCTGACCCCGGCAATGGAGGAGATGCAGAAATTCATTTCTTCGCCTCCTCCGCAGATGTGCTCCGATCCTCTCTATGCGAGATGCTCAGAGCACAGTCGCATGACACTTGGCTCTCGCATCCAATGCCATACGCTAGTCTGACCTCGGCCTTCCTCACCAGGTGTCAGAAGGGTTGAAGGACTTACCTACACTCCATGGATATTGTTCCAAGTTCTCTGCTTTGTATGACTGTAGGACAGACAGACACCAGTCCTCTTCTACCCCATACTGACTCAGTACAGAATCTGCATAATACAGAACAAAGAAAAACATTAAAGTAGAACAAAATCTTTACAAAGTCTGCTGTAAAATAGTGCTGCTCTGAATACCAAGATCACCAGTGATTGCTCAAAATATTGTGCACAAGTGCAACTCCACCCGCACGGCTGCGCAACTGCAGTGTTTGGTCTCATTAGAAAGTCTATTGGTTTATACTCTGTAGAAGTGCTTTGCTGAAGCCATCACAGCAGTCTTTCCAGCAATCAGTGAGGGGGTCTCAGGAACTGAAACCACACTTTTGTACAGGTGGTCACTTAAGGGAATATAATTAAAAGTTTTTACAAGTTATTTTTAAGCACAGAAAGTATAAGAATCACATAGCGAGGATGCAGGCACGAGTGATCACACCGGAACGCAATATAATGGGCAGTGGGACGTTACAGGAGAGGCTCACCCGCATCCTCTGGAGTGGAGGTGGACAGCCACAATCTCACCGCTCTCCGGCCATCTTCTGTCATCACATTTGGGAAACTGCAGAAAAGAAAAAAAGAAAAACAAAAACCATGGTCATCGATAAAGTGATATGTCTGTTATCCATTAAATGGACATTTATCACCTACAGAATAGGAGCTAAACGTCTGATCGCTGGGGGTCCCATTCATCACTATTACAGGGGCCACAGCCCCGATACTGAATGGCGGAGGGGTTCAGCATGTGGTGTCTATGGGCTGATAAGATGCAGAGCATTATACTCAGCCGTCATCATCAGTCCTACAGGCCGCTCCTTCCATGTTCATCCTGAATGGGGTCAAGCACCAAGTAGGACTGGGGTCTTGGGATATAACGTTATTACCTATCCTTACACTCACCGATGCTGCAGGAGACTGAGGAGGAGATCATTGCCTCTGTTTGATGCAACATCCTCTGGGCTGCTGGAAAAATAAAAAGACCCAATGAAGACGGCCATGTTTATGTTAAGCTCTTAAAGCTCAATCCCATATACTTACGTGGTTGTAATGATTTCATCCTTTGTTCTTCTTATTAATAATACAGGACCCTGATACCTTGAAAAAACAGAGCGAGATTTTTTTTTTTTTTGCTAGGAGCCTCACCCACAGAGGTGCACGACCACAAATCAGCAATAGGTCAGAGAGAGAATGAGGAAAAGTAGGTCTGTTCCTTCATAAGAGTTTTCTTTGCCCTCTACAGGATTGAAAGGGCTATACCCATCCTAGTAAGTGACGACAATTCTGGGATATGTCATCGCCAAATAATAGCAGGGAGTCCCACCGATCCAGAGACTGAAGGCCACGTTCACTATTATAGAGCCAAGCGTGACAGCGCACGACCCCAGCGCAACCACGCATAGCCCCAGCACACAGGACTCATTTTCAGGAACAAAGGGGGTCTTAGCGGCATGGTGTCTCGTTGCTCTCAACTCCAATGAAGTGAGTGGGGCTGAGCTTTTTGGAAGAAAGCGGCCTTTTTTTCCTAAATCCAGGACAACTTTTCTATAATCAATGACTTGGGCTCTACAGCTGAAGCGAGCGATTATAAACCAATTATTTAGGTTGTACCCTCTAGGGAGAATGTAACCTCTAAACTGGTTCCCCGATGTCGCTAGTTACCGCCTTGGGGGGGGATGAACGCCTGCACTAAGGTCAGGTATCACGCCCTCCTCCTGGCAATCTGGCCCGGTTACCTGCAGAGCTGCTCTGCGTTATTAAGGTTTAGATACTTCCGGACAGTTCTGGTCACCAGTCCCCCTGTTGGGGGGGGAAAAAAAAAAAAAAAAAAAGGGAGGAGGATTAACTTTGCATAGAATAGATCCTAGTGTGACTACATCATATAGATGTAGGAAATATTTCTTACTCCAACTTTCTGGCATCACTTTCAAGGCAAGAGGGACAAGGTCATCAAAGGAGGCATCGAGGACGACGGCGCTGATGTCAGGATAGGACATGGCGGCCCACGTGGCTGTAACACACAAAATCCATGAGTCATTTCGAGTTTATATATCCGATATACGCTGCCTCATTCCTAACATTTCTGTTCTATGTGCTGGCGCCCCCCTCTCGCACCTGTGAAGCCCCCGATAGACCAGGCGTACACAATGATGTCTTGCAGCTTGAAGCCGAGCTGGTACACAGCATACTGCACCACGGCATCCATGGCGTTCGCTTCGTTCTGAGGAAAAGGTACTCCCTATGGAGAAAATAGAACAAAAAAATCCTATAGGAGGCATTTCACAGATTTCCAAATCACAGGCCGGTTGTGAGAGCCCTTCTTCGAGGTTCAAATTGGGGGCTCCACCTAACTTCACTCCACATGGGTCTTTCCAACAGATGATTACCACCCTGTGTCATTTTACACGGGTGTTGTTTCTCAGCCTTTACTATTAACCCTTGCGCACCCATATATTGCACCACCTGTGCCTTGCTTTATGGGCTTATATCCTTGGCACTGTGCTACACTTTTTTTATGTAAGCTGCCTAGGTTATCATAGTTATAACTCACTTGTATGTATTTTTTCATATTCAAGTATTGTGCGTGGTGTGGTCACATGCGGTCCATTGTACTGAGGCCCAGAGGTGCATATACCAACCATTATCTAGCAGCTTCCATCCTGCACAAGTGTTGCATATACAAACAAATGTTGTGCACAGGTTTATTCCAAATGCTATGCTGTTTGTATGACCACTAGGTCTTTATATTCTACTATTGTGGAGTTTTGTGCTAGGTGGTTGGCCCTATTATGAGCCTTTCGTTCATTGGTGTTGTCACGTGTGACCAATTTTAATGTTTTTAAATGTGTTTTGCATACTTTTTGTGCCCAATAAACTTTAACATTTGTACGCTATTTCCCTGTCTCTGGTGATCCCCTTTTATGGCCTGTGCCCTTCTTCTTTGTTTTGTGTGACTTTACTATCATCCCTATATATCTCCCTGTGGTGCCCCCGCAATACTTCTTGTGTGAAATTCAAGTTTATGGCAACTTATTAAAGGGGGTGTCAGTCCAGAAAATACTCCATAGGACAGGTCATCAATTTCAGCACAGCGAGAGCCCACCACCCTCATCTGTTAGATGGAAGCACCTCTGCCGGCTGAATTGATCAGAGCTTCTTGCAGCTCCTATTCTTTTTAGTACCAAGCCCCAAAAAATTTAGAGACAGCAACAAACATTGGCTCAAACACTGATCCGCAGCTTACCGTACTGCCGGCAAATCCAGGATGATTCCAGCCGAGGACGGAGTAACCAGCTGCAATACAAAAAAAAAAAAAAAAAAGAAAAAGAAAACAATGGACCAATAAACACAAATAAATATGCCGATTACAGCAACTTCAGTGTTGATCCCTCATAGAGTCTAGACCGTTATTAGCTGCCCGTAGGCATCCATGGTGTCTGATCATGGCGATTTTGGTGTGACTGGCCTCATGACATCTGCTGAAGGATCGGGTAGCTCATTTTCAAAATGTCCGATCCGTTTGTTCTGAGAGGAGATAAGCAGCTGCCTGAAGGGTGGAAGGGTCGTACTGCCCTCTCCCCAGTGGAGTGTACATTAGAAAGGGATAGCTGTCTGCCGAGCAAGCACGAGCCCTACAGATAGCTGCTCATCCACTTCCCCGATTCTGCCTGCTCCCACCAATCGTAAAACAGTGCTCCGAGGCATGGGGAAATATTTGGTTTTGACAAAACTCGGAACTGCAGAGTGTGTACTTTGCAAATCATCAATTTGACGCTGACGAATAGATGAAGAAACATGGAGTAAGCGTTTACTGACCATCGAGAGGAGTGGAAATGCAGCCGACCTCATAGAATCCAGCGTTGCCCTCGCAGCAGATGACCTGTCCGGAGAAAGATATGACACATGACTCTCTATCCAGGGGCCGAGGACTAGAGACGGAGCGTGGGATCTGCAGCCATGGTCCACATTACTGGCACCGTGGAGTATTCAGTACAACATGTGAAATAGCTGCAGAAACACTAACACCTCGGCAGGAAAAAGGACAGTGGAAAACAATGCAGTGTGGATAACTCCTTCACAGTCAGGCAATTTTTCATATTTCTATTTATTTGGAACGAGAGAGAAAGAGAGAGAAAGAGAAAGAGAAAGAGAAAGCGAGAGAAAGAGAAAGAGAAAGAGAAAGCGAGAGAAAGAGAAAGAGAAAGAGAAAGCGAGAGAAAGAGAAAGAGAAAGCGAGAGAAAGAGAAAGAGAAAGCGAGAGAAAGAGAAAGAGGAAAGCGGAGAGAAAGAGAAAGAGAAAGCGAGAGAAAGAGAAAGAAAGAGAAAGCGAGAGAGAGAGAAAGAGAGAGAAAGAGAGAGAAAGAGAGAGAAAGAGAAAGAGAGAGAAAGAGAGAGAAAGAGAGAGAAAGAGAGAGAGAAAGAGAGAGAAAGAGAGAGAAAGAGAGAGAAAGAGAGAGAAAGAGAGAGAAAGAGAGAGAAAGAGAGAGAAAGAGAGAGAAAGAGAGAGAAAGAGAGAGAAAGAGAGAGAAAGAGAGAGAAAGAGAGAGAAAGAGAGAGAAAGAGAGAGAAAGAGAGAGAAAGAGAGAGAAAGAGAGAGAAAGAGAGAGAAAGAGAGAGAAAGAGAGAGAAAGAGAGAGAAAGAGAGAGAAAGAGAGAGAAAGAGAGAGAAAGAGAGAGAAAGAGAGAGAAAGAGAGAGAAAGAGAGAGAAAGAGAGAGAAAGAGAGAGAAAGAGAGAGAGAGAAAGAGAGAGAGAGAAAGAGAGAGAGAGAAAGAGAGAGAGAGAAAGAGAGAGAGAAAGAGGAGAGAGAAAGAGAGAGAGAAAGAGAGAGAGAAAGAGAGAGAAAGAGAGAGAAAGAGAAAAAAAAGAAAGAGAGAATATACAGTATATACAGATTAAGCGCCCACAACCTAGAGGTGGAAACAGGGCGGCACCGACAGACATACAAGCCACGAGAGAACAGACTGTGCCAGCACTGCCAGCAGGGGGCTCTGGAAGATGAGGTGCATTTCCTGCTGCACTGCAACAAATACTCAGCAGTGAGGGACTCCCACTTCCAGAAACTTACCACCCATACCCCAGACTTCCCATCCATGGACGAGGAGAGGAAACTCTGCATCCTGCTGGGGGAAGAAGAATCAATGGTGGAGGTCGCCACCCAATATGTCACCACATGTCATAAGATGAGAGGAACTAAAGACCTCCAAATGGACAATCACTCCCCATCCCCACTACCCTAATCCACTCCCCTGCCACACTTCTTTTCTTGCTTTGGCAACACTAATTGTATTTTGGTCCTGCCAATAAAGCCTATTTGAATTTGAAAAGAGAGAGAAAAAAAAGAGAGCGAGAGAAAAAAAAGAGAGCGAGAGAAAAAAAAGAGAGCGAGAGAAAAAAAAGAGAGCGAGAGAAAAAAAAGAGAGCGAGAGAAAAAAAAGAGAGCGAGAGAAAAAAAAGAGAGCGAGAGAAAAAAAAGAGAGCGAGAGAAAAAAAAGAGAGCGAGAGAAAAAAAAGAGAGCGAGAGAAAAAAAAGAGAGCGAGAGAAAAAAAAGAGAGCGAGAGAAAAAAAGAGAGCGAGAGAAAAAAAGAGAGCGAGAGAAAAAAAGAGAGCGAGAGAAAAAAAGAGAGCGAGAGAAAAAAAGAGAGCGAGAGAAAAAAAGAGAGCGAGAGAAAAAAAGAGAGCGAGAGAAAAAAAGAGAGCGAGAGAAAAAAAGAGAGCGAGAGAAAAAAAGAGAGCGAGAGAAAAAAAGAGAGCGAGAGAAAAAAAGAGAGCGAGAGAAAAAAAGAGAGCGAGAGAAAAAAAGAGAGCGAGAGAAAAAAAGAGAGCGAGAGAAAAAAAGAGAGCGAGAGAAAAAAAGAGAGCGAGAGAAAAAAAGAGAGCGAGAGAAAAAAAGAGAGCGAGAGAAAAAAAGAGAGCGAGAGAAAAAAAGAGAGCGAGAGAAAAAAAGAGAGCGAGAGAAAAAAAGAGAGCGAGAGAAAAAAAGAGAGCGAGAGAAAAAAAGAGAGCGAGAGAAAAAAAGAGAGCGAGAGAAAAAAAGAAAGCGAGAGAAAAAAAGAGAGCGAGAGAAAAAAAGAGAGCGAGAGAAAAAAAGAGAGCGAGAGAAAAAAAGAGAGCGAGAGAAAAAAAGAGAGCGAGAGAAAAAAAGAGAGCGAGAGAAAAAAAGAGAGCGAGAGAAAAAAAGAGAGCGAGAGAAAAAAAGAGAGCGAGAGAAAAAAAGAGAGCGAGAGAAAAAAAGAGAGCGAGAGAAAAAAAGAGAGCGAGAGAAAAAAAGAGAGCGAGAGAAAAAAAGAGAGCGAGAGAAAAAAAGAGAGCGAGAGAAAAAAAGAGAGCGAGAGAAAAAAAGAGAGAGAGAGAAAAAAAGAGAGAGAGAGAAAAAAAGAGAGCGAGAGAAAAAAAGAGAGCGAGAGAAAAAGAGAGCGAGAGAAAAAGAGAGCGAGAGAAAAAGAGAGCGAGAGAAAAAGAGAGCGAGAGAAAAAGAGAGCGAGAGAAAAAGAGAGCGAGAGAAAAAGAGAGCGAGAGAAAAAGAGAGCGAGAGAAAAAGAGAGCGAGAGAAAAAGAGAGCGAGAGAAAAAGAGAGCGAGAGAAAAAGAGAGCGAGAGAGAGAGAAAAAGAGAGAGAGAGAAAAAGAGAGAGAGAGAAAAAGAGAGAGAGAGAAAAAGAGAGAGAGAGAAAAAGAGAGAGAGAGAAAAAGAGAGAGAGAGAAAAAGAGAGAGAGAGAGAAAAAGAGAGAGAGAGAGAAAAAGAGAGAGAGAGAGAAAAAGAGAGAGAGAGAGAAAAAGAGAGAGAGAGAGAAAAAGAGAGAGAGAGAGAAAAAGAGAGAGAGAAAAAGAGAGAGAGAAAAAGAGAGAGAGAGAGAAAAAGAGAGAGAGAGAGAAAAAGAGAGAGAGAGAGAGCAAACCAGCAAGGAGTCAACTGGGCAGTGAATGACTTTAACAACATCCTATACACCATGGCAGAGCTAGCAGGCATCAGAAGAACCAACCCCAAGAAACCAACAAATAAACAAGGCCAAAAATGGTTTGACAAAGAATGTAAGTCACTACGCAACTCCCTAAGGGTAGCCTCAAACCAAAAGCACAGAGATCCAAACAACAGGGACCTAAGAGCGGCCCATGACATCCTACAGAGGCAATACAAACGCACTCTCAGGGAGAAAAAACAGAGGCATATCTGCCAAGAACTACAGAAGCTTGAGGACTCCCTCCAGGACAACTCATTCTGGGAGACCTGGAATCATATCGGCACAAAGCCCAAGCAGAGCACCCTCCACATCCAAAATGGCAACATCTGGCACAGCTACTTCAAAGGCCTCTACAAGAACATACCAGAAGAAGACCTAACCCCAGAACAGAAGCACCTAACCACTAAACTCAGAGACATGGAGGAGACAATCAAAGACTTCCAAAATCCTCTGGACATACCAATCAGTGTGATGGAAATAAAAGACAGTATCAAATTTATGAAATGCAAGAAGGCTGCGGGCAGTGACGGCATCCTGCCAGAGATGATCAAATTCAGTTCCCCAGATATACATGCAGCACTGGCAAAACTATTCACCCACATCCTGAGTGCTGGCTACTTCCCAAAAAGCTGGAATCAAGGTCTCATAACGCCCATCTACAAGAATGGAGACAGATATGATCCAGCAAACTACAGAGGAATATGTGTTAACAGCGTTCTGGGAAAACTATTTAACAGCATTATTAACAAAAGGATCATCACCTTCCTCACCCAGCGGGTCACCCTCAGCAGAAGCCAAGCTGGGTTCCTGCCAAACCATCGCACCACGGATCACATCTACACCCTGCAAAGCCTCATCAAGACCCACATCCATAGAAAAAAACAGGGGAAAATATTTGCATGTTTTGTGGACTTCAAGAAGGCCTTTGACTCAGTGTGGCACCCAGGTCTGTTCCTGAAACTCCTGGAGAGCGGAATAGGTGGCAGAACCTACGACGTCAACAAGAGCTCATACACTGAGAATCGGTGCAGCGTGAAGGTGAATGGAAAGAGGACGGCCTTCTTCCGGCAGTGCCGTGGGGTAAGACAGGGCTGCAGCCTGAGCCCAACTCTAACATCTACATAAATGGACTGGCAGCGGCCCTGGAATCCTCCTCTGCCCCAGGTCTCAGCCTACACGACCGAGAGGTGAAGATCCTGCTGTATGCAGATGACCTCCTGCTGCTTTCCCCAACCGAGAGAGGCCTCCAAGATAGCTTGGCCGTGCTGGAAACATTCAGCACCACATGGGCACTGCCCATCAACCAAAAGAAGACCAAAGTCATGGTGTTTCAAAAGAGGAGTTCTAAAGAAACCTCCACTTCCTCCCTCACACTAAATGGTGCCACGCTAGAGAAGACAAGCAGCTATACCTACCTCGGTCTGGAGCTAAGCCAAACCGGGAGCCTCAAGCAAGCAGCAGAGACCCTGAAAGGGAAAGCATGCAGAACCTTCTATGCCATCAGAAGACAAATGTACCACCTCAAACCACCGGTGAGAGTCTGGCTCAAGATATTCGACAGCGTCATCACACCTATACTGCTATATGGCAGCGAGGTATGGGGTCCAGCAACCTATCCAGACCAGAAAAAGTGGGATTCCAGCCCAACCGAAGTCTTCCATCTGGAGTTCTGCAAATATCTCCTCCAGGTACATCGCAGCACCTCAAACATAGCCTGTCGGGCAGAGCTGGGCCGATTCCCCTTATGGCTCACTATACACAAGAGGGCGCTATCACACCAGGCGCATATACAGAACAGCAACCCCAGCTCCTACCATCATAAAGCCCTGCTGAGCCAGAGCCAAGAGCAAGCCAGGAACCTCGGCAGCCAGCTCAACCAAAGTCAGCAACACACCCTAACTAAAGCCCAAATAAAAGAGATCTCAGAGAGCTGCAAGATGCAATACATAGAGGGTTGGAAGAGTGAATTGGAGAACTCCCAGAAACTCACCATCTACCGGTCACTGCGGAGGGACTACACACTGGCTCCATACCTGGAAAGGCTACGCCACCCCAAAGACAGGCAGACCCTGAGTATATACAGATTAAGCGCCCACAACCTAGAGGTGGAAACAGGGCGGCACCAACAGACATACAAGCCACGAGAGAACAGACTGTGCCAGCACTGCCAGCAGGGGGCTCTGGAAGATGAGGTGCATTTCCTGCTGCACTGCAACAAATACTCAGCAGTGAGGGACTCCCACTTCCAGAAACTTACCACCCATACCCCAGACTTCCCATCCATGGACGAGGAGAGGAAACTCTGCATCCTGCTGGGGGAAGAAGAATCAATGGTGGAGGTCGCCACCCAATATGTCACCACATGTCATAAGATGAGAGGAACTAAAGACCTCCAAATGGACAATCACTCCCCATCCCCACTACCCTAATCCACTCCCCTGCCACACTTCTTTTCTTGCTTTGGCAACACTAATTGTATTTTGGTCCTGCCAATAAAGCCTATTTGAATTTGAGAGAGAGAAAAAGAGAGAAAAAGAGAGAGAGAAAGAGAGAGAAAGAGAGAGAGAGAAAGAGAGAAAGAGAGAGAGAGAAAGAGAGAAAGAGAGAGAGAGAAAGAGAGAAAGAGAGAGAGAGAAAGAGAGAGATTTTCTCTACCGGCAGCCAGACAGAATTGGGGGTTAAATCACTACATGGCGGATCCGTGGGTAGAAAAAAACGTTGCAGGGTCCGTCCGGTCATGTCAGCAGACGCCAAAATCTTGGCGGATCCGCTGACATGCGGATGCAACGGACGACCATCAGTCAAAATCCGCCGATAATGCTAGTCAATGGGGAAAAAAAAAAAAACGGAAAAATGGCAGATACACTTTTTCTCCAAAACGGCGGATTTTGACTGATGGTCAATAACGGATGTGTGAAACAGGCCTAACTAGCTGTACGTGTGATCATACGATGGGATAGGTGAAATACTGCGCCACATATGTAGTGCAGGGCCTATCAGTCACCTTCGCAGTGGAATCTGATAGGCTACGGTATGTGGTAGCAACCCCTCAGCCCCCTATGGTCGCACTAAATGGGTGACAATGGGTAGAGTGAGGGAGCCCTCTGTCAAATTCCTGTAGACGACTGATGAAACCAAATGACAGCTCCCTACAATGCAAACTAGTCAAGCCTATGGACGGCAAAGTGAAACCTATAAAAGGAAAGTGCCCCCCACCTACAGGGACACATAGTGGATGGTCCATACGGTGTGGGGCTGCTTTGCGGCCCTTTGAGACTACAAATGGGCTTTTCAGAGCGATTTCTGCACCCAGCTTAGACTCCACAGGGTGAAAGAATAGGAAAGTTGTCTCTAATCTTTATTACCTGATGTTAGAAATACAGTAGTAACGATTAGACGTGACCTTCCTGGTTCCTGTAACCCCGGCGGTGCGGATGGCGGCGCTGCCTCTGAATGTGACATGGAGCAGAGAGATGACTCCATCCCTGCCGGCGAGAGCAGCCCCGGTCCATCTCCTGCTGAGCCGAGCACTAATCACCAGGTGGTACATTGGCACTGACCTTGGGCGCCAGTCACCAATACACAGTGTATGGCAGATGCCTGCAAGGTACTGCACTCTTGCTGCTGCAGAACTACCGCTCCTATCATGTATATGCTGGAAGTTGTAGTCCCACCAGTGCTGACTGATGCAAGAATTAAAAGTTTGTATTTGTTTTGCAAAACTGCCCAACCAGCACGGACTACGGAGAGAGGTCTGTAATCGTGTCCATGACATATACGGTGCTTCAATGGCGCCAATAACGTTCAGCACAATTGTAATGTGTAGTACATAAATGCTCATATAGAGGCCTGCAGCCGCAGAGTGACCAGCAGCAACATTCACAGAGACCCACCACACCAGACCCCTCCAGAGGCCAGCAACCACTCATTAAATGAAGGGAGAACCTGTCAGGAGAAGAGATTGCTACAGCGCTGATTTGGGGAAAATAAACGTCCACATTCACCTTCCCGGCTGGAAACTCATTTTCTAAGCAAAGGAAAACCTATATACAGTGGGGCAAAAAAGTATTTAGTCAGTCAGCAATAGTGCAAGTTCCACCACTTAAAAAGATGAGAGGCGTCTGTAATTTACATCATAGGTAGACCTCAACTATGGGAGACAAACTGAGAAAAAAAAAATCCAGAAAATCACATTGTCTGTTTTTTTTTCATTTTATTTGCATATTATGGTGGAAAATAAGTATTTGGTCAGAAACAAGCAATCAAGATTTCTGGCTCTCACAGACCTGTAACTTCTTCTTTAAGAGTCTCCTCTTTCCTCCACTCATTACCTGTAGTAATGGCACCTGTTTAAACTTGTTATCAGTATAAAAAGACACCTGTGCACACCCTCAAACACTCTGACTCCAAACTCCACTATGGTGAAGACCAAAGAGCTGTCAAAGGACACCAGAAACAAAATTGTAGCCCTGCACCAGGCTGGGAAGACTGAATCTGCAATAGCCAACCAGCTTGGAGTGAAGAAATCAACTGTGGGAGCAATAATTAGAAAATGGAAGACATACAAGACCACTGATAATCTCCCTCGATCTGGTGCTCCACGCAAAATCCCGCCCCGTGGGGTCAGAATGATCACAAGAACGGTGAGCAAAAATCCCAGAACCATGCGGGGGGACCTAGTGAATGAACTGCAGAGAGCTGGGACCAATGTAACAAGGCCTACCATAAGTAACACACTACGCCACCATGGACTCAGATCCTGCAGTGCCAGACGTGTCCCACTGCTTAAGCCTGTACATGTCCGGGCCCGTCTGAAGTTTGCTAGAGAGCATTTGGATGATCCAGAGGAGTTTTGGGAGAATGTCCTATGGTCTGATGAAACCAAACTGGAACTGTTTGGTAGAAACACAACTTGTCGTGTTTGGAGGAAAAAGAATACTGAGTTGCATCCATCAAACACCATACCTACTGTAAAGCATGGTGGTGGAAACATCATGCTTTGGGGCTGTTTCTCTGCAAAGGGGCCAGGACGACTGATCCGGGTACATGAAAGAATGAATGGGACCATGTATCGTGAGATTTTGAGTGCAAACCTCCTTCCATCAGCAAGGGCATTGAATATGAAACGTGGCTGGGTCTTTCAACATGACAATGATCCAAAGCACACCGCCAGGGCAACGAAGGAGTGGCTTCGTAAGAAGCATTTCAAGGTCCTGGAGTGGCCTAGCCAGTCTCCAGATGTCAACCCTATAGAAAACCTTTGGAGGGAGTTGAAAGTCCGTGTTGCCAAGCGAAAAGCCAAAAACATCACTGCTCTAGAGGAGATCTGCATGGAGGAATGGGCCAACATACCAACAACAGTGTGTGGCAACCTTGTGAAGACTTACAGAAAACGTTTGACCTCTGTCATTGCCAACAAAGGATATATCACAAAGTATTGAGATGAAATTTTGTTTCTGACCAAATACTTATTTTCCACCATAATATGCAAATAAAATGAAAAAAAAACAGACAATGTGATTTTCTGGATTTTTTTTTCTCAGTTTGTCTCCCATAGTTGAGGTCTACCTATGATGTAAATTACAGACGCCTCTCATCTTTTTAAGTGGTGGAACTTGCACTATTGCTGACTGACTAAATACTTTTTTGCCCCACTGTATATGTAACAGACACTACTAGTGGCCTGTCGGACCCCAGGTAGCGCACCGAACCTCCGCGACAGCCCAGTGCCACCACTGTGTGCTTCACTACTTGTTCTTCTGTGCCTACCACGCCACTGACACCAAACACGAAATCTGGCGCATGCCCGGCTCTGCACGTGAGGTATTCTCCCTTCTGTCTAGTGATGCCTTTGCCAAAAAAGGGGATATCATGTCTACATCAGGCAAATACAGGATGTCACAGGAGATACCAGTGAAGTAGCAGTGCAGAAGAGTAAGCACATGGGGAGGGGTACTAGGCAGGGATTAATACACATGACCAGCATCGGTCCGTCCCCTCCCAAGCAGCCTTCGCCGGCAAGGATTCTGGTTCTCCCCCCGGTGACCTTCGCCGGCAATGGTCCCCCCCTCTACTCATGGGCAGACTTGCCCGCAATAATCCCCCTCTGCACCCTCGTCAGCAATATTCCTCCCCAGCACCTCGGCAGTGATGGTCCCCCTCCATAGCACCTAGGAAGCCTCACCGGCAATGTTCATCAACCAGTACCTTGGCAGCAATGGTCCCCCTCCGCACTTGGGCAGACATGCCAGCAATAATCCCCCTCCGCACCCTTGCCGGCAATGTTCCTCCCCCAGCACCTAGGCAGCCTCACCGGCAATGGATCCCCCCACCTCCATCTCAGACGGCTTCCTATAGTTATAGAGGTAGGCCTTCCAGGAGGAGTAAAGAATTGACCGGTCTCTGCTGGAGGGGTGTTGTGTAGAGAGTGTGATAAAGGAAACCAGATACGCTTCTCACCAGCTTTGACCCGGTGTGTTGTCCGAAGCTCCTACGATCTACAAACATGGTGTCGATTTCATTTCCGTCACACGCCAGCAGCTTCGCTCGCTTCCCATTATACTACGAGAAAGGGAACAGACATGAGCAAGGACCGCCGGCATCACAGGTGTACGTACAGCGGCCGACACTGAACACTCACCTCCTCTACCAAACGAGCCTGTCCCTGCAATAACATGGGCATGAGAGCCTTCTGGAGGAGGTAGACCGAGCCGGGGTACAGCATCCGTCTGCCGAACGAGTGCGCCACAACGTAACTGCAGGAGAATCTCACATTACTACACACAAGTCTTCACCTTTCCACCCACAGTCACAACCTGTGACGTTCCCCACCTGATGATCTGACACGGCAGCTTCTGCACCTGCTGGAAGAAACCGTCAGCTGCGCCTCGTGTCCGGGGTTCGGCCTTAAGTAACGGTACACCTCCTCCAGCCAGGCCTAAACTCTTAGGATCTTTGCTGATAAGAGATAAGAAAGGTTTAAAGGGGGTTAGTCCCTTCTTCATGGAAGGACACAGTCGGATAGTTCCTGTAACTACAAGCACTTTTGCAATTTACTGCTTAATAAAATTTTCAGTTGTTCTTGAGATATTAACACATTTCTTTTGTTTACAGTTTGCTGCTGCAAGTTTCCTAGGTGGTCGGTTTCCTAGGCAACGAACTGTAAACAGAGAAAATCTTTAATATCTCAAGAACGGGTGCAAATTTTAATAAGCAGTAAATCGCAAAATTGCTTGTTTTTACAAGATCTATCCATTAATATCCATCTATGAAGACTGGAATTACCCTTTTAAAAGGCACTCCCTGCTTTACAGGCCATGCCATACATTTCTGATACCATGTGTGAACCATGAGTAAGACCTTCTAGGTCAAAACGCATTGGTTGGAGACCACCAGAGACCCCATCTGCCTGTATGTCCTTATTCATACTTTTTTCTTGTCCGATTTTAAGAATTTATAATAAATGATGAATTTTTAACTGAAGTCCAGCGCTGGAGATTCTATCTTTTATTTTGCTTCAGTCAACGCCCCTGATCAAGGTGACTCCGTGCGCAGGAGGATTATGGATCACAACTGAGACTGGTGAGCTGACCTCCCCTTATTTTCCCTATCCTTCTACAACTATACATTTCTGATAGGTGCAAGTCCCTGAGGTATGATCCTATGTCGGAAGCAGACTCCAGTCTTCAGCACATGCGCTGCTCATTCTTGTCTCTTCTATGGGAGTCCTCAAATAGCCGAGGAAGCAGGGGTGGCAATTTTAAGGACTCCCTTAGAAATGAATACCTATGGGTTCTTGTAATAGGCGCAGGTACTGGAGATATCACTAACAATTTTCTGCTAGTTTGGGGGGACGTACCTGCTGGCTTCATCCCATCGGAAATCCACCGGCCAACTGCGGAAGTCAAAGTTGAAATTGGACAACATTTTCTGTGCGTTGGAAAAAAAAGGGACAGATTGTAAAATGGACGCCAACACCTCCCGGATTTGTGAGACAGACCCCGATTGTGAGCTGTTCCCCACATCCCCAGCACATCACCGAGCCGGCATTACCTTGTTCTCAGGACAATCATCCATTTTGGTTCTCTGTAAAATGCTAATAAACTGGATATACTGAGGATTGCTCCATCTGCCCAACCCTGGAGAGAGAAACCGCATACGTCATGAGCTACAACCCCATAGCCAAGGGGCGTGCAGCCCCCACAATGCCGCCATATTAGATACTCAGGGTGGGGGGGGGTTAGGGTTATGTTCTGTCTACAGGGCCGAGGGCTCCGTGTATACGACCGCGCCGTCCCACCAGCAGTGCTGGTACCTCAAAGACCCCACAGTACGCGGGATCTGTTGAAGAAGGGTCTCACCTCTTAAACACGCGATTCCCGCCAGCAGGAACATGAGGGTCAGGCCGTACTGTGCGAGAGGTATCAGGCGGCTCGGAGTCACATACCCTGCGGAACAGAAAGAGTCAGCCGTAACCGTACAGGTCCAGACGACAACATTCTACGGTCAGAAAATAACGGCACATCCGCAACATGAGAACGTTCCGTCCGCCAGATCCACAGGGTGCTGCAAGGATGACCGGGCGCAAACATGGTGTCAGATCAGCAATGCACAAGCTCAACAGCTCCCCCATAAGTGCAGTGAGGATGGAGGCCTAGGAACTTTCCACCGTGTGATTGCTCGTAATATAAACTGCAATACTCTCCAGTGCACAGTGAATATCCGATCTCCTATGGTGCTAACACTCACTAGGTGCCATGGGAGCACCAAGATGGCGGTGACGTAGGTCTTTCAGAACCATTTACATGTCACGGTCAGAGCGTAGGGGTGGCATTTCAGTGGTAAAACATCAGCGATCGGCGCTCAGCTGTACCAGTTAGGAGGCAAGCGCCGGCTGTGTAACGCAGTCTGTATCCGCCCTGTATGGAGCGATCTCTGTATACATCCGCACACGGCGGAGGACGGACAAATACATTATATGTCGGAAAGGGCGCAGTCAGAAGGGGGTACAAGTCACAACAAGAAGATGGGAACACAGTACTCGGACTGGCCGGCGGCTCTACCCACCCAAGCGTTAAAGAATGTGTTTATATGCATCTGCCATGCCCGGGTGGGGACAGCCGCCGGCCAGTCCGAGCACACCCTTCCCATCTTGTTCCGATTCATACTGCACCCTCATAGTAAAAGAATAAAATACAAAACGGCAAATTTTGGTGGAATTCATTCTTGCACAGATGGACCAAGATGCCTCAATCTCCTATGGAGCCCGTGGCGATTAGTAAAGGTGAGGCATCTTAATCCAGGTCTATTCAGGTTAGGGACGGACTTGTTAAAATTGTGGCAAAAAAACAGGGTGTATGATGCCATAGAAGAGAAACCCACCACAAAGATATGACCTTAGAGGGGACATTGGTGGGGGTCCGGGAGATTCCGGTGCTACCTACCTTTTCTATACATATAGAAGGCAACGAGGGGCGAGGAATAGTACGAAATGGTCCACAGGACGGAGACCTGGGGGAGAGAGCAGCAGCTTAGGAACATCAAACAAGAGAAAGCCTCACATCAGCAGCTCCTACAGCCGGGCACCAGGGTATGAACGTGGCCCAAACTGGCGATCACCGCAGGTCGGCATATAACGAGACCACACTGAGCCCCCCAGAGCTGCAGGAGCCCCTATGCCCTATGGGGGGACAGCACTTACCCATGCCAGGATGCTGTCTGTGTGTTTCTCCAAAGCTTTTGGTTGATAAAACGATGCCTGCAAAATAGAAAAATAATTAATTTTTGGGGTCCATGACATTGGTGGCGGCCGAAGCTCTTAAAGGGGTTAATCCCACCTTCTCTTGATGGTAAAATTGACAAAGTTCAACTTTGCAAGTTGCTAAAATCTTCCCTGTTCTCAAGAAATTCTCTACAGTTTACTACTTGTGGCCAAAGTTACCGTCCACCTCTGCAGTCCATCAGCAGTGGACACGGAGCGCAGCACTTGCAAGCTCTCTGCTGTAGAAACTGGAGATGGCCGGATCCAGCGATCTCCAGCGCCCTCCGAAAGCTGCCAGACACAGCGGTACTCATGAGAGCACAGTTCGGGTGAGCGGCTCATACTGCCGATCCGAACTGTCAATCATCAGGAGGGCACCGACCCCGGAGAGTAGAAAGCCGGGAGGTAGAGGAGCGGCGCGCTCCTGATGGAAGAAGAGAAGACAATCCCTGCACACGGCTTGTCCTCCGACATCAATCACAGGAAAGGGCCACCACATCAGCACCGGGTCACAGGGCCCCTTGTGACGGGGCGGTGGTGCCCGTGTGTGACCACCCTACTGTCTATAGGTGCGGAGATCACACAGGGGACGGGGCAGTCGGACCCCACGTTTTAGACATTATACTGGAAACATATTGGGAGGACGGCCCCTTTAAAGGCTCGTACCCAGATAATCCATGGAATCAAGGGTTAACTTCCCAACGGTCCCAGGAATGGGGAGGTCTATGTGAATGAAGCGAGGGGCACAAGCTGGGGTTCTGCTATAATCAGAGGGGGCTCTGCAGTTGCTGGGGGTCCCAGTAATCAGGAAGTCATTCCTTAGCCCATGAATAGGGCAGGGAACGTTCCAGCCACTGGGAACCCTATCGATCCGGAGAACGAAGAGCCCCCTGTGAATGGAGGTGCACCCGCTATCATTAGAGGGGTCTCCACTGATCGTGGGGGTGCCAGCAAGCATTACGTTACTCCGTGGCCCATGGATAGGAGGGAACCACCAGGCAGAGCCCCCTATAGTGGGAACCGGACCCCCGCCATGTTCCCAGCTCCGCTTGCTGTCATAGACTGATGACCGGCTGTATTCACTGACGGCGGCAGAAGAGGAGCGGGGGGGGGAACCGAAAGAGAAAGTGGGAAGGGATGCGACAGCACCGGGAGCGGCCGGCACCGGAGGGGCGCCGATCTCTTACCCAGGAGCTCTCGGAGTCTCCTTCCTGCAGGGGCCGGCCTCTCCCGATCGCCGCCCGCCCGTTCACCCGGTAAACCCGATAGAGCCGCGGTCCCCGGATGCACAGGTAGAGCAGCCCGAAGCCCCGGATCCATCTCCGCATGAGGCCCTCGCCTCCAGCTTCCATGTTTCCCCCTCTCACAGACCCGGATCAGACCGGACCGTTAGGAGGAAAGCGGAGACAAGAAGCGGCAGCCCGGACGTGACTGACAACTGCATTCACCAATCACAGCACAGCAACAAAAGAAGGGGCGGGGCGCACAGTGACAGTGGGGCGGAGTCTAAACTCCCATACCGGACAGCTGATTGGATAACCGAGACAACGGGCCGGGTCTAATTGAGGGCGGTACCTCCAGATGAGTCCGCTGAGTAACAGCTGAACTTATCACGAGCCACAGAAATAGGGAAGTAAGCGTCTGATTGGACAGTACAGAGGGCGGGGCGAAAGCGAGCGCGCTCTATTTCCGTTTCATGTCTTAGCAACCCTGATAACAGACGGTCACATGACCGGAAGTCGCTTTATGTAGACGCCATTTGGTTTTTTTCCATTTTTTTCTTCCTGCTTTATTGGTCGTGTCGTCTTAGGAACAAGGAGTGAGCTGTTCCCGCACACCCAGTGCGCGGCCCTGTGCTGGTCTATGGCAGAGAGCAGCCATGTTTTCTATTTCTGTACACCCCCTTTAATTCCTGCTGCAATTTCCTTTCTTTATTTTTCCATGCACACAGGCGAACACGGCTTGTTTTCTGCGGGTTGTGGTTCTGACTGACACTGGGAATAAAGGCCGAGAATGAAGATAGGAAAAAGTTTATTATCTTCTTTTTATTTCTTATCACCCCTTTATTTGTGCCCCGGCGACTTGTTACTCCACGTCGGCGCTGTTATTCATTTTATTTGTTAAAACTCAGAATTGAGTAATAAAAGCGCAATTTTGTTTAGTTTTTGCTGTTTTTTAAGAGCTGCTTCTTCGATTTGTCAGCCGATGGCTGTGAAGGTGAGCTGACTGCCCATTGCTGTCATTCTGGGTACAGACAATATTTTTAGCTCATTTTTCGGATGGGGATGAGACGTAATTGCGTTTTTTTTTTTTACTATGACATTTTTCTTAATAGCAGCCATCGGCGCTGGCTGCAGATTCTGGCTGCATTACGATGTGTGTGCACATGTTGAGTATTTGCAAAAGAAATTCTGCACCAAAAAAGCTGAGTAATTTGTGTATTTTTGCCTCATTTTTATGCATCTTAAATCTTGCGGGGCGCAACTGATTGTGGACGGTTTATCTTGAAATTCATTTTTTTCCACTTTTGGATTATGATCTCAACAGTGCTCACTGGAAGTTTTAGTAGTTTAGAAATTCTTCTGTAACCAACGCCATGAGTATGTTTTGCAACAATAAGGTTGTGAAGGTCTTGAGACAGCTCCCTGGTTTTATCCATCATGTGATGTTTCTTGTGTGGCACCTTGATAATGATACACCTTTTTATAGGCCATCAGATGAACCAGCTGATATTCTTTTTTATCTAAGTGGGAGGATTGCTTTCTAATTACTGATAGATTTCAACTGGTGTCTTGACTTTCCAGGGCTTTTTGCACCTCTCTTTCTTCATGTGATTATTACCTCTTGTGTAATTTCTCATTACACATAATGTGTGGACATCTATGGGTGATTTATTTGCCTGTGTAGATTGAATGGGTTGTTATCGACATCTGGTGAGAATTTCATGTCAGTAGCACCTTTAGAAATAGATTTACTTAGAGAATTGGTGACGTCCGTGTTCATTACTTATTTCACCCGCTGCACATGGCGGTCTGGTTTGGGTTAGGAGACCCGTGACCGGTCTGTCAGTACTCATATCGTGATATACGGCCATATGAATTCGGCATAAGAAAACTAGGACAGTACTGTAGGAACAAGAATGCAGACATTACGGGATGGGTTAGGGTAGGTTTTGTGATCCCTTTAATCGAAATCACTCACTCATCTTTGCCAACAACTTAAAGTCGGCAGAGAAGCATCCAGATGTATTAGCCAAACATCCACAAGCTATCAATGTCCCTTCTTGAACCCATTCCTCCTCTTCTACAACCATAGGAATTGTTTAAAAAAAAAAAAAAAAAAAGCAAAATCACAAGGTTCATCTGATTCAACACTTGGTTAATGTGTGGTTACAGATCAGCATGGCCTCATTGGTCCAAGTGCAATCTGATTTTTTTATCAGATTGCACTCTTCCGTTTTATGTGCTAGGGTGAGCGAGCCCTTAACCTGTAGTCCTTTCATCCCGCAAATGATCTAGGTTATTTATTGGGTGAGGCCACAGCCTTTGGCATCTGGAGTTTGGTCTTCTATAATTTGTGGCACATCAATGATGAATCAACATTTGGTGATCAGATCAGGACCGGTTCTGGTCATACGCACTCACGCTTCAGTAATGGGTCTCTCGGCTTTTAGGCCCTCATTGTTTATAGGACTACACCTTTCCTGATGATAGAGCCCCTCATACACATTGCCGATGTCATTGATTTCTGCCGACCATCTTATGTGGGCTTAAATATAAAGAAAAAAGCACTATGCTGCATCCTGACCAACCCAAGAAGCCTAAGAAAATTGACAAATGTGAATTAATAAGTGGGTTGTCCACAGATAAAGGAATATCCAGCTAATACAGTTGTGCTCAAAAGTTTACATACCCTGGCAGAATTTTTGCTTTCTTGGCCTTTTCTCAGAGAATATGAATGATAACACCAAACCTTTTTCTTCACTCATGGTTAGTGGTTGGGTGAAGCCATTTATTGTCAAATTACTGTGTTTTCCCTTTTTAACCCCTTCCTGCCATCCGACGTACTATCCCGTCCACGGTACCCGGGCCCGTATGACCGGGGACGGGATAGTACGTCGGGCCCTTTAATGCGATACCGCGACTAAAGTCGCGGTGATCGCATTAAAATTCCGACGCCATCTCACCTTAGAAAAGATGGCGTCGGCATCCCGGGCTGCGATCCCGCCCCCCCGGCATCCAGAGCGCTGTGATTGGCTGTTCAATTCTGAACAGCCAATCGCAGCGTTTCTCATTGTTTCAGCCAATCAGCTTGGCTGAAACAATGATGTCCTAGGCGGGGATCGAGTACCGATGTACTCGATCCTAGAGCCGGTGCCTGGCAACGCCAGGCACCGGCAAAAAGCACCCGGATTGGCGCGATCGCCGATCTGATCGATCGCGCCAATCGCAGTGCACAGCGGCGCTATATCGCCGCTGTGCCCTGCCAGTACCGGCCAGGATCGGTGCTATATTAGCACCGATCGTGCTGGAGCCTGATGCAGGCCCAGTAGGGCCTGCAGGAGTTGGCTGGCGCGATCGATTAGATCGGCGATCGCGCCAACCACAGGGCACAGCTGCGGTCACCATGTGACCGCTCTGTGCCCTGCTGGTGACCTGGGCATGACCTGCCTAGTAATCGGAGCTGTGAGCTCCGATTCTAGGCAGTTGCCATGGTCACCAGGCAGATCAGGGATTGGTGGGATCGATGTAATCATTCGATCCCACCAATGACAGGTCACAGCAGCGATGTGACCGCTCTGTGACCTGCCCCCTGACCTGCCTCTGACCTGTCTGACCTGTCTGCAGGGGTCCTCACTCTAGCTGAGGATTCCTGCAGAGAGGTCGGACGCAGCAAGAGCTCCTGTGCTGGGTATTGTGGTGCCACAGCTTGTAGCATCACAATCCCTGCAGAAGAAAGAAGAAGAAAGAAAACTACAATTGTAAGTGTTAATTGATCCCTGATCCCCTGCCCAATCTATCTTCACCCCCCCAATCTATCTTCATCCCCCCATCCCCCCTCCACCCCCCCTCTTACCCCCCTTTTACCCCCCTCCACCCCACTTTTGCGTCACCTCCGTGCGCAGCCGGCGAGTGTTGATCGGTGACGCAGTTCACCGATCAACACTCGCGCTCACTTTTTTTTCCTTAGCCCCCTTTGCGCCACTTCCGTTCACCCATTCCGCAGCCGCAAAAGTTGGATAAGTGACACACGTCACTTATCCAAGCTTGTGCCTGCCGTTTTTCATTTTTTTCACCCCCCTTTGTGCCACCTAACTACAACCCTAACTGTTGATCCCTGCCCAATCTATCTTCATCCACCCCAATCCCCCCATCCCCCTTCCCCCTATTTTTACCCCCCTCCACCCCACTTTTGCGCCACCTCCGTGCGCAGCTGCCGAGCGTTGATTGGTGACGAGGTTCACCGATCAACACTTGAACTCGTTTTTTTTTCCTTAGCCCCCTTTGCGCCACTTCCGTACACACATCCCGCAGCCGCAAAAGTTGGATAAGTGACACACGTCACTTATCCAAGCTTGTGCCTGCCGCTTTTCATTTTTTTCACCCCTCTTTGTGCCACCTAACTACAACCCTAACTGTTGATCCCTGCCCAATCTCTCTTCATCCACCCCAATCCCCCCATCCCCCTTCCCCCTATTTTTACCCCCCTCCATCCCACTTTTGCGCCACCTCCGTGCGCAGCCGCCGAGCGTTGATTGGTGACGCAGTTCACCGATCAACACTTGAGCTCGCTTTTTTTTCCTTAGCCCCTCCGTACACACATCCCGCAGCTGCGAAACTTGGATAAGTGACACAGTTCACTTATCAGAGTTTGCCGTTTTCCTTTTTTTTTTTTTTTCCACCCCCCCCTTGCACCACCCCGTGCGCACATCAAGCAGCCTAGTTTTGATAAGTGACACTTATCAGCTAGGGCCTGCTGTTTTATACTTTTTTCCACAGCTTTTTCTTTACAGAAAGTTTACACCAATCACTCCCCCCCCCTCACGTACACATACAGTTTTCAATAAAGTGTACACCCAAGCACCATATTTACACAAAAATGTCATCAAATTCATCCCAACAGCGCTATTCAGTGGAGGAGGCATATGCTTTACTTGCCTCCGAAACTGATAGCGATTTGGATGACGATCCGACTTTTCTTTATTTTTCGGATTCTTCATCCTCTTCTTCTTCCTCTTCTCCCTCCTCATCTTCCTCCTCGGGTCCTGCGGAACCGCCACGCAGACGCTCCAGGACAGAAGATGAGGCAGCGCCCACCATGCCCGCAGCTGACCCAGTGCTCCCCGTATGGACCTCGCCCCCCGAAAATTACGAGCCACTGATTCCTGATTTTGTGGCAGAATCAGGAATCAAGTTTGACACCACCGGCCTCACAGAAATTGACTTTTTCAAAGTCTTTTTCTCTGAGGATTTTGTTAACCTCATGGTGGAGCAAACTAATTTGTACGCTCGTCAATTTTTGGAGCAAAACCCGCGTTCAACATTTTCAAACTGGTCTCCTGTAGACGCAGTTGAAATGACGCAGTTTTGGGGCCTGGTCCTCCATATGGGGATACTGAAGAAGCCGGAAATTCGGCAATATTGGAGTGTTGATATTTTATACAACACTCCAGTGTTCCGAATGGTCATGGCCCGGACGCGTTTTGAGGCTATCCACAAGTTTCTGCATTATACTGATAATGCAGCGTGTCCCGCACAAGATGACCCCAACTTTGACCGTCTGTTCAAAGTTCGGCCGGTCATCGAACACTTCAACAAAAAGTTTGCTGAAGTGTACGTGCCCCAAAGGGACATCTGCGTGGATGAGTCCTTGGTTCACTTCAAGGGAAGGCTGCGATTCCGTCAATACCTGCCCAGTAAGAGGGCCAGGTACGGAATCAAACTCTATAAGTTGTGTGAGAGTACCTCAGGGTACACCCACAAGTTTAGAGTTTACGAAGGGAAGGACACCCGGATTGAACCCCCTGAGTGTCCTCCTTTCCTGGGAGTGAGTGGGAAAATTGTGTGGGATTTGGTGCACCCACTGCTGGATAAAGGTTATCACCTCTACACTGATAACTTTTATACCAGCATCCCACTCTACAAATCCCTCTCTGAGCGACGTACCGCAGCCTGCGGTACTGTCCGCAAAAATCAGAGAGGCCTCCCGAAGACGCTACTTGGGCAGATGCTCCGAAAAGGTGAGAGCAGAGCCCAATGTAGCGACCACCTGCTGGTGGTCAAGTACAAGGACAAGAGAGATGTCCATCTCTTGACCACCATACACGGTGATGGCAGTACCCTCTGCACTGTACGGGGTACCTCTACACAGGTCCTCAAACCGACATGTGTAGTGGGGTACAACAAAAAAATGGGGGGAGTTGATCTCTCCGATCAACTCCTCCAACCGTACAATGCATTGAGGAAGGCCAAGGTGTGGTACAAAAAGCTGGCTGTGCACATCGTCCAAATGGCAATGCTCAACGCATTCCTGCTGTCACAATGTGCATGCCCCAGCGATACGGCGTACCTTCATTTCCAGGAGGTAGTGGTTAAGGCCATGATGTTTGGCGCTCAGGAAGGAGCGGGCCCCAGTACTTCAGGAACTGAAGGTGCTCGTATTGTCCCAGGTCAGCATTTTCCGGGGGTGGTCCCGCCAACCCCAAGAAAAGGTAAGCCGCAAAAAAGGTGTCGAGTGTGTTACAAAAAAGGAATACGCAGGGACACCACTTACCAGTGCGACACCTGCCCCGAAAAACCTGGCCTGTGCATGAAGGATTGCTTCAAATTGTACCACACCTCCATGCACTACTAATTTACATTAGATTAGTTGGGGGCACATCTAGATTTGTTCATTGGGGGTCTAGTATCCAAAATGATGTCATATGTGGGTTTTTTTCCTGTTTAGGCACATCAGGGACTCTGCAAATGGAACATGACGCCAGCAGACCATCAAAGTCTGCATTCCAAAACAACACTACTTCCCTTTCGAGCCCCAACGTGTGCCTAAACAGTTTTTTCCCACATGTGGGGTACCAGAGTACCCAGGACAAATTGGACAACGACTTTTGGGGTCCAATTTCTCCTGTTACTCTTGGGAAAATTAAAAATTGGGGACTAAATGATCATTTATGTGGGAACAAAACAGGATTTTATATTTTCACGCCTGGGCATTATAATCTTTAGTGAAACACTTGGGGGTTCAAAGTGCTCACCACACATCTAGATAAGTTCCTTAGGGGGTCTAGTTTCCAAAATGGGGTCACTTATGGGGGGTTTCTACTGTTTAGGAACATCAAGGGCTCTGCAAATGGAACATGACGCCCGCAGACCATTCCATCAAAGTCTGCTTTCCAAAACGTCATTACTTCCCTTTCGAGCCCTGACGTGTGCCCAAACAGTAGTTTTCTCCCACATGTGGGGTATCAGGGTACTCAGGACAAATTGGACAACAACTTTTGGGGTCCAATTTCTCCTGTTACTCTTGGGAAAATTAAAAATTGGGGACTAAATGATCATTTATGTGGGAACAAAACAGGATTTTATATTTTCACGCCTGGGCATTATAATCTTTAGTGAAACACTTGGGGGTTCAAAGTGATCACCACACATCTAGATAAGTTCCTTAGGGGGTCTAGTTTCCAAAATGGGGTCACTTATTGGGGGTTTCTACTGTTTAGGAACATCAAGGGCTCTGCAAATGGAACATGACGCCCGCAGATCATTCCATCAAAGTCTGCTTTCCAAAACGTCATTACTTCCCTTTCGAGCCCTGACGTGTGCCCAAACAGTAGTTTTCTCCCACATGTGGGGTATCAGGGTACTCAGGACAAATTGGACAACAACTTTTGGGGTCCAATTTCTCCTGTTACTCTTGGGAAAATTAAAAATTGGGGACTAAATGATCATTTATGTGGGAACAAAACAGGATTTTATATTTTCACGCCTGGGCATTATAATCTTTAGTGAAACACTTGGGGGTTCAAAGTGCTCACCACACATCTAGATAAGTTCCTTAGGGGGTCTAGTTTCCAAAATGGGGTCACTTATTGGGGGTTTCTACTGTTTAGGAACATCAAGGGCTCTGCAAATGGAACATGACGCCCGCAGATCATTCCATCAAAGTCTGCTTTCCAAAACGTCATTACTTCCCTTTCGAGCCCTGACGTGTGCCCAAACAGTAGTTTTCTCCCACATGTGGGGTATCAGGGTACTCAGGACAAATTGGACAACAACTTTTGGGGTCCAATTTCTCCTGTTACTCTTGGGAAAATTAAAAATTGGGGACTAAATGATCATTTATGTGGGAACAAAACAGGATTTTATATTTTCACGCCTGGGCATTATAATCTTTAGTGAAACACTTGGGGGTTCAAAGTGCTCACCACACATCTAGATAAGTTCCTTACGGGGTCTAGTTTCCAAAATGGGGTCACTTATTGGGGGTTTCTACTGTTTAGGAACATCAAGGGCTCTGCAAATGGAACATGACGCCCGCAGACCATTCCATCAAAGTCTGCTTTCCAAAACGTCATTACTTCCCTTTCGAGCCCTGACGTGTGCCCAAACAGTAGTTTTCTCCCACATGTGGGGTATCAGGGTACTCAGGACAAATTGGACAACAACTTTTGGGGTCCAATTTCTCCTGTTACTCTTGGGAAAATTAAAAATTGGGGACTAAATGATCATTTATGTGGGAACAAAACAGGATTTTATATTTTCACGCCCGGGTGTTATAAACTTCTGTGAAGCCCTTGGGGGTTCAAAGTGCTCACCACACATCTAGATAAGTTCCTTAGGGGGTCTAGTTTCCAAAATGGGGTCACTTGTGGGGGGTTTCCACTGTTTAGGCACATCAGACGCTCGTCAAACGTGACATGGCGTCCGATCTCAATTCCAGCCAATTTTAGGTTGAAAAAGTCAAACGGGGCTCCTTCCCTTCTGAGCCCTGCCATGTGCCTAAACAGTGGTTCCCCCCCACATATTGGGTATCAGCGTACTCAGGACAAATTTGACAACAACCTTTGGGGTCCAATTTCTCCTGTTACCCTTGGGAAAACAAAATATTGGGGACTAAATGATCATGTTTGTGGAAAAAATATGATTTTTTATTTTCACGCCTGGGTGTTATAAACTTCTGTGAAGCCCTTGGGGGTTCAAAGTGGTCACCACACATCTAGATAAGTTCCTTAGGGGGTCTAGTTTCCAAAATGGGGTCACTTGTGGGGGGTTTCCACTGTTTAGGCACATCAGACGCTCGTCAAACGTGACATGGCGTCCAATCTCAATTCCAGCCAATTTTAGGTTGAAAAAGTCAAACGGGGCTCCTTCCCTTCTGAGCCCTGCCATGTGCCTAAACAGTGGTTCCCCCCCACATATTGGGTATCAGCGTACTCAGGACAAATTTGACAACAACCTTTGGGGTCCAATTTCTCCTGTTACCCTTGGGAAAACAAAATATTGGGGACTAAATGATCATGTTTGTGGAAAAAATATGATTTTTTATTTTCACGCCCGGGTGTTATAAACTTCTGTGAAGCCCTTGGGGGTTCAAAGTGGTCACCACACATCTAGATAAGTTCCTTAGGGGGTCTAGTTTCCAAAATGGGGTCACTTGTGGGGGGTTTCCACTGTTTAGGCACATCAGACGCTCGTCAAACGTGACATGGCGTCCAATCTCAATTCCAGCCAATTTTAGGTTGAAAAAGTCAAACGGGGCTCCTTCCCTTCTGAGCCCTGCCATGTGCCTAAACAGTGGTTCCCCCCCACATATTGGGTATCAGCGTACTCAGGACAAATTTGACAACAACCTTTGGGGTCCAATTTCTCCTGTTACCCTTGGGAAAACAAAATATTGGGGACTAAATGATCATGTTTGTGGAAAAAATATGATTTTTTATTTTCACGCCCGGGTGTTATAAACTTCTGTGAAGCCCTTGGGGGTTCAAAGTGCTCACCACACATCTAGATAAGTTCCTTAGGTGGTCTAGTTTCCAAAATGGGGTCACTTGTGGGGGGTTTCCACTGTTTAGGCACATCAGACGCTCGTCAAACGTGACATGGCGTCCGATCTCAATTCCAGCCAATTTTAGGTTGAAAAAGTCAAACGGGGCTCCTTCCCTTGTGAGCCCTGCCATGTGCCTAAACAGTGGTTCCCCCCCACATATTGGGTATCAGCATACTCAGGACAAATTTGACAAGAACCTTTGGGGTCCAATTTCTCCTGTTACCCTTGGGAAAACAAAATATTGGGGACTAAATGATCATGTTTGTGGAAAAATTATGATTTTTTATTTTCACGCCCGGGTGTTATAAACTTCTGTGAAGCCCTTGGGGGTTCAAAGTGGTCACCACACATCTAGATAAGTTCCTTAGGGGGTGTAGTTTCCAAAATGGGGTCACTTGTGGGGGGTTTCCACTGTTTAGGCACATCAGACGCTCGTCAAACGTGACATGGCGTCCGATCTCAATTCCAGCCAATTTTAGGTTGAAAAAGTCAAACGGGGCTCCTTCCCTTCTGAGCCCTGCCATGTGCCTAAACAGTGGTTCCCCCCCACATATTGGGTATCAGCGTACTCAGGACAAATTTGACAACAACCTTTGGGGTCCAATTTCTCCTGTTACCCTTGGGAAAACAAAATATTGGGGACTAAATGATCATGTTTGTGGAAAAAATATGATTTTTTATTTTCACGCCTGGGTGTTATAAACTTCTGTGAAGCCCTTGGGGGTTCAAAGTGGTCACCACACATCTAGATAAGTTCCTTAGGGGGTCTAGTTTCCAAAATGGGGTCACTTGTGGGGGGTTTCCACTGTTTAGGCACATCAGACACTCGTCAAACGCGACATGGCGTCCGATCTCAATTCCAGCCAATTTTAGGTTGAAAAAGTCAAACGGGGCTCCTTCCCTTCTGAGCCCTGCCTTGTGCCCAAACAGTGGTTCCCCCCCATATATTGGGTATCAGCATACTCAGGACAAATTTGACAACAACTTTTGGGGTCCAATTTCTCCTGTTACCCTTGGGAAAATAAAAAAATTGTTGCTAAAATCTTATTTTTGTGACTAAAAATGTTCATTTTTTCCTTCCACGTTGCTTCTGCTCCTGTGAAGCACCTGAAGGGTTAATAATCTTCTTGAATGTAGTTTTGAGTAGCTTCAGGGGTGCAGTTTTTAGAATGGTGTCACTTTTGGGTATTTTCTGCCATATAGACCCCTCAAAGTGACTTCAAATGTGAGGTGGTCCCTAAAAAAAATGGTTTTGTAAGTTTTGTTGTAAAAATTAGAAATCGCTTGTCAAATTTTAACCCTTATAACTTCCTAACAAAAAAAAATGTTGTTTCCCAAATTGTGCTGATGTAAAGTAGACATGTGGGAAATGTTATTTAGTAACTATTTTGTGTCACATATTTCTCTGTTTTAAGGGCATACAAATTCAAAGTTTGAAAATTGCAAAATTTTCAAAATTTTTGCGATATTTCTGTTTTTTTCATAAATAAATGCAAGTTATAGCGAAAATTTTTTACCACTAAAGTGAAGTACAATATGTCACGAGAGAACAATCTCAGAATCGCCTAGATCCGTTGAAGCGTTCCAGAGTTATAACCTCATAAAGGGACAGTGGTCAGAATTGTAAAAATTGGCCCGGTCATGAACGTGCAAACCACCCTTGGGGGTGAAGGGGTTAAATCACAATGACAACCCAAAACATCCAAATGACCCTGATCAAAAGTTCACATTCCCTGGTGATTGTGGCCTGATAACATGCACAGAAGTTGACACAATTGGGATTGAATAGCTACTAAAGGTAACATCCTCAACTGTGACAAATGCCAGGAAAATTGTTCGGGATGCAAAGAGAAACCCACAAATAACATCAGCTGAAATACTGGACTCTGAAAACTAGTGGTGTGGCTGTGTCAAGATGTACAGTAAGGAGGCACTTGAAGAAAAATGGGCTGCATGGTCGAGTCGCCAGAAGAAAGCCATTACTGCACAAATGCCACAAAGTATCTCACCTACAATACGCAAAACAGCACAGAGACAAACCTCAAAACTTCTGGAACAAGGTAATTTGGAGTGATGAGACCAAAATTGAACTTTCTGGCCACAACCATAAATGTTACATTTGGAAAGAGGTCAACAAGGCCTATGATGAAAGGAACACCATTCCTACTGTAAAGCACGTCGGACATGTTACACTGCCGCCTGACTGCGCCTTGCCTTTTTTTTTTTTTCCATCCATGGTATTTTTTGGTAGATACTTTTAGGCGGCACACCTTAGTGTTTCATACCTTATTTATTACATTTGAAATTTCCTTTGTAGATAGGTTATCTGGATGGTCACTATGGCCGCCCTGTTATCTTACAGGAGACATAATCTCATCCAGAAACAGGAAACGTCACACCTTTATGTATAGTTCTGTCTAAAGTCCGAATTACAGGAAAATTAAATGAACTTGTGGAGTCTGTAGGGGTGAAAATGTACGGAAGAAAAAACATTGTTAGGATCTTACTATAATATATCACAGATTTTACGGATAATCTATCACAAAGCCAAATAGATGAGGCAGCAAATCACGATGGAGGGAGATTTTAATACAAGTCTTCATCTACCCATATGTACTGTATATGAGAGGGGTAATGTGCTTCTTCACTCACCGGTGTTCAGGGGTGACTGCTACTTCTGCCCCAATGTAGAGGCATCCCTAGAATCCCTACATATTGTATGTCAGACAAGTATTGCGAACAGAGCCTTAAAGATATTTTTAGCATATAGCACAAACAGGTCTGACCTTGAAAGAAACAGATGTGATGGAAATTTCATTGTTTTCTTCTGCCCATTTAGGCTGATTCCACACATCCGACATTCACAGATTACGATGTTCAGACCAATCATGAGGTCTCCAGACCTGAACGCAAAAGGATCATGAGCATACAGTATATGAGGCTGTTCATTTTATGGCAGGAGACTTGTGGATGTGTGAAAGGAGACCCTCCCATGGACAGTTTGTGGGGTGATATTTAGGTTAAGGCTGAGGAAACACTGTGACAGCTGTCGCATGACCAATGATTGTTAGTTGCCACTGCTAAATCGCAATACAATGGGATCACAAGAAATCCAATTGCATTTTTTGTGACTTACTTGCATCCTCGAGGTCTCAATATGTTCCCATTCATCTGCATTGCAATATAGCAGCGAAACCTAGCTGCTGAGTTGTTGCTCTCCTATGGCCTCCTCCACATCCCCTGGTGTACTGGCCTGTGGTCTGGTAGCGCCTCCAGCCTCTGGACACTACGCTGACAGACACAGCGAACCTTCTTGCCACAGCTCGCATTGATGTGCCATCCTGGATGAGCTGCACTACCTGAGCCACTTGTGTGGGTTGTAGAGTCCATCTCATGCTACCACGAGTGTAAAAGCACAACCAACATTCAAAAGTGACCAAAACATCAGCCAGAAAGCATTGGTACTGAGATGTGGTCTGTGGTCCCCACCTGCAGAACCACTCCTTTATTGAGGGTATCTTGATAATTACCAATAATTTCCATCTGTTATCTATTCCAATTGCACAACAGCATGTGTAATTGATTGTCAATCCGTGTTGCTTCCTAAGTGAACAGTTTGATTTCACAGAAGTTTGTGTACTTGGAGTTATATTCTGTTATTTAAGTGTTCCCTTTATTTTTTGAGCAGTGTATATATATATATATATATATATATATATATATATGTCCTCCAACTTGCTATGTATGTCCCTCATCCTAGCCCCATCCTGGTATTTGAATATATATATATACACACGTGGTCAAAATTGTTGGTGCTCCTCGTTTAATGACAGAAAAACCCACAATGGTGACAGAAATAACTTGAATCTGGCGAAAGTAATAATGAATCAAAAATCTATGAAAATGAAGAAATGAAAGTCAGACATTGATTTTCAACCATGCTTCCACAGAATATTTTGAAAAATAAAACTCATGAAATAGGCCTGGACAGGAATGATGGTACCCTTGACTTAATATTTTGTTGCACAACCTTTTGAGGCAACAAAACGCAATTCCTAAAGCTCCTGCAGTGTATCACTGCGTATGCGAAAGAGTTTACTGGAGTTCATTCACTCTGGTACTCTAATGGCACAGCTGCATGGAAAAATTGCAGCTCTAGTGCTGTAAGTGAGAGCTAAACGCTGCAAAACTCCGGAGACCTCCGCTGGCTCAGCGATACACTGCAGCAGTGATTACCTGCTGTACTGTATCGCTGGCGGACATGGGAGATCGGCGTGGGACAGTCGTTATTGGATTACCTCAGACCAGGGATTATATTATTGGTTTATTATTTCTTTTTTTTTTTTTACAGGAGAACGATGGCTTCGGGGAATTAGATGTATATGGTGAGTATGTGGGTTGCCCTCCCAGGGCTGTGGGGTACTCGGTACCGGGCCGGTCTCTCAGATGGGAATGTCACAGCAGCGGTGACCCGGTCCGTGGCCCTGGGCGCCCAAGTAAAAAGGAGATTGAATGCTGGAATGTAGTTTAAATGAATAGTTCGTGACGCCACCTGTGGTATTCGGCAAGGGAGATGTTAAGCCGACGCTGCATGCAGATCCTCTGGGACTGATGGTATGGCGCAGCAAAGATGTTATAGCTCCCCACAGGTGGAGCTTGTAGTCCCAGGGCAGTGTGGATGAATATTGCGGGAAGGGTGCAGTGGTAGGCACAGGGATGTAGCGGTGCCGGAAAGGTAGCAGGAAGGAAGCAAGGACACAACAGGGTGCAGTTTCGTTACCTTTACTTGGCAAATGCAGTCCAGGGTCCTGATTACAGATGGTACAAGGGCAGGCTAGCCTGGAAGCAATTCAGGGATCTCTCAGCAGATGGGTTGTGTAGTCTCCTTCCTAGCGCGCACTTGAGGGACATCCAGTACTGAATTACACTGACGTTCCTCCTTATTATCGTTTCTCTGAATACCTCGTATGGCAGACAGCTGTAGCCACTATTTCTCTCTTGGCTCACACCGTGCTGTTGTGCCTCCGAGTCTTAGGTGGGAGTCTAGTATTTACAACTTCCTACTCCTCTGGTGTCTGCTGCAGGACCATTAGTGTCCATACAACCATGGAGACCAGGCTCCAGTTCATGCGCTGTTGCTGGATGAGTCTTTCCTCTCTGCTCAATCTCCCAGCTCCTTCTCCACGTCTGCACACTTCATCCTCCTCACACTAACTAACTATTTCCCCTTCCTGGCCCTCAGAGAGCACTCCTCCTCCAATTCTGGTTCAGAGCTCCCTCTGCTGGCCTGGAGTGGGAACTGTGTTGCATGACATGGTTAACTGTCAGAGAGACCCTTCATTGCTTCCAAGCATGACATCACCCTCCCTGGAGGAAGGCAATGCCATTGTGGCGACCATACTCCTGGGGGCTCCACATATGTACTCTATGTTGTATGTACTGTATGTGTATTGTATGTCATTATGTGTTTTGTTACATTGTACTCAGTCGCCGGACGATGGGACTACTCTCCGATCATCATAGCCGGATGGGAGCAGTATTTCCATCCGACAACTGAGTATAATCCTATCGTCACATGTGGACAGACACCGAGAGACGCACACAGACAGACAGACATTACCAGCTCAACCAGACATACAACATCCATCCCTATGCGACAATAGGACTCCATGATGGTTGCAAGATGGCGACTTCTTCCACGACAAACACACTCCGCCCACACACTTCCTCTGACATCACTTCCCTCTGCAGCATTTTTGACACCCAAATCCACAGCAAATTTGCAGATGCTTTTACATCTGCGGTTTTGCTGCGGATTTGCCTGACCCAATGGGAGTCAATGGGTGCAGAAACGCTGCAGATCTGCAAAAAGAATTGACATGCTGTGCGCAACAAATCATATTTTCCCATTGAATAACATTGGTTGTGCACTACACTGCGGATTTGATGCAATTCCGAGTGTCCAAAAACGCTGCGGAAGCGCATCAATATCCGCAACGTGTGCACATACTCTGTATCTGTTTTTCTGGGCTCTTTAGCTACCATTCATATTATCCGTCTCTTTGATTTGTCATCCATTTTCCTCCTGCGGCCACGTCCAGGGAGGTTGGCTACAGTCCCATGGAGCTTAAATTTCTGAATAATACAGTATGTGCAACTGTAGTCACAGGAACATCAAGCTGCTTGGAGATGGTCTTATATCTTTTACCTTTAACATGTTTGTCTATAATTTTCTTTCAAATCTCCTGAGACAACTCTTTCCTTCGCTTCCTCTGGTCCATGTTGAGTGTGATACACACCATATCACCAAACAGCACAGTGAGGATCTGTAGCCCTCTATACAGGCCCACTCACTGACTCCAAGATTATAGACACTGTGATTTAACATGTTCCTTTTGGCACATTATTTTCAAGGGTACCATCATTTCTGTCCAGGCCTATTTCATGATTTTTATTTTTTTAAAAATTCTGTGGAAGCATGGTTGAAAATCAATGTCTGACTTTCATTTGTTCATTTTCATAGATTTTTTATTTATTATTACTTTTGTCAGATTCAAGCTATTTCTGTGACCATTGTGGGTTTTTCTGGCATTAAACGAGGGGTACCAACAATGTTGACCACTTGTGTATATATATCCTCCATCTTGGTAGAAGAATATTTAGCATTCAGAGTCCTCAGTGGTTGATACCTTTTAATGGCTAACTGAAATGATAGTAGCACATTGCAAGCTTTCAAGACTACTCAGGTCTCTTCATCAAGCTGGACTAATACAACATCTGAAGAATCACATATTTATACACAAAACAGCACAGAAATAACGCAATGGATAAGACAAGTGACATGAAGCAGAATTGTAATTATGAGAGAGGGATAAACATAAATATTGGAACAGCTTATAGATAAGGAGTGTGAAAGTTATATTGTCCTCTGATTGGGGTCTGGTTCTGTGTTGTGTGATACCCCCAGAAGGTCTGAAGAGCACATTCCTTAATTGATGTAAAAAGACATAAATCCATGCAACACTTTCATTCCTGCACTGAGTGTGTCAAAGGTCATCATAAATTTATACTCCCAGACTCTTCTGTCTCTCTTAGACTTGAAGTTACCTTTTAATACAAGTAATTTAATGTCCATCATGCTATGACCGGGGATACAAAAATGTTTTGCCACAGGTAGATCCATTCTTTTTTCTCTTATTGTGTGGTGATGAGAATTCATCCTTGTTCTCAGTTTTTGCCCGGTCTCCCCTCACATACAGAGTCCTCCACCTGGATGCAACCCTCATTTGGATAAATACATAGACTCAGACATTTGATAAAATCCAACATCATAGACACCAACAGGAGACAAGCATCCAACATCAGTGCCCAGGAGAGAAAGGCCATACAGTTGCTGAAAACCAACAAAGAAATCATCTCTAAACCTGCTGACAAGGGAGGTGCAATAGTCATGTTAAAGACATCAGACTATATGAACAGTGGCGTAACCACAAAGTTATGGGCCCCGGTGTGAACTTTCAAATGGGGTCACACCCCATGCCAAAATACATACACATCTCCGCTCCGTACCGTACACCTCATACATGGCGCGGCTCCTCTCCGTACATCTCGTACATGCCCGGCTCCTCTCCGTACACCTCGTACACTCCCGGCTCCTCTCCGCACACCTCGTACCCGTACGGCTCTGCTCCGCACACTTCGTACACGTGCGGCTCTGCTCCACACACTTCGTACTCGCGTGGCTCTGCTCCGCACACCTCGTACACGCGCGGCTCTGCGCCGCACACCTCGTTCACGCGCGGCTCTGCTCCGCACACCTCGTGCACTCGCGGTTTTGCTCCGTACGCCTCGTGCACTCGCGGCTCTGCTTCGTACGCCTCGAGCACGCGCGGCTCTGCTTCAACACCTCGTGCACGCGTGGCTCTGCTCCGCACATCTCGTTCACGCACGGCTCTGCTCCGCACACCTCGTTCACATGCGGCTCCGCACACCTCATGCACACGCGGCTCTGCTCCGTACAGGATTGTACACACAGCTCTGCTACATCCACACTGTAAATCCCTCCTGACCCCACACAGAAACCTCACCTCATCCAGCACCATGACAACAGCACAGCAGAGTCCTGCAGACACCGAGGTCCCTGATCATGTGACCCCTGACTCCTCCCCTCCTGTGACCTCATCATAGGTCCTGTGCGCACAGAAAAGAACAGCCTAGTGGCGTTATTGCAGGCTGTGGGGGGCTGCAGTGGGTCTATCTGGGAGGGCGAGGAGGGGGGGCGTGGCGGCTCAGTGCAGTGCAGGAAGAATAGACTCCTGGGCGGGACGCGGGGAGGGTCAAAAATGGGACTGTCCCGCGAGAATCGGTTCGGTTGGGAGATATGGTCTGACCTGCCGGGCCCCTGACTCCCCCCCCGGGACCAGTCGCAGTGGCGACTACTGCGACCGTGGTAGTTACGCCCCTGTATATGAAGGAAGCAAACAGACAACTTATGGATAGACGCTATTACAGAAAATTGGATTCGGATTCTACACAGGACTATTACAAGGAACTAAACAAGTTGGTATCTTGTCTGCCTAACGAATCCATAAGAGGCAGTGACCTGATACCAGAGAGTCCAAAAATATGGACATTCTACATGCTTACCAAAATCCACAAATCTGGAAATCCAGGGAGGCCGATTATCTCATGTGTTTTGCACCCTTACCGAGCAGGTATCTGGATGGGTAGAGGGTGTCCTTAAACCCCTGGTAAAGGATACACCCAGCTACATTCAGGACACAACTGACCTATTGAATAAACTAGCAGCAATAGGTCCTCTACCAGAAGGAACCATCCTGGCTATCATGGATGTGGAATCTTTGTACTCTAATATCCCACACCAGGATGGATTAAATGCCTGCAAAGTCTTCATGGAAAACACCGGGAATTATGTGGTGAAAGTCACAAAATTTATCCTCACCCACAATTACTTTGAATTTGACAAGATCTATCTACAGGAGACTGGCACAGCTATGGGAAGTAAAATGGCTCCATAGTACGCAAATCTTTTCATGGCCAAGCTTGAAAGCGACTTTTTGTCCTTATGTCCCATCAGGCTTCTGGCCTACATTGATGATATTCTAATCATCTGGACGGAGTCTGAGCAACAGCTAAAGAAGTTCCACGAACAGTTTAATCAATTTAATTCCACCATCAACTTAACACTCAACTACTCCAGCACTGATATTAACTTTTTAGACACCATCATTAAGCTAAAGAACAATGAAATAGAGACATCCCTGTATCAGATGCCAATTGACCGTACAACATACCTTAAATGGGACAGTTTCCATCCAAAACACATAAAAAACTATTGTCTACAGCCAAGACATCAGATCAGTAGCGTAGCTACCGGGGGGGGGCAGAGGGGGCGGTGGCCCCAGGCCCCGAGTTCTGAGGGGGCCCATCGAGCTACGCTACTGTAACTGTATCGGCGTGCACAGCACGCCCATACAGTTACTTTCTGCGGCAGAGCAGGGAGAGTCGATCTCCCTACTCTGCCGCCCAGCCGCTATGGGCCCCTGAGAAGGCGATGGGGGGCCCTGGTGCCAGCAGTGGGCCCCCCACCTCACAGCCAGCAATGTCATCCTGGATTATTCTGTGCGCACAGGACCTGTGATGAGGTCACGGGAGGGTCGGAGTCAGGGGGTCACATGATCAGGGGCTTCAGTGGCTGCAGGGCTCTGCTGTGCTGGTTGTGATGGTGCTGGATGAGGTGAAGCAGAGGCACGTGTGTACAGGATGTATGTAGCAGAGGCGCGTGTGTACAGCATGTACGGAACAGAGCTGCGTGTGTACAAGGTGTACGGAACAGAGCGCATGTGTACAAGGTGTACGGAACAGAGCTGCATGTGTACAAGGTGTACGGAGCAGAGCTGTGTGTGTATAGGGGGTATCAGGTGCAGTAATAGGGACACATGGCAGCAGTGGCTCAGTATTGAGGTATCAGGTGCAGTAATAGGGACACATACGGCAGCAGTGGCTCAGTATTGGCGTATCAGGTGCAGTAATAGGGACACATACGGCAGCAGAGGCTCAGTATTGGGGTATCAGGTGCAGTAATAGGGACACATACGGCAGCAGAGGCTCAGTATTGGGGTATAAGGTGCAGTAATAGGGACACATACGGCAGCAGCAGCGGCTCAGCATTGGAGTATCAGGTGCAGTAATATGGACACATGCGGCAGCAGTGGCTCACCACTGGGGTATCAGGTGCAGTAATAGGGACACATACGGCAGCAGCTGCTCAGTATTGGCGTATCAGGTGCAATAATAGGGACATATACGGCAGCAGTGGCTCAGCATTGGGGTATCAGGTGCAGTAATAGGGACACATGTGGCAGCAGAGGCCCAGTATTGGGGTATCAGGTGCAGTAATAGGGACACATACGGCAGCAGCAGCGGCTCAGCAGTGGGGTATCAGGTGCAGTAATATGGACACATGCGGCAGCAGCAGCTCACCATTGGGGTATCAGGTGCAGTAATAGGGACACATACGGCAGCAGAGGCTCAGTATTGGCGTATTAGGTGCAGTAATAGGGACACATACGGCAGCACTGGCTCAGCATTGGGGTATCAGGTGCAGTAATAGGGACACATACGGCAGCAGAGGCTCAGTATTGGGGTATCAGGTGCAGTAATAGGGACACATACGGCAGCAGAGGCTCAGTATTGGGGTATCAGGTGCAGTAATAGGAACACATACGGCAGCAGCGGCGGCTCAGCATTGGGGTATCAGGTGCAGTAATATAGACACATGCGGCAGCAGCGGCTCACCATTGGGGTATCAGGTGCAGTAATAGGGACACATACGACAGCAGCGGCTCAGTATTGGGGTATCAGGTGCAGTAATAGGGACACATACGGCAGCAGCGGCTCAGTATTGGGGTATCAGGTGCAGTAATAGGGACACATACGGCAGCAGAGGCTCAGTATTGGGCCATCAAGTGCAGTAATAGGGACATACAGCAGCAGCGGCTCAGGATTGGGGTATCAGGTGCAGTAATAGGGACACATACGGCAGCAGAGGCTCAATATTGGGGTATCAAGTGCAGTAATAGGGACACATGGCAGCAGCGGCTCAGTATTGGGGTATCAGGTGCAGTAATAGGGACACATACTGCAGCAGGGGCTCAGCACTGGGGTATCAGGTGCAGTAATAGGGACAAATACGGCAGCAGCAGAGGCTCAGTATTGGGATATCAGGTGTAGTAATAGGGACACATACGGCACCAGCGGCTCAGCATTGGGGTATCAGCAGGATGAAGGGTTTGTGCAGGTTGGAGATACATGGTGATGGGGCTGGAATATGAGAACTGAAAGGTGTCGTTGTATTCTCTGTAGCAGAGTCATGGCTGGAGAAGTTGTCATGTCGGTCTGGGCCAGATGGAAAAGAAGTGAAAAGTGACCGATTCCATCAGAATCGCAGCACGGTGGCTCAGTGGTTAGCACTGCAGCCTTGCAGCGCTGGAGTCCTGGGTTCGAATCCCAAGGACAACATCTGCAAGGAGTTTGTATGTTCTCCCCGTGTTTGCGTGGGTTTCCTCCGGGTACTCCGGTTTCCTCCCACATACCAAAGACATACTGATAGGGAATTTAGATTGTGAGCCCCATCAGGGACAGTGATGATAATGTGTGCAAACTGTAAAGCACTGCGGAATATGTTAGCGCTATATAAAAATAAAGATTATTATTATCATCAGAAAGAACGTCGGCGGTAAGACACCAACTATACCTGTGCAGTAATCACTTCAATGTTCTGTAGGACTGGTATTTACCACTGACCATATGGCGGTAATATCCATGTTGGTCTTTATATAGGGATTATTTTCAGTAACAGCGCAGTCATCTCCTACATCCACTATTAGGGGGCATCACCGAGTTGTAATCACAGTTACCTGGTTAGGGGCCCACTCAGAAGTTTCGCCCCCCCCTGAACCGAAACCCTAGCTACGCCTCTGCATCAGATACAATCGTATATATTCAAACCCCATTGATAGAGACAAACACCTTGGTCGCCTCAGAAAGACCTCTTTGAATCAGGGCTACCGTCCAAGAACAATTGAAAACCAAATTACAAGAGCCACCAGATTATAAAGGAATCACCTGCTACATTACAAAACTAAGGATGAAAATAACCGGGTGCCTCTAGTGGTCACCTACAATCCAAATCTGGAGATGCTAAGGGGAGCTGCACGGAAATTACAACCTTTACTGCAAAAAGATGCCCGATTACAATCCATATTCCCAGACCCCCCACTGCTGTGTTTTAGGCAGCCCCCAAATTTAAGAAGCATCATTGTCAGAAGCTCCCTGTCCTCTCCAACAGCTGCAGGAACCTTTCTTTGCGACCAGAAAAAATGTAAAACCTGTCCATTTATAATGACCACGGACAAGATAAAGATCCCCAGCTCACATCAGGACTACAAGATCCCAGGTACTTTCACCTGCATTACATCTAATGTGGTGTACCTAATCATTTGTACTAAATGTACAACTGGGGGTCTGTATGTGGGGGAGACCGGGCAAAAACTGAGAACAAGGATGAATTCTCATCGTCACACAATAAGAGAAAAAAGAATGGATCTACCTGTGGCCAAACATTTTTGTATCCCCGGTCATACCATGATGGACATTAAATAACTTGTATTAAAAGGTAATTTCAAGTCTCAGAGAGACAGAAGAGTCTGGGAGTATAAATTTATGACAACTTTTGACACACTCAGTGCAGGAATGAATGTGTCGCATGGATTTATGTCTTTTTACACCAATTAAGGAATTTGCTCTTCAGACCTTTTGGGGGTATCACACAACACAGAACCAAACACCGATCAGAGGACAATATAACTTTCACACTCCTTATCTATGATCTGTTCCAATATTAATGTTTATCTACTCACATAATGACAATTCTGCTTCCTGTCACTTGTCTTATCTATTGTATTATTTCTGTGCTGTTTTGTGTATAAATATGTGATTCTTCAGATGTTGTATTAGTCCAGCCTGATGAAGAGACCTGAGTAGCCCCGAAAGCTTACAATGTATACTCTCAGTTCTAAATATTCTATCTACTGGCTAACACGGTGCAAAGACATATATCTTTCCTCCAACTTTGGTATATATGTTCTGCTTCCTGGCCCCATCCTGGTATATATGTCCCTTATCCTGGTATATATATCTCCCATCCTGATATATAGGACTCATACTGGGCCCCATCCTGGTGCATATGTCCCTTATCCTGATATATATATATATTCCCCACCCTGGTATATATGTCCCTTATCCTGGGCCCCAACCTGGCGTGTGTGTGTATGTACAGTTGTGGCCAAAAGTATTGACACCCCTGCAATTTTGTCAGATAATACTCAGTTTCTTCCTGAAAATTATTACAAACACAAATTCTTTGGTATTATTATCTTCATTTAATTTGTCTTAAATGAAAAAACACAAAAGAGAATGAAGCAAAAAGCAAAACATTGATCATTTCACACAAAACTCCAAAAATGGGCCAGACAAAAGTATTGGCACCCTCAGCCTAATACTTGGTTGCACAACCTTTAGCCAAAATAACTGCGAACAACCGCTTCCGGTAAACATCAATGAGTTTCTTACAATGCTCTGCTGAAATTTTAGACCATTCTTCTTTGGCAAACTGCTCTAGATCCCTGATATTAGAAGGGTGCCTTCTCCAAACTGCCATTTTTAGATCTCTCCACAGGTGTTTTATGGGATTCAGGTCTGGACTCATTGCTGGCCACCTTAGAAATCTCCAGTGCTTTCTCTCAAACCATTTTCTAGTGCTTTTTGAAGTGTGTTTTGGGTCATTGTCCTGCTGGAAGACACATGACCTCTGAGGGAGACCCAGCTTTCTCACACTGGGCCCTACACTATGCTGCAAAATTTGTTGGTAGTCTTCAGACTTCATAATGCCATGCACAAGGTCAAGCAGTCCAGTGCCAGAGGCAGCAAAGAAACCCCAAAACATCAGGGAACCTCCGCCATGTTTGAATGTAGGGACCGTGTTCTTTTCTTTGAATGCCTCTTTTTTTCTCCTGTAAACTCTATGTTGATGCCTTTGCCCAAAAAGCTCTACTTTTGTCTCATCTGACCAGAGAACATTCTTCCAAATTGTTTTAGGCTTTTTCAGGTAAGTTTTGGCACACTCCAGCCTGGCTTTTTTATGTCTCGGGGTAAGAAGTGGGGTCTTCCTGGGTCTCCTACCATACAGTCCCTTTTCATTCAGACGCCGACGGATAGTACGGGTTGACACTGTTGTACCCTCGGACTGCAGGGCAGCTTGAACTTGTTTGGATGTTAGTCGAGGTTCTTTATCCAACATCCGCACAATCTTGCATTGAAATGTCTTGTCAATTTTTCTTTTCCGTCCACATCTAGGGAGGTTAGCCACAGTGGCATGGGCTTTAAACTTCTTGATGACACTGCGCACGGTAGACACAGGAACATTCAGGTCTTTGGAGATGGACTTGTAGCCTTGAGATTGCTCATGCTTCCTCACAATTTGGTTTCTCAAGTCCTCAGACAGTTCTTTGGTCTTCTTTCTTTTCTCCATGCTCAATGTGGTGCACACAAGGACACAGGACAGAGGTTGAGTCAACTTTAATCCATGTCAACTGGCTGCAAGTGTGATTTAGTTATTGCCAACACCTGTTAGGTGCCACAGGTAAGTTACAGGTGCTGTTAATTACACAAATTAGAGAAGCATCACATGATTTTTTGAACAGTGCCAATACTTTTGTCCACCCTCTTTTTTATGTTTGGTGTGGAATTATATCCAATTTGGCTTTAGGACAATTCTTTTTGTGTTTTTTCATTTAAGACAAATTAAATGAAGATAATAATACCAAAGAATTTGTGTTTGCAATCATTTTCAGGAAGAAACTGAGTATTATCTGACAGAATTGCAGGGGTGTCAATACTTTTGGCCACAACTGTATATATACTGTGAGAATCATGTGGGAATAGTGGATGAGGGCAGGTATATCTCGCCCAGATACCTTTCCTATGTGGCCTAGTCTGGTCAGTATATCACCTGGTTACTAATGAATAATGGGAGAGCGGATATAAAAGGATGCCAGGTGGTTGTGTGAGTGTCTCAGCCTGGGGACACAGAGAGCCTGTCTGTGTGAGAGACACACGTGAATGAAAGCAGTGCCCACTGTAACGGTGGTTTGGCTGGACGGGAGAAGCCCGCCAGTTGGTAGTTAGGTTGTACCTTGTTTAGTTAGTGCCGGACAGGCAAGGGTTTGTTTTATGTTTTTTTTCCTTTATGCATTGCTTTCACCTTTAATAAACCTGACCCAGTGTCAGTTATACCCGGACCCCGGCTGTGCGCCTGAGTTTCATGCTGAACGCATGTGACCTTTGACCCCAGCAAAGGCGATCCCGGAGTGGTTTATCACATTGTGGTGGAGAACGCGGGCATCACGTTGGAAGCATGAACATGGAGGACGTGGTGAAAGCACTGGTACAGTCCACCGCCGTCCAGCAAGAAGCTAATCGGGTGACGATGGCCCAGCTGAAGGAGTTGGTGGATATGACAGTTACCGATCATTCGCTTCTCCAGCAGGTGGCGCAGCACCTGGCAAGCTTACCTGAGGTTAACCTGGAAGCCGAGTCGAGAGTGATTCACGTGAGTCAGTACTGGCAGAAGATGACGACCGAAGATGACATCGAGGCATACCTGACCACGTTTGAACAAACGGCGGTGCGAGAAAAATGGTCGAAGGCACGATGGGCCGGCCTGATTGCCCCGTTTCTTTCCGATGAGGCCCAAAAGGCTTATTATGACTTAGAACCTGAAGCCGCGCAGGATTTGACAAACTGAAAGCCGAGATCTTGGCCCGGCTGGGAGTGACGACCGCTGTCCGTGCACAGAGAGTGCATCGATGGACTTATCAGCCGGATAAACCACCGCGGTCACAGATGTTCGACCTGATCCACGTGATGAAGAAGTGGCTACAACCCGAGGTGCTGACAGCACCAGAGATAATCCAGAGAGTAGTCATGGACAAGTACCTGAGAGCTCTACCGCCAGCCCTGAGGAAGTGGGTAAGCCATGGAAATCCTACAACGGCAGATCAACTGGTGGATCTGGTTGAACGTTACTCCGTGGCGGATGGACTCCGAGACTACGCTACCCCTCCTCGTTCTTCATCATCTCCACTTGGAACCGGTAAGACTGTTCCAGGGAGTAGGGGAGAAGGAAAAATCCCTAAAACAGTGGGGGAGGAAACCGGGACTGCCCGCAATGCGAGGCCGAGAGTAACGAACTATGGTCTAAGCAAGGGGCCCGTTAGGTGTTTCTGCTGCCAAGAGATGGGCCACTTTGCTGCGAACTGTCCGGTCACTACTGAACCCATGCAGTGCGACGTCACAGACTCTAAAAAATGCATGTCTATGGTTGCACGGGTAGTGAGTGTGAATGCCGGTCAAAAGGATGTGGAAAAACACTTGTGTGATTTAACTGTTGATGGCAAAAATGTGGTGGCATTGTTAGACTCAGGAAGTGTGGTGACTCTGGTGAAGGCCAGTCTGGTGTCAGCCCCGACTGGACCATCAGACAAATTTTCTGTAACGTGTGTGCATGGAGACACCTGTTCGTACCTCACCACGGTCATATGCATTACTACTTCCTATGGGTCTGTGCAATATAAAGTGGGACTCGTCCCTGCGTTATTGCATGATGTTATCTTGGGCCAGGATTTTCCCCACTTCTGGCAATTGTGGGAGAATCAGTTGCTGCCCCCGGGTAATAGTGTACATGATTCTTCTCCCAGGGCGCGTGTGGGTCCCGAACCCCTGGAAGAGGTCCCCCCGGAAGACTCGGGGGGAAGAGTCTGCTGGAAATGACCTGCAGTTCCCGTTTTCAGTCATGGCGGGTGATACGGAGGAGACCAGGGAAGAGGAGGCCTACAGCTGTCCACCTCCCCATTTGCCAGATTTGGAAGTTCAGAAAGATGACTTCCAAAGCGAGCAAATAAAGGATCCTACCCTTTCTCAGGCTAGGACAAATGTAAAAGTGATAAATGGGGTACCCGTAGAACCTGGCTCTAGGCTGGCATATCCTTACATGGTCCTGGAGAATGATTTACTATATCAGATAGAGAAAAAGGGGGAAGACACGGTGCAACTATTAGTCGTGCCAAAACCCTACCGGCAGCAGGTGCTGGACCTGGCCCACGGACATGTGATGGGAGGTCACCTGGGAGTCCAGAAAACCACCGAAAGGATATTACACTGTTTTGTTTGGCCAGGCATGCATCACGATATTCGTGTATATTGTGAGTCTTGTCCTGACTGCAAAGCCTCTGCACCTAAGCCCCGGTTCTGTAGCCCTTTCGTACCCCTACCTATTATTGAGGTCCCGTTTGACAGGATTGGGATGGATTTAGTTGGGCCCCTTCCACGGTCTGCACGTGGACACCAACATATCCTGGTCCTCTTGGATTATGCCACTCGTTACCCGGAGGCCATCCCTTTGCGTAACACAGCCACCAAGACGATTGCCAAGGAACTGGTGCATGTGTTTAGTCGGGTCGGTATACCAAAACAGATACTCACCGACCAGGGGACTCCCTTTATGTCCAGGGTAATAAAGGAGCTCTGCCGGTTGTTACAAATCGAACCGTTACGCACATCCGTGTATCACCCTCAAACAGACGGGTTTGTCGAACGGTTCAATAAAACTCTGAAGCAGATGCTGAGAAAGGCGATAGACAAGGATGGGAAGAACTGGGACTATTTACTTCTGTATTTGCTTTTTGCCATCAGGGAAGTGCCCCAGTCTTCCACGGGGTTCTCGCCTTTCGAGTTATTGTATGCCCGACGTCCTCGCGGACTGTTAGACGTCGCCAAAGAATCCTGGGAGGGTCAGGTCACTCCGTTTAAAACGGTGATAGATCACGTATCCCAAATGCAGGACTGTGTTGCGGCTGTTATGCCTATCGTCAAAGTACACATGATGCAGGCTCAAGGAGCCCAAAAAGAATCTATGATAGGGGCGCCAAGATCCGTACGTTTGCACCCGGAGATAGGGTGTTGATCCTGGTCCCCACAGTGGACAGTAAGTTCCTAGCAAAGTGGCAGGGCCCCTTTGAGATTAAGGAAAGAGTTGGTGAAGTAAAATACAAAGTATACCAGGCAGGTAAACGGAAACCTGAACAGGTTTATCATGTAAATCTGATAAAACCCTGGAAAGATCGATCTGCCTTGTCAGCGGAGTTGGCCCGTCCCGTCTGCTCGCATACTGTACCGGAGGTATGGATTGCAGAGACTCTCGGAGCGGCAAAAGACTGAGGTCAGGCAGTTTCTACTTCACAACCAAAAGTTGTTTTCAGAAAAACCCGGGCAGACTACGTTAATGAAACATGACATCGTAACGGAACCTGGTGTCACAGTTCACGTGAAACCCTACAGAATTCCGGAAGCGCGCCGTGAAGCCATTTCCCGAGAAGTGAAGGCAATGTTAGAGTTAGGTGTCATTGAGGAATCGCACAGTGCTTGGCCCAGCCCGATTGTGTTAATTCCTAAACCGGACGGCACCATCCGGTTCTGCAATGACTTCAGGAAACTGAATGCAGTCTCAAAATTTGATGCCTACCCTATGCCCCGGGTCAACGAGTTAATAGATCGGTTAGGAAAAGCCTGGTATATTACGACCCTAGACCTAACAAAGGGGTATTGGCAGATCCCTCTGGCGGAGGCTGCCAGAGAAAAGACGGCATTTGCTACGCCGGAAGGTTTATTTCAGTATGTGTATATGCCGTTTGGACTGCACGGAGCACCGGCGACCTTCCAGAGACTGATGGATCGAGTCCTGAGGCCGCATAGGCAGTGCGCTTCGGCCTATTTGGATGACATTGTCATTTACAGCTTGGACTGGGAGACTCATCTCCAGAAAGTACAAGCTGTGATTGACGACCTGTGGGAGGCAGGTCTAACCGCGAACCCCAAGAAATGTCACATCGGGCTAGAAGAAGCCCGGTATTTGGGGTATGTAATTGGGAGGGGTGTTGTTAAACCCCAAGTCGATAAGATTCAAGCGGTTCAGGACTGGCCACAACCTGTTAACAAGAAGCAGGTGCAAGTAGTGATGGGCGAGTCCTAAATTACTCGGAATCGCTTGACTCTAGCGAGTCCGAGCCCGGGACTCGCTACTCGTTGCGAGTCTAGCGAGTCCAATGTTAATGAATGGGGAAGCGAGTCTTAGCGAGTAATGTGCGATTTACAAATTACAAAGGAACATAACAGATTCTATATTTGCGAGTCCCGAATACAGTATACAGGACTCGGGATTCGTAGACTCGCTCAGACTCGCTCACAATCGCTGTGTGTTGACATAGGCTGTCTTGGAAACTTGTAGGAACATAACAGATTCTGTATAAGCGAGTCCCGAATCCAGTATACAGGACTCGGGATTCGTAGACTCGCTCAGACTCGCTCACAATCGCTGTGTGTTGACATAGGCTGTCTTGGAAACTTGTAGGAACATAACAGATTCTGTAAAAGCGAGTCCCGAATCCAGTATACAGGACTCGGAATCGTAGACTCGCTCAGACTCGCTGTTGACAGCGATGTGATATAGCGAGTCTAGCGAGTGAGAAAAAAAAACTCTGCCAAAACTAGGATTGCCATTGACTTGCATTGGACTCGTTAATGTGCGAGTAATCACTGGGAGACTCGCCGAGTAACGAGTCCAGCGAGTCCCTTACTATTCGCCGAGTAACGAGTAGACTCGCCCATCCCTAGGTGCAAGCCTTTCTGGGGATCGCCGGCTATTATCACCGGTTCATGCCCAATTTTGCAGCCATCGCTACCCCCCTGACGGATCTTACCAAAGGGAAAGACTCCGTCATGATTAAATGGAATTTAGAGGCTGAAGAAGCCTTCCATAGCCTAAAATGGGCACTTTGCTCTCAACCCGTACTGGTGACTCCGGACTTCTGCAGCGAGTTTGTGGTACAAACGGATGCCTCGGATACCGGTATCGGGGACGTACTGTCACAAGTGAGGGACGGAGTGGAACACCCAGTCCTCTATCTCAGCAGGAAGCTGAATAAACATGAGCAAAAGTATGCAGTTGTAGAAAAAGAGTGCCTAGTCATTAAGTGGGCTCTAGATGCCCTCAAATATTACCTGGTGGGCCGAAAGTTCAGGCTGATCACTGACCATGCCCCTCTCAAGTGGATGCACTTGCACAAGGAACGGAATAGCCGGGTGACCCGGTGGTTCCTTGCCCTGCAGGCCTACACTTTTACGGTGGAGCACCGCCCAGGGGTACAGATGGGGAATGCAGATGCCCTGTCCTGAGTGCACTGTTTGGCAGGTGTCATTGCTCGACTGGAGTGGTCTGAACAGGGGGGATGATATGTGAGTATCATGTCGGAATAGTGGATGAGGGCAGGTATATCTCGCCCAGATACCTTTCTGTTGTGAACTCATTTTCTGGTTCGCCTCTAGATTCTGGTGAGGGTTATGGAGCTGGCTGTGCTGACATAGGAGTCGTGAGTTCTCTATCTGGACTCCCTCTGTTGGTGACAAGAGGTAATGAAGCTGATCTAAATGGCAAAGAACTGCCTCCTGAGGAGGAGGACTGCTATTGGACATCAGGAGTCTCTGACTGGATTTAAGGCAGCCGACTCCCTATTTCCTTCCTGGTGATTTTCTCCTGCCTGGGGCTTCTGGTTTCCAGTTTGATTCCTGCCTTCTCAAGCTAAGTTTTGCTCTGCTGTTGTTCATATGAGTTTTGGTCTGTTTGCTTAGTTTTTTGTGTTCTGCCAGCCCCGGCTGGGGCTGTTCTGGATTCAATTTCTGATTATTTCAGTTCGTTTTTTGTCCCTGATCAGCTGATCTCTTTTTGCTCTGTCTTCAGAATATACCTGAGTGCTGATATAGGGTTTTGAAGTCTAGCGACTTCAGGGTTTTTTCTATCAGACGTGTTGGACATATTTTTGGCAGGGCTTTTGCGTGATTGCAGACAGCATCTTTCCTTTCCTGTCCTTTCTAGTTAGTGTGGGCCCCATCGTTTGCTCAGCCTATCTTTCTATCTGTGTTTGTGTTTTCATCTTGTTTCACTGACAATACATGTTGGGGGCTGTCTATTGCTTTGGGGTCTGCTCTGGGGCAGTTTAGATTTCCCCTTTTCTTTCTTTATGCTTATTTAGTTTTCCGGCTGTGACGAGGTGTCTAGGATCATCGTAGGTACGCTCCACGGCTACTGTTAGTTGTGTGGATAGGATCAGAGGTCTGCAATCCGCTAGTTACCAACCTCCGGTTTTCTGGGCTTAGCTTGCTTTTTGTTTTTCCTCCTCGGTAACTCAATCATAACAGAATCACCAGCCATACCGCAGATTCTAGGTTACTCAAAAGCAGGAAGGAATTGTAAAAAAAAAAAAAAGTGTCAGAATTTTTTTTTTTTATGTATATTTTTTCCTCTTTTTCTCTGAGGCTGTAGGAGGATTTTTTCCTTAATGGAGATTAAGCAATTGTCTGATCGTGTGGATCAGCTCACTGCTGAAGTGCGGGGAATTTCCGCCTATCTCGCTCATTCATATGCTGCTGAACCAAAGATCCCCTACTCCTGATCTGTTTTTTGGGGATCGGTCTAAATTTTTGAATTTTAAGAATAATTGTAAATTATTTCTTGCCTTGAAGCCTAACTCATCGGGGAGCTCTGCGCAGCAGGTTAAAATTGTCATCTCTTTGCTGCGCGGCAATCCCCAGGATTGGGCGTTTTCTTTGACACCTGAAGATCCTATTCTGACTAATAGGATGCATTTTTTCAAGCCTTGGGGTTGTATGATGAACCTAATGCTATTGACCAAGCTGAGAAAGCCCTATTGGCATCGCCGCCTACTATCGCACATGGACGCATGCGATCTGCGCACCCTATGTTCAGCATAGGGTGCGCAGATCGTGCGCTGGCCGTGCGCTAGTAGGATTTTGGCGTGCGCTGCGCACTTTTGAAGGTGTGCCGAGCGCGCCAAAATGCAACATGCTGCTTTCGGTGCACACGGGCGCACCTTCAAAAGTGCGCAGCGCACGCTAAAATCCTACTAGCGCACGGCCAGCGCACGATCTGCGCACCCTATGCTAAAGATGGTGTGCGCAGATCGCATGCGTCCATGTGCGATAGTAGGCGGCGTTGACCGGATGGGGCGGGCAGGGAGCCGACAGGGGGCGGGGCTTAGTGGCGCCATGCGCTGCGTGGAATAAACGCTAGTGTGAAACTACCCTAAGTCTGCATCTTTGCCTCCTCATAGGAGTTATGACTGTGCAATTGAGTTGAGGCCTGGGTGTAAGTTTCCCAAGGGTCGACTTTTCAATTTATCTGTACCCGAACACGAGGCTATGCAATCTTATATTAAGGAGTCGTTGGAGAAGGGTCACATTAGACCATCCTCTTCGCCCTTAGGTGCTGGGGTTTTTTTCGTGGCCAAGAAAGATGGTTCATTAAGGCCTTGTATTGACTATCGTTCCCTCAACAAAATTACGGTTAAATATCAGTATCCGTTACCCCTGATTTCTGATGTATTCTCCAGAGTTAAAGGTCCTTGCTGGTTTACTAAGCTTGATCTCAGGGGGGCGTATAATCTTGTTCGCATCAAGCATGGGGATGAATGGAAGACGGCGTTTAATACTCCGGAGGGACATTTTGAGTAACTGGTGATGCCTTTTGGGCTCACTAATGCCCCTTCTGTCTTCCAATCCTTCATGAATGATATTTTCCGGGACTTTGTGGATAAGTTTTTGATCATCTATCTGGATGATATTTTGATCTTTTCCAGGAATTGGGATTCTCATGTGGAACATGTTCGGACTGTGTTCAGGATTTTGAGGGAGATTTCCCTGTATGTTAAGGGATTGAAGTGCCTTTTTGGGGTACAGAGGATTTCATTTTTGGGATTTATTTTGTCTCCATCAACTACTGAAATGGACTCAGCCAAGGTACAGGGCATTTATGATTGGGTTCAACCCACTTCTTTGAGTGTTTCAATATTTTTTATTAATTTTAGAATTTTTTGAGGGAAGGGGAAAAGGGTACAGAACAAAACGAAGGGATTAGGGTAGGGAAAACATAATCCCTGTAAAGACAGGGATACCCCCCAAAGTGGGGAATTAGACAGGCAAACATACGTGTTGTACAAGTAGTGTAACAAATCGCAAAGCAAATTGTATGCTATTCAACTCTAAGTACCTATGTCTGTAAGAATGTACTAATCAATTTTTGCTTTTTTTGCAAAAAACCTGTAGGAAGAAAGGATTACAATACAAATGCAAAGATCAATATACTTATAATAGCCGTCAGAAAAAAAAAACAGTACACATATTGTGTTAAATTTTACACAATTGTGGTAGCTCAAAAAAAAAAAGATCAATACACGTATTATATTCCTGATACTTCAGAAAAAATTTTAAATAGCTTGGTACGTTATATATATCATAGATACCGCTATACCTAAAAAAAAATCATATTAAATTGAATATAAAGAATATGAAAGCCTGTCCTGTCCGGGACATCCAGTGATGTCCCTAGGACTGAGCGGAGGCAAAAAATTGGTTCTTTCAAAAAAAAACTATATAAAAGTGGAAAATATTTCTTTATACGATTCTATATGTAACTCTAGATTGAACAGCAACAAATAAATTACAAGACCATCAGCCAAGAGGAAGATCCGATTTCGACGTTGAAAGTCTCGGGATAACCTTTTGAGTACTTATTCCAGCGCACTCGAGGAAGTCCTTTCCCTCATCCGGAGAAGAAATAGGAATCACTCTTGATGCATAATTTACTTGAAGAGTTGAAGAAAGAGTCCAGGTGTATGGTATCTCAGCTCGCCGGAGTTCACGTGTGGTGTGTGCAAACGCTTTCCTTTTTTGTAAAGTCTCTCTTGAAAGGTCCTTGAGGAAGATCAGATGACTGTATTTGGAAGATAGAAATCTTGGCTCTTTTGAAATACTCAGGAGCGCACTTCTTATCCAGTTGGGGTAAAAGGATACAATTATATCACTTGTTAAGCCCTGCGGCAGAGAGGGCGGCCTTCGTATCCTAAACGCTCTCTCAACCAAACATCTCTCATTAATGTCAGGGATCAAGTGAGAGATCATCGAGGATATATAATCTTTTAATTGAGAAGAGTGTATTGACTCAGAAATCCCTCTGATCTTGACATTATTTTTTCTTCTAAAGTCCTCGAAGTTAGCCATATGAATTTCTAGAGAAGCAATATCTTTTCGAATCTTATCTAATGAATCTGTTAATGTAGGGGAAATATGAACATCTCTATGTTGCGTTATTTCGCATTTTTTATTATTAGAGGGGATCTTCATTTTCCGACCACAAAGAGGACCATCAGAGACTCTAGACGAGGTTGAATGGGTGTCGTTGGTCAAAATCATTAATGCATCACTAAAAAGTCTTTTTATGAAAGCCTCAGAGGCTTTGGATTTATTTAATTGCTTAAGGTCAATGTTTTTAAGAGTGGGATCACAGGATATATTACAGATGATATCAGCATTATCTTCTTTCCCCAAAAGTTCCACTGATGTAAGAAGAGCTTTAAACATGCTAACCATAAAGGCCTCTGTTGGATAGTCGTCAGATGCAGGTATCTCGTCTATCAAATTGGAAGAGGATTTTCCATGTTTCCGCTGATCCAATTTAGCTATGTCCAGTTGTTGTAAAGAATTTTCAATAGGCTCTAAGTTTCCCCGTATATCATCAACTCCCAAGTAGGAATTTGTGGATGAAGATTTATCAGAATCATCATTAAAATAATCACTTTTACTGAGTTCAAAAAAATCTGTCCCTTTAAAAATCTTCTCTGAATATACACTCTCCAGTTCTTCTGATAAATAAAGAGAGTCCTCCAATTGAGCTGATCTCCCAACCAAAGATTCCGGGTGCTTTGAGGATTTACTTAGGGGTGCCCCTTTAAGTTTTACATTAGCTTGTACCATATATTCTTGGGGATCGGAAGTAGAGCCCCCCTCAACCAACAGTCCCATATGTACTCCACTCTTATCAGCAGAAGGAGCAGGTTTAGTCCCATTTAACTGCAGACCAGACTCACAAGAATTAAAGCATGTAATCAGAGACTGCTGTGATTTTTCCTTGTTATGAACATTCCCTCTATCTTCCCCTCTATTAAATTTGTTATTGCATGGCTTCTCATTACATACATAACTATTTTCCACGCGATCTGTAACTTTAGGGCTCTTATGGGAAGATTTAATAGAGGTACTCCGCTTCATAGTAGGGGATGTAGAAATGAATTGTATGAGTCTGCTTACCCCTTCAGTTGTCTGCTGAAATTTTTCAGACTTTTGTGTACTCCTTTGTCCTGCTTTCTCCTTCCCTGTTGTCATGGCTCTCCCCTCCTGCTCCCGTTCTCCAAAATGCACTCCAGGTGGCTCCCTCTCTGTCCGGAGACCTAGGGATTCCCCAGGCCGGTTCCATGTGCTTGTCACTGTCTCCTGCTCCTCCTTAGTCGCATCCTCTGTTGTAAATCCATTTTTTGTTTGTGTCCAAGGAGCAAAAGCTGGCGCTTCCACTCTTAATCCTCCTGCCTGCTTGATTGTAGATCCACCAACAGGTCTTGGCTTTGTGAGAACTGCTGAGTCATCTCTGGCTCCTCTCTTCTGCCTCCCAGCACCTGGGCTCACTGCGATCTCCCGACTTTCTTTCCTAGGTCTGTCTTCAAGTACTGGAGTTGCTTTAGGGGAGGATTTCTTCCCCACAGGTGTCCCACGAATCCAAAGTGCTTTGGAAGGCTCTGACTTCACCAAGGCTTGTCTGGCTTGAGGTGCAGGTACAGCTTGTTTACCTCCGGCTGAAGTCAGGCCTCTGCCTGGTCTTCCGCTGCTTTCTCGTCCCAGCATATGATTTTTCTCAGCAATATCAGCTTCTTTCTTCTTGTAGGTGGATCCAGGCATGTTCTAAAGGTTTTAAGTCACAAAATTTTCCACCTTTAGTAGATTTAAGCCGCTTCAAATAGGGGAATTGCAGGAGCTCCTGATGAACAGGTCTGCTCCCTTCCCCTGCAAACCACGCCCCCCCAACCCACTTCTTTGAAGGCTCTCCAGAAGTTTTTGGGTTTTGCTAATTTTTATCGTAAATTTATAGCTAATTTTTCTGGTATTGCCAAACCACTGACTGATTTAACTAAGAAGGGTGCTGATGTGCTGAATTGGTCTTCAGAGGCTGTTTCGGCCTTTCAGGAGCTGAAGCGGAGGTTCACTTCTGCTCCGGTTTTACGACAACCTGATGTCTCACATCCTTTTCAGGTAGAGGTAGACGCTTCAGAGATTGGTGCAGGAGCTGTTTTGTCCCAAAAAGATCCTGTGATGTCTAAAATGAATCCCTTTGCTTTCTTTTCCCGAAAGTTCTCCCCATCTGAACGCAACTATGATGTGGGGAATCGGGAATTGTTAGCAATGAAATGGGCATTTGACGAGTGGAGACATTGGTTGGAGGGAGCTAGATATCAAGTGGTGGTCCTCACTGACCACAAGAATTTGATTTACCTTGAGTTGGCCAAACGCTTGAATCCTAGACAGGCTAGGTGGGCCTTGTTTTTTACGAGTTTTGATTTTGTGGTCTCCTTTCTTCCAGGCACTAAGAATGTTAAGGCAGACGCCCTTTCCAGGAGTTTCTTTGCTGATTCTCCTATTGTGACTAAGCCTACTACCATCTTAGGTGAGGGGGTAGTTCTTTCTGCCATCTCGCCCGATTTGAGACGTGCTCTGAGCGTTGTCCTATGGAAAAATTGTATGTTCCTGACCAGTGGAGGAAGAGTGATGTTTGAAGTTCACTGCTCCGCATTGGCTGGTCATCCAGGTATTTTTGGTACCAGAGATTTGGTGAGTCGGTCTTTTTGGTGGCCCGCCTTATCTCGTGATGTCAGGAATTTTGTGCAGTCTTGTGGGACTTGTTCCCAGTCTAAACCCTGTTCTCACTCTAGTGGGTTGTTGATGCCCTTGCCGGTGCCCAAGAGGCCATGGACCCATATTTCAATGGATTTTATTTCTGATCTTCCTGTCTCTCAGAGAATGACTGTTATCTGGGTGATTTGTGATAGATTCTCTAAGATGGTCCATCTTGTACCACTCCCAAAGTTGCCATCTCAACAGGTGATTCGGTTGCATGGGATTCCTGAGAACATTGTATCGGACAGAGGAGTTCAGTTTGTTTCCAGATTCTGGAAAGCTTTTTGTTCCAAGCTGGGAATTCAGTTGTCCTTCTCCTCTATGTTTCATCCTCAGACCAATGGGCAGACGGAGAGAACAAACCAGACTTTGGAGTCCTATTTGAGATGTTTTATATCTGCTGATCAGGATGATTGGGTCTCATTTTTGCCCTTGGCCGAATTCGCTTTAAATAATAGAGCTAGTTCTGCCACTTTGATGTCGCCCTTTTTCTGTAACTTTGGGTTTCATCCTCGATTTTCTTCAGGGCAAGTGGAATCTTCAGCCTGCCCAGGTGTTGACACTGTGGTAGAGAGAATGTAGCAGATTTGGGACCAAGTGGTGGATAAGTTGTCTCTCTCCCAGGAAAAGGCCCAGCGGTTTTCCAACCGGCATAGGACCATTGGTCCCCGGTTTAAAGTGGGTGCTATGGTTTGGTTGTCATCTAAGAATATCTCTATGAAGGTGGCTTCTGCAAAGTTCAAGCCAAGATTTATTGGACCGTACAAGATTTTGGAGATTCTTAATCCGGTTTCTTTTCGATTGGCTCTTCCTGTTACGTTTAAGATCCATAACGTGTTTCATAAGTCGCTGTTGAAGAGGTTTGTTGAGCCAGTAGTTCCTATGGCGGCACCTCCTGACCCTGTATTGGTTAAAGGTAATGTGGAATATGAGGTAGAGAAAATACTGGATTCTCGTCTGGCTAGACGGAGACTCCAGTATTTGGTCAAGTGGAAGGGTTATGGCTAGGAGGACAATTCTTGGGTCTCTGCCTCTGATATTCATGCCGATAGATTGGTTCATGCTTTTCATCGGGCCCATCCTGATCGGCCTGGTGGCGTGGATGAGGGTTCGGTGACGCCTTCTCAAGGGGGGGTACTGTTGTGAACTCATTTTCTGGTTCGCCTCTAGATTCTGGTGAGGGTTATGGAGCTGGCTGTGCTGACAGAGGAGTCGTGAGTTCTCTATCTGGACTCCCTCTGTTGGTGACAAGAGGTAATGAATCTGATCTAATTGGCAAAGAACTGCCACCTGAGGAGGAGGACTGCGACTGTACATCAGGAGTCTCTGACTGGATTTAAGGCAGCCGACTCCCTATTTTCTTGCTGGTGATTTTCTCCTGCCTGGGGCTTCTGGTTTCCAGTTTGATTCCTGCCTTCTCAAGCTAAGTTTTGCTCTGCTGTTGTTCATATGAGTTTTGGTCTGTTTGCTTAGTTTTTTGTGTTCTGCCAACCCCGGCTGGGGCTGTGCTGGATTCAATTTCTGTCTCTGATTATTTCAGTTCGTTTTTTGTCCCTGATCAGCTGATCTCTTTTTGCTCTGTCTTCAGATTATACCTGAGTGCTGATATAGGGTTTTGAAGTCTAGCGACTTCAGGGTTTTTTCTATCAGACGTGTTGGACATATTTTTGGCAGGGCTTTTGCGTGATTGCAGACAGCATCTTTCCTTTCCTGTCCTTTCTAGTTAGTGTGGGCCCCATCGTTTGCTCAGCCTATCTTTTTATCTGTGTTTGTGTTTTCATCTTGTTTCACCGACAATACATGTTGGGGGCTGTCTATTGCTTTGGGGTCTGCTCTGGGGCAGTTTAGATTTCCCCTTTACTTGCTTTAGGCTTATTTAGTTCTCCGGCTGTGACAAGTCGTCTAGGATCATCGTAGGTACACTCCACAGCTACTGTTAGTTGTGTGGATAGGATCAGGGGTCTGCAGGGGTTACCAACCTCTCCAGTTTTCTTGACTTAGCTTGCTTTTTGTATTTCCTCCTCGGTGACTCAATCATAACACCTTTCCTATGTGGCCTAGTCTGGTCAGTATATCACCTGGTTACTAATGAATAATGGGAGGCGGATATAAAAGGATGCCAGGTGGCTGTGTGAGTGCCTCAGCCTGGGGACACAGAGAGTCTGTCTGTGTGAGAGACACACGTGAATGAAAGCAGTGCCCACTGTTATGAATGAGTCACAGAAGGAGGAAAAAACAAAAATACAAGCTAAGTCCAGAAAACCGGAGGGGTTGGTAGCTATCAGATTGCAGACCCCTGATCCTATTCACCACAACTAACAGTAGCCGTGGGGGGTTCCTACGGTGCCCTAGACCCCTCGTTCACAGCTGGAGAACTAAATAAGCCTAAAGAAAGAAAGGGGAAGTCTAAACTGCCCCAGAGCAGACCCCAAAGCAATAGACAGCCCCCAACATGTATTGTCGGTGAAAAGCAGATGAAAACACAAACACAGACAGAAAGACAGGTTGAGCAAACGATGGGGCCCAACTAACTAAATAGGAAAGGACAGAAAAGATGCTGGCTGCAATCCGCAAAAAACCCTACCAAAAATGTCCCAACCGTCTGATAGGGAAAAAGGCCATGAAGTCGCTAGACTTCAAAATCACTATATCAGCACTCAGGTATATTCTGAAAACAGAGCAAAGAGATAAACTGATCAGAGACAAAAATGGAGCTCAGCCCGTCCCAACAAAGGCAAGCTGAACACAAAACACGAAGCAAACAGACAAAATCTCATGGAAAAATAAGAGAGCAAAAACTTAGCTTTCAGTAGACAGGACTAACTGGTTGCAAGAGCTCAGAGCAGAAAGGATCACCAGCACCCCTGTAGGGCGTCGGCTGCCTTATATCCACTCAGTGATTCCGGGTGTCCAATCAGGCTCCACCTGTTCAGATGACAGCTTCTTCTTAACCCAATCAATTTCACTACCTCTCTTCACCAGCAGAGGGAGTTCATCAGACATCAACGGTGAAGGGGAAAATGAACTCACAACAGCCCACCGTAACGGTGGTTTGGCTGGAAGGGAGAAGCCCGCCAGTTGGTAGTTAGGTTGTACCTTGTTTAGTTAGTGCCGGACAGGCAAGGGTTTGTTTTATGTTTTTTTTCCGTTATGCATTGCTTTCACCTTTAATAAACCTGACCCAGTGTCAGTTATACCCGGACCCCGACTGTGCGCCTGAGTTTCATGCTGAACGCACGTGACCTTTGACCCCAGCAAAGGCGATCCCAGAGTGGTTTATCACAATACATATATATATCTAATATATAAAGCTCAAAGTGTGCATGTATGTATGTGTGTGTGTGTGTGTATGTCCGGGATAGGCATCCACACCGTCGCAGCTACAGCCACAAAATTTGGCACAGTCACACGTCTGGACCCCGAGAGCGTCCTAAGCTATGTTGTGAGGCGAAATTTTAGCCCCGCGCGTTCCAATTCACCAAACAATTTTGCCCCTATCTACATACTGGGGAAAAAGTGTGTGCGTGTCAAGCCCCACCCCTCATTATGATGTCATAATGCCCCTATCTACATAATGGGGAAACAGTGTGTGTGTATCAATCCTCGCCCCTCATTATGATGTCACAATGGTTGCCCTGGCGACGCTGATGTCATCAAGCCCCGCCACTCATTATGATGTCATAATGGTTGACTATGGGATGGAGGATGTGTGATGGGTATATGGGCACTGGACTATGGGATGGAGGATATGTATGACGGGTATATGGGCACGGGTCTATGGGATGGCGGATATGTATGATGGGTATATGGGCATGGAACTATGGGATGGAGGATGTGTGATGGGTATATGGGTACTGGACTATGGGATGTAGGATATGTATGATGGGTATATGGGCACGGGACTATGGGATGGCAGATATGTATGATGGGTATATGGGCACGGGACTATGGGATGGAGGATGTTTGATGGGTATATGGGCACTCTACTATGGGATGGAGGATATGGGCACTGGACTATGGGATGTAGGATATGTATGATTGGTATATGGGCACAGGCCTATGGGATGGCAGATATGTATGATGGGTATATGGGCACGGGACTATGGGATGGAGGATGTGTGATGGGTGTATGGGCACTCTACTATGGGATGGAGCATATGTATGATGGGTATATGGGCACTCGACTATGGGATGGAGAATATGTATGATGGGTATGTGGGCACTCGACTATAGGATGGCGAATATGTATGATGGGTATATGGGCACTCGACTATGAGATGGAGGATGTGTGATGGGTATATGGGCACTCTACTATGGGATGGAGGATATGTATGATGGGTATATATGGGCACAGGGCCTATGGGATGGAGGATGTGTATGATGGGTATATAGGCACTCTACTATGGGGTGGAGGATATGTATGATGGTATATATGGGCGTGGGACTATGGGATGGAGGATATGTATGACGGGTATATGGGCACGGGACTCTGGGATGGCGGATATGTATGATGGGTATATGGGCACGGGACTATGGGATGGAGGATGTGTGATGGGTATATGGGCACTGGACTATGGGATGAAGGATATGTATGATGGTATATATGGGCGTGGGACTATGGGATGGAGGATATGTATGACGGGTATATGGGCACGGGACTCTGGGATGGCGGATATGTATGATGGGTATATGGGCATGGAACTATGGGATGGAGGATGTGTGATGGGTATATGGGCACTGGACTATGGGATGTAGGATATGTATGACGGGTATATGGGCACGGGACTATGGGATGGAGGATCTGTGATGGGTATATGGGCACTCTACTATGGGATGGAGGATATGTATGATGGGTATATGGGCACTCGACTATGGGATGGAGGATATGTATGATGGGTATATGGGCACGGGCCTATGGGATGGTGGATATGTATGATGGGTATATGGGCACGGGACTATGGGATGGAGGATATATATTATGGGTATATGGGCACGGGACTATGGGATGGAGGATAATTATAATTTACTATAACTAACCACAGTTAGTTACTATGCCCGGGCAGCGCCGGACTCTTCAGCTAGTCTAATATATAAAGCTCAAAGTGTGTATGTGTATGTGTGTATGTCCGGGATAGGCATCCTCACCGTCGCAGCTACAGCCACAAAATTTCGCACAGTCACACGTCTGGACCCCGAGAGCGTCCTAAGCTATGTTGTGAGGTGAAATTTTAACCCCGCACGTTCCAATTCACCAAACAATTTTGCCCCTATCTACATACTGTGGAAAAAGTGTGTGCGCGTCAAGCCCCTCCCCTCATTATGATGTCATAATGCCCCTATCTACATAATGGGGAAACAGTGTGTGCTTATCAATCCCCGCCCCTCATTATGATATCACAATGGTTGCCATGGCGACACTGATGTCATCATAGGTTGCAAGCCCCGCCACTCATTATGATGTCATAATGGTTGACTATGGAATGGAGGGTGTGTCATGGATATATGGGCACTGGACTATGGGATGGAGGATTTGTATGATGGCTATATGGGCACAGGACTATGGGATGGAGGATGTGTGATGGGTATATGGGCACTGGACTATGGGATGGAGGATATGTATGACGGGCATATGGGCATGGGACCATGGGATGGCGGATATGTATGATGGGTATATGGGCACGGGACTATGGGATAGAGGATTTGTATGATGGGTATATGGGCATGGGACTATGGGATGGAGGATTTGTATGATGGGTATATGGGCACGGGACTATGGGATGGAGGATTTGTATGATGGGTATACGGGCACTCGACTATGGGATGGAGGATATGTATGATGGGCATATGGGCACGGGCCTATGGGATCATGGATATGTATGATGGGTATATGGGCACGGGACTATGGGATGGAGGATGTGTGATGGGTATATGGGCACTCGACTATGGGATGGAGGATATGTATGATGGGTATATGGGCACTCGACTATGGGATGGGGGATATGTATGATGGGTATATGGGCAAGGGCCTATGGGATTGTGGATATGTTTGATGGGTATATGGGCATGGGACTATGGGATGGAGGATAATTATAATTTGCTATAACTAACCACAGTTATCCTCCATGGGATGGAGGATAATTATAATTTGTTATAACTAACCACAGTTAGTTACTATGCCCGGGCAGTGCCGGGCTCTTCAGCTAGTATATATATATATATATATATATGTACAGGGTGGGCCATTTATATGGATACACCTAAATAAAATGGGAATGGTTGGTGATATCAACTTCCTGTTTGTGGCACCTTAGTATATGGGAGGGAGAAAACTTTTCAAGATGGGAGGTGACAATGGTGGCTATTTTGGATCCAACTTTATAAATGGCCCATCCAGGTCTATCGATATAAATGGGCCACCCTATATAGGTGTATTATATATTTCCTCCTTCCTGGTATATATATCCCCTATTCTGCAGCTGTTCTTTAATGCATAGAAAAAATAAACCGTTATACTAACCTTCCCTCCGCTTCCCCGCAATGCGCCGTCCACTTCTGCTGCCAGCAGCTGACTTCATCATGCAAGCAATGGGAACGCATGACATCACTTTTATGCATCCCAGACACAGGCACGCCGATGTCTGCTGCTGGCTTTTTGCTGCACACGGACCCAACAGGTCTCTGCGCCGCAATACACTTCTGAGGATGCACATGCAGTTGAAGTTTGTGCTGTGTCGGCAGGTCCCCACCCTCACAGGCAGGGCCAGACTGGGACTAAAATTCAGCTCTGGCATTTGAAGTTACACAGGGCCACTAGTCACATGGTGACTATATAATATCTTTGTACACTTGTAGGTTACAAGAAGTGAGAGGAGATTAACACGACTATATAACATGTAGTCACAGCTGTGCCCAATATTTCAGCTCAGTTCTATTTATTGCTTTTAGTTGCAGTACTCCTCCAAAAGCTCTGTCCCCTTTTGTACGCACGGTGACAGAATTACTGGCAGAACTGCTATCCATTGGGCAACCAGACCCCCTGGTCATAGCCGCCCCTATCATACCTCCCAACTTTTGAAGAAGGGAAAGAGCGCCGCTGCAAATTTTAGGACACGCCCCGGCCACATCCATTTCACACCCATGTCCACGCCCAACCGCACCCATTTAGCACTGCTGATCACACTGACTGGTACTGAGGGCACAGTGGCTGGCATTATGGGCACACTGACTGGCACTAAGGAAGAGAGAAAACAGAGAGAGAAAAAAGAAAAGAGAGAGAGAAAGAAAGGAGAGCGAGAGAGAAAGAACAGAGAGAGAAAGAAGAAAGAACAGAGAGAAAGAAAGAGGGGAAAGAAAGAAAGAACAGAGAGACAGAGAAAGAACAGAGAGAGAAAGAAGTAAAGAAAAGAAAGAAAGAACAGAGAAAGAAAGAGAGGAAAGAAAAAGAAAGAGGGGAAAGAAAGAACAGAGAGATAGAAAGAAAAGAGAAAGATTAGAGAGAGAAAGAAAGAACAAAGAGAGAGAAAATGAGGGAAAGACAGAACAGAGACAGAGAAAGAAAATGAGGGAAAGACAGAACAGAGAATGAGAAAGAAAGAACAGAGAAAGAAAGAAAAAGAGAGAAAGAAAGAAAGATTCTATAAAGATACTATAGCAGCCCGGCTCCCATTGTAGTGCCCACCTGAGCCTCCCAATGCAGGACATATCATGATCCGCTCACATGGCCGGCATCCCCGATTCAAAGGCGATCCTGTTGTCCGCGCTGTCAGAGGAGGACATAGTGACGGAACTGAAGCATTCCTAGTTCCGTCACAATTTCCTCATGAAATTATCTCTTTTCCAGTCAGCTTCCAGCATAGCACTTCCGGTGGAACGTCATGTATGAGTTTTAAAATGCTCCTCCAGGATCCGCCGTGTAATCCTGTGTCCGTGGGAAAAGCCCACTTTGTATGCTTCGTACACACTTGGCTCCGCTCCGTACATCACGTACACATATGGCTCCACTCCGTACATACACGGCTCCGCTCTGTATACCCCATACACACAGGGCTCCACTCCGTACACCAAGTACACACGCGGCTCCTCTCCGTACACCTCGTACATGCGCGGCTCCTCTCCGTGCACCTCGTACACACGCAGCTCCGTTCTGTACACCTCATACACACACGGCTCCTCTCCGTACACCTCGTACACATCCAGCTCCGCTCCGTACACCTCGTACACACACGGCTCCGTACACCTCGTACATGCGCGGCTCCTCTCCGTACACCTCGTACACAGGCGGCTCTGTTCTGTACACCTCATACACACACGGCTCCTCTCCATACACCTCGTACACACACGAATCCGCTCCGTACACGCGCGGCTCCTCTCCGTACACCTCGTACACACGTGGCTACTCTTCGTACACCTCATACACGCGCGGCTCCTCTCCGTACACCTCGTACGCGAGCGGCTCCTCTCCGTACACACGCGGCTCCATTCTGTACACCTCATACACACACGGCTCCTCTCCGTACACCTCGTACACATCCTGCTCCGCTCCGTACACCTCGTACACACGCGGCTCTGATCCGTACATCTCTTACACACGCGGCTCTGCTCCGTACACCTCATACACACACAGCTCTGCTACATCTACCCTGTAAACCCCTCCTGACCCCACACATACTTACCTCATCCAGCACCATGACAACCAGCACAGCAGAGTCTGGCAGACACCAAGAGGCAAGGCTGAGCGCACAGGACCTGTGATGAGGCCACAGGAGGGGCGGAGTCAGGGGTCACATGATCAGGGGTCTGGACAAAGGCTCCTGATCATGTGACCCCTGACTCCTCCCCTCCTGTGACCTCATCACAGGTCCTGTGTACAGAGAGGAGAGCAGGCAAGCAACACTGTGAGTGGCTGGGGGGGAGGTCTCAAGCTAGGGTGAGGATGGGGTGCGTGGGGGGGTGTGGCAGCTTATCTCCCTGCAGTGCGGGAGAGTTGGAAACTATAACCGCCGTGCCCGCAGAGGGCCGGCGGCAGGAACAACAGCCAGGCCAGTGGCCGCATCAGCTGGCAAGCGGCCAGATGATCGGACGCTGCCGCCCACGGCCCACATGACAGCGGCCCAGCGGGAAAATGCCCGGTTGGTTATATTACCAATCCGGGCCTGCTCACAGGCCTCTGTGACTGCGGTCGTTACGCACCTGGTTCTGAACTATCCATAATCATTCACAATAAAAAGGCCGTTCACTTTGTACATCACTACACCAGACATTTTATAATTAAAACAAACTTTAATAATGGTTACAATTGCATCGGCTTTTAATAAATGTGACATTAGGTTGGCCATCGCGCAGAACGGCTGCCTCTATTATCTACAGAGAGAATCACAGTTGTCACCAGTTTTACAAGTTACATTCTCAGGCAGTCAGAAACCAAAGTTTTCCTCCAGAACAATAAGTATATTGTCTAGTATTGTAGCTCTGTATTTTGAGTAATTGTTGCACTACCAGGCACAGCCTCTTGATTAGAGTGGCGCTATTTCTGGACAGAGATCAAACCCTTGTTTTTATGTAATTTTGTACAACGCCTTTAAGAAATGACTGGTTCCTTGTGACCCTCAGAGTCCTTCAACAAACAGCGTTATCAGGGTTTTTTTTCATTTAACCTCTCATTTAGCGTGTATGTATCTAGACTGAGTTTTTGCAAAGAGGCTTATGTGTAGCTCTATGGTGCAGTAAAAATATCAAGTGAAATATATAATATTGTCCTATAATTAATAATATGTAAGTAATAAGTAGATAAGGACCTGCGGCTTTAGTGGCTATGTTAACATTTGCAATTTTTTAGATTCTCCTGATTCTAATTTTACAATTTTTAATTTTTAAATGATGCTTAATTTAAGTGGCCGGGAAAAACAATAATTTGTAGACTGAATGTGACAGTGAGAAAACTGTTTGCTCATTTTAAGACTAGAGCTTGTGGCAAAGGGTTGGAGCGCCATGGACATCACCTCGGCTCATTCGGAAAAGACTCAGTTGCTTCTTGTTTTGCCAAACAGATGGAAATATTAGATATCTTTGTGTTAGAAACACCCATTTCAAGAACAATTTAGGGGCTACATCTAAAGGTTTGGAAATAAAATAATAATAATCCTGTAATTTTTATAAATGTTTCACAATTTAAAAGATATACCATTTTTTTATTAAAATGCAGGTATTTTTGGCTGAAAAGCAGATCTTCTGTAGGGTTTCATTACAAATTTTGGATATTATGCTTCTACAACCTCCATGTATCATTGTACATAGCAGACTGCAGAATGAGATAGCAGTGAGCTCATTCTCAAAGTAGTATCTGCAAGTTTTATGTGTATTCTGCTCTGCTAAGGGAAAGAGGATTTGAACTGTAGTACCGCCTATTGATGTAACAATCCTAAAAGTCAATATCGATCCTTTCCCTTAGACCTCCCCCTGTCTTCTTTTGAAACCTTAGCTAGACTGATTTATGGCCAAATCAAACTGAGTCATGTTACAAGACAGTTTAGGAGAAGAGGGTAAAGGATCCTGCAGTCAGAGGAGCTTATTAACAGTTCACTCATTCTGCATCTGTACAGTGATACATAGAGGCTGTGGAAGTCAAGCAGTCTAAAATATGTAAAAAATCCCTTTTTCAATTTTTTTTTTGCCAAAATTATGTATGTTTATTAGTGGTGGAGCGAACATGCTCGGATAAGTTGTTATCTGAGTATGCTCATGTGCTAACCGAGCACAACAAACAGGCAATCCCTGCATGTATTGCAGCTGTTGAACAGCCTCGAAACATGCAGCTGTGGGGACTCGAACCTCTTTTTTTTCGAGCACACCAAAGACACTCGGTTAGCACACGAGCATGCTCGGAAAAAACCTTGCTGTTTTGGTTAAAATAAAGGGATATTCATGCTTAATGATTCCCCGCAGCTCCTGTTCGGATGCCCACCTAGTTCCCGCTTGCCTCTACTTCCTGTGCCCATTTCAACACAGTGGAAAGGACTGAAAATGCACGCTCGAGCCTTCATTGTCCGCAGTCATGGCCCGCCTCATCCAGTTATTGGCTGAGAAGGCATTTCCATCTGTTTCCAGAATGTCGAAATATAGGCCTACCAAATTTATCCCAGGAAGACACAAGTCCAAAGATTAGAAACCTGTACATATTTTCCATTATATCTCTGAATTAGGCACAAAACATGGTGTTAATAAAGCATATTTAGTTTATTTAAAGGGGGCTATGGTATTACAGACTTCCTGGGATGTCTTACATGTAGTACTATCTTTGGGCAGGACAAGAGAAGCATATTTATATATACTTTTGCGGGAAAAGATCCAGTAGGTATTGTATTTTTTATTGTTTGCTATGGTTAGGAGTTCAGTGGGCGGTCCTACTTAAGCACAGTTAATCAGTAATTAGGGCCGCCCACTGGACTAAAGATCTACTTGTCATCCTTATAGTGGCCACTACAGGAGAAATGTAGTATTACATACAAAAAATGCAATCAAATTGCTCATAGATGAGCTTCTGAGCAAAGATCTTAAAAAAAAAAGAGATGAATTGATTAAAGTAGAAGAAAGGACAGATTTTTTAATTATAAACTGTAAAATCAGAATATCACCCAAAACTTGGAAGTGCTAGTGATAGAGTAAGAGAGGGGAATATTAAGGCATAATTATGTATTAGCTGGTGATTTCATGACTCCAGCTAGCAGGATCATCTCTGAAACATGCTGAGAGAAATATGTCTTCCAAGTTAGATCCATCCAGGGAAAGTGTATGAGCAGCGGCTGAGGACATTATTAGCCATATGCTTTGTTCATAAAAGGCTCCAGAGAAATATGGATGTCTTCAAGACGTAAAATAGAGTAGGAAAACGCTGAACAGTCCTAGAACAGCCAGGTGAGAAGCTTGAGCTGTGAAGCTTCCGTTGCACATACTCGATACACAGCAGGTGGTATTGCCGAACACAAATTTCAGGACTCCTGTACCTTGTAGACTCTGATTGCAGAGTGTTGACTCAACGCATCCAGATTTAGCAAAAAAAGCAATGTTTGCTGTTTTTCGGGAAAAAAAGAAATCAAAATGACACTTTAGTAATACGGAGCCATGACAGATCAATATGCACTTAGGGAACATTTTTTGGCCCAATTCGAAGTCTCCATATCAATTCAATATAGAACAACATAGAATTATTCTTCATAAACGTCTTTCTATGGAACATAGGTCAAACCACCAAAAAGTTGTACTAAGGATGGGCGTTAGAAGTGTAAGAGGGTGAACTGTGATTACACCAGGAGAGCACTAGGACCCTATGGTGTTTGCCTGCTGCAGCTAAGAGCAGGTGCAGCCAGGAATCTTTGTGTGCTGGGCGGTGGGGCCTAGTGTCAGCTGTCTAGAGCTGTAAGGGAAGCTTCCAGAAGAGGAAGAGAGACTGCCCTGAGACACACTGTGTGTGGAGCAGCTTGTGAGAAGCTAAGAAATTGAATGCTGTAAGAGACTGTGTACTGCAATCCTTCATCTTGAGAACCTGAGACCTTGCTGTGGAACAAAGACTGAGCGTTCCTGAGAGCTGTGTGACTGTGGAGCTCTGTGGAGTCCCTGTTGTGATGAGAAGCAATATTGGAGACATTTTATACATAAACAGGCGCATTGCTTCTAGGAGAATTCGTGAGGACTACAGGAGGAGAGACGGCATCTTGAGGCTACAGAACTATAAGTCCCCGGCGTTTGGGCTTGGCACCGGCCGACAAGACGAGGAACCTTGTGTTGCTGCAACTGATTGGCGCCGAAGATTTGGGACTGGCTGCAGCCGATGCAATCTATATGCCTAAGAGGAGACTCACCTCAGGTTAAAGGTACTATAGTCATAGATACCCTGGGTATCCCTAGTTGAAGTGCTTAAGGACCCTTATTATATTATATTTATATGTATTGTTATTGTAGGTTTGTGAAGGTTATACTCAGTGTGCCATTCCAGGCGGTCCCTTGATATCACTACATTCGATTTACACCTTTTCTCTGAGTACCTGAATTGACATTTCTGATAGGTAAATTTATTTCAAATCCCTGTGTAATACACTCTTCAGGGAATCTTGGATTGGCATAGTGATTTCTGAGTGAGTGTACTGGATAAGGGTATTCAATCTGTTTCTTCCATATACTAAGTTCTACTTTATCTGCTGCTCAAGTAAAGACTCTTTTGGGATTTTTGCCTCAGTCTCGGTTTGTGACCCATTGGATCTTATTTGGACCTCTGGTCATTACAGAAGGACCACCAGTCTATCTGAAGTCCTGTTGAGAAATCGGACTTTATGTTTAGCTATGCTTGGTTTAATGCTAAAACTGGCCAGATACTGTAGGTCAGTGTCAACCAAACCTATAGATTTTGGCAAGACTTGACAACCATCTAATATGGAGGCCTCTTGACTTCATCCCAGTGGCTGTTATTGAGGAAGAGAAAGATCAACTTGCATCTCAGCTCATAAGCCTTTTGTTCCTAGAAGAGACAATCCACCACCAAAAGTCTCTGGCAGACAAGTACTTTAGAAGACAATGTGGGACATGTATGTGTGTCAGGAGGTGGTGGTGGGGCTGAGGTTCTGGAAGAATAGCTGTTAGTGGAATGACCAGTCAGCTACCATCTCATTTGGGTACTATCTCACAGAATGTTTTACTTGGTCAACTATATGGCATCAGATGATACATGAAATCTCCATATGCCGCCTTATCCTGTGCATGTCCCCTTTATTTAATCACCACCATATTTGTATGGGATATATATCTATGTGCAGTTAGTATGGTCAGATCTTACAGGAAGAATTCATGGGTAATTCATCATTTTGTAGTCACACTTAATAGTCATATTGAACACTTACCTAAATTGTAGTTAGTGACTCCACAGAATGAATTTTCTTGACATTGAGCTCTGTAGGATGTGGTTAAGAAACAAGTGGATAAAAACTTAAAATTACAGGCATTACACTCTCTTGTTGTTGTCTGGCCTTGTCCTAAAAGAAACAACATATAGAACAATTAGAAATTATAATAGCGGTGCTGTAACTACTCTGGGTGCAGTGGTTGTGGTCATACTTGCGATCTTGAAACATAATTATGAAGCATGCCCAGAAAAATAGGGTGATCGAGCCAGGAGAATCATGAGGTGCCCACGACTGATTTTTAGGAAAACACGTGTTAGGCTTGTCTCAACATGGCAGGGCTAACCCTAGGGACCCCCATATAACCCAGAGTAGAGAGCAAACGCTCACCAATCACATGATATACTGATGGGTTGCCACCAGAACATCTCACTGAATCAATGAGGATTAAAAAGCTGAGTACTGTTATTTTTTACACCTGGATTTTTTTTTCTAAATCTTAGACAACCCCTTTAATTGTATGCCTTAAGACTACTCCGAAGCTCCCTCTAAGTGTTGATTGGTATTGGATAAAATGGTAGCTGTGATTGTTACAGAAGACATTTATAAAGGGCCATGAATCACAATTGTGATGGTAAATAGTTGCAGTTTTTTCTACAAGGCATGTAGGCTCAAAAATTTGCAACTTGGCACCTTTTTCTGTTGCTCTCACCATTTTTTTTAAATGTAGGAGGGGAGAGAAAGGAGTCTGGAGGGGACTGAGGTCCTCTGGAAGGGACACGGCAGTCTGGAGAGGACAAAGAGGTCTGGAGGGGACAGAGTAGTCTCGAGGTGACAGAGTTCTAGAAGTGTTGGAGGAGTCTGGAGGGGACAGAAGTATTTAGATGGGGAATAATAGTTTGGAGGACACAGACGAGTCTGGAGGGTATGGAGGAGTCTGGAGGGGATAAAGAAGTCTGGAGGTGACAGAGGAGACTGAGAGGTCTGTAGAGGACTGAGGGATCTGGAGAGGACTGAGGGTTCTGGAGGGAACAAGGGGGCCTGGAGGGGATAGAGGAGTGTGGAGGTGACAGAGGAGTTTGGAGAAGACTAAGGGGTCTGGAGGGTGACAGAGAAGACTGGAGGCAATAGAGAAGTCTGAAGGTGACTGAGGGGTCTGGGGGTGACTGAGGGGTCTGGGGGTGACAAAGGGGTCTTGAGGGTATAGAGAAGTCTAGAAGTGATAGAGCAGCCTGGAGGGGGACAAGAGTCTGGAGGACATAGGGATCTGGTAGGGATAGAGGAATGTGGAGGGGTTGAAGGAGTCTGGAGGGGCAGGGGGCATGAAGAGGGACAAGAGTCTGGAGGGAATAGAGGAGTCTGGAGGGGATAGAGGAGTCTGGAGGGGATAGAAGGGTCTAGAGGTGATAGAGAGGTCTGGAGGGGAAAAGGGGTCTGGAGGAGATAGAGGATTGTGAAGGTGACAGAAAAGTCTGGGAGGATAGAAGGATCTGGAGGTGAAAGAAGGGTCTGGGGAGGGTAGAGGAGTCTGAAGGTGACAGAAGGGTCTGGAAGGGATAAAGGAGTCTGGAGGTGACCGAAGGGTCTGAACGTGGCAGCAATTCTCTCATAGAGAACATGAGAGAGCTCTGCTGAATCGATTGTTCCTCCACTTGGAGGATTCGGTAGACACAGCTGCTGGTTGAACGATCATTCGGCAATCAGCTATTTAATGTTTATAGGGGTTTTAACATAACCAAGATAAGTCAAATATTTGTACCTAATGTTAAAAATATTTTTTTATTTTTAGCCAAACTATGGTCAGTACTACTGCCGATATTTGGAGAATCCAAGTCATTGGACTGTAAGCAGGTGTCCTCCAGTACCCGATCTTCTTTCATGTGCATTTCTCATGAAGTCACTTTGTGGATCATGAGCACAAACAGAGCCTTTATTATAGCGGCTCCTGTATTGTGGTTTGTTTTTTTGAGGTCATACACAGTCTGTGATTCATGATTCTGATCAAGTCATTACCACTAATGATGGTCTCCGCCAATAGAGGACTCGTCGTGGTGGAAAATATCTGTGTGGATAGCAAGATGATAATGGGCTTGTTTTCTGAGGTTACAAACATGTAACCCGCTGTTTTATGCTGGTGGACAGAAATATGTTTTTGTTGTTATCAGCAGCTTCTTCTATAACAATGGCCTGATACAGCTTCCCTGAAACCTCAGAATTCAGGAGCAACTATAGACCCATTATCTCACTTTTGTTCCTCTGTGTCACACTCACAGGGGTCCAGGAAGTTGAGATATGGAAACTTGTTTGACCGGATTCTCACAAAAAGTAAATAGTCAAGGTAAAAAATAAACTTACATATCTGTGGCATATAAAGCTCTCTCAGATCAATGAACAACGCCATCACAGTTGGATGGAAAAAGCCCTGCACATATGTGGCCATCTCCTCTGGAGAAATGACATCAGGGGTAGCTGGCTTTACCATTAGTTGGCACCCCAACCTCCCAGACATTTATTTTGTTGAATATCCTAGCATATCCTCAAATTCATCCACACAGAATCTGCATTTTGCTGAAGATTAACATTATTTTGGTAGGTAACGTGTTCCAGATTTACCAAGTTTAAATATGCCATAATTTTAGGATATCTTCAAGCAGAGTTTTCTTGACGTGGATTTCTCTGGCTGAAAAATCCTCATTAAAAAGCTTCAAAATAGTATTTTTTTGGTTTGCTTTTTGATGCAGTTGTTACCTATCGGACATTTTTTTCTGCTTTAGTTCATTCAGAAGCCAATTTGGAGAATTTTTTTTTCAAGCAGAAACATCTCAAGAAATGACATGTTGACTTAGTGCACACTGAGTCTTTTTGCAGAGTTTTCTAAGCAAAAATTGAATACAAATTCCAAGTTTTAGAAAGGCATTTGAGATTTTGAAGAGGAATCGGAGAGTTTCTGCTCAGTTTCCACTTAGTTTCCGCTACAAAAATTACTAAAAAAAAAACTCTGTGTGCTCACGGAGTTTGTTCACAAAGAGTTTTTTGGAGTGAATTCTGCTCCAGATAAAAATCTACTTCAATTACTTTTTGAGTAAGCTTTGGATATCAATAGGAAACATGCTAATAGTGCATTTCTGGCCACCAAATAACAGTTCAGATCTAGGTATGAAAAGGTTCAAAAATTATATTTAATTATTGAAACTAATCGAGATCTTGTTTTAAACCTCAGGGCTGCATTCATAATTGAGGTGGTTATTACTAGAAACCCTCATCAATCTTGTGTGTAAGCATATTCCTAGTAGCTTATCTGAGCTACTAGATTCCAAGGAGGGGCAATTAGTTTTAGTGCACTTGTACCTTGGGTTAAGAATATACTTGATATCTAAACAAGCTTTGTGTTGGGTATTAACTACTCAGGAAATGATAGATCTCAACTTTGAAGTGTGCAGAATTGTGACTACAGCTCTGGACTGTCATATACGGTAGGTTGCAACATGAGCACATTGGTTTGTCTGCCCCTGAGCAACATAGGCTGAAACTGGTGGCACCACTGGAAGTGCTTGCACTTGGGAGAAGCAATGTAAGAACTTTAATAAATATATATAAGTACATACCTGGAATTGCACAAATGGCTAGAAGACACAGCAGCAAGTAGGAGACCATCCTCTTATAATGAAGTAGTCACAAATTCCTGTATTGGGAAGTAAGCCGTATATCGAGGAGCTTAAGGTGTAGCTTGGCTCTTCAGGAGTTGGGAATACACTGGTTGCCGGTTTATTAAGGTGCTCTATATGGGGGCTCTCTTCACCTTTGGGAGTTTCAAGGTGGGGCTTTGGTTTCAGTGGTAAATACAAGGAGTGGGAGGAAGAGAATTCAGGATGTACATACTTGTGGTAGTGGAGGCGAGGTGTGGTCTGAAGTGCTAATTGCATCTTTTTGTTGACTTGATGGTCAAGCGTCACTGATGCTCATTATCCCTGTACTGTAACAAAAATAAAGCATATTTTCAGGGTTACATTACACATTACGTGATGTCTATGCAAACCCCCAAAAATCTACTTACCTTGATTTACCTGTAGAAAGATCGCTCTTAGGTCTTCTCCCAACTGTATCACCTTGAGGAACTTCTATTTTCATTTCTACATCAAAAAACCTTGGTGCCTTCTGCCTGGGATGTACAGTATGGCCTGACTTTCCAAGGATTTTTCATGGGGCGAACGTACCATATGGGTGACTTGAGTTGTTGCACTGGGAGCCAGCTTTAGCAGCTCGACATCACAATCAAAGCATCTACTATTGTGTATTAGATAACCCATAAGGGACTGAGCTAATGGTAATCATGATTCACAATCACTGGTCGAATATAGATATAGAGGCTTGACGGGGTTGCTCCATAAAAACAACATCAATTTCCAAAGAATAGATGATATTTGTATGATTGCTCAGGATTCTGTTGCTTGAGAGCTCAGCGATCCCGAAAGCAGAACAGGTAGGCCGTTTGAATGGAGCAGTAATGAGCATGTGCGACCACCACTCCTATCAACAGAGAATGGGGCAGTGGTGAATAGAGTAGCTCACTACTGCTCTATTCATGTTCTCGTGATGAGGGTGTAAGCAGGTTACTTGGATGCAATAATGCAGACAAGGAGAAGGTAGAGAAAGTCACATAACATTTTAACACAGAGGAGATCTAGACATAAGGATTTAGATAGACAGACAGACAGATAGATAGATAGATAGATAGATAGATAGATACAATAAGGGTAGTAGAGTTTGTTACATAGTAATATAGTATTTAAGGTTGAAGGGAGACTTTAAGTCCATCTAGTTCAACCCATAGCCTAACATATTGATCCAGAGGAAGGCAAAAAAACCTCATGTGGCAAACACTAAGCTCCATATTGGGGAAAAAAATTCCTTCCCGACTCCACATACGGCAATCAGACTAGCTCTCTGGATCAACGCCCTATCAAGGAATCTAGTACCCTGTAACATTATACTTTTCAAGAAAGGCATCCAGTCCCTTCTTAAATTTTAGTAGGGAATCACTCATTACAACATCATATGGCAGAGAGTTCCATAGTCTCACTGCTCTTACAGTAAAAAATCCGCATCTGTGAGTATGCTTAAACCTTCTTTCCTCCAGACATAGAGGATGCCCCCTTGTCCCCGTCACAGGTCTAAGAGTAAAAAGATCATTAGAAAGGACTTTGTACAGTCCCCTCATATATTTATACTTTGTAATAAGATCACCCCTAAGCCTTTGTTTTTCCAAACTAAATTACCCCAAGTGTAATAACCTGTCTTGGTATTGCAGACCCCCTAGTTCCCTAATTACCTTGGTCACTCTTCTCTGCACCCGCTCCAGTTCAGCTATGTCTTTCTTATACAGCGGAGACTAGAACTGTACACAGTATTCTAAGTGTGGTTGCACTAGTGACTTGTATAGAGGTAAAATTATGTTCTCCTCATGAGCATCTATTCCTCTTTTAATGCATCCCATTATTATATTTGCCTTTGCAGCAGCTGCCTGACACTGGCCACTAAATGTGAGTTTGTCATCCACCCATACACCCAGGTCTTTTTCAGTGACAGTTTTGCCCAGTGTTTTACAATTAAGCACATAATTATACATCTTGTTTGTTCTACCCAAGTGCATGACCTTACATTTATCCCCATTAAGGCTCATTTGCCATTTATCAGCCCAAGCTTCTAGTTTACATAAATCCTCCTGTAATATAAAATTGTCCTCCTCCGTTTTGATTACCCTGCAGAGTTTAGTGTCATCTGCAAATATTGAAATTCTACTCTCTATGCCCCCTACAAGTTCATTTATAAATATGTTAAAAAGAAGCGGACCCAATACTGACCCCTGTGGTACCCCACTGCTAACCGTGACCTAGTCTGAGTGTGCTCCATTAATAACCACCCTTTGTTTCCTATCCCTGAGCCAGCTCTTAATTCACTTACACATATTTTCCCCTATGCCCATTGTTCTCATTTTATGTATCAACCTTTTGTGTGGCAAAAGCTTTTGAAAAGTCCATGTACATCACGTCCACTGCATATCCTTGGTCCAGTCCGGAACTTACCTCTTCATAAAAGCTTATCAGATTAGTCTGACAGGAACGGTCCCTAGTAAACCCATGTTGATATTGGGTGGGTCATGAGGTTATTCTTCTTCAGATACTCCAGTATAGTATCTCTAACAGCAGCACCGTCTCATTTTACAGAGAGATGGCCTCACATTGCCTCCTTACTACCTAATTGTAAGTAGCATCATTAGACCTCTGAAAACCACTACTGATTATCGCGGTGCACTCACCATATACAATTCATTTATTTTCCCTCTTAGGCCTTATGGCCCTAACACTGAGAGCTCACAGTACATCATAGGGGTATGTGCCTCTCTACTTTATGACTATTCTTGATCTCTGGTATTGTTTGGAATCTGTAGTCTGCAAAATACGCCATGAGCTATACTGTGATTGATGTTTCTTGGCATATGATATCTGAAATGTATTCTGTACCCAGATTAATTTTTTTATATATATATATATGATTTTTTATATATACTTTGTTTCATATGGTTATATTTATTTTATTTTCAGTACATTGATGAAGGTCATACAGACCGAAACGTCTACTGTATGTACTGTTCTTTATTATATCACAATTATGCATTGGATTCTATTCGTGTGTGCCAAGTTAATATATAGAAGGTTACGGATTGGGATCCTACTTGTGCACCACTATTACAGAGTTGTGCCAACGGTTTTGTTCAGACTTATCAATATTAACCCATACCAATAGTATGAGTTTTATTTTTTTCACTTTTTTCCTTCCCTTTTTACAAGAAAATAACTATTTATTTTTTTGTTGATATAGCCGTATGAGCTCTTGGTTTTTTGTGGGACAGCTGTGGTTTTGAATGACACCATTCACTTTTACTATGTAATGTTCTGGAAGACACGAAAAAAAATTCCAAGTGAGATGACATGGTGGAGATAAAAAGTGCAATTCCGCCATTGTTTTTTGGGCTTCGTTTTTATGGAATTGATTGAAAAGCAAAAATGACCAGACAATATGATCCTCCAGGTAAGTACAATGACATCAATACCAAATTTTATTTTTCTTATTTTATTTTATTTGATGAAAAATATGCAAAAGTTTGTAAAAAATATATTTTTGTTGTTGTCGTCATTTCTGAGATCTGTTGATGTAGCGGTGTAAGGGCTGTTTTTTGCATGTTGAGCTGATTAGGTACACACAATGTCTTTATTTCCTTTTATTACATTTTTGGGAGGAGGTACAATAAATGAAAAACAGCCTTTCTGGCATTTCAATTCTTCATTTTCATGGCGCTTACCCTACATGCCAAATAATGTTATATTGCTGTGAATTAGGCAATAACAAATATATTTATTTTTTTAGTATTGAGAAAGGAATAGGGATGATTCCAGACTGTATGTGATTTTTATTTTTAATTTTTAAAATATTTTTATAACTTTTTGCTATCCTATTTTTGGAATCTTTTCTGAACTTGCAATTTACACTTCAAAACTTTGTTAATTTCACTATATACTACAATACTAACCTACTCTACTGGGCTTTCTAGGAGGCCCAAGATGGCCATACTGCAGGCCCCCAGGAGCCATGGCCATCCGCTGACACCCCAAAATTTGGATGGGGGAGTGTCAATGGTTTCTCAAGTTGACACCGCTTGTTCCACTCGCTGTTACAAGAGGCCAGTGCCAGCTGTATGACACAATGTACACCTGCCTGGAATCTAGCAGGCTTAGCTCCTGTATATAGGCTTTATGCTGGATTCGTATTCTGCTTCTGCCTGTTTATTGTTTTTTTGTGTGTGATCGATTGGGGTCTTAGGAGCCAGACGCACACCGATCTCCAAGGTATTTAAGAAACTAAAAAATTGCATGAAAACTTAGCAAAACTTTAATTTTTAGTTGCCAACATTGGTATTATCATTTTACAGAAACTTTCATCCTGTCCCTTACAGAACTGTCCCATTCTCACTCGCAAACACCCATTTTCTTTTTGGCCCAGGACATTGCAGATTTGCCAAGCTTGTCCCAGGAAATTTAACAGAGGGGGCAATCACTTATATATCACAGTCAAACGATCTGGAAGGCCGTGTAACGATCCCGGCCAGGCTCCAACCATGGTCACATCCAGGGCCGGAGTCACCACTCAGCGCACACAGGCAAGTGTCGGGACCCTAAGCAAGCGGGGCTGCCGTGTTCCCCCCATCGTTCCTTAAACTGCTTGAAATACCTCTCCCTGTTCCTCCGCAGCTCTGGTGTCTTCCACATCTTCTGACTCTGTGATGTCTCAGGGCAGAGGGCGCGATTACATCACTGTTAGCAGGTTGCGGGATGCAGTGACAGACAGGAGGCAGAGCAAGGGTTAACAAGATGTAACAATTTAATAGAACAAGTTATTCACTCCTCATAGGGAGGTTAATGGTTAAAGGAGGGATAATAGGGATAACAAATGTAAAGCAATAGCAGTCCAATGAATGAACTTATCGTGTTCTGTATGCTCCTCTGCAGCAGATTATCCTGCAGGGGTGTTGTAGAACCGGCAGTGGCCGGGGAGATGTCCTCATATGGGGTCCTTTAAACGATGGTTTATCTTCTGGCAGCAGCGGTCAGTCTCTGGTACCTTCGACCGAGCCCCTAGTCCATGAGCACGTGCGGCCGAAGCAGGCAAGGCCACGGCACTCCCAGAGTCAAACATAAACGGGCAGGAAGCAAGTGGCAGAAAAGGCCGCAAGAGTCTGTACGGTACTAGGCTGATAAATGGCAAATGAGCTTTAATGGGGATAAATGTAAGGTCATGCACTTGGGTAGATCGAGCAAGATGTATAATAATGTGATTAATTGTGAAACAGTGGGCAAAACTGTCACTGAAAAAGACCTGGGTGTATGGGTGGATGACAAACTCACATTTAGTGGCCAGTGTCAGACAGCTGCTGTAAAGGCAAATAAAATAATGGGATGCATTAAAAGAGGCATAGATGCTCATGAGGAGAACATAATTTTACCTCTACATAAGTCACTAGTGCGACCACACTTAGAATACTGTGTACAGTTCTGGTCTCCGGTGTATAAGAAAGACATAGCTGAACTGGAGCGGGTGCAGAGAAGAGCGACCAAGGTTATTGGGGAACTAGGGGGTCTGCAATACCAAGACAGGTTATTACACTTGGGGTTATTTAGTTTGGAGAATCGAAGGCTTGGGGTGATTTTATTACAATGTATAAATATATGCGGGGACAATACAAAGACCTTTCTAATGATCTTTTTACTCTTAGACCTGTGACGGGGACACAATATTGCGTTGATCCAGGGAGCTAGTCTGATTGCCGTATGTGGAGTCGGGAAGAAATTTTTTTCCCCAATGTGAAGCTTACTGTTTGCCACATGGGTTTTTTTTGCCTTCCTCTGGATCAACGTTAGGGCAAGTTAGGATAGGATATGGGTTGAACTAGATGGACTTAAAGTCTTCCTTCAACCTTAATAACTATGTTACTATGTTACTAGGCCTTCTCTCCTCTGCACGTGCATGATACTCACAGTCACTGAGCACACATCACCACTGTCTCTGGCAGCTACTGAGCACACAGCACTTCTCTCCACAGCGGTCTCGCTGGAGGCGACAGGGACCAAAAAATGCAGCCAGTCATGGCGCCGATACTCAAAGGATGGAGCACGCTGCTCACCTGGCTGCACGCTGCTGCTGGTTCACCCCCAACTGCCTGCGGCTGCACGCACTTTGCTTTTTAAGCTGCCCCTCCTACCCAGGTCATGAGGTTGATCCGGCTCCTCATTCCTTCCCCCAGGCAACAAGGGAGGCAGCCTCAACGGTTCCGGACCCGGCTCGGTACAGTTACCCACGGCCCGGTCCTCCTCCTTACATCACTACAGTGCATCCTGTGCGCTGAGCACTGCATAGGGTCAGAAGATGCTGAAGAGACCATAACTAAGGAGACCAGAGCTCCAGCCAGCAAGGAACGAGGAGAGGTGAGTATTTGATTATTTATTTTTTTTGTATGGAGCATTATATGGGACCCATTCTGTATGGAGCATTATATAGGGCCATTATGCTATATCGAGCAATATATGGGGCCCATTATACTGAATGGAGCATTATATGGGGCTCATTATACTGTGTTGAGCACTATATGGGGCTCATTATTCTGTATGGAGCAATATATGGGGCCCATTATACTGTATAGAGCAATATATGGGGCTCATTTTTCTGTATGGAGCATTATATGGGGCTCTTTATTCTGTATGGAGCACTATATGGTGCCATTATACTGAATGAAGCAATATACTGTATGGGGCCCGTTATATGGTATAGAGGACTATGTGGTACTCATAATACTGTATGTAACACTATATGGGGCTCATTATACTGTATGGAGCAATATATGGGGCTCATTATACTGTATAGAGGACTATGCTGTCTGGTCTAAAATGAAAAGTCTGCAGTCACTCTGACTGCAGACTTTTGAATCCCCCCAGGACACGCACTGTGCACTGCGAGGATTTGCCAGTTTCTGAGCTATTGTGGAATTTACAATAGATATCACGCATGTAATATAAGAAGTAAGTGAAATCTTTGTATTGTACTATACCTATATTTTTCTGCTGTATCCGTGCATCATGAATCTTGGTACTGTATGTGTTAAAAGGGCCCCCTGAGACTTTTTCGCGTGAGGCCTGTCACGATTCCTCTACTCAGAGTGTCCGGGACTCTGTGATGGACAGCTCTGTCATCCTATCCTGTGAAGGGGCGTGCTGAGCTGTCGGTGCTTTGATTGGCAGCTCGGTTGACCTATATGACTGGAAGGTGCAGAGATTTCCACAGGTGCTCCATGTTCTAATCTTGTGCTTTCTGTTGTGTTCGCCTGTACCCTGTGCTGTACGTTCTGATCTACTGCTACTGATCTTTTGACCGTGTTCAGACTACCTGTTTGTTATTGCCCCTTTGCTTATCCGCTATTTCTCTGGTATTCTGACCCTGGCATGTGACCTGACTTACAACCTCGTATTTTCCCTTGGTTTACTACTTGCTCTTTTGGTATTGACCCCGGGACGTTTGACTTCACTGATTCACGGCCTGTCCGTGGGTGGTGACTAGCATCACAGGGCCCACGAAAACCTGTAGCCGGCCCTGGTCACATCACCCTCGGCTCTCACCACCTCATACATTTGCGGTACTGAGTGGGTACTGTGTAATTCCTATGACGTATGGGTGACCACACTGACAACACCTCGCACCCATCTTTCTTTCTATGTAATTCCCACTGTCTACATTTTCTTTCCCCATCTTACAATCCCATTACGTGAGTCACCGGTGGCCAAGTTTGTGTAGCCGCGTATTATGGAGACGGGGACACAGGAATGAATGAGGACACAGTTTTTGTTTGTTATATCGGTTTTGTACGAGCGGTAATTAAGAAGGTGGATAACAAGGATTTGTGTATTTTGGCAGCCATTTTGATCATATGACTAATACTTGTTCATAAATAGAATAGCAGTGTTTTTTTGTGATGGAGTCGGCTGACTTTATTCCATTCATTTAGAGAGAGGTGAAGCTTTGTTTTTCTTTTGGACGCCATTTTTGAGAATTTTGGGAATTTTTAGACGGCCCCATTATTTAGCTGTGAGAATGATGTATGGTGATAAACCCCAGTCCACAATTTGTGACAGAGTTCCCAAGTGCTTTGTGATATTTTAGTACTGTAATACGTGCTAACAGTAGGATTTTTTAAAGGAATAATACCAGGAAACGGACCATAATGGGGAAAGCTTTAGCGATTTAGTCATTTACCCTATGTGCAGGGCATTGCAGTAGCCTAGGTATCCATGGTTATGATCACTAACAACTACTGTATTTTTCGGACCATAAGATGCACTTTTTTCCCCCAAAATTATGGGAGAAAGTGGGGGGTGTGTCTTATGGTCGCAATATACTTACACCCGTCCATGGTGCGGGTGCCGCGGGGGTGCAGGGGTAGCGGCTCTCTGTGCTCCGTGGGGGGCTCAGCCGGCATTTCCTCGAAGCCCGGAGGCCCCTGCACATCCGTTGCTAGCTGCTGCCATGTTGCGGTGGCCATATTGCGGCAACGAGATTTTGTCCCCCGAGATCTCGGGACGAGATCTGAACCTGCGCATGCACCATCCCCGGACCGGCAGCCATCTTCCCGGCGTCCATGTTCCCAGAGGCCACCACAACATGGCAGCAGCCAGCAACGGATGTGCGGGGGCCTCCGGGCTTCGAGGAAATGCCGGCGGAGCCGCCGCCCCTGCACCGGAGCACAGCCCGCCGCCACCCTCACCCCACAGAGCCCACCTGCCCCAGCCCAGCACATCTGCCCCAGCACTGCCCACCTGCCCCAGCCCAGCACAGCCCACCTGCCCAAGAACAGCCCACCTGCCCCAACACAGCTGCCCCAGCCTAGCTGCCTGAGCACAGCCCAGCTGCCCCAGCACAGCACAGCTGCCCCAGCACAGCCCAGCTGCCCCAGCACAGCCCAGCCCAGCTGCCCCAGCACAGCCCAGCTGCCCCAGCACAGCCCAGCTGCCCCAGCACAACCCACCTGCCCCAGCACAGGGCCTCCGCCACCGCACCAGCCTGGACCACTGAATCACCCCTGTGACCACTCCTCCACCTGTGCCAGATCCCTTCCCAGGTAAGCTGAATTCGGACCGTAAGACGGACCCCCATTTGACACATTATTATTTTTTTCCCTATTTTCCTTCTGAAAATTGTGGTGCGTCTTATGGTCCGGTGCATCTTATAGTCCGAAAAATACGGTAATTGTCCCTATATGTGTGGTCATAACCATGGATACCTAAGCTACTACAATGCCCTGCACATGTGGTAAGTGACAAAGCGAATCAGAAGAACTACACTACATTTCAAAATTGAAGGTATTTGTTAATATTATTACTACACCGATTACATATTGTGATAGGATCTTGGAGATGGAAATACCCTCTATCAGCATTCTTATTGACACCTACCTGCACCAGGATGTATATTTACGCCATATATTGAGTTTGTGTCATAATGTGTGAGTTTTAATTTATATTTTGGCAGATTTTCTCATCTTTAGTTTAAAGCCATTCAGACCAACATCCACATACTTTCTATAAAAATGGGTTACATGGATATCTACTAGACGAGAATCAGATTATGAGCCCTGATGGGCTTACGGGACTGTAGTGAGGAGATTTTGACACCATATATACAAAAATATACCAAAACAGAATTTGCTTTATTAGATAAATCGGTCTGATAGGGTCCAGCTCAACACCTGGAAACATATAGAGACATCAGGACCAGGACGCCAACAGAGACAAGGGACATCTTGTTAGTGATGGCAGAATTGCACAGATCCGTATCACAGCATCTCTGCTTATAAGGAACTCCCGATGGTACATAAGAAGGTAATGAACTACACGCTACCGGCGGAGCGCAACCTTTTACTGCAAAAGGAGTATTATCTGCAACAGAGGGAATAACATATTGTGAGATGCTGATTTATGGAATTTATAGGAGAAATTTCCTTTGCGTAAGATTGTCCATCAGGATCGTGGTTGGTGCTGTGGTTTTTTTTATATACAGAGCTGCAAATCTACTGCTAAGACAAAGCATTAAAGATAGATCCGATTGTCAGGCCCCTGGTCCAGCACCCGGGTCAGTATTCCATGTCCGGTGGACGGGAGTGCTGCCTGATGTTGCTCCTCTGTTGATTACCCGGACTTGCACGACTTTGGGTGTGCGTCTTGCCGAGAAGATGATGTCGCATCAACCCGGCTACTTAATAGAGGAGTAACGTCAGGTAGGAGGTGAATTGCAGGACTCCTGTCCACCGGTCATGAAATACTGACCTGGCTGCTACACCAGGGTCCTGTCAATTGATTCTCTCATCTCTAATTAAAGGGGTGTCAGATGTTTGCATAGCCTGTCTATAATCGTTGATATTTAACCATTTAGATGCTGCTGTCAATCAGTGATCACTGGTGTGGATGTTCAGACCTCCCCATGAAGAGCTGATGGGTTACAATGGTAGTCGTGAGCCTACTGAAGGCCCTTATTGTGCCATCTTGGTGCTCCTATGAAGCCCAGCATAGATTTGTAATTCTTCTACATATTGCAATATGAAGGCATTACAGAATATAAGACAGCTAGTATATGGAATATAAAATATGACAAGTGTCTCATGTTACATGTACTCACCATAGCTAAAGGACACTAGGAAGCATGTATATCCGGCAGGACAGGACATTGTAAAAGGGTTGTTACAGTGAAGATCCGTACATGCATAGCACTCCAGTGATGAAACTGAAAAGGATGAGAACATGCCAGAAATATAATCACAATTCCATAAAAAATTCACCAGGAGAGAGACTGTGCACCGCCTGTTGGTGGGTTGTGTGTAGTCATATACTGTACTTTGTGTGCATTATTCACTGTTGCAACTAAAATGATCCAAATTGTACAAACTTTCTGCTGTTTGTAATAAATCCATCAGAGAAGACAACTGAAAATAACTCAACACAACTAATAAAATAAGTGATCTCTTCAAATTCTACATAACTGCATTTTCAGATTCATTTACCTCTTTCCTAACAAACATCTTTAATACTTAGTAGAGCAACTCTGGCTGTTATGACCTGCTGCAGACATGATGCATAGCCGAACACCAGCTTTTCGCTGAAAACCAGAGGAATCTTTGATCATTCCTCAAGGGCAATGGCCTCCAGTTCACTATTATTCTTGCTGCAATCTCCTTCAAATCCCATCAAAGATTTTCTATGGGATTCAAATCAGGCGACTGATGGTCGCTCCAGAATCATACAGGTCTTGTTCTAAAATCAAGCCTTGGTGGACTACGAGGTATACTTGGGATTATTGTACTGTTGGAGGGTTCATTGATGCCAAAGATTCAGTTTCTTCGCAGATGGTATGACAATTTCCTTATACTTGATTGATTTTTATCTTGTCTTCCATATCCTACAGATGTCCAAGGCCAAAGAAAACTAATCCATCCCAAAGCAGCACTGATCACCCTCCATGCTTCACTGTAGGCATCACCAAGATACCACTGTGCTATAGCATAGGTGTCACCATCACCGAGCAACCACCAAGCTTCACTGTAGGCACCACCATGCTATACGGTAGGCATCACCAAGCCACCACCATGCTTCAATGTAGGCACCACCAGGCCACCAACATGCTATACTGTAGTCATCACCAAGCCAACACCATACTTCACTGCAGGCAGGGTTTTCTTTTCAGCATACGCTTCATTATTCTTCCTCCAGACATATCACTGATCCATAGATTTAAAATGCTCCAGGTTTACTTACTCCATCTAAAGAACAGAATCTCAAAACTTATGTGGTTATTTCTATTGTTTTGAGAATATTGGAAGTGACTCTTCTTGTGCTTTTGGATCAGTAGAGGTGATTTCTTGGAGTTTGGTCATGGAGTGTTTTCTAAGAGATACTATACTGGAGTATCTGAAGAAGAATAACCTCATGACCCAATATCAACATGGGTTTACAAGGGACTGTTCCTGTCAGACTAATCTGATAAGCTTTTATGAAGAGGTAAGTTCTGGACTGGACCAAGGATATGCAGTGGACGTGGTGTACATGGACTTTTCAAAAGTTTTTGATACGGTGCCACACAAAAGGTTGATACATAAAATAAAATGAGAACAATGGGGATAGGGGAAAATATGTGTAAGTGGGTTAAGAGCTGTCTCAGGGATAGGAAACAAAGGGTGGTTATTAATGGAGCACACTCAGACTGGGTCACGGTTAGCAGTGGGGTACCACAGGGGTCAGTATTGGGCCCGCTTCTTTTTAACATATTTATTATTGACCTTGTAGGGGGCATAGAGAGTAGAATTTCAATATTTGCAGATGACACTAAACTTGGCAGGGTAATCAATACAGAGGAGTACAATTTTATATTACAGGAGGATTTATGTAAACTAGAAGCTTGGGCTGATAAATGGCAAATGAGCTTTAATGGGGATAAATGTAAGGTCATGCACTTGGGTAGAACAAACAAGATGTATAATTATGTGCTTTATTGTTATACACTGGGCAAAACTGTCACTGAAAAAGACCTGGGTGTATGGGTGGACGACAAACTCACATTTAGTGGCCAGTGTCAGACAGCTGCTGCAAAGGCAAATAAAATAATGGGATGCATTAAAAGAGGCAAAGATGCTCATGAGGTGAACATAATTTTACTTCTATATAAGTCACTAGTGCGACCACACTTAGAATACTGTGTACAGATCTGGTGTCCAGTGTATAAGAAAGACATAGCTGAACTGGAGCGGGTGCAGAGAAGAGCGACCAAGGTTATTAGGGAACTAGGGGGTCTGCAATACCATGACAGGTTATTACACTTGGGGTTATTTAGTTTGGAAAATCGAAGGCTTAGGGGTGATCTTATTACAATGTATAAATATATGCGGGGACAATACAAAGACCTTTCTAATGATCTTTTTACTCTTAGACTTGTGACGAGGACAAGGGGGCATCCTCTACGTTGGGAGGAAAGAAGGTTTAAGCATACTCACAGATGCGTATTCTTTACTGTAAGAGCAGTGAGACTATGGAACTCTCTGCCATATGATGTTATAATGAGTGATTCCCTACTAAAATTTAAGAAGGGACTGGATGCCTTTCTTGAAAAGTATAATATTACAGGGTATATACACTAGTTTCCTTGATATTGTGTTGATCCAGGGAGCTAGTCTGATTGCCGTATGTGGAGTCGGGAAGGAATTTTTTTCCCCAATGTGAAGCTTACTGTTTGCCACATGGGTTTTTTTTTGCCTTCCTCTGGATTAACATGTTAGGGCAAGTTAGGATAGGATATAGGTTGCACTAGATGGACTTAAAGTATCCCTTCAATGTTACTATGTTACTATTCAATGTGCACCTCAATGTTCAAAGTGAAATCTCCTCACCTGCTGCCACCAAATCTTGGTGCCAGTCTCTTCCAGTTTTTGAACATCTCAACAATCTGGTGACAGCCGGTGACATCTTGCTCTTTCTGCCATGTCCAAGTAGAGTATTGCAAATTCGGCTTGTAACTATCATTTTCTTTGTTCATGCAAGAAAACGATCTCTTCTCTTACTTTTTTTGGACAACTAACATACAAAAAACATCATAATCCAAAAACCCTGGCCAGTCCAGGTATTTGTTGAAAGACTAAATGAAGAAAGGAGGAAAGAAAGAGAAGTGGAAAGAGGAAAAGGGAAAATAAATGGAAGAAGAAACAGTAGTTGGCTTTTGGAATACTACACTTTATATATTACCTTTTCTGAAGTTTGATTTGTTATGTTTTGTTTCAAGCTCACTTAAAGCAACAAGTGATTATTTTATGAGACGCTGGAGACAACTGATTCCATTCATGTGGTGAAAAATTCTAAGACTGCAGTAGGATTAACAGGTGGCAATATTGCTGAAATTGGAGAAACGACTTCTTAAAATAGTTGTGTTGCACTATTGCATAAAAAATGCAGAGTGTACATTTTTCAAACAGGGTTGCAAATAAGGCAGGGGGGCAAGACAAAGCACAGTACACACAGCAGTGTCATCTCCTTCTGACACTACTACACCATGACTTGTTTATACAGCACAGTGCACACAGCAGTGTCATCTCATCCTCACACTACTACACCATGACATGTATACACAGCACAGTGCACACAGCAGTGTCATCTCATCCTCACACTACTACACCATGACGTGTATACACAGCACAGTGCACACAGCAGTGTCATCTCCTCCTCACACTACTACACCATGACATGTATACACAGCACAGTGCACACAGCAGTGTCATCTCCTCCTCACACTACTACACCATGACATGTATACACAACACAGTGTACACAGCAGTGTCATCTCCTCCTCACACTACTACACCATGACATGTATACACAGCACAGTGCACACAGCAGTGTCATCTCATCCTCACACTACTACACCATGACTTGTTTATACAGCACAGTGCACACAGCAGTGTCATCTCATCCTCACAGTACTACACCATGACATGTATACACAGCACAGTGCACACAGCAGTGTCATCTCATCCTCACACTACTACACCATGACATGTATACACAGCACAGTGCACACAGCAGTGTCATCTCCTCCTCACACTACTACACCATGACATGTATACACAACACAGTGTACACAGCAGTGTCATCTCCTCCTCACACTACTACACCATGACATGTATACACAGCACAGTGCACACAGCAGTGTCATCTCCTCCTCACACTACTACACCATGACATGTATACACAGCACAGTATACACAGCAGTGTCATCTCCTCCTCACACTACTACACCATGACGTGTATACACAGCAAAGTGCACACAGCAGTGTCATCTCCCCCTCACACTACTACACCATGACGTGTATATACAGCAAAGTGCACACAGCAGTGTCATCTCCTCACACTAATACACCATGACATGTATACACAGCACAGTGCACAAGGCAGTGTCATCTCCTCACACTACTACACCATGACGTGTATACACAGCACAGAGCACACAGCAGTGTCATCTCCTCCTCACACTATTACACCATGACAAGTATCCACAGCACAGTGCACACAGCAGTGTCATCTCCTCACACTACTACACCATGACATGTATACACAGCACAGTGCACACAGCAGTGTCATCTCCTCCTCACACTACTACACCATGACATGTATACACAGCACAGTGCACACAGCAGTGTCATCTCCTCCTCACACTACTACACCATGACGTGTATACACAGCACAGAGCACACAGCAGTGTCATCTCCTCCTCACACTATTACACCATGACAAGTATCCACAGCACAGTGCACACAGCAGTGTCATCTCCTCCTCACACTACTACACCATGACCTGTATACACAGCACAGTGCACACAGCAGTGTCATCTCCTCACACTACTACACCATGACATGTATACACAGCACAGTGCACACAGCAGTGTCATCTCCTCCTCACACTACTACACCATGACGTGTATACACAGCACAGAGCACACAGCAGTGTCATCTCCTCACACTACTACACCATGACAAGTATCCACAGTACAGTGCACACAGCAGTGTCATCTCCTCCTCACACTATTACACCATGACAAGTATCCACAGTACAGTGCACACAGTAGTTTCATTTCCACCTCATACTTTGAGAGAAATACCCTATCCAGTTAGGTAGAGACATGTTGGCATATTTACCTGTATATCTAACCTTACTTACCAGTCTGAGAGCTGGATAAGATGAGGATAGTAAGGTATAGAAGGTGTTTAGGCTGCATCTCGGTCAGGATGGTCTGAATTCTGCTTCTCCTTCTGCTTCCGCTAAATTATGACCTTACTCTGCACTGTTTTTATAGCTTTGTTAATCTTAGCTATTGCAGCATCACCTGTGTAGGAGGTGGAAATAGATTGTACACCTAATTAAAGGCAAAGTTGAATAATGGCAGTAAGGATAAAATGTAAGCCTCCCCTACATAAGACTTGTGTCATCAGGAAGCAGTCTTTGTTGATGAGGACCCTTCACCAGTTTTAGCATGCTAATCTGGCCAAATCATGTTATAGTGGCCGCAGAACTGAATAAGATGTCTTCAAGACTAGGGACATTAGCGCAGATTCTTCTTTGGGAGTGTGTACTTATTTTCTCCTGCGTGACATTGACCAATCATAAGCAGAAGGCATCATGCAGGGGGAAAGAAAAAGAACACCCCCCCAGAAAAGTCTAGACCCAACTTTCTCTGTGAGACATGCAATGACTAGAGTTGAGCTTTCCGATACCACAAGTATTGGGTATCGGCCGATATTAGCTGTATCGGAATTCCGATACTGACTTCCGATACTTTTTTCATATCGGATACCGGAATCGGAAGTTCCCATAATGCTATCAGCCCGCTCGCTTTGATTCAGCCAATGGGAATCCTCAGAAGTGTGGGCACATACTGTTAGGCATGTTAACTATTGGCATGGCTGTGATTGGCTGCTGAAATGATGTCATGATGCACTATAAAAACCGCCGCTGCCGCCGCCATTTCTGGTCACTCTGCTGTGAATTCAGTTAGGGACAGGCTGCTGTTGAAGACTGTGAGGGACAGTTAGAAATAGCGATTCTCAAAACAATATTGTTCTTTACCCAGGCTACATAAACCACCACTGTAGCTTGCTTTTCCCTAGCAGCAGTGTTCACAGCTGTCTGCAAGGGCTGTGTGAGTGCAGCTCACGCTGTGGAGTGGGTCCTGCAGCCACATCTGGTTGTAGGCCGCCCAGCGTGCCTCACTGCTGCCTCATACATATTTTTCTTTTTGAGCTGCTTATTTTTCAAAAATTTTATCTAGTGTGCTTCCATCCGTATCCATATACGTTGGTTGCATACACTAGTAGTAGACAGCGGAGCCTTTCTGCAGCCTTTCAGTGCTAGTGCCCACTTAGCTGCACTGTTCATGGCTGTCTGAGAGGTCTCTGACTGTGTGTGAGTGCAGCTCACGCTGAGTAGTGTGTCCTGCAGCTACGTCTGGTTGTAGGCTGCTCAGCGTGCGTCACTGCCTCACACATATTTTTCTTTAACTGCAGCTCATTTTTTCTTCTCCTATTAGTGTGCATCCATCCATATCCATCTACATTGGTTGGTTGCAAACACTATATAGGAGTAGATAGAGGAGCCTTTTTTCTGGCTTGTGCCCTTCAGCTGCAGCCAGATTAGAATTACCCAATTTTTTTGGAGCCTCATCTTTTGCATTGTAGGTTACCTGCCTGCATTGTAATAGCTCCAGAAAGTTGGTGATACTCTGACTTTCAAATCTTTGGTCACATCCTTTTAGTTTTTTTCCCCCCTAAAAAAACAACAAAGTTCACCAAACACTACATTTGAAAGTTGTGTAGGCCACATTAGCTCCCATTAAAGTGTAGTCGACACACACTTCATAAAATTAGTGTTTCTTATACCTGTAACCAGCTGTTCAGGAATAAGCACACTAAGGCCCCCCTTTGTACTTTTCTGCCTATCTCAGTCTAGCAAGATGAAGAAGGCAGAGAGTAAGGCACGTGGCCGTGGGCGTGGAGTTTCAGCAGGGAGAGGACGTGGGGATTCTGCAGGGAGAGGACGTGGGGATTCTGTGCCTGCTGTTGGCACCAGTGAGTCAGCATCCCCCAGTTTTAGCAGGCAACAGTCTTTTATGCGCAGCTTTGTAGGACCTCACCGTACCCCACTGCTGCGGGAGGAACAAATTGAAGCCGTTGTCGGATGAATGGCAGCTAACGCATCGACTTCAATTACTTCCACAGCCTCTCAGGGCCAGAGCACTGAAGAGCAACCATCTGTCTCTTCACCACCTGCCAAAGTGCCCAGGCAGTCAGAGAGCCCTGGACAGGAGCCATCACAGTCTCTACTTCTGTTCTCGGAATCTGTTGGTTTGGAAAGAGGGGGCCAGCCAAGCAGCATTCCAGAATGTGAAGAAGAGGGAGTATGCAGTGATGCGCAACTTCTTTGTCCCTCTGAATCTGAAGAGGCGGGTGGGCCAGTGCCTATGGTCAGCACACCTCAGTACGCATCAGATGATAGTGAGACTCAGTTACCACTTTCTGTTGCGTACGGTGCTGGCGAGACAACCCAGGAGAAGCAGGTGTTTGAAGTGGGGAGTGTAGATGATGAGGTCCTTGACCCATCATGGCATGAGGAACAGGAAGGTGGTGGGAGCAGCTCTGAGGAGGAGATTCCCTGAACGGCCAAAACTGGAGGGAGAGGGAGGGGGCAGACTTGGTTGCCTGTAGCCTCCACTTCGGCACCCGTTAGGAGCATTCCACTTTCAAAAGGCAAAACGGGCGCTCCCAAGACTTGCAGTGCGTGGTCCTTTTTTGACACAGTTGCAGATGACATTTGCTTTGTCAAATGCAAGCTGTGTCATCAGAGAGTCAAAAGAGGGAAAAATGTCAGCAACCTCAATACCACTAATATGTGGAAACATGTGCGGACCAAGCACGAGGTGGAGTTACACAGACACACTGAAGACATAGGCCAACGTACAGCACCACCTACCACCTCTTCAGCTCGTGTTGGGGCCTCTTCCTCCAGCTCACACACAGCTGGCTCGGCTTTCTCACAGGATCACCAAGGAAGAACCTCTGGCACTGTTGTCCGGAGACCCTGTGACATTCCACCCACAGCACCACGTTCCAAGTCATCCTCACACTCCCAGGCCACTCGGCAGCCATCGGTAGCACAGGCATGGGAGAAAAGGCGGCCATACTCGGCAAACCATCCCCGAGCACAGGCTCTGAATGCTGGCATTGCCAAACTACTGGCCCTTGAAATGCTGTCATTCAGGCTGGTGGAGACTGACACCTTCCGGGACTTCATGGCATTGGCAGTCCCATAATACACCGTGCCCAGCCGCTTTTATTTCAGCAGGCGAGCCGTCCCTGCCCTGCAGAAACATGTGGAGGCAAACATAAAACATGCGCTACTAAAAGCCGTCAGTAGCAAGGTCCACCTGACCACTGATGCGTGGACCAGTAACTATGGACAGGGACGATACCTTTCCCTCACTGCCCATTGGGTCAATGTTGTGGAGCCGGGTACAGATCTGGAGAGTTGCGCTCTACGTGTTCTGCCAACTCCACGGATTGCAGGAATCCAGTCTGTACATATTGACTCCTCCTCCTACTCCAGTTCCTCTGAAACAGCGCAGCAGGAGCCTGTTATGACCGATATGAGCACAGCTGTGGCCAAACGTCAACAGGCCGTACAGAAATTAATTTCATTGGGGAATCGAAGCCACACAGCGCAGGAGCTCTGGAATGCCATCAAGCAGGAGAGCGACGTGTGGTTTGTGCCAGCGAATCTCCAGCCGGGCTTGGTAGTGTGTGACAATGGCCGAAATCTGGTGGCAGCTCTTGGCCTAGGCAACCTCACTCACATCCCATGTCTGGCACATGTGCTCAACTTGGTCGTGCAGAGCTTTCTGAGGGACTATCCGGATCTTGATGCACTGCTGCACAAGGTCCGCATAGAGTGCGCTCACTTGCGGTGTTCCAGCACGGCAAGATCGTGCCTTGCTGCTCTGCAGCGCCGATTACGCCTTCCGGAACATCGCATCATATGTGACCTACCCACCAGGTGGAATTCAACGTTACATATGTTGGAGCGGTTGTATGAGCAGCAGGAAGCAGTCATGGAGTACCAGCTGCATCAGGCGCAAGCAAGTTGCAATGTGCGCCGGTCACACTTCAGCACCACTGAGTGGGCCTCTATGAAGGACATCTGCTTCGTTTTGCGTGCCTTCGATGATTCCACGCGGATGGCGAGTGCAGATGATGCACTAGTCAGCATGACTGTCCCCCTTATCTGCATGCTTCAAAAAACACTGCAAGCACTAAGGGATGAGGTTTTAGAAGAGGTGGAGGATAAGGAGTCCCAAATGCCATCTGCTTCTGGACAGTCTGCGCTACGTGCTTCCTCACAAAGGCCTAGGCAGGGGACACTTTGTGAGGAGGATGAGGAGGAGTCGATGGAGGAGGAAGACATCTCTCCAGAGGAGGGAGGTACACAAAGCTCTAGTCAGCATGTACAGCGAGGGTGGGGTGATGCAGAGCAGGCAGAGATCACGCCTCAAGCAGGGGACAGCGGTTCTTTGGCAGTTGGGAGTCTGCAGCACATGGTTGACTTCATGCTGCAGTGCCTGAGAAACGACCGCCGCATTGCCCACATTCTCTACACGGCTGATTTTTGGGTGTACACCCTCCTAGATCCTCGCTACCGGGACAACTTGCAAACCCTCATACCAAAGTTGAACCGGGAGCGTAAACTGCGGGAGTACCAAGACACACTGGTGCAGTCCATCATGTTTTCCATTCCACCCGACAGCAGTGGTGCTAGTGTTTTATAAAGCACCTCTGTGTGTCGAGCCAGTGGAGGAAACTCGGAACAAAGAGGGAGCAGAGGCAGCGCCTCAGCACAAGGCAAGACCACTATGGCCCAAATGTAGCAAAGTTTTGTGTGTCCGCCACAATTGTCTACACCATCACTGACGGCTCCAGTCAGCAGGAGGCAACGTTTCCGTCAGATGGTGACAGACTACATGTCTTGCCCTGTGAGTGTACTCCCAGATGGCTCTTCCCCCTTCAAGTCTTGGGTCTCTAAGCTGGATACATGGCCAGAGCTTAGCCAGTATGCATTGGAGGTGCTGGCTTGCCCTGCTGCCAGTGTATTATCGGAACGCGTCTTTAGTGCCGCAGGTGGTGTACTAACAGACCGTCGCACGCGACTTTCTTTCGATAACGTCGACCGGCTTACTTTTCTGAAAATGAACAAGGCCTGGATCTCCCCAGAATTTGCCACTCCTCTTCCCGACTAAATAATTTGTTGGCAACTGTATCCAGGTCTCCTGTTGTGTTCATGTTTCTACCACCTGAACTATAATCCCTGGGCTTCAACACAGCCAGTTGTTGCTCAGATGTGTCATCTGCACAGAGAAAAACACTAGCTCCTGTGTTAGTGGGGTTCAGTAAAGCCAGCTGCTCCCCTGCTGTGTGGACGTCAAAGTCTCCTGCTCCATCCACATTCAAACTACTACTGATTTTTAACCCTGCTCCACTTAGGCCTCTGCCTCCACTGGCCTCCAACCCCGCCAGTGACAGCTCTTAATTGGCGTCTGCATAATCCACACTTGTTCCAGTGTTACTTGGCCTCAGTCACGTCAGTTGATCCCCTGATGTGTGTCCGGCAAGGTCTCCTGCTCTGTCCACATTCCCATTACTAGTAGTGTGAATGAGGACAGAGCAGGAGACCTTGCCGGACACACATCAGGGGATCAACTGACGGGACTGAGCCCAAGTAACACAGGAACAAGTGTGGATTGTGCTGACGCCACTTCTGAGCTGTCACTGGCGGGGTTGGAGGCCAGGGGAAATACTAGAGACAGTGGAGCTGGAGGCCATAGTGGAGCACGGTTACAATCAGAAGTAGTCTACTACCTCTATAAAACGTGCTGCAAGTTGGCCTCAGCCTGCTCCATGCCTCATCCTGGGCTCCAACAACGTCAGTTGGTGTTCAGAAGTGCCGTCTTCACAGAGAAAAACACACTCGCTACTGTGTCTGTGGGGTTCAGTAATGCCAGCTGTTCCCCTGCTGTGTAGACGGCAATGTCTCCTGCTTCATCCACATGCAAATTACTACAGATTTGTAACTTTGGTCAACTTAGGCCTCTGGCTCCACTGTCTCTAGTATTTCCCCTGGCCAACAACCATGCCAGTTACAGCTGTGAAGTGGCGTCTGCACAATCCACACTTGTTCCTGAGTTACTGTGGCTCAGTCCCGTCAGTTGATCCCCTGATGTGTGTCCGGCAAGGTCTCCTGCTCTGTCCACATTCACATTACTAGTAGTGAGGCCATAGTGGATCACGGTGACAATCAGTAGTAGTCTACAACCTCTATAAAACCAGCTGCAAGTTGTCCCCCGCCTGCTGCATGCTTCATCCTGGGCTTCAACACAGCCAGTTGTAGCTTGGAAGTTCCGTCCGCACAGATAGAAACACTCGCTCCTGTGTCTGTGGGGTTCAGTAACGCCAGCTGTTCCCCTGCTGTGCGGATGGCAAAGTCTCCTGCTGCCTCCAACATCACACTACATGCTATTTTCCACTTGCTCCAAGTAGGCCTCAGCCTGCTTGGAGCATTGATCCTGGGCTTCAACACAGCCAGTTGTAGCTTGGAAGCGCCGTCCGCACAGATAGAAACACTCGCTCCTGTGTCTGTGGGGTTCAGTAACGCCAGCTGTTCCCCTGCTGTGCGGATGGCAAAGTCTCCTGCTGCCTCCAACATCACACTACATGTTATTTTCCACTTGCTCCAAGTAGGCCTCAGCCTGCTCGGAGCATTGATCCTGGGCTTCAACACAGCCAGTTGTAGCTTGGAAGTGCCGTCCGCACAGATAGAAACACTCGCTCCTGTGTCTGTGGGGTTCAGTAACGCCAGCTGTTCCCCTGCTATGCGGATGGCAAAGTCTCCTGCTGCCTCCAACATCACACTACTACTGACTTTTAACCGTGGTCCACTTTGGCCTCTGGCTGTACGGTCTCTAGTATTTCCCCTGGCCTCCAACCCCGCCAGTCGCTGCTCTGATGCACGGTCTGCACAATCCACACTTGTTCCTGTGTTACTGGGACTCAGTCACGTCAGTTGATCCCCTGATGTGTGTCCGGCAATGTCTCCTGCTCTGTCCCCATTCCCATTAATAGTTGTGGGAATGTGGACAGAGCAGGACACCTTGCCGGACACACATCAGGGGATCAACTGATGGGACTGAGCCCCAGTAACTCAGGAACAAGTGTGGATTGTGCAGACAACTCTGCAGAGCAACAACTGCCGTGGTTGGAGGTCAGGGGAAATACTAGAGACAGTAGAGCCAGAGTCCAAAGTGGAGCACGGTTACAATCAGTAGTTGTGTACAACCAATATAAACCTCGCTCCAAGTTGGCCTCAGCCTGCTGCATGATTGACCCCTGTGTTGTGAGTTCATTTTCCCCTTCACTACTGAGGCCCGAGGAACTCCCTCTTCTGGTGAAGAAAGGTAGTGAGCCTGATTGTCAAACACCTGGGGCTGATGATGATGACTGGCTGAGTGGAGTTAATGACTGGATATAAGGCTGCCGACGCCCTTCTGGCCTGCGGGTGATTTCTCTGTGGACTTCTAGGAAACCAGTCTGATTCCTGCTCATCTAAAGCTAAGATTTCTGCTTTGCCTTTTTGCATTAGTGTTTTGTTTTCCTTGCTTTTCTGGATTCTGCCATTCCCTGCTGGGGTTAGCTGAATCTCCTTTTGCCTGTTGCTCTGTCTTCAGAATATTCCTGAGTACTGACATAGCTTTTTTGAAGCCTAGCGTCTTCAGGGCCTTTTTTATTGTCAGTTTGTTGGCTCTTATTTTCATAGGGTTTTTCACGGATTGCAGACAGCAGCCTTCCTGTCCTTTCCTATCTAAGCTAGCGTGGGCCCCATCTTTGCTCAGTCTATCTTTCTGTCTGTGTTTTGTTCTTTCTTCTTGCTTCACCGTCATTATATGTGGGGGGCTGCCTTTTACTTTGGGGTCTGCTCTGGGGCAGTTTAGATTTCCCTTTCTGTCCTTTCCTATCTAAGCTAGCGTGGGCCCCATCTTTGCTCAGTCTATCTTTCTGTCTGTGTTTTGTTCTTTCTTCTTGCTTCACCATCATTATATGTGGGGGGCTGCCTTTTACTTTGGGGTCTGCTCTGGGGCAGTTTAGATTTCCCTTTCTGTCTTTAGGCTATGTAGTCCTCTGGCTGTGATCGAGGGGCCTAGGGCATCGTAGGAGCCCCCCACGGCTACTGCTAGTTGTGTTGATAGGTTCAGGGGTCTGCAATCCGATAGCTGCCAACTTCTCTGGTTTTCTGGACTTAGCTAGCATTACTATTTTTGCCCCCTACGGTGACTCAATCATAACACCCCTGGGCTTCAACATTGCATGTTGCTGCTGGTCCACGGTTGTGCCATTGGCTCTTGTTCCTTTTGCTGCCCCTCCGGGTTCCAGCACCGTCAGCTGGTTCTCGGCGGTGTCTTTGGCACGTGCACTCCCTCCTGCCCAGCCTGGTTCCAGCACGCCTGCTGTTTCCGGGTAGTGTCAACGTCACTTTGCCACTGATACGTTGTCCTGTCGTGTTGCGGTCGGGTTAGCCGAGTCTATGGTGCCTGCAGTTTCGGTGCTTCCTATGTGGGCTGCGGGTTCTGGTAATAAAGGCTGGTTCCGTAGTGCCAATAGGACAAGCACCCCCTGTAGGACTGTGGTTTTCGGTAACTGCGGCCGGCTCACGGCCTTGCAACTTTGCTTTTTTCCTGGGTACCTTGTGCTACCCATCCGGGTTCCAGCACCATCAGCTGGTTCTCGGCAGAGCCTTTGGCCTAGGTGCCTCCTTGTCGGTATCCGAGTTCCACCAATGTCTGCTGGTCCTTGGTAGTGCTTTGTAGCACAGGTACCTCCTGCTTAGTAACCGTCCTCCAGCACCGTCAGCTGGTCCACGGTTGTGCCATTGGCTCTTGTTCCTTCTGCTGCCCCTCCGGGTTCCAGCACCGTCAGCTGGTTCTCGGTAGTGTCTTTGGCACGTGCACTCCCTCCTGCCCAGCCTGGTTCCAGCACGCCTGCTGTTTCCGGGTAGTGTCAACGTCACTTTGCCACCAATACGTTGTCCTGTCGTGTTGCGGTCGGGTTAGCCGAGTCTATGGTGCCTGCAGTTTCGGTGCTTCCTATGTAGGCTGGGGGTTCTGGTAATAAAGGCTGGTTCCGTAGTGCCAATAGGACAAGCAACAAGCACCCCCTGTAGGACTGTGGGTTTCGGTAACTGCGGCCGGCTCACGGCCTTGCAACTTTGTTTTTTTCCTGGGTACCTTCTGCTACCCATCCAGGTTGCAGCACCGTCAGCTGTTTCTCGGCAGAGCCTTTGGCCTAGGTGCCTCCTTCTTGGTATCCGAGTTCCAGCAACGTCTCCTGGTCCTTGGTAGTGCTTTGTAGCACAGGTACCTCCTGCTTAGAAAGCGTGTTACAGCACCGTCAGCTGGTCCACGGTTCTCCCATTGGCTCTTGTTCCTTCTGCTGCCCCACCGGGTTCCAGCACCGTCAGCTGGTCCTCGCTAGTGTCATTTGCTCTTGCAGCTTCTGCTACCCATCTGGGTTCCAGCACCGTCAGCTGGTTCTCGGCAGTGCCTTTGGCCTAGGTGCCTCCTTCTTGGTATCCGAGTTCCAGCAACGTCTGCTGGTCCTTGGTAGTGCTTTGGAGCACAGGTACCTCCTGCTTAGTAACCGTGTTCCAGCAACGTCAGCTGGTCCACGGTTGTGCCATTGGCTCTTGTTCATTCTGCTGCCCCTCCGGGTTCCAGTACCGTCAGCTGATTCTCGGCAGTTCCTCAGCCTTCTTGTACCTTCTGCTACTTTTCCAAGTTCAAGCTTGTGGAAATGGTTTTTGATTCTCACTCTGGATCTCCCTGACAATGACCCTGAAGACGACGACCCTGAAGACCACACAGAAGAATACCTAAAAGATGACCCTGAAGAAGATGACCAAAAGGACAAAGAACAGGAAGACAACCACCAAGATGCAGAACAACAAGAGACAGAAGACCAAGAAGCATAAAAACCAAAAGCTGAAGAACATGAAGCATAAGACTAAAAATCAGAGCAAATGATATTATCTAATTTATAAGCAGAAGAAGACTAAGCAGTGTATGGGGGTGAGTCTGTTGCTCCTCGTGGTGCCCCTGGAAAAGGCCTGCTGCTGCAGGCCAAACTGAACGCGGACAAATCCTGTTGTAAATCTTTTGTGACAGGCTGAACGGAACTTTTATAGATAACAACTACAGGAATGCCTGACACAAATAAGAATATGATGAAGAAGAATAGGAAGAAGATGAAGAAGTAGAATATGAAGAAGAATAAAAGAAGAAGAATAAAAGAAGAAGATACTGCTGCTGCTGAAGATGATGAAGGAGAAAGTGTGGGAGAAGTAAAAAAGAAGGTGAAGAGCATGGAAGTAGTGAAACATACATATCTGACAAAAAATTAAAGACTTTAACGTAGTCAATATCTTTGTAACTACGAACGTCTTTAAAAAAAAAATTAATGCTATTCCATTTGATTGGGCTAAAGCTCTATGGCTTTAATGTATCCTACACCTCCCACAATACATTCTACATTATTATTAGTTGTTTTTCTCCATGTAGAATTAACCAACAGGGAAAGAAAGGGTTTTTTCTAATTCCGATATTTCTGTTCCATTGACTTGAATGGGACTTCCGGGATCGGAATCGGCGATACCCGATACTTTTTTTAGATCGGCCGATCCATTCTGATACGATATTTTTCAGTATCGGGTGGTATCGCTCAACACTAGCAATGACACACACCACCCTGGTTTCCTCCAAGATTTCTGCAACTAATGTATAAAGCTTTGATTTTTTTTTTAAAAGAAAACACTTGTGACTTTCATCTCAGGGCACTGTCAGCTCAGCTGTGCTCTCCCTCCCCTCACACTAAATGCTCTGATATGAAATCAGCAAGAAGTGTTTTTAATGACACAAAGCTCTGTTCTGCTCTTCTCTACACTGTAGGTGCAGAGATTACAGAGGAGAGCAGGGCAGTGTGTTATTACTTGCCTCACACAGAGAAAGCTGAGTCTGCTTCCCTAGAGGTGTGTTCTTTTATTCCCTCTGATTCCTCTTGCTTATTATTGGTCAACATCATACAAGGGGAAAAGTACACACCCACAGAGACAAATCTCTGCTAACACCCTATTAGTATTACCATAAATTAGAATTTAAACTTTTCAACAAACTGGTGAAAGGTCATCTTTCAAGCAGATTTTTGTGTTAAATATATTTTTTCTGGTTTCTCCAAATTTAACACTAATTACCACTTTTAATGACTAATGCAATCTTAAAACTGTTTTCCTCCTGAATAGCATACCTCATTAGACCAAACATTTGCAAGTCTGGTGTTGTCTCAGGCATGCTGGATTCAACCAATCAAGTGCTTTCTTAGTGGCATCAGAAGTTCTTGGGATATAAGATATCAAATACCTGAACTGGCTAGGGGTTGGTTGACTGTGATGTTTCATTGCATAATAGAAATATGGCTACTTCGAGAGTGAGGTCTAAAAAGTTAAATAGTCGTTGTACTTTCAAAAAACTTTGCATCATAGGTGAATATAATAAACTTTGAAATATATTGTAGCAGAGAAATCTGCTTCCTTTTCCTCATTCTGGGACACTTTTTCATCTCCCAATTGCATCCTAAACTCAACATCCACTCAGGATAAAAACAGCTCTAATTTTTGGTGATGAACCCAATATTTACTGCCAGTACATTGAGTTGTCAGGTTACACCTCCTATTATACTTTTTGGACAGGGGAGGAGCAGAGTGAGAAACAGACAGACAGAGAGATACATAAAGATTGTGCTGAGCTATCCAACTAGCTTAACCTAGAGGTAGATTCACATTTACACTTCTGAATTTTGCTGGGTAACAGTGTCCATGGTGTTTCCTTTTCTGTCTGTGTGCTAAAGAATGAATAGCAAGAAAACGTCTGTTTGTTGTGCTGGTCTAGGAGACATCATAGCAGCTAGTTTCCTCCCACCAGCTTAGAGTCAAGCGCCAAGTAAGCGATAGAGACCGAAGAAGGGAAACTGGTGAAGATGCAGAATACAACTGGTATAATAGCTCAAAATAGTGTTATTTCTCATGTACACACAGGGCAGATTATTCAGAAAAGTTACTTTAAAATAGTCATTAGAGAAAAGATCATTGTGTTGTACAAGTAAAGAAAAGGATACCAAAAAATAGCAAAAGGCTTGAGTGATCCTAGAGATAGAGGTGGACCTATAGTTCACAAGGTCAAAGTTAAAACAATATTGACTCCACTACAGTACCTGGTCATGGCAGAATGATGAAACAATAGTGGAACTATTTGGGCTTATGAATCTATGGAATGTCTGCAGAAGGAAGAATGAATGATACACTGAACCGAACACCCTGACTATGATGAAGCATGGCTGCGGTGATGTCTACAGAGAAGCATGGTATTGTATTGCTGATGCCTACAGTAGTGCATGGTGTTGACTTGGTGATGCCTACAATGAAGCACTGTAATGCCTTAGTGATTCCAATAGTGAAGCATGGTGGGTGCTCAGTGATACATGCAGTTAAATTAAGTGGTGGTTGGTGATGCCTAAATAAAGTATAGTGGTGGCTTGGTGATGTCTAGAATGAAGCATGGTGATGGTTCTGTAATATGCTGGAGCTGGTTTGAGTCCTCTAGAACTGGAGACCTGCAGCAAGTGGAGGGCAAGATAAATGTAATCAAGTATCAGGAAATCCTAAAAGAAATTGTCTTGACTTCTATGAGGAAGCTCAATCTTGGGTTACTTTAGACTTTCCAACAGGGTACTGATCCCAAGCACATATCATAGTCCACCAAGGCTTAGTTTCGGAAGAAGTCTTGAAAGATTTTGGATTTGCTGATCATCTTTTGACATGAAGCCAATAGAATGTTTTTGTGGGATTTGAGGAAGGTGGTTATAGCACCCAAACCCAAGATTTTTAGTGACTTAGAGGACCATTGGCCATGTGGAATGGGCTAAGATTCTTCAGGAACGCTGCCAGAAGCTGTTGTTTGGCTATGCACCACATAGGCAGCAGGTCATAACAGCTAGAGGTCCACTACTACATGCTTAAGACGCTTGTCATGAAGGGGTGAATAATTTTGAGACTTCGGTTGTCAGTATTAGCAGCATTTTGTGGTGAATTTGGATAAACCACATGTATTAGTTGTGTTTTGCTATTTACATTGTTCTTGTTTGATTACTTTATTGTAAGCAGCAGAAAATTTGTAAATTTTTCTAATATAGCAAATCTGGAAAAGGGGTTGGATAATTGTGATTGCAATTGTGCTGCCAGCTAAGCCACTTTCGATCACTTAGACCTATAAGAGTCCATTAGATCTCTTCTGCTGCTCTTTACGTCATCGGTATTACTACAGGCTGCACTATTTTTGCCATTATAAATACTAAAATTTTTTAACAAACTGGCAATAACAATTGATAATGTCTTAGTGCTAGAAATGTACAGAAGTTGTTCCTAGATGCAACTTTGACACAACTTCCAGTGATCATACAATGGTTACACCTTATAGAAGTGATAACACAGGTATGCAAAATTTTGGTTTAGGAAAATGTCTTCAAATACAATGACTGATTCTTATGTTTTCTTATGCCCTGATTTAAAAAACACTTCTATTTTTAATCATCACGTATTGGTTTTGCACAAAGTGCTTGTTAAATTATGTACAAGAGAGATGAACAAAAAAAAAAAATCTTTATGGTAGCCAAAAATGTACATGATATTATATCTAAAAATTTCTTGAACATACCGTACATTCAGCATCTTTATTGGAAATTCATTTTTGTGCCTTTTTCCTTTTCTCTTCAAAGCTTCTCTTGATACCTTTTCTGTTAAGGAAGGCCTGCGGATCTTCTCTGTGAAGCATCCAGCAGTAGTCCCCCCTCATGGTCACGTTCCATCTACCTTCGTATCGTTGTTCCATCTCCTTGATATCCTGATTAAATTTTTCTCCTTGCTCTTCACTAAAGGTACTGTCACACTTAGCGATGCACCATCAATCCCGACCAGCGATATGACGCGGTCAGGATCGCTGGTGCATCGCTAAGTGGTCGCTAGTGAGCTGCCACACAGGCAGATCTCACCAGCGACATCGCAGGGGACGGGGGTCGCTACTTACCTGTCACACTAGGCGATCCTGACATCCTCCCGCCCAGCTCCACGCTCGTCGCTCGTCTCTCCACAGGAAGCGCCGCAGGAAGCTGACGACGAGAAACAGTCCAGGACGTTCTCGCGTGATCAGCGATAACCAGCGGGGGAGCGGTCGGAGGTAAGTATCAGACATATCGATATCACTAGCAATATCACTATAACGTCACAGCGATATTGCTAGCGATATCGCTTAGTGTGACAGGCCCTTAACAGTACCAAGGTCTTCAGGAAAGTAGTCCAAAAGGGAATGTAAAAAATGTAACTTCAATTTGATCACACAAACCAAGGCTTTGAAATGTTTCAAAATGTTCTTCACGGTGGACTTAAATTTTTTTATCTTCGTAGTTACCTAGAAATTTCTTCACGACTTCTTTAAAATCCAAAGCTCTTTTCTCAACAGCATTCATTTTTGTGTCAAACACATCATCCTTCATGAGTTTCCAAATATCCGTACCCACAAAAATGCCTTACTTCAATTTTGCATTGGACAGTCCCTGAAGCTTGGTACATAGGTACTTAAAAGACTTTCCTTCTTTTGGTAAAGCTTTCAGAAACGGCTTCATCAGTTCAGCCTTAATTTGGAGTGGTGGCAGGAGAACTTTAGGGGAATCAACTGAACTTTCCAAAAATATGTTCTTGAGTCCAGGTTTCAAAGATGTTCTCTTTGGACAACTTTTTTGGCTCTAGTGATGATTCCTATCCCAGTTGTCCCATTCACACAAAAAGAATTGGTAATTTGCCCAAGGAGCAAAGAGAGGACTTTCAGACCACCACATATTGACCATCCTTGATCCTTGTAGTGAAGCTTTTTGAGAATAAAGTCTAAATTCTCATAGTTTTCCTTCAAATGCACAGAATGCCCTACAGGCCCTGAAACATACTTGCTACCATTGTGCAGTAGCACATTTTTCTAATTTTTTTGGATGAATCAATAGAGTCTCCCCTCACTCACATTGTACTCAATGTTAAATTTTTCCATCAACGCAGGAACATCACTGCAGTACACTAGAGCTCTGTCTTGAGACAAGTATAGAAGGAATTCACTTTCTCTGCTTCCATACCATGAAAAACTGGTACCAGGAGCTAGTAGGTTCTTTTTCTTTAGTCAAGAGCCTAAAAGTTCTGCAGAATGTTTAGGAAGGTCCAAGTCACTGACTAAATCAATTAATTTGAGCTGTGAAAATAGCTGCGGCTCGTTGGGACTAACGTGAAAATCTTTGCCAGAATTCTGTCCTTCTTGTTCTGAATATTCTCAATCAGGTGTATCTTCAAGTTTTTCCGGAGGTGAAGGCACAGGTATTTCTGGACCATGAGGCGCAAGGCGAATCACTGATGGGAGGTTCGGATAAATAATTTCCTTTTTATTTTTAAGGTTGAATCCCTCTTTGCTGCAAGTACAAAAGTAGCAGAGCTGTCATCACTATATTTTGCAGTTCACTCCAGATCATAGGCACGCCGAAACAAAAGTTCTCTTTGTTCCCTTTAGACCACTGTCGTAGATCTACAAACACAGAATAGACTACATATGGAGCCCACAACTTGTCCTGATTACCTAGTTTTACACCAAAGTACGCATAATACACTTTTCTAACGAAATCCATAATGTTCCTTCATTGTTTCTTTGTAAGAGGTGGCCAGGATGGTAGTCACAGCCGAAGACACCAGGGCTCTGGTGTTCTGGCCTCTGGTGTCCTGGCCTCTGGTGTCATGGCCTCTGGTGTCATGGCCTCCTCCCACAGGAAAACTTTCAGCTTTTACCGGCATACCTGTTTGGGGTGCTGGTCCACCATCAGGACTTCCACTGTGGTGCGACCCAGCTCCTGCACACTTGGTTCCAATGCTCAGGGTTGAAATAACAGACACAGATACCGGTTCTGATGCCAAATCAATTATTTACTTTCTTCTTCAATGGTCCTGGACACATCAGTTACATTTTAGTCCACACAGCATTCCTCCTGCACTTTCCCTTTCTTACTTTCTGTATCCTCACGCACATTACAGGGTAGTAGCGCCCTTGGTGGTACCGCAGCATCACTCCTGTAGGACCTCAAGATATAGGGGATCCCATTCATCCACTTCGCCTCAGACTTACAGGCTTCAGCCCTATTTAAGATCTACCTCATGGTGAATACTCTGCGCCCTGCACGACTCTTGGACCACTTCTTCCTTTCCATTCCTGCTGCTGCCATAGACTTCAATTTTTATCCGGGTGCTCCAATCTTATCCAGCACCCATCTGACTGTGCCAGTGCTTTTCTGCTTATCATAAACATTGCGTAGCTGCTATGGTGTCCTGGGCTTAGAGCCCTTGTGGACTTGTCGGGCATGCTCGCCCTTATAACTTATTCCTTTGACCTACAGGGATTGGAGAAGCAGGAAGCTCATCTGCATATTTCCGGTGCATTCTGGGAAGAGGAGAAGAGTTGCCTTAAGCTGATCGATCGCTGGGACTTGCCGGGTCTCGCTGTTTGAGGACATCGTAAAACCAGGGATTGGAGAAGCAGGAAGCTCATCTGCATATTTCCGGTGCATTCTGGGAAGAGGAGAAGAGTCGCCTTAAGCGGATCGATCGCTGGGACTTGCCGGGTCTTGCTGTTTGAGGACATCGCAAAACCAGGGATTGGAGAAGCAGGAAGCTCATCTGCATATTTCCGGTGCATTCTGGGAAGAGGTGAAGAGTCGCCTTAAGCTGATCGATCGCTGGGACTTGCCGGGTCTCATGTTTGAGGACAACGCAAAACCAGGGATTGGAGAAGCGGGAAGCTCATCTGCATACAGTATTTCCGGTGCATTCTGGGAAGAGGAGAAGAGTCGCCTTGCTGATCGATCGCTGGGACTTGCCGGGTCTCGCTGTTTGAGGACATCGCATCAGCAATAGCAATATGGAAGAGAAGAAAATCCACATGGTCACCTACAACACATGCTACATGGTTACGGATCTTCCGGCCCAAAACTCAACTTTACCTGTCAGAAGTGCAAACTTGTTGCCCTCTTAGAGGAAAAGGTGCAGGGACTGGAAGAAAGAATAGCAACATTGAAGGTAATTAAAGAACAAGAGGACTTCTTGGATGAAGCAGAAGCAACCACTCAGGATACGGAAAGTGAGAAAAGCTTCAGAGCACATACAGAGGCTGAAAAGTGGAGCCATGTGATGAAAAGAAGCAAACGGATCAAGTGGTCATCACCACCCACACAGCTTAGCAACCAATATGAAGCCCTCATGCTGGAGAACGAAAATGGCACCGCTCAAGATGATACCGAATCTACAAGAGAAGACACACTATCAACAAAAGAAGCTACTCTGTCAACAAAAGCGGAAACAAACGACACTCAAAAACACCCACGAGCAACAAGCATTGCGCCCGGAAAGAAAAGAAGAGTGGTAGTTATGGGCGACTCACTACTAAGAGGCACGGAGGCAACTATCTGCAGGCCGGACATAACCGCACGAGAAGTATGCTGGCTCCCAGGAACAAAAATCAAGGATATGGCCAACAGGATACCAACTATCCTCAAATCCAAGGACGACTACCCTTTGCTACTGATACATGTAGGCACAAACGACACGGCAAGAAATGACCTACCAACTATCTGCGAAGACTTTGAAATTCCGGGGAAGAAAATAAAGGAATGGAACGTACAGGTTGTTTTCTCATCAATCCTCCCAGTCGATGGTCATGGCATCAGAAGATGGAATAGGATACTAGAGGTGAACAACTGGCTACGACGGTGGTGCAGGCAGCAAGGATTTTGGTTTCCTGGACCATTGCGTGAATTACCTCTACGATGGACTTCTCGCAAGAGAACACCTCACAAAACCTGGGAAACACACATTCGCCAGAAGACTTGCCACACTCATTAGAAGGGCTTTAAACTAGATGTGGTAAAGAGGACCCAAGACAGGGTACTCAGAAGGAAGCTAAGAAAAAGGAAGCAAAACTTCTTTCCTGCATGCTGACCAACACAAGGAACCTGACCAATAAGATTGAAGATCTGGAGTTGGTAATGTATGAGATAAAATACGACATAGTGTGACGGACTCAGCTCCTGCTGAGCCCATTTTTTGAGTGGACCCTCTGGGTCGTGGCACCCACCCACCGAGGGCGAGCTGACCTTGTGAGAATCCACCCCCTATACAGGGAGTGTCAGGGGCAAGACCAAGGGGGTGAGCCACCACGACTGCTGGGACCAGACGGCCGGCTCAGGGGACACTAGACGAGTGTCTGACGACAAGGACGAGCAGGAAGCAAGACGAGACTAGACGTAGGTGCAAGGTATCTTCATTAGAAGAACACAAGATCACATACAGAGAAAACAAGCAAAACGTGCAAGGTGCGCGCGTGGGCACGCCAAGGTCCATAACATGGTACGTGCCAGATGGCAAGCCTAGGCACAGGTAATGGCATGATGGCATCGGACTCCGGACTGCTGGCAAACCGACAGGGTCCAGGGATCAGGCTGCGGACGTCAGCTCCGGACATCAGGCCGTAGTCATCTGGTTCCGGACCTCTGGCAACGGTCGGCAGGTTCCGGGCATCCGGCAGGCAAACCAGGGTTCAGGCAAGGAGGCACGACAGATATCCAAGCAGAGTGCGTGTTTAGGGAACACGCCAAGGTCCAAGGCTAGGTGCGTGTGTAGGGGACACACCAGGGTCCAAGGCTAGGTGCGTGTGTAGGGGACACACCAGGGTCCAAGGCTAGGTGCGTGTGTAGGGGACACGCCAGGGTTCAAAGCGAGGTGCATGTGTAGGGGACACGCCAGGGTTCAAAGCGAGGTGCGTGTGTAGGGGACACGCCAAGGTTCACAAACGAGACAGGGTGCGTGTGTAGAGCCACACCAAAGCATAGGATAAGACAGAGTGCGTGTTGAGACACGCCAAGGCACAAGGTACAAGACAGAGTGCGTGTAGAGACACGCCAAGGTACAAGGTACAAGACAGAGTGCGTGTAGAGACACGCCAAGGTACAAGACAGAGTGCGTGTAGAGACACGCCAGGGTTCAAGACAAGGTGCGTGTAGAGACACGCCAGGGTTCAGAGCAGGGCTGCGTGCTAGGAGCTACGCAGGGACGCACACCTCACTGGCCAATGCACACGGCTGTAACGCCAGCACGAGGCACGACTAAGGCACAGGAGGGGGCAAAGGAACCTTCGTGCTAGGAGCCACGCCAGGTTCAGGGCAGGGTGCGTGCTAGGAGCCACGCAGGGGGCACGCCACACTGGCCAGTACACACGGCTGTACACAAACACGTGGCACTTACCACGGCACAGGAGACGGCCAAGGGGAACCCACGCCGGGGTTCAATGCAAGGACAAGGCAGGGAACAAGGCAAGGAATACAGGCAGAAACAGAGCCAGGTCAGAGCGAGGACAGAGTCTAGCAGCGGAGCGTAGGCAGAAGCCCAGAGCCGGGCCAAGGGAAGACCTTGGGACTAGACAAAGAAACGAGCACTAAGGAGAGGAGAAATGGTGCGTGTGCCAGGGAGCACTACAGAGCACCATAGGAGAGAGCGAGGCAGAGCAAGCAAAGACTGAAACCATAGGGAGAAACACAAAGCAAGGAATAGCAAGGCAGAGAACACAGGGAGGACTACAAGTCAAAGCATAGCAAAAGCAAGACATGGCAAAACAGGCGAGGCAGAGAACGCAGTTAGGACTACAAGTCAAAGCATAGCTAAGGCGAGACATAGCAAAACAGACTAAGACAAAGAACAGCAGAAGGACTACAAGGCAAAGACAAACATGGCACGAGAGACAACACAAGACATGGCACAAGACAAGAGGCGGAATACGAGCACGGAGCGTGTGCAGAGATGCACTACAGAGCAAAGTGCAAGGGCACAGAATAGAGGGAGCAACCCCACAGACCCAGAGCCTTGCAGGGAAGCAACACAATAATCAGGCCCTGAGCAAAGGAAGGGGCGGCCTGATATAGGGCATAGCACCTCCTCCTCCAGGTCAGGACCAGGGGAGCACTTCCGGGTTCAGATCCACAGGATAACAGAGCACAGTCACATGATCAGAGTTCCAGACATGACGAGACGACGGCAGATCCAGTGCTGAAACCTAGACAGGTCACATGATCAGAGTTCCAGACATGACGAGATGATTACCGAACCAGACAGTGCAGGATCTTTAGGAAACGTCACATGATCATCGTTCCAGACATGACGAGATGATTGCAGAACCAGACAGTGCAGGATCCAGGCAGGGACACATGATCAGGGACTCTAGACAAGACAAGAAGATCACAGAAGGCAGAGCAGAAACGCAGGCATCCTGCAGCTCAGACATGAGGCGAGTGTGCACACAGCTCTAGCGAACATGCAGGACAGCAGACAAAACATGCGCATGCACATCGCTCCAGGAGTTCTTGAGACAAACAGACATGGCAGACATGGCAGACGTGACAAATAGTAGGAATAACTGAGACATGGTTAGACGACAGCTATGACTGGGCGGCTAACTTGCAAGGATATGATTTGTTTAGGAGGGATCGTAAAAAAAGGAAAGGGGGTGGAGTCTGTCTATATATAAAGTCCACATTAAAGCCCACACTAAGAGAAGATATACAGTTGTGGCCAAAAGTATTGACACCCCTGCAATTCTGTCAGATAATACTCAGTTTCTTCCTGAAAATGATTGCAAACACAAATTCTTTGGTATTATTATCTTCATTTAATTTGTCTTAAATGAAAAAAACACAAAAGAGAATGAAGCAAAAAGCAAAACATTGATCATTTCACACAAAACTCCAAAAATGGGCCAGACAAAAGTATTGGCACCCTCAGCCTAATACTTGGTTGCACAACCTTTAGCCAAAATAACTGCGACCAACAGCTTCCGGTAACCATCAATGAGTTTCTTACAATGCTCTGCTGGAATTTTAGACCATTCTTCTTTGGCAAACTGCTCCAGGTCCCTGATATTTGAAGGGTGCCTTCTCCAAACTGCCATTTTTAGATCTCTCCACAGGTGTTCTATGGGATTTACGTCTGGACTCATTGCTGGCCAAGATAGAAGTCTCCAGTGCTTTCTCTCAAACCATTTTCTAGTGCTTTTTGAAGTGTGTTTTGGGTCATTGTCCTGCTGGAAGACCCATGACCTCTGAGGGAGACCCAGCTTTCTCACACTGGGCCCTACATTATGCTACAAAATTTGTTGGTAGTCTTCAGACTTCATAATGCCATGCACACGGGCAAGCAGTCCAGTGCCAGAGGCAGCAAAGCAACCCCAAAACATAAGGGAACCTCCGCCATGTTTGACTGTAGGGACCGTGTTCTTTTCTTTGAATGCCTCTTTTTTTCTCCTGTAAACGCTATGTTGATGCCTTTGCCCAAAAAGCTCTACTTTTGTCTCATCTGACCAGAGAACATTCTTCCAAAACGTTTAGGCTTTTTCAGGTAAGTTTTGGCAAACTCCAGCCTGGCTTTTTTATGTCTCGGGGTAAGAAGTGGGGTCTTCTTGGGTCTCCTACCATACAGTCCCTTTTCATTCAGATGCCGACGGATAGTACGGGTTGACACTGTTGTACCCTTGGACTGCAGGGCAGCTTGAACTTGTTTGGATGTTAGTCAAGGTTCTTTATCCAACATCCGCACAATCTTGCGTTGAAATCTCTTGTCAATTTTTCTTTTCCGTCCACATCTAGGGAGGTTAGCCACAGTGCCATGGGCTTTAAACTTCTTGATGACACTGCGCACGGTAGACACAGGAACATTCTGGTCTTTGGAGATGGATTTGTAGCCTTGAGATTGCTCATGCTTCCTCACAATTTGGTTTCTCAAGTCCTCAGACAGTTCTTTGGTCTTCTTTCTTTTCTCCATACTCAATGTGGTACACACAAGGACACAGGACAGGTTGAGTCAACTTTAATCCTTGTCAACTGGCTGCAAGTGTGATTTAGTTATTGCCAACACCTGTTAGGTGCCACAGGTAAGTTACAGGTGCTGTTAATTACACAAATTAGAGAAGCATCACATGATTTTTCGAACAGTGCCAATACTTTTGTCCACCCTCTTTTTTATGTTTGGTGTGGAATTATATCCAATTTTGCTTTAGGACAATTCTTTTTGTGTTTTTTTCATTTAAGACAACTTAAATGAAGATAATATCACCAAAGAATTTGTGTTTGCAATAATTTTCAGGAAGAAACTGAGTATTATCTGACAGAATTGCAGGGGTGTGAATACTTTTGGCCACAACTGTAATACAATTCCACTTGTCCTTCAGTAAGGTGCCCTGGAAGGGGGTTACAAAAATTTCAGGAAAGCAAAGTTTGATCAGCTTAGAGAGGACCTTCGCCGAATTGATTGGGACAATGTCCTCAAAAATAGGAGCACAGAAAATAAATGGGAAATATTTAAATCAGTTTTACACACCCACTGCGAGCTAGCCATACCGTACAGAAATAAAAGGGCTAGGAACAGGAGAACACTGTGGCTAAATAAGGATGTAAAAAGGGCAATAAATAACAAGAACAAGGCATGTAAGAAGTTAAAACAAGAAGGCAATGAAGAAGCATTAAAAAGTTATAGAGAAAAAATAAAATGTGTAAAAAACAAATACATTTAGCAAAAGTGAAAGCTGAGAGACTCATTGCTAAGGAAAGTAAAACAAACCCCAAACTATTCTTTAATTATATAAACAGTAAAATGATTAAAATTGATGGTGTCGACCCTTTAAAGAGGGTGAAATCATAGAGAGCGATGTGGGAAAAGCAAATGTTTTAAATATTTTTTTCTCAACAGTGTTCACACAGGAAAAGGATTTGCCAGGGGAAATGCAGAGTGATAATGTAAACTCCCCATTAAGTATTACCTGCCTAACCCAGGAAGAAGTGCAGAACCGCCTTAGTAAGATTAAAATTGACAAATCACCAGGCCCTGATGGCAATCACCCTCAGGTACTAAGGGAGTTAAGTAATGTGATAGACAGGCCTCTGTTCCTTATATTTAAAGACGCTATAGAAACAGGGTCTGTTCCTTTGATTGGTGGCAAGCAAATGTGGTACCAATATTCAAAAAGGGGTGTAAAAGGGAACCTGGAAACTATAGGCCGGTAAGCGTAACATCTGTTGTGGGTAAAATTTTTGAAGGGTTTCTAAGGGATACCATTATAGAATATCTCAATGTTAATAAATGTTTAACTCCATATCAACATGGATTTATGAAGGATCGCTCCTGTCAAACTAACCTGATCAGCTTCTATGAGGATGTAAGCTCTCAAATGGACCAAGGAGAATCATTGGATGTCATTTATCTCGACTTCTCTAAAGCATTTGACACTGTCCCACATAAAAGATTGGTAAGTAAGATGAGAAAGATTGGGCTAGGGGAAAATGTGTGTAGATGGTAGGTAGCTGGCTTAGTGATAGAAAACAAAGAGTGGTTATTAATGGGGCATACTCAGATTGGGCCAGGGATACTAGTGGGGTACCACAGGGTTCTGTATTGGGCCCCCTACTATTTAATATATTTATTAATGATCTAGTGGATGGCTTACACAGTAAAATATCAGTATTTGCAGATGATACAAAACTATGTAAGGTAGTTTACACAAAGGAGGACAGTTTGCAACTACAGACGGATTTGAGTAACTTGGAGAATTGGGCTGAAAAATGGCAAATGAGGTTTAACACAGATAAGTGTAAGGTTATGTACATGGGAAGGAGAAACAGATGCTACAATTACTTACTAAAGGGGAAACTGCTGGGGAAATCAGACATGGAAAAATACTTAGGCATCTTAGTCAATAAGAAGCTAAATTGGAGTGCCCAGTGTCAGGCAGCTGCCACCAAAGCAAATAGGGCCATGGGATGCATTAGAAGAGGTCTGGGGAGACGAGATGAAAACATAATTCTCCCTCTGTACAAATCACTCGTCAGACCACACTTGGAGTATTGTGTGCAATTTTGGACGCCGGTGCTCAAGAAAGACATTACTGAACTTGAAAGGGTTCAAAGGCGGGCTACTAAAATGATAAATGGAGTTGGTTCACTACAATACCCAGAAAGGTTATCAAAATTAGGTCTATTTACTCTAGAAAAGAGAAGACTTAGGGGAGACCTAATATATATGTACAAGTATATCAGAGGGCAATACAGAGATCTCTCCAATGAACTGTTTGTACCAAGGACTGTGACAAGAACAAGGGGGCATTCTCTTCGTTTGGAGTAAAGACAATTTCTGCATCAGCATAGAAGAGGGTTCTTCACGGTAAGAGCAGTGAGGCTCTGGAATTCTCTTCCTGAGGAAGTGGTGATGGCCAAATCACTGAATGAATTTAAGAAAGGAATGGATACTTTTCTTGTGAGTAACAGTATAGAAGGTTACGAATAACAGAATATTATAGGTAGACGGTTGACCCAGCTTAGGGGAAGGAATTTTTTTTCCTATGGAGAAAATTGGCTTCTACTCTGTGTTTTTTTTTGCCTTTCCCAGGATCAACAGTGCAGAACAGCTGCACTAAAAATAGGCTGAACTAGATGGACATAAGGTCTTCCTTCAGCCTTCATAACTATGTTACTATGTTACACTTGCTTATCCCATAGCAGCTCCTCCTACAGTTAACCCTTATGTGAACTACCTATCAACTATACCTAACAAGGCCCACTAATATACCCCTGTCTAGTGGCCCACAACAGAACTACGCTTACCCAGTCTATGGAACTATATTCTAACAGTGCCCTCCACTAATGTATCTGAAGGATGCACTAACTTACCCTAACCTAAGCATTAGTATACAGCATACAATACAATATATTACATCATGGTAACATAATGTGGCATTACCAATGAACAAGAGGTAATACAAGCAGTACCAAAACATCATAAAATCTGTACATTATTTACAATATATTCATATTAGAACTCTTAAAGGGGAGGTGGCATTAAAGGTATATTCTTCAATCCCATACATCTTCACTACAAAACAACCGCAAATATAGCAAAAGTGGTCGGGTGAATTACAACAGCCATTTTGATCATGCTGATAGAAACAGAAGCTTAATCCACCACAACCACTAAATACTGAAAGAAATCATGGTAAGTGCACCACCACACTCTTATGAACTCTGTCTAAAAGCAAATCTGCCTTTGCCCTCCATATCAATCAATCACAGTGCTGCTTTCTGTTTTTATACTGCTGAGATCAAATGAAGGCTGTGCTCTGATTGGATGCTATGGACACCACCACACTCTTTGGTAGCGGGGTTAAGAAAATCTTTTCTGCCCACAGCAGCCAATCGTAGCATAACCTCCATTAATTTCTAACCAATCTAATGACACCAAAATCATCCACCGGAGGTCACGCAAGGTATGGTGCAGAAAAAACGCTTGGAGTCAGTGTTTGTGAAAAAACTGTACGTGATGGAATTTTTTCTAAATTTTTACTGAGATCAGCAATCGTAAGTATATAAAAGTCACCTCTTTTCAAACATTTTTTCTCTTTCAGACCTGTGTAATTATGTAATACACAACAATTGTGAAACTGTTGCATGATTTTTTCCATTCACCTGATGCTGATAAACCTGTGCAACCTGTGGTTATCTAAGATGAAGTGACAGAGTTTATAATCTCTTAAAATTGATCGGAGAATCATAAATTCCAAGGTAATGATTTAGCCAGTCAACTAACCAAAGATATAATTTTCCCCCGCAATATCTATGGCTTTGTAAGCTAGAAAGCCATTAACTGTCTTTCTCCTCTTGAAAGTGTTTAGCGGGAGGCCTCATGTAGGAGAGGGACACCGTGACGGGACAACTTGCTTGTCACTCCAGCTAGGGACCATCCAGAGAATCAGTCAGAAGCAGTGGCATCGAGCACTGCGTGGATTGCTTGTCCCTCAGTAAGAAGGATTCCCTCCGCTCAGTGGGTAAGTAGCATGCGCAAGCATCACCTTTTTGTGCAACTCCCACCAGAGCTATACTGCCCGCTCCACTAATTCTGTGTCAATACCGCTCATAGCTCAAACATATCCAAAGCTCAAAAGTGTTATGAAGGGGTATATAAAGGATAGGAGGGAAGCCCTCCTCTTCCTACCTCATTCTGAGGAGCATCACACACATCCTTTTGTCTAGAGCAGAGTACCACGATGGGTGATGCCTTGGAGAAGCTGATCTGAGAAAGAGTGGTACAGCAGGGATCCTCCTGGTTTGCAAGTGTGCTGGTACAATGCCAGCAGCAGACAGCACAAGTTATAGGCTCCGGCCAGGATCCTGGTTATCCTGCAGCCCCTTACCGCGTTCCAGAAGGTCAAGGGACGCTGTCCATCCTCAGGCCATCGCTAACAATATGCTGAAATTCCCTGAGGCCACATCACGATCATAGAATCATAGAATGTTAGCGTTGGAAGGGACCTCAAGGATCATCGTGTACAACCCCCTGCTCAATGCAGGATTCACTAAACCATCTCAGCCAGATGTCTGTCCAGCCTCTGTTTGAAGACTTCCATTGAAGGAGAACTCACCACCTCTCATGGCAGCCAGTTCCACTCATTGATCACCCTCACTGTCAAAAAGTTTTTTCTAATATCTAATCTGTATCTTATCCCGTTGAGTTTCATTCCATTGCTTCTCGTGTTTCCATGTGCAAATGAGAATAATGATGGTCCTTCTACACTGTGACATCCCTTCAGATATTTGTAGACAGCTATTAAGTCTCCTCTTAGCCTTCCTTTTTATAAGCTAAACATTGCCAGATCCTTAAACCATTCCTACCAGAACATAGTTTGCAGTCCGCTCACCATCCTGGTCGCTCTTCTCAACTTGCTCCAGTTTTTCAATGTCTTTTTAAAAATGTGGTGCCCAGAACTGGACACAGTATTCCAGATGAGGTCTAACCAAGGAGGAGTAGAGGGGTTAATTACTTCACATGATCTAGACTATGATTCTCTTAATGTATCCTAGAACTGTGTTTGCCTTTTTTGCTGCTACATCACACTGTTGACTCATGTGCAGTCTGCTATCTATTAGTACACCCAAGTCTTTTTCACATGTTCATATTTCTTATGTGCAAGCAGAAAAGGACTGGCACTGCTGCTGTATTCCAGGACTATCAGTAACGTGCCGGATCAGGACATACGGGTGCCTAGCCACAGAAATCGAAAAAGGAAATATCCATTATCCTCATGAAAAAAACGTGGCCACTGGCACTCACCATCCTTAAATGTTCTTTATTGGATTTTACATAGTGCAGGTGAACATGAAGTGAAAAAGTGCCGGACGACGGCCGTTTCGTGCACACACGAAACTGACCCGTAGAAGCGCATTGTGTGTGTGCGAAAAGGTCGTCATCCAGAACTTTTTCACTTCATGTTCACCTGCACTATGTAGAATCCAATAAAGAACATTTAAGGATGGTGAGTGCCGGTGGCCACGTTTTTTTCATGAGGATTATGGATGTTGCATATTTCTATTCCTCCCATGCTATAGATGTATTTTTTGTTTTTTTTCCCAGATGTAGAATCTTGCATTCTTCCTGTTAAATACCATTCTATTAGTCGCTGCCCATTGTTCAAGCTTATCTAGATCCTTCTGAATCCTTTCTCTGTGAGCAATGATGAAGAGCAATCTTGTAGCGTGTGGGGAAGGGGTGTGGCTTCCAGAAACAGTGACCCTCGGCCTAGTACTTCCAGGGCTGTGGCAATCATCACTGCAGGAGGCCCTGTGGAATGGGTAGCAAGCATGGGAGCAGGCCAACTTCTGGAAGGCGAGCCCAGCAGCGTATGACAAGGGGGCGTGTTCTCCAGAAGCAGTGAACCTCAGCCTGCTACTTCCAGCGCAACGGCCAGCCCTACAGAAGTCTTTGTAGATATAAAATCCAGAGTGCCTTTACAGACAGGCATGCTGGAGATGGGAGGAAAAGGCCTACAGAGAAAAAGGAAGAACAGTAGAAATGCAGAGGTCTGCCACATGTTTTGTATTAGGGATACACCTCAACCCATGAGCGTTAGGAGGGACAACGGGACAGGGCAGGTAATGGAACCTGAGCCTGGTGCTAATAGAGAGGTTCTATTGAATGGTAAAAACACCTCCATGATACTTGTTGATCAAAGTGGGTTAGCAGTGGCCAGGAGACCAGTTAAGAGGAGTAATAATGTTAGACCGGGTTCTCACTGTCTGTTATTATTCACAGGTGTGGAGTGTCGGAAATACCTGGAGAAGCCGCTGTTCGCACTAGTGCAGAAGTTATAGGAGAAAGAAGAGAAAACTGGCATGTTCCAGAAATGAAGAGGATCCATACAGTTGTCATCTTCCTCTTTATGCGATGAACCTTCATCCCCGGGGGTTCATGAAAGGAGGAGTCTACATAGTAAAAATAGGAATGGTCACCTCCAGGAGTCGTGCCAGCAGCCGATCAAGAGTCTCTTCACAGTCCATTTTTTCCCAAACCATGTTAGGTCGTATCTTCAACACCTCCACAACCCGACGTACCTGATGGGACACTTGCCGCGGGTGAGTTGACCTGCAGTGGGGCATGGTCCAAGTTATTAAAAACAAGTAGCAATGGGGGTAGCGATTATTTCACAGCTATACTAAAATTGTTTTTTTCAAAATTAGAGCAAAAGGAAGGTAATTCATTATATCCGGGTCCTGCAGGGAAGCCCATTGCTCCGCCTGGTCATACTGACGTTAGTGCTAATTTTGCTTTTTGTGATACAATGTTTTGTTGTGTTGCTCCTTTGGGAACTTATGTGTCCACAGAGGGAAGGGAAAATATATAAAAGCAAGAATTTGTAGATATTCGGTTCCTTGTTCCCATAAAGTACATGACGGTAAGTAAAGAACGGGTCTTTGAGTGGGGCTCAGATAGAAAGGCAAAAGTAGGAAAAACATCTGGAAATTGGGTGCAGGGCTTTTTCATCCTGGCTTATATCCTTAGTCTCATTTTCTGAAAAAAGCGGAGGAGCTTTTTTGTTTATTTAGATACAACACATAGCATGCACAAGTAGCACAGAATTGCGGTTTGTTGGCGATATGAGGAGGAATTCCGACGTCGTTTGGCTTTTTCCCCTTCTATTGATTGGGCAACTAAGGCAATGAACATGGAGATACAATTAATGCTTTTGCAGTGTATGCAAATTCATACTTCTTTATAAGGGGAATCTATTGCCGGAGCATCATGAGATTACGTGGCGGCTTACTGTCCCACAGGATCTTGTTGGCTCTTCAATGAGCGTCACTGCAGGTTTTTTGCAACCTGCAAATTTCGACGCGAATGTTCCATTTGTGGACATGTGGGGTGCTCGATTTCATTTTTTTATTTTGAAGCTCTTGCATCCTTCCTCGAATGGATGGTTTAAATCGCGTCGGGCACCCCATCGGTGGTGCACTATTTAGATTTTCTGTTCATTGGCCCAAACTATTATAATACGTGCACCTATTTGTTGCATGTATTTCGAAGATTTTTGGCACACATTGGGGTACCCATTGCTGATGGTAAAACGGAGGGTAAAGTGACAAATATTTCATTTTTAGACATAGCATTGGAATGGATACAGTCACAATGTTTTTTCACCTCTCACAGGGCAAATTACAAAACCTAGTTATCTCATTGATCAGTTTGTGTCTGCTAAAAAAGGGAGAATCAAGCAAGTGCAATCATTACTAGGCGTGATGAATTTTGCTTACCTATTAATCCCAATAAGTTGCTTTTTTTATAGACTATCTCTGGCTACACGCGGTATTGAAAGGCCAGATCATTTTATCAGAATTACGAGATCCATAAGAGAGAATTTACAGGTATGTCAAACTTTTTTACAAAATTTTAACACGTTTGATATGCCAAGAACACAAAGTTTCAAATGATTTATTACATTTATTCATGGATTCATCGGGGTCCTATAGTTTTGGGGCCATACTTGGCTCACGTTGATGCCAGTCAGCATGGCCCACAGCGTGTTGTGTTTCACTTTTAAATGAGAATCTATCCCTACTTGAGTTATTCCCGATACTGGTTGCCTTAGAAATTTGGGGTCATATACAGTGGGGCAAAAAAGTATTTAGTCAGTCAGCAATAGTGCAAGTTCCACCACTTAAAAAGATGAGAGGCGTCTGTAATTTACATCATAGGTAGACCTCAACTATGGGAGACAAACTGAGAAAAAAAAATCCAGAAAATCACATTGTCTGTTTTTTTTTCATTTTATTTGCATATTATGGTGGAAAATAAGTATTTGGTCAGAAACAAGCAATCAAGATTTCTGGCTCTCACAGACCTGTAACTTCTTCTTTAAGAGTCTCCTCTTTCCTCCACTCATTACCTGTAGTAATGGCACCTGTTTAAACTTGTTAGCAGTATAAAAAGACACCTGTGCACACCCTCAAACAGTCTGACTCCAAACTCCACTATGGTGAAGACCAAAGAGCTGTCAAAGGACACCAGAAACAAAATTGTAGCCCTGCACCAGGCTGGGAAGACTGAATCTGCAATAGCCAACCAGCTTGGAGTGAAGAAATCAACTGTGGGAGCAATAATTAGAAAATGGAAGACATACAAGACCACTGATAATCTCCCTCGATCTGGTGCTCCACGCAAAATCCCACCCCGTGGGGTCAGAATGATCACAAGAACGGTGAGCAAAAATCCCAGAACCACGCGGGGGGACCTAGTGAATGAACTGCAGAGAGCTGGGACCAATGTAACAAGGCCTACCATAAGTAACACACTACGCCACCATGGACTCAGATCCTGCAGTGCCAGACGTGTCCCACTGCTTAAGCCTGTACATGTCCGGGCCCGTCTGAAGTTTGCTAGAGAGCATTTGGATGATCCAGAGGAGTTTTGGGAGAATGTCCTATGGTCTGATGAAACCAAACTGGAACTGTTTGGTAGAAACACAACTTGTCGTGTTTGGAGGAAAAAGAATACTGAGTTGCATCCATCAAACACCATACCTACTGTAAAGCATGGTGGTGGAAACATCATGCTTTGGGGCTGTTTCTCTGCAAAGGGGCCAGGACGACTGATCCGGGTACATGAAAGAATGAATGGGGCCATGTATCGTGAGATTTTGAGTGAAAACCTCCTTCCATCAGCAAGGGCATTGAAGATGAAACGTGGCTGGGTCTTTCAACATGACAATGATCCAAAGCACACCGCCAGGGCAACGAAGGAGTGGCTTCGTAAGAAGCATTTCAAGGTCCTGGAGTGGCCTAGCCAGTCTCCAGATCTCAACCCTATAGAAAACCTTTGGAGGGAGTTGAAAGTCCGTGTTGCCAAGCGAAAAGCCAAAAACATCACTGCTCTAGAGGAGATCTGCATGGAGGAATGGGCCAACATACCAACAACAGTGTGTGGCAACCTTGTGAAGACTTACAGAAAACGTTTGACCTCTGTCATTGCCAACAAAGGATATATCACAAAGTATTGAGATGAAATTTTGTTTCTGACCAAATACTTATTTTCCACCATAATATGCAAATAAAATGAAAAAAAAACAGACAATGTGATTTTCTGGATTTTTTTTTCTCAGTTTGTCTCCCATAGTTGAGGTCTACCTATGATGTAAATTACAGACGCCTCTCATCTTTTTAAGTGGTGGAACTTGCACTATTGCTGACTGACTAAATACTTTTTTGCCCCACTGTATTAGCTAATAGGTGTATTCAATTTTGGTCAGATAATCTGTCTGTGGTGAACATGATTAATTCTTTGTCTGTTTTTTCATTACCGGTCTTAGTGGTGTTAAGACACTTGGTTTTACATTGTCTGAAACGAAATATCTGGTTTCGGGTGCACCATGTTCCTGGAGTTGACAATTAAGCAACGGATGCTTTGTCTTGTTCGCAGATGGATCTGTTCAGAAAGGTGCATCCGAACGTGGCGGAAATCGGTTTCAGCTGCCCAGTTTAATTGTGGGCCCTGGTCGAGTCAAGCTTGTGCGATCAGTCGAATCGACAGTGGCAAAGTACACTTGGAGGAGTGATTATGTGGCTTAGGACACTTGGTATAGTATAGCCGATGGTGGATTCTTTATAGTGCTCAGCGACATTTAGAGATAATTTTATCATGGTTGGAATATTGGAGAAATAAAGGTATAGCTACTTCCAATGTTTGAAAATGTCTCACAGGCATTGCTTTTATGATAAAGTTATGGGGAGCTCGGGACGTTACTAAGGAATTTGTTATCAAACAAATCATTAAAGGTTGGAAGAAAGAGGGATCATCTCTGGATATTAGGTGACCTGTGTACCTTTTTTTGTTAGCTCGGCTTATTAGTACATTATCGGAAGTGACTAGCAGTTTATTTGAACCCAACCTTTTTGCAGCAGTCTTTGTATTGGCCTTTTTCGAGGCTTTGCATGTGGGGGCAAGCTGGTAGCACTAAGTGCCAAATGAAAGGGGGCATTGGCAGCTAATGATGTAATTGCGCTACAAACATGCGGAAAGGTTTGCATACGTCATTCAAAATCGGACCATGCAGGAATAAGCTGCTGGTTACCTATAAATAAGTTTAATTGCCCCTTATGCCCTGTGCGAATGGAAAAAACATATGGCAGTATGTCCACCTGGCGCTCAATTTTTAGTACATGAGTCTGCAGCTGTTTTAAGATATCACCAGTTCAAATCTATTTGCAAGTCATATTTGTGCAAGGTTGGCTGGATGCTGCACAGTTTGGAATGCATTCTTTTCGTATTGGGACCTTGACAGAAGCTAATGAGCACTCAGTGATGATGCAATAAAGAAGTTGGGAAGATGGAATCGTTATATTTTACTACATATGTTCGGTCTCATTTGGTGTTAGAAAAGTCAAGTGTTTCTCTTGTTTGTTTGTTTTTATATTTCCTTGGTACAACAACAAAGCCGCATATATGGATTATTGGCCGCTCCTTTATATTTTGGGCTAAAAAGTGAGCGCAGGTTCGACCAGCTGAGGTACATTTGCAAGGTTATCGTGGATGGCGCTGGGTGCAAGTGCTTTATCACATAAAAGTGATAATGTCACGGAGTGACTAGGGATTGTGGGTGCCTACCTAATTGTGGCGCCCCTGAAGGTTCAGTTGCCACAGAGGTACTGCACCTCCTCCTGAGGTGTGGTGCTCCACCATCCAGGTAAGTTGGAGGCTCCTGACCACGCTCCAACACCTGCACCCATCATCACAAAGTAGTGTAGCAAAGCCACATTGCGGCTCCCTGCTTGGAGTGTAGCAGAGCAACTTTGGTGGCTCCCTGCTTGGAACACGAAACGTGCTGGGAGGCGGGTGGAGTTAGAATACATAAAAGAGCAGGAAGGTTTAGGATTTCAGTCAGTCAGTCAGTCAGAGAGAGTGAGGAGAGAGGAGATCCATGAGAGAGGGATGGAGGAAGGAAGTGCTGCAGCAGATCACAGTGACCTGGGTCTGCTGGCACGGGAAAGGAAAGAAAGAGACAGACATTGAAGAGAAACCTGATCTTCCATAAGAAGGAAAGACTAGTACGGAACATAGGAGTAAAAGGGAACAGAGGATGTGGGTTAGAAGAGAACCCTGCCTAGAAGTTCTAAGCGCAAGACCCTGCTAGAAGTTCTAAGCGCAAGGCCGGGGCCCGATCCCCGAGGTTGTATGGATACTAAGGGTCCTACAGCAGACACCGGTGGAGTAGTGGGCTGTAAATGCACTACTCGCATCTAAGACTTGAGGGCACAACAGCAACATTGATAGTGAGCCGGGGCTTAGGAGTAAGGAGACCCCGAAGCAGGCAACAGCTGTCTGCCGTACAAGTATAGTTCTTGGGAACATCTGACAGGAGGAACTCCAGTGTAACTCAGTACTGGGAGTACTTCACTCAAATGCGCTATAGAGGAGACGTTCAGAAAGGCATATGTTGGTGGAGTGTTGGAAGGGAGCATTCCATCTTGCTTGGAGGTTGACTGAGCCCCTGACCCGGAGGACACAGCACGGAGGCAGGCACCTGTATGTACTACAGACTGTGAGTAAAGCTTTGGAACTACAAGCCCTTGTATCCTCTGCTCATTCTGGCGCCAACATCCTCAAAACTGCTACATTTCTGCACCATCCACGTCTCCCAACTATTATCTCCTTTTTACACTGCCCTGGGACTACAGTTCCACCTGTGGGGAGCTTCAACATCTTTGCTGCACCACACCACCAGTCCCAGAGGATCTGCATGCAGCGTCGGCTTAACATCTCAATTGCCGAACACCACAGGTGGCATCACGAACTATTCATCTAATCCATTGCATTTTCACCATTCAATCTCCCCTATTATTTGGGCGCCCAGGGCCATGGACCAGGTCACTGCTGCCGTGACACATCCCGCCGATACCGACCGAGTACCCCACAGCCCTGGGAGGGTGACCCATAATCCCTCAAACTAGGGGTGCCATAGTCTATCCTTGTCCATCAAATTACTCCTAAAGGTGTAGACGCTGGGTTCACGTGCCTTGCTATGCTCCTATATTAACCCTTATCTGTCCACTCTCCCACCCAGGGAGATGTGAGGCCGAAGTGTATAGGATAACACTAACCAGACAAACAAGGAAGTCGGACAGGGAAAAATGAAAATTACTATCATACAAAATATACCCACCAAACAGAGTGGAACACAAAGAAGATATAGGAAGGAGAAACCAAATAGGAGAGGATGAGGATGTACACACAAACGCCAAGCAACTGTCTCCTGAATAACTCTCCAAACACCTACTCCAAACACGAACTTCACTTTCAACTCCTAACCAGGCAGTAAGAACGATCACTGGCAATTTCTAAATGCCTTTGGCAAGCATATATAACAGAGGAGCATGTCCAACACAGAACACCTGAGGCAATCCATGATTAAAAGCTCCAGGAGATCAACTAAACTGATTAAACCTAGCAATGCCAGTGCAAAGAAAACCTGCACTGTTTATTTTGATGGTGAAGCAGTTCTAACCAGGGTAGGAAGTCAGGCAACATGCCGCAATCTTCTGGCTCCACTCTGTCGCTGTATCCCCATGACATATGCATACATTCTATTATTCTACTGTAGTTATTCATGCCGGGGACAATGACTTGGGTAAGATAAAATTAGCAGAGCTCATTGCCTTCGTAAAGACAAATTTTCATAGATTTAGGAATTTGTTTGTGCAAAAATGCATAATAGTATAGTCTGAAGAGGATGAGATAGTATGTATGGTCTGAAATAGTTCCTCGCCAAGTTTGGAAGGGGCCTCGCAACTTTGTGGCGCTAGAGAGGGCTAATAGGTTACTTAATATGAGGGTGTCTCGTTTTATTAGGGCAACCGGTGGTATTGTAGTGCGTCATCTTATACTAGAAAGAGATTATAGAAATTTACTAGTGGCTGATCGTGTGCATCTGAATGCCATTGAAAATGATACATTTTTATCCAGTCTACAAGATGCTGTCGAAAGTGCCCTAGCTCTGTTGGGTGGCGGTGGTTGGAGTGTCGAATAGGCTTTTCAAACTTTCCCCTTGGCAGGAAAATTTGACCCGGGAAATTATATGTTTACTGCTTTGTGCAGTGACTTGGCATGGTGGAATATTTTTAAAAGCAGGACCAATAATAATTTTATACATATAATTTAAAAGAATAAAGCTGTGACCATTTGTTTTCACCAAATACTATGATATTGCGTATTTATTTGTTTTATGTTCGAAGCAAATCATCCTTAAGGTTTAATGAATAACTGAAAAGATGGTAACACATTGCAAGCTTTCGAGACTACTCAGGTCTCTTCATCAGGCTAGACTAAAACAAAATCTGAAGTCACATATTTATGCACAATACAGTCTAGAAAAAATCCAATAGATAAGACAAGTGACGTGAAGCAAAACTATCAATATGGGAGAGGGAGAAACATAAATATAAACATTGGACCAGTTCATAGATAAGGAGTCCGGATGTTTTATGGTCCTCTGATTGGGTCTAGTTCTGTGTTGTAAAGCCCCCACACGGTTTTAAAAGGAAATTCCTTAATTGATGTAAAAAGACATAAATCCATGCGACACATTCATTCCAGCACTGAGAGTGTCAAAGTTCGTCATAAATTTGTACTCCCAAACTCGTCTCTCTCTCTGAGAATTGAAGTTATCAACTACTGAGGACTCTCAATCCTGAATATTTTTCTACCTACTGGCTAATACGGTACAAAGATATACATCTTTCCTGTAAGGTTTAATGAGGCACCATAACGAAGAGGGAAGGTGCCAATGACTGCGAGAGGTTAATGTTTTTGAGAAAAGCAAGAGTGGAGGTCTGCGAAGTTGAAGAGGAGAAAAAGGATTAGTTAAAAAGAAGTAGGGGGAATTATCAATCATAGAATGCTTGTTAGACTTGGGCAGGACCTCCAGGGTCATCGTGTCCAACCCCCTGCTCAAGGCAGGATTCACTAAACCATCTCAGACAGATGTCTGTCCAGCCTTTGTTTGAAGACTTCCATTGAAGAAGAACTCACTACCTCTCGTGGCAGTCTGTTCCACTCATTGATCACCTTCAATGTCAAAAAGTTTTTCCTAATATCTAATCTGTATCTTCTCCCTTTCAGTTTCATTTGATTTCTTCTCGTGTTTCCATGTGCAAATGAGAATAATGATGATCACTCTACACTGACAGCCCTTCAGATATTTGTAGACAGCTATTAAGTCTCCTCTCAGTCTTCATTTTTACAAGCAAAATATTCTCAGATCTTTAAACCGTCCCTCGCAGGACATATTTGCAGTCGATTCACCATCCTGGCAGCTCTTCTCTGAACTTACTCCAGTTTTTCAATTTCTTTTTTAAAACGTAGTGCCCAGAACTGTACACAGTATTCCAGATGAGGTCTGACCAAGGAGGAGTAGAGGGGTATAATTACTTCATGTGATATAGATTCTATGCTTCTCTTAATACATCCTACAACTGTGTTTGTCTTTTATTCTGCTGCATGACACTGTTATATACAAGCTGGGCCATTTATATGGATAGACCTGGGTGGGCCATTTACTAAGTTGGATCCAAAATGGTCGACTTCAAAATAACCGCCATGGTCACCACCCATCTTGAAAAGTTTCCCGCCCATACACTAATGTGCCACAAACAGGAAGTTGATATCACCAACCATTGGCGGGAATATTGGGCATGCGCAGAAGTTATCTGCGGCTCTCATGCCCAAGATTCCCAGCCCCCCAGTGTGAATAAATCATAAGCGACTGCGGGGCAGGATTTGTGGCCGCGCGATATGAAGGTCAGAATGTGATCTGAGAGCAAGGGGCACGTCAGGCAGCGCTAACTGCACATGCCCACGAAACTATAGTACAGCGCAGGCGCCAGTATTTCAAAATAAAACCGAGGAGGCGAAATGAAATGATTGATGGATGCGAGGCATCTGTCAGAGGGGGAAAGACCTGCCCCCTGTCAAATTTCAGGTATTTTTGAACAATTTTATAAACGATTATTTCTGCGCTGGAACGGAAGCTAAATAGCAGAGCCACCTTGACAGAATGCAGCATTAGTGCTGCACAAGGTGGCTCTTTTACTTAAAAACACCTGGGGGGGGTGACTGGTTCCCTTTAAGCAACTTGATTTTCTATGTTAATCCCATTTATTTTACATTTGCATTGTACATACATAATGTCTCAACTTTGTAACATCTTTTATCTGTGTAATCACTGCCCCCTCTAATTTCTAACTTTATTAGTCTGTCTTCATGCTCTAAAAACGAACACGTGCCTATAAGATAATTGGTACTGAATTGGGTTGGCTTCGAACCCCTCTATTAAGTTTATAACAATCAGAGAAACTCTGGAGCTGGTGGCGGCAAAGTGTGATCTGGGCCCTGGGCACTGCTGAGAGTGACGGAAGGGAGTTTATAAACTAATTGGGTGGCTGCGGCCAGAGCATTTTATAATTCCCTCACTGCAGCGTGCCGGGTGGCCAGTCCTCATTGATGCAGCCGGCCGGCGACCAATTATCCCAGGTGTAGTTCCCTGACTAACCTGAGGGTAAGGGGGCGTCGGAGAGCTGCGAGTTCCAAAGTGGAACTGAAAAGTTTTGTGAAGTATTGTGGGCAGTGGTGGGACAACCAAAATAACCCCCCTCCGATAAATTGTTAGGGCAAGACTAGCTTGCTGTTTTTTTTATCACATGGTGCCAGCGGTGGGATAACTAAGATAAGCCCCCTGTGCCTGTGATAGCCATGTGTCGGCAGTGCGTCGCATCCCTCCGTCCGTGACATAGCAGTGGGATCGTAACATATTGATGGCAGCGGTGGGATAATCATAGAGCATTAGTGATCTGGTTTGAGCAATCATTCCTCTCACTAAAAACCTGCACGTTTCCTGCGGGGCCCTGCGTCATAGGTTTTGGAGAACAGACTCCGTGTTTACTAGTCCTGAGACAACTGTGTGTACTTACAAGTATCCTCTCCCTCCTCTTAGAATAGAAAAACAATCTTGTATTTGGCAACCATGGCTACGCGGGGAGAAGCCTATTATAAGCAGTTTAACAAGCACTCCCTCAGGGCCCTGTGAACGGCAAACCAGATTGACGCTGCCGACATGACCAAAGCCCAGTTGGTCGCGGCTCTGGTGCAATGGGAGAGCCAGGGCACGGAAGGCACCACCAGTCCCGACGGTGCAGTCGCAGAGGTCCAGCTGGTGCAGGTCGGCCTGACTGGCAGCCAGGAAGTCGGGGACCGCTATCTGCAGCTGGCCCTACAGCAACTCCCTGCCGAAGACTATGTTGGACATCTGCAGCTGATCCAGCAAGCTCAAGAGAGAGCCGAGCACCAAGCCGAGTGGGAGGCTGAGAGAGCCGAGCGGGAGGCTGAGAGAGCCGAGTGCGAGGCCCAGAGAGCTCATAAACTGGAGATGCTCCAGCGGGGAGGAATGCCCCCACAGCCCGGAGCAGTGAGCCCCACAGCGCCCAGAGTCCGAAGCACCGGCCAGAGCATTTTCCCATGATGGAAAAGCACGGGGACTTGGACACGTTTCTGGGAACCTTTGAGAAAGCCTGCAGACAGTACCGGCTTGCTAAGGACCAATGGGCCAGGTATCTGACCCCACGGCTGAAAGGCAAAGCCCTGGAGGTGTTTGCTTCTCTGCGGCCAGAACACGATGACAACTATGATGGCCCTGATGGCCAAATACCGGCTGACACCTGAAAGAAGTTCTGGAGCCTCCAACGTGGCCCACACGATAGTGGTGCAAGGACTCAGGACCCACTTTGACCAGTGAATCCATGGACTGTCAGTTGATTCCTTTGAGCTGCTACGGGACCTGATGATCAAAGACCAGTTCCTGCATCTTTGCCCAGCTGAGGTCCGGCAGTTCATCCTGGACCGAGAACCGAAGAATGCGGACAAAGCCACGCAGATTGCCGACAACTAAGAGGCCAACCGGAAGCCAGAGACACGGAGGCCAGTCACCGTAAGATGGAGAGGGGGTTAGCCTGCAACCAACTCCAGTGCTCCTGCCAGCCGCCCCTCTGGAGGCCCTGTCCCTGTTGCCAAAACCAGGCCTACTACTGACAGTCACCAGTGTTACAACTGCAGTCAGACTGGTCATATCAGTGCCACCTGTCCGGAAAAGCAGAAAACCCCCCCAGCCAAGGCCTCTGGGCCCAACGCCTCTGTTCTTTTGGTGGGAGGTGTGGTTGGGAGGATTGATGACAACGTTCAGCACGTCCAGTTGGGGGCCCATTTTGCTACAGGCCTCAAGGACACCAGGGCTGAACGAACCCTCATCCGTCCTGGACTGGTGACCCCTGAAGAGTTTATTGAGGGGAAAACCCTGACTGTCACTGGGATCGGGGGTACCCGCTGTCCCTTGCCAGTGGCCCAGGTATTTCTTGACTGGGGTGCTGGGAGCGGGGTAAGGGAAGTGGGAGTATCCGAAAACCTGCCCACTGATCAGCGGCGTACCGTCAATAGTAGCAGACCACGCAGCTGCTATGGGGCCCGGATGGGTGAGGGGGCCCGCGACGGCCGCTTCAGTTTGGCAGCTGTGCTGTGCTGACACAGTACTATCTCCTTTAATTAAATGTAAGTGCCGGCCGCTGTATACCCCCCTGGCCCCTTGAAGCTCCCCTTTCCTTGTTTCCTGGTCAGCAGTTGGCTGAAGTCTCTGGCTGGATTTGCATAAGAACACCACGCCTCCTAGCAGCCAGAGAGCAGCACACGTGCATTGCAGGAAGCAGAAAACATTCATGAGCCTCTCTCACTCGGTGAGATGGACACACACACAAGATGGTGAGCCCGGCTGGTGGTGGATTTTTTTGTTAAATGTGTCCCCTCACTGTGCTGGCAGCCTGGCACTTTACATTTACAATGGCTCTGGCTGCACTTTGCACCTTAGGGAGGGGGCCCGGCTGCACGCACTGTGGAGGTTGGAGGAGGCCCCATGATTTCTATGTACACCCCTGCCACTGATGTTTTATTGGGGACGATGGTTGCCTATTACGTCCCTGATACCCCTCCCCAATCTGATAATAAGGGTAACGTTAACCCTGATGATGATGATGGAAAACTGAATGTTACCTGCTAATGCCTTGATGAGTAATGATGCAACTAATTACCATTCTCTCCCCAGGAATGATGCTGATGGTGATGTGAATGTACCAAAGAAATCTGATAATCCTTCTTTTCCTAGGAATGATGCTGGTGATGATGTATCTGTGCCGACTGAACCTGTTAACCCTTTCTTTGAAATGGTAGATGTGTCCACAGGTGCCGAAGTGCTCAGCTCTGTCGCTCTGCAGAGTGAGATAGCTGAGGAACCCCTAACAGGAGCTAGCGTCGGTGCTCAAGGAAATGGGAGGTGCATGGGAACCGTGAGAGAGGTGAGGCCGTGCCACCGACCAGTGCCACTGAGGAAGGTAACTGACCCATAAGTAGCACTGCTCCTGAAGTGTTGGGGGTGGATGGGGAGGTAGAGCCCATAGCAGCGCCGACTGGTGGGTCTGTAGAAATCCTCAGGGAGACAGCATACATAGCCGCTGTCACAAGCAGTCAGAGTGCCAGGGGTCTCAGGTAGCGCTTGCCTTCTGGACCCTCTCCCGCTACAGGAGAGACTGAACCAGAGGTGAACCCAGAGCAGGTTCCAGTGAGGAAGGAACCCTGACGTCACTTCTGGCTGCCAGGAGTTCCAGGCCGCTCTGCACTCAGATGCGGGCCTGGAAAAATTGAGAGACCGTGCCAAGATGCCCACCTCCGAGTCTGATAAGGAGAGGGTGTTCTGGGAACGAGGAAGAATCCCAAAAGGAGTGGTTGAGGGAAAGACAGCTGGTCATCCCCTATCGGTTCAGAACTGAGTTGTTGCGGATTGTCCATGAGATTCCACTCACTAGACACTTGGGGGTGAGCAAAACTAAGGCACGGCTGTCTCAACACTTCTATTGGCCCAAGATGGGGACAGATGTAACAAACTTCTGTCGCACCTGTCAAAGAGTGGGTAAGGTGGGGCCTGCTCTTAAGGCTCCCATTATCCCTTTGCCAGTGATAGAGGAGCCTTTCCAGAGAATCGCGGTGGACATTGTGGTCCCGCTGGCCATCCCCAGCAGCTCTGGAAAGCAATATTCTCTCCTTGGTAGACTACGCTACCCGGTACCCAGAGACAGTAGCTGTCTTCAACCAGGGCGGATAAGGTGGCTGATGCACTGGTAACCATCTTTTCAAGGGTAGGATTTCCCAGGGAGATGCTTACCGATCAAGGGACCCAATTCATGTCTCGCCTAATGGAGGCTCTCTGTGAGAAAATGCAGGTGAAGCACCTGGTATCGAGTGCGTATCACCCACAGACCAATGGTTTGTGTGAACGCTTCAACGGTACCCTCAAAAAGATGCTGGTTGAGACCCAAGGGCGTGACTGGGAGCGGTACCTCCCACACCTGCTGTTCGCTTACAGAGAAGTTCTGCAGGCCTTAACGGGGTTCTCCCCTTTCGAGCTCCTGTATGGCAGGCGAGTCCAGGGACCCCTTGGGTTGATAAGAGAATCCTGGGAAGATGAGCCAAACCCCTCCGAAGTGTCCACCGTGGATTATGTTATGCGCTTCCGTGACAAGATGCAGACCTTGACGCAGTTGGTGCATGACAATATGACGCTGGCTCAGGCTGACCAGAAGCACTGGTACGACCAGAACGCCCGGGACCGGACCTACCAGATGGGTCAAAAGGTGTGGGTGCTGGTCCCCGTACCAACGGATAAGCTTCAGGCAGCCTGGGAAGGCCCATATGTCGTCCACCAACAGCTCAACACGGTCACCTACGTGGTCACGCTTGACCATGCTCAGGGTAGGCGCAAGGCCTTTCACGTCAACATGCTGAAGGCTCGCCACAAACGTGAAGCCTGCGCCCTACTGGTCTGCAATCTGCCTGAGGATGGGGAGGAAGATCCCCTCCTGGACATGCTGGCCCAAGCCAAGGCCAATGGGTCCATTGAGGACAGTGGTCGCAGGTGTTGGACACCCTGGAACCCTTCTGGGCCGTGTTCACCAACCGACCTGGGAGGATGGAGTTAACGGTTCATGAGGTGGACACCGGGAATCACGCCCCACTACGGTGAATACCTTATCGGATCTCTGAGGAGGTGCAGCAGGTTATGCGCCAAGAGATCAATGAGATGTTACAGCTGAGGGTGATTCAATAGTCAAAAAGCGTGTGGGCCTCGCCTGTAGCTCTTGTGCCTAAAAAGGATCGGACCACCCGGTTCTAGGTGGATTACAGGGGGCTCAACGCCATCACAACCTCTGATGCACACCCGATGCCGCATATCGAGGATCTGCTTTAGCGGTTGGCGAAAGCAAAATACATATCCATCATGGATTTGAGTCGGGGATACTGGCAGATTTCCCTGAGCCACAGGAGAAATCCGCCTTTATCACCCCCTTTGGACTGTACGAGTCCACGGTCATGCCCTTCGGCATGAAAAATGCCCCTGACACTTTCTAGCAGATGTGTGACGAGCGTCAGCTTATGCTGAGTCACTTTTCCTTTTAGAGTGGACCCTCTGGGCCGTGGCACCCACCCACCTAGGGCGAGCGGACCTAGTAAGAACCCACCCCCTGTACAGGGAGTGTCAGGAGCAAGACCAAGGGGGTGAGCCACCATGGCAGCTGGACCAGACGGCCAGCTCAGGGAGACACTATTGAGTGTCAGGCAACAGGACGAACAGGATACGAAACATAAAGCGAAGTCACAGGATTTTAACAAACGTGATTTCACACTTTAATCAGGTGCAAGGCATAAACAGGAAATCAGGTGCAGAGCACAAACAGTGAAACACGGCAAAGTGCGTGGAAGGGCACGCCAAATGTTCCAGACATAACACGTGCTAGAAAACATACCAGAGTCCAGGGCAGGGTACGTGTTAGGGATTACACAAGAGTTCCTAGAAAGGATGCGTGCTAGGACACGCCAGAGTCCAAGACAAGGTGCGCGCCGAGAGACACGCCAGAGTCCAAGCCAGGCTGCGTGCAAGGAGACTCGCCAGGGTTCGAGACAGGAGCGAAGGCATCGGACTCCGGAAGACTGGCAAGGAATGACAGGATCCAGGCATCAGGGTGCAGTCATCTGGTCCCGGACCTCTGACAGTGGTCGGCAGGCTTCGGGAATTCGGCAGGCAAACCAGGAGACCAGGCAGGGTCCGTTCTAGCGCTTATCTGAGGTACTCGCAGTACTGAGTTCACTGAAGTTCCCCCTGTTGACTATCTTTTGGAACTTTCTCGTATGGCAGGCAGACGCAGCCTTTTCCCTCTGGCTCACACACGTCGCTGCTGGGGCCTCAGAGGCTTAGTTGGGAACAGAGCATTTACAGCTGCTACTTCCTCCGGTTTCTGCTGCAGGACCGTCAGTGTCCCTACAGCTCGGAGACCGGAATCCGGACCATGCACTCCAGCTAGGAGTGAGCCTTAACTCTGCTCATCCTCCAGCTCCCCTTCTCACGTCCACACACTTCCCCTTCCCTTCACAGACTGCCCTAACTTCCCTTCTCCCGACCACAGAGAGTAGCTCCTCAGCAGTCAGGTTCAGAGCTTTCCCTACTGGCCTGGAGTGGGAATTGTGTTGTGTGTTGGTTTAACTGCTAGAGAGATCCATCGTTGCTCCCAAGCATGACATCACACTCCCTAGGAGTAAGGTAATGCCACTGTGGCGACCGTACTCCTGGGGGCCCCACAAGTGCACTGATGCCCAGCCACTGCTAGATGATTCTGCTGGTACATTGACCCAGACCACTACATTTCCCTCGCACTCTACACAGCCAGAATCTGACCCTGATGAAACCCAGGTTCCCCTCACCGCATACTATACCACCTTACACGGTGACAAAGAGGAAGGTGCAGATGAAAGTGCAGGTTCCTTGAGCAGGTGGGGGGGGCATAATCATGGGCGACGGCACTGGCACAGGGCCCCTCATAGTACGCAAAAGTGTCTCTGCCAGTGGGAGGGCCCAGGGCCCACCCGCCATCAGACACACCGCCGTACTATGAGGGGCCCTGTGCCAGTGCTGTCGCCAACGAGTGGGCCCCCCCTGCTTGCTCAGGATCACAGCACTTGCAAAGTTGAAATACTTACCTCTCCCTGCTCCACCGCCGTGACGTCTTCCGCGTTTCCTGACAGTGACATTCTGGTCAGAGAGCACGATGACATCACGTCTGTACGCCCTCTGCCTAAACAGTCCAAGTGCAGAGAGATGGAAGATGGTGACGACAAGGAGTCCAGAGTACAGGGATTCCCTAGAGAGGAGACTTATTTAATTGTTTTAAAGGTTGGAAGCAATTTTTGGGGAGCACTATACTCTGGAGAATGATATATGGGGCCCACCATACACTGGAGCATTCCAAAGGTGGACATCAGACACTGGAGCAGCATTTACAGGGCCCATTATACACTGGAGCATTAGAAATGGGGCCCATTATATATGGAACATTATTTGGGCCCATAAGAGAGTGGAGCTTCATCCATGGGGACCAACATATACTGTAGCATTATGTGGAGCTCATCATATACTGTTTCAAACATTATATGGGACCAATGATTCTGTATGGAGAAATAGATGGTCCTTGTTACTCTGTATAGCGCACTATGCGGTGGCCATAATACTGTATGGAGTTATATACTGTCCATTTTTGGAGCTATTGGAGAATTTAAAATGGATATCAGTCATGTGATGTAAGAAGTGAAGTATTTTTCATTGTACTATACCGCTATTTCTCTGCCGGATCAGAGGATCATGAATTGTAGCATGTGTTAAAGGAGCCCAGTGACACTCTTTGGCCCTGGGCCCATGAAAATCTGGAGCCATCCCAACCTCCCCCCACAACTTTAGCCAAATAACCCCCAGCTTTCAATGCCTAACTATTATTATAAAGTAAATTAAGGTTGACAAGCTTAAGTAATAAGAATTGATGTTTTTGGCATTAAAATGGGCACTGTAGGTGTGTTTCCTGTCCTCCTCTCACTGCCGAGTTTTCTTCCCCTTTGACTTACATTGGGTTTCGTGTTTCAGTCGGCCTTCGACTTTTCACGATAATCGGCCGATTGCGTTCTACCCGACTTTTGAGAAAGTCGGGTTTCATGAAACCCGACTCAACCTGAAAAAAGGCAAAGTCGCTCATCTGTATTGCTCACTTCTCCTGCAGACTGTATGGTAGCTTCACCACAATTGGGTTCAATCCATGCTCTGTATCCAGGTGACACAGGCCGGACAGACGACGGTCTCTTTTGACGAGCTCCAGCTCCATAAGCAAATCACTTAGGTCTTGACGCTTGTGGATTTCCCTGAGGTTGATCGTTGGGACTTCTGAAGTCTCTTGAATAGGGCTTTCTCTATTGCTTCTGTACTGCCGAAGGTGCATTCCAGGCTTTGCCAGGCGGCAACAAGACCTACTTCTGCTTGTCCCACATAGACAGTTCTAAGGGTCTTAATACGGTTTTCAGAGTCTGGTCCCAACCTTGTGATCATGAGGTCAAGCTTCTGTGGAGCACCCCCAGGGCAAGTGGGGAGTTCACTTACTCGGTACCGCGCCGGTGTCTTAAAGGGGAAGTGTCGCGGTGGCGGTGACCCGGTCCGTGGCCCTGGGTGTCCAAGTAAAATAAGTGGATTGATGCTGAATAAAGTTTATATGTAGATAGTTTGTGACGCCACCTGTGGTATCTGGTCAGAAGTGACCAGCGCTGCAGTGCAGATCCTCTGGGACAGATGGTGTGGTGCAGCAAAGATGTAATAGCTCTCGACAGGCAGAGCTGTAGTCCCAGGGCAGCAGTAGTAGATGTTGAGGTAGATGGTGTAGTGTTAGGCACAGAGATGTAGCAGTGCTGAGTAGGTTGGCGCAGGAAGAAGCAATGGCATAGCTGAATGCCGTTCCAATGCTTTACTCACGTTTCTGGCATAGACAGGTGCCCGCTTCAGTGTCGTGGTCTTCAGTTGAGGGGCTCAGCCAATTCCCATGCAGATGGAATACACCCTTCCAGCACTTCCTTCCAAATATGCCTTTTCTGAACATCTCCTTAATAGCGCTAATCTAAAGTACTTGTAGTTATGAATTACACTCAAGTTCCTCTTTCTTGCTGTTACTCAGAACTCCACTCACATGACAGGCAGCTGTAGTCAACTTCGGGGACTTCATACAATCATGTCCCGGCTCACACATGTTGCTGCTGTGTCATCGAGTCTTAAGTGGGAATAAAGTGGTCACAACTTCTTTTCCTCCGGTTTCTGCTGTAAGATCATTAGTATCACACACAGCCTTGGATACCGGCGCCAGGCCTTTGGCGCATTAAACTTAGGAAGGGGCTCTGCTCTAGTCCTAGTCCCTCCTCCACACGTTCCGTACTTTTCTATCTTTCTCCTGAAGAACTGATCCTTCTTTCTTTTTTTTCTTTACTTGCCAGCAGCTCCAGCTCACAGGAGACTGCTGCATGTATGTCCTCTCACTCCATCCCTCTCACAAGATCTGCCCTCACTTCCTGTCAGCTTTCCCCTCTTAGTGCAATCTAAGCTCCACCCACCTCCCAGCACCCTTCATGAACCAAAGCAGCTGCCATAAAGGGTGCTCTGCTGTTCTATGGTGTTTGTGCTGGGTGCAGGAGTCTGGTCAGGTGTTACCAACTTACCTTAGGAGTGAGATACTACACCTCAGGAGGAGGTGCAGTACCTCTGTGGCGACTGAACCCTCAGGGGTGCCACACCTGCTCTGGGGTTAGGTTGAGATTGGTGATGGCTGCCTTGAAGTTTGCTTTCCAGGCCCTATAGCTCTCTGCTCGAATTTTGAGAGGCTGGTGTTGATTAGCTCTCTGCTCACCATAAACCTGGCAAACTCCGACATATTGGATTTCTCACTGCTTGTTGCCACAACAACTTGTGATCCCCCTTGGGTGTATGGGCTGTCAGGCATGAAAGGGTGAGATGTTCTTGGGTAGAATGATGTTGCTGCAGGGTTGAGCTGTGGTTTAGCCTCCGATTCTGATGACTGCTGCTTGAGCTGTGGAGGTTGGTCGGGAAACACTTGACGGCCAGCTTGCTGTAGTGACTGCGTTTGAGAAGGCACCTCCCGGTGACTGTTATTAACTTGCTTGAGTGCTGTGGAAGGCACTGGCGCTGCAGGTAGAGCTGACTTGGAGGTCTCAGCATAGCTGGCTTGGACGGTGTTGCAACCCGGGGTTGACTTGGGTAACTGGTTCAGCACATTGTCTCTGGTACGATCAACCGGATCATCTATTTCTTGTGGTGGCGAGCAAACTGGATCAGGACCTTGGCTCAATGCTTGCTTGAGTAGCTTCACTTCAGCTAGCGCAATTTCTTCTTCCATCTGTGAAAGAATCTTTATCCGAGCTTCCGCTTCTATTTTTGCAAGGGTTTCTGCTTCTGCCCTCATGGTCTCTGCTTCTATCCTCTTGGTCTCTGCCTCTACTTTTGCAAGGGCTTCTGTCCTCTTGGTCTCTACTTCTACCTCTTTTTCTGTGAAGGAACGTCTCACCTTGGATTGTTCTGCTCTTTTGCGAGTCTCTAATATTCTATCGCTCAGGGCTAAGCTTCTTGAGGATGATGCTCTGGATGACTGAGAGGAGCATCTAGATGAGGCTGCTTTGTGAAATCTAGTTTCTTGTTGGTGAGAGATACGATATTCCGCTTTGTCTTTGACATCTTGCACCTTGGCGTGTCTTTCCCTGTACACTGATTCTGCCTTGCTCAGGTCTGAAAGGGCTTCATCGATATTAGAGCCTTTTAATAAAATAAAGTATCTTGAGAACAGCCTCTCGTATTTTTCTTGAGCTGTGTTGTCATTCAATGGTGGTTTGTAAGCGTGCAGTGTCACCAGAAGAGGACTGAAGTCTCGACATGTGGCAGGAAACCCGTTCCCATAGCATTTCCATGTTGTCGCATAGCTCATCCTTCGTATTGTGATAGTTTTCAATAGCTTTTATGGTTGGTTTGACAAAGCGTCTTTGTCGAACGACTTGGTCTGTTGGAAACGTGGGTTCTGCTTCCTGGTCTTTATAATGAACCATATCGGGTTGTATTTGCTCTGTTTCTGTAGTGGGGAACTGTGCAAAGTCTTTTTCAGCCATTTTGATTTAAGGTGTGCTGTCTCTTTAAGAAACTGAACTTTTGAATTTGGGGCTGGAAATTGCAGTGCAGCTTCGTTAAGATGACCTGATAAGATTCCCAAGGTGTTTTTAGAGAATTGTGGGGTTTTGCAGTCCGACAATCTACAGCAATGTGGTATAATATACTGCAAGTCTATAGAAAGGGTATTTATGGATGGAAACCTCGGGCGCATAGACTGCTTTTTTACAATGCAAAGGGGATTCAGGCCTGGCAGATGAGAGGGCCTCCCCTTAGGCCTGTTTCACACATCCGTTTTTCACAATCAGTCAAGATCCGCCGTTTTGTGAAAAAAACGGATCCGCCAATTTTCCTTGCGGATCCGTTTTTTTCTCCATTGACTTTCATTATCGGCGGATTTTGACTGATGACTGTCTGTTGCATCCGTATTTCTGCGGATCCGCCAAAATGTTGGCGTCCGCAGAGATCACCGAACGGACCATGCAACGTTTTTTTGCAGTCCGGATCCGCTATTCTGTGTTTTAACCCGCAATTCTGTCTGGCTGCTGGATGAAAATCTCTCTCTCTCTCTCCTCCATTTGTCGCCCAGTCGCTACTCTGCGCAATCTCCTCCCTCATGCTATCGCTACTCACCCGCATCCCGCTAGATCGCTCACCGCAGATGCCCGCGGATACCACTACATCGGCCGGTATTAATTTTTGATTTTTTTTTTTTCTTTATTCCCAGCCGCGGTTCCTTTAAATTTTTACCATCGGCGGATCCATACATCCGCCGTCCCCCGTTTCTGTCAGTCCGCCTGCGGATCCGTTTTCCGCTATTTTGGCGGATTTAGACTGACAGAAAAAACTGATGTGTGAAACAGGCCTTAGACTTAGCCAAGCGAGCGCTGTTGTTGGGCAGATTCCTCAATGAGGTACTGGGTTCTTAGCGAGTCTGAAGCCGGGTATTGGGCTTAAGGCAGTCTTTTGACTGTTCTGTCCCCACTTAAGGCGAATAAAGGTGTGTAGTATGGCGATGGTGTGAGAAGTCCAACCTTTGTGTCCTTCAAGCGGGGGACAAGACTAGGTGTCGCTCTTGGGTGGATGGATTCAAACATGGATGCAGAGAGATGAATCACCTGTGGTTTATTTGAACCATAGCCCAAAGACAAGAGGTGGTACGATGCAGATGGTACACGTAGCCGTTCCTGTGGTTGTCTTGTGGGTGCTCACCCCCGGAGCCACTCCTGAGTGGTCAAAAGACTTTGCCTTCTGCAGCCCAAAAGAGATGCAGGCTTCTCAGATGGCGGCTGGAAGTAAAATGGATGCCAGGAAGCAGGGGCGGGCTGGGCCGGGTGGCAGAGAGGCATTTGCCCCCCGGCCGATTAATTAGCATCAGACAGGGCCGCTCTGCTCCCCCGCCCGCCCCGCAGCCACAGCCTGTACATTACATGGTGGAAAAAACATGGCCGCGGCCCGCGGTAGTGAAGAGGAGAGGACTGGAGAGCGGCCAGGCACGCACAGAGCAGACACAGCGCGGGGCTGGTGGGCGGGACTCAGTCACTGCACTGACTGCAGGCTGAGACCGCGTTGCCGTGGCTGGGATTGGAGCAGTAGCGTAGCTCAGTATCTCTAATTTCTTCTGTATGCACAGGACCTGTGATGAGGTCACAGGAGGGGAGGAGTCAGGGGTCACATAGTGCTGGATGAGGGGAAGTGTAAGTGTGGGGTCAGGAGATGTTTACAGGGTCAGGGTGGATGTAGCAGTGTAGCAGAGCCGTGTGTGTATGAGGTGTACGGAGCGGAGCCATGTGTGTACGAGGTGTACGCAGCGGAGCCATGTGTATGGATTGTACAGGGCGTACGAAACAGAGCCCTGTGTGTGCAGAGCAGAGCCATGTGTGTTCCGGGTGGAGCCGCATGTGTATGGAGTGGAGTCGCCTGTGTGCGAGGTGTATGGAGCAAAGCCGCATGTGTACAAGGTTTATGGAGTGGAGCCTTGTGTGTACAAGGTGTAAAGAGCGTGGCCTCGTGTGTACAAGGTGTACGGAGCAGAGCCGCATGTGTACGAGGTTTACGGAGTGAAGCCATGTGTGTACTGAGTGGAGCCGTGTGTGTGCGAGGTGTATGGAACGGAGCCATGTTTGTATGAGGCATTGAAAGCGGAACCGTGTGCGTATGAGGTGAGCGGAGCCATACGTGTACAAGGTATATGGTGGGGAGCATTTATATCTCCCAACCGTCCCGGATCCAGGGGGACAGTCCTGATTTTGAGAGAGAGTCTGCCCTGGCTGGGAGCTTTTCCCACGGACACAGGAGTACACGGCGGAGCCCCGAGGAGCACTTTAAAATTTGCACGTTACTTTCCACCGGAAATGACGTGCTAGAAGCTGACCAGAAATGAGGTAATTTCAGGAGGAGATTGTGACGGAACCATGGAGGCACTTCGGGGAATGCTTCAGATCCATCACTGTGTTCTCCGACAGCGCAGACAGCGGGATGGCCTTGGACTCGGGAATGTCGGCCATGATATGTCCTGCACCGGGAGGCTCAGGTGGACATTACAATGGGAGTGGCGCTGCTATAGTATCTTTATAGAATCTTTCTTCTTTCTGTTTCTTTCTCTCTATCTCTGTTCTTTCTTTCTGTCTCTAATCTTTCTTCCTTCTCTCTCTCTGTTCTTTCTTTTTCTTTCCCCTCTTTTTCTCTCTGTAATCTTTTTTTTTCTAATCTTTCTCTCTCTCTGTTCTTTCTCTCTCTCTGTTCTTTCTCTCTCTCTCTGTTCTTTCTTTCTATCTCTGTTCTTTCTTTTTTCTTTCTCTCTCTCTGTTCTTTCTTCCTTTCTCTGTCTCTCTGTTCTTTCTTTCTTTCCCCTCTTTCTTTCTCGCTCTAATCTTTCTTTCTCTCTCTCTGTTCTTTCTTTCTTTCTCTCTCTGTTCTCTTTCTTTCCCCTCTTTCATTCTTTTTTCTCTGTTTTTTCTTTCCTCTCTCTTTTTCTTTCTTCCACATTTTAGAAGGCCACATCCACATTTTAGAGGGTCACATCATGTGACCCTCTACAATGTGGATGTGACCCTCTATAATGTGGATGTGACTCTCTACAATGTGGATGTGACTCTCTAAATGTGGATGTGACCCTCTATAACAGGTGTGGGCAATTAATTTTCCTGAGTGGCCACATGAGAGACCATGAATGTCGTGGAGGGCCGAACCAATAGGCCAAAATTAATTCTTCTCAATATTAATATTGATATTTTATAATTATTATATTATTGATAATTTTATTAATATTAATTGTATCAGAATTGTATATTGAGCAGAATTAAGAATGCCGACACCCCCCTATATATCGTTTGAACCCGAGCACAGTCCCTTCAGTATATTGTATGAGCGCCCCCAACAGCCCCTTATATGCGGCATGAGCCCCACACAGCCTTCCCATATACTGCATGAGACCCACACAGCCTCCCTATATATGCAGCATGAGCCCCACACAGCCTCCCCATATATTGCATGAGACCCACACAGCCTCCTCATATACTGCATGAGCCCCACACAGCCTCCCCATATATATACTGCATGAGCCCCACACAGCCTCCCCATATATATACTGCATGAGCTCCACACAGCCTCCCCATATATATACTGCATGAGCCCCACACAGCCTCTCCACATATATACTGCATGAGCCCCACACAGCCTCCCCATATATATACTGCATGAGCCCCACACAGCCTCCCCATATATATACTGCATGAGCCCCACATAGCCTCCCCATATATATACTGCATGAGCCCCACACAGCCTCCCCATATATATACTGCATGAGCTCCACACAGCCTTCCTACATATACTGCATGAGCCCCACAGAGCCTCCCCATATATATACTGCATGAGCTCCACACAGCCTCCCCATATATATACTGCATGAGCCCCACACAGCCTCCCCATATATATACTGCATGAGCCCCACACAGCCTCCCCATGTATATACTGCATGAGCCCCACACAGCATCCCCATATATATACTGCATGAGCTCCACACAGCCTCCCCATATATATACTGCATGAGCCCCACACAGCCTCTCCACATATATACCGCATGAGCCCCACACAGCCTCCCCATATATATACTGCATGAGCCCCACACAGCCTCCCCTTATATATACTGCATGAGCCCCACACAGCCTCCCTATATACACACCATGTGCAGCAGCACATCACCCCCTCATGTCACCCCAGGTGTGCAGTACCATGTCGTCACCCACTCCAGGTGTGCAGCACCATGTCGTCACCCACCCCAGGTGTGCAGCACCATGTCGTCACCCACCCCAGGTGTGCAGCACCATGTCGTCACCCACCCCAGGTGTGCAGAACCATGTCGTCACCCACCCCAGGTGTGCAGCACCATGTCGTCACCCACCCCAGGTGTGCAGCACCATGTCCTCACCCACCCCAGGAGTGCAGCACCATGTCGTCACCCACCCCAGGAGTGCAGCACCGTGTCGTCACCCACCCCAGGAGTGCAGCACCATGTCGTCACCCACCCCAGGAGTGCAGCACCGTGTCGTCACCCACCCCAGGAGTGCAGCACCATGTCGTCACCCACCCCAGGAGTGCAGCACCGTGTCGTCACCCACCCCAGGAGTGCAGCACCGTGTCGTCACCCACCCCAGGAGTGCAGCACCGTGTCGTCACCCACCCCAGGAGTGCAGCACCGTATCGTCACCCACCCCAGGTGTGCAGCACCGTGTCGTCACCCACCCCAGGTGTGCAGCACCGTGTCGTCTCCCACCCCAGGTGTGCAGCACCATGTCATCACCCACCCCAGGTGTGCAGCACTCTGTCGTCACCCACCCCAGTTGTGCAGCACCGTGTCGTCACCCACTCCAGATGTGCAGCACCGTGTCGTCACCCACCCCAGGTGTGCAGCATCGTGTCGTCACCCACCCCATGTGTGCAGCACCGTGTCGTCACCCACCCCAGGTGTGCAGCACCGTGTCGTCACCCACCCTAGATGTGTAGCACCGTGTCGTCACCCACCCCAGGTGTGCAGCACCATGTCATCACCCACCCCAGGAGTGCAGCACCATGTCATCACCCACCTCAGGAGTGCAGCACCATGTCGTCACCCCCACAGCCTCCCCATGCCCACCCAAATGGCCCGTGCACATAAGGAAAAAAAACACCACATACTAACCTCGTCCCGTTCCCAGTCACTGTGCTTCTCTCCCTACCTCCGGTGCAAAGACTCTCCGGAGTAAACAGCTGACGTGATGACGTCATTTCATCGTGTCAGCTGTTTCACACACTGGTGGAGGAAGTGGAGGAAGTGGCGGAGGCCCCTCCTCCACCAAAGGAGTCAGCAGCGCCACGGCGCACATGGAAACATCATGCGGACCGTGGACCTCTGATTTCCAGCCTCACAGCTGTCTCGTTCTAGATGTGGCCCCCGGGTCGCACTTTGCCCAGATCTGCTCTGTAATGTGGATGTGACTCTCTGTAATGTGGATGTGACCCTCTATAATGTGGATGTGACCCTCTATAATGTGGATGTGACCCTCTAGGTTACGGTGTGCCACAGCCCACAGGCCTGAGTCCAACTCCTACTCCAGTCCCTGCTGCCCAGTGCCTGCGCCCTGCGGGAAGTGGTGTTCACGTCCAATATTATCCCTATTTGACAAATGGGTGCTATCCCTGAGGGTGGTTCAGTACTGTGGTGCATAGCACACTATAGCTGATTGTAAAGAATATAAATACAGTATATACAGCTTTGGCAAAAATCAAGAGACCACTTTAAAATTCTCAGTTTGTCTGATTTTTCTCTTTATATCTTTGAGTAAAATGTAAATTGCTCTTTTATTCTATAAACTACTGACAACATGTCTCCGAATTTCCAAGCAATAAATTTTGTATTTTTTTTCTGAAAATGAGAAATGGTCAGAATAAGAAAAAAAATGCAGTGCTTGCAGACCTCAAATAATGCTAAGAAAACAAGTTCATAATCATTTAGAAACAACAATACTAATGTTTTAACTCAGGAAGAGTTCAGAAATCAATATTTTGTGGAATAACCATGATTGCTAATCACAGCTTTCCTGCATCTTGGCTGCTTTCCACCAGTCTTTCACACTGCTTTTGGGTGACATTATGCCACTCCTGGTGCAAAAATGTAAGCAGTTCTTCTTTGTGTGATGGCTTGTGACTATCCATCCTCCTCTTGATTACATTCCAGAAGTTTTCAATGGGGTTCAGGTCTGGAGATTGAGCTGTCCATGACAGGGTCTTGAAGTGGTGGTCTCAATTTTTTTTTTTTTTTTAATAAATATATATATCACCGCGCTGAAAATATGGGGCTGACATATCGGCTGGTTGTATAGGCACTACTGCAACCACTACCAATAATTTAGCTAAATTACAGTAGTATTACCATGTACTGATGGTGGTGGTATAGCGTGCTGAGGGTTCAGAGAGCTGGACCTGCAGCATGGCAGGATTTGTGCTGATATCAATACAGTTGTGGCCAAAAGTATTGACACCCCTGCAATTCTGTCAGATAATACTCAGTTTTTTCCTGAAAATGATTGCAAACACAAGTTCTTTGGTATTATTATCTTCATTTAATTTGTCTTAAATGAAAAAACACAAAAAGAATTGTCCTAAAGCCAAATTGGATATAATTCCACACCAAACATAAAAAAGAGGGTGGACAAAAGTATTGTCACTGTTCGAAAAACCATGTGATTCTTCTCTAATTTGTGTAATTAACAGCACCTGTAACTTACCTGTGGCACCTAACAGGTGTTGGCAATAACTAAATCACACTTGCAGCCAGTTGACATGGATTAAAGTTGACTCAACCTCTGTCCTGTGTCCTTGGGTGTACCACATTGAGCATGGAGAAAAGAAAGAAGACCAAAGAACTGTCTGAGGACTTGAGAAACCAAATTGTGAGGAAGCATGAGCAATCTCAAGGCTACAAGTCCATCTCCAAAGACCTGAATGTTCCTGTGTCTGCCGTGCGCACTGTCATCAAGAAGTTTAAAGCCCATGGCACTGTGGCTAACCTCCCTAGATGTGGACGGAAAAGAAAAATTGACAAGAGATTTCAACGCAAGATTGTGCGGATATTGGATAAAGAACCTCGGTTAACATCCAAACAAGTTCAAGCTGCCCTGCAGTCCGAGGGTACAACAGTGTCAACCCGTACTATCCGTCGGTGTCTGAATGAAAAGGGACTGTATGGTAGGAGACCCAGGAAGACCCTACTTCTTACCCCGAGACATAAAAAAGTCACGCTGGAGTTTGCCAAAACTTACCTGAAAGAGCCTAAAACGTTTTGGAAGAATGTTCTCTGGTCAGATGAGACAAAAGTAGACCTTTTTGGGCAAAGGCATCAACATAGAGTTTACAGGAGAAAAAAGAGGCATTCAAAGAAAAGAACACGGTCCCTACAGTCAAACATGGCGGAGGTTCCCTGATATTTTGGGGTTGATTTGCTGCCTCTGGCACTGGACTGCTTGACCGTGTGCATGGCATATGAAGTCTGAAGACTACCAAAAAATTTTGCAGCATAATGTAGGGCCCAGTGTGAGAAAGTTGGGTCTCCCTCAGAGGTCATGGGTCTTCCAGCAGGACAATGACCCAAAACACACTTCAAAAAGCACTAGAAAATGGTTTGAGAGAAAGCACTGGAGACTTCTAAGATGGCCAGCAATGAGTCCAGACCTGAATCCCATAGAACACCTGTGGAGAGATCTAAAAATGGTGGTTTGGAGAAGGCACCATTCTAATATCAGGGACCTGGAGCAGTTTGCCAAAGAAGAATGGTCTAAAATTCCAGCAGAGCATTGTAAGAAACTCATTGATGGTTACCAGAAGCGGTTGGTCGCAGTTATTTTGGCTAAAGGTTGTGCAACCGAGTATTAGGCTGAGGGTGCCAATACTTTTGTCTTGCCCATTTTTGGAGTTTTGTGTGAAATGATCAATGTTTTGCTTTTTGCTTCATTCTCTTTTGTGTTTTTTTCATTTAAGACAAATTAAATGAAGATAATAATACCAAAGAATTTGTGTTTGCAATCATTTTCAGGAAGAAACTGAGTATTATCTGAGAGAATTGCAGGGGTGTCAATACTTTTGGCCACAACTGTATATGGTATGCTGTGGACCCCTAGCTGACACTCTGATATGAAGCAAATGAGAGACATAAATTATTTAATTGAGCACTTACTAATGTTTTCGGTGGTGATACACTAACAGAGCCTTTTTTCTATTGAGAAGTATTTATTGTTCCTCAACCATTTTTATGAAATGGGTTGTTAGGTGTACCACTGTCGCACATGTGGTATACTCAAGTGCTACTACAGGAGACCCAAACCTTAAAGGGAATCTGTCCCCCCTTTTTTCGAAAATGAGCTGCCGGCACCGACATCAGTGGCTTATCTACAGCATTCTGTAATGCTGTAGATAAGCCCTGGATGTAACCTGAAAGATAAGTAAAACACATTAGATTATACTCACCGGGGAGCGGGGACGGTCTTGGTCCGATGGGTGTTGCAGTCCGTCACCGTTAGAAGATGGGAGGCGCCGGACCGGACCGCGACACCCATCGGACCCGGACCGCCCCTGGGTGAGTATAATATAATTCTTTTTTCTTATCTTTCAGGTTACATCGGGGGCTTATCTACAGCATTACAGAATGCTGTAGATAAGCCCCTGATGGCGGTGCCGGCAGCTCATTCGAAAAAAGGGGGGGGGAAAGAAGGGCCGGGGGCTGCGTCACAGTGGGCCACTGCATTGTGCTTGCCCCCCAGGCTAAAATTTGCCAGCCTGCCCCTGCCAGGAAGTGAGCTCATGCACAAGGCTGCAGGACACTCCGATGTGCTATAAAAATCTAAAAGGAGGAGCGAGGGAGTGACACAAAGCTTCTGGTCAGTAAGTAGCACCAGCAGACAAGCATAAAAACAAGTTAATATTACAACAGTAAATTGAAAGACATTCTGTTTTACCTGCTCAAGTTTTAACCCCTTAACGACCGCCGATACGCCTTTTAACGGCGGTAATTAAGGGTACTAAAACCACAGCGCCGTTAATTCATGGCGCTGTGATTTAAGTGAATAGCGCCCCCCAGTGTCGGATTTTCTCCGGGGTCTCGGCTGCCAGGGGTAGCCGAGACCCCAGAGAACATGAATTGGTCGGTTTTTACCGACCCCCGCTTTTGCGATCGCCGTTATTCATTATTTTGATCACTATGATAAACGATCATAGTGATCAAGATAAAAAAAATAGTACATAACCCCCCCGTTTATCACTCCCTTATATAGGCCAATATAATGAAATAAAGAAAATATTTTTTTTTTCAGTTTTCCATTAGGGTTAGGGTTAGGGTTGGGTTAGGGTTAGGGTAGGGTTAGGGCTAGGGTTAGGGTTAGGGTAGGGTTAGGGCTAGGGTTAGGGTTAGAGTAGGGTTAGGGCTAGGGTTAGGGTTAGGGTTGGGCTAGGGTTAGGGTTGGGCTAGGGTTAGGGTTGGGCTAGGCTTAGGGTTGGGCTAGGGTTAGGGTTGGGCTAGGGTTAGGGCTAGGGTTAGGCTAGGGTTAGGGTTGTGCTAGGGCTAGGGTTAGGGCTCGGGTCATGACTAGCGTTAGAATTAGGGTTAGGGCGAACTAGAATTAGGGTTAGAATTAGGATTAGGGATTAGGGTTGGGATTAGGGTTAGGGTTGGGATTAGGGTTAGGGGTGTGTTGGGGTTAGGGTTGGAGCAAGAATTGAGGGGTTTCCACTATTTGCCAACTTTGGGGGTCTAAAAATTGGGGTCTAAAAAATCACGTTTATAAACTTTTGTGAAGCGCTTGGGGGTTCAAAGTGCTCACCACACATCTAGGTAAGTTCCTTAGGAGGTCTAATTTCCAAAATGGGGTCATTTGTGGGGGGTTTCCACTGGTTAGGCCCATCAGGGGCTCTGCAAGCGCAACATGATGCCCGCAGACCATTGCATCAAAGTCTGCATTCCAAAATGGCACTCCTTCCCTTCCGAGCTCTCCCATGCGCCCAAACAGTGGTTCCCCCCCACATATGGGGTATCGGTGTACTCAGGACAAATCGCATAACAACTGTGCGGGTATGATTTCTCCTGTTACCCTTGTAAAAATAAAAATTTGGGGGCGAAAAGATCATTTTTCTGGAAAAAAAATGGATTTTTTATTTTCACGGCTCTACGTTATAAACTTCTGTGAAGCACTTGAAGGTTCAAAGTGCTCACCACACATCTAGATAAGTTCCTTAATGGGTCTAGTTTCCAAAATGGGGTCACTTGTGGGGGGTTTCCACTGGTTAGGCCCATCAGGGGCTCTGCAAGCGCAACATGATGTCCGCAGACCATTCCATCAAAGTCTGCATTCCAAAATGGCACTCCTTCCCTTCCGAGCTCTCCCATGCGCCCAAACAGTGGTTCCCCCCCACATATGGGGTATCGGCGTACTCAGAACAAATCGCATAACAACTGTGCGGGTATGATTTCTCCTGTTACCCTTGTAAAAAATAAAAATTTGGGGGCGAAAAGATCATCTTTGTGGAAAAAAATAGATTTCTTATTTTCACGGCTCTACGTTATAAACTTCTGTGAAGCCCCTGGGGGTTCAAAGTGCTCACCACACATCTAGATAAGTTCCTTAATGGGTCTAGTTTCCAAAATGGGGTCACTTGTTGGAGGTTTCCACTGTTTAGACACATTAAGGGCTCTCCGAACGCAACATGGCATCCGATCTCAATTCCAGCCAATTCTGCGTTGAAAAAGTCAAACGGCGCTCCATCCCTTGCGAGCTCTGCCGTGTGCTGAAATAGTGGTTTACCCACACATATAGGGTATCGGCGTATTCAGGAGAAATTGTACAACAAATTTTGTGGTTGATTTTCTCTTTTAACACTTGTGAAAATAAAAAAATTGGTTCTGAAGTAAATTTTTTGCAAAAAAAAGTTAAATATTAATTTTTTCCTTCCACATTGCTTTAGTTCCTGTGAAGCACTTAAAGGGTTAATAAACTTCTTGAATGTGGTTTTGAGCACCTTGAGGGGTCTAGTGTTTAGAATGGTGCCACTTTTGGGTATTTTCTGTCATGTACACCCCTCAAAATGACTTTAAATATTATGTGGTCCCTAAAAAAAATGGTTTTGTAAATTTTGTTGTAAAAATGAGAAATCGCTGGTCAACTTTTAACCCTTATAACTTCCTAACAAAAAAATTTTGCTTCCAAAACTGTGCTGATGTAAAGTAGACATGTGGGAAATGTTATTTATTAAGAAATTTGTGTGACACATCTCTCTGATTTGAGGGCATAAAAATTTAAAGTTTTAAAATTGCAAAATTTTCAAAATTTTCGCCATATTTCCATTTTTTTCATAAATAAACACAAGACTTATCGAGGAAATTTTACCACTAACATGAAGTACAATATGTCACGAAAAAACAGTCTTAGAATCAGCGGGAACCATTAAAGCGTTCCAGAGTTATAACCTCATAAAGGGACAGTGGTCAGAATTGTAAAAATTGGCCTGGTCATTAAGCTGCAAACTGGCTCTGTCGCTAAGGGGTTAATCTGCAACTCGCTCACTAACATACAAGTTAGGCACAACTGAGGACAGTTTTTGAGGTAAAACAAGATGAGTTTTATTTTCTAGACTAACATTCTAGTACATGTGTTATGGCTGAAAACATCCCATTAATAAGCATAAATCATAAAGTAAGCATCAATACATCACCGGATATTGTAGCATCACTCCGAGATCGGGGGACTTCAAAATGATTGCATCAGGAGGAACCGGGAAAACGCTTGCCTGCACGTCTGCTTGACCTCAACTTAAGTCTCAATTCCTTCTAGAGAGTCCCTTGCTTATATACATGCTATGTAACTAAATGTAACTGACGACATTCGCGCAATCACAATACAACCATATAGAATATTCTGGCACGTGACCACCTCATGTGATCATGCACAGTTACTTTGTTTTCAAGGATATTGAGCTCCTGACTATTAGTTATGCATACCAGTATTTTCCATTTTATTCCACTTATGCAAGAGCAGATTTGATCTTTTATAACCTGATGCTCAAAAACTGAAAGATTGCGAAGAACCTGATTGACTAGTATTCTTATTGATCAAATACCTATCTATTCCATACACACAGACAAGCTTGTCCCATTTGTATCACACATTCAAAGGACATGAAGGGAACAGCAAACACTGTTCATCCAATCAGAGACAGAGTGAGAAAACCAGTGGCGTAATGAGATCCAGTTACCAGGGGCGGACCTACCGCATGTGCAACCGGCGCAACTACCACTCGGGGCCCCGAAGTGGAATGGGCCCTTGCAGTCAGGGAAGTACTGCCAGGGGCCCGGCTTTCTCCTGCTTCAGGAGACAGCTTCCAGCACTGTACTGTACTTTAGATGTCTACAAGTGCCGGCTTGTGCAACCATCCCAGGATTGCAGACACTGCAGGCAGTGTGTGTGGGCATCTCTGCATCAATCTGCCGGAGAGAAGAGATGAGGACAGCAGAGCCAAGGGACCTGGGCAGTAGGTATGTGACATGGCTTCATCTGATACCAGCATCATTTCTTGTTTCTGCAGAGGCTCTATCACAGGCACTATGAGATTTATTGCACCATCTTACACTTACAGTGCTGTGCAAATTAATTGGGGCAAAGCATTTTTTTAAGTAGAATCGTAAGTTGGTTACCAGTCAGTGATTCAAACCAGTTTTAACTGCTTTGAACAGGCACTCACACTGACTGGTAACCAACTTACGATTATACTTAAAAAAATGCTTTGTCCCAATTAATTTCCACAGCACTGTAGATACATATCAGGTGGCTCTGTCAGTGGTGTCATCGACTCCAGCGTCTCCCGATCTGTATGTAAGCTGAAGCTGCAGCAATAAGTCACAGTGATCCTCAGATAGAGACTGCAGACACCAATATACAGTCACCCTGCAGTGTTTGACCCTGAGCCCGGCTCCAGGACCCATTATATATCAGAAATACATTATAATGTGGAAGGTCCTGCAGCCTGGTCCAGGACTGCTCAGTCAGGGCATATAACACTGTATATATGTGCACATAGTATAGGACATAACACTCCGTACAGAGATTAGTTTACAGCTCATATACAACAGATCAACAGATCTGGGCAAAGTGTGGCAATCTGATCGAGCAGCCAAAGGCCTGAAAACACTGGTCCTCAGGCCGCACTGTACGGCCATCCTGCATCCACATTTTACTGCTATCTGTAACTTCAGGATACAGGTAGTGTATACAATGGTGGAGGACGGAACCACTGGCTCCTTCCAACAGTAGCATGTGTGACTGACACAGCAGACACAATAACATCACTATATCGCTTCTGCTGTGTGGAGAGTGAGTGTATGCAGCAAAGACCGAAGCAGAGCATCAGAGAAACGGGAGCAAGGTGAGTATGTGTGTGTGTTTTTTTTCCTTAATATGTGTGTGAGATTTGTTCCTGTATATAGGGGGCTATGTGAGGGCTCATGCTATATATAGGGGGCTATGTGAGGGCTCATGCTATATATAGGGGGCTATGTGAGGGCTCATGCTATATATAGGGGGCTATGTGAAGGCTCATGCTATATATAGGGGGCTATGTGAGGGTTTATGCTATATAGGGGCTGTTGTGAACTCATTTTCTGCTCCTCCTTCCTTTCTCCCTCTGGTGGTGACAGGAGTGTTGTGAGTTCATTTTTCCCTTCACCATTGAGGTCTGATGAACTCCCTCCTCTGGTGAAGGAAGGTAGTGAGACTGATTACCAAACACCTGGGCAGCTAGATGATAACTGGGTGGCTGGAATTGAGGACTGGATATAAGGCTGCCGACGCCCTTCTTCCTGGCTGGTGATTTTCCTGCTGGATTCTTGGAGACCAGTCTGATTCCTGCGTCTCAAAGCTAAGTTTTTCTGCTCTGCTTTGTACTCTTCAGTTTTGTTTTTGTTTTGCCTTGTTTTTTGGGAGTTCTGCCATCCCCGGCCGGGGGTGAGCTGAATTCCATTTTTGTCTCTGATCTGTTGATCTTTTGCTCTGTCTTCAGAATATACCTGAGTGCTGATATAGTCTTTTGAAGCCTAGCAACTTCAGGGCCTGTTTTTCCTATCAGTCGGTTGGCTCATTTTGATAGGGTTTTTGCGGATGGCAGACAGCAGCTTTCCTATCCTGTCCTATGTAGTTAGCTTGGGCCCCATCATTTGCTCAACCTATCTTTCTATCTGTGTTGGTGTTTTCATCTTGCTTCACTGTCATTATATGTTGGGGGCTGCCTATTGCTTTGGGGTCTGCTCTGGGGCAGTTTAGTTTTTCCCCCTTTCTGTCTTTAGGCTATGTAGCTCTCCGGCTGTGATCGAGGGGTCTAGGGCACCGTAGGAACCCCCCACGGCTACTGCTAGTTGTTGTGGATAGGTTCAGGGGTCTGCAATCCGATAGCTGCCAACCTCTCTGGTTTTTCTGGACTTAGCTGGTATTTTGTTTTTTCCTCCTTCGGTGACTCATCATAACAGAATCACCAGCCATACCGCAGATCCTAGGGTACTCAATAGCAGGAGAGAATTGTATAAAAAAAAAAAAACAAAGTGTCAGAATTTTTTTTTTTTTGTGTGTGCATATTTTTTCCTCTATATCTCTGAGGCCGTAGGGGGAATTTTTCTCTCAATGGAGATGAAGCAATTGTGTGATCGTGTGGAGCAGCTCGCTGCTGAAGTGCGGGGAATTTCCGCCTATCTTGCTCATTCACATGCTGCTGAATCAAAGATTCCTACTCCTGATGTGTTTTTTGGGGATTGGTCTAAATTCATGAATTTCAAGAATAATTGTAAATTATTTTTTGCCTTGAAGCATAACTCGTCGGGGAACTCCGCACAGCAGGTTAAAATTGTCATCTCTTTCCTGCGCGGCGATCCCCAGGATTGGGCGTTTTCTTTGAAACCTGATGATCGCATTTTTTCAAGCCTTGGGGTTGTTGTATGATGAACCTAATGCTATTGATCAGGCTATAAAAGACCCTGTTGGCATTAAGCCAGGGTCGGGATTCGGTAGAGTGGTACTGTCAAAAATTCCGAAAGTGGGCGGTCCTTACTACCTGGAATGATGGTGCCTTGGCAGCCTTCTTTCGGAAGGGTTTGTCAGAAACTGTAAAAGATACTATGGTGGGATTTTCTGTTCCCTCTGGTCTTGACGATTCTATGTCATTAGCCAATCAGGTGGATCGGCGCTTACGTGGACGCAAAACTACACGAGAGATGTTGCCACCTGTTGAACAAATGTCTGAACCTATGCAATGTGATAGCGTTTTGTCTAGGGTGCAACGTCAGGAGTTCAGAAGGCGTAATAAGCTGTGTTTTTTTTGTGGAGATGCCTCGCATATTATTTCTGTCTGCCCTAAATGAGAGAAACTTTGTGCACACACGTTTTCTGTGGGTGGTGTTCAACCTAAGTTTCTTCTGGCAATTACTCTGATCTGCTCCCTGTCCACATTTTCCGCCAAGGCTTTTGTGGATTCAGGAGCAGCTCTGAACCTGATGGACTTGGATTTTGCTAAACGTTGTGGATTTCCTATGACACCTCTGCGGACGCCTATCCCTTTGAGGGGTATTGATGCTACTTCTTTGGTGAAGAATAAACCTCAGTTTTGGACCCAGGTGGTAATGCGGGTCGCCCCAGACCATCAAGAAAATTGCAGATTTTTGGTGCTGCATAATTTGCATGATACCATTGTTCTGGGGTTTCCCTGGTTGCAAATCCATAATCCAGTTCTGGATTGGAAATCTTTGTCTGTGGTGAGTTGGGGTTGTCGGTGTGCCCTTAGTGATGCTCCTGTTTTCTCCACCTCTCCCCAGTCGCATGATGTTCCTGACTATTTGGCTGACTTTTATGATGTATTTAGTGAGAATGAGTCTGTGTCTTTGCCTCCTCATAGGAGTTATGACTGTGCAATTGAGCTGAACCCGGGGTGTAAATTCCCCAAGGGTCGGCTTTTCAATTTATCTGTACCCGAGCACGAGGCTATGCGATCCTATATTAACCCTCCGTCAGGCGCAATAGATCTGACAGGCACACAGTAATTAGTTTCACTTCTCTCTCCTTGCCCACTTATCAGAAAACCCCACCCCTCCTAGTTATCTCCTGACTCTACAGGCTCTGTGAAACCTGATATCACAGTGACTCAGCAGACCTTCTAGTGAGCAGATATCAACACTTTGGCTTCTCAGGCACATTGCGCCTGATTTCAACACAAATTGAAAGGTTAGTATTTTCTTTTTTATTCATCACGATTGTGTATTTAGCTTGTTTTATGAAGGATTAATGCTAAGTTAGTGTACATAAGTACTGTTTTCTTAGACAAAAGGAGGGTGGCTTCTAAGGCACATTGCGCCCTAACACATACTCTTTCTCTCTTGCTTCAGATTTTCTGCTGCAATGGCCAGAAAACAGTATGATTCATCTAAACCCCTTCATTTAGAAGAAATGAAGATTTTTTTGTTAGAAGTTGATGAGGAAGAACCAGCAGTAACTGAGGATTTAGAGGAATCTAGTGACATTTCATCTGAAGATGAGGTAGCAGAATGTAACACTGATTCTGGAACAGAGCAGGATGGTGATGACACTGATACAGAGGAAACAGACACAGATCTAGCTTATTATTTGGGCAAAGATAAAAATACAAAGGACGTCCCAAGGACGTTCCAGAACAAACACCGACTCTACCACCTTCTAAAAGACGCAGTTGTACTACCTGCTCATTTGTATCTGGTTTCAGAAGGCTTTCTAAATATGACTGCAAAATATGTAAAGAATGAATCTGCCTTTCCCATGCAACTTTCGTCTGCCAGCCTTGCTTTTCTAAGTGTACCTGTGCTGCTTCTGCTGCAATTGAAACCACTGAAGATGAGTAGAAAATAATTAAGTAACATCTAAGTGCAATATCCTTTAAGTTTTTTTCCATAATTTTATATTTAAGCAATAGTTAAGTAAAGATAACTGGAGCCTATTTGGCGGTACTACCGAAAAGTGGTACTTTTAGTTTTAATAAGTTTATGGTTAATAAATGTTTTTTTTTGCATCTGATTTGGTGTAATCTCTTTTAATACATTCCTATGAAGGTCACTGACTACTTCTATAGTCCTGAAATTGAAATATGTAGCTACTATAGGTGGTTTTCTGACCTGTGCTTGTCAGGCACATTGCGCATGAACTGAGGAGAATCTATATTGCGCCTGACGGAGGGTTAAGGAGGCATTGGAGAAGGGTCATATTAGACCTTCCTCTTCACCCTTAGGTGCTGGGTTTTTTTTCGTGGCTAAAAAGGATGGTTCATTAAGGCCTTGTATTGACTATCGTGCCCTCAACAAAATTACTGTTAAATATCAGTATCCGTTACCCCTGATTTCTGATCTATTCTCCAGAGTTAAAGGTGCTTGCTGGTTTACCAAGCTTGACCTCAGGGGGGCGTATAATCTTATTCGCATTAAGCATGGGGATGAATGGAAGACGGCGTTTAATACTCCGGAGGGACATTTTGAGTACCTGGTGATGCCTTTTGGGCTCACTTATGCCCCTTCTGTCTTCCAGTGCTTCATGAATGATATATTCCGAGACTTTGTGGATAAATTTTTGATTATCTATCTGGATGATATTTTGATCTTCTCCAAGAATTGGGACTCTCATGTGGAACATGTTCGGACTGTGTTCCGGATTTTGAGGGAGAATTACCTGTATGTCAAGGGATCAAAATGCCTTTTTGGGGTACAGAGGGTTTCATTTTTGGGATTTATTTTGTGATCTCTGAAGGCAGAAAGGGAGACCGTGGAGAAGCGGTGCTGCCGCTGCAGAGACCGCGCCAGGGGAGGTAAGTATAGCGATATTCACCTGTCCGGGGTGTCCATCGCTGCTCACCGCTGTCTGCTGCATCCTGTCTGTTACTTTTAGGCAGCAGGGGGCGCGGTGACGTGGTTAGTGCGCGCCGTGCCCTCTGCTGCCTGAACATCACTGACAGACAACATGGCAAACAGCGGTGAGCAGCGATGGCCCCCAGACAGGTGAGGTCCTAAGCAGGAGAGGTGAGTATGGCATTTTTTGCAGCAGCAGCATATGGGGGCATAATATATGGAGCATTTTATGGGGGCAGCATATGGAGGCATATCCTATGGGGCAGCATATGGGGGCATATCCTATGGAACAGCATATGGGGCATATCCTATGGAGCAGCATATGGGGGCATATTCTATGGAGCAGCATATGGGGGCATATCCTATGGGGCAGCATATGGGGGCATATCCTATGGAGCAGCATATGGGGGCATATCCTATGGAGCAGCATATGGGGGCATAGCATATGGAGCAGCATATGGGGGCATATTCTATGGAGCAGCATATGGGGGCATATCCTATGGCACAGCATATGGGGTCATAGCCTATGGAGCAGCATATAGGGGCATATCCTATGGAGCAGCATATGGGGGCATATTCTATGGAGCAGCATATGGGGGCATATCCTTTGGGGCAGCATATGGGGGCATATTCTATGGGGCAGCATATAGGCATATTCTATGGGGCAGCATATGGGAGCATATTCTATGGGGCAGCATATGGGGGCATATCCTATGGTGCAGCATATGGGGCATAGCCTATGGAGCAGCATATGGGGGCATATCCTATGGGGCAGCATATGGGGGCATATCCTATGGGGCAGCATATGGGGGCATATTCTATGGGGCAGCATATAGGGGCATATTCTATGGGGCAGCATATGGGAGAATATTCTATGGGGCAGCATATGGGGGCATATCCTATGGCGCAGCATATGGGGGCATAGCCTATGGAGAAGCATATAGGGGCATATCCTATGGAGCAGCATATGGGGGCATATTCTATGGAGCAGCATATGGGGGCATATCCTATGGGGCAGCATATGGGGACATATCCTATGGGGCAGCATATGGGGGAAGCATATAGGGGCATATTCTATGGGGCAGCATATGGGAGCATATTCTATGGGGCAGCATATGGGGGCATATTCTATGGAGCAGCATATGGGCACATAGTCTATGGAGCATCTTATGGGGGCATAATCTATGGAGAATTTTATGGGGGCATAATCTATGGAGCATCTTATGGAGCCATAACCTTTATGGAGCATTATATGGGGCATATTATTCCATGCAGCATCTTATGGGAGCATTATTAACCTTTGTGCAGCATTATATGGGGTGTATTTTGTATGGAGCATCTTATGAGGCCCGCATTGAACTGTATGGAGCATTATATGTGGCCCCTGATTCAATATGGATATTCAAAAACATTTAACATTTAGCTGCTGCACTTTCCACCCTAGGCTTATACGCGAGTCAATAAGTTTTCCCAGTTTTTTGTGGCAAAATTAGGGGGGTTGGCTTATACACGAGTATATACGGTAAGTTCCTTAGGGAGTCTAGTTTCCAAAATGGTATAACTTGTGGGGTTTCCACTGTTTAGGCACATTAAGGGCTCTCCAAATGCAACATGGCGTCCGATCTAAATTCCAGCCAATTCTGCATTGAAAAAGTCAAACGGCGCTCATTCCCTTCTGAGCTCTGCCATTGCTGTGCACCCAAACAGTGGTTTACCCCCATATATGGGTTATCAGCGTATTCAGGAGAAATTGCACAATAAAATTTGTTGTTCATTTTCTCTTTTAACACTTGTGAAAATAAAAAAAATTGGTTCTGAAGTAATTTTTTTGTAAAAAAAAAAGTTAAATGTTAATTTTTTCCTTCCACATTGCTTCAGTTCCTGTGAAGCATGTAAAGGGTTAATTAACTTCTTGAATGTGGTTTTGAGCACCTTGAGGGGTACAGTTTTTAGAATGGTGTCACTTTTGGGTATTTTCTGTCATATTGACCTCTCAAAGTGACTTTAAATGTGATGTGGTCCTTTAAAAAAATGGTTTTGTAAATTTTGTTGTAAAAATGAAAATTCAACTTTTAACCCTTATAACTTCCTAACAATAAAAAAAAAATTTGTTTACAAAATTGTGCTGATGTAAAGTAGACATGTGGGAAATGTTATTTATGAACTATTTTGTGTGACATATCTCTCTGATTTAAAGGCATAAAAATTTAAAGTTTGAACATTGCAAAAATTTAAAAATTTTCGTCATATTTTCATTTTTTTCACAAATAAACACAAGTCATATGGAAGAAATTTTACCACTAACATGAAGTACAATATGTCACGAAAAAACGGTCTCAGAGTCAGCGGGATCCGTTAAAGCGTTCCAGAGTTATAACCTCATAAAGTGACGGTGGTCAGAATTGTAAAAATTGGCCCGGTCATTAAGCTGCAAAATGGCTTAAAGGGGTTAAACAGCAGCAATCAGAAAAAATTCCAGTTGCTGCTGTTACAGGCACATGCTTGCTGTGTAACACAGCCCTTATCTGACCAAACTCAGCCTAATTATGCCAGGGTGTGTAAAGGGGTGAAAAGTATATCCACGTGTTACAAATTTTGTTTAATTTTTCCCACAAAAAAAGTAGCACTTTTTTTGGCCTGAATTTTGCTAAAATCATACGTGGATGCTTACTCACTGACAAAAGTGAAAAAACTCTCCTCCAATTCCTCAGTCCTCCGATTCACTAAGCAGCAGGGATGGAGTATTCCAGCTTTTGAGCAATGGGACCCCTCGATCACTCTGTATGGATGCCATTGTCACCTGTCGTACCTGTCGTCAGTCTATCTCCACGCTGTCAGCTATTTTGTTGAAGGCAATTTTTTTGCTGGTTCACTAGGGTCCTGTACATTGACAACTTCCTGGATTGCAGAGCCGACACAAGTCAGATATTGCTAAGGGTCAGTGCTATAGCTTACTGGAAATAGTGTCACACTGGCAAAAATACAAAACGTTTCACCGCTATGTGAGCCCTGGGGTTTTAATAATGATTTAATTAGTGCCCTGTGTACCTTGATGAGTGGATTGGCCAGTCATGGTCCTAAGGTAAGAAAAGGATCAGGGACGCTTCCCAACAGACCCAAACTTGAAGGGACTGTCTACATTTTGGGGAGTCAATCAAGGCCTATTTGCGATTTTCCATTGTGGAATTTACGTAAACCCCGCCCAAAAATTGTATTGGGATTGGCCGTTACTGGGGACCGGAATCAAAACTTAAATGTGATGTTGGTAAGTCTGCCCAAACCTCCCGTGTCATAATCCGACACTGCCTGAGAGAGGGGAGTCAGACTGTGAGTCCTGGTGGGGATGTGGGACTAGCGTCAGCAGATTTTAGAATTGTATAAGCAATTAGAAAAAACTATGGAATTTGCTTTATTGGTAAGCCTAGGTAACATGAATATAAATGGCATGTGTGCCCGAAGCAAGGTACAGAGGAAGACGCTGTGCGTAATACAAGCTGGTAAATCAGAGCATCAGAGGAGCGCGAGGATCAAAACCTGGAAACATATAGAGACACCAGGACCAGGACTCCGGCAGAGATGATGGACATCTTGTTAGTGATGGCAGAATTGCAGAGATTTGAATCACAGCAGCTTGACTTATATGAAGCACCAGGTGGTACTAAAGGGGGACGCTGATTACACAGCTCTGGCGGAGTGCAACCTTTAATTGCAACTTCAGCGTTACCTGCAACAGAGGGAACACACATTGTAAGACGCCATTCGCGGGATTTATAAGAGACATTTCATCCACTTAAAGGGTCACGGTGGTGATCTGTGTTTCTGATACTGCAAATCTCCTGCAAGGAGGCAGCATGAAAGGAGTTGTCTAACTGGACAAGTTATCACCTAGACACAGGATAAATGCCAACTTTGTCACCGCTGGGGGTCCGACCTGTGATCCTCCCCCTGATCTCAACAATGGGGCTCTGAAATTCCCGGTTACGCTGGAGCTACACAAACATTCATTGTCAATGGGACTGTGATACTTAGTTATCTCCTGCACTCCCATAGATGATGAATGGAGTGGTGACATTTCTGCTCAGCCTCTGTGCCATTCTATCACAACATTTCAGAGCCCCGTGCTCAAGCCTCATGGAGGGCCCTGTAGTCAGATCCCCATTAATCATCTCCTCGCTCCAATTTCTTCTATTTTGCCATTTTGATGCCTCTATCAAACTAGTATGTGGGTTCATTAGGGCAGTCGCAGGGTGCCAATCTGTTATTTGGCAGCCATGGCCTAACAGAAGGCCACCCTCGCCACCATTTTGGTGCTCCTATGAAATCCTACCAACTAATGGGGAACTTATTGAACTACAGTATAAAGCACAAATGATCAATTAAGGAACTCAGAAAGAAAAAGTGAGTCAAGCATTTTTTTTTTTTGCAAATATTAAGTAAAGAAAAATTGCATCCCTATACAAAAATAGATTAAAAATAAGAATATTTGTAATTGCCGCATCCTTAAATCTGATAAATTCTAAAATTATCATATAAATGATACAGCAAAGGCAGCAAAACAAAAAAGAAAAATTACAATGTCAGAAGTGCAGTTTTTTGGGTCAATTGAATGGTGAAATATGGTATCAGAGTTATTTTACATGTACTCACCTTGGCTAAAGGACAGTGTAAAACAGTGATTTCTCGCAGGACAGGTCGTTGTAGTGGGATTCTTACACTGAGGATCCGAGCATTGAAAGCAGTTCAGTGAAGTAACTGCAAAGAGAAGATACGTTACATAATCCCCTAAATTATACACCACCTATAAAGGTTTGGTGGTGGAGGCGGGATAATGCTATTGGCTTGGTTTTCAGAGGTCGACCTTGGACCCTTTGTTGCAGGCAGTGAAGGGAATACTTAAAGGGATATTCTCATCTCCAAAATCCTATCCCATTAATCCCAATATGTAGTAGGTGTAGTAATATTAATATTAGCAAATACCTCCAATTAGAAAAGTAGTATAGTTCTTCTGATTAGCTATGTCACTTACTCCATGTGAAGGGCATTGTAGCAGTTTAGATATACCACCACTAACAACTAACTGTCACTGTGTAAGTGGCTTTAACCATGAATACCTAAGCTAGTGCAATGTCCTGCTATTACACACCTGTCCCGTTCTTGGCTCTGCACCCTACACCCCAGTCAGCTAAACTTTATTGTGCTCCACATTGGGTGTTGTAAGTAGTCCGTTGTGCTCTCATGTGTTAAGCATCCTTACCTAAATATGGCTTACCAAGACATACACCTGTGTCATGGTATTAAGACTTTTAGTTTGTCTATTCACAGTAGCCTGTCTGCCTGTGGACGTCAGTATTTCTGCAACCTGCCTGTGGTCTCCAAAACTTCACCTGGCTGCTTGTGGCCCTCTAGTCCCACTGCAAGATGTCTATGGTCTTCTGGACATCTCATGTCTGCCTGCAGCTCCTAGTTCGTCAGTTACCTGTCTGACTGTGGCCTTCAGTATCTCTGCAACCAGTCTATGGTCTCCAAAATGTCTCATGGCTGTCTGCAACTTCCACTCCCTCAGTTACCTATCTGCCTGCAGCATTCAGTACTTCTGCAAGCTGCCTGCATTCTTCAGGACATCTCCTGTCTGCCTGAGACCTGCAGTTGCACACTTACTTGTCTGCCTAAGACTTTCAAAAGCTCTGCAACCTGTCTGTCCTCTCCAGGACATATCCTGCGAGTCTGAGGCTTCCAGGACCTCAGTCTCCTGTCTGCTTATGGCTTTCAGTAACTCTGCAACCTATATGCGGTCTTCAAGACATCTCTTGTGTGCCTGCGCCTTCCATGGTATTAAGACTTTCTAGTTACTCCAGAGTTATGTCTGCTACCTGTCTGCGATTTCCAGGGTGTTTCCTGCCTGCCTCCAGCTTACTATACCTCAGTTTCCTGTCTGCCTGCGGCCTTAAAGGGAATCTGTCACCCCTTTTTTTTTGAGATATCATATAATGATATCATTCAATTGTGTGGCACATAAGGATTCTCTTAGTACTTTTGCTTCCCCCTGACCCCGCACCTTTCATGTATAAATACCTTTTTTATATCGGTTCAGATGTATGTAAACTGCCGCTGTCCGGTCCGATGGGCGGGGCTTATTTACCTGCTCCCCCCCCCTCCCTGTCTTGCTCTATGCATTTCTTCTTGTGTAGAGCAAGACAGGGAGGGGGGAGCAGGTGAATAAGCCCCGCCCATCTGACCGGACAGCGGCAGTTTACATACATCTGAACCGATATAAAAAGGTATTTATGCATGAAAGGTGCGGGGTCAGGGGGAAGCAAAAGTACTAAGAGAATCCTTATTTGACACACAATTGAATGATATCATTATATGATATCTCAAAAAAGGGGCGACAGATTCCCTTTAAGTACCTTTTCTAATGATTTCCTGTCTGCTATCTTTGTCCTGCGTGCCTCACTCTTCTGCTACACTGACGCCCGTGTGCCCACTCGAGCCTTGGGTTTAGAGGATCCACCTCACCTAGCGAGCCCCTTTGACACCTGCACATGAGATAAGCAACATGGCTAATCAGAAGAACTATACTACATTTCTAGTTTAAGGTATTTGCTAATATTATTACAATAACATACTACTACATATTGAGATAGGATCTTGGAGATGGAAATACCCCTTTAACGCTTCAGCACAAAACATTGTAAACAGTTGCGTCTTACAGCTTTGTGGGAACAGTTTAGGAAAGGCCCTTTTCTGTTTCCCATGACTGTGCCCAGTGTACACACACACATATATATATATATATATATCTCCTCCTCACACTACTATACCATGACATGTATACACAGCACGGTGCACACAGCAGTGTCACAGCTCCTCACACTAATACACCGTGACAGGTATATGCAGGATAGTGCACACAGCAGTGTCATCTCCATCATAGCAGGTACTATAGGCACAAGGTAGCATATTCTCCTGTATGCTTCACATTGTACTTACCAGTCTGAGTGCTGCATACTATGAGAACAGTAAGGTAGACGAGTTGTGGGGTCTGCATTGTGCTCAGTGTCTTAATTTCGTCTCTATTTCCTCTAATCTGTGCACGTGTCCTGTTCCCATTTTATAGCTTTTATTGCCTTGCTGATTGCAGCATTCTGTGTAGCAGGTGGAAATGGGTTGTACATCCCATAATTGACAATGTGGATGTAATGTAATTTGTGTTTATTTCCAAATAACGACATTCTGCCCTTGAAATGAATGACTGAATAACTGAACTTTTATTGCAATGTTTATGTGGATATTCAGTTGATAAAATCTATTTTTACTTGAGTTTCCTATGAGGAAAATTAGGGGAGTGGGATATTTCATTTAGGACCCTCGAATATCTGTTGCGGCTGAGAACAGATACAAAGTGTTTGCCACATCCATGGAATCCTCCGACCGCTTACTGATTTCAGTAAGACTTGTGTAACGTAACGCTCCATTTCCCATGTAGTTGAGCTGCTGGACAATTGCTACCATGTTTCCGAGTAATGCACATCAGATGGCAGAAAAACTGATTATATGATCATCATCGGTTCTCCTTTACTGTCGAAATGTATTCATTAAGTTGCACGATCCCTTTGAATATTACTGACTTCTGTGACAAGGACGTTGATGGTAATCTTGCGCCCCACTAGTGTCATGGTCTTCCTTTTAAAATAACAGCAAAGCCGATTGTGGTTTCCATGACCTATAATCGGGTCCGTCAGGTTCACCTTTGTTTCCTTTACTATCAATGCAGTTTTTTTTTAGTAAATAATGGGGGTAATATAAAAGGTTTCATTGTGCTGACCGTGTCCAGTGATTGTGAGAGGAACCCGTCCGCCATGGACATCTTTTTGTTTCCATCTTTCTGCTGCTTTCTGTACATTTTTTACCTCTGTACTAATGAAGCAATGTAAGGGTTGTGCCGTGTGCTCAGGGACAATCACGTCTCCACCATTGACTTTCTTCACACCCTCTCTTAGCATGATGCTTAACAGAGAAGGAAAAGTTCTGCAGCTGCCATCCAATGGTGAAAATTAGAGTCCAATGGGCTCAGGTGCAGAATTGCACCTGGACCCCCCAGCATGTTAGTCAGATACTGTATATGAACCCTTGTAGCATTCATGATCCTATAAAGACATATATGATCACTCCCCTTGTAATAATGTCCTCCATCCTGTAATAATGCCCACTATAGTAGTCCCTTCCTGTTATAGTGTCCCCCCATCCCGGGTCCCTTCCTGTAATAGTGTCTCCCATCCCTCAAGATGGTGAGCTACTTCCTTTAATAATGTCCATCAACATGGGACCCTTCCTGTAATAATGTTCCCCATCATGGCCCATTCCAGTGATAATGTCCCCTTTCCTAGGCTCCTCAGTTCTGCTGCTCTTCTACACATTTAAAAAAAAAAAAAAGGAATAAACAATTGTTACCACCTCTCCCCACTCCCACAATCGGCGCAGCTAACTTTGGCGTTACCGTCACAGGCTCCACTACCATGAGTCTCCCGTCATGGGCATGCCGATGTGAGCTGCCGGCCTCTGACTGGTCAGCAGCCTGTATTGCGGTGCAGGAAACTGGTGGTTCTTTGCTCTGCAATATTCTTAAACTGATTGTGATTGCCCCTGGCTGCATCCCCCTCCTCTGGTTTTTCTTTGGTTAAGGCATGGTTGATATTTTGGGGTCTGTTTTGAATATATAGGAAGGAAAAGTAGAACTACAGGCTGTCACTGATATTGTCTGGTCTCTGTGGTGCCACATGCCAGCAGTTGAACCAATAATGTTGATTCCTGCGATTAACTGCAAGTATCACGTGAGTCATCCGAGAAGAAAAGAGCAGACCCCTGGCAACAATGTAATAAAAAAAATAACAATGTCACTTTAGGGAACTTGCCTTTCTATATTGAGCATTTTTTACAAAAATGTAGAAATAAAGAGAGAATATTTTTGACATTGGCAATATTGCCCATGAAAGGAAGACTAGTCTTGGATATCCATGATTGACATTATTATCACAATGTGTTTTTGATGAGGTATATCATTTATTTTTCATTCTTGCATAAGTTCAACCTACAGCCTATATTATATTTACAGCTAAATAAATGGAGGCCCTTGCTGAACTTTTTTTTGATGAATTGGCCATTAGAGCATCAAGCTGTATAGAGATCTATAGTGTCACTGCTTTTACAGTAAAGAATCCATAGTGTCACTGCTCTTACAGTAAAGAATCCATAGTGTCACTGCTCTTACAATAAAGAATCCATAGTGTCACTGCTCTTACAATAAAGAATCCATAGTGTCACTGCTTTTACAGTAAAGAATCCATAGTGTCACTGCTCTTACAGTAAAGAATCCATAGTGTCACTGCTCTTACAATAAAGAATCCATAGTGTCACTGCTCTTACAATAAAGAATCCATAGTCTTAGTGTTCTTACAGTAAAGAATCCATAGTCTAATTGTTCGCACCATAAAGAATTCATAGTCTCACTACTCGCACAGCAAAAAAAAATTCCCCTAGACGTGGAGGATATCATCATTACAGTCCCAGGTGTAAAAAGATCATTAGAACAATCTCTGTACAGTATTTTGGACTGTAAGAAGGTCTGTGGGAATCTCTGCTATTAGATAGACCGGAAAGGATCGATCACAAAGACTGATGCTGGGTACCCAAAAAGAGCATTAATGCTCCAATCTTGCTCAAGAGATTTCATGCTAATCAGCCTTTCTTCTACTGCTGACTAGTGTTGAGCGATACCATCCGATATTGAGAAATATCGGATCGGATTGGATCGGCCGATACCCAAAAAATATCGGGTATCGCCGATTCCGATACCGAAAGTCCCATTCAAGTCAATGGGACAGAAATATCGGAATTAAAAAAAACCCTTTCTTTCCCTGTAGGTTAATTCTACATGAAGAAAAACAACTAAGAATAATGTAGAATGAATAGGGGGAGGTGGAGGAGACATTAAAGGCATAGAGGTTTAGCCCAATCAAATGGAATAGCAGGAATACAATTTATTTTTAAAGACGTTCGGAGTTAAAAAGATATTGACTTGGTAAACCTCTTTTATATTTTGTCAGATATGTATGTTTCACTACTTCCATGCTCTTCACCTTCTTTTTTACTTCTCCCACACTTTCTCCTTCATCATCCTCAGCAGCATCTTTTTCATCAACTTCTTCTTCACCTTATTCATCTTCTTCTTCTTCGCCTTCTTCCTATTCTTTTTTTTTACATTATTCATATTCTTCTTATTCAACTATTATTCTTCTTCATATTCTACTTCTTCATCTTCTTCCTATTCTTCTTCATCATATTCTTATTTGTGACAGGCATTCCTGTAGTTGTTATCTATAAAAGTTTGAAGATTACACCTTCCGTTCTGCCTGTCACAAAAGATTTACAACAGGATTTGTCCGGGTTCAGTTTGGCCTGCAGCAGCAGGCATTTTCCAGGGGCACCACGAGGAGGAACTGACTCACCCCCATACACTGCTTAGTCTTCTTCTGCTTATACTTTAGATAATATCTTTTGCTCTGATTTTTAGTCTTATGCTTAATGTTGTTCTGCTTTTTGTTCTGCAGCTTCTTGGTCTTCTGCTTCTTGGTCTTCTGTCTCTTGTTGTTCTGTATCTTGGTGGTTGTCTTCGTGTTCTTTGTCGTCTTGGTCATCTTCTTCAGGGTCATCTTTTTGGTCTTCTTCGGGGTGGTGTTGCGGGTAGTCGTCTTCAGGGTCATCATTTTCGTGGTCGTCGTCTTCTTCGGGGTGGTCTTCAGGGTTGTCGTCAGGGAGATCCAGAGTGATAATAAACAAAAACCATTTCCAAAAGCTTGAACTTGGAAATGTAGCAGAAGGTACAAGAAGGCTGAGGAACTGCAGAGAACCAGCTGACGGTGCTGGAACCCGGATGGGTAGCCGAAGCTGCAAGAGCCAATGGAACTAGCAAGGACCAGCTGACGGTGCTGGAACCCGGAAGGGCAGCAGAAGGAACAAGAGCCAATGGCACTACCGAGGACCAGCTGACGGTGCTGGAACCCGGATACTAAGCAGGAGGTACCTGTGCTAGAAAGCACTACCAAGGACCAGCAGACGTTGCTGGAACTCGGATACCGAGAAGGAGGCACCTCAGCCAAAGGCACTGCCGAGAACCAGCTGACGGTGCTGGAACCCGGCTGGGTAGCACAAGGTACCCATGAAAAACAAAGTTGCAAGGCCACGAGCCGGTCGCAGTTACCGAAACCCACAGTCCTTACAGGGGGTGCTTGTCCTATTGGCACTACGGAACCAGCCTTTATTACCAGAATCCGCAGCCCACATAGGAAGCACCTAAACTGCAGGCATCATAGACTCGGCTAACCCGACCGCAACACGACAGGACAACGTATTGGTGGCAAAGTGACGTTGACACTACCCGGAAACAGCAGGTGTGCTGGAACCAGGCTGGGCAGGAGGGAGTACCCGTGCCGGAGACACTTCTGAGCAGCAACTGGCGATGTTGGAGTCCAGGGTCAATCAGGGTGTAGGCTGAGGCCTAATTTCATCAAGTTTACTATCTGTTGTAGACTACTACTGATTTTAACCGTCCTCCAATTAGGCCTCTGGCTCCACTGTCTCTAGTATTTACCCTGTCCTCCAACACCGGCAGTTGCTGCTCAGAAGTGCCGTCTGCACAATCAACACTTGTTCCTATGTTACTGGAGCTCAGTAACGTCAGTTGATCCCCTGATGTGTGTCCGGCAATGTCTCCTGCTCTGTCCACATTCCCACTACTAGACAGAGCAGGAGACATTGCCGGATACACATCAGGGGATCAACTGACGTTACTGAGCCCCAGTAACACAGGAACAAGTGTTGATTGTGCAGACGGCACTTCTGAGCAGCAACTGCCGGTATTGGAGGACAGGGTAAATACTAGAGACAGTGGAGCCAGAGGCCTAATTGGAGCATGGTTAAATATCAGTAGTAGTGTGAATGTGGAGGCAGCAGTAGACATTGCCGGTCACACAGCAGGGGAGCAGCTGGCATTACTGAACCCCACTAACGCTGGAGCATGTGTTTCTCTCTGTGCAGACGGCACTTCCGAGCAACAACTGGTGATGTTGGAGCCCAGGGTCAATCATGGAGCAGGCTGAGGCCTAATTGCAGCAAGTTTTATATATGATGTAGTTTGAATGTGGAGGCAGCAGGAGACTTTGCCAAACACACAGCAGGGGAGCAGCTGGCGTTACTGAACCCCACTAACACCGGAGCTAGTGTTTTTTCTGTGCAGACGGCACTTCTGAGCAACAACTGGCTGTGTTGAAGCCCAGGATCAATCATGGTGTAGGCTGAGGCCTACTTGGAGCAAGTGTAAAATCGGATGTAGCTTGAATGTGGAGGCAGCAGGAGACTTTGCCAAACACACAGCAGGGGAGCAGCTGGCGTTACTGAACCCCACTAACACAGGAGCTAGTGTTGTTTTCTGTGCGGATGGCACTTCCGAGCAACAACTGGCGATATTGGATCCCAGGATCAATCATGGAGCAGGCTGAGGCCTAATTGAGCAAGTTTTATATGTGATGTAGTTTGAATGTAGAAGCAGCAGGAGACTTTGCCGTACACACAGCAGGGGAGAAGCTGGCGTTACTGAACCCCACTAACACTGGAGCATGTGTTCTTCTCTGTGCAGACGGCACTTCCGAGCAACAACTGGCGATGTTGGAGCCCAAGGTCAATCAGGGTGTAGGCTGAGGCCTAATTGCAGCAAGTTTTATATGTGATGTAGTTTGAATGTGGAGGCAGCAGGAGACTTTGCCGAACACACAGCAGGGGAGCAGCTGGCGTTACTGAACCCCACTAACACAGGAGCTAGTGTTTTTATCTGTGCAGACGGCACTTCTGAGCAACAACTGGCGATGTTGGAGCCCAGGATCAATCATGGTGTAGGCTTAGGCCTACTTCGAGCAAGTGTAAAATCGGATGTAGTTTGAATGTAGAGGCAGCAGGAGACTTTGCCGTACACACAGTAGGGGAGCAGCTGGCGTTACTAAACCCCACTAACACTGGAGCATGTGTTTTTCTCTGTGCAGACGGCACTTCCGAGCAACAACTGGCGATGTTGGAGCCCAGGGTCAATCAGGGTGTAGGCTGAGGCCTAATTTCATCAAGTTTAATATCTGTTGTAGACTACTACTGATTTTAAACGTGCTCCAATTAGGCCTCTGGCTCCACTCTGTCTCCAGTATTTCCCCTGGCCTCCAACACTGCCAGTTGCTGCTCAGAAGTGCCGTCTGCACAATCAACACTTGGTCCTGTGTTACTGGGGTTCAGTAACGTCAGCTGATCCCCTGATGTGTGTCCGGCAATGTCTCCTGCTCTGTCCACATTCCCACAGGAGACATTGCCTGACACACATCAGGGGATCAGCCAGATACTACTAGTAGTGGGAATGTGGGCAGAGCAGGAAACATTGCCGGACACACATCAGGGGATCAGCTGACGTTACTGAACCCCAGTAACACAGGAACAAGTGTTGATTGTGCAGACGGTACTTCTGAGCAGCAACTAGCGGTGTTGGAGGCCAGGGGAAATACTAGAGACAGAGTGGAGCCAGAGGCCTAATTGGAGCAAGTTTGAAATCAGTAGTAGTGTGAATGTGGAGGCAGCAGTAGACATTGCCGGACACACAGCAGGGGAGCAGCTAGCGTTACTGAACCCCACTAACACTGGAACATGTGTTTTTCTCTGTGCAGACGGCACTTCTGAGCAACAACAGGTGGTGTTGGAGCCCAGGGATTACAGTTCAGGTGGTAGAAACATGAACACAACAGGAGACCTGGATACTATTGCCAACCAATTATTTATTCTGGAAGAGAACTGGCAAATTCTGGCAAGATCCAGGCCTTGTTCATTTTCAGAAAAGTAAGCCGGTCAACGTTATCGGAGGATAGTCGCGTGCGATGGTCTGTTAGTACACCACCTGCGGCACTAAAGACGCATTCCGATAATACACTAGCAGCAGGGCAAGCCAGCACCTCCAATGCATACTGGCTAAGCTCTGGCCATGTATCCAGCTTAGAGACCCAAAACTTGAAGGGGGAAGAGCCGTCTGAGAGTACACTGACAGGGCAAGATATGTAGTCTGTCACCATCTGACGGAAACGTTGCCTCCTGGTGACTGGAGCCGTCTGTGATGGTGTAGACATTTGTGGTGGGCACACAAAACTTTGCCACATTTGGGCCATACTGGTCTTGCCTTGTACTGAGGCGCTGCCTCTGCTCTTTGTGCAGAGCTTCTTCCACTGCCTCGACGCACTGAGCTGCTTTGTAAAGCACTAGCAGCACTGCTCTCGGGTGGAATGGAGAACATGATGGAATGCACCAGTGTCTCTTGGTACTCCCGCATTTTACTCTCCTGGTTCAATGGTGTTATGAGGCTTTGTAAGTTGTCCCGGTAGCGAGGATCTAGGAGGGTGTACACCAATAATCAGCCGTGTTGAGAATGTGGGCGATGCGGCGGTCGTTTCTCAGGCACTGCAGCATGAAATCAACCATGTGCTGCAGACTCCCAACTGCCAAAGAAACGCTGTCCCCTGCTTGAGGCGTCATCTCTGCCTGCTCTGCATTACCCCACCCTCGCTGTACATACTGACTAGAGCATTGTGTACCTCCCTCCTCTGGAGAGATGTCTTCGTCCTCCATTGACTCTTCCTCATCCTCCTCACAAAGAGTCCCATGCCTAGGACTTTGTGAGGAACCACGTAGTGTAGACTGTACAGAAGCAGATGGCATTTGTGACTCCTCATCCTCCACCTCTTCCAAAACCTCCTCCCTTAGTGCTTGCAGTGTTTTTTGAAGCAGGCAGATGAGGGGGACAGTCATGCTGACTAGTGCATCATCTTCACTCGCCATCCGCGTGGAATCATCGAAGGCACGCAAAACGAGGCAGATGTCCTTCATAGAGGCCCACTCAGTGGTGCTGAAGTGTGACCGGCGCACAGTTCGACTTGTTTGTGCCTGATGCAGCTGGTACTCCATGACTGCTGCCTGCTGCTCACACAACCGCTCCAACATATGTAACGTTGAATTCCACCTGGTGGGTAGGTCACACATGATGCTGCAGAGCTGCAATGCGCGATCTTGCCATGCTGGAACGCCGCAAGTGAGCTCACTCTATGCGGACCTTGTGCAGCAGTGCATCAAGAACCGGATAGTCCCTCAGAAAGCTCTGCACGACCAAGTTGAGCACATGTGCCAGACATGGGATGTGAGTGAGGTTGCCTAGGCCCAGAGCTGCCACCAGATTTCGGCCATTGTCACACACTACCAAGCCTGGCTGGAGATTCGCTGGCACAAACCATACGTCGCTCTCCTGCTTGATGGCATTCCAGAGCTCCTGCGCTGTGTGGCTTCAACTCCCCAAAGAAATTAATTTCAGTACGGCCTGTTGACGTTTGGCCACGGCTGTGTTCATATCGGTCATAACATGCTCCTGCAGCGCTGATTCTGAGGAACTGGAGTATGAGGAGGAGTCAGTGTGTACAGACTGGATTCCTGCAATCCTTGGAGTTGGCAGAACACGTACAGTGCCACTCTCAAGATCTGTACCTGGCTCCACAACATTGACCCAATGGGCAGTGAGGGAAAGGTATCGTCCCTGTCCTTGGTTACTGGTCCACGCATCGGTGGTCAGGTGGACCTTGCTACTGACGGCGTTTAGTAGCGCATGTTTAATTTTTCCCTCCACATGCTTTTGCAGGGCAGGGACGGCTTTCCTGCTGAAATAAAAGCGGCTGGGCATGGTATATTGTGGGACTGCCAATGCCATGAAGTTCCGGAAGGTGTCTTGTCTCCACCAGCCTGAATGAGAGCATTTCAAGGGCCAGTAGTTTGGCAATGCCAGCATTCAGAGCCTGTGCTCGGGGATGGTTTGCCGATTATGGCCGCCTTTTCTCCCATGCCTGTGCTACCGATGGCTGTAGAGTGGCCTGGGAGTGTGAGGATGAACGGGAGCGTGGTGCTGTGGGTGGAATGTCACTGGGTCTCTGGACAACAGTGCCAGAGGTTCTTCCATGGCGATCCTGTGAGGAAGCCGAACCAGCTGTGTGTGAGCTGGAGGAAGAGGCTACAACACGAGCTGAAGAGGTGGTAGGTGGTGCTGTAGGTTGGCCTACGTCTTCAGTGTGTCTTTGTAACTCCACCACGTGCTTGGTCCGCACATGTTTCCACATATTTGTGGTATTGAGGTTGCTGACACTTTTCCCTCTTTTGACTTTCTGGTGACACAGCTTGCATTTGACAAAGCAAATGTCATCTGCAACTGTGTCAAAAAAGGACCATGCACTGCATGTCTTGGGAGTGCCCGTTTTGGCTTTTGGAAGAGGAATGCTCCTAACGGGTGCAGAAGTGGAGGCTACAGGCAACCAAGTCTGCCCCCTCCCTCTCCCTCCTGTTGTGGCCGTTCAGGGAATCTCTTCCTCAGTGCTGCTCCCACCACTTTCCTGTTCCTCACGCCATGATGCGTCAAGGACCTCATCATCTACACTCCCCTCTTCAAACACCTGCTTCTCCTGGGTAGTCTCGCCAGCACCGTACGCACCAGAAAGTGGCACCTGAGTCTCATCATCTGATGCGTACTGAGGTGTGCTGACCATAGGCACTGGCCCACCCGCCTCTTCAGATTCAGAGGGACAAAGCAGTTGCGCATCACTGCATAATCCCTCTTCTTCACATTCTTGAATGCTGCTTGGCTGGCCCCCTCTTTCCAAGCCAACAGATTCAGAGAACAGAAGTAGAGACTGAGATGGCTCCTGTCCATAGCTCTCTGACTGCCTGGGCAATTTGGCAGGTGGTGATGAGACAGATGGTTGCTCTTCAGTGCTCTGGCCCTGAGAGGATGTGGAAGTCATTGAAGTCAATGCGTCAGCTGCCATCCATCCGACAACAGATTCAATTTGTTCGTCCCGCAGCAGTGGGGTACGGCGAGGTCCTACAAAGCTGCGCATAAAGGACTGTTGCCTGGTAAAACTGGGGGATGCTGACTCACTGGTGCCCGCAGCAGGCACAGAATCCCCACGTCCTCTCCCTGCTGCAACTCCACGCCCACGACCACATGCCTTACTTCCTGCCTTCTTGGTAGACTGGTAAAGATAGGCAGAAAAGTACAAAGGGGGGGCTTAGTGTGCTTATTCCTGAACAGCTGCTAACAGGTATAAGAAACACTAATTTTATAAAGTGTGTGGACTACACTTTAATATGAGCTAATGTGGCCTACACAACTGTCAAGTAGAGTGTTTGGTGAACTTTATTTTGTTTGTTTTTTTAAAAAAAATAAAAAGGATGTGACCAAAGATGTGAAAGCGATAGTATCACAAACTTTTTGGAGCTACAATGCAGGAAGGTAACCTACAATGCAATAGATGAGGCTCCAAAAAATAGGGTAATACTAATCTGGCTGCGGCTGCAGGGCACAAGCCAGAAAAAAAGCTCCTCTATCTACTCCTATATAGTGTTTGCAACCAACCAATGTATATGGATACGGATGGATGCACACTAATAGGAGAATTAATGAAAAATGAGCTGCAATAAAAGAAAAATGTGTGAAGCAGTGATGCACGCTGAGTGGTCTACAACCAGACGTGGCTGAAGGACACACTACAGCATGAGCTGCACTCACACACTGAGACCTCTCAGACAGCCGTGAACAGTGCAGAGAACTGGGCACTAGCACTGAAAGGCTGCAGAGAGGCTCCGCTGTCTACTCCTATAGTGTTTGCAACCAATGTATATGGATACGGATGGATGCACAGTAATAGGAGAATTAATGAAAAATTTGCAGCAATAAAAGAAAAATATGTATGAGGCAGTGACGCACGCTGAGCGGCCTACAACCAGATGTGGCTGCAGGACACACTACACAGCGTGAGCTGCACTCACACAGACCTTGCAGACAGCTGTGAACAGCGCTGCAAGGCAAAAGAAAGCTACAGTGATTGATAATGTAGCCTAGGTAAAGCACAATATTATTTTGAAAATCGCTATCTCTAACTGTCCCTCAGAGTCTTGAACAGCAGCCTGTCCCTAACTGAATTCACAGCAGAGTGAACCCAAAATGGCGGCGGTGGCTTTTATAGTGCATCATGACATCATCTCAGCAGCCAATCACAGCCATGCCATTTGTTAACATGCCTACATGCCTAACAGGATGTGCCCACACTTCTGAAGATTGTCATTGGCTGAATCAAATCAAACTGGCTCATAGCATTATGGGATCTTCCGATTCCGGTATTCGATATGCAAAAAGTATCGGAACTCAGTATCGGAATTCCGATACCGCGAATATCGGCCGATACCCGATATTTGCGGTATCGGAATGCTCAACACTACTGACTCTTCTGGGAGGAGCCCTAAAAGAAATGATCCTGTTATGCACCTGGCCTGGTTAGTCCGGGCTCTGCTCCCTTCCCATATGGCTGCCGCCCATTTCTGTGTTCCGCGTTGAGTTTTTCAAATTGCCGGGTGTGTTTCATAGACGTCATCACCATCGACATCTTAAGACCAAGATAGAGACACCCACGTGTCTTAGTATTCAGACTCTAGAGTAAAGATGTTGGATGCTTCAATGTGTTCACACTATGCAGTCATCCTGAAATACTTCTGTGAGTCCTGCATACCCTACGTTCTGCAGGTTAACCCTCGCTACCCACCTTTTGGATTAACCCATTGGTTGCAATAAGTGTAACATGGCGTGGGGAGGTAGCAGTGGGCAAGGTACTCTCCTGTCACTGCCCCGACATGCTAAATGAAGATGGGGGTCCTGGCTGGGTGTGTGGACTTTAGATATGGGGGCGTCACGCCCTTGCAGGATGCAAGATGCCCCTGACTTCGGCTAGCTAAGACCTTGGAACTCCCCCCCGTAGTGCTCTCTTCGTCTCATGTTCCTTGCTCCATCCTGGTCCATTACCTCTCTGAGTTGCAAACTCCGGTGGCCGTACTGCTATGCGTCTTGTCCCAGGACCTTCTCAAGTGCATCACTCTGTCTTTCTGTCGCTTTTTCTCATCCTTTCTCTGGATCTTGCCATCCACTGCTTCAGTCTCCACTCACGTCAGGGACATCCACATCATGCAGTGTTTTGCGTAGTGGGGAAAAAAAAATGAGTTAAAATTACTGCTGTCACTTTAATAAGCTGTAATATTCTGATAAAAAGGTAAAGAAGAAAAAAAAACACCTAGCATGGAATTGTGAACATCACATAAATGAAGGGAGCAACAGAGAAGGGAATGACAAAATAATAAGTGTTTAAAAAATGCCTTTATTAAAATGAATGGCACATTGGTATAAAATGCAAGAGTGTCCGCACAAGAATAGCTGAAATGGTGTTTAAAAATATAAAAATACCATACATGAAATAAACAATGAAAAATGACAAAATTAGAGAAAAGAAAAATAAAAAAGCCAAGGACCGCCAAAAATGAGCAGCTGAATATAGAGATATAATAAATCAACCAAGATATGCACAAAATAAATATAGTTGTATATCAGCAACTCCCAGTGTGTGGTTAATGCTGGAGTCACACTGCCGTATTTATCAGGCGATAACCACATGGCACGCCACGGACTGGCCGGCACCTCTCCTGACCTGAGCGTGACAGCGTGATGGATTACTATGCAGCTGTCAAGCTCAGGTCAGGAGAGCTGACAGCCAGTATGAGGCTTATGATGCGATTTTTGCTCGAGAAATACAACAGTGTAGTCTGCCCTGAATCAGACAATTTGATAATATACATTATAAATAAAGCCACACTGGAGCACTAATAAAGCTGAATATTGATAAACCAGGTAATAAGGTACATATGGGTAATTAAATAAATAGTCCGATGCCCAATGTATATAAAGGATGTGAGTAAATACTCAGAAGACAATGTATTGGACACTAAAAAATATATAAATATGCACCAAATGAAGTGAAAATCGCACACAATGTGCCAAAATACCTGGTGAAGATGTAGTGGCGGTCCAATATAGTGTGGAGCACACCCCGACGCACGTTTCAGATTGGCATCCTTCATCAGGGGTTGAATTCTTTCAAATTTTTGGTTGTTTTTTATTTTATATTGCCCGTAGTACATGCTTAAATTCACATGGTAGTTTTACGTCCATTCTTGTTTAATCTAATATTCTGATAGTAACATCTAATGTGGTAATAGCACCATTTGGTGATGCTTAATTGTATTACAAGTCGATTTTCTGCAAAGCTGTCAATTGCATTGTGTGATAAGAACAGTGCATTTTGCGTAAGAAGGTTCTGGTGAAGCAGTCATTTTGTAAGAAGCAGTCTAGTAGAACAGTCGTGTAAAACTTTCTCTTGCATTTTATTTTACTAAAACTCCATTGGATTAAGTATATCTGGTAAGGGAACTATCTCTGTTCTGTGATATTGTGTATTCAGAACTGTGGTTACAACAGACAGTGATTTTTACTAAGTCATGTGTTCATTTGTACAAGCTCCATCTTGCTGTGTGCTTTCACTGTAAATGTCATAGTTTTATGATATTCTAAGCTCAGTACTTATACCTGTTATTTTGTATTCTTGTGGTTTTACCGAACACATATATTTCGATTCATATACATCAACCTGTTGACCAATTAACAAGTTGGACTACAGAGAATGATCTGCTTATTTTGGAACACTGAAAAGGTTTATGCTGTATACCAGATTGCACACAGTGACAGCGTGTAAGAAGACAAATTAAGCAGCTCTGCTGAATAATCAGACCTTAGGTCTGTTTCACTGTAGGCAGAGCCCTATCTATTCTCTTGATAGGAAACTGTCCCTGCACTTTAACGCTTCCTACTCTGGGCTTGTCCCAAACATTAACCCTAACTCTCCTTTTTGTTGGGCTAACCAACATAATCACTAATATCATATGTCACAATACACATTACAACAATATGTGTGTCTTCAAGTGGGAATGGGGGCAGTATATCCAGCTCCTCAGATAAGCACTGGAAACTGTTATTGGATTTTGTTCATATTGTGCAGTCATCCTTGCAAATTATCTGATGTTTCTCTGCTTTCCTCTGTGTGCTGCTTCAGACTTTTAATTTCCCTCTGGTCTGTCCTCCGGGCTCTGTGGTTTCCAGGTTGCCCAAGTTCTTGTTCTACCACATTCGCTGCATCCGACAGTGCCAACACCATGGGTCCATGTGTCCACCATGACCTGTGGCTTCATGAGTCCACCTCAGCAGGTGAGACTAACATAGTCCTAACAGGTGGAGGAGGACTGGGGTATGTCTGAAAGAGAGAGATATCTGAATGTCGTCCCGGTGATCCAGAGAGAAAATTGCTCTTGAACCACAGGATTGTGAAAGATGAAGTATCCATGCATAGGTCCAATGTTGTGTTATCTGGCCCCGAAGCTGCTGGAACAGCACAGCACCGCACACTATGTAGTGATCATTCTTGGGTACAGCAGCTCAGCTCAAAATTAAGTAAACGGGGTCCTGGTATTAGTAGGGGTCCCAGATATTCATTACCATCCTGAAGATTGGTCATTAATATTTGAGTCCATGACTCCATTTTAACTTTGTGATCTAAAATATACACCGGTGCTCCAAAAACAACTATGTGCTAAAGCTGCAGGTGCCTCATCAGCCACTGTGCTGGTGGCTGTCAACTTATAAAATACAAATATAAAATGAAAAAAGGCACCGTGCTAAGGTTAATACCCACATATAAGAAATAAATAGATAAAAGTGCTGAGCAAGTGACGTGCCCCAGGGGCCGTGGGATACTCGGTTCCGGGCAGGTCATCTTAAAGTGATACGTCACAGTGGCAGTGACCCGGTCCGTGGCCCCAGGCGGTCATGTAAATGGGGTAGAATTGAATGGGGATAAAGTTTATGTAGTGATTCATGATGCCAGTTGGAGTATTCGACTGTAGTATAGCCGCCACTGCAGATGATTCCTGGGGGAGTAGATGGTGATGGCAGTGCAGATGTTAAACCCTCTCCAACCAGGGCTGACCCCCAGATATTGTGATGGAAGTAGTAGGCATTGAGTAATAAGGCAGGAGACAAGAAAAGTCACTTTGTCATGTACTGTAGTTCAGGTGCAGTTCAGAGGAGATATTACAACTCTCACCAGGTTACAGTCTGCTCTGAAGAATGGGAGTTATCCTTCACTCTGCTGTGACTCAGTGTAACTTCCTGCTATTCTAATCCCTTCTGGGACCAAGGCTTCCCGGAGTTTAGAACTTCCCAGTATTGCCTCTAATCACTGTGTATTTCTCCTTCAGCAACTTGCAGCGTGAATCCTGTGTGAAGCAGCTCAAGTTCCCACTTGCACTATCCTTAACTGATCCTAGGTTATTGCAGTATTTCTGAGGGAAAACACTTTTCTGCTGGTCATATAATCCCACACAGTCTCTCAGCTTATCACCCTGCTCTGAAAGCATGGATGATCTAGGGGCTGGTCCCTGTTTCTTCTTTAGCTGTTACTCCTGGATCGAGCACATGTCTTAACATGGCTTCCAAGAGCTTCTTCCTCCACTGAAACAACAACTTTGCTCCCCCCCCCCTCCCAGTTAGGGCATGTCTGCAAAGCTCTAAGCTTCAGACAAGTGAGGGAGTGAGGCAAATTGTGTGTGTTGTGGTCTCTAGCAGAGAAAGCATAACTCCCATTGCTCACAAAACACATGCAGAACAGTTCATATTTAACCCCTTTTGTGGCAATAAAGATGCAGGGTGCCACACAAGTTTAGGCTACTTTCTATAATAAATAAATAACATTCAAAATAAGCATAGAAATTTCTACCGGTCTCCCTCACAACAATAAATTAATAACCATCAATTGGAAAACATAGATATAGATGTAAATTTAAAATATCCTCCCCCTGGTAGGTCCTAAAAAATAATAGTTCAAATGATCACCATTGATTTTAAAAATTAAGCATGAAATGAGAATCCTTACTAGTAATAGATCAGTATACAGGATGAGCTGATGTGCACGTAGTGAGCGGACTGCTCAATGAAGGCAGGACCTACCAGGGGGAGGATATTTATTATAGAAAGTGGCCTAAACTTGCTCAGTACTTTTATCTATTTATTTCTTATTGTATGTGGGTATCAACCATTTTAACTTTGTTAGCCTCACCTGGTGGGGTTGATCATCCAAGTCAAAGGTTTCGGTGGACACATTGGCCACGACATCGGTGCAGCAGGCAGGTGAGGCATATTAGAAATGGATATTAGAGGTACTGGAAGCCATAGGCAGACAGGTATCGGAGGTATTGCAAGCTGCAGGCAGACACGTAGCTGAGGTAATGGAAGCCATAGGCATACAGTTAACTGAGGTACTTGAAGCTGCAGGCAGACAAGTAACTGAAGTACTGGAAGCCGCAGGCAGATACATAGCTAAGGTACTGGATGCCATATGCAGACAGGTAGCAGAGGTACTGGAAGCTGTAGGCAGACACATTACTGAGGTACTGGTAATTGCAAGCAAACAGGTAACTGAGGTACTGGAAGCCGAAGGTGGACAGGTATTTGAGGTACTGGAAGCCACAAGCAGACAGGTAGCTGAGGTACTGGAAGCTAGAGGCAGACAGATAGCTGAGGTACTAGAAGCTACAGGCAGACAGGTAGCTGAGGAACTTAAAGTCGCAGGCAGACAAACCTGACATGGAGCACAGCGGAGTTTAGTGGACCGCTGTAAGGGAGGCAAAGCTTGGATCCGAGGTAGGTGTGTAACAAACTGATTCTTCAGTCTGCTATATAGAAGCCAAAACAGACAAAATTTTTAATGAAACCAAAATTGAAAATTAATTTTTATCCCAAAATACATACATAACATAAAAAAAAGCCTTCAAAGATGTCCATATGTGGCACCCCTGAGAGTTCAGTCGCCACAGAGGTACTGCACCTCCTCCTGAGGTGTGGTATCCCACTTCCCAGGTAAGATGGAACACCTGACCAGACTCCACCACTCACATCCAGCACAAACACAGTAGTGTAGCAGAGCAACCTTTATGGCTCCCTGCTTGGAACACGAAGAGTGCTGGGAGGTGGGTGGAGCTTAGACTGCACATGAGAGTGGGAGAATGTTAGGAAGTGGTCAGTCTGTGAGAGAAGATCCCCAAAGAGGGATGGAGTGAAGGGAGGTGCTGCAGCAGACTTCAGTGACCTGGAGCTGCTGGCATGGGAAAGAGCAATAGAAAGCCTGATTCTTCAGAAGGAAGAAAGATTAGTGTGGAACGTAAGGAGAAGCAAACTAAGGACTAGGGTCAGAGCATAGCCCTTCCTCAAGTTTGAAGCGCTTGGCCGGAGTCTCCGAGGCTGTTTGTGAAACTAACGTTCCTGCAGCAGAAACCGGAGGAATAGAAGCTGTGACCACTCTATTCCCACAAAAGACTCGAAGACACGGTGGCAACCTAAGTGTGAGCCGGGACATGACGGATGGAGTCCCCGAAGCAGGCTACAGTCACTTGTCATGCGAGTGGAGTTTGAGTAACAACAAGTAGGAGGAACTTGAGTGTAACTCAGTACTGCAAGTACCTCAGATAAGCGCTAGAAAGGAGATGTTCAGAACAGGCACACGAAAGGGAGAGCTGGAAAGGTTAATTCCATCTGCCTGGGAGTTGGTTGAGCCCCTGATCTGGAGACCACAGTATTGAAGCGGGCACCTGTCTGTGCCAAGAATGTGAGTAAAAGAACTGGAACTGCACTCAGCTGTCTCATCACCTTCTTCCTGCGCCAACCCCCTCAGCACTGCTACATCTCTGTGCCTAACACTGCACCATCCACCTCAACACCTATTGCTACTGCCCTGGGGCTACAGCTCCACCTGTGGGGAGCTTCAACATCATTGCTGCACCACACCATCTGTCCCAGAGAAGCAACCCTGCAGCGCTGGTCAAACTGACCAGAAACCACAGGTGGCGTCACGAATCATCACAACAACTTTATCCCCATCACTCTACCCCTTTTACATTGACCGCCTGAAGCCACGGATCGGGTCCCTGCCACTGTGACATCTCCGATTGAAATCAACGGGCCAGGCACCGAGTACCCCACGGCCTCTGGGGGCGAGTCACATATCAGTTATGGATGCTAATAATTTTAGTAGCTGGCCCTCCAGGCACAGGTCATGTGGATGACTAATGCGTAATTTCTGTCCATCCTAGAAACAAACACCGCACCTTCTGTAAGCGGCAGCGCCTAAAGGGATTTTCCAGATGTAAATAAAGCGTAATCATTACATAATTATGTTTTCTGCACCTCTCTGATAATCGGCTTTGTATTTCAGCTCCTTGCCATTTTTAGACCTGCTTGTTGTAAAAGTAAAGAACATAAAGATTACCACATTGCAATACGGCATCTAAAAATTATCAATGCAGTTGCATTGTGGAACACAAATAAATGTGACTGTCAACTCGCATGCATGTTTTGGAAGCACAACTTTTCAACGTACAGCCAAAGTCACTGTGTTTTTCTCTGCACTTAATATATCAGGGTTTTCTCACCAACCATAAGAAGGAAGGGAAGCAATATTGGTGCTTATTCCTTCACAGCAGCACTTCTGGCCACACAACCGTTCCCTTTTAAAATCTTACTTTGTTAATGCAAATTCACTTTATATCTGAGCAGGTCTTGCGTGTCTCCCTTATACATTTGTAAGCAGGTTGTGGGATGCAGTGGTGGACAGGATGCAGGGTTAACAGATTTATTAACAGAGGTATACTCCACGCAGAGAAATAATTGGTTAAGCAGGGCGGTAAGGGAGGTGGTCTTAGCATGGTATGGGTGCAAGGTGAGGTATAAAGTAAAACAACTGTTCATGAAAGGGTTAATTTATCAGTCCGCCGGCTTCCTGACTGCAGAGCTGTAGGTTCCAACGGTAGCGCCCACGCAAGTGGCGCGTGATGTCTCCGGTGTCATCCTGAAGAAGTTGAGGGTCCGGTTCCCGGTAATGGTGGTGGGTCCTTGTTGTCCTAAGCGGGGTCCTTGATCCACGGTTTGTCATACGGAATGCAGAGCAGTCTGTGTTACCGCCGGAGCGTGACTCAGCTCGGCAACAGTAGGCGGGTGAGGAATTACACAGTTCTAACTGAGTCACCTGGTCTGTATTAGGCGGCACGCACACAGCAACCACCGGCCCGGAGCGTCTGCAACTTTCGGTCACGGGAGACAACAGGTATCTGGCAGATTGCTGTCCACAGTCAGTGTCCCTGGACACAGGGCATCTACAGCACAGGCCTGTGTTGTCACGATGACCAAGGGACGGAGCACCAACATTCCCCTGCTGCACGCTCTGTCTTCCCGCCAAGTCTCCCCTCCCTTTCCCGCACACAGTGCTTTTTATTAAAGACATGCCCCCTGCTGTTGAGTGCAAAGGTTGGTCTGGGTCGGAAAGCTTTTTCCCCGGGCAACAATGGTGACAGCCCCAACAGTTCCAGAACTGGCACAAGAGATGTACCCCCGGTCCGACCCATCTTCTTACACTGTGACAAAAAATACTAAGCCCCCATTGAAAAGTGCCATTTGGGGGGTTAAATAGTTACGCCTCCTGGGGTTTTTTTAACCTCTTCTTGAGGAACCGCAACTGTGGTAACAACACCTCTGTTGGCCATAACACCTACTGAAGAGAGGGGTAACCTCCTATGTGATTCAATCACCTGAATAAGGGACAACCATGGCTTCCTTACCATCAGCTGTCATAACCGTTGAAAAAAACAAAGTCCTTACACCACCAGACAAAATATCTATATCATTAAAAAGATGTTGGCAAACTGCTCCTGGATCTGGAATCTACAACTCCTCTTCTTCTTTATACAGCCATTGACAAAAGTTTTGAGACTGGCACACATTTTTGTTTTCACATTTTGCTGCCACTGTGTTTTTAGATGTCTTAGATGTTTCTATGGTTCCTGAAGTACAATCAGCATTTTTTTTAAATTTTTAATTAAAAAATGCAAAACATTTATGCAAAGACTCAATATTCACAATGTTGACCCTTATTTTTTTAAGACTTCTGCAATTCCCCTTGGCAGCTTGATATTTAGACCAAATCTGGAGTGATAGAAACACATAACTTTGCAGGTTGTACAGGAATTGGACTGCAGGGGATCTGGGAAATGGTTTTTTTGCTGACTGTTGGGACATCTGGGACATCTGTCCACAGCGGTCCCGCTGAAGGCGGCAGGGACCAAACAATGCAGCCTGTCGTGATGGAGCACACTGCTCACCCAGCTGCGCGCTGCTGCTGAGTCATGCCAAACTGCCTGCGGCTGCGCACTTTTCTTTTTAAGCTGCCCCTCTTACCCAAGTGGCAGGGAAGGCTGCAAGAGTCTATCCGGTACTAAGGCTTCCCTCCTCTGCACATGCGCGGTACTCACAGTCACTGAGCGCACAGCACTTCTCTCCACAGTGGTCCTGCTGAAGGCGGCAGGGACCAAACAACGCAGCCTGTCGTGGCGCCGGTACTCAGGGGATGAAGCACGCTGCTCACCTGGCTGCGTGCTGCTGCTGATTTACACCAAACTGCCTGCGGCTGCGCGCTTTTCTTTTTAAGCTGCCCCTCCTACCCGGGTCATGATGTAGGTCCGGCTCCTCATTCCTTCCCCCAGGCAACAAGAGAGGCAGCCTCAATGGTTCCGGACCCGGCTCGGTACAGGTACCCGCAACCCAGTCTTCCTCCTTACATATGTACAAAATAGACATTAAAAAAAGTCCCAAACAGCAAGAAGAATTTGGAGCAAATGGAAAGCCAGGTGAAAAATATTGAAAACTAGATAAAAAACAGGCGTAAAATTTTTACTGAATGGGGCCTGAGTCTTTGTATAAACTTCATGTGTTTGTCAATAAAAGTTTAAAAACTTAGGAAATGTTTATAATTGTACTTCTGCAATTGTAGTAATACCCAACTAAATGATCTAAAGACAGTGAATTGGCAAACTGGGTGAAAACCAAAATTTTTGTCAGTCTCAAAACTTTTGGCCACGATTGTAAAGCTAGCTAAGACTAAACTCTCCTCTAACCATTTTCTATGCAAGTAAGAATCTTCTTTTATTACCCCAGTGAAATCCGATTGGCAGTTTTAAATTGCATTCAAACTGATTTTTATTTTTTATTTTTTGATCCTAAAACTATATAAACAACCAACCACATCCATGTTGTTGCAATATTCCAAATTGATTACTGAATGTTGGGTCTGCTGAATTGAACAAGGTCTCAATAGGGCTAATTTATCCTTCACCCATGCTGAGAGAGTCCTCGGGTGGTGTCAAGGCAATTTGGAGAGTGGCGCAGAATGATTGTGGAACTGAGAAGGTGTCCAAACTGTGGGTTCATCCTCTGGTCAGCGAACAGGCCTCTAAGGGTCACTTCACCAAATGTATGGGGAGCCACACGCCACCCAGACACATTTTTCTCATTTTCTCGTATACACCTTATAATCTTTGATCACCTCTTGGAGGAGCTTCGCCCTGACCTTATGTTCCAAAATAAAAAATGAGGCATTGTATTTTGGCAGAGGAACCAGTATGGTTTGAATTAAATTCATTTTATTTATGATGGTTTCTGGTGGCCATTTTTGCTTGTTGATACATAAATGTTTATAGGATGGCTTGGCTCACATGATGCTATGGCCTTCCCATCTTATAAATTATATATTGTGGTTATCGGACACCATATAGTAGACATCAGTGCGCCTAGCAATATCTCCACTAACCCCCTAAAAAACAAGTAATGTTGTATCCATCATGTGACTTATCGATGATGTGAGTATTGCCCTAATCACAGAAGCCAGGAAGGACATGGGTTAACTGATTTGATTATATGCACCTGCCTAGCTTTTTCCTAGAAATAGGGCCTGTGTTCAATAGGTATTTGTCAGTCTGCTGGATGAAGCAGAGTAGAGTGTGCTGCTGGTGAGTGACCAGCCAAATTGTGAGCTGTAGCTGAAAGAGAGAAGTGTTAGGGTCTCTGTCAGGCCGTGCCGACATACTCACCCGGCCTCCGCTCCCATGCCGTCTCTGCATACTCACCCGGCCATCGCTCCCACGCCGCAGCCCCTCGCCGCCCGACAGCCACGGCGGTCACCTCTGACAGGCGCGCGGCTGACAGCGTCTCTGCATGCAATGCGCATGCGCCATAGGCTGCAGCCGCACCTCCCTTCTGCTGCTTGTGCTACGGCTGTGCCCTGACCCGGAAGCACCCCGTGACCAATGGCAGACCAGACGGGCATATCAGGCCGCTTCCCCCTGAGGGAGGCGCCTGATTGTTGTGTTTCCTAGCACACTGGGCCCCGCTTCGTGTGCACTCTGCAGTCTCACAGTCCCGTTCTCGTGTGCTTCCTGCAGCAGCCTCGCAGTCCTGCTATCCATGTCTCCTGCTGTACTATGTCCCACTCCAGTCCTGCCTCCGGTGTTCCTGTTCCATCCGGCTCCAGTCCCTCCGTCCTACTCCAGTCCTGCCTCCGGTGTTCCTGTTCCATACGGCTCCAGTCCCTCCATCCTACTCCAGTCCTGCCTCCGGTATTCCTGTTCCATCCTGCTCCAGTCCCTCCATCCTACTCCAGTCGTGCCTCCGGTGTTCCTGTTCCATCCTGCTCCAGTCCTTCCGTCCTACTCCAGTCCTGCCTCCGGTGTTCCTGTTCCATCCTGCTCCAGTCCTTCCGTTCTACTCCAGTCCTGCCTCCGGTGTTCCTGTTCCATCCTGCTCCAGTCCTTCCGTCCTACTCAAATCCTGTCTCCTGTGTTCCTGCTCCAGCCATCCCTCCACGTTCCAGTCTACAGTCTTACACCACTCCTGTCTCCTGTGTTCCAGCTCTGTCCTGTCATCTACACTTCAGTCCCGCACTCCTACTCCAGTCCATACTGAGCCGCCCCTCTCAGTACCGGCTACCGTGGTACTCGAACCCCCGGGCTTGCTCCTAACGGTCCCTGTATAGGGGTCGGTTCCACCTGGCAGCTCGCCTGGGGCCCCTTTGTGCCACGGCCCAGAGGGTCCAGTCCTGGAAGAGTCCAGCTCCAGACCAGCATGCTAACAGTCTCTCTCTGTATGGAGACTGCATGGGTCAGCTAGGAAAGCTGAGCAGTTTGTTGGAACTGCAGAGAACTGTGTGGAAGCTGCAGCCTGTTCAGTGTGAACTGTGCCTGGAGTTGAACACTTCTGTTTGGTGCTGGAAGCTGCTGCAGCGCAGGCTGAATGGCATACCATGACTGGTGGGAATGGACGTCTTCTGTGTTTTGATGTTTTCTTTGGGAGAAAGGACTGTAATCTTTTGGGTGAGCCCGCACTGACATATATGTGCTCTGCAAAATGAGCTGTTTATTTGCTTTGATACCTTTGTGCCCAGAAGATGCTGTTTTTGGTTTTCAATCCCTTGCAATTTTATAAAAGCAATAAAATTGCACATGTTTAGACCAAACCGCATTGCATGTGTGAATGCTCCCTACTGCCTACCTGACCTGAGAAAGTAAATCCCTACATCCTCTAGAGAAAATGTATATTTAATCCGTGATACATGAGTCGTATTGTTTATCCAACAGGTTTCTGGCAACTAGGACATTTTTTGCTGCCTTATATCTTGAGTTTCTGGTTGGGAAGTCCACCATTTTACTCATTGTGCAGTCCACGTGTCAAGTCGTCTGGAACAAACTCCACCAATTGGTGATTCTGAAGCTTACAACCCAAAACTGGGAACATACTGCATTGCTAGGGGTTTTGCAAAAAAAAACCTGCCATTTTCCCCACTGTATTGGTGACCTGGAGAGGAAACACAGCCATGTGAAGAAGCTGCCGAACTCAAGGTCCCAATAATACAATTTTAAGCAATACTTTTCTATTGTGCACTTGTCCTTGGTTGACTGCACCCACAAGTTTATAATTGTATATATCGAGGCCTATGGAAGATCTGGAGATGCAAGAATCTTTGGGAAATTAAAAGGGTGAGCCACCACCATGGGTCCTGCCTGGCTAAAGGGAATCAGCTCCAATTCTATTGGTTGCTGATTAGGCCAATGTGCTGTGCCCTTATCCACACAGAAGATTTGATCACCGTAGCCAAATATTTAATTACCACCTTTCAAGGCCCCTGAGCTTGGTGGAATGCGCCGTTGAGATCGTGTGCCAAATGGAGGGTACTGATGGGTGCGCTCCTAAAAAGTGAGCCTAATGTGAATGGCGAAATAAAAGCGTGTGTCATCCTCCACAATTACACCTGGATACATGATTCTCCCGTGTATGTGGAAGATGACAGAGAAGACGGCTCCCAATCCTGACACTGTCCGTCATGTTCCACAAAGTCGTCATTTGTGCAAATTGTTTGCTAATTATTTTGTAATGCTAGAGGCAAGACAGTTATGTTACTGCACATTTGTGATTTCCGTTTTCTGCATTGTGATATAAAACAATAGTTATCTTAACAAATGTGTTGTGTAAATGATTGTGTGTAAGCCGTGAAACATCCTGTCTAATAATTTGACACACAAAATGGTCAAAATTGCAACACGGTTTTTTTATTTTATGTACAAATATTTACGAGGACATATACCTAAGAGGGGGAAAAGATTAAGCAATTGGCTAACATTCCCCAAAAACATTACTACATGAAAAAAAGGGTAACATAATAAATAGGCACAACAAATGATAAGAGGAACTAGGAGATCTCACTCGAGGTACATGTGTGGGGGATCCTGGCATTTGGCCTGCAGGCTGAGGTGACCAATAGGTGAATAGGATGGGAAATAAGGTCCGGCTGGAGGAGCAATATGATAGGTATGGGCATAATGGGACTGAGGGTAAGGATGGACACCCTGATAGCAATACACAAATAGGGTGTGATGTAGTGAGGTACTATACCCATCAGGCTCAGCTTGGGACCCATCTCCAGCTTGGTAATGGTGAAATTGGGCAGAATGACCAAGTTGAGAGTGTGCAGGAGCAGGTGGTTGTTGGGAAGGCATGGAGGTTAGATTAACATGCTTATGATCGCTGGATGGTGAATGTTGCCACTGCTAAACAGTGAACATCTCCCTGGGGTCATTTGTTGGTGTTGCTGCATCCAGGACAATTTGGAAACCCGCCCAGGTCCGAATCCGATTGGGTCTTGGAACTTCCCTCAAATAAGGTGGCAAACTGCTGCAAAGACTCCTCCTTATCATCATTCACAGTATGAGACAGTCCAACATCCTACTATCAATCACGCCTACTCTGCTGGTGATGTTGTGGTCCTTCCGCTTCCAGCTCCATCTTTGCACACAAGAAGCTTTGGCTTGTTACTGCAGAGGCACCATTGTAGTAGTGCTTGCATCTATCTCCTCGGGATTAGCCACTTCAGCAGGTCCAGATGGTTCAGTGGGCTGCACAACATCAGGCTTTCTAACAGACTCCACATCGCGCATTTTGGTTTTTGACATGAAATTTTCATATAAAAATGTTGGTACAATACACATGTGTCAACATCCTTTTTACAATGAACCAACAAAATAGTGCAGTTATGGTTACAGCTCAATTATCAGAGCCAGAAAATTAAGCAGCTCGTAGTATAGGTGTTAGGCGTCAGGTTTCTGCGTCTGCTCTGCAGGAATCCAGAGCCTCACATTCTGCGGTGTCCTGCTGTCTATCTACTGCAGGGAAGATTACTTTGCAACAGACCATTCCAGAGACTAAGTTCCTCTGTGCTCCTACTGGGCATGCTCACGAGACGATCTCCCATTGGAGATCGGGAGTCATGTGCCCAGGTCCTGCTCCAGATCTCATTGGTCCATCTCGGAGATCTGGAAGGTCCCGCATGGCTATAAAAAGCGCGCATGACCGTCCGGCCATGCGCTAGTATAGAATTTTCAAGCTAAGTGTGTGAATGGTGACGGATGTACGACTCTGGTGACTGACTCATTTGAAACCCCTTCTCTCTGATATTACGCATGTGGATAGGGAATTAGTGCAGCAGTCAGCACCAGTCAGTGGCAAGCCTTAGGCCACTGTGCACGCCGCACCTCTACTCTAGCGTCCGACATTGCGCCTGCTTCCTAGCTTTGTCGAGAAGCGGCTGTGTCCTACACCGCGCTGCAGTTGCAGCCCTCCTTGGCATCCGCAGCAGTGACGCCGCACACACAATAGGTCTAGACAGACGCAACTCCTCTGCCTTGGGTCCTGCTCCTGTGACCAGATACTATGTGTGCATTTCCCTGTGGTCTGTGACACTAACAGGCTCAGCGTTTTTGTATGATTATGTTGCGGTGCCTCTGTGGGTGAACAGAGCCCGCTTTGAGCACTTCGGGTGAAGTTGAACCCGTGCGCATTAACATAGTAACATCGTAACATAGTTTTGAAGGCTGAAGTTCAGCCTATTTTTAGTGCAGCTGTTCTGCATTGTTGATCCTGGGGAAGGCAAAAAACCCACAGAGTAGAAGCCAATTTTCTCCATAGGGAAAAAAATTCCTTCCCCTAAGCTGGGTCAACCATCTACCTATAGTATTCTGTTATTCGTAACCTTCTATACTGTTACAAGAAAAGCATCCATTCCTTTCTTAAATTCATTCAGTGAGTTGGCCATCACCACTTCTTCAGGAAGAGAATTCCAGAGCCTCACTGCTCTTACCGTGAAGAACCCTCTTCTATGCTGGTGCAGAAATTGTCTTTCCTCCAAATGAAGAGAATGCCCCCTTGTTCTTGTCACAGTCCTTGGTACAAACAGTTCATTGGAGAGATCTCTGTATTGCCCTCTGATATACTTGTACATATATATTAGGTCTCTCCTAAGTCTTCTCTTTTCTAGAGTAAATAGACCTAATTTTGATAACCTTTCTGGGTATTGTAGTGAACCAACTCCATTTATCATTTTAGTAGCCCGCCTTTGAACCCTTTCAAGTTCAGTAATGTCTTTCTTGAGCACCGGCGTCCAAAATTGCACACAATACTCCAAGTGTGGTTTGACGAGTGATTTGTATAGAGGGAGAATTATGTTTTCATCTCGTGTCACCAGACCTCTTCTAATGCATCCCATGATCCTATTTGCTTTGGTGGCAGCTGCCTGACACTGGGCACTCCAATTTAGCTTCTTATTGACTATGATGCCTAAGTCTTTTTCCATGTCTGATTTCCCCAGCAGTTTCCCATTTAGTAAGTAATTGTAGCATCTGTTGCTCCTTCCCATGTGCATAACCTTACACTTATCTGTGTTTAACCTCATTTGCCATTTTTCAGCCCAATTCTCCAATTTACTCAAATTTGTCTGTAGTTGCAAACTGTCCTCCTTTGTGTTAACTACCTTACATAGTTTTGTATCATCGGCAAATACTGATATTTTACTGTGTAAGGCTACTTTCACACATCAGTTTTTTGCCGTCAGGCAGGATCCGGCTTTTTTTAGAAAAAACGGATCCGGCATAAATTTTGGAGAACTGTAGAAACGGATCCGTTTTTTTGCTGGATCCGTCTCTGTTCCTGGCGGCTGGCCAATTGGATCTGAGCATGCGCAGACTTAAAAAAACCGGATCCGGTTGCTGGATCCGTCTTTTTCTGGATCCGGCGCATTCCGGCGCCCATAGACTTTCATTGTAGCAAAAAGCTGGAAGCGCCGGATCCGGCGCTTCCGGCTTTTTCGCCGGAGACAAAAAACGTTACAGTAGACGTTTTTTCAAGACGCCGGAATGAGACAAGTTGCCGGATCCGGCAAAAAACGGATGAAACGCAATGCCATCCGGCGCGATCCGGCGCTAATGCAAGTCAATGGGGAAAAAACGGATCCGGCATTGCATTTTGCCGGATCCGTTTTTTCCAAAAAAAGCCGGATCGCGCCTGAAGGCAAAAAACTGATGTGTGAAAGAGGCCTAAGCCATCCACTATATCATTAATAAATATATTAAATAGTAGGGGGCCCAATACAGAACCCTGTGGTACCCCACTAGTAACCCTGGCCCAATCTGAGTATGCCCCATTAGTAACCACTCTTTGTTTTCTATCACTAAGCCAGCTACCTACCCATCTACACACATTTTCCCGTAGCCCAAGCTTTCTCATCTTACTTGCCAATCTTTTATGTGGGACAGTGTCAAATGCTTTAGAGAAGTCGAGATAAATGACATCCAATGATTCTCCTTGGTCCATTTGAGAGCTTACATCCTCATAGAAGCTGATTAGGTTAGTTTGACAGGAGCGATCCTTCATAAATCCATGTTGATATGGAGTTAAACATTTATTAACTTTGAGATATTCCATAATGGTATCCCTTAGAAACCCTTCAAAAGTTTTACCCACAACAGACGTTAAGCTTACGGCCTATTGTTTCCAGGTTCCCTTTTACACCCCTTTTTGAATATTGGTACCACATTTGCTTGCCGCCAATCAAAAGGAACAGACCCTGTTTCTATTGAGTCTTTAAATATAAGAAATAGAGGCCTGTCTATCAAATTACTTAACTCCCTTAATACCCGAGGGTGAATGCCATCAGGGCATGGTGATTTGTCAATTTTAATCTTACTAAGGCGGTTCTGCACTTCTTCCTGAGTTAGGCAGGTAATACTTAATGGGGAGTTTACATTATCACTCTGCATTTCCCCTGGCAAATCCTTTTCCTGTGTGAACACTGTTGAGAAAAAAGTATTTCAAACATTTGCTTTTCCCACATCGCTCTCTATGATTTCACCCTCTTTAAAGGGCCGACACCATCAATTTTAATCTTTTTACTAGAGTTGAGCGAAACAGGTCGAAAAATTTCAAAAGTCGCCGACTTTTGGCAAAGTCGGGTTTCATGAAACGAAACCCGACCCTAGGATGAGGTCGGCCACGAGGTCGGCGACTTACGCGCCAAAGTCGCGTTTCAAAAGTTTGTTTTGCGCTCTTTTTCAGCCAATCAGGATCCACGGACACTGTGGGCAATGTGATGACATAGGCATGGGTCACCACCATCTTTCAGAAGGGCATGCAAGTGATTGGCTTGCTTTGGTGGGCGTCACAGGGGGTATAAAAGGGCGAGCACGCCGACCGCCATCTTACTTCTGCCGATCTTAGCATAGGGAGAGGTTGCTGCTGATTCTGTAGGGAGAGTGTTAGGCAGGGAAGAAGAAAAAAAAACTGCTTCTGCTGCTAGCGATTGTGCCTGTACAACACACCAGTTACTGTGTGTGCAGTGCAAGGGGAGGCTATATTGTGGTGTATCAGTGGTGTTGGTTGTTGGGCTGCCTTCTAAGGCTTCCTGACAGCTACATTGCTGTTTACCCACTGCTCTGCAAACTGCTTTTTTAAAAGCAATCCCAATTTTTTTTTTTTGTCCTGCTGAGGTACTGAGCGTGCATGTTTTCACACCATACAGCAGTGTACGCTCCTCACACAGTACCGTGTAACGGCTGTTATCACAGCCACAGTGAAGCTATCTGTGTCACTCTGTGAGAATAAGTCGAGGACATGTTCCGTTCTTACAGACCTGCACTCTAGGGAGATTCCTACTCTGCCCAATTCTACATACACCTTGTAGTTTGTGATACACTAGCCAATTTCTGCCTGTGACATAGCGCTGTGATATTCAGTGGGCCTCACACAATCCAAAAGTGTCCAGTGTCCACAAGTGTCTGCAGAAATTCAAAATCTCCCTTATCCTCTAGTCACTTTGGTCACAGCTGTGCCATCGAGCCTGTGACATAGCGCTCAGATATTCAGTGGGCCTCACACAATCCAAAAGTGTCCAGTGTCTGCAGAAATTCAAAATCTCACTTATCCTCTGGTCACTTTGGTCACAGCTGTGCCATCGAGCCTGTGACATAGCGCTCAGATATTCAGTGGGCCTCACACAATCCAAAAGTGTCCAGTGTCCACAAGTGTCTGCAGAAATTCAAAATCTCACTTATCCTCTAGTCACTTTGGTCACAGCTGTGCCATCGAGCCTGTGACATAGCGCTCAGATATTCAGTGGGCCTCACACAATCCAAAAGTGTCCAGTGTCCACAAGTGTCTGCAGAAATTCAAAATCTCACTTATCCTCTAGTCACTTTGGTCACAGCTGTGCCATCGAGCCTGTGACATAGCGCTCAGATATTCAGTGGGCCTCACACAATCCAAAAGTGTCCAGTGTCCACAAGTGTCTGCAGAAATTCAAAATCTCACTTATCCTCTAGTCACTTTGGTCACAGCTGTGCCATCGAGCCTGTGACATAGCGCTCAGATATTCAGTGGGCCTCACACAATCCAAAAGTGTCCAGTGTCAACAAGTGTCTGCAGAATTTCAAAATCACACTTATCCTCTAGTCACTTTGGTCACAGCTGTGCCATCGAGCCTGTGACATAGCGCTCAGATATTCAGTGGGCCTCGCACAATCCAAAAGTGTCCAGTGTCCACTAGTGTGAGCAGAAATTCAAAATCTCACTTATCCTCTAGTCACTTTGGTCACAGCTGTGCCATCGAGCCTGTGACATAGCGCTCAGATATTCAGTGGGCCTCACACAATCCAAAAGTGTCCAGTGTCCACAAGTGTCTGCAGAAATTCAAAATCTCACTTATCCTCTAGTCACTTTGGTCACAGCTGTGCCATCGAGCCTGTGACATAGCGCTCAGATATTCAGTGGGCCTCACACAATCCAAAAGTGTCCAGTGTCCACAAGTGTCTGCAGAAATTCAAAATCTCACTTATCCTCTAGTCACTTTGGTCACAGCTGTGCCATCGAGCCTGTGACATAGCGCTCAGATATTCAGTGGGCCTCACACAATCCAAAAGTGTCCAGTGTCCACAAGTGTGTGCAGAAATTCAAAATCTCACTTATCCTCTAGTCACTTTGGTCACAGCTGTGCCATCGAGCCTGTGACATAGCGCTCAGATATTCAGTGGGCCTCACACAATCCAAAAGTGTCCAGTGTCAACAAGTGTCTGCAGAATTTCAAAATCACACTTATCCTCTAGTCACTTTGGTCACAGCAGTGCCATCGAGCCTGTGACATAGCGCTCAGATATTCAGTGGGGCTCACACAATCCAAAAGTGTCCACTAGTGTGAGCAGAAATTCAAAATCTCACTTATCCTCTAGTCACTTTGGTCACAGCTGTGCCATCGAGCCTGTGACATAGCGCTCAGATATTCAGTGGGCCTCACACAATCCAAAAGTGTCCAGTGTCCACTAGTGTGAGCAGAAATTCAAAATCTCCCCTGTCCTATAGACACCTTGTACCTTGTTTTACATTACTATATAGTTTGTTGGATTTTGTCTACATTTCTACCAAAAATGAGGAAGGCTGGTGGAAGAGGCCGTGGAATTGGGCGGGGGTTGGCAGCTGGTAATGATGGTGTTGGTGGTGGATCTGATGGTAGTGGCAAGAGCAAAATAGGACCGAATGCAGGAGGTGTTGAGCCTGCGTCATCGTCTGGCTCCATAAGGCTTCGAAGGATTAGTTTTCTAGGAGTTGGCAAACCGCTTTTAAAGCCAGAGCATCAGGAAAAAGTTTTGTCTTACATTGCTGACTCAGCCTCGAGCTCTATCGCCTCCTCTTCTTCAGTTGTAAAAAGTAAAAGCACTGAGTCGTCATTGGAGGCTCATGTTCATGAACCACACCTTTCCTTGTGTCCTTCACCCCAACCAAGATTGAAGGATGACGCAGGCCATACTACTGATTACTCCATGGAGCTGTTTTCACATACCATGCCTGGATTATCAAGTCAAATGGTGAATTACCCAGGCCAAGATGAATCTGACATGGAGTGCACTGATGCACAGCCGCTGATGGATGATTCTGCTGGTACATTCACTCAGAGTACTACATTGTCCTCGCAGTGTACAGAGCCAGATTCTGACCCTGATGAGACTCAGGTGCCCCTTCCCGCACACTATACCACCATACACGGTGACACAGAGGAAGGTGCACATGACATTGAAGAGGAAGTGATGGATGACCCAGTTGTTGACCCAGATTGGCATCCATTGGGGGAAGAGGGTGCTGCTTCCAATAGCTCAGATGAGGAGCATCCACAGCAGACATCGACATCGCAACAGCTGTTATCTGGCAGGCCCGGAGCACTCCAAAGACAGGTTCCAAAAATCAAAAGAGTTGCTGGACAGCTTGTCCAGAGGGTCAAAAGATCACAGCGTGCTAGGCCGCAAAATGTCTGCCAAAGTAGGAAGAGTGCAGTGTGGCACTTTTTTGAACAAAATCCTCATGGTCAGGCCAAGGTTATCTGTAAGAAGTGCGCAAAGACCTTTAGCCGAGGGAAAAATCTTAAAAATTTGAATACCAGTTGCATGCTTAGACATTTAACCACCATGCACTTGCAAGCGTGGACACAACACCAAACCTCAAGTGCCACATGTGCAACTGATCACAAAGAAGGTAGTCAGCAACGCTACATTGTTTCCCCCACTGTAAGCCCACCGGTTAGCACAGCAGCAAATGTTGAGGTGTCGTTGCAAGGCCACAGCAGTAAGGGAATCCCACTGTTATATCAAAGAAAAACTGATTCTAGGCCATCAGAAAGAACACCAACTCCATCACCATCATCAACCCTCTCTCAGTCCGCCCTGTCCACCGCTACTTCCACCATATGCAGCTCTCAAGTCCAGCTCACCCTCCCAGACACTATGAGTAGGTCAAGAAAGTACTCAGTCTCTCATCCGCGTACACTGGGTTTGAACGCCCACATTGCCAAACTAAGCTCGTTTGAGATGATGCCCTTTCGGTTGGTGGAAAGCGCAGCTTTCCGCGAACTCATGGCCTATGCAGTACCACGCTATGACCTACCCAGTCGCCACTTCTTCTCTCGCAAAGCTATCCCAGCCCTCCACCATCATGTGAAAGACCGCATTGTCCATGCACTCAAGCAGTCAGTGAGCGGAAAGGTGCACCTCACAACTGATGCATGGTCCAGTCGGCATGGCCAGGGCCGTTACGTGTCCATCACTGCGCACTGGGTTAATGTGGTGGATGCAGGGTCCACAGGGGACAGCGGTGGTGGGACAGTGCTGCCTAGCCCACGGTATAGGAAACAGTTGGCTGTAGGCGTTCGACCCTCCTCCTCCTCCTCCTCCAGAAGCGAAAGCTCGTCCACAGAGCGCAGTCGAACGAGCACTCCATCTGCAGCTGCCACTGTTGCACACGAGGTGTCCCCCTATCGAGCAGCTAGTGGAAAGCGTCAGCAGGCTGTGTTGCAGATGATGTGTTTGGGCGACAGACACACCGCCGAGGTGCTGGCCGAGTACTTGAAGCGACAAACTGAGTCATGGCTGGGCAGTGTACATCTTGAGGCAGGCAAGGTAGTTAGTGATAACGGCCGTAATTTTGTTGCAGCCATAGCCCTTTCAAAACTCAGCCACATACCTTGCTTGGCTCACACCTTGAACCTGGTGGTGCAGTGCTTCCTCAAAAATTATCCGGAGTTAACAGCCCTGCTCCAGAAGGTGCGAAGACTGTGTGCGAACATCCGCCGGTCGCCTGCATACACTCCGTTCGTATGCAGAAGCTGCAGCGATTGCTCCACCTTCCCAACCACCGCCTCATTATCGACATTGCAACAAGGTGGAACTCCACCCTGCACATGGTGGAGCGGCTGTGCGAGCAGAGGCAGGCCATAATGCATTTGTGGGAGGATACACGGCCAGGCACTTTGAGAGCAGACATGGAGTTGATAGGTGTGCAGTGGTCGAAGCTGAAAGACCTCTGTAAAGTCCTTCAGTGTTTTGAGGAATGCACACGGCTGGTAAGTGCAGACGACGCCATCCTAAGCATGAGCATCCCACTTATGCGTCTGCTCATGCAAACTTTGACGCACCTTAAGGAGCAGGCGTCTGCAGCCAATGTTGATGAGGAGGAAGAGGAGGAGGGAATCCTTGATGACATTCAGCCATTGTCTGCTCAGGGACCTCTCCTGGACGAGGTGGAGGAAGAAGAGGAAGAGGAGGAGGAGGATGATGGGGATGATTACTTAGGGGAGGAGGATGCATCTCGTGGGGCAAGTGAAAATGTTGGCGTGGCAAGGTCTGGTACAGGGTTTGTGCGTGACTGGAGGGATGTGGATTTGCCAGAAAGTGCTCCTCCAACCAGCACTCGCAGTGCATCATTGACACCGGGAACACTGGCCCACATGTCAGATTATGCCTTGCAGATCCTAAAAAGGGACCCCCGCATTGCCAAAATGATGAACGATGACGACTACTGGTTGGCCAGCATCCTGGATCCACGCTATAAAGGCAAATTGCAAAACATCATGCCACAGGAGAACCTTGACTTAATATTGGCTAATAAACAAGCAACTCTGGTAAATTGGTTGCTTGAGGCATTCCAGCACACAGCAGCGGTGATGGTTCTCACACGAGCCGTACGGGCCGGGGTCAGCTTGGCAGAGGTGTTCATGGTGCACACAGCAGAAGTGGCGTTGGAGACAGGGGTTTCATGACAATGTTGTGGACTGATTTTTCAAGTACCGCTCACACAACTGGTAATACTGCATCGATGGAAAGTGACAGGAGACAGCAGTTGTCAACTATGGTTACAAACTACTTTTCCTCCCATATCGATGTTCTCCCACACAGGTCATTCCCCTTTGACTATTGGGCCGCTAAACTGGACACCTGGCCTGAATTGGCACAATATGCCTTACAGGAGCTCGCTTGCCCAGCTGCAAGTGTGCTATCGGAAAGAGTCTTCAGTGCAGCTGGATCAATCCTGACAGAAAAAAGGACACGTCTGTCAACCCAAAATGTGGATGATCTAACCTTCATTAAAATGAACCACGCATGGGTTTCCAAGGATTTTGTCCCACCTTCCCCTGATGACACATAGGGTGACAGAAAAATGGCTTGGTTTGGTCCACCTCTTCCTGGGACTTGACCTATTTCACCTTTTGCATCAGCTGAATGTCCAACATCAACATATGCCACTTTCTAAAACTCCCTAACTGTGCTGCCTCCCCCCTCATGGCCGGGGTCATCACCTAGCGCACGACACCGTGCGAGTGCCGTTGCCCTGGACAGGTGGGTAGGCCGACTCTTGGGCGCGGGCACTGGCACAGGGTCCCTCATAGTGCAATCAAGTGTCTCTGACCGTGGTGGTGCACACCCGCCGTCAGACACACCGCTGTACTATAAGGGGCCCAGTGCCAGTACCGACGCCCACGAGTGGGCCCCCCTTGCTTGGGCAGGGCCCCAGCATTTGCAATCTTAACTTCTCCCTGCTCCTCCGCTGTGTAGTCTGGGCCGTCAAATCCATACTGTGCCTGACACCGTTTGAGCCTGCCTCCTGATGTATAGACATATATTTTGAATGTGTACGCTATCCATACATGTTATCTGGGGATACGGTACCCTTTCTCACCTTTGTGCAATCACGTGCAATCCATACTGGGCCTAACACCGTCTGAGCCTGCCTCCTGATGTATAGACATATATTTTGAATGTGTACACTATCCATACATGTTATCTGGGGATACGGTACCCTTTCTCACCTTTGTGCAATCACGTGCAATCCATACTGGGCCTAACACCGTCTGAGCCTGCCTCCTGATGTATAGACATATATTTTGAATGTGTACGCTATCCATACATGTTATCTGGGGATACGGTACCCTTTCTCACCTTTGTGCAATCACGTGCAATCCATACTGGGCCTAACATCGTCTGAACCTGCCTCCTGATGTATAGACATATATTTTGAATGTGTACGCTATCCATACATGTTATCTGGGGATACGGTACCCTTTCTATCCTTTGTGCAATCACGTGCAATCCATACTGGGCCTAACACCGTCTGAGCCTGCCTGCTGATGTATAGACATATATTTTGAATGTGTACGCTATCCATACATGTTATCTGGGGATACGGTACCCTTTCTAACCTTTGTGCAATCACGTGCAATCCATACTGGGCCTAACACCGTCTGAGCCTGCCTCCTGATGTATAGACATATATTTTGAATGTGTACGCTATCCATACATGTTATCTGGGGATACGGTACCCTTTCTAACCTTTGTGCAATCACGTGCAATCCATACTGGGCCTAACACCGTCTGAGCCTGCCTCCTGATGTATAGACATATTTTGAATGTGTACGCTATCCATACATGTTATCTGGGGATACGGTACCCTTTCTCACCTTTGTGCAATCACGTGTAATCCATACTGGGCGTGAGAACGGCTGGCGAGCTGTTAAGCAAGCTACAGCACCTGTGGTTTGCATACGTAAGTTTTTCATTTTTTCAGGAATGACGGTTAGGCCTAATTCCGGAACTGCGGTTGACCTGCACTTACTGGGAAATCATTGTTCGCGGGTAATAATTGTAATCAGTGATCCCCATCACTAACGTTGTTCAGCGGGTTATCTGCACCTGTAAGCGACAAACGCTGGCCTTTTCAGTGTAGCGCACATGCAGCCACGGACATGTAAGGGCATGACACACCAGTTATTGGCCAATCTCATGTGCCAAAGCCTCACGTGTCTCTCTAGTAAGCCGGACTCGGACCGCGGGGCATGACGGAGTCTCGTTCGTTAACGGAATTAAGCTTGCAATGCGTGCATCTGTTCTGTAGCTGGCATGGTTGAGGTTTCCCAGGTGGAGTCGAATTTAACCGTAGGCTCCACTCCTGGTGGTACCCTTCTGGACATTCCTTTAAGGTTCAGCTTTGCAACCATACTGCCCACGTAAAACAAACACTTTGCCTTTATGAACGCTGTTTGGAGGGTCATGACTCGTGGGAATAACGCCGCCCAATCAGTTAACCTGCTAGAGAGATCGTTCGTTGCTCCCAAGCATGACATCACACTCCCTAGGAAGAAGGTAATGCCACTGTGGCGACCGTACTCCTGGGGGCGACACAAGTGCACTGATGCCCAGCCACTGCTCGATGAATCTGCTGGTACATTGACCCAGACAACTACATTCCCCTCGCATGCTACACGGCCTGAATCTGACCCTGATGAAACTCAGGTTACCCTTCCCATATACAGTTCCATCTTACACGGTGACAAAGAGGAAGCTGCAGATGAAAGTGCAGGTTCAGACACACCACCGTACTATCAGGGGCCCTGTGCCAGTGCCGTCGCCAACGAGTGGGCCCCCCCTGCTTGCTCAGGATCACAGCACTTGCAAAGTTGAAATACTGTGCAGTGAGATGGAAGATGGGGACGACGAGGAGTCCAGACAAGTACAGGGATTCCCTAGCGAGGAGACTTATTTGATTATTTTCAATGTTGGGACAGCAATTTTTGGGGAGCACTATACTCTGGAGAATGATAGATGGGGCCCACCATACACTGGAACATTCCAAAGGTGGACATCAGACACTGGAGCAGCATTTACAGGGCCCATTATACACTAGAGCATTAGAAATGGGGCCCATTATGTTTGGAGCATTATTTGGGCCCATAAGACAGTGGAGCTTCATCCATGGGGACCAACATATACTGTAGCATTATGTGGAGCTCATCATATACTGTCTCAAACATTATATGGGACCAATGATTCTGTATGGAGAAATAGATGGGCCTCGTCATGAGATGTAAAAAGTGAAGTATTTTTCATTGTACTATACCGCTATTTCTATGCCGTATCGGAGCATGATGAGTTGTGGTATGTGTTAAAGGGGCGCTCTTTCGCCCAGGGCACATGAAAACCTGGAGCCAGCCCCCCCCCCCACAACTGTAGCCAAATAACCCCCATTTTTCAGTGCGTAACTTGTATTATGAAGTTAATTAAGGTTGACAAGCTTAAGTAAGAAGAATTGATGCTTTTGGCATTCAAATGGGCACTGTTGGTGTGTTTCCTGTCCTCCTCTCACTGCCGACTTTTATTCCCCATTGACTTACATTGGGTTTCGTGTTTCGGGACGACCCCGACTTTTCCCTATAATCGGACGATCTTGCTCGACCCGACTTTTGGAAAAGTCGGGTTTCACGAAACGAAACGCGACCCTAAAAAACCAAAAGTCGCTCAACTCTACTTTTTACTGTTTATATAATTAAAGAATAGTTTGGGGTTTGTTTTACTTTCCTTAGCAATGAGTCTCTCAGTTTCCACTTTTGCTTAATGTATTTGTTTTTTACACATTTTATTTTTTTCTCTATAACTTTTTAATGCTTCTTCATTGCCTTCTTGTTTTAGCTTTTAAAATGCCTTGTTCTTTATTGCCCTTTTTACATCCTTATTTAGCCACATTGGTGTTCTCCTGTTCCTAGCCCTTTTATTTCTGTACGGTATGGCTAGCTCGCAGTGGGTGTGTAAAACTGATTTAAATATTTCCCATTTTTTTCTGTGCTCCTATTTTTGAGGACATGTCCCAATCAATTCGGTGAAGGTCCTCTCTAAGCTGATCAAACTTTGCTTTCCTGAAATTCAGCGTTTTTGTAACCCCTTCCAGGGCACCTTACTGAAGGGCAAGTGGAATTGTATTATATTGTGGTCACTGTTCCCTAGGTGCCCATCGACTCGTACTTCTGTTATTCTATCTGGCCTGTTGCTTAAAATTAAGTCCAGAAGGGCTGTCCCTCTAGTTGGCCCTGCACAAGTTATGACAGATAATTATCCTTGGTCACTGACAGAAATCGGTTTCCTTTCTGAGATACGCAGGTTTCAGTTTCCCAGTCTATGTCGGGGTAGTTGAAGTCCCCCATAATAATCTCCTCATTGTGATTTGCTGCTTTGTCTATTTGTTTCAATAATACATTTTCAGTGGTTTCTGTTATATTTGGTAGCTTATAACAAACCCCTATGAGGATTTTATTACTTTTCCCTCCTTGTATCTCCACCCATAGAGACTCCACCTCATAATTTCCCTCTTGTATATCTTCTCTTAGTGTGGGCTTTAAAGTAGACTTTATATATAGACAGACTCCATTATACCGCCATATTGCTCGTCTGTCATTACCTAGCAGTGGTGTAACATCTACTGCACAGTGGACCCCGAGCGGCGAACGCACTTTATTATTTATTTTTATTTAGTGCGTTCCGCCGTTCCTAACAATAGGTAGGGCCTCTTTTAGGTGCTGCAGTATCACGCTTCGTTTCCTGCATACTTTCCCTTCTATACTGGTACTGGCAGCTTCACCCCCATCTTGTGACATCATCCACTGCAAAGTAATGATGACATACTGAATATATGACCAGAAATTAAATAGGAAAATATTTTATCCATGAATGTTTTCAATGGGGAATTTTCATGTGGTTTTATCAATATAGCAATGCCAAGAGACATCACATAATGTTTGATTTATTATACATTGATGTTACATTGCCTTATTTTGTGGTTGCTAACATCAAGTTGAAAGATGAACAAATATTATGTTCCTCCTGAAGTTGGTGCATGACCCCCAAGGACACTTGTCCACAGGGCCGACGTTGGGGGCAGGCAGACCAGGCAGCTGCCTAGGGCCCCCACTCCTCCAGGGGGCCCCCAGTTGAGCCAGTGGCGTGCTGCTAATAGTGGCACACCACACAGCCGCTGAGGGGCCCAGCACTGCCCCATTGCTGATTCAACTTATCGGCATCATAGATGCTCTCTCTCTCATCACTCTCCCTCTGCTGGTGACTCAACCGGCGTGCGATGACATCATTTCATTGTGCGCCACACTCTGCCAGCAGTGGAGCCAATGAGACCGGAGCAGCAGAGCCTGGAGCAACTTAATGAACAAGGAGGAGAGGTGAGTATTGTGCGAGTGTGTGTATGCATTATTGTGTGTGTGTTCGTGTCTGCACTATACTGTGTGTTGGGAGGGAGCTGCACTGTACTGTGTGTTGGGGAGGGAGCTGCACTGTACTATGTGTTGTGGGAGCTGCACTGCACTGTTAGGAGGAGCTGCACTGTACTATGTGTTGGGTGGGAGCTGCATTGTACTGTGTGTTGGGGGAGCTGCATTGTACTATGTGCTGGGGAGAGCTGCACTATACTGTGTGCTGGGAGGGAGTTGCACTGTACTGTGTTGGGGTGCTGCACTGTACTGTGTGGGGGGAGCAGCACTATACTATGTGTTTGGACAGAGCTGCACTGTACTGTGTGTTGGGGGAACTGCACTGTACTGTGTGTTGGGGGAGATGCACTGTACTGTGTGTTCGAGTGGAGCTGCACTGTACTGTGTGTTTGAGTAGAGCTGCACTATACTATGTTTTTGGGAGGGAGCTGCACTATGTATGTGGAGGGGGGCTGCATTATACTGTGTGTGGGGGAGATGCACTATACTGTGTGTGGGAGGGCTACAATATACTGTGTGTGTAGCTGCAGTATACTCTGAGGGGAGCTTCAGTATGCTCTGAGAGAGTGTGCAGTATACTATGAGAGGAGCTGCAGTATACTCTGAGGGGCAGTACAGTATACTCTGAGGGGGGTTGCAGTATACTCTGGGGGGACTGCAGTATTCTCTATGAAGGGGGCTGCTGTATACTCCCCGGGGAGGCCTGCAGTATACTCTATGAGGGGAGTTGCAGTAGGGGAGTTGCAGTATACCCTGAGAGTGGCTGCATTATACTTTGAGGGCACTGCCTTATACTGTGTGTGTGTGTGGGGCTGCAGTATACTCTGTGGGTGGGCTGCAGTATACTGTGAGGGGGGTTGCATTATACTCTCATTATACTGTATCAAGGACTATCTGTCCCCATCATTCTTCCTCAGTCGATGTAAAGAAACTTGGGAACAAGTGTCTAGCAACTTCAATGCCATCGATCATGCTCATTTAACGACCTGAACTCTGCACCTGTAAGTACAGCCCAAATGTTTGTGTGGAATATGTGAGCTTTTGGGGCCCCACGTTAAACATTTGCCCAGGGCCCACCATCTCTAAAAACCGGCCCTGCTTGTCCAGTATATACAGGCAGATTCACTCTCTTCTTTACCCAGAAAAATTGCTGTACCTTGTAAGACTGTTGACTGTACTGAAATTTGGAATTTACAAAATTTGATTCATGAGGAGTGAGAGTTAACCTTAGCAACAAGAAACATCCTCGTGCTGATTGGTATTTTGCCGACTTGTAGCCCTTTCGGTCGTCTCCACCTGTTGTGAATTCTCTTACTTCTGGGTCGGGGCTCCCTCTGGTGGTTACTGTGCATAGTGGAGCTGGCTGGATTGACAGAGGTCTGCCACCTGATGATGATGCTTGAAGATCTGGGGTTACTGATTGGAGTATTTAAGTCAGCAGGCTTCCTTCAATCCTTGCTGGTGATTAGTTCTCCTAGTGCATTCTGAAGTCTGATGTCTCCAGCCTGATCCTGCATTTTTCAGTTAAGTTGTTCATTTGCTAATCCTTTGCATCTGATCTGGTTTTGCCTCTTTCTGCTTGTTGTGAGGGTTCAGTGTGCTCCCTGCTGGGGCAGTGCTGGACCCCACTCCATATGTTACAGCTTGTCAGTGTGTTCAGTCCCGTTATATTAGTCTCTTTTGCTTTGCTGCCAATTCATACCAGAATGCTGATCTAGTGGGGGTGAGGTCGTGAGACCTCAGTGTTTTTTTGTACATAAGTCGTGTTGGATTTTTTAGGGTTTTGGCGTGATTGCAGACAGTTTCTTTCCTATCCTATCTAGTCAGTTCGGGCCCCATAATTTACATAGTAACATAGTAATTAAGGTTGAAGGGAGACTTTAAGTCCATCTAGTTCAACCCATCCTATCCTAACTTGCCCTAACATGTTGATCCAGAGGAAGGCAAAAAAAACCCATGTGGCAAACAGTAAGCTTCACATTGGGGAAAAAAATTCCTTCCCGACTCCACATACGGCAATCAGACTAGCTCCCTGGATCAACGCAACACTAAGGAAACTAGTGTATATACCCTGTAATATTATACTTTTCAAGAAAGGCATCCAGTCCCTTCTTAAATTTTAGTAGGGAATCACTCATTACAACATCATATGGCAGAGAGTTCCATAGTCTCACTGCTCTTATAATAAAGAATCCACGTCTGTTAGTATGCTTAAACCTTCTTTCCTCCAGACGTAGAGGATGCCCCCTTGTCCCAGTCACAGGTCTAAGAGTAAAAAGATCATTAGATAGGTCTTGGTATTGTCCCCTCATATATTTATACATTGTAATAAGATCACCCCTAAGCCTTCGATTCTCCAAACTAAATAACCCCAAGTGTAATAACCTGTCTTGGTATTGCAGACCCCCAGTTCCCTAATAACCTTGGTCGCTCTTCTCTGCACCCGCTCCAGTTCAGCTATGTCTTTGTTATACACCGGAGACCAGAACTGTACACAGTATTCTAAGTGTGGTCGCACTAGTGACTTATTGTCATGTCGGACGCTGTTCACACCACAGCGTCCGGCAGGCAGAGGTAGTTCCACCTCCATCCACTATAGCCTCAGTGGCGCCGGCTTGATCTTCAGGCTCTCGGGGGTTAATCTTGCTGGAGACCAGGTTGGATGTTTAGTAACGCCCATGGTCTTTAAATAGTCATGCTGGCCTATGGGCGTCACCGATTATAGCTTGTGTTTCGTACCAAGTGGTTCCGGTCTGGAGTGGAGGTGTTGAAAAGAGAGAGATTCGTATCTGGTGGCGTATGATCCATTGTTATCCTTTCTCCTTCCCATATTTGTGTTTAGTTGTGCCCTGTTCACATTACTGTATATTCCCGTGTGCGTGCGGCGCAGTGCAGTTTAAGTTCTCCCTGTCTGTCATAATTTGTGTGGGGGCTTTGGTGGTGTGTCTCCTCACTGGGTGGAGGGTGGAGGGTTAAGTGCAGGGCTGAGCAGGAGATAAGGAAAGGTTGGAGGCTCAGGCATTTGCACCATCAGCAAAAACCCTGGGTTGATGGTCAGACAGGGTTTCCCCTAGTTAAAGGGACATCACAGGGGCCCCGGGTATTTCAGCCTTAGTTGAACTAAGCCCCGCGTGACACTTATATAGAGGTAACATTATGTTCTCCTCCTGAGCATCTATGCCTCTTTTAACCCCTTCACCCCCAAGGGTGGTTTGCACGTTCATGACCGGGCCAATTTTTACAATTCTGACCACTGTACCTTTATGATGTCATAACTCTGGAACGCTTCCATGGATCCCGGTGATTCCGACATTATTTTCTCGTGACATATTGTACTTCATGTTAGTGGTAAAATTTCATTCAAACAACTTATTTGTGAAAAAAACGGAAATTTGGCAAAAATTTTGAAAATTTCGCAATTTTCCAACTTTGAATTTTTATACCCTTAAATCACAGAGATACGGCACACAAAAAACTTGATAACTAACATTTTCCACATGTTTACTTTACATCAGCACAATTTTGGAACCAAAATTTTTTTTTGTTAGGAAGTTATAAGGGTTAAAAGTTGACCAGCGATTTCTCATTTTTACAGCACCATTTTATTTTTAGGACCACATCACATTTGAAGCCACTTTCAGGGGTCTATATGATAGAAAATACCCAAAAGTGACACCATTCTAAAAACTGCACCCCTTAAGGTGCTCAAAACCACATTCAAGAAGTTTATTAACCCTTTAGGTGCATCACAGGAATTTTTTTGAATATTTAAAAATAAATGAACATCTAACTTTTTTTCACAAAAAAAATAATTCAGGTTCAATTTTTTTTATTTTACCAAGGGTAACAGGAGAAATTGAACTGCAAAAGTTATTGTGCAATTTGTCATGAGTACGCTGATACCTGATTTGGGGGGGGGAACGACTGTTTCGGCGCATGGCAGAGCTCAGAATGGAAGGAGCGCCGTTTGACTTTTTCAATGCAAAATTGGCTGGAATTCAGATCAGACGCCATGTCACGTTTGGAGAGTCCCTGATGTACCTAAACAGTGGAAACCCCCTACAAGTGACCCCATTTTGGAAACTAGACCCCCCAAGGAACTTATCTAGATATGTGGTGAGAACTTTGAACCCACAAGGGCTTTACAGAAGTTTATAACGTACAGCGGTACAATTAAAAAATCATATTTTTTCCACAAAAATGATATTTTCACCCCAATTTTTATTTTCCCAAGGGTAACAGGACCCTAAAAGTTATTGTGCAATTTGTTCCGAGTACGCTGATACCCCACATGTGGGGGTAAACCACTATTTGGGCGCATGGCAGAGCTTGGAAGGGAAGCAGCGCCATTTGACGTTTTTGGCTGGAATTGAGATCAGACACCATGTCGCGATTGGAAAACCCCTGATGTACCAAAACAGTGGAAACCCCCCACAAATGACACCATTGTGGAAACTAAACCCCCTAAGGAACTTATCTAGATGTGTGGTGAGAACTTTGAACCCCCAAGGGCTTCACAGAAGTTTATAACATACAGCCGTACAATTAAAAAATCATATTTTTTCCAGAAAAATGATCTTTTCACCCTCAATTCTTATTTTTCCAAGGGTAACAGCACCCTAAAAGTTATTGTGCAATTTGTCCTGAGCACGCTGATACCCCACATGTGGGGGTAAACCACTATTTGGGCGCATGGCAGAGCTCGGAAGGGAAGCAGCGCCAATTGACGTTTTTGGCTGGAATTGAGATCGGACACCATGTCGCGATTGGAAAACCCCTGATGTACCTAAACAGTGGAAACCCACCACAAATGACACCATTTTGTAAACTAGACCCCCCAAGGAACTTATCTAGATGTGTGGTGAGCACTTTGAACCCCCCAGTGCTTCACAGAAGTTTATAACGCCCGGGCGTGAAAATAAAAAAATCGTATTTTTTCCACAAACATGATCTTTTAGTCACCATTTTTTTATTTTCCCAATGGTAACAGGAGAAATTGAACCCCAAAAGTTGTTGTCCAATTTGTTCTGAGTACGCTGACACCCCATATGTGGGAGAAAACTACTGTATGGACACACGTCAGGGCTCGGAAGGGAAGTAGTGACGTTTTGGAATGCAGACATTGATGGAATGGTCTGCGGGTGTCATGTTGCCTTTGGACAGCCCCTAATGTACCTAAACAGTGGAAACCCCCCACAAATGACCCCATTTTGAAAACTAGACCCCCTAAGGAACTTATCTAGATGTGAGGTGAGCACTTTGAACCCCCAAGGGCTTCACAGAAGTTTATAATGCCAGGGCATGAAAATAAAAAAAATCGTATTTTTTCCACAAACATGATCAATTAGTCCCCAATTTTTTTTATTTTCCCAAGGGTAACAGGAGAAATTGAACCCCAAAAGTTGTTGTCCAATTTGTCCTGAGTACGCTGACGCCCCACATGTGGGAGAAAACTACTGTATGGACACACGTCGGGGCTCGGAAGGGAAGCAGTGACGTTTTGGAATGCAGACTTTGAGAGAATGTTCTGGGGGTGTCATGTTGCCTTTGGAGAGCCCCTAATGTACCTAAACTGTGGAAACCCCCCACAAATGACCCCATTTTGGAAACGAGACCCCCCATGGAACTTATCTAGATGTGTGGTGAGCACTTTGAACCCCCAAGTGCTTCACAGAAGTTTATAACGCTCGGACGTGAAAATAAAATATTTTTGCCCCCAATTTTTTATTTTCCTAAGGGTAACAGGAGAAATTGGACGCCAAAAATTGTTTTGCAATTTGTCCTGAGTAGGCTGATACCCTACATGTGGGGGTAAAACACTGTTTGGGTGCATGGCAGAGCTTGGAAGGGAAGGAGCACCATTTGACTTTTTCAACTCAGAATTGGCTGGAATTGAGATCAGACGCAATGTTGCATTTGGAGAGCACCTGATGTGCCCAAACAGTGGAAACCCCCAATTCTAACTCCAACCCGAACCCCAACACACCCCTAACCCTAATCTCAGCCCTAACCCTAACCCTAACCCTAGCCCTAACCTTACCCCTAACCCTAGCCCTAATGGAAAAATGGAAATAAATACATTTTTTTTATTTTATTATTTTTCCCTAAGGGGTGATAACGGGGGGTTTGATTTACTATTTATGGCGGTTTTTATGTTTGGCAGCTGTCGCACGCTAAAAGACGCTTTTTATTGTAAAAATAGTTTTTGCATCACCACATATTGAGAGCTATAATTTTTCCGTATTTTGACCCACCGAGTCATGTGAGGTCTTATTTTTTGCGAGACGAGTTGACGTTTTTATTGGTACCATTTTTGGGCACGTGACATTTTTTGATCGCTTTTTATTCCGATTTTTGGGACGCAGAATGAACAAAAACCAGCGTTTCATGAATTTCTTTTGGGGGAGTGCGTTTACACCGTTATGCGTGCGGTAAAATTGATGAAGTGGTTTTATTCTTCGGGTCAGTACGGTTACAGCGATACCTCATTTAGGTCGTTTTTTTATGTTTTGTCGGTTTTATGCAATGAAAACTATTTTATATAAAAAATTATTTTTGCATCGCTTTATTCTGCGAGCTATAACTTTTTTATTTTTTCGCTGATGATGCTGTGTGGTGGCTCATTTTTTGCGGAACAAGATGACGTTTACAGCGGTACCATGGATATTTATATGCGTCTTTTTGATCGCGCGTTATTACACTTTTTGTTTGGCGGTATGATAATAAATCATTATTTTTTGCTTCATTTTTTATTTTATTTTTTAAGGGGTTCGCTAAAGGGGTTAGCTAATGGGACAGTTTTATAGGGCGGGTTGTTACGGACGCGGTGATACCTAATATGTGTACTTTTATTGTTTTTTTTGTTTTTTTTTATTTCCAAAAAATGGATTTATTTGGGGGAATTTTTTTTTTTTTTTATGATTTACTTGGCGATTTTTTTTTAATTATTTTAACACTTTTTTTTATTTTTTTTTAACTTTATTAAATAGTCCCAGGTGGGACATCACTGTCCTGTGACAGATCGCTGATCTGTCACATCACAGATCACTGTGACAGATCAGCAATCTATCACAGGCATTGAAGAAAACTTCCTCTTGCCTGCGCTTTGCAGGCACTGAGGAAGCCAGCTTCCTGCAGGCCCCCGAAGGCCCCCGTCGCCATCTTGGATTTGGGGGCCTGCAGGAAAGGAGTCCCCCGCAGCAGCGCTGCACATTGCGCTGCCGTGGGGGGCGCAGGGAAGCACGGAGGGAGCCCCCTCCCTGCCGATGCTTCCCTTTAACCCCCGATACACCGCGATCATGTTTGATCGTGGTGTGCAAGGGGTTAACGTGTCGGGGGCGGTCCGTGACCGCCCCTGACACATTGTGCCGGGTGTCAGCTGTGATAATCAGCTGACACCCGGCCGCGATCAGCGGCGCTCACCACGTGGGCGCCGCTGATCGCGGTAGACGTACTATCCCGTCCATGGGCATAGGGGTCCGGGTCCCATGGACGGGATAGTACGTCTCATGTCAGAAAGGGGTTAATGCATCCCATTATTTTATTTGCCTTTGCAGCAGCTGCCTGACACTGGCCACTAAATGTGAGTTTGTCGTCCACCCATACACCCAGGTCTTTTTCAGTGACAGTTTTGCCCAGTGTTTTACAATTAAGCACATAATTATACATCTTGTTCGTTCTACCCAAGTGCATGACCTTACATTTATCCCCATTAAAGCTCATTTGCCATTTATCAGCCCAAGCTTCTAGTTTACATAAATCCTCCTGTAATATAAAATTGTCCTCCTCTGAATTGATTACCCTGCAGAGTTTAGTGTCATCTGCAAATATTGAAATTCTACTCTCTATGCCCCTTACAAGGTCATTAATAAATATGTTAAAAAGAAGCGGGCCCAAAACTGACCCCTGTGGTACCCCACTGCTAACCGTGACCCAGTCCGAGTGTGCTCCATTAATAACCACCCTTTGTTTCCTATCCCTGAGCCAGCTCTTAACCCACCTACACATATTTTCCCCTATCCCCATTGTTCTCATTTTATGTATCAACCTTTTGTGTGGCACCATATCAAAAGCTTTTGAAAAGTCCATATACACCACGTCCACTGCATTCCCTTTGTCTAGTCCGGAACTTACCTCTTCATAAAAGCTTATCAGATTAGTCTGACAGGAACGGTCCCTTGTAAACCCATGTTGATATTGGGTCATAAGTTTATTCTTCTCCAGATACTCCAGTATAGCATCTCTTAGAAAACCCTCCAGGATTTTACCCACAGTTGAGGTTAAACTCACTGGCCTATAATTTCCAAGTTCAGTTTTTGTCCCCTTTTTGAATATTGGCACCACATTTGCTATACGCCAGTCCTGTGGTACAGACCCTGTTATTATGGAATCTTTAAAGATTAAAAATAATGGTCTATCTATGACTGTGCTTAATTCCTGCAGTACTCGGGGGTGTATCCCATCCGGGCCCGGGGATTTGTCAATTTTAGTGATTTTTAGACGCCGCCGTACTTCCTGCTGGGTTAAGCAGGTGACATTTAATGGAGAATTTTTATCCCTGATCATGTTAATCGTCATAGGATTTTCTTGTGTAAACGCTGTTGAAAAAAAGTCATTTAGCATATTGGCTTTTTCCTCATCCTCCTCCACCATTTCACCCAGACTATTTTTAAGGGGACCAACATTATCATTTTTTAGCTTCTTACTATTTATGTAATTAAAGAATATTTTGGGATTATTTTTACTTTCTCTGGCAATGAGTCTCTCTGTCTCATTCTTTGCTGTCTTGATTTGCTTTTTACAGAATTTATTTAATTTTCTGTATTTATTTAATGCTTCATCACTACCTACCGTATTTTTCAGACTATAAGACGCACCGGACCATAAGACGCACCCCTATTTTCAGAAGGAAAATAGGGAAAAAAATAATAATGTGTCAAATGGGGGTTTGTCTTACAGTCCGAATTTAGCTTACCTGGGAAGGGATCCGGCACAGGTGGAGAAGTAGTCACAGGGGTCATTCAGTGGTCCAGGCTCGTGCGGTGGCGGCGGCTCTGTGCTGGGGCAGCTGCACTGGGGCTGGGGCGGGTGGGCTGTGCAGGGGCAGCTGTGCTGGGGCAGGGGCTGCTGTGGCAGGGGCAGCTGTGGCAGGGGCAGGTGTGGCAGGGGCAGCTGTGCTGGGGCAGCTGTGGCTGGGGCAGGTGGACAGGGGCAGCTGTGGCAGGGGCAGCTGTGGCAGGGGCTGGTGGGCAGGGGCAGGTGTGGCAGGGGCACGTGTGGCAGGGGCAGGTGGGCAGGGGCAGCTGTGGCAGGGGCAGGTGTGGCAGGGGCAGGTGTGGCAGGGGCAGCTGTGCTGGGGCAGCTGTGGCAGGGGCAGCTGTGCTGGGGCAGCTGGGGCAGCTGTGGCTGGGGCAGGTGGGCAGGGGCAGCTGTGGCAGGGGCAGGTGGGCAGGGGCAGCTGTGGCAGGGGCAGGTGGGCAGGGGCAGCTGTGGCAGAGGCAGCTGTGGCAGGAACAGGTGGGCTCTGCGGTGCGGTGGTGGCAGCGGGCTGTGCTCCGGTGCAGGGGCGGCGGCTCCGCTGGCGTTTCTTCGCAGCCCGGAGGCCACTGCACACCCCTTGCTGGGCGCCGCCATGTTGCGGTGGCCTCCGGGAGCATGGAGCAAGATGGCCGCCGGTCCGGCTGCGAAGAAATGCCGGCAGAGCCGCTGCCACCACCGCACCGCAGAGCGCCGCCCGCTGCCACCACCGCACCACAGAGCCTCGCCCGCTGCCACCAGCGCACCAGGTACCGTGCATTGCGACCATAAGACGCACCCCCCACTTTCCCCCAAAATTTTTGGGGGAAAAAGTGCGTCTTATGGTCCGAAAAATACGGTACTTGCTTTAATTCTCTAAATGCTTTATTTTTATCTCTTATTGCACCCCTTACAGCACTATTTAGCCATAGTGGTTTCCTCCTATTTCTCACATGTTTATTCCCATATGGAATATATTGTGCACATGTGCACAGGTCAGAATGTTAATAAATGTCTCCCATTTTCTTTGTGTATTTTTATGTCTCAGTATATCGTCCCAGTTAATTGCACCAAGATCATCTCTCATCCGTTGGAAATTTGCTTTCCTGAAGTTTAGTGTCCTTGTAACCCCTCTACTACACATCTTATTAAAGGATACATGAAAACTTATTAATTTGTGATAACTATTACCCAAGCGACCCCCAACCCTTACATTTGATATGCGGTCTGGCCTGTTGGTTAATATTAGATCTAGCAGTGCCCCCCCTCTTGTTGGGTCCTGAACCAGTTGTGAAAGGTAATTGTCTCTCATAGTTGTCAAAAACCTATTACCTTTACTGGAACTGCAGGTTTCGGTTCCCCAATGTATTTCAGGGTAGTTGAAGTCCCCCATAATAATGACTTCTCCTTGAGTCGCTGCTTCATCTATTTGCTTTATGAGGATATTCTCTGTTGCTTCCATTATTTTTGGAGACTTATAACAAACCCCTACCAGTAATTTATTATTTTTCCCCCCTCCCCTTATCTCTACCCACAGGGACTCTACATTTTCATTAGATTCATATATATTATCACGAAGGATGGGTTTTAAGGATGATTTTACATATAAACACACCCCTCCCTTTCGTTTATTAGTACGGTCATTTCTGAACAGACTATAGCCCTGTAAATTAACCGCCCAGTCATGGCTCTCGTCCAGCCATGTCTCAGATATCCCCACCATGTCATAATTATGCTCCAACAACATTAACGCCAATTCCTCCATCTTGTTGGCGAGGCTTCTGGCATTAGTATACATGCACTTTATGTATCTCTCTGTACCTCTATTCTTTCTTAAATTATTAACTGTTCTAACCCCACCCCCAATCTCATTATTTGTGCCCAGGTCTCTATCTGCACTGTCTTCCCCTCCTATAAAAGGAATACCCTCCCCCCCGTCCCTAGTTTAAACACTGCTCCAACCTTCTAGCCATTTTCTCCCCCATCACAGCTGCACCCTCCCCATTGAGGTGCAGCCCGTCCCTAGCGTAGAACCTGTAGCCAACTGAGAAGTCGGCCCAGTTCTGCAGGAACCCAAACCCCTCCTTCCTACACCAATTCCTGAGCCACTTATTAACCTCCCTAATCTCCCTTTGCCTCTCTGGCGTGGCACGTGGTACAGGAAGTATTTCTGAAAATACCACCTTGGAGGTCCTTGCTTTAAGCTTACAGCCTAATTCCCTGAAATCATCTTTAAGGACCTTCCACCTACCTCTAACTTTGTCATTTGTGCCAATGTGCACCACGACCGCTGGATCCTCACCAGCCCCTCCCAGTAATCTGTCAACGCGATCAGCGATGTGTCGGACTCGAGCGCCAGGTAGGCAGCACACCATTCGACGATCCCTGTCATTGTGACAGATTGCCCTATCTGTTCCCCTAATAATTGAGTCTCCCACTACCAGAACCTGTCTGGCCTGCCCTGCTCTCCTATTTCCCCCCTTGCTGGAGCAGACACTCCTCCGGCTTTCAGAGGACATGCCTTGCTGCAGCAGTGCTACACCTGCACTAACACTCCCCTCATTTACCAACTTAGCAAACTTATTGGGGTGTGCAAGATCAGGACTAGCCTCCCTGGTGCTCTTCCCTCTACCCCACCTTCTAACTGTCACCCAGTCTATTTTCTGCCTGCGTTTGTGTTTCATCTTGTCTCACCGACAATATATGTTTGGGGGCTATCTATTTCTTTGGGGTTTTACTCCGGGGCAGTTTAGATTTCACCTTTCTTGCTTTAGGCCTAGTTAGTTCTCCGGCTGTGTCGAGGCGTCTAGGGCATCATAGGTACGCTCCACAGCTACTGTTAGTTGTGTTGTTAGGATTAGGGGTCTGAGTTACCAACCTTTCTGGTTCCCTGGTGGCCTAGCCTATTCCTGCCATCCTCCTCGGTGACCTGGTCATAACACCACCTCAAGATAAAGTAGCTGCACGCATTTCTGTGCGCCGGTAGTCTATGTGTGCTGTTGCATTTCACTTCTGCCGAATTCCTTCTTCATTTGTTAAAAACGTACAGATACAGTTTAAAGGAGCGTGGTTTCATTGTAAAAAACTTACTGGAAAACTTAGTCCTTAAAGAGACTTTAAAGTGAATTTCTTAAGTCTGGAGTTGCCAGAGCCCTGCAAAATGACCTCCAGCAGGCCACAAACGTGCATGTGTCTGCACAAATGGTTAGAAACCAACTCCATGATGATGGTTTGTGGGTCCGACGTCCACAGATGGGGGTTGTGCTCAGAGACCAACACCATGCAGGATGTTTGGCATTTGCCACAGAACACCAGGATTGGCAAATTCGCCACTGGTGCCCTGTGCTCTTCACAGATAAAAGCAGGTTCACACTTAGCACATGTGACAGACATGACAGAGTCTGGAGACACCGTGGAGAGCGATCTGCTGCCTGCAACATCCTTCACCATGACCGGTTTGGCAGTGGGTTAATGGTGTGGCTGAAGTGTGTCAGCAGTTCCTGCAAGATGAAGGCATTGAAGCTATGGACTGGCCTGCCCATTCCCCAGACCTGAATCGGAATGAGCACATCTGGGACATCATGTCTCGCTCCATCCACCAACATCATGTTCCACCACAGACTGTCCAGGAGTTGGCAGATGCTTTAGTCCAGGTGTGGGAGGAGATCTCTCAGGAGACCATCTGCAACCTCATCAGGAGCATGCCCAAGCGTTGTAGGAAGGTCATACAGGCACGTGGAGGCCACACACAATACTGAGCCTCATTTTGACTTGTTTTAATGACATTACATTCCATTTTAATTTTGTGTGTGACTCCAAATCCAGACCTCCATTGGTTAATGAATTTGATTTCCATTGATGATTTTTGTGTGATTTTGTTGTCAGCACATTCACTTTTGTACAGAATAAAGTATTCAATGAGAATATTTCAGTCATTCAGATCTAGGATGTGTTATTTGAGTGTTCCCTTTATTTTTTTGAGCAGTGTATATATCTATATATATACACTCACTGGCCACTTTATTAGGTACACCATGCTAGTAAGGGGTTGGACCCCCTTTTGCCTTCAGAACTGCCTCAATTCTTCGTGGCAGAGATTCAACAAGGTGCTGGAAGCATTCCTCAGAGATTTTGGACCATATTGACATGATGGCATCACACAGTTGGCGCAGATTTGTCGGCTGCACATCCCTGATGCGAATCTCCCGTTCCACCACATCCCAAAGATGCTCTATTGGATTGAGATCTGGTGACTGAGGAGGCCATTTGAGTACAGTGAACTCATTGTCATGTTCAAGAAACCAATCTGAGATGATTCGAGCTTTATGACATGGCGCATTATCCTGCTGAAAGTAGCCATCAGATGTTGGGTACATTGTGGTCATAAAGGGATGGACATGGTCAGCAACAATACTCAGGTAGGCTGTGGCGTTGCAACGATGCTCAATTGGTACCAAGGGGCCCAAAGAGTGCCAAGAAAAAATTCCCCACACCATGACACCACCACCACCAGCCTGAACCGTTGATACAAGGCAGGATGGATCCATGCTTTCATGTTGTTTACGCCAAATTCTGACCCTACCATCCGAATGTCGCAGCAGAAATCGAGACTCATCAGACCAGGCAACGTTTTTCCAATCTTCTACTGTCCAATTTCGATGAGCTTGTGCAAATTGTAGCCTCAGTTTCCTGTTCTTAGCTGAGAGGAGTGGTACCCAGTGTGGTCTTCTGCTGCTGTAGCCCATCTGCCTCAAAGTTCGACGCACTGTGCGTTCAGAGATGCTCTTCTGCCTACCTTGGTTGTAACGGGTGGCAATTTGAGTCACTGTTGCCTTTCTATCAGCTCGAACCAGTCTGCCCATTCTCCTCTGACCTCTGGCATCAACAAGGCATTTCCGGCCACAGAACTGCCGCTCACTGGATTTTTTTTCTTTTTCGGACCATTCTCTGTAAACCCTAGAGATGGTTGTGCGTGAAAATCCCAGTAGATCAGCAGTTTCTGAAATACTCAGACCAGCCCTTCTGGCACCAACAATCATGCCACGTTCAAAGGCACTCAAATCACCTTTCTTCCCCATACTGATGCTCGGTTTGAACTGCAGGAGATTGTCTTGACCATGTCTACATGCCTAAATGCACTGAGTTGCCGCCATGTGATTGGCTGATTAGAAATTAAGTCTTAACACACAGTTGGACAGGTGTACCTAATAAAGTGGCCAGTGAGTGTATATATATATATATATATATATATATATATATATATATATATATATATATATACTAGCTGAAGAGCCTGGCGTTGCCTGGGCCTAGTAGTCAACTGTGGTTAGTTAAAACAAAATATAATGATTATATTGCACATAAAAACATTTCACATCATATATTCAACACTACAGATTTGCAACAGAAATTACCTAAACGATTACCCAAGTATCCTCTCCTGTGTGATACTCTCTGCTGAGCTGTGTATCTAATCCTATCGTGTGTTACTGACTGCTCAGCCGTGTATAATCCAATCCTGTGTGATACTGACTACTAAGCAGTGTATCTAATCCTATCCTGTGTGATACCGTCTGCTGAGCCGTGTATCTAATCCTATCCTGTGTGATACTGACTGCTGAGCCGTGTATCTAACCCTATCCTGTGTGATACCGTCTGCTGAGTCGTGTATGTAATCCTATCATGTGTGTTACTGACTGCTCAGTCGTGTATCTAATCCTCTCCTGTGTAATACTGACTGCTCAGCCGTGTATCTAATCCTATCCTGTGTGATACTGACTGCTGAGCCGTGTATCTAATCCTATCCTGTGTGATACTGACTGCTGAGCCGTGTATCTAATCCTATCATGTGTTACTGTCTGCTGAGCCGTGTATCTAATCCTATCCTGTGTGATCCTGACTGCTGAGCCATGTATCTAATCCTATCCTGTGTGATACTGTCTGCTGAGCCGTGTATCTAATCCTATCCTGTGTGATACTGACTGCTGAACTGTGTATGTAATCCTATCCTGTGTGATACTGGGCTCCCCCTGCAGTCTGTGTCAGAGGGTGGTCTGTGTTGGCACGGTAATAAATTGTATTATTTCCAGCTTTACAGAAGGACGATAACACCATAGAAATGATAAGAATAATAAGCCTCAGCTACCACAACTGTCTACAAAGAAAACTGTTGCTGATAGCAACCAATCACAGCTCATTTATCATCTGTTAAACAGCTCTGGGACAGCGTGGCGAGTTTTGAGTGGCGACTTTTGTGTTTGGACTTTTATGTGGCGAGGTTGGTGTATGTGTGGTGAAATGTGTGCTGAGGGTGGTATATGTGGTGAAGCACGTGGTAGTGTGTGGCGCATTTTGTGTGTGTGTTCATATCCCCTGTTGGTGAGTATCCCATGTCAGGGCCCCACCTTAGCAACTGTACGGTATATACTGTTTGGCGCCATCGCTCTCATTCTTTAAGTCCCCCTTGTTCACATCTGGCAGCTGTCAATTTGCCTCCAACACTTTTCCTTTCACTTTTTCCCCATTATATAGATAGGGGCAAAATTGTTTGGTGAATTGGAATGTGCAGGGTTAAAACTTCACCTCACAACATAGCATATGACGCTCTCGGGGTCCAGACGTGTGACTGTGCAAAATTTTGTGGCTGTAGCTACGACGGTGCAGATGCCAATACATACATACACTTTTTCCCCAGTATGTAGATAGGGGCAAAATTGTTTGGTGAATTGGAACACGCGGGGTTAAAATTTTGCCTCACAACATAGCTTAGGACGCTCTCGGGGTCCAGACGTGTGACTGTGCCAAATTTTGTGGCTGTAGCTGCGAAGGTGCGAATGCCAATCCCGGACATATACACACACACATTGAGCTTTGTATATTAGATATATATAAAATATGCATAGTGCAAATGTATATGTGTATATATCTTTTGACATCCAGAAAATGTTGTATAACAGTATCCCTTTACAAAGTCACAATCTCAATGTGTCTACCAATGACTGGTTCAGCTGTACTACGTCATGTTCTTTGACAGATTTTACTAGCAAATGTGGCTTAATTATTTTTATGGCATTTTTCTGTCTGCATGTCACCAGATGGTAGTGCGCTGCAGTAAAAGCACGTCCTGCCCTCTTGTGTCCAAAAACAGAACAACAAGGATTTATCTTCTGAAATCTGCTCTGTTCTCACTATAATTAGGAAGAACCATGTCCCACAACAAAGGATGGAACAGAGGGAAATTGTGGGGTCCATTCCAAATGTATTCATCTTTTAGATTCTTTAAAGATGAAGAGAAACTGTTTCCAGTGTGAACTTTGTTGCGCATTGTGTCTTATTTGCAGGAGGTTTTTAGCTCTCTTACACTCCTAGTAATCTTTCACGTTCTTTAAACTTATTTATACAGCTACAACTAATGACACTCTAAATTAGTCCTTCTTTACAATTTCTAACTAAATGGTATTACACTCCCACAAGGTTGAAATCTGCTTTCTCTCAGAGAAAATCTGTATTATGCCTCAATAAGCAAGAAGAAAGGGAGCCAAGTCTTACAGAAAGGAGTACAGAAATGGAAGAAAGGGAGGCAAGAGCTGCTTCCTCAAGGGCCACTGAAACGCCTCCACCATGTACAGACGGGAGGAAACTTGTGAGAAGTACAGTATAAGGAGTTGAAATACCGGTATATACTATATACAGGGGAGATGACATACAGGTCTATACTATATACAGGGGAGATGGCATACAGGTCTATACTATATACAGGAGGAGATGACATGCAGGTATATACTATATACAGGGGGAGATGACAAGCAGGTATATACTATATACAGGGGAGATGACATACAGGTATATACTATATACAGAGGGAGATGACATTCAGGTATATACTATATGCAGGGGAGATGACATACAGGTATATACTATATACAGGGGGAGATGACAAGCAGGTATATACTATATACAGGGGAGATGACATACAGGTATATACTATATACAGGGGAGATGGCATACAGGTCTATACTATATACAGGGGAGATGGCATACAGGTCTATACTATATACAGGAGGAGATGACATGCAGGTATATACTATATACAGGGGGAGATGACAAGCAGGTATATACTATATACAGGGGGAGATGACAAGCAGGTATATACTATATACAGGGGGAGATGACATTCAGGTATATACTATATGCAGGGGAGATGACATACAGGTATATACTATATACAGGGTAGATTACATACAGGTATATGCTATATACAAAAGGAGTTGAAATACCGGTATATACTATATACAGGGGATGCTATGACCGGGCAATGCCGATCTCTTCAGCTAGTCTATATGTATATAAAAATGAGTGTATGTATGTATGTGTGTGTGGGTGGGTGTCTGTGTGTATGTGTCAAGCCACATCCATTGCACCCACAAAGCCCCACATAATAAATATCTAATATATACATATATAATAAATATCTAATCTAATATATATAATAAATATCTAATATATCTATATCATAGGCACATCTTCTTGACCACAACAGGTTACACTCCCTGTGTTGCCCATAATAACCAATTACTAAGCATCTTTCATTTCACCAGAGCTGTTTTAAACCGCTAATAGTGCCTATTTAGGATGTTCTTAAACATTTCCCATTTATTATCTGTATTCTTATTTCTGAGGACATTGTCAGAGTCATTCAGATTAAGGGCATCTCTAAGCTGGTCAAACTTTGCCTTCCTAAAGTTCAGTGTTTTTGTGACTCCCTAACAAGTCCCCCTAGCGAAAGACAAGTGAAACTGTGATTGTCTAAACACTGTCTCTAACATCATGTCCTCCCTCTACTTGAAACTGAACCTATCAAAGAATGAACTCCTTGTGTTTCCTCCCTCTACTAATGTACCTATGCCGCACATTTCCATTTCGGTGTGTGGTTCCACTATTACTCCCCAGCAACAGGCCCGCTGTCTTGGGGTCATACTTGATTCCGAGCTTTCATTCACCCCCCACATCCGATCACTGGCTCGCTCTTGTTATCTGCATCTCAAAAATATTTCCAGAATTCGATCTTTACTTACTTTTGATTCTGCAAAAACTCTTACTGTTTCTCTTATTCATTCTCGTCTGGACTATTGTAACTCTCTACTAATCGGTCTCCCTCTTAAAAAAACTCTCCCCCCTCCAATCTGTCTTAAATGCCCCAGGCAGGATCATATTCCTCACCAATCGTTACATCGATGCCTCTACCTTGTGCCAATCATTACACTGGTTACCCATCCACTCCAGAATCCAGTACAAACTAATTACCCTCACCCACAAAGCACTCCACGGCTCAGCACCAGCCTATATCAACTCCCTCATCTCAGTCTAACACCCTACCCGCGCCCTCCGTTCTGCTGATGACCTGAGGTTAGCATCCTCAATAATCTGAACCTTCCACTCCCGTCTCCAAGACTTTACACATGCTGCGCCAATTCTTTGGAATGCACTACCCAGGTCAATACGAAAATGCATTTATTCAGACTGTGTTACCGCCTCAACACATTAACCTAACTATCCCTGGGTGGCCCAGTCAAAAGTTTTACCATAACCAGGTTCCCCGCATCATGTTCCCACATGCTTTAGGCATCTATTATCCCTCTGTGTCCGTACTGTTTTATACTCAACACTATGGCTGGTCTGAACAATGAAGGCAACTGTTACCACCCACCTTTCGTGTCTCCCTTTTTCCTCATAGATTGTAAGCTTGCGAGCAGGGCCCTCATTCCTCTTGGTATCCGTTATGACCTATGTGATTACTGTTATGCTGTAATGTCTATCATCTGTACAAGTCCCCTCTAAAATGTAAAGTGCTGCGGAATATGTCGGCGCTATATAAATAAAATTATTATTATTAACCTCTTCGCGACCGCCCACAGTAGATAAACGTTGGCGCTTGCTGGGCTTTGTGCAGCGTCGACGTTTATCTACTGTCGGCGGTTTTGTGCCCCCCAGGACCCCCTCATACCTTATAACGCGGGGATCCCGGTGCACAATGCATGCTGGGACCCCCGACGTCATCGAGACCTGATTGGTTCAGGTCCTGATGACGTCGCGTCACAGCAGCCAATGAGAGAGCTCGCTGGGAAAGCTGCTTGTTTCCCGGCGATCTCCCTCATTATAATGCGACTTCTCCTCTGAGCTCATGCTGACAGATGAGCAGAGGTGAAGCAGCGTTACAGTGTGACTAGATCGCTGCCTGGCACAGCTGATCGCTGCCTGGCACAGCTGTGCCAGGCAGCAATCTTGTCACACAGTAACGCTGCTTCACCTCTGCTCATCTGTCAGTGTGAGATCAGAGGAGAAGTGGCGTTACTATGTGCCGGGCAGCGATCTTGTCACATAGTAATGCTGCTTCTCCTCTGATCATCTGCCAGTGTGAGATCAGAGGAGAAGTGGCGTTACTATGAGTCAAAAATACAAAAAATAAAAAACACAAAAATAAAAAAAAAAGTAAAGAAAAAAAGCAGGTAGGCAGGCTAGGGCTAGGGTTAGGGCTAGGGTTAGGGCTAGGGTTAGGGCTAGGGTTAGGGTTAGGTCTAGGGTTAGGGTTAGGGCTAGGGTTAGGGTTAGGGTTAGGGCTAGGGTTAGGGCTAGGGTTAGGGCTAGGGTTAGGGTTAGGGTTAGGGCTAGGGTTAGGGCTAGGGTTAGGGCTAGGGTTAGGGGTGTGTTGGGGTTAGGGTTGGAATTCGAATTGGGGGTTTCCACTGTTTAGGTACATCAGGGGCTCTGTAAACGCAACATGACGCCTGCAGACCATTCCATCAAAGTCTGCATTCCAGAACGTCACTACTTCCCTTCCGAGCCCCACCGTGTGCCCAAACAGTGGTCCCCCCCACATGTGGGGTACCAGCGTACTCAGGACAAATTGGACAACAACTCTTAGGGTCCAATTTCTCCTGTTACCCTTGTGAAAATAAAAATTGGGAGCTAAAAGATCATTTTTGTGGAAAAAAAATGATTTTTTTATTTTCACGGCTCTACATTGAAACACTTGGGGGGTTCAAAGTGCTCACCACACATCTAGATAAGTTCCTTGGGGGGGTCTAGTTTCCAAAAAGGGGTCACTTGTGGAGGATTTCCACTGTTTAGGCACATCAGGGGCTCTGCAAACGCGACATGACACCCGCAGACCATTCCATCAAAGTCTGCATTCCAAAACGTCACTACTTCCCTTCCGATCCCCACCGTATGCCCAAACAGTAGTTTTCTTCCACATATGGGGTACCAGTGTACTCAGGACAAATTGGACAACAACTTTTGGGGTCCAATTTCTCCTGTTACCCTTGTGAAAATAAAAAACTGGGGGCTAAAAGATCATGTTTGTGGAACAAAAATGATTTTTTATTTTCATGGCTCTACGTTATAAACTTCTGTGAAGCACTTGGGGGTTCAAAGTGCTCACGACACATCTAGATAAGTTCTTTAAGGGGTCTAGTTTCCAAAATGGGGTCACTTGTGGGTGTTTCCACTGTTTAGGCACATTAGGGGCTCTCCAAATGCGACATGGCGTCCTATCTCAATTCCAGCCAATTCTGCATTGAAAAAGTCAAACGGCACTCCTTCCTTTCTGAGCTCTGCCGTGTGCTCAAACAGTGGTTTAGCCCCACATACGGGGTATCGGCGAATTTGGGAGAAATTGCACAAAAAATTTTGTGGTTCATTTTCTGTTTTTACACTTGTGAAAATAAAAAAAATGGTTTTGAAGTAAAATGTTTGTGAAAAAAAGTTAAATGTTTATTTTTTCCTTCCACATTCCATTCATTCATGTGAAGCACCTGAAGGGTTAATAAACTTCTTGAATGTGGTTTTGAGTACATTGAGAGGTGCAGTTTTTAGAATGGTGTCACTTTTGGGTATTTTCTGTCATATTGACCCCCCAAACTCACTTCAAATGTGAGGTGGTCCCTAAAAAAAATGGTGTTGTAAATTTTGTTGTAAAAATGAGAAATCGCTGGTCAACTTTTAACCCTTATAACTTCCTAAAAAAAAAAAATTATGTTTCCAAAATTGTGCAGATGTAAAGTAGACATGTGGGAAATGTTATTTATTAACTATTTTGTGCGATATCACACTCTGATTTAAGGGCATAAAAATTAAAAGTTTGAAAATTGCAAAATTTTCAAAATTTTTGCCAAATTTCGATTTTTTTAACATATAAGCGCAGTTCATATCTAAGAAATTTTACCACTATCCTGAAGTACAATATGTCATGAGAAAACAATGTCAGAATCAGCAGGATCCGTTGAAGCGTTCTAGAGTTATGGCCTCATAAAGTGACACTGGTCAGAATTGAAAAAATTGGCCTGGTCACGAAGGCAAAAACAGGCTCAGGCGCGAAAGGGTTAATAATAATATTGTGGTCGCTATTTCCTAGATGACCGACAACCTGCAGATTTGTTATTCTGTCAGGTCTATTAGATGGTATTAGGTCTAAAAGTGCTGCTCCTCTGGTTGGATTCTGCACCAATTGTGAAAAATATTTTTTCTTGGTTATTAGCAGAAACCTGTTGCCTTTATGGGTTTTTCAAGTCTCTGTTTCCCAGTTAATATCTGGGTAGTTAAAGTTCCCCATAACAAGGACCTCATTATAGGTTGCAGCTTAATCTATCTGCCTTAGTAGGAGACTTGCCATGACTTCTGTCATATTTGGGGGTTTGTAACAGACCTCAATGAGAATCTTGTTACTATTTTTCCCTCCGTGTATTTCGACCCATATGGACTAGACAGTCCCTTCACTAATATCCTCCCTTAAATTGGACTTTAGGCAAGATTTTACATAAAGACAAACTCCTCCTCCTCTCTGATTTTTATGATCCTTTCTAAACAGACTGTAACCCTGTAAGTTAACTGCCCAGTCAAAACTTTCATCTAATCATGTTTCGATTATTCCCACTATGTCATAGTTACCTGTAGAGATTTTTGCTTCTAATTCTTCCATCTTGTATATATTATATACAGGAGGAGATGGCATACAGGTATACACTGTATACAGGAGAAGATGACATACAAGTGTATACTATATACACACATGTCCAAACCGTCCCGGATCAAGTGGGGCAGTCCCGCTTTTGACAGTCTGCCCCACTGTCCCGGCCGGGAGATTACTTTTCCCGCACGGCACTGATAAGCCGCCACGTCCCCCCATGCACTGAGCCCATCCACTCCTCGCCCTCCTAGAGAGACCCACTACAGCCCCTCACTGCTAATAAATCCCAGCAATGACGTTGCTAGGCTGTTCTGTGCGCACAGGACCTGTGATGAGGTCACAGGTGGGGAGGACTCAGGAGTCACATAATCAGGGGCCTCAGTGTATGCAGGATTCTGCTGTGCTGGTTGTCATGGTGATGGATGAGGGGAAGTTAATGTTTTGGGTCAGGAGGGGTTTACAGGGTGGATGTAGCAGAGCCATGTGTGTACGAGGTGTACGGAGCGGAGCTGTGTTTGTACGAGTTGTGCGGAGCAGAGCCGTGTGTATGAGGTGTACGGAGCGGAGCCGTGTGTACGAGGTGTACGGAGCGGAGCTGCGTGTGTATGGGGTGTGCGGAGCAGAGCCGCGTGTGTACAAGGTGTATGGAGCGGAGCCTTGTGTGTTCTTGGTGTACGGTGCTGAGCCATGTGTGTACGAGGTGTACGGAACGGAGCCCTGTTTGTATGAAGTGTATGGAGCCATGTGTGTGTACTTGGTGTACGGAGCAGAGCTGCTTGTGTACGGGGTGTATGAAATGGAGCCCTGTGTATATGAAGTGTACGGAGCTGAGCCATGTGTGTACGGAGTGGAGCAGAGCCGTGTGTGTACAAGGTTTACGGAGTGGATCCATGTGTGTACTGAGTGGAGCGTGTGTATGCAAGGTGTACGGAGCGGAGCCGTGTGTGTACAAGGCAAACAAAGCGGAACTGTGTGTGTATGATGTGTGCGGAGCCGTGTGTGTACAAGGTGTATGGTGGGGAGCATTTATACCTCCCAACTGTCCCGGATCCAGTGGGACAGTCCCGATTTTAAGAGTCTGCCCCGCTGTCCCAGCCGGGAGCTTACTTTTCCCGCGGACACAGGAGTACAGGGCGGAGCCCTGAGGAGCACTTTAAAACGCGCATGTGACGTTCCACCACAAGTGATGTGCTGGAAGCTGACCAGAAATTAGGTAATTTAGGGAGGAGATTGTGATGGAACCATGGAGGCTCTTCAGGGAATGCTTCAGATCCATCACTGTGTCCTCCTCCAACAGCGTAAACAGCAGGATTGCCTTGGAATCAGAGATGCCAGCCATGTGAGCGGATCATTATATGTCCTTCACTGGGAGGCTCAGGTGGGTATTAAAATGGGAGCTGGGCTGCTATAGTATCTTTATAGAATCTTTCTTTCTCTCTCTGTTTCTTTCTCTCTCTCTGTTCTTTCTTTCTCGCTCCTTTCTTTCTTTTTTCTCTCTGTTCTTTCTTTTTTCCCCTCTTTCTTTCTCTCTCTGTTCTTTCATCCTTTCTCTCTCTGTTCTTTCTTTCCCCTCTTTCTTTCTCTCTCTGTTCTTTCTTTCCCCTCTCTCTTTCACTCTCTGTTCTTTCTTTCTTCCCCTTTTTCTTTCTCTCTGTTTTTTCTTTCCCCTCTTTCTTTCTTTCTTTCTTTCTATCTCTCTGTTCTTTCCCCTCTTTCTTTCTTTTGCTCTCTGTTCTTTTTATTTCCCCTCTTTCTTTCTCTCTGTTCTTTCTTTCTCTCTCTGTTCTTTCTTTCTCTCTCTGTTCTTCTTTCTTTCTCTCGCTCTCTGTTCTTTATTTCCCCTCTTTCTCTCTCTGTTCTTTCTTTCCCCTCTTTCTTTCTCTGTCTGTTCATTTTCTTCCCCCTCTTACTTTCTCTCTGTTCTTCCTTTCTTTCTCTCTGTTCTTTCTTTCTCTCTCTATGTTCTTCCTTTCTGTCTCTGTTCTTTCTTTCTCTCTCTGTTCTTTCTTTCTCTTTCTGTTCTTTCTCTCTCTGTTCTTTCTCTCTCACTGTTCTTTCTTTCTCTCTCTGTTCTTTCTTTCTCTCTCCCTGTTCTTTTTTTCCCCTCTTTCTTTCTCTCTCTGTTCTGTCTTTCTCTCTCTGTTCTTCCTTTCTCCCTCTCTCTGTTCTTTCTTTCTCTCTTTGTTCTTTCTTTCTTTTTTTTCTCCCTCTGTTCTTTCTTTTTCTCAGTACCAGTCAGTGTGCCCATAGTACCAGCCACTGTGCCCTCAGTACCAGTCAGTGTGATCAGCAGTGCTAAATGGGAGTCATTCGGGCATGGATATGGGTGTGACTAGTTGTGACATGGGTGTGGTCAGGGGCATTGCCTAAAATTTGCACGCCACAGCCTTTTTACATCTTTCCCTTCTTCAAAAGTTGGGAGGTATGTATACAGGAGATGACATACATGTATCTTCCATTTATATAATTGCTTTGTAATGTTTTAATTTCCTATTCTGTCCAGATGTCACCATATCCCAGAATTCCAAGCGGAGGAAGTTAACCGACCGCCATATTGGGACACCCAAGTGATGGGTGTCTCAATATGGAAACTGCTGCTGGTACTAACCTATTGCATGGTAGGTTGTATGCACCACACACACACACATTCTCACTCACTCTCACTCTCTCACACTCACGCAACCTCTTGCGTGGTAACACCAGCGGAACACCGTCGCACTGCTCCTGCATGAATTCCGCACAGCCGCAGTGAATCATTCAGCTGATCCCGGAGGTAGATGCACGATGTGTCTTCAAGCAGAGGAAGCAGGTCACATTAAAGGGGTTTTCCCATGAACAAAAGTTCATTTTAAAAATTGTCCGTGTCTGACCATGTACAGAGCATACCACATCTCCTGGGCAGGGGAGGAAGCAAAAGACAATACTGACATTACAGCAGGGGATCACAGAGGATTCATTTTGTGAGGTAAAATATTTCACTGACTGTTTTTAAAAAATATTTTACCTCACAAAATGTATCCTCCGCGATCTCCTGCTGTAGTGTCAGTATTGTCTTTTGCTTCCTCCCCTGCCCAGGAGCTGTGGTATGTTCTGTACATGGTCAGACACAGGAGTGAGAGAGACAGAGCACAGGGAGGAGACAGCTCAAACGGGACAGCACATGAGGGGAGAACACAGCACAGGAAGGAGAGAGACAGCAGACAAGCGGGCTAGCACATGAGATAGTCAGGTCAAAGAAGATTATTATTATTATTTATTATATAGCACCATTAATTACATGGTGCTGTACATGAGTAGGGGGGTTACATACAAAGTTATAGATATCGTTAACAGTAAACAAATTTACAATGACAGACTGGTACAGAGGGGAGGGGACCCCGTCCTTGCGGACTTACATTCTACAGGATAGAGGGGAAGAGACAGAAGGTCGGGGGTGCAGCAGCTCTGGTGGTGATGAGGCGGCAGCTCAGGTGGAGGTGAGGCGGCAGAATGGTTATTGCAGTCTGTAGCTTTCCTGAAAAGATGGGTTTTCAGATTCCATTTGAAGGATCCGAGGGTGGTGGATAATCGGACTTGTGGAGGCATGGCATTCCAGAGGATAGGGGAAATTCGGGAGAAGTCTTGGAGGCGGTTGTGTGAGGAACGAATAAGTGTGGAGGAGAGTAGGAAGTCTTGGGAGGATCAAAGATTACGTGAGGGAAGATATTGGAAGAAGAGAGCACAGACGGAGAAGTCAGCACATGGGGAAAGAGACAGTGGATAGGTGGGTGAGCACATGGGGAGAGAGATTCTAAATTCTGCAAAGCCTTCCCCCATCATGACATTACCACCCTCCCGATGCTATCGGGCCTCCATCTAGTATACTATATACAGGAAGAGATGACATACAGGTGTACTGTATATACTATATACATGGGATATTATGCCCGGGCAACACCGGGCTCTTCAGCTAGAATAAAATATATGTGAACATATAATATATGAATGTTGAACTGTATTACTGCGGTATAGACTATTCTTATATGGTCCCATTGAATAGGACTGGTCTGCATGTGGACCCCCCTGCAGTGCAACCTGTAAATCCGCAGAGAAAACACAAGGATTGGCCTAAGATTTCTGCAGAAGATTCCACTGTGAATACAAGTCTGTTGATTCCATTGTAAAATATTCTCTGTATAATTAATAGCAAATGTGTCTGTGTTCTCTATAAATGGAGGGCCAACCTATGAAATCAATTCATTTGGTGGCCAAAGGAACTCCAGTTTATTTACATTGTGCACTATATTGGCTGAAGAGAAAGTCATTGTACAATCCAAAAAAGTCATTAAAAGTCTTATTTATTAAGTATATTTTCAAAATCTCCCCCTAATAAATAAGTCCGTGTGGATGTCGTCCGAAAGAACCAAAGTCCAAAGATAACAGCTATTAGTAGATGCGTTTCGAACCTAAATGTTTATTACTCATCAGGTAATCTTATCCACAATCCTGAGAAAGTTGTGGAAAAATGTGCTGGACTACCAATCTCCTGAGTTTGGGAATGTGCTTGCAAATTGCCCACATTCCCGATATTGCTATTTGTGTTCCCTGCAAGTGGCAGAGTAGACGAACTGTGGAGCATGAGACAAAGTAATTGTGAGGCAGCGAAGTCAAGGAGTCCAAGGTCAAATGTCAGGAGGGTACATCATAAACAAAGGAATAATACAAATGTATAGTAAATGGCAAAGTCCAGGATTAGGAAACCAAGATCAGAGTGTGTCAAGGCAAAAAGGGGTAATACAAGCAGATAGTCAAAAAGGCAAATCCAAGGTTCGGCAACAACGGCAGCAAAGATCAGAATCTCAGAAAACATAGCACAGAGCAAACACACCACTGAGCTAAAAGCTGCAACTGACAAGGTCTGGAAATAGGTGGACAACTAAATAGCTGAGGAATCACCCAAAACGGGTGACAACTGGAAGACTTTGCAGGCCCAGTTAAACTGGGCAGCTTGGCTGTCAAACACAACATCAACAGCTCAGCTCGCACCTGCTTCAGATTGGGTGATTGGGCTTTTACTCACAATACTGACAACTCAGCATGCTCCTATCTTATAGAACGGCTGAGCTGTAATTCACAGCATGGTGGAATCGTGACAGTAATGTTGAACTTGATGGACCTAGGTCTTTTTTCAATCTATGTAACTATGTAACCATGTCCAGAGCAATGATCAAGAGACAGCTTCAGAGGTGGGATCTACAATGAAAGCCCAATACCAGGTAAACCAGAAGTGACAATCTAAGGGTAGAGTGAGCTGCCTGTGAACCCAGGTTGGGCAGACTGTGCAAAGGAGACAGCATGAATGTTGTTAGGTGCCTGAGGCATCGGGTGTGGAATTCACCTGCACATTGTTGATTCTTAGGACCATCAGATAGGACAGGGAGTTTCCCTGTTTCATTTATTTTTTATTATGAGGCAAAAATTATGTTCCCAGGAAACTGGTGAGAAAGCTCCATAAGAGCGAGTCAGTGATGCAGAGCCCATTTTAGCAAACTTTCTTAATGTTCACCTTGTTACTGATGAAGGAACATTCAAGTGTTTTGCCTCCCTGTGGGAACCAACAAGTGTATGGGCTCCATGTGGACTGTTTCTTATTTTGAAATTCGTGCCGCCTTCCGTAAAAAGAGTCGTTTTTAAGGTCCCTGTAGTGTTGCCCCCTGTCCTTGCTGTGCACCAATGCCTCCAGTGGGTTGGCTACCACCACCAAACCCCTGGCCACTTTACCTGCACACTATTGATTACTAACAGAAACTACTCTAGGGATAATGACCTGAGGATTCCATATGGGGAAGTCCAAAAAACCCTGTGAGTGTTAAGAGTGAAGAACTCACAGTCACTTAAATTCCTCTTTTGGCTTAGTCAGAAGCTAAATCTATTAGGTGCCTGAGAAGGACGTTTTTCTTCAGTTTGGGCTTGTGCACAATGACACAATGAGTCTTTTTGCAGAGTTTTTGCTTACTTGAGAATGATTTGGAGTGTTTCGGCTCAGTTTCTGTATTAAAAACTCAGTGAAAATGTCTGGGTGTATATAGTGTAATGATAAATAATTCTGGGGATTCACAGTGACAAATTCATTGCAAAGTTCGGATTCTATGCAAAAATAATGCTTCAGGTATCTTATAGTATTTTTCATCCAGTTGCACAATTAATTAAGGTTCAGGATTTTTTAGTTTTATGGATCTATGTGTGCTGTAGGCTAAAATAATGTCACCATGTAATTCCCAAATAAAACCACCATATGGTGTATAAATAACTAGTCATAGGGAAGAAACTCAGGTTCCGGAACATAATCTGTAAGTCAGACGAAAGAAAGGCTATAAAGAATGCCTTTCATTCTGGAGGACGCATCATATTTGTTTGTGTGGATTCATTTGAGAACTGTGCAATTCTCTATTGCTCCTGCGGGGGCATTGCAGGGAGATTGAGTTCTTAATATCAGTTTTTCTGTAAAAGACCATGGGATCAGATTGCCATTTGATGATCTCAAAGTGGACAAATCTCTAATTATCCAGTGTATTGCTATGAAATCAAATTCCCAAATATAGTGTCTTAAGTAATTCCACGCTGGAGCCTCTGAAGTCATCATCCACACCAGACTGTTGTAGGAACAGTACACAGATACCCCGCAGCATGATCATGTCAAGACTGGTAAAAGATTTTATAAAAGTTTCTAATTTGTCACACCCGAAGAACTTTTTGATAACAATAATAACCTTAGCAATGCCTCCACCTCCTATGTTTTATTTTATTAAATGCCACCTCTCTATATGAGCAGCAACAGGGAAGCAAATAAAAGTGCCAAAGATCTTCGCTGGGATTCGTTTGTAGGATCTAAACTAGATACCGGTGGTGCTCAGAATGGTATATATTATGTGCCAAAATCACAAAATATGCTATCTATAAGCAGTAATTTCTACAATAATCTCATTTTGAGCATCTTTTACCGATCAGTTTCACATATTTTTCTGATAACATTAAATACGGTATTTATTCTGGAATTAATTGGGCCATTTTGATGCCTGTTTACAGCTATTCACTGTGGGAGAACCCAGAAGAAAGTATTACATTTCCCTACAGTGCCTCCACAGGCAAAATGAAGTATTGCACCATATCTATGTAAAGCACAAATATGCTGGGTCCTCCAGAGAGACAAATACTCTACGTCGCCATTCTCTACCACATTTATGAAGGTCCTGAATGAGGCACCTACCACTATAAATTTAGAATTACCCTAAGAGGGTATTTGAAAATTAGTTTTCCAAACCAGCCTCCAACTTTGAGGTCTTCAGAGCTTTTCCAATAGCATGTAATTCTACGTGCGACTCTTTCATTAAGTAATTATGAATAGCATTAACATTTTATGAGGGCGTGCACCCAGAAAAATACATCATTACGTTTTTAAAAGGTAAAAATGTAATGTTAGTTGAGTCACACAGGCAAGAGCCATGTTATTTCTCATATAGCTACCTGTATCTGTAAATATCCTGCCTCTGAATTTTTTTTTACCCCAAAAAACTGGAAAGCAAGTCACTTTTAAAAGAGTTTTCTCCTTTTGACATTACCAGCTTGTTAGAATGGTCACATACTAATAAAGTGATCACAAAATGACCTCCAGTGATTGGCTGTAATCCGGGTGGAAACTTGTTATTACGGCTTTCATTTCTCTACAGCACTCCTACAGGGGAAAAAAAGTATTACACAAAGTTCATTCAAACCAAGTGAGAAGGTAATTAACCAATATGACTGCAATTTGTGTAAAAACTAATAATATTAGAAATTAAAATATTTAAACCAGTCATGGTCCTTCTTTACAAATGGATTTGACTCTTCAGTAGTGTTGAGCATTCCGATACCGCAAGTATCGGGTATCGGCCGATACTTGCTGTATCGGAATTCCGATACCGACTTCCGATATTTTTTCAATATCGGAATTCGGCATCGGAATCGGAAGTTCAAAGTTGATTGACAGACTGACGTCATCATGATGCGCGGTGTGTGCGCATCATGATGCGCCGTCATTTCGGGCCTTCCGGGGGTCTCTGCCGGCCTGCCGGGGGGCTGTGTGGACTGCCCGGGGTCTGTACCGGCCTGCCGGGGGGCTGTGCACCCTGTGGGGGTCTGTGCTGGCCTGCCGGGGGGCTGTGCCGGCCTGCCGGGGGGCTGTGCAGGCTCCGGGGGGCTGTGCCGGCCTGCCGGGGGGCTGTGCCGGCCTGCCGGTGGTCTGTGCAGGCTCCGGGGGGCTGTGCCGGCCTGCCGGGGGGCTGTGCCGGCCTGCCGGTGGTCTGTGCAGGCTTCGGGGGTCTGTGCAGGCATCGTCCGATGGGACTACAAGTCCCATCGGGCGATGCCTGCTACCATGACAGTGATTGACACATTAGCCAATGATGGGACAGTAGTAGTCCCATCATCCGGCTAATGTGTTAAATGTTAAAAAAAAAAAAATAAATACTACATACATACTACATGCTACATACATGCTACATACATACTACATACATACTACATACATGCTACATACATACTGCATGCTACATACATACCACATACATACTACATATATACTACATGCATGCTACATACATACTACATGCTACATACATACCACATACATACTACATACATGCTACATACTACATACATACTACATACATGCTACATGCATGCTACATGCATACTACATGCATGCTACATACATACTACATGCATGCTACATACATACTACATGCTACATACATACCACATACATACTACATACATGCTACATACTACATACATACTACATACATACTACATACATGCTACATGCATGCTACATGCATACTACATGCATGCTACATACATACTACATGCATGCTACATACATACTACATGCATGCTACATACATACTACATGCTACATACATACCACATACATACTACATATATACTACATGCATGCTACATACATACTACATGCTACATACATACCTCATACATACTACATACATACTACATATATACTACATGCATGCTACATACATACTACATGCATGCTACATACATACTACATGCATGCTACATACATACTACATGCTACATACATACATACATACTACATATATACTACATGCATGCTACATACATACTACATGCTACATACATACCACATATATACTACATGCATGCTACATACATACTACATATATACTACATGCATGCTACATACTACATGCATGCTACATACATACTACATGCTACATACATACATACATACTACATATATACTACATACATACTACATACATGCTACATACATACTGCATGCTACATACATACCACATACATACTACATACTACATGCTACATACATACTACATACATACTACATGCATGCTACATACATACTACATGCTACATACATACTACATATATACTACATACATGCTACATACATGCTACATACATACTGCATGCTACATGCATGCTACATACATACTACATACATACTACATACATACCACATATATACTACATACATACAATACATTCATACAATACATACATAGACATACAGTACATATAACATAGAGTAACATACTTACCAATACTTGTCACATTGTTCCCCGAAGCCATTGTCGTCTACGGAATAAATATTAACATAACAAACCACAAAAATACTCACCCACGATCCGAAGCAGTCCACGAGTGTGTCCCACGACGATCTTGGGTAGAGAACTGCAGCATCAGATGATGCTGCCGTTCTCTACGGGCTGCAGGAATCCAATGACGGAAGGTAGGTATCCTTCCGCACTGTATTCCTCCGCCACTTAAAAAAAAAAAAGTCCCTAGTCTCACTTTATGCCATTGCTGCGTGGGAAATTCCCACACAGCAATGGCATAAAGTGAGACTAGGGACTTTTTTTTTTTTTAAGTGGCGGAGGAATACAGTGCGGAAGGATACCTACCTTCCGTCATTGGATTCCTGCAGCCCGTAGAGAACGGCAGCATCATCTGATGCTGCAGTTCTCTACCCAAGATCGTCGTGGGACACACTCGTGGACTGCTTCGGATCGTGGGTGAGTATTTTTGTGGTTTGTTATGTTAATATTTATTCCGTAGATGACAATGGCTTCGGGGAACAATGTGACAAGTATTGGTAAGTATGTTACTCTATGTTATATGTACTGTATGTCTATGTATGTATTGTATGAATGTATTGTATGTATGTAGTATGTATGTAGTATGTATGTAGTATGTATGTAGCATGCATGTAGCATGCAGTATGTATGTAGCATGCATGTAGTATATATGTAGTATGTATGTAGCATGCATGTAGTATATATGTAGTATGTATGTAGCATGTAGCATGCATGTAGTATGTATGTGGTATGTATGTAGCATGTAGTATGTATGTAGCATGCATGTAGTATATATGTGGTATGTATGTAGCATGTAGTATGTATGTAGCATGCATGTAGTATATATGTAGTATGTATGTAGCATGCAGTATGTATGTAGCATGCATGTAGTATATATGTAGTATGTATGTAGCATGTAGTATGTATGTAGCATGCATGTAGTATGTATGTAGTATGTAGCATGTAGTATGTATGTAGCATGCATGTAGTATATATGTAGTATGTATGTAGTATATATGTAGTATGTATGTTGCATGTAGTATTTATGTAGTATGAATGTAGCATGTATGTAGTATGTAGTATGAATGTAGCATGTATGTAGTATGCATGTTGTATGTATGTAGCATGTAATTTATTTTTTTTTTTTTTTACATTTAACACATTAGCCGGATGATGGGACTACTACTGTCCCATCATTGGCTAATGTGTCAATCACTGTCATGGTAGCAGGCATCGCCCGATGGGACTTGTAGTCCCATCGGACGATGCCTGCACAGACCCCCGAAGCCTGCACAGACCACCGGCAGGCCGGCACAGCCCCCCGGCAGGCCGGCACAGCCCCCCGGAGCCTGCACAGCCCCCCGGCAGGCCGGCACAGCCCCCCGGAGCCTGCACAGCCCCCCGGCAGGCCGGCACAGCCCCCCGGCAGGCCGGCACAGCCCACCGGAGCCTGCACAGCCCCCCGGCAGGCCGGCACAGACCACCGGAGCCTGCACAGACCCCCTGGCAGGCCGGCACAGCCCCCCGAAAGGCCCGTACAGACCCCAGAGAGGCTGTACAAGGGCAGGAAAGGGTTTTTCTTATTCCGATACCGGAAGTCCCATAGACTTGAATGGGACTTCCGGTATCGGAATCGGCGATACCGATACTTTTTTTAAAGATCGGCCGATACCATCCGATACGATACTTTGAAGTATCAGACGGTATCGCTCAACTCTACTCTTCAGCTTTTAACTTATTGGTGCACTGCATGCTGACCATTCGAGACCCTTATTGGTGCACTGCATGCTGACCATTCGAGACCCTTATTGGTGCACTGTCTCAGGTAAACAATGATTTAATATACACTTGGTATCTGGCAATTTGTGCAAACTGGTACCTATGGACACACTATAGGCTATTGTCTAACATATAAGAAAAGCATGCTTTACCTGACACTTCCAGCAAGCTACTGGTCACACTTTGTCATATAGGATTGTACCCATGTATACTGAGGTGTACTACATGTCCAGTTAGCCTTAGGGGATCACGTATGGTCCGATAAGCCTCTACTATACAGGTTATATGTTGAATTTTATGTGTTTGTCCACACCTATCCTTGCCTGTTAAAAATATTAAATAAAGCAATTTTATATACAATTTACCATGGACCTTGAGATTGTCTTTTGTTTGGTTCTTCCCCTCCCCTTGACATTATAGTTTGACAATCGGTCCTTATAGAGTCCTACATATGTGTTAAAGGGTATATACATATAAATTTTTGGATTGTTTTCCCTATTATGGGATATTGAGGATATATATTCCTGCACTGTACCCTCCAGCATATCAATGCCTGTCATTAACCTTCTGTGGTATTATATTTTATATACCATATATAATATATATATATTTATACACTGTGTGTGTGTATATATATATTCTGCCACAACCATGCATTACATGGCCAGTCTATTGATTTGATTTTAATAGAAATTGTGTAATGCTTCATTTCTCCTTTGGGGGTGCTGCAGAAAAATTGAACACTGACCGTTCATATTCTCATGCAGATTGCAGTTTTTGCGCGTCCCCAGTCTCATAGAAAATAGCTAAAAATGCGGACTTTTCCGCAAAATTAATGAGCATGCTGCGTTTTTTAACGCGATGCATTTTTTTCGTGGAAAAAAGCGCATCAATATGCACAAAAAGTGCAGAATTCATTAAAATGAATGGGATGCTTCCTTTAAGCGATTTTTAAGCGTTTTTGCCAGTAAAAACACTTAAAAAATGCAGAAAAAAACGCTTACGTGGGCACACAGCCTCAAGCAGAAACGATGCGCTGGGACATCTCACACACTTTATTATCTGCAAGGATAACTTGTGCAATAAGGTAAAAGCACATGACTCATAAAATAAATACTGTTTATTCATTAATATTAAATAAATGCAAATTAAACAAATACCAGTTTAACCAGGTTTCTATTGTTCATGTTTCCCTGGAGAAACTTGACTCATCTTGAAAAAAAAAAATAATAATAATCAGTTTACAGAGGACGTCACATGGTCTCATCTGTCCCCGTTTTATAGTTTCAGGCACTTTCATACCAAGACAACAGTTCCCGATCCATCCATAATTGTCCCATAAAAGTCCATGCCTTAAAAACAGATGACAGGACAGTTCTGTACTTTAGTCTACACGACCTGAATTGGAACAATTGGTGTTATCACGCAGCTTCTCTCATAGTCTCAGGGATGCATAGGTGTTCTTGGGTTGATCGAACACACCCTTGTTTGCATGATATTGGATTTCTCCTGAATTAACATTCTCCACTCCATCAATATAGCATCCAGGTGTCAGACACCTTATAAATATTTAGTAAAAAGGAAGGACTGGCACTAAAAATGTATCTATGTCCCATATTGGGTACTGCTACATGGCTGCTACTATAATATTTACAACTTAGGCCTGTTTCACAGATCAGTTTTTTCCCACCAGTCAAGAGCCGCCAATTTTTTTAAAAAAACGGATCCGCCAAAAAGAAGCAAAAACGAAACAAAAAATAATGCTTTATCATCATACCGCCGAACAAAAAGTGCAATAACGCACGATCAAAAAGACGCATATAAATATCCATGGTACTGCTGAAAACATCATCTTGTCCTGCAAAAAATGAGCCACCACACAGCATCATCAGCGAAAAAATAAAACAGTTATAGCTCGCAGAATAAAGCGATGCAAAAATAATTATTTTTTAAATAAAATTGCTTTCATTGCATAAAAGCGCCAAAACATAAAAAAAGACATAACTGAGGTATCGCTGTAACCATACTGACCCGCAGAATAAAACCGCTTTATCAGTTTTACCGCACGCGGAACGGTGTAAACGCACCCCCCAAAAGAAATTCATGAAACGCTGGTTTTTGTTCATTCTAGGTCCCAAAAATCGGAATAAAAAGCGATCAAAAAATGTCACGTGCCCGAAAATGGTACCAATAAAATCATCAACTCGTTCCGCAAAAAATAAGACCTCACATGACTCGGTGGGTCAAAATATGGAAAAATTATAGTTCTCAAAATGTGGTGATGCACAAACTATTTTTACAATAAAAAGCGTCTTTTAGCGTGTGACAGCTGCCAAATATAAAAACCGCCATAAATAGTAAATCAAACCCCCCGTTATCACCCCTTAGGGAAAAATAATAAAATTAAAAAAAATGTATTTATTTCCATTTTCCCGTTAGGGTTAGAGCTAGTGTTAGGGCTAGGGGTGTGTTGGGGTTAGGGTTGGAGTTAGAATTGGGGGTTTCCACTGTTTTGGCACATCAGGTGCTCTCCAAAAGCGACATGGCGTCCGATCTCAATTCCAGCCAAAAAAGTCAAATGGCGCTGCTTCCCTTTCGAGCTCTGCCATGCACCCAAATAGTGGTTTACCTGTACATATGGGGTATCAGCGTACTCAGGACAATTTGCACAATAGCTTTTAGGGTCCTGTTACCCTCTGGAAAATAAAAATTGGGGGTGAAAAGATCATTTTTGTGGAAAAAATATGATTTTTTAATTGTACGGCTGTACGTTATAAACTTCTGTGAAGCCCTTGGGGGTTCAAAGTGCTCACCACATATCTAGATAAGTTCCTTGGGGGGTCTAGTTTCCAAAATGGGGTCACTTGTGAGGGGTTTCCACTGTTTAGGCACATCAGGAGCTCTTCAAACTTGACGTGGCATCCGATCTGAATTCCAGCCAATTTTGCAGTGACAAAGTCAAACGGCGCTCCTTCCCTTCCAGGCTCTGCCATGTGCCCAAACAGTGATTCCCCCCACATATCAGGTATCGGCGTACTCAGGACAAATTGCACAATAACTTTTCCAGTCCAATTTCTCCTGTTACCCTTGGTAAAATAAAAAAATTGAACCTGAATTAATTTTCTTTTGTGAAAAAAAGTTAAATGTTCATTTTTTTTAAACATTCAAAAAATTCCTTTGAAGCACCTGAAGGGTTAATAAACTTCTTGAATCTGGCTTTGAGCACCTTGTGTGGTGCAGTTTTTAGAATGGTGTCACTTTTGGGTATTTTCTATCATATAGACCCCTCAAAGTGACTTGAAATGTGATGTGGTCCGTAAAAATAAAATGGTGTTGTAAAAATGAGAAATCGCTGGTCAACTTTTAACACTTATAACTTCCTAACAAAAAAAAATTTTGGTTTCCAAATTGTGCTGATGTAAAGTAAACATGTGGGAAATGTTATTTATGTTTTTTGAGTGCCTTATCTCTGTGATTTAAGAGCATAAAAATTCAAAGTTGTAAAATTGCAAAATTTTCAAAATTTTCACCAAATTTCCATTTTTCTCAAAAATAAACGCAAGTTATATGAATTAAACTTTACCACTAACATGAAGTACAATATGTCATGAGAAAACATTGTCAGAATCACCGGGATCCATGGAAGCATTCCAGAGTTATTACATCATAAAGGGACAGTGGTCAGAATTGTAAAAATTGGCCCAGGCATTAACATGCAAACCACCCTTGGGAGTAAAGGGGTTAATAAAGTTACCAAAAAGAGGACGTCTGGTTCCCTGGTTCCTGGATTTCTCGGTATAATTATATGCAGCCGCATAACTTGAAGGTCGTGGTTCCCAATGCTAAATCTCCAACATGGCCCTCAATTATCACAGGTCTTTAATAATATTGGGCCAGAGTGCTAGCAGCACAGTGGTTCAGTGGTTAGCATTGCAGCGCTGGAGTCATAGGTTCAAATCCCACCATGGACAACATCTGCAAGGATTTTGTATGTTCTTCCTGAGTTTGAGTGGGTTTCCTCTGGGTACTCCGGTTTCCTCCCATACTCCAAAGACATACTGGTAGGGAACTTAGATTGTGAGCCCCATTGAGGACAGTGATAATGTGTTCAAACTGTAAAGCGCTATATAAAAATATGTCTTTTGGGTAGAGATGAGCGACTTTGACTTTTTGAGGGTTGAGTCGGGTTTCATGAAACCCAACTTTCTCAAAAGTCGAGTCGAGCGAAATCGTCCGACCATCGGGAAAAGTCGAAGGTCCGACTGAAACATGAAACCAATGCAAGTCAATGGGGAAGCAAAGTCGGCAGGGAGTGGAGGACACCTACATGCCGGACCGCTTTTTTAAAGTGCGCGAAATATCTCTATCTCTCCCCAGACGCTGCACATGTCATCTCGTTGCCCACAGTGTATGTCCTTGCTCATTGGCTGAAAAAAAATTAAGTGCAAGCATTCTGTGAAATCCGACCTTGGTGCTCGGGTCGACGACCGCATAGCCGGCCTCACGCTATGGTTGGGTTTCGCACGGCTAAACCCGACTTTGGCGAAAGTCGGCGACTTTTGAATCTGACCGACCTGTTTCGCTCAACTCTACATTAGGGGCCACTTAGTTCCATGGCCAGGGTTTGGCCACCACTCCTGTACCTATTATAGTTACACCCCTGATTATATAATGACCACAATTCAGATTATAATCTGATTACTGTATCTGGCAATGTTGCAGATTTCAGCTTTCAACAAAATCATCAGCATTCTAACACATGGAGAGAATAAACTGTTTTATTTGAACTTACAGCAATCATGAAGGATTACAGGAAGAACACACAGAGGTAATACAATACAGCCTAGAGAGGAACTACATTCATGTAAACAAACTGTAACAGTGGACACACAGTCTACCATGTCAAGATAGTCCCTCTACTACATAAGCTGGCAGGTGTTGCACAGTCCACCACCCAGTAGCTAAGTTTTATTCTACTAATCCCAGCTATTTGATCGCCCTGGAACATCATGCTCTGCAGTGAGTTTGCAAAAATATTCTTCTTTGTTTGTCTAAATTTTGTGATCTTCGTCTTCAGAGCGATCTTTTCAGTGATCATCAGGTTTTATTTCCTCTTTTTCTTGTGTACCTGAACAAGTCCTAACACCTTCTTTGTTAATACTTTTCTACATCTCCTTCCTGTATCTTGCTCTTTTGCACTTTATCTTTCTTGCTTGTTTGTTCCATTAGAAGTTTTATCTATCTTTTTGTACCCTCTGAAATGGGCAGAATGATTTGCAGGACTTCAGTCCATTGTCCAGGACAGTAGTCTCTGGCTGCTGCATGGGAGGCTTGCAAATTTCTTTCTTTCCGGGATCCCTGGAGGGGTTTTGATTATGCAGGGCTGATGATGTTGCCCCACCCCAACTAGTCAAAACCCACATCATGAATCCCACAAGGTAATAGCCGATGAACCAAAGACCTGCAAATCGATCTCTGCTTCTCCACTTCTGGTATTTCCTCCTTCCTCTGATCTTTCAATAGTTTGACTGCTTTAGCTTTCATAATATTCTTTTCTTCCTCATTAATCTTCATACATTTATTGTCTTCACATTCTAAAAGCTAAGCTTTGTCTTCCCAAGATGTGGGTTCATATACAGTGGCTTTGTAAGAGACGTACAGGTGGTTTATCTTTGTTTTCTCTTACTGAACCCCATGGTTCTGTATCTATGTTTAGTTGCATCTGCTGATTTATAGTATTTGGACTTGCCCTGTCTTGAGCCATATACTAAAAGAAGTAGAATGATGAGTGTGAGTTTTCTCTTCTGTTATTATTTGCCTTCACTTTAGTATCATTAGTTTCCAATTTTGCAGTTCCTTAATGCTTTTAATCTTTCATAGCTAGTAGTAATTTTACAGGAGTGCTATATGTCTGGTACTGATTTACAATTGTAATGAAGCTTTGTATGTCATCATTTTTTATAATGTTTAAATCATATTCACATTTGGGAATTTTTGGGAAGAACAAATGGAAATAATGATCACATTGGTTGACCTATATAAGAAACCAGTCTGCGATGTAGACTCCAGTATACATAACACGCAAAAAAGTTTGTGTGCAAACAGGGCTCCAGTCAATCTGATCTGGAACTAGTCTAAGTAGTCCACAAACAATGACGGAAATCTCCCAAATGAGGTTTGCATTATAGGAACTTTCATCCATTTCATAACACATACCCAGCTCTGCTAGCTGTTATTGAATCCATGCTTTGACTGACAATTTTTTTAACAATCCTCTGTGGTACCAGACCTTACTGACCTTCCGTTCCACCGTCTTTACTTATTTTACATTCCTGTACCAAGATCCTGCATCTGCCCAATTATTGAGTATGCCTGGACTGCCTGCATTCTTCTGTTAGCCTATCTCTTTACGATACCCCTTCCATTGTTGATTATTAATATTTATTGTAACTGGTGATTTGGGGTAAAAAGTAGGGATGAGCGAGTATACTCGTCAGGATTTGGTACTCAGCGAGTAATGCGGTACTCGAATCCTAGCGAGTAAATTTCACTACTCGCCTCGCAATATTGGGATCTCCCACCCGGCATTTGTCAGCCATTCACAGTAAAGCCACTGCCTTCTTTGTTGTGGCATTACTGTGATTGGCTGTCCGCGCAGCGTCATATGTGTGTGCGGGGGTCTGCGCGGGCTCTTCCGGGCTGATCGGGGGTCTGCGCGGGCTCTGCCGGGCTGATTGGGGGTCTTTGCGGGCTCTGCCAGGCTGATCGGGGGTCTGTGCCGCACAGACCCCCGATCAGCCCGGCAGAGCCCGCACACACACAGCCCCACAGACCCCCGCACACATTCTCCGCCCACACACATAGTCTCTGCCCATTACTCGCATTTCCCATAGACATACATTAGACTGGTTAAGAGTACCCGAGTATTAGGAGCTACTCGTAACGAGTACAGCGAGTCCGAGTAATTCACTACTCACTCGTCCCTAGTAAAAAAACAGAAGTTCCAGATTAACAGATTTATTAATTTCAGTCAAAACAACTCTACAGTGCTGTCCAAAACAGGTTTGAAGATATCAACATGAACAGGGATTCCCACAATTTCTGGTTGAGCTAAAGTTTCGGTAGACAATGCAGCCAATTCAGAGGGGTTACTTTCTTCCACAGCATACCCCATTATAACATTTCTCATGAGACTGACATAGTCATTATGTAGGTAACCACTCTGTACCTCTGTCTGTCCTCACGCTGTTCTCATATCATGCTAGCCTGTAAGGTTAGAATTATAGAGTTTTCTTAGGATGCAAATTCTCTCTACCTAATAGTCACAATCTAGAGGCTGACCTCACTTGGAGAGTCTGTCTCTTGCTCTCTATCCCATCTCACAAAGCCTGGTTCAGGACTACTAATTTTGTAGCCACTCATAGTAGGTTCCCCTGTCTGCACGTGGGGTCAAAGCCTCCATCTTTTTTCCATTTGGCCTGATTTTTCTCTTGCTAAATTTTAATCAGGAATCAAACTACTGGACCATCTAGCAACTCTTAAGTACCTATACATTAACCAATGTTCGTTCCTTCACTGGGTATTGCAGGAAACTGACATCAGCATCACCATTTCTGATGGACCCAATGTGCTCTAGTCCAACAATCTCTATGAAATCAAACAATGTTCCCCGAACCCTACTTAATAGAACTAATACATTACATACTGTAAATCCTGTAGATGGTTCCCTGGCAGTTAAGGCATCTCTGGATCTGGTTTTCAATGGATACCTCATGAATTGGTATCCCGGAAGAAGCGAGCAGCAAAACGGCGCCTGTCGGGTGTGGGGAAAGCACAGCGCTGCCACACCATCTCGTTGCCCTGCATTTTCAGGCATATGGTTTATCTCCTGGTGGCTATCCAGGTACAAAATATTTAGCACTTTTGTAGCACATGGGCTATTACAGCCATATATAATGATACTGTAGCAGGGTTTGGCTATAATAAGGAGACCACTTCTAGTCATTTAGGTATACCCTTAGCAGGGATAAAGATATACAAGCACTTGCTGGGTCATTGTTACCTGTTGTTGAAATATCTTGCCATATTTAGGACTATTTTGCTTGCACCTGGTATTTAATCATATTCATCTCATTGAGATCACTGGATTGATTTACCGTACATCATTATACTATCATATTGGTGAAAACATTTAGGTGCAATTTTGAGTTTGTTATACACAAATATACCTACATACCTTTTTTGATATATACATTTTTTGTTCTTGGCAAAATCACTGGTGGCATTATGCTGTGTCTTTCCCTCATCTTTTTTGGAGGTCTTATTTGCCCTGTCTTTTTAATCCCTCATTTATTATGGATTTTACATGTACAGTATTAATAAAATTTATTTTCAATTGTATTTTTTGAGTTGGAATCGCTTCTTGTCAAGAGGGAACACCACAATAGACTTATTGGATGTATATGTCCCGAAGTGTCTAACAATTATTGCATCTTTGGACACATAGTATTTATACTGTAAATGGTTCCCTGGCAGTTAAGGCATCTCTGGATCTGGTTTTCGATGGATACCTCATGAATTGGTAAAGGGAAATCTTCCTTTCAAGCAACTTTCTTCAGGACCTTATTTAATTACCACCATGGCTAATCAAGCCCTTCATAAACAGAATAAAAATTACAAAAAAATGCCAGCAGATTCCAGTCTGGTCAGCTTCTTGCAAAATACAGTGAAAGAACGAATGTTGTTTAAGATGCACTAGGTGGTCCAGCAGGTGATTCCTAGGATAAAATCAAGATGGGAATCAAACCAAATGGAAAGGAGCTGGAGGCACTGACCGCATGTGAAGACAGGGTAACCAACATATTCCTAGGTCTGACGCGTTTCTATCTAACCATCTGGTCCTTACTCATACTCCATAGTATAGAAAAAGCATGCAAAGCCCTGTGTGAACCATAGTATATGAATAGTACATGCTTTTCATATAAATGAGTAAGAACAGGGTGGTCAGAAAGGCATCAGTCCTAGGAAAGTTTTTTTCTCCACTCTTAGTAACATAGTAACATAGTTTTGAAGGCTGAAGGAAGACCTTATGTCCATCTAGTTCAGCCTATTTTTAGTGCAGCTGTTCTGCATTGTTGATCCTGGGGAAGGCAAAAAACCCACAGAGTAGAAGCCAATTTTCTCCATAGGGAAAAAAATTGCTTCCCCTAAGCTGGGTCAACCATCTACCTATAATACTCTGTTATTCGTAACCTTCTATACTGTTACTCACAAGAAAAGCATCCATTCCTTTCTTAAATTCATTCAGTGAGTTGGCCATCACCACTTCCTCAGGAAGAGAATTCCAGAGCCTCACTGCTCTTACCGTGAAGAACCCTCTTCTATGCTGGTGCAGAAATTGTCTTTCCTCCAAACGAAGAGAATGCCCCCTTGTTCTTGTCACAGTCCTTGGTACAAACAGTTCATTGGAGAGATCTCTGTATTTCCCTCTGATATGCTTGTACACATATATTAGGTCTCCCCTAAGTCTTCTCTCTTGACAGTGAACATGTTTTTTAACCTTTGTCTATGAAGAAATAAAGACTAGTATTCTAAGAAACGTTGTGCTGGAGAGGAAAGTGGCCGCACCTAAACAGTGGGGAGATGATGGATTGTTTTTCTTTGTTTTATATCTTCATAAATAGAAGTTATGGTCCTTCCCATTACAATAACAGTTTCCGGCAGCAGGCATATGCCCTGTCCTGTGTATATAGGAGAAACAATCTACTATATAATCGTCTTATTCTGTCTCTGTCTGCAACCGAAATCCCGCGTTGCCGATTGGTGACAGGCGCAGTCGGGCGCAGCGCTCAATGTGCGGATGTAGCCAGGGTCCGGAGGAGAGGAGACTCCTCCGGACCCTGGGTACCATTAATCTGTAAAAAATAGAATTAAAATAAAAAATAGTGAGATACTCACCTTCCGACGGCCCCCGCACTTCCCTTCTCTAACCACACGCCTGGTATCGCAGTCCCAGTAATGCTTTGCACCAAAGACCGCTGATGAGTGACGTCGTCTTTGGTCCTTCGCGCTAAGCCTTACTGGGAACAGAAGATGCCGGGGCAGGAGTGCGCATGAGAATCGCGCATGCGCATAGTGCTATCTGGCGCCATTTTCCTGAAGACACACTTGCAGTGTGTCTTCAGGAAAATGGCACCGGACAGCGTGGTATGGGCATGTGCGTACACCGGCGCCAATGCCACACTCCTCCTGGCAGAACGGGACAGCGCTGGTCCACAGGAAAGATGGGTGAGTAGAAATGTTTTTTTTTTGGTATGTGTGCAGTTTCCTAGGGGTGAGGGGGACCATGCATACCAGGAAAGGGGGGGTGAGGGTAACCATGCATACCAGGAAATGGGGGTGAGGAGGACTATGCATACCAGGAAAGTGGGGTGAGGGGACCATGCAAATCAGGAAAGGGGGGTACTGGATCATGCATACCAGGAAAGGGGGGTGACGAACCATGCATACCAGGAAAGGGGGGTGAGAGTAATCATGCATACCAGGAAAGGAGGGTGAGGGTGACCATACATACCAGCAAACGGAGGTGACGGGACCATGCATACCAGGAAAGGGGGGTGAGGGTGACCATACATACCAGCAAAGTGGGGGCGGGGGACCATGCATACCAGGAAAGGGGGGGTGAAGGTGACCATGCATACCAGGAAAGGGAGGTGAGGGTGACCATACTTACCAGCAAAGGGGGGGTGAGGGGACCATGCATACCAGGATAGGGGGGTGAGGAATACCATGCATATCAGGATTGGGGGGGTGAGAGGACCATGCATATCAGGATTGGGGGGTGCATTATTGCATTATTATTAAATCTTCATAAACTACATACATATTCTAGAGTACCCAATGCGATGGAATCAGGCCACCATCTAGTTATCTATATTCCAGTTGTGCCTGTCTATGTGAATTTATATTTGTACTACAGTAGATCGGCTCACTCGGCTGCACACGGAGGTAGACAAGGGTACACTGCATCTTTAAGAACTTCTTTTGGTTTATTGTAGGCAGCATAAACCAAGGTGTAGCAAAGAAAAATACAGCCCTCTGGGCAAAACAGGAAAACAAAACAAAATGGTGGCAGAACAAACACAGTCCTTCTGTGAGCGGGGTTCCTCTCGCTCACGGCTGCTAGAACACACACTGTTCAGGTTTCCAAGTCCAAGCAACACCTTCTTGGAGTGCTCCCTCTCCAGGCACATACTGAACACTGAAAGCTCTGGTCTTCAGCCATTTAAGCCCAGACCTTGTGACTCCTCCATCATGTGACTGATCACATGATCCTGACATCACAGAGGTCCTGTCAGGACTCTGCAGGTGGAGATACGGTGGTCCATAACATAACTCTCAACTAATCCTCTCAACACGCAGTGTATTGGAGGAAACTACTCTGGTTTTACATCACTGATGCCATCATGCGCAGTGATACGTAACTCCCCTCCATCACTTCACCAGGGACTCTGTCACATATCCCCCCTTCTGCCCAAAGCCGGGGGTTTGGGCACCTTCACTCGCTATGCAGGGGAGTCTGGACAGGGCATCCGCGTTCCCATGCAGTTTACCTGGCCTGTTCTCATCATGAAAATTAAAATCCTGCACTGTTAAAAAACCATCTAGTCACCCGAGCATTCTTCCCCTTCCTTTCCCTCATCCATCCCAAGGGCACATGATCTGATACTAGCCTGAACTTACGGCCTAGCAGGTAGTACCTCAGGGTGTCAATCGCCCATTTGATGGCCAAGCACTCTTTCTCCATGATGTCATAGTTATCACAGGAGGATAGTTTCCTACTCAGGTATAGGACTGGGTGTTCGTCCCCATCTATTTCCTGGGACAGAACAGTTCCTAAACCAACTTTGTCTGACGCACAAACTCTTTACTGAAATCTGGTGCAACCAAGACTGGCTGTCTGCAGAGGACGAGCTTCAACTTCTGGAATGCCATCTCAGCTTCAGTGAACCATTTGACCATCATCGACTTTGTGCTCTTGAGAACATCCATTAGGGGGCGGCTATCATGGCGAAATTTGGGATAAATCATCAATAATATCCCACAATTCCCAGAAACACCCGAACCTGCTTCTTGAAGAATGGCTGTGACCACTTTCGGATTGCCTCCACTTTTACTTGCGGCTTTATCTCGCCCCTTCCGATGATGTAGCCCAAGTATTTTGCCTATTCTTTCCCGAGAGCGCACTTCTATGAGTTTATAGTATACTGGAAGCATCCATCAGGTGTAGAGATGGCCGTTTTCTCCTTGGCACTTGGGGACAAGAGAATCTGCCAGTATCCTTTCGTTAGGTCCAGGGTGGTGATGTATCTGGCTGACCCTAGCCTCTCAATGAGCATATCAACCCGGGGCATTGGATATGCGTCATACTTAGACACCTCATTTAGCTTTCTGTAATCGTTACAGAAGCGCCACTCTCCACCGGGACTCGGCACAAGGCCAATAGGGCTGGATTAACCACTCTTTGACTCCTCGATGACAGCCAAGCTCAACATTCTCCTCACTTCCTTGGAGATCACCTGATGGTGGGCTTTGGGAATCCAATACGGCCTCTGATTCACCCTCACATGTTGTTCAGTCATGATCTCATGCTCCACAACCTGCATACAACCTGGTAGCTACTTAAACAGGTCCTGGTTACATTGAAGCAGCTCACGGCACTGTTGTTGCTGGGACAGTGACGGTGTCTCTGCTACTATGACATCCTCGACCCTGGCTTCAGGACTGGTTCCAAGGCACGCAGCCTCCACGGTTCCCAGTCTCACCATGGTTTGAGCAGGTGGATGGTGTATGCTTGGTGCGGTTTTCGCTTCCCTGGTTGATGAACCTTGTAGTTGACATCACTCAAGTTTTCGACCACCTCATAAGACCCTTGCCACTTGGCCAGGAATTTACTTTCCATGATGGGAATCAACACCAACACCTGATCTCCAGGGCTAAACTGACTCAGCCTCGTGGCTTGGTTGCAGGCCCTCACCTGAGCTTCTTGTGCTTGAAGGCTCTCTTCACAATCGGCATCACCCTTGCGATCTGGTCGTGCATTTGGGCCACATGCTCAATAATGCTCCTGTGGGGTGTAACTTCTACCTCCCAGGTCTCCTTTGCAACATCTAGAAGTTCACAGGGGGTCGTCCATACAACAGCCCGAACGGTCAGAATCCCGTTGAGGACTGAAGAACCTCCCTGATAGAGAACAGCAGGTACGGAAGTAGGTAATCTCAGTCTCGGCCATCCCTCTCCATGACCTTCTTAAGCATGGAATTCAATATCTTGTTGAATCTCTCCAACAGGCTGTCCGTCTGCAAATGGTTCAACGACGTGCATAGTTGTGTAACCTGGAGAGTCTTACACAACTCCATCATCACTTTGGACATAAACAGTGTGCCTTGGTCCACCAGGATCTCTTTCGCTTGGGCTATGTTCCTGGCAGATGAGTTTCTAAGGGGTACCGCCTCCAGGTACAATGTTGCTTTGTCCATCACCACTAGAATGTATTGGTGCCCTCTGGCAGACTTAACCAGGAGCCCCACAAGGTCCATGGCAATACTGTCAAATGGGACCTCTATAATGGGCAATGGCACTAGGGGACTTCAGAATTGGGACACGGGAGCTGTAAGCTGACAAGTAGGGCAGGACCGGCAGTAGTTACTGTAGCAATATCTCTGTGACACCCAGGCAAGTAGAACTGTCACAATCCATCTTTGGATCTGTCAGAGTCTGGACTCTCACCTTTTTCCTTTCTGGCCCTCGGGGGGTTAATACGGGTTATTGCCCCTGGTGGCCGCTGGTGTTACTACAAGCTTAGTGAGTCTGCGGCTGGGCTTCCCCCCCGGTGGCCGCTGGTGTTACTACATGTTTAATCAGTCAGCAGGTGTGACCACTCCCTCCTTCCTATAAAGGGTTATCAGGTGCTGCACTCACTGTTGGTGACATTATCACCAACCGTCCCATTTTTTTTTCTGGTGAGCCATGGCCCAAATGTAGACATTTGTCCCATTGCTGCAGACCCTCACTGAGGAGCATGGGGTGCTGCGTGGTGTGATGGAGCAGCAGCTGCAGCAGTTGAAGGGGTACGGGACCTCAGCTCAGATGCAGGCTCAACGATAGCCCAAGTTCTCTCTCCCAGAGAGGTTTTCTGGAGGGAGAGATAATTTTTTGTTTTTTCAGGAGGCCTGCAAGCTACACTTCAGCCTCCGCCCTCATTCATTAGGGAGTGAGAAACAGCGGGTGGGATTCATTATAGCCCTCCTTGAGGGTGATCCGCAATCCTGGGCCTTCTCCCTGCCGGCCGATTCACCATCTCTATGGTCGGTGGACGAGTTTTTTGCGGGTTTGGCGAATATGCCCCCTGTAGTCCTTGCTAGAGAGGAGGACACACTGGTGCAGGCGGACGAGCCCAGGCAGGTGGGAGGAGGTGGTTCCCCAGCGGTGTTGCCTGCGGTTCGTCGTGGTGTGGGGGCATGTTTTAGCTGTGGGCAGACTGGCCATTATTTTTTAGCATCTGCCCAGCGCGCGCCAAATCTTCTGTACCATCTAAGAAGCTGCGTCCCCCTGGTCATGTGGAAGGAGGCAACCAGGGAGTGTATATTTCCTCCATTTTGCCCTCTCAGTGTACTCTGTCAGCAGAAGTGGTGGTTGGCGGGGTACCTGATGGCAAACCCCTAAGCATACAGGCCATTGACTCTGTCCCACTGAGCCAGGGGAGGTTGACCCAAGTCATAGAAAATATACATCTGCGTATAGGGACTTATCTTGTAGAGTCCCTGTCATGCTACGTCTTGGGGGGAATGCCATCACCTATCGTTTTAGGCCTCCCTTGGTTGGAAAAACACAACCCGGTCATAGATTGGCGATCTAGGGAAGTAGTCAGCTGGGATCAGTCATGTGAGGGCTGCTGCCTGGGGGCTACTGTCTCTCCCCTCTTTCTACAACCGTCCCCTTCTGCTCCAGTGGGGGCAGCAGAGGTGCTGCCAGGGAATAGGGGCAAGTCTCTACCCTCACCACATGCTATCCCTGGGTGTCGGAGTCCTCTTAGGAGGAGGGATCAGAGGAGGGTGGTGACTCTTTCTGAGCATTGTGGGGGTGTGAGTGTGATGACACAGGGGGACGCCTCTGTTGTCGGTGCTGTGAAGAGTTCCCCATCTTGTGGCAAACGTGTGCGTGGCAATAAACGTTCAGGTCCGGACCTGTGTGTGAATGAGTACATATGGCTGTCCACCAAAAACATCTAGTGGAGGTGTGCTGCTGGGGTCTGGAGTTCTCGGGTGATCGGGCCGTAAAAGGTGTCGGCCATCCTCGGCCCGGGGACTTACCAGCCGGTGCTACCCCCAATAATGCCCATACACAACTCATTCCTCATTTCGTCGCTCTGGAGATTTGTGGTGCCTCCGGAGTATACGTTGCCACTTCCATCTGCCCACGTTTGCCATAAACCTGCAAGTCAGGTGGTTGCTGAGGTGAACTATGGTGGATCTAGGCATCCTCACCATAGGTGTTTTTCTGGTGAGGTGCGGTGTTGAGGGTCCAGAGGCCCCTCTGTTGTGAGTTCATTTTCCCCTTCGCTACTGAGGCCCGAGGAACTCCCTCTTCTGGTGAAGAAAGGTAGTGAGCCTGATTGTCAAACACCTGGGGCTGATGATGATGACTGGCTGAGTGGAGTTAATGACTGGATATAAGGCTGCCGACGCCCTTCTGGCCTGCGGGTGATTTCTCTGTGGACTTCTAGGAAACCAGTCTGATTCCTGCTCATCTAAAGCTAAGATTTCTGCTTTGCCTTTTTGCATTAGTGTTTTGTTTTCCTTGCTTTTCTGGATTCTGCCATTCCCTGCTGGGGTGAGCTGAATCTCCTTTTGCCTGTTGCTCTGTCTTCAGAATATTCCTGAGTACTGACATAGCCTTTTTTGAAGCCTAGCGTCTTCAGGGCCTTTTTTACTGTCAGTTTGTTGGCTCTTATTTTCATAGGGTTTTTCACGGATTGCAGACAGCAGCCTTCCTTTCCTTTCCTATCTAAGCTAGCTTTGGCCCCATCTTTGCTCAGTCTATCTTTCTGTCTGTGTTTTGTTCTTTCTTCTTGCTTCACTGTCATTATATGTGGGGGGCTGCCTTTTGCTTTGGGGTCTGCTCTGGGGCAGTTTAGATTTCCCTTTCTGTCTTTAGGCTATGTAGTCCTCCGGCTGTGATCGAGGGGCCTAGGGCATCGTAGGAGCCCCCCACGGCTACTGCTAGTTGTGTTGATAGGTTCAGGGGTCTGCAATCCGATAGCTGCCAACTTCTCTGGTTTTCTGGACTTAGCTAGCATTTCTATTTTTGCCTCCTACGGTGACTCAATCATAACAGAATCACCCGCCATACCGCAGATTCTAGGGTACTCAATAGCAGGATAGAATTGTATAAAAAAAAAAAAAAAGGTGTGTATATTTTTTCCTCTATATCTCTGAGGCCGTAGGGGGAATTTTTTTTTCTCTCAATGGAGATAAAGCAATTGTCTGATCGTGTGGAGCAGCTCGCTGCGGAGGTGCGGGGAAGTTCCGCCTACCTTGCTCATTCACATGCTGCTGAACCAAAGATTCCTACACCTGATGTATTTTTTTGGGGATCGGTCTAAATTTTTGAATTTCAAAAATAATTGTAAATTATTTTTTGCCTTGAAGCCTAACTCGTCAGGGAGCTCAGCACAGCAGGTTAAAATTGTCATCTCTTTGCTGCGTGGCGATCCCCAGGATTGGGCGTTTTCTTTGAAACCAGATGATCCTATTCTGACTAATGTGAACGCATTTTTTCAGGCCTTGGGGTTGTTGCATGACGAACCTAATGCCATTGATCAGGCTGAAAAGACCCTGCTGGCATTGAACCAGGGTCGTGATTCTGCAGAATTGTACTGTCAAAAATTCCGAAAGTGGGCAGTACTTACTACCTGGAATGATAATGCCTTGGCTGCTCTCTTTCGGAAGGGGTTGTCAGAAGCCATAAAAGATACTATGGTGGGATTTCCTGTTCCCTCTGGTCTTGACGATTCTATGTCTTTAGCCATTCAGGTTGATCGGCGTTTGCGCGAACGCAGAGCTGCATGAGAGGTGTTGCCACCTGTTGAACAGATGTCTGAACCTATGCAATGTGATAGAGTTTTTTCCAGAGAGCAGCGTCAGGAGCTCAGAAGGCGTAATAAGTTGTGTTTTTCTGTGGAGATGCCTCTCATATTATTTCTGTCTGTCCTAAACGCGAGAAACTCCTTGCACACACATTTTCTGTTGGTGGTGTTCAACCTAACTACACCAGCAAGCTAGAAAAAATACCAGAAATAAAACTAATCTACTTTATTCAAAATTAGATTTTAAAAAGGACTTAGTCCATTCATAAAAAATGTACATGTACAAAAAGACAAACACTTACAAAAAACCGCTCAATCTGACGCAGTAAGACCAAATTTTTAAGCACTCTACCGGTATACTCTTGGTGTCTTTATCCAACTCTCCATAGACACCCCCTCAGAGTATCCGCTTCGTGTGAATTTGTTTTTAAAAAAAACACACTCTCATGGTGCTAGAAAAATGTCTTTTACAGATCTATTGTACTTTATGTGCCACTTCTGTGTAGCATACATAGTCATCACTAACAATGATCTTAGACAAATATCATAATAACAGCCTTATATCAAATAATCACCTAAAAATAAAGAATGGCATAATAAACAGTCTGTAATTATAATTAAGGTGTGAATCAAGACATTCCTCTTTGGATCATACAATTCACCACCTTTACAGATTTTTTGTGTCATTTAGTATATCATGGAAAGATCTCACCCGAATCTATACATTCATGGGTTCCTCCATGTGACGCTCCCTTCTCCCTACGCGTTTCACCAAACAGATCATCAGGGGAGTACTGAGTACAGCGTTATGCCTGAAGGGGTGATTGGGACAAAGCGATCCTTCAAAGGGAATGTAGGTGGATTTTTTGGCTGAGAACACTCCAACCAACAGGCCTGAATGACCAATTATCTTTTATGGCTTTTTTGTAAACTAATTTACCCATATGCAATGAGATGGAGCCCCGGAGGACAAGCTCCATTGTGCCCCACGTAAAACCAGATCCCTGTATAGGGGTTAAAGGGTAGTGTGGTTACTCAGGAGGGAATCCTAAAGGAGCTATACTTCTCTATTGGGTTATCCCCCTTTTTTTGTTTGTCTAAACACGGAGTTAATACCTTAGGAATAAAAATGGAATAGGATAAAGAGAAGATAAGAAGTCTCTTTTGGATGTATCAAGCCTGAGCAAAATACTGTACATTGTCTTGAGTGATCGCTCGGGATAGTTGAGAGGATTTTGTAAGGGGATACTGAATGAAGTATAATATCTTCAATATCCTGAAAGTCCCAAAACTGGATAGTAAATATTGAAATATGCCCAAAATGACTGCGAGACCTATTTCTTTACAAGGGTAAGATTTATGCCCATAGGTTTAATTGAGGATTAGATAGTGAGCATTTTAATTGGTGACCACAATGTGAAGCATTTATATGCCATTCATTTTGATGGCGGTAGATATCAGTCATAACTATATGTGGCTATAGATTGATATGGATCGGCTAAATAAAACACAAAAAAGCCTTTATGCATCATCGCTTTGTGAGATAATACTAATCCTATTCATCTGACTGATGAGAAAGAATTGTTAATAGATGTGCATGTTTAAGGGTATATAAATTTATAAGTGCTCTCATGAAATAATCCTGTGATAGGAGGAACTTTTATGCATTTATAAATCATAGTTTGCAAAGAAGCGGGTGTTTGTGGAGTGCGCAGGCGCGGTAAGGGGATTAGCGTGCACTAAGAAGTTAAAGCCTGCAAAGAAGCGGCTATGTTTGGGAGTGCGCAGGCGCGATAATTCCCCTGATGCTGATATAAGGAATTAAATAGGCGCTGCGACGTAAAAAAGAGGTTTGGACGTTATAAAGAAGAATGCGCATGCGCTAAAGTAAGATGACGTCAATGCGTTACTATGCAACCCGATAAAGAAAAGAATGCGCACGATCATATGTTCCTGTGATAGGAGGAACTTTTATGTATTTATAAATCATAGTTTGCAAAGAAGCGGGTGTTTGTGGAGTGCGCAGGCGCGGTAAGGGGACTAGCGTGCACTAAGAAGTTAAAGCCTGCAAGGAAGCGGCTATGGTTGGGAGTGCGCAGGCGCGATAATTCCCCTGATGCCGATATAAGGAAGTAAATGGGCGCCGTGACGTAAAAAAGAGGGTTGGACGTTATAAAGAAGAATGCGCATGTGCTAAAGTAAGATGACAACAATGCGTTACTATACAACCCGATAAAGAAAAGAATGCGCACAATCATATGTTTTAAACGGAGGCCGATGTAATCGCACACTATTAATATGCTATGAGAGTAAGCGAGTAAATGATGTGAATGAATATATAAGTAACAGGCTTGTCACCATAGTGACATAGAAACAGGAAGTGGTCATGGGCATACACCCGCCCATCTCTATGAGGCGGGAACACACTAAAGAGTGCATGCTATAAAAAGCAGATAAATGAACAGCCCAGTGATGGCATTTTTCTCATGTAGGCATAACGCTGTACTCAGTACTCCCCTGATGATCTGTTTGGTGAAACGCGTAGGGAGAAGGGAGCGTCACATGGAGGAACCCATGAATGTATAGATTCGGGTGAGATCTTTCCATGATATACTAAATGACACAAAAAATCTGTAAAGGTGGTGAATTGTATGATCCAAAGAGGAATGTCTTGATTCACACCTTAATTATAATTACAGACTGTTTATTATGCCATTCTTTATTTTTAGGTGATTATTTGATATAAGGCTGTTATTATGATATTTGTCTAAGATCATTGTTAGTGATGACTATGTATGCTACACAGAAGTGGCACATAAAGTACAATAGATCTGTAAAAGACATTTTTCTAGCACCATGAGAGTGTGTTTTTTTTAAAAACAAATTCACACGAAGCGGATACTCTGAGGGGGTGTCTATGGAGAGTTGGATAAAGACACCAAGAGTATACCGGTAGAGTGCTTAAAAATTTGGTCTTACCGCGTCAGATTGAGCGGTTTTTTGTAAGTGTTTGTCTTTTTGTACATGTACATTTTTTATGAATGGACTAAGTCCTTTTTAAAATCTAATTTTGAATAAAGTAGATTAGTTTTATTTCTGGTATTTTTTCTAGCTTGCTGGTGTAGATAGAGTCTTCTAGCTAGAAGATCACTTGCTGTTAATGGTGTTCAACCTAAGTTTCTTCTGGCTATTACTCTGATCTGCTCCCTGTCCACATTTTCCGCCAAGGCTTTTGTGGATTCGGGAGCAGCTCTAAACCTAATGGACTTGGATTTTGCTAAACGTTGTGGATTTCCGATGACACCTCTGCAGACGCCTATCCCTTTGAGGGGGATTGATGCTACTCCTTTGGTTAAAAATAAACCTCAGTTTTGGACCCAGGTGGTAATGCGGGTCGCCCCAGACCATCAAGAAAATTGCAGGTTTTTGGTGTTACATAATCTGCATGATACTATTGTTCTGGGGTTTCCCTGGTTACAAATTCATAATCCAGTTTTGGATTGGAAATCTGTGTCTGTGGTGAGTTGGGGTTGTCGGTGTGCCTTTAGTGAGGCTCCGGTGTTTTCCACCTCTCCTCAGTCGCATGATGTTCCTGATTATTTGGCGGACTTTTATGATGTATTTAGTGAGAATGAGTCTGCGTCTCTGCCTCCTCATAGGAGTTATGACTGTGCAATTGAACTGAGCCCGGGGTGTAAATTTCCCAAGGGTCGGCTCTTCAATTTATCTGTACCCGAGCACAAGGCTATGCGATCCTATATTAAGGAGGCGTTGGAGAAAGGTCATATTAGACCATCCTCGTCACCCTTAGGTGCCGGGTTTTTTTTTGTAGCCAAAAAGGATGGATCATCAAATCAAATCAAATCAAATTTATTATCGCCAAGTACATATTACATATATACAAGGAATTCTTTGTGGCAAAGAGGCAACATAATATATAACAACAGATACAACAAGTAACATCTAACAAAACAGATACAGTATATAGTCTACACATGACGATTTAATTGTTGAACAGAGAGTGGATAGAAGCTGTTCATATGGCGGTTGGTGCTGCATTTGGGGACTCTGAAGCGACGTCCTGAAGGGAGTAGTTGGAATGAGGAGTGTCCCGGGTGAGAGGGATCAGATGAAATTTTCAATGCGTGGGATCGAATACTCTTATCATAAAGATCCTGGATTTTAGGCAGGGGGGAACCTATAATTCTCTCTGCTGTTCTGAAAGTCCTTTGTAAGCGGAGTTTGTCATGCGCAGTGGCTCCCCCATACCAGACTATCAGAGAGGAACAAATCACAGATCTGATGACAGCATTAAAAATAAGATCAGCAGATTCTTAGACAAACCATATCTTTTCAGCTGACGCAGGAAGAACATCCTCTGTTGTGCTTTTCTTATAACAGCATCCACGTTTTTCCCCCATTTAAGATCATGAGAGATGATAACACCAAGGAATTTGGTCTCTGTGACCCTAAGAACCACTTCGTCATGGATGTAGATTGGAAGTATCTCATGTTGATCTTTCCTAAAATCCACAACCATCTCAGCAGGTTTTTTAGTGTTGAGTACAAGATTATTGGCTTTACACCAGTCACATATTCTTTCCACCTCACTCCGATACAAGTCTTCAGCATTTCCCCTGATGAGACCAATCAGTGTCATATGATCGGCAAATTTCAAGATTTTTACTGAGTCTGCTGAAGAGATGCAATCATTCGTATAGAGAGAAAACAGTAACGGGGACAAAACACACCCCTGAGGTGCCCCGATGTTTGTGACCAAGGTGTCCGAAGTGAATGGTCCAACTTTTACACTCTGTATCCTGGCTGTCAGGAAGTTATAAATCCACAAGCATAAGTTAAGAGGGACTCCAAGAGCTACCATTTTCTTATGAAGTAAATTCGGATCAATGGTATTGAACGCTGAGCTAAAGTCCATGAAAAGAATCCGGACATATGAGTGCAGTTCATCTGTATGATCCAAAATGTACTTCAGTGCCAGATTGACAGTGTCGTTTGCCGAACGATTCTCCTTATAGGCAAACTGAAGCGGGTCCCATAGCTTCTGTGTGAATTTTATCAGGTGGGACATCATAATTCTTTCGAAGACTTTCATAGCTACAGATGTGAGTGCTACTAGTCTATAGTCGTTCAACTCAGAGGATCCCACTTTCTTGGGGACAGGGATAATTGTGGAATTTTTCCAACACTGAGGTACAACGCACTCTTTCAGTGACACATTGTATATATTTGTCAGTATAGGGGCAAGCTGGGTAGCACAAACTTTCAGACACATTGGAGATACACCATCAGGGCCAGGTGCCTTTTTGACCTTAAGTCCCTTCAGGATGCGTATCACCTCTGCCTCGGAGATCACTACTTGGGTGTTGCACAATGAATGATCTTTATATGAACATACTGAGGAGCTTAGAGATGAATAGCCACTGTGTGTAGAGCTTGCCTCAAATCTGTAGTAGAATTCATTTAACTCTGCTGCCAGACTTCTGCTGGGGTTCACTATAGTGGGGTGGCTTTTATAATTGGTGACCTCTCTTAATCCTCTCCATGCAGATCTATTTTCTTTTGATGAGAACCTTTCCTCCAGAATCTTTGCATACTCGTGTTTGGCTAACTTGATCTCTTTAGATAGCGAGTTCCTAAGTTTCTTGAATTCAGTAATATCGCCTGCTTTATAAGCCTCCTCTTTTCTCTTACGGATCAACCTGACTTTATTTGTAAACCACGGCTTGTTGTTTCCCCGAAAGTGGACAGATTTGGATGGAATAAACGTGTCTTCACAAAAACGGATATATGAGGACACTGCATCAACCCATTCATCCAGACCCGAGCATGTTTCCTGGAATACCTCCCAGTCCGTGCATTCAAAGCATGCTTGTAGTTGCAATTTTGCCTCCTCAGACCATGTCTTCTTTGTATAAACTGTAGGTTTGGATGTTTTCAACCTTTGCCTGTAGGCTGGAATTAAATGAATTAGACAATGATCTGAAAAGCCCACTGCTGCTCTCCTCACTGCCCTGTAGGCCCCTTTTATGACTGTATAGCAGTGATCAAGCGTATTGTTCTCTCTCGTGAAGCAGTTTATATGTTGAGTAAATTTGGGGAGATCCAGGTTGAGTTTATCCTTTGTTAAAGTCCCCCATTACGATCACAAATGCTTCTGGAGATCCTTTCTTCCATTCTGATATTTTGCAAGCTAATTCACCAATAGCAGCTTTAACAGATGCTTGAGGGGGAATATATACTGCAACCAGAACCATAGATGAAAACTCTCTTGGAGAGTAAAATGGTCTACAATTGAGTGCAAGGTACTCTAGATCTGGAGAGCAACCTTTTCCCAGTATGTTAACATCACAGCACCAGCTAGTGTTGATGTAGAGACATACCCCACCCCCCCTTTGTTTACCTGAAGCTACACAATCACGGTCAGCTCTGTAGATAACAAAACCAGGTAGATCCAGACTACAATCAGGGATGGTCTCATTCAACCAGGTCTCAATAAAACAAAGAGCAGCTGAATTGGCCATATCAGATCTCATGTTACAAAGTAAGTTCAGTTCCTCCATTTTGTTAGATAAGGAATGGACATTAGCAAAGTGGAGTGAAGGAAGAGCTGTTCTGAACCCTCTCCTCCGAAGGCGTGCCAGGACATCATTAAGACCTTGTATTGATTATCGTGCTCTCAACAAAATTACTGTTAAATATCAGTATCCGTTACCCCTGATTTCTGATCTATTCTCCAGAGTTAAAGGTGCTTGCTGGTTTACCAAGCTTGACCTCAGGGGGCGTATAATCTTATTCGCATTAAGCATGGGGATGAATGGAAGACGGCGTTTAATACTCCGGAGGGACATTTTGAGTACCTGGTGATGCCTTTTGGGCTCACTAATGCCCCTTCTGTCTTCCAGTGCTTCATGAACGATATTTTCCGAGATTTTGTCGATACATTTTTGATTATCTATCTGGATGATATTTTATTCTTCTCCAAGGATTGGGATTCTCATGTGGAACATATTCGGACTGTGTTCCGGATCTTGAGGGAGAATTCCCTGTATGTCAAAGGATCTAAATGCCTTTTTGGAGTACAGAGGATTTCTTTTTTGGGATTTATTTTGTCCCCGTCAACTATTGAAATGGACACGGCCAAGGTACAGGCCATTTACGATTGGGTTCAGCCCACTTCTTTGAAGGCCCTCCAGAAGTTTTTGGGTTTTGCTAATTTTTATCGGAAATTTATAGCAAAATTTTCTAGTATTGCCAAGCCATTGACTGATTTGACTAAGAAGGGTGCTGATGTGTTAAATTGGTCTCCGGAGGCTGTTTCTTCCTTTCAGGAGCTGAAGCGAAGATTCACCTCTGCCCCGGTTTTGCGGCAACCTGATGTCTCACTTCCGTTCCAGGTAGAGGTGGATGCTTCTGAGATTGGTGCAGGAGCTGTTTTGTCCCAAAAGGATCCTGTAACATCTAAAATGAATCCCTGTGCTTTCTTTTCCCGAAAGTTCTCTCCATCTGAACGTAACTATGATGTGGGGAATCGGGAACTGTTAGCCATGAAATGGGCATTTGAGGAGTGGAGACATTGGTTGGAGGGAGCTAAGCACCTCACTGACCACAAGAATTTGATTTACCTAGAGTCGGCTAAGCGCTTGAACCCTAGACAGGCTAGGTGGGCCTTGTTTTTTACACGTTTTGATTTTGTGGTTTCTTTTCTTCCTGGAACTAAGAATGTCAAGGCTGACGCCCTCTCTAGGAGCTTCTTTGCTGATTCTCCTGTGGTTACCAAGCCTGCTACCATCTTAGGCGAAGGGGTAGTTCTTTCTGCCATCTCGCCCGATTTGAGACGTGCTCTGGAAGAGTTCCAGGAGGACAAACCTGAGCGTTGTCCCAGTGGAAAGTTGTATGTTCCTGACCAGTGGAAGAAGAGAGTGATGTCTGAAGTTCATTGCTCTGCTTTGGCTGGTCATCCAGGTATTTTTGGTACTAGAGATCTGGTGAGTCGGTCTTTTTGGTGGCCCTCCTTGTCTCGTGATGTCAGGAATTTTGTGCAGTCCTGTGGGACGTGCTCCCGGTCTAAATAGTGTTCTCGCTCTAGTGGGTTGTTGATGCCTTTGCCTGTCCCCAAGAGGCCATGGACCCATATTTCAATGGATTTCATCTCTGATATGCCTGTTAGTGATGGGCGAGTCCTAAATTACTCGGAATCGCTTGTCTCTAGCGAGTCCGAGCCCGGGACTCGCTACTCGTTGCGAGTCTAGCGAGTCCAATGTTAATGAATGGGGAAGCGAGTCTTAGCGAGTAATGTGCGATTTACAAATTACAAAGGAACATAACAGATTCTATATTTGCGAGTCCCGAATCCAGTATACAGGACTCGGGATTCGTAGACTCGCTCAGACTCGCTCACAATCGCTGTGTGTTGACATAGGCTGTCTTGGAAACTTGTAGGAACATAACAGATTCTGTATAAGCGAGTCCCGAATCCAGTATACAGGACTCGGAATCGTAGACTCGCTCAGACTCGCTGTTGACAGCGATGTGATATAGCGAGTCTAGCGAGTGAGAAAAAAAAACTCTGACAAAACTAGGATTGCCATTGACTTGCATTGGACTCGTTACTGTGCGAGTAATCACTGGGAGACTCGCCGAGTAACGAGTCCAGCGAGTCCCTTACTATTCGCCGAGTAACGAGTCCTAGCGAGTAGACTCGCCCATCCCTAATGCCTGTCTCTCAAAGGATGACTGTTATTTGGGTGATTTGTGATAGGTTCTCTAAGATGGTTCATCTTGTACCACTCCCTAAGTTGCCGTCTTCCTCTGAATTGGTGCCCCTGTTTTTACAACAGGTGGTTCGCTTGCACGGGATTCCTGAGAACATTGTATCTGACAGAGGAGTCCAGTTTGTGTCTAGATTTTGGAGAACTTTCTGTTCCAAGCTGGGAATTCAGTTGTCCTTCTCCTCTGCTTTTCACCCTCAGACCAATGGGCAGACAGAGAGAACAAACCAGACCTTGGAGTCATATTTGAGATGTTTTATTTCTGCTGATCAGGATGATTGGGTTTCATTTTTGCCCTTGGCCGAATTTGCTTTAAATAATAGAGCTAGTTCTGCCACTTTGATGTCACCTTTTTTTTGTAACTTTGGGTTTCATCCTCGAATTTCTTCAGGGCAGGTGGAGCCCTCTGCCTGCCCAGGTGTTGACACTGTGGTGGAGAGAATGCACCAGATCTGGGACCAAGTGGTGGATAAGTTATCTCTCTCCCAGGAAAAGGCCCAGCGGTTTTCCAACCGACATAGGACCATTGGTCCCCAGTTTAAGGTTGGTGATATGGTGTGGTTATCATCAAAAAATATTGCTATGAGGGTGGCTTCTCCTAAGTTTAAGCCTAGATTTATTGGACCTTACAAGATTTTGGAGATTATTAATCCGGTCTCTTTTCGTTTGGCTCTTCCTGTCACATTTAAAATCCATAATGTGTTCCATAAATCTTTGTTGAAGAGGTTTGTTGAACCTGTTGTGCCGGGGGTTGCACCTCCAGACCCTGTATTGGTTGAAGGTAACATGGAATATGAGGTAGAGAAAGTACTGGATTCCCGTCTGGCTAGACGGAGACTCCAGTATTTGGTTAAGTGGAAGGGTTATGGTCAGGAGGATAATTCCTGGGTCTCTGCCTCTGATATTCATGCCAAAAGATTGGTGCGTGCCTTTCATCGGGCTCACCCTGATCGCCCTGGTGGCGTGGTTGAGGGTTCGGTGACCCCTCTTCAAGGGGGAGGTACTGTTGTGAGTTCATTTTCCCCTTCACTACTGAGGCCCGAGGAACTCCCTCTTCTGGTGAAGAAAGGTAGTGAGCCTGATTGTCAAACACCTGGGGCTGATGATGATGACTGGCTGAGTGGAGTTAATGACTGGATATAAGGCTGCCGACGCCTTTCTGGCCTGCGGGTGATTTCTCTGTGGACTTCTAGGAAACCAGTCTGATTCCTGCTCATCTAAAGCTAAGATTTCTGCTTTGCCTTTTTGCATTAGTGTTTTGTTTTCCTTGCTTTTCTGGATTCTGCCATTCCCTGCTGGGGTGAGCTGAATCTCCTTTTGCCTGTTGCTCTGTCTTCAGAATATTCCTGAGTACTGACATAGCCTTTTTTGAAGCCTAGCGTCTTCAGGGCCTTTTTTACTGTCAGTTTGTTGGCTCTTATTTTCATAGGGTTTTTCACGGATTGCAGACAGCAGCCTTCCTTTCCTTTCCTATCTAAGCTAGCTTTGGCCCCATCTTTGCTCAGTCTATCTTTCTGTCTGTGTTTTGTTCTTTCTTCTTGCTTCACCATCATTATATGTGGGGGGCTGCCTTTTGCTTTGGGGTCTGCTCTGGGGCAGTTTAGATTTCCCTTTCTGTCTTTAGGCTATGTAGTCCTCCGGCTGTGATCGAGGGGCCTAGGGCATCGTAGGAGCCCCCCACGGCTACTGCTAGTTGTGTTGATAGGTTCAGGGGTCTGCAATCCGATAGCTGCCAACTTCTCTGGTTTTCTGGACTTAGCTAGCATTTCTATTTTTGCCTCCTACGGTGACTCAATCATAACACCCCTCATTGAAGGAGGGGTACTGTTACGATCCATCTTTGGATCTGTCAGTCTGGACTCTCACCTTTCTGGCCCTCGGGGGTTAATATGGGTTTTTGCCCCCGGTGGCCGCTGATGTTACTACAAGCTTAGTGAATCTGCAGCTGGGTTTCACCCCCCGGCAGCTGCTGGTGTTACTACATGTTTAATCAGTCAGCAGGTGTGCCCACTCCCTCCTTCCTATAAAGGGTCATCAGGTGCTGCACTCACTTTTGGTGATATTATTCCTCAACCAAGCTGGAGTCAGGAGCAGACTGTGTGAGGCTGTGTTCACACAGTGTCTTTTTAGCGGTTTTTACCGCGGTTTTCACTATAAAACCGCTATAAAACCGCTAAAAATAAGCTGCACAGTCATTTCTATGCATTTTGCACTTTTTGTGCACATTGATGCGTTTTTTACCGCGAAAAAAACGCATCGCGGTAAAAAATGCAGCATGCACATTAATTTTGCAGATTTTTCCGCAGTTTAGGCTTCTCCCATGCTTTTAGAAACCGCTGCGGAAAAAAACGCATCAAAATCGCATCAAAACCGCGCAAAAAACGCGGCAGAAAATTATGTGCGGTTTCTGGGAAGGGATTCAGGTTTTTGAGCAGAAATTTTCTGCAACGTGTGCACTTAGCCTTACAGTGGAGCTCCAGCTATTTCCCTTTCTAGTGCCTGACTCTGTGGTCCGGTGCATGGCTGCAGAGGAAGATGAGTTTTGTTGTTCAGTTGCTTTAACCCTGTGGTGTCTGTTGTATCTTTTCTTTGTGTTATTGGTGCAGTACATCTTTTCCCTGTCTCACCTCCTGGGGAGGGGGTTGGGGCTTTAGCTCAGGGCTGAACAGGAGATAGGGACAGGTCGGGGACTTGGGCCTCACTACCATTAAGTGTACCCCCAAGTTAAGGAAAGTCAGGGCACCTCCTTAACCTGAGGGGCAGTTCAGGGGCCCTGGTTCTACGTCTCCTGTTTTCCTCCGACTGCCCCGTGACAAAAACCTCCTGAGGAAATGCTGTTGTATTTTGTCTTCTCCCAGATGTCCACCCAAGATATGGGAATGGGCTAGGTCTTATACCCTATGCCTATAGTGACCCAATACTAACAACTGCTCTACTACTTCCTCTCTTAGCTTAGTGACCTGCTACAGTAGCTCTCCATTTAATGCAAAATGTGGAAACCTGGTGTCAGCCCCAGCTCTTGGGCAACCCCATTTATAATGGTCACATTTTCCAATGCCGTTTTTAGGGTAAGATTCCGCAATTGAGAAGTCCCAAAATTTCCACCAGAAACCCCCAGTTCAGGAAACTCTGCCTCACTGGTCACCGTCTCGTCTTCGTCACCAGCCAGGACACACAAGGGGAACTCATCCACCTCCAACGGCGATGGGGTTTTCTCAGGGTTGAGCTGGCTTCTGTCTGGGACACTTGGTATCCCCGACTTCCCTCACAAGTCCCAGAATAGGCTAAAGTCCCACCCTATTATCACGGGGTGTAGCAAGTTCTTAACTACCCCGACCTCATGCGACTCAACCCCACAGTTAGCTTTTATAGTCACTATGGCAATGGGCCAACTGGTGGGGGAGTGTGGTCCTTATCAGGGTCACCAAGCTCCCTGAGTCTAGCAGTCATGACACCAGCACTCCATTTATGGTCACAAGACATGACTGCGGCCCCTCTCCGGGCTGATAGTCCACACTGCATAGTAGGAGCAGTGCCTCCCTAGGCTGCAGTCCATCTCATCGCGGGGACAAGGGACAACTGGCGGCTATATGGCCTTTGACAACTCCTCAGCGACCCCTTGGAATCTATTACTCCCCCAAGTGGTGGCTCTACTACCTCTCTTTTGGGGCTCAGGTTCCTGCTCAGTACCCCAGTAAGGGGATGCACCATCCCCTGGTTTCCTTAGGGACCTCTTGACCGCCTGGAACCATTCCAGTAGGCCCACCAGTTAATCCGCATTTCGGGGATCTCCATGGGCAACCAAAGTCTGCACCGGCCTAGGAAGGGAGAGCACGAATATGTCCATGACAACCCGCTCAACCATCTGGGTTGGAGTGGAGGATTCTGGCTGCAGCCATTTTTGCACCAGATGCAGTAGGTGAAACATTTGGGACCGAGATGGTTTAACCCCATAATATACCCGATGGTGAACCCTTTGTGCTCTCACTGACATAGTTACTCCCGCATGTGCCAAAATTTCAGTTTTTAACTCGGCATACTCTTGCGCATCCTGTAATGCCAGATCATAATAGGCCTTCTGGGGCTCAGCAGTCAAAGAGGGGGCCAGCACTTCCGCCCACTGCTCTGGTGGTAGCTACTCACGCTCCGCCACCCGCTTGAATACAGTCAAAAATGCCTCCTCATCATCACCCGAGGTCATTTTTTGCATAGCTCGTTTTACTACCTTACGGACGTACGTGTTGTCACCTGGACTTGGGGGGGTTGGTCGTCCTTCCCCGAACGGCCTCTGTTAGCAAGTCAATCTGCTGCTGGTGTTGATGGTGCTGCTGCTGCATCTGCTGCATAAGCAGCTTGCTTCTCTCTTGTTATGCCATCTGTTGCTGCTGTAACTGCTGCTGGTGCTGTAGTTGCTGTTGTGTTTGTAGCAGATGTTTCAGCAGGTCCTTCATGTCTGCCTGATGTCGTATGCTGGCTAATGGCCATCCCATGTGTTCACTGGAAACGCTGCCAGCACTTCTAACTCAACCTGTGGTAAATTGTCTCACTCGGCTGCACACAGAGGTAGACATGGGTACACTGCAGCTTTAAGAACTTCCTTTGGTTTATTGTAGGCAACAGGGCCGGTGTCAGCACCCAGCGCACCTGGGCAAGTGTCGGGGCCTTGGCGAGATGGGGGGCCCACTCGCGCTGTCTAGGATACCCCAGAAGACTGCTGACTTGACCGATGTCCAGAAGGCAGTCATTGACACACTCCACAAGGAGGGTAAGCCACAAAAGGTCACTGCTAAAGAAGCTGGCTGTTCGTATGCTGTATCCAAGCATATTAATGGAAAGTTGAGTGGAAGGAAAAAGTGTGGTAGAAAAAGGTGCACAAGCAACCGGGATAATTGCAACTATGAAAGGATTGCTAAGAAAAGGCCATTCAAAAATTTGTGGGAGAATCACAAGGAGTGGACTGCTGCTGGAGTCATTGCATCAAGAGCCACCACACACAGACGTATCCAGGACATTGGCTACATATGTCGCATTCCTTGTGTCAAGCTACTCATGACCAATAGACAATGCCAGAAGCGTCTTACCTGGGCCAAGGAGAAAAAAGAACTGGACGGTTGTCAGTGGTCCAAGGTGTTGTTTTCAGATGAAAGTAAATTTTGCATTTAATTTGGAAATCAAGGTCTAGTGTTTCCACAGTCAGTGATGGTTTGGGGAGCCATACCATCTGCTGGTGTAGGTCCACTATGCTTTATTAAGACCAAAGTAAGGGCAGCTGTCTACCAGGACATTTTAGAGCACTTCATGCTTCCCTCTGCTGACAAGCTTTTTGGAGAGGGAAATTTCATTCTCCAGCAGGACTTGGCACCTGTCCACACTGCGAAAAGTACCAATACCTGGTTTAAAAACAACAGTATCACTGTGCTTGATTGGCCACCAAACTCGCCTGACCTTAACCTCATAGAGAGTCTATGTGGTATAGTCAAGAGGAAGGCCAGAGACACCAGACCCAACAATGCAGACGAGCTGAAGGCTGCTAGCATAGCAACCTGGGCCTTCATAACACCTCAGCAGTGCCACAGGCTGATCACCTCCATGCCACGCCGCATTGATGCAGTAATTGATGCCAAAGGAGCCCCGATCAAGTATTGAGTGCATTTACTGAACATACATTTCAGTAGGCCAACATTTCGGATTTTTTTATCATTTTTCAAACTGGTGTTACAAAGTATTCTAATTTACTGAGATAATGACTTTTGGGCTTTCATTGGCTGTAAGCCATAATCATCAACATTAACAGAAATACACACATGAAATAAATCACTCTGTTTGTAATGACTCTAGATAATATATGAGCTTCACTTTTTGTATTGAAGAACTGAAATAAATTAACTTTATGATGATATTCTAATTTTGTGAGAAGCACCTCTATAATATATATACTGTATATATAATTGCAAAATATAGTTTCACAATTTTTAATGTACTTTACTTTTTCATGACATTCACTTGCAGTCATTGAATAGAAGAAGGACTCTGACTTTGACACTGAATAGATAAACAGGTGCACGACTCATTACAAGACAGGGCTGATAACTTTAGCGTAACCATAACAAGCCATGCAGCTGGGTATCCATCATATGGCCAGTAGAGATGTATCTTTTTAGATCTATATTCAGTGCCTTGAAAAAGTATTCGGACCACGTGAACTTTTGCACATTTTTTTCACATTACACCCAAAAACTTAATTGCATATAGGTATTTTATGTGATACCAACACAAAGTACAAAGTAGTTGTGAAGAGTAAAGGAAATGATACACGGTTTTCAATTATTGTAAAAACATAAATCTGAAAATAGTGAGGTGTGTTTGTCTTCAGCCCCCCCATAGTCTGATGGCCCTAAGTAAAATCCTAGTGACCAATTACTTCCTGAAGTCACATAATTAGTACATTGCGTCCACATGTGTGTATTTTTATATATATAACTACAGCTGTTCTGTGAAGGCCTCAGAGATTTGCTTGAGAACATTGGGGATCAAACAGCATCATGAAAACCAAGGAACACACCAGACAGATCAGGGATAAAGTTGTGGGGCAAAGTAAAGCAGGGTAGGTTATAAAACAAATAGTACAAACTCTGAACATCTCATGGAGAACTGTTCAATCCGTCATCCAAAAATAAAAGGCATACGTCACAACTGAAAACCTATCAAGACAAGGCTGTCCACCTAAACTGACATCTCAAGCAAGGAGAGCACTAATTTGAGAAGCAGTCAAGGGGTCTATGGTCACTCTGGTGGAGCTGCAGAGATCCACAGCTCAGGTGGGAGAATCTCTCCACAGGACAACTATTATTTGTATACTCCACAAATATGGCCTTTTTGGAAGAGTGGCAAGAAAAAAAGCCATTTTTTTTAAAGCAAGCCATAAGAAGTCCCGTTTGCAGTTTGCAAAAAGTCGTGTAGGGGACAAAGCGAGTAGGTTGAAGAAGGTGCCCTGGTCAGATGATACCAAAGTAGAAATTTGGGGCCTGAATGCAAAATGGTATGTGTGGTGGAAAACTAAGGCTGAAGTCGCACTAGCGAATGGCATCCAATGCGAGAGCCAACGATATGCCAATGACCCTCGGCTCATGGTCTGCTGCGATCGGAAGCCGAATGTCATGCTACTGTGCCTCAATCCGCTCGCACAGAGCGGATCTGAGCACAGCTGCGAAAGAGGTGGACAAATTAATTTCTCCATCTCCTCCACTGCCGCAGTATATCATACCGCACTTGGATGATATCAGAATGCTGTACGGTAGTGTGACTCCGGCCTAACACGGCACATCAACCTGAAAACACAATCCCCATCATCAAACATGGTGGTTTCAGTATCATGTCTTGGAAGGCTTTTCTTCAACAGGGACAGGGAAGCCGTTTAGAGTTGATGGGAAGATGGATGGAGCTAAATACAGGGCAATTCTGGAGGAAAACCTTAGAGGCTGCAAAAAACTTGAGACTGGAATGTTGATCCACCTTCCAGCAGGACAACCACCCTAAACATCCTGTCAGAACTACAATGGATGGTTTATTTCAGAGCATATTCGTGTGTGAATGGCCCAGTCACAGTCTATACCTAACTCCCATTGTAACTTAGAAATTGCTGTTCACAGATGCCTCCATCCAATCTCACTGAGCGAGAGCGGAGTGTGCAAAGAAGAATGGGCAAAAAATGTCACCTCTAGATGTGCAAAGCTGGTAGAAACAGACCCCAAAAGACTGCAGCAATGATTGCAGTGAAAGTGATCCTACAAAGTATTGACTCAAGGGAGCTAAATACAAATGAGCGTCACAATTTTCAGATTGATATTTTTAAAATATAATGAAAATCCCAAATTATTCCTTTACACGTCACAAATACTTGCTACTTTGTGTTGGTATCACATAAAATCGCAATAAAACACATTTAGGTTGTGGCCAGGGCCGGCCCGAGAGATTACGGCTCCCTAGGTGAAACTATTTTGTTGTGCCCCTACGATTCTTGGCAGTAGATGAAAACTTGGGATATAAATTTAGGAGCAAAATAAACCACAACAACGATTAATTAACTCTCTCCTAACTCTTTAATCTTCTGAGAAGTTGTATAGGACAAATATATACAAAGTAATCAATAACACAAAACAAAAACGACCATAGGTAATTAAAAGTTTTGTTTCCTTGCCTTTTTTTTTTAAAAGGATGACACTAAGTCACCGAGATTAATTTGTTTAGCAACTTCAGATTCTATCGAAATTGTTGCCAACTGAACCAACCTCTCTTGCATCATATTTGCCCTTAAATACGTACACTTTTCTTTCCATCCCTAAAAACTTTTTGCCTTTTGAAAAGATTTTTCATAATTTTTTCTATTTTTTCTCTGGCGCCCCCTTTGGGTCGGCGCCCTGGGCGGCTGCCTAGTTCGCCTATACGTTCGGGCAGGCCCTGGTTGTGGCAGTAATGTGAAAAAATTGGAAAACGTTCAGAGGGTATGAATATGTTTTCAATGCATTGTATGTGATATTGACATTATGAGATATCTCCTATCCCTGTATTTATGAGCTTCAACTGCTGTATCCAAAACTGAGCTCTCGGCAGATCTGGACACACCCAGTTGGTGCTATCACCTAATTTGGGAGAGGTTGGGTGCGATAAAACAATATATAAAAGGCTCAAGGAGGTAACAAGAGACAGTTCCAAGACAGAAAGCAAACGAGAAACTTGGGAAACTAAGGATGCAGATAAAAGGAGTTTTCTCAGTTATCCTCTTCATTTTCCTCAGATGCCACCTTGGTAAGAAAGTCATGAAGAGCATCAAAGTAATTGGCACTGCTGGAGACACCGGCTGTTAGTGGGTCAAAAGACAGTTCTCATATTTTGCACTGTCTCGGGTATAGGGGAGACAGTTTTGATTATGGGTGACTTGGTAATTGAGTACTGCGTTAGATAAGTGAAATGGGTTGTGTATTCACACATTGATCTCTTCCAGGAAAATTACTTTTTTCTATTCAGGGCACTGTGGTAGCTGTAAGAAGGATGATACTTTCATATGTGCACTGAGGGTCCTGTCTATACCTGTCATGGTGTAGTAGTGTGAGGAGGAGATAACACTGCGGTGTGCACTGTGCTGTGTATACAGGTCATGGTGTAGAAGTGGGAAGAGGACATGACACTGCTGTGTGCACTGTGCTGTGTATACATGTCATGGTGTAGAAGTGTGAAGAGGACATGACACTGCTGTGTGCACTGTGCTGTGTATACATGTCATGGTGTAGAAGTGTGAAGAGGACATGACACTGCTGTGTGCACTGTGCTGTGTATACATGTCATGGTGTAGAAGTGTGAAGAGGACATGACACTGCTGTGTGCACTGTGCTGTGTATACATGTCATGGTGTAGAAGTGTGAAGAGGACATGACACTGCTGTGTGCACTGTGCTGTGTATACATGTCATGGTGTAGAAGTGTGAAGAGGACATGACACTGCTGTGTGCACTGTGCTGTGTATACATGTCATGGTGTAGTAGTGTGAGCAGGGCCTCCAACTAGCAGCACATCATGCCGCTGCTATGGGGCCCCTGTGAGGCAGGGGGGCCCGCCTGCCCCCAGCGCCGATTCCCCCGCCACCGCATTGAAGGAGGCAATGATGGAGGAGAGAGCGTCAGTGTCAGGAGACAGGAGCCGGGAGCAGCGTGGGTAAGAGGAGAAGGTGAGGATTTTTTTTTTCCAATATATCCTTGGGTGCTTGTGTGTGCTAGACTGTGGGGCCATTCTCGGGGGGAGGTATATGCTATGTGGCCTGGGCTGTATACTATGTGGTGCTGGGCTATATACCATGTGTGGCCTGGCCTATATACTATGTGGTGATAGGCTATATACTATGTGGTGCTGGGCTATATACCATGTATGGTCTGGGCTATATACTATGTGGTGCTGGGCTATATGCCATGTGTGGCCTGGCCTATTTACTATGTGGTGATGGGCTATATACTATGTGGTGCTGGGCTATATACCATGTGTGGCCTGGGCTATATACTATGTGGTGATGGGCTATATACTATGTGGTGCTGGGCTATATACCATGTGTGGCTGGGCTATATACCATGCATGGCCTGGGCTATATACCATGTGTGGCCGGGCTGTATACAATGTGTGGCCTGGGATGTATACCATGTGGTGCTGTGCTGTATACCAAGGTGCTGGACTATATATCATGTGGTGCTGTGCTATATACTATGGTGCTGTGTTGTATACCATGGTGCTGTGCTGTATACCATGCGGTGCTGGGCTATATACCATGTGGTGCTGTGCTATATACCATGTGGTGCTGCGCTATATACCATGTGGTGCTGTGCTGTATACCATGGTGATGTGCTGTATACCATGTGGTGCTGGGCTATATACCATGTGTGGCGGTGATATATACCATGTGGTGCTGTGCTATATACCATGGTGCTGTATACCATGGTGCTGTATACCATGTGCTGCTGGGCTATATACCATGTGGTGCTGTGCTATATACCATGGTGCTGTGTTGTATACCATGGTGCTGTGCAGTATACCATGTGGTGCTGGGCTATATAATATGTGGTGCTGTGCTGTATACGATGATGCTGTGCTGTATACGATGGTACTGTGCTGTATACCATGTGGTGCTGGGCTATATACCATGTGTGGCTGTGCTATATACCATGTGTGGCTGTGCTATATACCATGTGTGGCTGTGCTATATACCATGTGGTGCTGGGCTATATACCATGTGTGGCTGGGATATATACTATGCGGCTGTGTTATATACCATGTGTGGCTGGGATATATACTATCCGGCTGTGCTATATACCATGGGGGTACATTTTACATTATATTCTATTATATTTTTTCCTTTGGGGAAGCTGTGTTATATAATATGGGGGCTACATTATATTCTATGGGGAGGTGGGCTCTATTATATTCTATTTCGGGCTACACTATATTCTATGGGGGGCTGTATTATATTTATTACTAGCTGAAGAGCTAACTGTGGTTAGTTATAACAAATTATAATTATCCTCCATCCCATAGTCCCGTGCCCATATACCCATCATACATATCCACCATCCCATAGGCCCGTGCCCATATACCCATCACACATCCTCCATCCCATAGGCCCATGCCCATATACCAATCATACATATCCTCCATCCCTTAGTCGAGTGCCCATATACCCATCACACATCCTCCATCCCATAGTCCCGTGCCCATATACCCATCACACATCCTCCATCCCATAGTCTCATGCCCATATACCCATCATACATATTCGCCATCCCATAGTCGAGTGCCCATATACCCATCACACATCCTTCATCTCATAGTCCCATGCCCATATACCCATCATGCATATTGTCCATCCCATAGTCCCGTGCCCATATACCCATCATACATATTCGCCATCCCATAGTCGAGTGCCCATATACCCATCACACATCCTTCATCTCATAGTCCCATGCCCATATACCCATCATGCATATTGTCCATCCCATAGTCCCATGCCTATATACCCGTCATACATATCCTCCATCCCATAGTCCAGTGCACATATACCCATCAAACATTCTCCATCCCATAGTCCCGTGCCCATATACCCGTCATACATATCCTCCATCCCATAGTCCAGTGCCCATATACCCATCACACATCCTCCATCCCATAGTCAACCATTATGGCATCATAATGAGCGGTGGGGCTTGCAACCTATGTGACATCAGCGTCGCCATGGCAACGATTGTGACATCATAATGAGGGGCGGGGCTTGATACGCACACACTGTTTCCCCATTTTGTAGATAGGGGCATTATGACATCATAATGAGGGGCGGAGCTTGACGCGCACACACTTTTTCCCCAGTATGTAGACAGGGGCAAAATTGTTTGGTGAATTGGAATGCGCAGGGTTAAAATTTCGCCTCACAACATAGCTTAGGACGCTCTCGGGGTCCAGACGTGTGACTGTGCCAAATTTTGTGGCTGTAGCTGCGACGGTGCGGATGCCAATCCCGGACATACACACACACACACACACATACATACATATATACACTCACTGGCCACTTTATTAGGTACACCATGCTAGTAAGGGGTTGGACCCCCTTTTGCCTTCAGAACTGCCTCAATTCTTCGTGGCAGAGATTCAACAAGGTGCTGGAAGCATTCCTCAGAGATTTTGGACCATATTGACATGATGGCATCACACAGTTGGCGCAGATTTGTCGGCTGCACATCCCTGATGCGAATCTCCCGTTCCACCTCATCCCAAAGATGCTCTATTGGATTGAGATCTGGTGACTGAGGAGGCCATTTGAGTACAGTGAACTCATTGTCATGTTCAAGAAACCAATCTGAGATGATTCGAGCTTTATGACATGGCGCATTATCCTGCTGAAAGTAGCCATCAGATGTTGGGTACATTGTGGTCATAAAGGGATGGACATGGTCAGCAACAATACTCAGGTAGGCTGTGGCGTTGCAACGATGCTCAATTGGTACCAAGGGGCCCAAAGAGTGCCAAGAAAAAATTCCCGACACCAAGACACCACCACCACCAGCCTGAACCGTTGATACAAGGCAGGATGGATCCATGCTTTCATGTTGTTTACGCCAAATTCTGACCCTACCATCCGAATGTCGCAGCAGAAATCGAGACTCATCAGACCAGGCAACGTTTTTCCAATCTTCTACTGTCCAATTTCGATGAGCTTGTGCAAATTGTAGCCTCAGTTTCCTGTTCTTAGCTGAGAGGAGTGGTACCCAGTGTGGTCTTCTGCTGCTGTAGCCCATCTGCCTCAAAGTTCGACGCACTGTGCGTTCAGAGATGCTCTTCTGCCTACCTTGGTTGTAACGGGTGGCAATTTGAGTCACTGTTGCCTTTCTATCAGCTCGAACCAGTCTGCCCATTCTCCTCTGACCTCTGGCATCAACAAGGCATTTCCGGCCACAGAACTGCCGCTCACTGTTTTTTTTTTCTTTTTCGGACCATTCTCTGTAAACCCTAGAGATGGTTGTGTGTGAAAATCCCAGTAGATCAGCAGTTTCTGAAATTCTCAGACCAGCCCTTCTGGCACCAACAATCATGCCACGTTCAAAGGCACTCAAATCACCTTTCTTCCCCATACTGATGCTCGGTTTGAACTGCAGGAGATTGTCTTGACCATGTCTACATGCCTAAATGCACTGAGTTGCCGCCATGTGATTGGCTGATTAGAAATTAAGTCTTAACACACAGTTGGACAGGTGTACCTAATAAAGTGGCCAGTGAGTGTACATTCATACATACACACACTTGAGCTTTATATATTAGATATTCTATGGGGGTGATTGCATCATACTCTATGAGGGGGCTACATTATATTCTGTGGGGGCTGCATTATACTATATGAGGAGGGCTACATTGTATTCTATGGAGGGGCTATATTATACTATATAAGGGGCTGCATTACATTCTATGGGGGGCTGCAATATACTCTATGAGGGAGCTGCCATATATTCTATGGAGGGGCTGCATTATACTATGAGGGGGACTGCATTATATTCTATGGGTGGTTACATTATATTCTGTGGAGTGGCTGCATTATACTCTGTGGGGTAGCTGCATTATGGTCTAAGGGGTGGCTGCATTATACTATAAGAGGGGGGCTGCATTATATTCTATGGGGGTTGCATTATATTGTATGGTGTGTCTGCATTATGCTCTATGAGGTGGCTGCATTATACTATAAGAGGGGGGCTGCATTATATTCTATGGGGGGTTACAATATATTGTATGGCGGGGCTGCATTATACTCTGTGGTGTGGCAGCATTGTGCTCTATGGGGTTGTTGCTTTATACTATATGTAGGCTGCATTATATTATATCGAGGACTATGGGGAATACATTATATGAAGAACTATGGGGTGCATTATACTATGGGAAGTGAATTGTACTACATGGATGACTATGGCAGTGCATTATACTATATGGAGCACTATGAGGAGTGTATTATACTATATGGAGGACTGAGCAGTGTATTTTAATATATGGAGGACAATGAGGAGTGTATTATACTATATGGAGGACTATGGAGCTCATTATATTATATGGAGGACTATAAGAGTGTAAACTGTAGATGTGCTGCTGATAACATGATACTGTATGGTGACCTGTTAGTGATCCACTAGTGATCGTTCTGTCCCCATCATTCTTTCTCAGACGGTGGGAAGAGGCCGGGAAACAAGTGCTAAACGACTTCAATATTGTCGATCACACTCATTTAGTGTCCTGAACTCAGCGCATGTAACTACAACTGAAATGCTTCTATGTGATGTGCAATATGTTAGCATTTGGGGCCCCATTTTAAACTTTGCCTAGGGCTCCACTTTGCCTAAAACCGGTCCTGAGTGTGAGGAGAAGATGACACTGCTGTGTGCACTGTGCTGTGTATACATGTCATTGTATAGCAGTGTGAGGAGATGACATTGCTGTGTGCACTGTGCTGTGTATACATGTCATGGTGTAGTGTGAGGAGGAGATGACACTGCTGTTTGCCCTGTGCTGTGTATACACGTCATGGTGTAGTAGTATGAGGAGGAGATGACACTGTTGTGTGCACTGTGCTGTGTATACATGTCATGGTGTAGTAGTGTGAGGAGGAGAAGACACTGCTGTGTGCACTGTGCTGTGTATACATGTCATGGTGTAGTGTGAGGAGATGACACTGTTGTGTGCACCGTGCTGTGTATACATGTCATGGTGTAGTAGTGTGAGGAGGAGATGACACTGCTGTGTGCACTGTGCTGTGTATACAGGTCATGGTGTAGTGTGAGGAGGAGATGACACTGTTGTGTGCACTGTGCTGTGTATACATGTCATGGTGTAGTAGTGTGAGGAGGAGATGACACTGCTGTGTGCACCGTGCTGTGTATACATGTCATGGTGTAGTAGTGTGAGGAGGAGATGACACTGCTGTTTGCACTGTGTTGTGTATACATGTCATGGTGTAGTAGTGTGAGGAGGAGATGACAGTGCTAGTGATACATGGGAGATAGTCAAAATACTATGTACCACTAACAGGACCTAGAGTTTTGTATTGTCCTTTAAGAGTAAATGTACATGGAGCTGCTAGTTGGGTCAGAATTAGTATTTATCCTCATGCCCTGAGTATTGTCCAGAAAATTTAAAGCTAAGATTTTTCTGACTGTAGAATCTGATGTGTTGAGGTTGTGAGTTTTGGAATATCGGGGAATAACAAGGGAAATTTGAGAGATGATAAACTGTGGAGCAAACAAAAGAAAGGACCTGTCTGCGAGGAAATATCAGGAGATCATGGCAGTGATCTGGTGGACAGAGGACAATTTGTGGACTGCCCTGTTCTCATCCTTGGGCATGGGTAGCCAGTGAGGGGATTGGCAGAGACTTGTCGGTGATGGAGTAAGGGGAGAAGTGGAAGCAGAATTGAGAATGCATTGGAGGGGCGATAGCAGGATGGAAACACTGAAGGACGTTGCAGTAGTCAAGGAGGGAGATGAGGGCATGTACAAGCATTTTCTTGACTCAAGGCCAAAATAAAAGCTGATTTATTGTGAAATTATGATAAGGTGGACGTGAGGAGCCCGGATATGTGATCTGGAAGAGAGGAGGGGGTCGAAAAGGGTTTCATTACATTTGGGGGTTTCAATGGAATGTGATGGGGGCCCCCAAGGGATCCTTTGTTTATTACTCATTCAGTAGTCCCTCTCCTTTATTTCCCAGGCTCGGCTCTTATTTGCTATTCATGCGATGGGAATTGTGAAAATAATGGCACCGAGAAATGTGAAGAGGAGCAGCAATGTATGACAGTCGAAGTGTACGACCGTAAGTTTGTGTTTAATTTACTGATGTCTGTAATTATAATGAGTCATTTGCAGCTATTACACAGGGTGCTTACTCAAGAATGGTGATAGACTTTATTTCATTCTGGGCAAAGTGTCTATTAAGTGCCCTTCCCTCTCCACTTTACCAACTTTTCTTAATTAGTACATGCCCAGGCAGAGTTCCACATAATTGCCAATTACCAGCCATTTTGTTATACTAATACAGATCTTTTAATTACTTAGATGTGATCTTAGTTTCTCATATCAGTATTAGGGCAGTGCTGCCTTCCCCTGGATTACGTCATATTACAGATTGATATGGCCCACTGAAATAGAAAAATATATACAAGTGATTCTCATTAAATTAGAATATCATCAAAAAGTTAATTTAATTCCGTTCTTCAATAAGAAGTGAAACTCATATTATATAGAGTCATTACAGACGGAGTGATGTATTTCACGTGTTTATTTCTGTTACTGTTGATGATTATGGCTTATAGCCAATGAAAACCCAAAAGTCATTATCTCAGTAAATTAGAAAACTTTATAACACCAGCTTGAAAAATTACTTAAAAATCCGAAATGTTGGCCTACTGAAATATATGTTCAGTAAATGCACTCAATACTTGGTCGGGGCTCCTTTTGCATTAATTACTGCATCAATGCAGCGTGGCATGGAGGCAATCAGCCTGTGGCACTGCTGAGGTGTTATGGAAGCCCATGATGAAGGCTTAATTGCTGAAACGCGTTGGTCATATCTCTGCTTCTTGTGTTACCCACATTGTTTTTTCATGTTATTAAGAAACAAATAAAAAACTTTTTTTAATTAATCAGTGGATTGTTTCATCACTGGAGCACATTCTTCTTCTTTTCTGCTTATGGAAGCCCAGGTTGCTTTGATAGCAGCCTTCAGCCCGTCTGCATTGTTGGGTCTGGTGTATCTCATCTTCTTCTTGACAATACGCCATAGATTCTATGGGGTTAAGGTCAGGCGAGTATGCTGGCCAGTAAAGCACAGTGATACTGTTGTTTTTAAACCAGGTATTGGTACCTTTGGCAATGTGGACAGGTGCTAAGTCCTGCTGGAGAAGGAAATTTCCATCTCCAAAAAGCTTGTCGGCAGAGGGAAGCATGAAGTGCTCTAAAATGTCCTGGTAGACGGCTGTGCTGACTTTGGTCTTGATAAAACACAGTGGACCTACACCAGCAGATGACATGGCTCCCCAAACCATCACTGATTGTAGAAACTTCACACTATACCTCAAGCAGATTGGATTGTGGCCTCTCCACTCTTCCTCCAGACTCTGGGATGGGACCTTGATTTCCAAATAAAATGCAGACTTTACTTTCATGGGAAAACAACACCTTGGACCACTGAGCAACAGACCATTTCCTTTTCTCCTTGGCCCAGGTAAGATGCTTCTGGCGATGTCTATTGGTCATGAGTGGCTTGACACAAGGAATGCGACACTTGTAGCCTATGTCCTGGATACATCTGTGTGTGGTGGCTCTTTAATCAGTTACTCCAACAGCAGTCCACTCCTTGTGAAGCTCCTCCAAATTGTTGAATGGCCTTTTCTTAACAATCCTTTCAAGGCTTCAGTTATCCCGGTTGCTTGTGCACCTTTTTTCCCCCACACTTCTTCCTTCCACTCAATTTTTCATTAATATGCTTGGATACGGCACTCTGTGAACAGCCAGCTTCTTTAACAATGACCTTTTGTGGCTTACCCTCCTTGTGGATTGTGTCAATGACTGCCTTCTAGACATCTGTCAAGTCAGCAGTCTTCCCCATGATTGTGGAACCTACTGAAACAGATTAAGGGACATTTTTAAATGCTTAGGAAGCCTTTGCAGGTGTTTTTTGTTTATTATTCTAATTTAATTAGATAATGACTTTTGGGTTTTCATTAGCGGTAAGCCATAATCATCAATATTAACAGAATTAAACACTTGAAATAGATCACTGTTTGTAATGACTGTCACGCCGCTGAAATGCAGGTAAATGCCAGCTCCACTAGATGGCAATAGAGTGGAGGGAGGACTGCACACAGCAAAGCCAGACTTGCATGCAGCGGCGAGGCCAGCACCAGGTGGCAGCAGAATAGTCAAACAAGCCGGGTCGATATAAGACTGTAGCGCAGTACAAAAGGAATAATCAAACACAGAGTCACAAACTAGCCAAATGGATTAGTACCGGTCAGGAGCAGATATGCCAAAGACAAGAGACAAAACAACAAGTCAGGGTCCACGCCAAGTCAAAATCAGGGAGTCAATACATGAAAGGGAAACACTGAGTCAGGAAGGGAAGAGGGGATAAACAAACACGGGTTCAGTAAGCAAGGAGCAGGACAAATCAGGGCAAATGGGGTCAGCCACACACGTCGTAGGCAGAAACTATAACTGACATGGTCTGCAGAACGCAACGGAGATAAATAGCAAACCTGAGACCAGACTGAGGCTGAGAATGTTAACCCCTGGCATGACTAGATTGGAAAAATGGGAGAACAGGAGTCAAAACTCGGTCTGGATCATGACAATGACTCTATATAATATATGAGTCTCACCTTTTGTATTGAAGAACTGTAACAAATTAACTTTTTGATGATATTCTAATTTAATGAAATGCACGTGTATCTCCACTACATGTGATGTTCCTTACCTACTCATAGTAAAATAATTCATTTATTCTGTTTTCAAACACAGAAATAAGCTCCTTCTGCCCCGTTCACAGCAGGAAATTCCAGCACAAGGTGAAACAGCTATCGGGCACCTGCACATAGAGCTGTGTGGAGATGGGATACATCTGTCAGCAGGACTTCCCACCCCTATCTAAAGGCATGGGTGTAAAGCCCCTTTAATGCTTTTTTACAGTCATACCTTGCTAGGTTACTTAGGGAAGAGTGGCCTGCCAATCAACAATCAAAAGGCCGGCGGTGTGCGGAGCAGAAGAGTGATGAGCCCGCCTCACTTCACCTGAGAATAAAACTTCAAGAATAGATTTTGCAGTAATGCCCTAACAAAATGCTAAATTTAAAGGGGCTTTACAATAAAACTTTTAATTAGAGATTGAATTTGCTAGCAGGTCCTATTTAAACTCATAATTCATTCCAGGCACATGCCGATTGGGAGGTTTCCAGGAGCTGATTTTTTCCTGAGATGTTTATTTCTTGAGTTGTTTTTCCCTCAGCTATTTTTATTCCTGAGCTGTTTTTGTACCTGAGCGGTTTTTTTATGTTTTATCCTAAGCTGTTTTCTCCATCCTGTGCTGTTTTTTTTCAGCTTTTTTTTTCCTGAGCAATTTTTTCTGAGCAGTTTTCTTTTCCTGAGCTGTTATCATCCTGAGCTCTTTTTTCATGAGCACTTTTTATCCTGGGCTGTTCCCACCCCCGCCCCTGCTTCCTGAGCTGTTTTTATCCTAAACTGTTTTCTTCCTGAGCTGTTTTTTTTAGCTGTTTTTATCTTAAGATTTTTTTATGAGCTGTGCTTGTTTTCTTTACAAATACAAAAACTGAATTGACTGATGGAAATCATCCATTTCCAACTGTGAATGTTGCTCAGAGGCCACAAGGTACTATTATAGGGTTGCACCACTTGCAGGTACTGTATGTGAAGCTCCCATTCAAGTCGATGATAAAACTTCACCAGCCACATGTCCCGTTGTCTTCATCACCCGACCAATGACGGGTCCAAGAGCTGGAAACGCCAGAGGGAGATGTAGTATTACATGGCGCTAGTTCATGCAGCCGTCTCTCACCATTCTCACATATTGACCCTGTAGTTTGATGAATTATTGTATTTTAATGGCAGATGGAAAACTCAAAAGCCGTGAGATGGGCTGTCAGCCCACACATTTCTGCAGTAACAATCCAGACGACAGCTCTATAGTCCGGAAGTGTTGTAATAAAGACCTGTGTAACGACCCCCGGATAGTCAGTGTGGCCGACCCGAATTCTAACGTTCCAGGAACCAGTGACAACAGCAGAGGTATGTGGTGCCCCCTACTTCCTATCTGGACCTCCATAAGAAAGCTTTTGATACAGTGTGCAGATATACATGGAAATACATGAAAAATCACTTTTAAGGGTGGAAAAATATTCAGAATTGAGAGTCCTCAGTGGTTGATACCTTTTACAGGCTAACTGAAAAGATGGTAACAAATTGCAAGCTTTCGAGACTACTCAGGTCTCTTCATCAGGCATAGACTTTCTTTAAGGGTGGGAATCCATAACCAGGCCGCCTATAAAGTGTAAAATTAAAGGTAGAAAGAAGAGGAAGATCCGGCACTGGAGACTTAGTAAAATCCATGGAAAAAACTTTATTCACATATTCTCATGAATAAAAACAAGACAAGGGGAAAGAACCCCCACGACTTACGCTTTTCGAACCTCACAGGCGTGGGGGTTCTTTCCCCTTGTCTTGTTTTTATTCATGAGAATATGTGAATAAAGTTTTTTCCGTGGATTTTACTAAGTCTCCAGTGCTGGATCTTCCTCTTCTTTCTACGTTTACTATACATGGTGGCAGGCCATTTGATCCATAGGCACAACTGGCTTGTAGGACTAATTTTGGTGAGCACATATCCTCTTTCCCTTTCCTAATTGTAAAATTAAAGGGACTACTGACCATGGACACTTACCGTATATACTCGTGTATAAGCCGAGTTTTTCAGCCCCTTTTTTGGGCTGATAAAGACACTCTCGGCTTATACATGAGTCATACACCTGAAAGCCAGCAAGGGAGGGGGAGCAGGAGATATGATAATCACCCTCCTAGCGTCTGCATATCCGTCTCTGCTACATCTCAGTCCCGGCGTCTGTATCTCCCTTCCTGTGCGGTCACATGGTACTGCTCTTTAAAGTCATGAATATGGACGTGTCTCCACTCTTATGGGGGTGGAGCCGAATATTAATGACTTTAATGAGGGGTACCATGTGACCCCACAGGAAGAAGACAGAAGGGAGATACAGACACTGTGACTGAGATGTAGCAGTGCCGGATATGCAGACGCCAGGAGGGTGAGTAGCACTGGGGGAGGGTGAGCCAGCTATGCCATAAGGATGCCATAAGGAAAAGTATGTCATTTTTTTTTTAAATCGCAGCAGCAGCATTATTATATGGGGCATATATATTAATATGGAGCATGTTATGGGCCACCAATAACCTTTGTGCAGCATTATTATATGGGGCATATATTAATATGGAGCATTTTATGGGCCACCATTAATCTTTGTGCAGCATTATATGGGGCATATATTAATATGGAGCATGTTGCATTTGCCACCCTCGGCTTATACTCGATATTTTTTCCCAGTTTTTTGTGGCAAAATTAGGGGGGTCAGCTTATACTCGGGTCGGCTTATACACGAGTATATACAGGTAGCTTAACTCACAACTTTCTGAATTTTTACTAAATAATAAATACATTTGTCTGCGTTACACATCAGAAGATGCTTAAATGGTATGTCCACTTATGAGGAAAACCACATTACACATTAAACATAATTAAGTTCAAGTTCTGCAACTTATTTCTATGGATCCCTGTATTATATCCCAGAGCTGCACTCACTGTTCTGCTAGTGCAGTAACTGTGTACAAACATTACATTACTGTTCCTGTAATGATCCTGATTTACATCCTGTAGATCTTTTACTATAAAAATGAAATACATTGTTATTATTATTATTATATAGCAGAAACATAACAAGAAGATCAGCCAGAACATAATCAGTATAATGAACACTGGTCCAGCCGATCATTCTCTCCTCACACACATGATGATCAAAACAAAAATCTACAGTCAGCATCAGCCCACCACCAGGAAAGGAGATGACCAGACTAGGGCACACTTAAAGAAAAGCCCCTCCAGGGGAGAGCGGCCCTACGTGTGCCCAGTTTCTCATACTCCAGAGAGCGCACCTTCAACAGGTCACTGAGTATGGTCCTAAACACATCGTCCACTGGGAGGATTTTCTGTTGCGTCGATACTAAGCACTGTGCGTTCCACGTGTGATACCTAACCACTGTGCTAACTAGAAATAAGATGCAGCGGTCCCAACTACCAAGGTCTCCGAAAGTTCCATAGGCCCATTCCGCATAGGAGAGACCGGCCAGACAAGACCAGCCAATGGAGACGCTCACCCTGTTGTACACTTCTGTGTTGAAGGGACAATGAAGCAGGAAGTGGTCCATGCTTTCTAGCACGGTACTTCAATGCTCCCAAGGACAGTTCCTGTCCTCAGAGCTTCTACACTTCAGATTGTCCCTCACACACAGTTTACCATGGAAGCAGCGCCAAGCCAAGTCCCAAAACTTCGAGGGGATCCTGACAGATTTCAAAAGATGCAAACCCACCCCAAGATCCCGACTTGGGCAATCCCTGAGCACCAGTGGCCTCTGGAAATGGGTCAAGAGAACCCTATTATCAAGTAGTTTCCTTGGTAGAGTCCTGATCTCCCACATTCCCAGACCCCACCGGTGAATTACCTTCAGAACCAAGGTAGCCTAAGCCGGAAGATGTCCATGCGGTGTGAGAAGATCCTTCACTTGCCCTCCTGTCTCCCATTCCTGGAAGAAAGGCTGAAACCATCCCCTACAGGAGAATACCCACAGAGGAGCCCTCTCTTTCCAGAGGTTTGCAATATTGACCTTAATGAAGGTATCCACAAGGAATACCACAGGGTTGACCATACCCAACCCTCCTAGTCTTCTCGTATGGTAAGTAACCTCCCTCTTGACCAGGTTCAGTCTATTCCCCCATAACAGTTGGAAGAACAAACTGTAGACCCGAGTCCAGAGAGACTCCGGTAAGATGCACACACTGCCCAGATAAATCAGTAAAGGGAGCAAGTAAGTTTTGATCAGGTTTACCCTTTCCCTGAGGGTCAAAGACCAACCCTTCCATTGGTTCACCTTCTGAGTGGCATTCTCTAGCCTGCTGTCCCAATTTTGTTTGAGGTAATCCCCCTGGCCAAATTCGATGCCAAGGACTTTTGCAGAGACTTTGGGTCCTGGAAGGGTGTCTGGGAGATCAAAACCAGGATCTCCTCCTCTCAGCCAGAGACTCTCACACTTATCCCAGTTGATCTTGGACCCGGATTCTTCCAAGTAGCGATCTACATCTGATATCAGCCACTCTGCCTCCTCGTGAGAGGAAACAAAAACAGTGACATCATCGGCATATGCCACCACCCTCAGAGCGGCTTCCAGTGCTTGCCCGGTCCATCCCGATCCCGTCCAATGGTCCACGCTCCACCCTTCTAAGAAGTGGATCAATCGCAAACACATACAGCAGCAGGCTCAAGGGACAACCCGGGCGAACCTCAGATCCAAGCTCAAAACAGCTACCAATCCAACCATACACAAGCGGGAAACTTTCTGCCTCACCGTACAAGGTCTTAAGCCAATCAACAAACCCCCCCAGCAGGCCATATCTCAGAAGGCCAAACCAGAGTACTCATGATGAACCCGATCAAACGCTTTTGCTTGGCCCAGTGACAGCATGTACCCCTTCCAGTGACCAGCCCTACCCTGCTCCACTGCCTCTTGGACACACAGCACAGCACTAAATGTGCTGTGGCCTGTAACAGAGCAATGCTGGGCCAACAAAAGGAGTTGTGGTTCAAATTTCACCAGCCGATTAAACAGCACCTTTGCCAGAACCTTCATCTCTGCATTGAGAAGCGCTATGGGACACCAATTCTCAATGCAAGATGGGTCCTTATCGTTTGACAAGATGATCAGGGCAGACCTCCTCATTGACTTTGGCAGAATGCCGAGGAAAGAAACTCATTGAATACTTCAGTCAAGAGGGGAACCAAAGTGTCCTTAAAGGTCTTATAGAATTCAGATGTTAAGCCATCTGGACCAGGTGATTTTTGGGGGCAAGCCCTTCAATCGCCAACTTAACTTCCTCTTCCCTGATCATCTCTGTCAAAATGTCAAGAGAGGGGTCTACCCTTGGTTCGGGGATGGTTTCAGCCAGAAAAGCTGACATCTCATCCAAGTCAAGATCCCTCTCCCCCAAGAGGTGCGAGTGGAAGGATCTGTCAACCTCCAGGATCCCTGATCTGAATTGCCTCAGGGACCCCGCAGTGTCGACCAGTCCTGTAACCACTTTACTATTCACTGACATCTTGCAGTCTCTGTAAGGGTCGGGCGAGCGATACTTCCCGCAATCCCTCTCAAAAACCAAAGATGCGTGTCCATCGTACTGACACCTCATGAGCAAAGATTTCACTCTGGAGATCTCCTCGCATCTACCTCCAGTTGAGATGCTCGAGTTTCCTCCTCAGACCCTGATACAGGCGGTACCTGCTCAGACTCCCAAGGCTCGAGAGCTGGAGGAAGAATCTCGTCACCTTTTTCTTGAATATCTCCGACCACTCTGACTTACTACTTACAAAGATCCAGTAAGGGTACCTGGCTCTGAAGAAAATCCTCAAAGGACTGTCTTATGTCCGCTTCTTCCAAGAGAGATGAATTGAGCTCCAAAAGCCTCTTCCCATCCAGAGGGTCTCTGTAACAAAACAAAATTAAACAGTGATCAGAGAACTCCACCTCAACCACAGACACTGCTGAAGAGACAGCTTCCTCCTTTAAATAAAGCCTATCTATTCTGGACCTACAATTACCTCTATGATAGGTGAACCCTTCGTGGCCTGCTGTGTGCCGAATGTGGACATCCACTAGGCGAGCCCCACTAGCTATACTATTAAGGGCGATGCTATCATAAGTCAGCTTGTCTCTGGAACCTCCTCTATCTCGGGGCCTCGTGACAGTATTGAAGCCCCCTCCAAAGACAACCTACTGACTTATAAAAAGGTAGTGCTTGATCCTCATAAAGAGACACTTCCGGTCCCACTTAGATTGAGCCAGAGCTCTTGTCCCTTCATGAGGACATCTAAGATCAGACTAATTGGAGGGCCCAAGTCTCAACTCCCTCTCAGCTTTAAACATGTCTGCCATGTTGGGCAGCTTGGTCTCTTGCAAAAAGAAAATGTCAGCTTCAACACGGCTGAGAAAATCAAAGGCCACAAATCTGTCTGTATTTCACTTTATGCTGGCGACAATAATGGACGCCAGTGTCAACGGAGTGGGTACTGCCATCATTGGTGATTGAATCAGATGGCTTTCTTCTTCCCATTACCCTTATCCTCTGCCTCAGAGGAGGAATCCTTCCCCCTCTTTAATTACACGGAGGTGTCCATTCCCATAAGCTTTACCTTTTTATTGTGCTCGTCTCTGGACTCTGGGCCAGTCACTCCCTCCAAGGACCTTACATTCCCAGAAGAAGAAGACTCAGCACCCCCTGTAAGCCCCACCGAAGCTGGAATCTCACCCTCCGCTTTCTCCTCCGAGGAAGAGATGTTCTCAAAGTCTTGGAACCGGTTAGAAAGACCAACCAGAGGGGAGTCAGTTTTTCCATCCTTAGGTACAGTTGTGGCCAAAAGTATTGACACCCCTGCAATTAAGTCAGATAATACTCAGTTTCTTCCTGAAAATGATTGCAAACACAAATTCTTTGGTATTATTATCTTCATTTAATTTGTCTTAAATGAAAAAACACAAAAAGAATTGTCCTAAAGCCAAATTGGATATAATTCCACACCAAACATAAAAAAAGAGGGTGGACAAAAGTATTGGCACTGTTCGAAAAATCATGTGATGCTTCTCTAATTTGTGTAATTAACAGCACTTGTAACTTACCTGTGGCACATAACAGGTGTTGGCAATAACTAAATCACACTTGCAGCCAGTTGACATGGATTAAAGTTGATTCAACCTCTGTCCTGTGTCCTTGTGTGTACCACATTGAGCATGGAGAAAAGAAAGAAGACCAAAGAACTGTCTGAGGACTTGAGAAACCAAATTGTGAGGAAGCATGAGCAATCTCAAGGCTACAAGTCCATCTCCAAAGACCTGAATGTTCCTGTGTCTACCGTGCGCAGTGTCATCAAGAAGTTTAAAGCCCATGGCACTGTGGCTAACCTCCCTAGATGTGGACGGAAAAGAAAAATTGACAAGAGATTTCAACGCAAGATTGTGCGGATGTTGGATAAAGAACCTCGACTAACATCCAAACAAGTTCAAGCTGCCCTGCAGTCCAAGGGTACAGCAGTGTCAACCCGTACTATCCGTCGGCGTCTGAATGAAAAGGGACTGTATGGTAGGAGACCCAGGAAGACCCCACTTCTTACCCGAGACATAAAAAAGCCAGGCTGGAGTTTGCCAAAACTTACCTGAAAAAGCCTAAAACGTTTTGGAAGAATGTTTTCTGGTCAGATGAGGCAAAAGTAGAGCTTTTTGGGCAAAGGTATCAACATAGAGTTTACAGGAGAAAAAAAAGAGGCATTCAAAGAAAAGAACACGGTCCCTACAGTCAAACATGGCGGAGGTTCCCTGATGTTTTGGGGTTGCTTTGCTGTCTCTGGCACTGGACTGCTTGACCGAGTGCAAGGCATTATGAAGTCTGAAGACTACCAACAAATTTTGCAGCATAATGTAGGGCCCAGTGTGAGAAAGCTGGGTCTCCCTCAGAGGTCATGGGTCTTCCAGCAGGACAATGACCCAAAACACACTTCAAAAAGCACTAGAAAATGGTTTGAAAGAAAGCACTGGAGACTTCTAAGATGGCCAGCAATGAGTCCAGACCTGAATCCCATAGAACACCTGTGGAGAGATCTAAAAATGGTGGTTTGGAGAAGGCACCCTTCAAATATCAGGGACCTGGAGCAGTTTGCCAAAGAAGAATGGTCTAAAATTCCAGCAGAGCATTGTAAGAAACTCATTGATGGTTACTGGAAGTGGTTGGTCACAGTTATTTTGGCTAAAGGTTGTGCAACCAAGTATTAGGCTGAGGGTGCCATTACTTTTGTCTGGCCCATTTTTGGAGTTTTGTGTGAAATGATCAATGTTTTGCTTTTTGCTTCATTCTCTTTTGTGTTTTTTCATTTAAGACAAATTAAATGAAGATAACAATGCAAAAGAATTTGTGTTTGCAATCATTTTCAGGAAAAAACTGAGTATTATCTGACAGAATTGCAGGGGTGTCAAGACTTTTGGCCAAAACTGTACCTTGGTCAGAGCGGGAGAAGATGTTTTATCTCCCTTCTTTCTCTTCTTTTAGGTGCCAAGCTTACGCTTGTCCTCTAGCCATTGCCTATTGTCCTCATCCATACTTTCATAATGGGAGGCAGTGGCACTTTCCTCCCTGTGGATCCTCCTGACCTCCTCATCCAACTCATCATCCCCCAGTGCCTCAGCAGCAAGACTGGCATCCAGGATAGGGGTCACCTTAGTAGCACGGGGCTTGCCCAGCTCCCTCTCCTGTCTGCGCTTGTCTAGACGCCTCAGCTGGGCAGGCGTCTTTTTATTGCTTTTCCTCCTTGGCCCCTCAGCTCCCTCACCCCTACTAGTCCCTTCCCCAGCAGAATCAGCCTCATGGCTTTCTCCCACCGGGGTCACAACTGCATTAGCGAAGGAGCGAGGACAACGGCTGAATGGGTGACCTAAGTTACCACACAGGTGGCACCTCATCTCCACACAAGATGCAGCAAGATAGCCGATATCCCCACACAATGCACATTTCTGCACAGTGCAGTTTGCACTGAAGTGTGTGGGGTCTCCGCACCTGTGACAGACCTTCGGTTGCCCCTGGTAGAAGACCAGGATATGATCCCTACTCAGGAAGTACTAAATCCTAACACTAAAATAGCACAAAAAGAGGACTTAAAAATCCTCCAATAATACAAGAAAACAGCAAAAAAGCAGAGATGCTTACCCGCCCAGGCCTCTAGACAAATGCAATGGACCCATATAGTTAAGACGGCGGCAACACAGGCGCAAGAATATCGATGAGACAACCGCTCACAGCCTACCAATACATGGAGGGGGCGGTTGCTTGGTATATTAATGCATAATAAAAACCTGTATGCGGCGCTGTTCACACTATGGCAATGCACAGCATCCAGGTTAACAGCCTAGTAGTTACACCCTTCTATTAGATCAAGCGGGCTGCCCAGCGCTATCAAAATGCATGCCATGTGAACAGACACTATATGTGTCCACTGCATCCTGGTAAGCATCTCTGCTTTTTTTGCTGTGTTCTTGTATTATTTGAGGATTTTTACGTCCTCATTTTGTGCTATTTTAGTGCTAGGATTTAGTGTTATGACCCGTAAACGTGAGGACCTTTGGCGCAGGTTACGGGCTCACATATTTTGGCCAAAATAATAGCTAATACCTCACATTTTTTATGTGTTTTTTGCACTTTATTTTTCAGGGTGCAGTTGGGCCCATTTGGTCTTGTAAATTGTGGTGTCTGTGCCGCCATCTTAACTATATAGGTCCACTGCATCCTGAGGTCCAGTGCATTTGTCTAGAGGCCCGGGTGGGTAAGCATCTCTGCTTTTTTGCCCTACTCAGGAAGGCAGATGATGGTATGTGGGCAATCGTACCACCTGAACACTGAAGTTTTACCATAAACGTCCAGGCCCCTGACCAGATACCAAACTTGTCACGGTTTTTCTTTGGCATCTCCACTACCTCTCCATATCGGCTAAACTAGGTCATGATGTCATAACAAGAAAGTGACTCATTACAAGTCATCACGGTCACTTTCTTGACTTGGTTTTGGTGAGACACTGCCTGAATGGCAAAGTCTCGCCAACTGGGTTCATTTTTTGCCAACTCATAATTCAACTAGAAGAGCTTAAGCCCCTCTGGCCAAACAAAGCTGACATCAAACTCAGCCCATCATCAGCAGGAGCTCCACAACCTTGGATGTTGGAGGACACACATCACTGCCCCTCCACAGAAGAAGGACCACATTCCTCCGCACACTACCCAGCCTGGCTGTTGGGATGGACCACACTGTATTCCCACTGTTTTGATCTCGGAAGGCCCCGAGGCCATGCCTCTCTATCCAGAAGGATAGATCAACCTCTCGACCCTCTACCACTTGTGATCCCTCCCCCTTCTTTAAAGCCTTCAGGAGACGCCGCTGCAACATGCCGTCCCCAGAGCCTGGAGACGAGAAGGACGCCCTATTTCCCCCGGAGGTGACAGCGGCATAACTACTAACGGATGCTGCCACCACCAGGGGGGCAACCGGACCAGTGACCACATCAACACCAACAGTACCATTATTACCCACCTCCATAACCCCCTCACCCTCCACCAAACCAGCAACCACACCACTAGAGAAAGAATTTTCCTCATTCATCATACCCCCCACCATATTCACTCCTGCTGGACCAGTGACAACAGGGGGTGACATTTAGACCTCTGCATCATCAGGCACAAGGGGTCAATTTCCTCCACAGACCTGGAGGCGACCTCACTCCTGTTGTTACGTGTGCCCTCCGCATCATCAGCTGGTAATTTCCGCTATTTAACAGTTGACATCAGACGGCCCTGATCTTTTGCTGCTGTGAGGCACCACTGATCCTTTATATCAGGATCTTGTTGACCAGCGGCACCAACACAAAATAGAACGTTGGGAGGATCGAAACGCCCAGCCCCGAGAACCCACTCACACAGCCATTGCTTCTCAACTAAGTGATCAGTGGCAACAGCTTTCAGTGGCGCCGAGGCTACTAGAGCTGACCTGGACACTGGGCTGCTCCTCCCTCCCACTGAGGAGCATGCCACGGTATCATGGCCTGACCATTCGCCCGCCCTCATTGTCCTGCCTCTTGGCTGATGCACCTCTTGATACATCCTTGCTACTACAAATAGAGACGGACCTCTGTGCCCCACTACCGCGCTCTGTACTCTCCCCATGCCTTTGCACCAGATTCACAGTAGAATCCGGGCTGGGCTGGGCAACAGGGCTTATACAGCGAGCTGACCCTGCAGCCAACTCCTGAAGGTACAGGGAGGCGGGCATATAAATAGCTTACCGCTTCCTGTAGCTTTGGCTTGGTGATCTATCCCTTTTTCTTCTGGCCCCCAGGTGCTTCCTCTGGTAAATCATCACCAAGATGGAAATTCTCAAGGCACACTGGGGACTCCAGGAGCTTGATCTCCATCATTAGTGCCCCTCTCTGGCCACTGTTGTCACTGTCCTCCCCAGAGCCAGCAGAACTGCAACCAGATGTCAATGTCGCCTGTCCTGCAGGGAGCTCACTGCACGTGGCCTGCGGGTGACTTTGCAGGCTGCCAGGTGGGGCTTTCTGCTGGTCTTCATCTTCATCCACCTGGCTCTCAGGCTGCAGCACCATCTGCCTTTGCTCTCTGTTGTCAGCCATTTCTCTAAATCTGTCCTCATTCATTAGTTTATCCTTGAATGGACCATGCTTCTCTCTTATAAAGGCTTTTCTGACTTCCAGCTCATTAAGCTCATGTTCGAGACTCCTTTCCGTTGCCTGGAGTTGCGTCTTCCTCGGTTTGGAGGCACTTGCAGCAGCTCCTCCCAAAGCCTACTTGCTTCTTCATACTCACAGAGCTGGCTCATGACCCGGCAGCCATATATGGACACAGACTCCTTGGGTCTCTGCAGCCCCCAACCTTCCTCAGTGAGGTCAGCCTCACCTCCAGGAGCACTCAGCTTTCCTCCAGAAGGACCGCCATCTTGCACGCTAGCAAGCTTCTCCCCCATGTTGGAAGCCTTGCAGCTTCTCTGAGTCTCTGCAGACCCAGGGGGAGTAGGAGTCACATTGCTGTGACTCCCGGTGGAGCTTCTCACCCCTGAGTTCTCTGATTTGCAGGCCAGTTACTGGTTTCTTCTGCCCCCCCACCGGCCTGAGACTTGGCTCCATTGCTCATCCCAGGAAACCCACTCCCTCCCTGGGTAAGAGAGAGAGCAGGTCCCCAGGTGGAAAGGTGTTGTTTCTCAGAGCTCAGGAGCACACAGCAGGATCAGCAGTGAACACACCCTCAATCACCACAATGAGCAGCAGTGTGCTGCAGCAAATTTTAGGCCAAGTCCCTGACCACACCCATTTCACAACTAGTCACACCCATGTCCACCTCCAACCACACCCATTAAGCACTGCTGATCACACTGACTGGTACAGAGGGCACAGTGGCTGGCATTATGGGCACAGTGGCTGGTACTGTGGGCACACTGACAGGTACTGAGGAAAAGAAAGAAAGAAAAACAGAGAGAGAAAGAAAGGAGAGTGAGAGAGAAAGAAAGAACAAAGAAGAAGAACAGACAGAGAAAGAAGAAAGAACAGAGAGAAAGAAAGAGGGGAAAGAAAAAAGAAAGAACAGAGAGCAAAAGAAAGAACAGAGAGAGAAAGAAAGGGGAAAGAAAGAAAGAACAGAGATAAAGAAAGAGGGGAAATAAAGAAAGAACAGAGAAAAAGAAAGAAAGAGAAAGAAAGAAAGAAAGAAAGAAAGAACACAGAGAGAAAGAAAGAGGGGACAGACAAAAAGAACAGAGAGAGAGAAAAAAAGAACAGAGAGAAAGAAAGAGGGGAAAGAAAGAACAGAGAGAGAACAGATAAAAAGAGAGAACAGAGAGAGAAAAAACAGAGAGAGAAAGAAATAAGTAAAGAAAGAGAACAGAGAGAAAGAAGAGGGGAAGAAAGAGGGGAAAGAAAGAACAGAGAGAGAAAGAACAGAGATAATGAAAAAAGAAAGATTAGAGAGAGAAAGAAAAAACAGAGAAAGAGAAAGAAAGAATGAAAGAAAGAAAGAGAAAGAAAGAACAGAGAGAGATAAAGAAAGAAAGAGCAGAGAGAAAGAAAAAGGGGAAAGAAATAACAGAGAGAGGGAAAGAATGAAAGAACAGAGAGAAAGAAATAGGGGACAGAAATAAAGAACAGAGAGAGAGAAAGAAAGAGGGGAAAGAAAGAACAGAGAGAGAGAACAGATAGGAAGAAAGAACAGAGAAAGAGAAAGAGAGGGGGAAAGAAAGAACAGAGAGAGAAAGAAAGAGGGGGCAGAAAAAAAACAGAGGGAGAGCGAAAGAAAGATAGAGGGGAAAGAAAGAAAGAACAGAGAGAAAGAAAGGAGAAAGAAAGAAAGAATAGAGAGAGAAAGAAAGAGAAAAAAGGAAAGAAAGAAAGAGGGGAAAGAGGGGAAAGAAAGAACAGAGCAACAGAGAGAAAGAAATAACAGAGAGAGAAAAAAGAAAGAGGGGAAAGAAAGAACAGAGAGAGAGAAAAAAAGAACAGAGAGAAAGAAAGAGGGGAAAGAAAGAACAGAAAGAAAACAGATAAAAAGAGAGAACAGAGAGAGAAAAAACAGAGAGAGAGAGAAAGAAAGAGGGGACAGAAAAAAGAACAGAGGGAGAGCAAAAGAAAGAAAGAACAAAGAGAGAAAGAAAGAGGGGAAAGAAAGAAGAGAGAGAGAAAGAAGTAAAGAAAGAGAACAGAGAGAAAGAAAGAAAGAAAGAAAGAAAGAAGAGGGGAAGAAAGGGGAAAGAAAGAGCAGAGAGAGAGAAAGAACAGAGAGATAATGAAAAAAGAAAGATTAGAGAGAGAAAGAAAGAACAGAGAAAGAGAAAAAAAGAAAGAGGGAAAGAAAGAACAGAGAGAGGGAAAAGAAAGAAAGAACAGAGAGAAAGAAAAAGGGGAACGAAAGAACAGAGAGAAAGAAAGAGGGGACATAAAAAAAGAACAGAGAGAGAGAGAAAGAAAGAGGGGAAAGAAAGAACAGAGAGAGAATACATAGGAAGAAAGAACGGAGAGAGAGAAAGAGAGGGGAAAGAAAGAACAGAGAGAAAAAGAAAGAGGGGGCGAAAAAAAACAGAGAGGGAAAGAAAGAGGGGAAAGAAAGGGGAAAGAAGAAAGAACCGAGAGGGAAAGAAAGAGAAAAAAAAGAAAAAACAGAAAGAGAGAAAGAAAGAAAGAAAGAAAGAGGGGAAGAAAGAACAGAGCGATAGAGAGAAAGAAAGAGGGGAAAGAAAGAACAGAGAGAGAAAAAAAGAAAGAGGGGAAAGAAAGAACAGAGAGAGAGAAAGAAAGAACAGAGAGAGAGAAAGAACAGAGAGAGTGAGAAAGAAAGAAGCAAAGAAAGAAAGAAATAGAAAGAACAGAGAGAAAGAAAGAAAGAAAGAACAGAGAGAGAAAGAACAGAGAGAGAAAGAAAAAAGAAAGATTAGAGAGAGAAAGAAAGAACAAAGAGAGAGAAAGAAACAGTGAGAGAAAGAACAGAGAAAGAAAGAAAGAGAGAGAAGGAAAGAACAGAGAAAGAAACAGAGAGAGAAAGAAAGAAACAGAAAGATTCTATAAAGATACTACAGCATCCCGGCTCCCATTGTAATGCCCACCTGAGCCTCCCGATGCAGGACAAATCATGATCCGCTCACATGGCCGGCATCCCTGATTCCAAGGCAATCCCGCTGTCCGCGCTGTCGGAGGAGGACATGTTGATGGATCTGAAGCATTCCCTGAAGTGCCTCCATGGTTCCATCACAATCTCCTCATGAAATTACCTATTTTCCGGTCAGCTTCCAGCACATCACTTCCGGTGGAACATCATGTGCGAGTTTTAAAGTGCTCCTCGGGGTACTCCTGTGTCCACGGGAAAAGCCCGCTTTGTATGCCTCGTGCACACTTGGCTCGGCTCTGTACATCCCATACACACATGGCTCCACTCCGAACACACACTGCTCCGCTCCGCATACCTCATACACATGCGGCTCCGGTCCGTACACCAAGTACACACACGACTCCGCTCCGCACACTTCGTACACACACGGCTCCGCTCTGTATACCTCATACACACGTGGCTCCGTACACCTCGTACACGCATGGCTCCGCTCCATACTCCTCGTACACACACGGCTCTGCTCCGTATACCTCGTACATGCGCGGCTTTGGTCCGTACACCTCATACATACGTGGTTCTGTACACCTCGTACATGCACGGCTCCACTCCGTACACCTCTTACACACATGGCTATGCTCCGTACACCTCGTACACAAACAGCTCTGCTACATCCACACTGAAAACCCCTCCTGACCCCACACAGAAACTTCACCTCATCCCTCACCATGACAACCAGCACAGCAGAGTTCTGCAGAGTGCAGACAGGAGGCCCCTAATCATGTGACCCCTGACTCCTCCCCTCCTGTGACCTCATCACAGGTCCTGTGCGCACAGCCACAGAACAGCCTAGGACGTCATTGCACGCTACGGTGGGTCTCTTTGGGAGGGCGAGGATGGGGTCGGTGCATGGGGGGGCGTGGCGGCTCAGTACAGTGACGGAAAAATAGAGTACTGGGCGGGACGTGGGGGGGTGAAAAACGGGACTGTTCCGCGAGAATCGGGATGGTTGGGAGCTATGCATTACTAATCCTGAGTTAAATCCTGTATTATACTCCAGAGCTGCACTCACTATTCTGTTGGTGCAGTCACTGTGTACATACATTACATTACTTATCCTTAGTTACATCTTGTATTATACCCCAGAGCTGCACTCGCTATTCTGCTGGTGCAGTCACTGTGTACATACATTACATTACTGATCCTGAATTAAATCCTGTATTATACTCCAGAGCTGCACTCACTATTCTGTTGGTGCAGTCACTGTGTACATACATTACATTACTGATCCTGTACTGATCCTGAGTTACATCCTGTAGATCTTTTATTATAAAAATGAAAAACGTAACAATAATAATAACAGAAACATAAAAGGAATATCAGCCAGACAATACTCCGTATACTGAACACTGGTCCAGCCGCTCATTCTCTCCTCTCACACATATTATACATATATACAGAATAATAACTAATAATAACCTACACCTTCTGGTCCGGTCACCAACAAACTAATAACAAAATAAAATAAAGAATAGCAAACAAAAACTATATACATACTTTTTTTTTTTTTAATTTTTAAATAAAATAACCACTAACTATACAAATATAAACAAGACTAAACTATCCACCACCCCACGCTCAAGCCCACCATTCCCAACCCCTGCACTGACCTGAGAGCTGGTCCTGAGTCTCATGCCTCAGTCCATGTCTAACATCCATAGGCCAGATCAGGCAGTGCCAGTGTTTCCCCAAACACCCCAGTGTCCCATAGTCCCACAAGATAAACCCACCTCCCCCCTTTTCCCACCACCCAACCTAACACCTACACCCAAATCTATATCCCTATATACAAAATATACAGAAGCAAACACTACATTACCCACAAATCACAAAGCCCAAGTTCGGTGCTTGCAGCCCTACATCACTGTATACCGATAACCAGTGGCGGATTAAGTGGACTATGGGCCCGGGGCTGTTCATAAAACCTGGGCCCCTGTACCCCCCTTCCCACCTGAGCGCTGCGGTCCCCGTGCGGGAATTGACAGCCGTACGGACCGCAGCACTTGGTTTGCTGCGGGTCCATACGGAAAACCCGCCACCATTCCACCACGTGTGGACATGGCCTAAAAAGACTTTGCACATAAGCTGTAGGCCTACGGCTAATACGCACAAAATCGCCCAACGTGATCCTGGCCATAGGGGATCCACTTTAATGTCCCCACTTTAATTTGAAGTCCCCTTACTTCATCCATTGCAGTCCCCTATCACCCACTCACTTCATCTGCAGTGCCGCTTCATCATTTGCAGCCCCTTATCCCCCCTTCCATTTCATCATGTGCAGTCCCCTTCCCCCCCAACTTCATGTGCAGCCCCACTCCCCCATCATCATGTGCAGTTAATTTTACCCCCACATCATGTGCAGTCCCCCTTACCCCCACTTCATGTGCAGTGCCCCTTACCCCCACTTCATCATGTGCAGTCCCTCTTACCCCCAATTCATCATGTTCAGTCCCACTTACCCCTTAATTCATCATGTGCAGTTCCCCTTACCCCCAATTCATCATGTGCAGTCCCACTTACCCCTTAATTCATCATGTGCAGTCCCACTTACCCCTTAATTCATCATGTGCAGTCCCCCTTATCCCCCACTTCATCATGTGCAGCCCCACTTATCCCCCACTTCATCATGTTCAGCCCCACTCACCCCCCCTTCATCATATGCAGCCCCACTCACCCCCCCTTCATCATGTGCAGCCCCACTCACCCCCCTTCATCATGTGAAGCCCCCACTCATCCCCCCTTCATCCTGTGAAGCCCCCACTCACCCCCTTCATCCTATACAACCCCAGTCACCCCCTTCATCATATACAGCCCCCAGTCACCCCCCTTCATCATATACAGCCCCCAGTCACCCCCCCGTCATCATATACAGGCCCCAGTCACCCCCCTTCATCATATACAGGCCCCAGTCACCCCCCTTCATCATATACAGGCCCCAGTCACCCCCCCTTCATCATATACAGCCCCCAGTCACCCCCCTTCATCATATACAGCCCCCAGTCACCCCCCCTTCATCATATACAGGCCCCAGTCACCCCCCCTTCATCATGTACAGCCCCAGTCACCCCCCTTCATCATATACAGGCCCCAGTCACCCCCCTTCATTGTGTACAGCCCCCAGTCACCCCCCCTTCATCATATACAGGCCCCAGTCACCCCCCCTTCATCATGTACAGCCCCAGTCACCCCCCCTTCATTGTGTACAGCCCCCACTCACCCCCTCCCCCATTTAATTCATTTTATAAATAAAAAAAAATAAAAAAAGTTCCCCATACTTACCTCACTGCCAGCTCGCTCCCCAGCAGCGCCTCTGCTTTCAGCATCCTCCGGGACATGTCGGCGCGTGCACGATGACGTCATCGCGCACGCCCGACATCTGACCCGGAAGTACAGCCGGAGGGAGCCGTAGCTGAGCAGCCGTCAAGGTGATGGCCGTACACAGCTCCCGGCCCCTCATAGAATGTGACGCGGGCGGCTGTCTGCTGCCGGCGGCGTCACAGCACAGGGCACGGCCGGCCCTGTACTGGTGCTGGGGGAGCGGTCCGGGGGGCATTTGCCTCTCTGCCACCCGGCCCAGCCCGCCCCTGCCCCTGGGCCCCCAAAAAACCTTGGGCCCGGGGCGACCGCCCCATCCGCCCCTATTAAGATCCGCCATTGCCGATAACAAAACAAAAATCTACAGTGTCAGCAGCAGCCCACCACCAGGAAAAGAGATGACCAGACTAGGGCACACTAAAAGAAAACCCCCTCCAGAGGAGAGCAGCCCTATGTGTGCCCAGTCTCTCATACTCCAGAGAGTGCACCTTCACGAGATCACCGAGTATGGTCCTAAACACATCGTCCACTGGGGGGATTTTCCGTTGCGTTGATACTAAGCACCGTGCGTTCCAAGTGTGATACCTAACCACTGCACTAACTAGAAATAAGGTGCAGCGATCCCGGCCACCAAGGTCTCCGAATGCTCCATAGGCCCATTCCGCATAGGAGAGACCGGCCAGCCGAGACCAGCCAATGGAGGCGCCCACCCTGTTGTACACCTCTGTGTTGAAGGGACAATGAAGCAGGAAAAGGTCCATGCTTTCCAGCACGCTACCACAATGCTCCCGAGTAAAGTTCCTGTCCTCAGCACTCCTACACTTTAGATTGTCCCTCACACACAGTTTCCCATGGAAGTAGAGCCAAACCAAGTCCCAAAACTTTGAGGGGATCCTGACAGAAGTTAAAAGATGCAAACCCACCCCAAGATCCTGACTTGGGCAATCCCTGAGCACCAGCAGGCCATATCTCAAAAGGACAAACCAGAGGTACTGGTGATTAACCCAATCAAACGCTTTTGTCTGGTCCAGCGACAGCATGTACCCCTTCCAGTGACCAGCCCTACCCCGCTCCACAGCCTCTCGGACACCGAGCACAGCACTAAATGTGCTGCGACCTGGAACAGAGCAATGCTGGGCCTCCGAAAGGAGTCGGGGTGCAAATTTCACCAGCCGATTAAAGAGCACATTTGCCAGAACATTCCTGTTTGCATTGAGAAGCGCTATGGGACTCCAATTCTCAAAGCACGATGGGTCCTTACTCTTTGACAAGCTGATCAGGGCAGACCTCCTCATTGACTTTGGCAGAGTGCCTGAGGAAAGACACTCATTGAATACCTCAGTCAAGAGGGGAACCAAAGCGTCCTTAAAGGTCTTATAAAACTCAGATGTTAAGCCATCTGGACCGGGCGATTTTTTTTTTTGGGCAAGCCCTTCAATCACCGACTTAACTTCCTATTCCCTGATCATCTCTGTCAAAATGTCAAGAGAGGGGTCTACACCTGATTCAGGAATGGCTTCAGCCAGGAAAGCCAACATCTTATTCCAATCAAGATCCCTCTTCCCCAAGAGGTGCGAGCAGAAAGATCTGACAACCTCCAGGATCCCTGATCTGGATAGCCTCAGGGACCCTGCAGTGTCAACCAGTCCTGTTACCACTTTACTATTCACTGACATCTTGCAGTCTCTGTAAGGGTCGGGCAAGCGGTACTTCCCATAATCCCTCTCAAAAACCAAAGATGCGTGTCTATCGTACTGACACCTCATGAGCAAAGATTTCACTCTGGAGATCTCCTCGCGGCTACCTCCAGTTGAGACAAGATGCTTGAGTCTCCTCCTCAGACCCTGATACAGGTGGTACCTGTGCAGACTCCTGAGGCTCGAGAGCTGGAGGAAGAATCTCGCCTCCCTTTTCTTGAACATCTCCCACCACTCTGACTTACTACTACAAAGATCCAGTAAGGGTACCTGGCTCTGAAGAAAATCCTCAAAGGACTGTCTTATGTCTGCTTCTTCCAAGAGAGACGAATTGAGCCTCCAAAAGCCTCTTCCTATCCGAAGGGTCTCTCCATGATAGGTGAACCCCTCGTGGCCTGGGGTGTGCTGAATGTGGACATCCACCCGGCGAGCCTCACTAGCTATACAATTAAGGGCGACACTATCATAAGTCAGCATGTCTCTGGAATCTCCTCTATCTCGGGGCCTTGTGACAGTATTGAAGTACCCTCCAAAGACAACCTGCCAACTTGTAAAAAGGTAGGGCTTGATCCTCATAAAGAGACACCTCCGGTCCCATTTAGATTGGGGATCATAGATGTTAATAAGCCGGAGCTCTTGTCCCTTCATGAGGACATCTAAGATCAGGCACCTCCCCATTTCTACATCAATAACCCATCGGCATTCCACCATTGCGGTCAAAATGACCGCCACTCCGCTATACAGCTCAGCCGTAAGAGACCAATAGGAGGGCCAAGTCTCCACCCCCCCTTGGCTTTAAACACGTCTGCCATGTTTGGCAGTCTGGTCTCTTGCAAAAAGAAAATGTCAGCTTCAACATGGCTGAGAAAAGCAAAGGCTGCAAATCTGGCTGCATTTGACTTTATGCTGGCGACATTAATGGACGCCAGCGTCAACTGAGTGGGTACCGCCATCATTGGTGATTGAATAAGATGGCTTTCTTCTTCCCACTCCCCTTCTCCTCTGCCTCAGAGGAGGAATCATTCCCCCTCTTTAACGACACAGAGGTGTCCATTCCCACGTGTTTTTTCTTTTTGTCATCCTCATCTCCAGACTCTGGGCCAGTCCCTGCCTCCAAGGACCTTACATTCCCAGAAGAAGGCGACTCGGCACCCCCTGTAAGCTCCGCTGAAGCCGGAACCTCACCCTCAACTTCCCCCTCAGAGGAAGAGATGTTCTCAAGGGCTAGGAACCGGTTAGAAAGACCAACCAGAGGGGAGTCAGATTTTCCTTCCTTAGGTACCTTGGTCAGAGCGAGAGATGTTTTATCTCCCTTCTTTCCCTTCTTTTTGGTGCCGAGCTTACGCTTGTCCTCTAGCCACTGCCTATTATCCTCATCCATACTTTCATAATGGGAGGATTCGGAGGCAGTGGCACTTTCCTCCCTGTGGATCCTCCTGACCTCCTCATCCAACTCATCATCCCACAGGGCCTCAGTAGCAAGACTGGCATCTAGGATAGGGGTCACCTTAGTAACACGGGGCTCGTCCAGCTCCCTCTCCTGTCTGCGCTTGTCTAGACGCCTCAGCTGGGCAGGTGTCTTTTTATTGCTTTTTCTCCTTGGCCCCTCAGCTCCCTCACCCCTGCTAGTCCCTTCCCCAGCAGAATCAGCCTCATGGCTTTCTCCCACCGGGGTCACGACTGCATTAGCAAAGGAGCGAGGACAACAGCAGAATGGGTGACCTAAGTCACCACACAGGTGGCACCTAATCTCCACACAAGATGCAGCAAGATGGCCGATATCCCCACACAATGCACATTTCTGCACAGTGCAGTTTGCACTGAAGTGTGTGGGGTCGCCGCATTTGTGACAGAGCTTTGGTTGCCCCTGGTAGAAGACCTGGATATGATCCCTACCCAGGAAGGCAGATGATGGAATGTGGGCAACCGTACCACCTGAACGCTTAATGAAATAAAAAAGGAGAAAATAATCCAGCTCACCTGAACGCTTAAGTTTTACCATAAACGTCCCGGCCCCTGACCAGATACCATACACATCACGGTTTTTCTTTGGCATCTCCACCACTTCTCCATATCTGCCAAGCCACGTCATGATGTCATAACAAGAAAGAGACTTGCTACAAGTCATCACGGTCACTTTCTTGACTTGATTTTGGCGAGACGCCACCTGGATGGCAAAGTCTCGCCAGCCGGGCTCATTTTTTGCTCATAATTCGACGAGAAGAGCTCAAGCCCCTCTGGCCAAACAAAGCTGACATCAAACTCAGGTGTGGAATAGGGATGCATTAAGGCGTAGATGTCAATAGCCTTGAAGCCCATCTTCAGCAGGAGCTCCACAACCTTAGACCTTGGAGGACATGCATCACTGCCCCTCCACCAAAGACGGACCACATTCCTACGCACACTACCTGGCCCGGCTGTCGGCAGGGACCACACTGTATTTCCCCCTTCTTGCTCTCGGAAGGTCTCGAGGCCATGCCTCTCTATCCAGAAGGATAGATCAACCCCTAGACCCTCTACCATTAGTGATCTCTCCCCCTTCTCCAGGAGACACTGCTGCAACATGCCGTCCCCAGAGCCCGGAGACGAGGAGGACGCCCTATTTCCCCCAGAGGTGACAGCAGAATAACTAGTAATGGGTGCTGCCACCACCGGGGGGGCAACCGGACCAGTGATCACATCAACACCAACAGTATCACTATTACCCACCTCCATAACACACTCACTCTCCACCAAACCAGCAACCACACCACTAGACAGAGAAATTTCCTCATCCACACTTCCCGCCACATTCACTCCTGCTGGACCAGTGACAACAGGGGGTGGCATTTTGACCTCCGCATCATCAGGCACAAGGGGCTCAGTCTCCTCCACAGAACTGGAGGCGACCTCACCCCTGGACTTACGGATGCCCTCCGCATCATCAGTTGGTAATTTTCTTTGCTTCACTAGGCGCTGCTGATCTTCTGCCGCTGTGAGGCACCACTGATCCTTTACATCAGGATCTTGCTGACCAGCGGCGCCAACGCAGAACAGGATTTTGGGAGGATGAGAACACCCAGCCACGACAGCCCCTTCACACTGCGGCCGCTTCTCAACTAAGTGATCAGCAGCAACAGCATTCAGGTGTGCCAAGGCTACCGGAGCTGCCCCTGACACTTGGCCGCTCCCTCCTCCTACTGAGGAGCGCACAACAGTGTCATGGCCTAACCGTATACCCGCTGCCAGGCCACCCTCACTGTCCAGCATCTCGGCTGGTGCACCTGCTGCTATGTCCCTGCTACTACACGCAGAGACGGAGCTTTGCACCTCACTACCGTGCCTTTGCACCAGATCCACAGCAGAACCCGGGCTGGGATGGGCAACGGGGCTTATACAGTGAGCTGACCGGGCAGCTGACTCGGGGGGTACAGGGAGGGGGGCATATACATAACTCACCACTTCCTAGAGCTTTGGTGGTATTTGCCTTTTTCTTCTGGCCCCCAGGTGCCTCCTCTGGTAAATCATCACCAAGATGGAAGTTCTGAAGGCACACTGGGGACTCCAGGAGCTTGATCTCCGTCATTAGTGTCCCTCCCTGGCTGCTGTTGTCACTGTCCTCCCCAGAACTGCGACCAGATGCCAATGTCGCCTATCCAGCAGGGAGCTCGCTGCACGTGGCCTGCGGGTGACTTTGCAGGCTGCCAGGTGGGACTTCCTTCTGGTCATCATCATCATCATCATCCACCTGGCTCTCAGGCTGCAGCCCCATCTGCATTTGCTCTCTGTTATCAGCCATTTCCCTGAATCTGTCCTCATTCATTAGTTTTTCTTTAAATGGTCAACTTTTTTCTCTTAGGAATGCTTTCCTCACCTCCAGCTCATTAATATCCAGCTTCAGTCTCTTTACCTTCACCTGGAGTTGGGTCTTCCTGTGTCTGGAGGAACCTGCAGCTTTGGCGCTTGTGCAGTGCAGCTCCTCCCAGAGCCTCCTGATGGTCTTACTTGCCTCTTCATACTCACGGAGATGGCTCATAACCCGGGAGGCATATGTGGATACAGACTCCTTTGGTTTCTGCAGCCCCCAACCTTCCTCAGCGAGGTCGGCCTTACCTCCGTGAGCACTCAGCTTTCCTCCGGAAGGACCGCCATCTTGCACGCTGCTAGCAGGCTTCTCCTCCATGTTGGAAGCCTTACGGCTTCTCTGGGTCTCTGCAAACCTGGGGGGAGTAGGAGCAACATTCCTGCGACTCCTGGTGGAGCGTCTAACCCCCGAGTCCTCTGATGTGCAGGCCGGTTGCTGGTTTCTTCTGTTCCCCGTTGGCCTGGATCGGGTAACAGAAGCCTGGGACTTGGCTCCTTCACTCATCCGAAAAAACCCACTCCTCCCTGGGTAGGAGAGAGAGTAGGTCCCTGGGTGGAGAGGTGTTGATTCTCTGTAGCTCAGGAACACACAGCAGGATCAGTGTCGACCACACCCACAATCACCACAGTGAGCAGCAGCTGAACAGAGCTGCACTCACTATTCTGCTGTGCAGTCACTGTATACATACATTACTGATCCTGTACTGATCCTGAGTTACATTCTGTATTATACCCCAGAGCTGCACTCACTATTCTGCTGGTGCAGTCACTGTATACATACATTACTGATCCTGAGTTACATTCTGCAGACTGTTGGGACTCAGGGTTAAAACCCAAATAGCATTTCCTCTGCCCCACTTAACCAATAATAAATCAAACTTGGAAACCAAATGATGGGTGAAGGTCGGTCACAGCTTTATTGAATGTTTCTTAAACAACCATTTTAGAGGCACTTAGCTTCTCTTAACACGCGCTCGCTGCCAAATGCCCTGCTCTGTATTCGCAGGCAAGTCAGCCAGCGAGCCGTAGCTTTGTGCCATTCCTTCTTTCACCGCTGTGACTTGAAACTACAATAAACAGAAGAGAATGAACATTAGTAAACAATCATAACAAAAAGGGAGGGAGGGTGGGACAAGCACTTCCAGGATCCGGTGTCATGAGGAAAGAGGGAGGGCGGCCTCAAATCCAATAATATATAAACACAGGAAGGGGCTGTGCTAACTCCTTCCTGATCCCCATTGGCCCTATAACATTAAATACCCGCCCCACACAACGACGTGGGTGGGCCAGCTCCATTAACCCTAAGGGAAGGGGAGGGGAGGAAAGGCGCCCCAATCAGGGGCACTTTCCTTATTCAGTACAGTGCCCACCAGACTGTTGTGACTCAGGGTTAAAACCCCAATAGCATTTCCTCTGCCCCACTTAACCAATAATAAATCAAACTCGGAAACCAAATGATGGGTGAAGGTCGGTCACAGCTTTATTGAATGTTTCTTAAACAACCATTTTAGAGGCACTTAGCTTCTCTTAACACGCGCTCGCCGCTAAATGCCCTGCTCTGTATTCGCAGCCAAGTCAGCCAGCAAGCCGTAGCTTTGTGCCATTCCTTCTTTCACCGCCACAGAGGATCCTGGTTTCCAAACAGGACTCCGACCCCCACCCATCAATAGCAAAGCTTGCTCTACTCCATCTTGCAGACCGGATAAGATATCTAGCCCAATATCGTTCAAATGCACCCCGTCAGGCCTTAGCAGGGCACTATTAATCCCTTCCAGTTGTCTGTGTCGAACAACCACACCGAACCTCTCACGCACAAACCTAGAGATACGGGCATTGATTGACCTCCTTGTGCGTTCAGCTGCCATATCATAGAATCATAGAATCATAGAATCGTAGAGTTGGAAGGGACCTCCTGGGCCATCTGGTCCAACCCCCTGCTCAAAGCAGGATTCGCTAAATCATCCCAGTCAGATGTCTGTCCAGCCTCTGTTTGAAGACTTCCATTGAAGGAGAACTCACCACTTCTCGTGGCAGCCTGTTCCACTCATTGATCACTCTAACTGTCAAAAAGTTTTTTCTAATATCTAATCTGTGTCTCCTCCCATTCAGTTTCATCCCATTGCTTCTAGTCTTTCCTTGTGCAAATGAGAATAAAGTTGATCCTTCTACAATGTGACAGCCCTTTAGATATTTGTAGACAGCTATTAAGTCTCCTCTCAGTCTTCTCTTTGGCAAACTAAACATTCCCAAATCCTGCAACCTTTCCTCATAAGACAGGGTTTGCAGACCGGTCACCATTCTGGTCGCTCTTTTCTGAACTTGCTCCAGTTTGTTGATGTCTTTTTTAAAATGTGGTGCCCAAAACTGGACACAATATTCCAGATGAGGTCTGACCAAAGAGGAGTAGAGGGAAATAATGACTTCACGTGATCTAGACTGTATGCTTCTGTTAATACATCCTAGAATTGCATTTGCCTTTTTTGCTGCTGCATCACACTGTTGACTCATATTCAGTCTGTGATCTATTAGTATAGCCAAGTCTTTTTCACATGTGCTGTCACTTAGCCCTATTCCTCCCATTCTATATATGCTTTTTTCATTTTTATTGCCCAGATGTAGTACTTTGCATTTCTCCCTGTTAAAAACCATTCTGTTAGTTGCTGCCCACTTCTCCAGTTTATTTAAATCTTTTTGAATCCTCTCTCTCTTCTCTAGTATTAGCTATCCCTCCTAGCTTTGTGTCATCAGCAAATTTAATCAGTTTACCCTCAATTCCTTCATCTAAATCGTTGATAAAGATGTTGAACAATACAGGGCCCAGGACAGAGCCCTGTGGTACCCCACTTGAGACATTCTTCCAACTGGATGTGCAGCCATTTACGACCACTCTTTGGGTCCGATCACTAAGCCAGTTATGAATCCACCTAACAGTTGCCTTGTCCATTCCATACTTAGTCATTTTTTCAATAAGGATTGTATGAGAGACTTTGTCAAATGCTTTGCTGAAGTCAAGATATACTTTATCTACAGCATTTCCTTGATCCACCCAATCAGTGATACTGTCATAGAAGGAAATTAAGTTAGTCTGACATGACTTATTAGTTACAGACCCATGCTGACTCTGTTTGATCACTTCATTCTTATCCAGGTATTGACATACATGTTGTTTAATAATTTGTTCAAAGATCTTTCCTGGTATAGAAGTCAGACTCACCGGCCTATAGTTGCCTGGGTCCACCTTCTTCCCCTTTTTGAAGATAGGAACAACATTTGCTCTTCTCCAGTCTTCTGGCACTTCTCCTTTTCTCCAAGAATTTTCAAAGATTATGGAGAGGGGTTCAAAAATTTCTTCTGCTATCTCCTTCAGTACTCTGGGGTGTAATTCATCTGGACCTGGAGACTTGAATTCATTTAGGTTAGCTAAGTGTTTCCTCACTATCTTTCTGTTTATAGATATCCTGGATTCTTCTATTCCCTTAATAGGACAGTGACTAACAGTTGATGTTACATTTCCTTTCTGAGAGAAAACAGATGCAAAATAGGAATTTAAAAGTTCAGCCTTCTCAACATCCTGTCTTACCATTTCATAATTTTCATCCTGTAAAAATCCTATAGCATCTTTGACTTTTCTTTTACTTTTGACATATCCCCAAAATCCTTTATTATTGCTTTTGACATCTCTTGCAAGCCTCAATTCATTTTCAGCTTTAGCTAATCTGATTTGTGCCCTGCAGGTTCTGCAGACAGCATTATATTCTTCTTTAGATATGCCTCCCTCTTTCCATTTTATAAACATTTTTTTCTTCCTTTTTAGCATGTGCTTAAGTTCTGTGTTCATCCATCCTGGTTTCCTTAAATGTTTCCTATTCTTACCTCTTTTCGGAATTGTTAACAACTGTGCTTTGAGAATTTCATTTTTCAAAATTTCCCATCCTTCCTGGACATTTTTGTCTTTAAGGATATCCAGCCATTGGATCCCTCCAATTATCTTTCTGAATCCCTTAAAATCTGCCTTTCTGAAATCTAACCTTGACGTCTGAGTCTTCACAGGTCTTCCGCCTCTAGTTATCCAAAATTCTAAAATAGCATGGTCGCTACCTCCTAGGGTTCCAGCCACTTTTACCTCCTCAACCATTTCCTCCCTGTTTATAAGGATTAGATCCAAGGTAGCAGTTCCCCTTGTTTTCTCCCCTACCCTTTGGAAGATAAAGTTGTCAGCAAGGTGCCGTCCACCTGGGCGACACTCGGCCCGTTGCGCAGCCCAGTAAATGTAGGAATGTCCCAGCAACCAGACAGTCGGTCTGACGGAATCTGCGGGAAAAGAAATTGTTAATATAACAAATCCGTACGAATATAACGAGCAAAGCATGCTGATCTCCACCTCCCTATCCTCTGAACTTCAGCATCAGGAAGACCCTCCTGAGCCACCTCTGTAGCTGCCCCAATGCGGAAAGAATGAGTGCCATACTCACCAGCTGGAACTCCTAACCCCTTCAAACATCTGTTAAAAACAGCCTGGAATTGATACCTAGTTGAAGGTAAATAATCTGGTGCTGGTCCACCGAAATCACCGACCAACATCTATATAATCATTGCTCCAAATCTTCCTTTTAGTATCGTCATCAATGTGCGTCCCTAGCGCACTAACCCTACAAAACATGGTATCCTTATACACCCCCGCTAACGGGGCATCCACCTTATGACACTCCTTTGCCGTACCAGCCATAGGGGGCAATTGCCCGATCAACGATCTCAACACCGAAATCATAGCTGCATTATCCACACTTGTAGAACCCAACAGGGAACACTCACTCGGATTCACCGTTGGAGGAGGGACTCCCATAGATGTAGGAACTCCGGCTCCCAGATAACCCGCCGAAATATTGATGCTGTGACTTGTAGCCTCGGGAGTTACTCTCGGCTCAACCAGGCTGTAAGTCCTTGATCGAGCCTTCAACTCCCGACGCTCGGGAGGAGGACCACGGACATGCTCGGGACTCACAGACGCGCTGGACACCTCTGACACCGAATATGGAGAGCCACGTCTCGAGGACCGGGGACGGTGACGACCACGAAAGGAACCTCTGCAGACTGAGTGCCTTGATTTCTTATGACACCGCTGTGATGCTTGGTGCCTGTGATGGCGCGACTGCGGGGATGAAGAGTAAGAGGAGGAGGATCCCCGGCGTCCACGCCTGTCTCGCCCCTGCCTCGGGGGTAATCATCTACTGCAGCAGCCACGGAAGCTTCCCCGCTACCACCAGCCACGGCAGTAGCCGGGACTGGGCTTTGAATAACAACCCCTTGGACGCCCCCACCCTGTGGTGCAGGAGCAAGCACCATAGTGCTCGGTGTACCCAACCCTGCAGGAGGAGGGGATGCCTGGACTGCCTCTGCAACAGGTGCCTGTGAAACACTAACCTGCCTCTGCTCCTCTACCCTGGGCACAGTGGGTTGCTCATTACTGTGCTCTTCTGCTGAACCAGAGGAGGATGCACTGTGCCTGCCACCCATAATGGCTCCCGCTGTCCCGATCGGGTTAATGCCCCTTGTCACCTGACTCAAATCCCTCCCTACAACCATCGCTATGCTGGGCACCTGCCCTGGACCCTTGGTCCCCCTGGCCCCTGCAAAAATTTCGCGCAGATCTGGTGCCCCCTTCTCCCATGTGCAGACGCCGCTGCACGCTCCGCGTCGCTGGACCAGAAGTCAGGGGGCGGTGACTTCCGCCTAGCCGCGTACCGCTAGGAACCCCGCAAAGGAGGGCGGGATCACCACGCGGACCGCCTGCCTCCCTCCAGCCCTGCCGCCGGCTGCACCTGCTGCGACACGGCGGCAACGGCCGGACCGTGATGAAGCCGCGCCAGGTCCGGGCACCTCTAAAGAAGCTGCAGCCTGCGGGGACGCCAGGTGAGTGCCGATCCCCGCTAGAAAGCTGTGCAGCCAAGACTCTCCCTCCTGCATCACCCTTAAGCGCAGGGCCTCCATAAGTGGGTCTGCCATAATACCGCCAGACAGTGCTCGTGCCACAAGCACTTCCAGGATCCGGTGTCATGAGGAAAGAGGGAGGGCAGCCTCAAATCCAGTAATATATAAACACAGGAAGGGGCTGTGCTAACCCCTTCCTGATCCCCATTGGCCCTATAACATTAAATACCCACCCCACACAATGACGTGGGTGGGCCAGCTCCATTAACCCTAAGGGGAGGGGAGGAAAGGAACCCCACTCAGGGGCACTCTCCTTATTCAGTACAGTGCCCACCATTATGCTCCAGAGCTGCACTCAATATTCTGATGGTGCAGTCACTATGTACATACATTACATTACTGATCCTGTGCTGATCCTGAGTTACATCCTGTATCATACCCCAGAGCTGCACTCACTATTCTGCTAGTGCAGTCACTGTGTACATACATTACATTACTGATCCTGAGTTACAGCCTGTATTATACCCCAGAGCTGCACTCACTATTCTGCTGGTGCAGTCACTGTGTACATACATTACATTACTTATCCTGTACTGATCCTGAGTTACATCCTGTATTATACTCCAGAGCTGCACTCACTATTCTGATGGTGCAGTCACTATGTACATACATTACATTACTTATCCTGTACTGATATAGAGGCACACCAGAGAACAAGCAGTCAAAAAGTCCCATAAAACATCACTTATATTAGATATATTGAATTTTAAAATAATGGACAATTAAGGTACATGGAAATTGGGAGAATCAATGCATACACCCAATAGCGTACAAGGTGGGTTGGCTTCCCTCCGCTCCTGCAGCACCGAGGTAATATGTTATGCTGATTTGTCCTCTGGCAGCTTGTCTGCCATTTGTGATATGAGCACTTGCTCCATGATTGTGATAATGGGCTTGTGCGTCCATGATTGTTCATATTAGCCTTACATGGTCATTTGCTGCAGTGTGCTGGGTGGGTTGTGAGCCCGGGTTCTTGTGTGCTGTTGGGTGTATGCATTGCTTCTCCCTCATTTCTATGTACCTTAATTGTCCATTATTGTAAAATACTATATATCTAATAAAAGTGATGTTTTATGAGACTTTTTGACTGCTTGTTCTCTGGTGTGCCTCTATATATATACATTGCAGTTTGTCTATACTAGTCTTATTATAGACATATATATGGGAAGGTTCTAACAATTATGATATCTACTATTGTCCATTAAGGGACTTATCTTCTTATTGAGAAATTCTCCTTCTTCCTCACATATATTATGCGTGCCACAATTGCATTATATTTCATTATCCTGTACTGATCCTGAGTTACATCTTGTATTTTACTCCATAGCTGCACTCATTATTCTGCTGGTGCAGTCAGTGTACATACATTACATTACTGATCCTGAGTAATGTCCTGTATTATACTCCAGAGCTGCACTCACTATTCTGCTAGTGCAGTTACTGTATACATACATTACATTACTGATCCTGAGTTACATCCTGTATTATACTCCAGAGATGCACTCTCTATTCTGCTGGTGCAGTCACTGTGTACATACATTACTGATCCTGAGTTACATCCTGTATTATACTCCAGAGCTGCACTCACTATTCTGCTGGTGCAGTCACTGTATACATACATTACATTACTGATCCTGTGCTGATCCTGAGTTACATCCTGTATTATACCCCAGAGCTGCACTCACTATTCTGCTGGTGCAGTCATTGTGTACATACATTACATTACTGATCCTGAGATACATCCTGTATTATACCCCAGAGCTGCACTCACTATTCTGCTGGTGCAGTCACTCTGTACATACATTACACTACTGATCCTGCACTGATCCTGAATTACATCCTGTATTATACCCCAGAGCTGCACTCACTATTCTGCTGGTGCAGTCACTGTGTACATACATTACATTACTGATCCTGAGTTACATCCTGTATTATACTCCAGAGCTGCACTCACTATTCTGCTGGTGCAGTCACTGTGTACATACATTACATTACTGATCCTGAGTTACATCCTGTATTATACTCCAGAGCTGCACTCACTATTCTGCTGGTGCAGTCACTGTGTACATACATTACTGATCCTGAGTTACATCCTGTATTATACTCCAGAGCCGCACTCACTATTCTGCTGGTTATTGGAAACAGACAGGGCTTGATAAAAAAAAAAAAACAGAACACAGTTTTTCCAGCATCACATTGCTGCATATCCCCTGACATAAGGACCCTTTAGGGAATGCAAATCATGTACAGAAGAAGCAAGGCGACTTCAGCTCTGAATTGTGAATTCAGCTGTATCTCGGGAAACTATACAAGTGATTTTGTGAGTTTATTATTTCTGTAGAAATGATAAATATAATTTTCTTTTCTCTTTCTCGGACTCATCCCCTTCTTACATTCTGACTTCTACGTGACCAGTGACACTTCTGTCTCCTCAGATACCCCTCTACAGTGCTATTCCTGTGATTTTCCATGTATCGACAGGTCACAAGTCACATGTGCAGCTAAGGAGGTCTGTGTGAAAAAGTCCGGGACATTTGGTGAGTAGCAGTGGCCTCTGTGCCCCATACAACTGCGTCCCCACCCTCCGGTCCTCCACCTGCCAAAACTCCCAAACTTTTCATCTGATTGCCCAAGATTCATAGTGGACAGTCACGCAGAATTAGGATTGATAAGCGGGAGACGAGCGGCTGCCAGTTACTTCTAGACCCTCCTGACATGTTCTGTTTCTCTCCCCTGCAGCCGGCATTCCCACCCATAAACGGGGATGTGCCAACTCCACTGTGTGCAACACTTATACCTCGGACACCACGGTGGGCACGACCATCTCCGTAATGAACAACTGCTGTAACACCAATCTGTGCAACTCCGCCGAGCACCTGCAGATTCCTGCTGTTGGCATCCTGGCAGCCATAGTGGCGGTATGGCTATCCAAACTGTAGCAAGCGGATGAATGGCTGACACCCGCACTGTGCCTGCCCTGCTGTTGGTGTTTTTTTATGTCTGTCTCTTTAAATAGCGTTATTAGAATCAACCTTATTCCTTTACAGAATATCTAGATATCATATGAACGACGCACCCTGAATAAAATATTTTTGTCTTTTGCCAGTTGTCGAGATTATTCATTTTCATATTTTTATAATGGTGACATACGCTGTAGCGCTGTACAGAAGGAGGCTCAAAGTTCTATGGAAAATCAAGCATTTTATTGTCTGGGACCTAAATTGTGAAATTACCGCACCTCCTGTAGAATATAAAGTCCAGTGATGGCGGCTTTACACCACTCCATCCGACACTCGGCCTTGTGGTGGGCAGGGGTGGACACTGACAGCTTGGGGCCCCTGTGCAAGAAATGTGTCTGAGCCCCCTCCCTGCCCGGTAGGCTGCTTATGATGAGGACAATCTGGCAATGGGGCCCCTGGAATCTCGGGCTCTGAGAAACAAGGCAGATCGCCCTCATTATTACTGCTCTGGAAGCAGGGGCGTACAAAGCAATCACAGGACCCTATAGCAAAAATTCTATTTGGGCCCCTACACCTCTAAAAAATATATATATATATTTATATTTTTTCACTGAGATGGAGACATATATACTGTATGTGTGAATGTAATAAATATATATATCCGTTAGCATTCGGTTCTGCTGGTCCCATCACACTCATACTTGCAGTCAGGTGACAACTAGTGTGGCTATGTCAATGACTAGAACACTGCAGACGCAGCTGACTCTCTAGTTGACACATGATAACAAGTGTGTAGAGCGCCTCCTCGTGGTTATGTGATAACTGCTGGATTTGGCAGAGCCCAACCATGTATATATTATATTACATTATATGTCTGGTATCTGCTCTATTTATTGTCTATGGAACAAATGGAAAGCTCAGCTGTATAGATAACAAATATAGCCAAGACTGAGGAGCCTAGGGCCCACCAGGGGCCCACTCTACAGCTACCATAAACTTTTATTTTTATATAATATAAGGACAGTGATAATAAATATATTTGTAATATACTTCATTGTGAAAATAAGTTTCTGGCAGCAGCAAATGATGAGTCCTGATTGGGGATCTGTCACTTATTTGTTACCCTTAGTTAGGATACCATAAAATAAGTAACAGATTCCCTTTAACAGAATCTCTGGATACCATCTTCAGGGTAGTTTCCCACTAGTGAGGCCACTGCAGGACGCCTGCTGCTTGTATCCCACAGTGGACCTGCTCTGGAGGAGGATCGTGCTGACATTATACTGATATATAGTCATATATAATGCCCGCTGCTTGTATGCCACACTGGACTCGCTCTGGTGGGGGATTGTGAAGAGATATACGGATGTATACTTATACTGTATATAATGCCGGTTGCAATAAATAAAATGTTAGTCAGAGTGAAATCCTTCCAGTGTATTGGACACTTCTATAAAGGCTCTCTGTCAGCACAGAATGACTGTTCAAACCTAGCAGAGGAGCTCAGATTATCATGGCAGACTATCATTTATATACACCTTCCCACCTGCTTGTTTTCCATCTATCTCCATCCTTCTATGACTCTATGAAGCCAGAGCTGTCAATCATATTAGTGCGGGTGGAGAATGATGGAATACAAACAGGTGGGAAGGTGAATGCACATGATTGGCCTCACCGTGAAGCACCGAGCGGCAGGACCTAGTTTTTAAAAGTCATTCTGTACTGGCAGTCCCTTTAAGGGTAATTTGTCACCTTGAGAAATGCTTTTTATCTGCAGATAGAGGGTTAGTCTGCAGGTAAATGGGGTTTGAAGCCTGGCTAGCCAGCATAATGGAGAACGTTGGCTGCAGGGAGAAAATTAAGCTTTAGTCTTCCACCAGTCGCTTCCTGTGATGGGGTCAGTGCATAGAGGGAGACATTACAGTCACTGCTAACTACAGAGTGAGCGTACTGTAATAATGTCCCAGGACTGTGATCAGAACATTGTCCAGGGAGCCCCACCTCAGCCTGGGCTTCATTGGATGACTAACATGGCAGCAACACATGACAACCATCAGCAACCGGCAGCTGCGTCACAGGAGGCTGAGGGGAGCTGGTGAGTGCAAGCACTGGCCATTGTGCCAACTAAATATCGTTGTCAGGGCATTTAAATAGAACAGCAGCAATCAAGGCGAGCCCTCATCACTGCTGTTACAGGCAGACGCCGGATATGTATTACAGCAGATATCTGCCTAGAATGGAGCAGGCTCAGCTCCTGAACCCACTCCATACAATCACATCCCTAAGATGTAAGTTATGTCAAGGTTAGAAAATTTCTCTTGTCTGTTCCTAAACATGAAAGGCAAAAGGAATTCCCTAACACACATGAAAGAGCCCTTGTAGATTTAGTAAATGTGCCCAAACATATGAATGCTTTTACACACCACAATGCACTGTTATATACACATCTTACAAAAACAAATATAGTTCCAGATATACAGACATATATGCAGAAACACACAAACACGCCAGTACATGAATACATCATCTGAACCACCATCAGTACATAGTACATCAATAGTAATAGTAACTCTGAGTCTAAGAGCTGGAAACGCTCGAAACGCGTACAGAGCCTCTCTGGACAATCCCCATGCGGTAGTCTGATTCAGACATGCCGATTTAGTGATCATAGCAGCTATGTGATTTTTTAATAGCATAAATAAAATATTTGAATTTTACTCCTGGAGCTGGACTTTTTTCCTTTGAAGTATTTCCACTGGTCTTGGCAGAAGACGTGTCCGTGCTCGGATTTATGAAGTTCAAGATGAACAACTAAGGGATGAGCTGAATTATCCTTTGTTTTCTCTGCACATCAATAGTAATGTTAGGTCAGCCCCATATACCTTTGTATCACATGAACTTACAACTCCCAGTATTTCCTTCCAGATACTGGAAGTTGTTATCATCAGTCATCATCAGACTGTGAACCATACAGGAACCAGAGCACTGATGAGACGCAATCTGGATCACAAAAAAGCATTTACATCCAGGTATCTTACCTGTGATGTCTTCTCTGATTAGAGTCGTTCTCTTTCTTTTCGTTGCCATCTTGTCCAGACTCCATGATGAGTCTTCTCATCTACAGCCGTCTATGCAGACCTCCATTTTCTCTGGTCTTCTGCAGCACATCCCCGCACAAAGCCCTTAAAAATAGTAATGTCATTATAATGCTCCTGAATAAAAATATCTGCCCTACACTAAGTCACTGTATAGACTGCTTACAAAGCCCTCTGCACAAAACATGACCCACACTGTCCCTCTTATGGTTCATGCCCTCCACACTGTCCTCTCTTTTCGATACTGGGCCTCCTCTTTACACTGTCCTCTCACATGGTGTCTCCCCTATACTGCCCAGTCACTATACTGTGCCACCTCATCACACTTCTTCTCTTCAGCATACTATTCCCTCCTTGCTGTGTCCTCACACTGTCCCCCAATACTGCCGCCTCTATATATGTCCCCCACCACTACGTAGTCTCTGTTCTGTGTTCCCTCACACTTTTCTCCCCCATGCTGTCTCTAAATATATTCCTCCCACTCTCCATAATGTCTCCTCACACATCCCCCTTCAGTTCCCGCACCTATTCCCCCCTCCCCTCATTCACTATACTGTTTCTACACATTCTCCCCATACTGACACCTAAAATGTCTCCCTCCATGTCTCCCCAATTATAATAAATCTTTAGAAGAGCACATATACACACAGGAAAGCGCACTTACACACACAATAAATGCACACATAAACACAAAGACATGCATGCAGACAGTCATGCTCATACACACACAGATACACACACAGATACACACAAAAATTCAGGCTCAGACAAGCACACACACAAAATGTGGAAATGCACACACACACAGGGAAGCATGCGCACACACACACACACGAAGACACATATACACAGAAATGCACACGTAGACAAATACAAGCACACCCAGGGAGACACGCACACTCACAATCACATGCAGACACTCAAAGACATACACACACACAGAAATGAACACGTAAACACCAGATGCACGCATGCATGCACAGAAATGCAGACACAGACATACAAACACTCAAAGACATACACACACACAAATGCATATGTAAACACAGACGCATGAACGCAGACACACACACACACACAGAAATGCATACGCAGACTCAAACACGTAGACATACATTCGCACGCACACATATAGGCATATACATACATACAGGCATATACATACACACAGGCATGTACACACAGGCATGTACACACAGGCATGTACATACACACAGGCATGTACACACACCACAGGCATGTACACACACAGGCATATAGACTGTCACGAGTTGACTGTCACGCTATGACACGACCCAACGGATGGTCGGTCAGCTACTGGCACAACTCACACAATGGAGATGGAATAAGGGAGAGGAAGGCCCTACCAATAGGGAATGAGGGATGGTCACCACTTGAGCTCCAACCTGAGCCTGTCCCTGCACTCACCTAACGCCGTATGCGGGTCCTTCCCCATGCCGCCGTCAGGAACCTCGTCCCTAGTAGTCACCTATTACTGCCCTGGCTTGTGCATTGGCCGGCAAGGAGCACTAGCCTCACCTCTGCAGAATAATACACACAGGGGTAAGCTACAAACAGCAAAGGGACAAGGTAACAAAAGCACCACACTTAGCTTATGTAAGGATTGCCCTGATCCAAGATGGAGTCTCGTATCTCATCCTGTCATGGAACTTCCTGTATGTCCTGATTATTTAAGTCCAGGTCATATGCTCCTCTGTGCCTTGGTATTTTGTTTGCTTTTGGCTCCAGAGCTCCTGCCTGTCTGCTGGTGGACTCCCTGCTGCTGCTGCTCATTACTCGGTGCTCTGCCTCTCCACGTTCTGCCGCCTTCAGTCCTCTGTGCGTCTCCCTGATGCTGTCTGTGCTTAACTACGATCTGGACTTCTAGTGTGGAGCTATTCGCCCCTGGAACTGCTGTGGCTAGTAAGGAATCCTCACATCTCCATTTCCTCTTGGTCTGTGTTTGTTTGGGCTGCGTTGCTGGACTTGTGCAGGACTGTATCACGCTGGACTTCCACGTTTAAGTGCCATGTGCATTTCCACCCATATGATTGCTGAACTTTTACACTTTAGTGTTGTGTGCGTGCTCATTCATAACATCACTGTACTGCCTCATTAAATGCGGTGTGCTTACTACCATACTTACTGCTGGACTCCTACGTTTAGTGCCTTGTGCACACCTGCGTCATATTACTGTTGGACTGGCTCATATTAGCGGTTGCTCACCACTATTCAGTTATTCTGCATCATTGGAATCACAGTCTCGAAAAAATATTTGACAAGAGACAAACTCAAAAGGGGTTCACAGTTTCTTTTATAACTCTGCTAAAAATTCAAACTTTATTACAAAGATTACAAACACTTAATTACCAAAATTATACATTGCATCATACCTTAAAGAAATGATCACCACTGGGAAGTGTCTATCCCTACACTGGCTGATATCTCCCTACCTGACAGTGGAGGTTGGAGCCCTAGGACCTGCGCAATTAGCCCCCCCACTCGCCCTGCTACGCCTATAGGGCCCTATAGTGGCAGGGATGTGATAAGGAGTTAAAGCAGGTAGGTGAGAAATCTTGGTAATTAAGTGTTTGTAATCTTTGTAATTGTTAAATATACATATTCTGTATATTTATTTATTCAGGACTTGTTACCAGATGTGATACTCTAAAATATGACAATGTTCTTATAAAAAAAAGTAATGGTTTATTTGGATTCTTCCATCAAAAGATTATTACAGAAAAACAAAAATAGGTGCAGGATTCTAAAGAGATTGTCCATTTGTTCATAGCAAAGCTTGTATCCTTCTTTCCTGGAATTCTGAATGGTAAATGGCATCTGTCTCTGTTAGGAGCTTCTCTGGAAGCAACACGTGATTAAGTTACATACCAGCTGTCCATTCAACGTAGTGGCCGAACAGAGATGTCTCCTCGAGTGTGTGTCTCATGGTGGTAGTGGTAGTAAGCCATGAATTATATACGTCTCTCAAAGCACGTGGTCTCTATATATATGGAGTTGACATTTACCATGAGCTAAACTTACAGAAATAACATATGTAGTGTCAGCGAAAGCAATGTTCAGTACAGAACTGAGTGTAATAAGAAATATAAATTAACAACCGATTAATATTTAACAGTAATAAAGTTTGAATTTTTAGCAGAATTATAAGAGAAACTGTGAGCCCCTATTCTGCATCATTCTATATTGTGCTGTGTTTTTGTTATTATTGCAGGAAGTGCTCTGCTAGTTTTACTTAACTTGCTTCACTCTATATTGTGCTGTGTTTTCGTTACCATTGCAGGAAGAACTCTGTTAGTTGTGGTCAGGGCTGCCAATAGGAATTTCGGGGCCTCATACTGGCAAGATTTTCTGGGCCCCCTTGAAACTCTGCCCAGGCTCCACCCCTCGAACTGTCCACAGTCCCACCGCTCTCTCTTGGAAAAACTCCACTTCTCACCTATCACACATTAACAGTTCCCATCACCAGATCACACATATAACCAGCAGCTTTTGCTTTGGCCAAACGATTTTTTTAAGCTGCCACCATAACAGGGCAGACACTTTTGGCCAGGCCCTACTCTACTGTAACCTATTAAATATTTGTTAAAATATGCAATACAATTTAGGTATATTTTTATTTATGTTTCAATTTTTAAAATGACAAATAATATCACATACAAGGAACAAATACTGCTACACCATGTCCAGATCACATAATACCACCACAAAGTGACCAAATAATAGCACATACAAGGGACAAATACCACCACACCATGCCCAGACCACATATTACCACCACATGGTGACTGAATACTACAATACTGACCATTAATAAAAAAACATAATACTATGACCATAAGTACCATTATACACAGGAGATCTGTACTTAGTATGCAGTGTCTGTGTACAGGTAATATAGTGATCAATGACATTATGTCATGCCCGCCATGTCTGATATGCCGTATGACCCCTGGAGCAGTGTGCACACGCACCTCATGACTATTATGCTGCATGATCTCTGGAGCAGTATGCACGTGCACCTCATGACTGTTGTGCTGCGTCACGCCTGGAGCATTGTGCATGTGCACCTCACCTCATGGCTGCATGCCATTGCTGTGTGCGCGCCCGTCTCTGCTCTGCCTGCTGTGATCATCTCTGTGGTCCTGGAGGCCCTGACCATGTGACCCCCTCTATGGTTCAGCAGAATCTGATCCAGCAATCCTCTCTATGGTCCTGGAGGACCTGACCATGTGACCCTCTCTATGGTCCAGCACAGTCTGATCCTGCTATCCTCTCTATGATCCTGGAGGAACTGAACCGGAAGTCCTCTCCTGGTCCTGACCTGGAAGTTCAGGTGCTAATGCCCTATATCAGACCGCCCCTTCCTATGGTCGGGGCCTGAGTATTGTGTTGCTTCCCTGCTAGGCTGCATGGTCCTGCTGGGTCGCTCCCTGTATTCTGTGCCCCTGCACTCTGCCCTGTTGTGCTTCTCTGCACCTGCTCTGTGCTTTTATTTTGCCTCTTGTCCCGTGATGTGTTTTGTGCTGTCTTTTGTGCCATGTCTTGTCCTTGCTATTCTTTGCCTTGTAGTACTTTCTCTGTTCAACGCCTTTGCCTGTTTCACCATGTCTTGCCTTTGCTATTCTTAGCCTTGTAGTACTTCCACATTCTCTGTCTTTGCCTGGTTTTCTTTACTCTATCCTATGGTGCTCTTTAGCACATTTCCTGGCTAGTCTCAAGGTTCTGCCTTGACCCGGCTCTGGGCTTCGGCCTACGTTTCGCTGCTAGCCCTATACTCTCTCTGACTCTGCTCTGTGCTTCTGCCTACGTTCCGCTCCTTGTTCTGTACCTTGCCTAGCCTTGTCTTGCCTTGCCTTGTTTCTTCGTGTGCCCTTTGCATGCGCCTGGCCTTCCCTCGCCCGCCTGTGCCTCAGCCGTGCCCGCCTTAGCCTTGCCCGCCTGCAAGTGCCTCACCCGTGCTCGGCGGCCAGTGACTTAGCTGTGTCCCCCTGTTGTGCTTCAGCTGTGCTCGCCTCAGTCGTGCCCGCCGGTCTAAGCCTCAGCTCGACCAGCTAGCCAGTGCCCCAGCCATGTTCTGTGCTTCCTTGCACTGACGCTGTCTCTGAACTGTGCTTTGCGTGCCCTCTTAGCACGGGCAGGTCCTAGCCCTAGCCTGAACCCTGGCATGCCCCTCTGTACATGCAGGACCTTAGCCTGAACCTCGGCGTGCCCTTCTACATGCGCAGGACTATGTCCTGAACCTAAAAGCCCGACGTGTTCGTTAGCACGTGTGGGACCTGCCATTAACCATGTACCCTGGCGTGCCTCCTAGCACGGCCAGGACCATTCTCTGTACCGTGCCCCTGGCATGCCTCTAGCACGCGCAGGACCTTGAATCTTGAATCCTGGCGGCATCTCTAGTGCGCCCAGGACCTTGAACCCTGGCGTGTCCCCTAAACACGCACCATGCCTAATGTGTTGAACCCTGCCCTGCACCTTGCCTTGGACCCTGGCCTGTTCCTAGCACGCACCCTGCCTTGCACCTTGCCTTGGACCCTGGCGTATCCCTAGCACGTACTCTGCCTTGAACTTTGCCTTGGACCTTGGCGTGTTCCCTAACATGCACCTTGTCTTGAGCTCTGCCATGCCTCCTTGCCTGAACCCTGGTTTGCCTGCCGGATGCCCGGAACCTGCCGATCGCTGCCAGAGATCGTAAGCCTGACGACTGCAGGTTAATGTCCGGAGCTGATGTCCGCAGCCTGATGCCCTGATCCTGTCGATCGTTGCCAGCTGTCCAGTGTCCGAAGCCATCGAGCCCTTGCCTGTACCCAGGCGTGCTACCTGGCACGTACCATGCCATGGACCTTGGCATGCCAACGCACGCACCTTGCTGTGTTTTCTCTGGTATCACGTCTTGCACCTGATGTTACCCTGAGTTCGCCTTAATGAAGATACCTTGAAACCATGCCTTGCCTTGTCTTGTTTCCTGCACGTCCCTTGTCGTCAGACTCATGTCTTCGTTGAGCCAGCCGTCTGGTCCCAGCAGTCGTGCTGGCTCACCCCCTTGGTCTTGCCCCTGGCACTCCCTGTATAGGGGTTGGTTCCTCACAAGTTCAGCCCGCCCTCGGTGGGTGGGTACCACGACCCAGAGGGTCCACTCTAGAAAACAACTCAGCGATAGCTGACTCCATCATGCATTATACACAGGAGATCTGTATATAATGCACAGGTAACACAGTGATCACTGGTGACATTATACAAAGGAGCTCTGTATGTAGTATACAGTGTATAGTGTCAGTGTATAGGTAACACACTAACTCACCAGTGATGTCTCTAGGTGAAGTCCTTCATCCTTGCTTTTCATCTTTCATCCAGCACAGATCGCCATCAAGTCTTCCAGCCAGGACTCCTCTCTGCAGGAAATAACAGTTATCTAGAGCTCCGCTTGCAGAACACATTACTTATATTTTCCCAACTTCTACATTACACCACACGAAGAAAAAAAGGCGACAGTGTCACTCTGCACAGTAACAGGACTGCCCCCCCATTTAAAACAGTATACTCAAAAAATTCTGCCCCCATGTCCATCAATCTGCCCTCAGCGTCCAGCATTCTGCCCTCAGTGTCCAGCATTCTGCCCCCAGCGTCCAGCATTCTACAGCCACGTTTGCATTCTGCCCTAGTGTCTGCATTCTGCCCCCATGTCTTGCATTCTGCCCCAGTGTCCAGCATTCTGTCCCCATGTCTGCATTCGGCCCCAGCATCCAGCATTCTGCCCCCATGTCTGCATTCGGCCCCAGCGTCCAGCATTCTGCCCCAGTGTCCAGCATTCTACCCCTGTGTCCAGCATTCTACCTCAGTGTCCAGCATTCTACCCCCATGACTGCATTCTGCCTCCAGCTTCCAGCATTCTGCCACCGTGTCCAGCATTCTACCCCCGCATCTGCATTCTGCCCCAGTGTCTGCATTCTGCCTCAGTGTCCAGCATTCTGCCCCCATGTCTTGCATTCTGCCCCAGTGTCCAGCATTCTGCCCCCATGTCTGCATTCAGCCCCAGCATCCAGCATTCTGCCCCAGTGTCCAGCATTCTACCCCTATGTCCAGCATTCTGCCCCAGTGTCCAGCATTCTACCCCGTGTCTGCATTCTGCCCCAGTGTACAGCATTCTACCCCGTGTCTGCATTCTGCCCCAGTGTCCAGCATTCTGCCCCCATGTCTGCATTCTGCCCCAGTATCCAGCATTCTGCCTCAGTGTCCAGCATTCTACCCCCTTGTCTGCATTCAGCCCCAGTGTCCAGCATTCTGCCCCCAGCATCCAGGATTCTGCCCCCAGCATCCAGGATTCTGCCCCCAGCATTCTGCCCCCAGCGTCCAGCATTCTGCCCTAGTGTCTACATTCTGCCCCAGCATCCAGCATTCTGCCCCCAGAGTCCAGCATTCTGCCCCAGTGTCTGCATTCTACCCCCAGCCTTCAGCATTCTGCCCCCAGCGCCCAGCATTCTGCCCCCACACCCAGCATTCTGCCCCCAGTCTCCAGCATTCTGCCTCCAGCATCCAGCATTCTTCCCCAGTATCCAGCATTCTGCCCCCAGCGCCCAGCATTCTGCCCCCAGCATTCTTCCCCCAGTCTCCAGCATTCTGTCCCAGTCTCCAGCATTCTGCCCCCAGTGTCCAGCATTCTGCCCCAATGTCCAGCATTCTGCCCCAGTGTCCAGCATTCTGCCCCAGTGTCCAGCATTCTGCCCCCATGTCTGCATTCGGCCCCAGCATCCAGCATTCTGCCCCAGTGTCCAGCATTCTACCCCCTTGTCTGCATTCTGCCGTGTCCAGCATTCTGCTCCAGTGTCCAGCATTCTGCCCCCATGTCTGCATTCAGCCCCAGTGTCCAGCATTCTGCCCCAGTGTCCAGCATTCTACCCCCCGTGTCTGCATTTGGCCCCAATGTCCAGCATTCTGCTCCAGCATCCAGGATTCTGCCCCATGTCTGCATTCTGCCCCAGCATCCAGCATTCTGCCCCAGCATCCAGCATTCTGCCCCAGTGTCTGCATTCTGCCCCAGCATCCAGCATTCTGCCCCAGTCTCCAGCATTCTGCCCCAGCGTCCAGCATTTCTGCCCCAGTGTCCAGCATTCTGCCCCAGTGTCCAGCATTCTGCCTCCAGCATTCTGTCCCCAGCATCCAGCATTCTGCCCCCAGCATCCAGCATTCTGCCCCGTGTCTGCATTCTGCCCCCAGTATCCAGCATTCTGCCCCAGTCTCCAGCATTCTGCCCCAGTGTCCAGCATTCTGCCCCAGTGTCCAGAATTCTGCCCCAGTGTCCAGCATTCTGCCCCCATGTCTGCATTCGGCCCCAGCATCCAGCATTCTGCCCCAGTGTCCAGCATTCTACCCCCTTGTCTGCATTCTGCCCCCGTGTCCAGCATTCTGCTCCAGTGTCCAGCATTCTGCCCCCATGTCTGCATTCAGCCCCAGTGTCCAGCATTCTGCCCCAGTGTCCAGCATTCTACCCCCGTGTCTGCATTTGGCCCCAATGTCCAGCATTCTGCTCCAGCATCCAGGATTCTGCCCCCATGTCTGCATTCTGCCCCAGCATCCAGCATTCTGCCCCCAGCATCCAGCATTCTGCCCCAGTGTCTGCATTCTGCCCCAGCATCCAGCATTCTGCCCCAGTCTCCAGCATTCTGCCCTAGCGTCCAGCATTTCTGCCCCAGTGTCCAGCATTCTGCCCCAGTGTCCAGCATTCTGCCTCCAGCATTCTGTCCCCAGCATCCAGCATTCTGCCCCCAGCATCCAGCATTCTGCCCCGTGTCTGCATTCTGCCCCCAGCATCCAGCATTCTGCCCAAGTCTCCAGCATTCTGCCCCAGCGTCCAGCATTTCTGCCCCAGCATCCAGCATTCTGCCCCGTCACTCAGTCTGCCCCGGGCCCCCCGGATCGCCGATTTAAAAAAAAAAGTTCTTCTTACCTGGCCGCGCTCCAGCGGCGAGGCTCCATCCCTCTTCCAGTCCCACATGGCACACCGAATGAGTAAGTGGAGCAGAGCAGTGTGTGACGTCACGTGAGGGCGGCACTGTGGCTGGACCATTGTGCACGGGGGATATTGCGGCGCTGGCTGGAGCATGGTACGGGGGGGCCCAGCAGGGGCTGGGTTTTCATTTAATATAAAGCTGGAGAAGCCTGAATAAAATGTAGGGGGGCCCTAGCGCGGACAGGGCTGCCAACATGGTCGGGCCCCCCTAATTACCGGGCTGCATACACTTGTAAGGGCTGTCATGCCCTGATGGTGGCCCTGGTTGTGGTACCCTTGTTAAATATACTTATTGGCATCAACTTTGGTCTCAGTCTCGTATTATCCCATGCAATTAGATTCCGTAGTATCCTTATAGTTGTTACAGCTTATGTACACCGTTGCTAAGCTCCACACCACAGATATCAACACCATCTGGAGTCCAAACACCAGACGTGGCTGACACCAGAGAGCTGCTCCTGCTAGGCTGGTTTCCAGAAAGGAACTATATCACCAACAGACAGCTGATGCTTCAGGTGACCTTTTAAAGGATGGTGGGAGTGGTCACCACCTGCATCAGCTGACCCAGCAGCACTGCCGTAACACCTGATTGCCAGCGGGAGAAAAAGCTGACATTAACCCCCGATGGTCCAAAAGGAAAAAAGTTTTAAACCAGAGCTTCCACAAATCCAAAAATGGATCGTGACATAGACACACACAGGCATGTACACACACACACACAGGTATGTACACACACAGGCATGTACACACAGGTATATAGACACAGGAATGTACACACATACAGGTATAGAGACACACATAAGGCATATACACACACAGGTATATACACACACTGGTATATACACACATACAGGCATATAGACACACACAGGCATGTATACACACAGGCATATACACACACGCAGACATATACACACACAGAGGCATATACACACAGGCAGGCATGCACACATACAGGCATTTACACACACAGAGGCATGTACACACACAGAGGCATATACACACACACAGGCATATACACTCACACAGGCATGTACACACACAGACATATCTATACACACACAGACATGTACACACACAGGTATATACACACAGGCATATATACACACACATGCATGTAAACACACAGGCATATAGACACAGGCATGTACACACATACAGGCATAGAGACACACATACAGGCATATACACACAGGCATATATATATATATACACACACAGGCATGTACACACAGGCACATAGACACAGGCATGTACACACATACAGGCATAGAGACACACATACAGGCATATACACACACAGGCATATAGACACACAGACAGGGATATACAGGGTGGGCCACAAATAACATCAATGTCCTCCTGAATCCTGATCATGTGAGACAGTGGGAGCATCACCGTGGTCAGAGTCAAAAGTCAAGGTACGTGCATACGGCCCTGCATAACCTTCGGATGCGCTTTTAAAGTGTCCGCACTTTTAAATGGCCTGTGCTTTTAAAAGGCTCTGCAACCTAGTCTCTCAATTATCGGGGCCCACCGGGCAATTCCCCAGTATCCCGCCATTCCAGTCCAAACCTGAATAGAACAGAGGCCGAGTATGCACAACTCTACTCTATCCAGGGCATAACTGCAGACCCCTGTTCTCAGAATCTCTGGGGGGCCCAGTGGTCAAATCCCAAGTGATCAGCAAGTTATCCACGATTTGATGGATCACATATACATCACACATACACCGTACATACATACACACATATACCGAACATACATACACATACACTGTACATACATGCATATACACCGAGCATACAATTACCGTTCATACATACGCACATACACCATACATACATATACCACATATACACTGTACATACATACACATATGGGTCGCCCTCCCAGGGCTGTGGGGTACTCGGTACCGAGCCGGTGTCAACGGGATGTGTCACAGCAGCAGTGACCCGGTCCGTGGCCCTGAGCGCCCAAGTAATGGGGGAATGGAAATGGTGGATTATAGTTAATGGAAAATTTTGTGACGCCACCTTTGGTGTTCGGCAAGTGAGATGTTAAGCCGACGCTGCATGCAGATCCACTGGGATTGATAGTATGGTGCAGCAAAGATGTAAAAGCTCCCCACAGGTGAAGCTGTAATCCCAGGGCAGTGTAGATGTGGATGGCATGGGGATGTAGCAGTGCCAGAAGGGTAGGAAGCAGACAAAGACACAGCGGGGTGCAGTTTCTGTACCTTTACTTGATAAATGCAGTCCAGGGTCCTGATTACAGATGGTACCGGAGCAGGCTAGCCTGGAAGCAGCTCAGGATTCTCTCTCCGCAGAAGGGCTGTGTAGTCTCCTTCCTAGCGCTTATTCGAATGAAGTACTCCTAGTACTGAGTTACACTGAAGTTCCTCCTAATTCTCTTCTACTAGCACTCCTCGTATGGCAGACAGCTGTAGCCGTATTCCTCACTTGACTCACTCCGTGCTGTTGTGCCTCCGAGTCTTAGATGAGAGTAGGGCATTTACAGCCTCCTATTCCTCTGGTTTCTGTTGCAGGAACGTTAGTATCCATACAACCATGGAGACCAGGCTCCAGTTCATGCGCTCTCACTGTGAGGGAGCTCTACTTCCTCAGCTCAACCTCCAGCTTCTCTCCTCATGTCTGCACACGTGGACCTCCTCACACTAACTGACCACTCCTTCCTCTTGGCCCTCAGAGAGCACTCCTCCCTTTAAATCCGGTTCAGAGTTCCCCCTGCTGGCCTGGAGTGGAACTGTGATGCATGTATAGGTTAACTGCGAGAGAGACCCTTCACTGCTTCCAAGCATGACATCACCCTCCCTGGAGGAAAGCAAAGTCACTGTGGTGGCCATACTCCTGGGGGTGCCACATTCCCTCCTAGTGCAAGTCAGCACTCCTGGGCTGAACAAAACATGAAAAACATATAAACAGTTAGACAATGCGAACACTTATAATTGTACAAGATTTGTAAAAAGGGAAAAATGTACAAAAACCAAGAGCTCAAAAAAAGTCCTATGACAAGTCCAAGCATCAATGTCCATGGTCCATTCCTGGTCAAATGGTGAACTATACACAGATTGGTGACCACACAAGCCCTGTGGTACAATGTCCATAAAACAAAACTGGCAAATTCAAAGGAAACTCTTACAGGTTACCTGTGGGCACAAAACTTGAAAACAGTTACAGATAAACATACAATTTCAACATTTACATTAACTTTACTATATACGCTATCTGATGGGTGGTATACCTTGTGTAGTACGGGTAGACCTGCGTAATGCTGGTGTAGTATGTAATGCACTGGATACACTACTGGTGGTTCTATGTAACACAGGGATACTAGATTGTCTAGGAACTCTTAGACTCACCAGGGGCACAACAGGTTCACCACTGGCAGGGCGACGGTTCTCTGGCTCCACTGCTGGTGTGGCATCTCCTGCCTGATTTTCCTGATCTTCAGGATTTTCTTGAGTCACTTCTTCCTGTGCTACCAATTGGGGAAATGTCAACACTGGCACCACTATTGAATCATTTACTTTAGTCCAATTTGCAGGGAATTCGCCAACTATGGTGCTGACCTTTTCTTCTTCTATGGGTTGGATGTTATCTTGTTCTTCCATTCTTTTAGCTGATCAGGGCATAATTTCAAATGATCTCTTGATATTGCTGTTGATGTTTCTCCTCCATCTTTACTAATAAGGCACACCTTGGTATTGTCAAAGTTTGAGGGCAGGATGGTATAAGGTTCAGCTTCCCATTGATCATCCAGCTTATGCAGTCTTCTTTTCCTCTTGAGGACTTGTTCTCCTGGTGACAAGGGAACTGCAGGTGCATGCTGATTGTAGTGCCTTTCTTCCTTTTGTCTTGCCTGAGCTAAACTCTTCTCCACGCATTCTTGAACTCTTCTGTACTGTTGCTGCCTCTCTGTATCCCAGTCAGCATCTGGTGATGTTACTTCAGGTGTCAGGACTCCCATGTCCAAGTCAATAGGCAGCTTACCAGGTCTTGCTCTCATTAGATAGGCTGGGGTACAGTTGGTGGAATTCACTGAAAAATGGTTGTAGAGGTCTACCTGGATCAGGCAACTTTTCTGGCCACAGATTCCTCTCCTCCAAAGGCAAGGTCTTCAGTAGGTCAATCACTACCTGGTTCATCTTCTCACACATGCCGTTGGTCTGTGGGTGATACGGTGTTGTCCAGATCTTCTTACAACCATACAAGTTACAGAATTCCTGGAACATTTCGGCCTCGAAAGCTGGACCTTGATCTGTAAGCACTTGCTCAGGATAACCATGTGGTCAACAGAAGTGCTGTTGGAAGGCTCTGGCTGCTGTCCTGGCTGTTTGATCTTTGACAGGCACGACTACCAGGAATCTTGAGTAGTGGTCCACGATGGTAAGAGCATAGATGTAGCCTGACCGGCTTGGAACCAGCTTCACATGGTCCAGGGCTACCAACTCAAGTGGCTGTTTGGTGATAATTGGCTGTAGAGGAGCTCTCTGGCTGTTTCGATCCTTTCTGCGCAGGTTACATTGTCCACACTCCCGGCACCACCTCTCAATAGCTTTCCTCATACCAGCCCAGTAGAACCTCTCCCGCAGCAATGCTTACAACTTCTTCCATCCGAAGTGTCCAGCTCCATTGTGGTATGCTTCCAGGACCATTGATGCCTCTCTCTTTGGGACTATCACCTGCCAAACCAGCTCATGAGTGCGGGCATACTCCTCCGACACAGCTTTCCTTCATAAATGAACAGCCAACCTCTTTCCTTCCACAACTGCTGAGTTTCTTCAGGAGCATTCGACTCTGGGCGTGAGTCAGCTTGTGACAGTAGCTCCTTCACCAGGTGGACTGCGGGGTCACTATCCTGAGATTCTGCCCAGTCATAATGGGATGGGGCAATGGATTTAGGGTGACCTCTTTCAAGCCAGACCGTCTGTTTCTCACTTCTTGAGCACGCTGGGCCGCAAGTGGCCGGCGGAAGGGATGCAACTCTATTTCTTCAAGAGCCTCAGGGTCTTCTCCTGCATCTGGCAGATTAGGCATCCTGGACATCAGCATTGGCATTCTTGTGCCCTGCCCAGTACTTGATGGTAAACTCATAGTTAGATAGCCGAGCCATCCATAGCTGCTCCAGTGCACCTAGCTTTGCAGTTTCCAAGTGGGTCAACGGATTGTTGTCCGTGAAGATAGTAAACTTGGCGGAGGCTAGGTAATGTTTGAACCTTTCGGTGACAGCCCAGACTATGGCAAGGAGCTCCAGCTTGAAAGAACTGTAGTTGTCAGGGTTCCTTTCAGTGGGACGCAGCTTCCTGCTGGCGTAGGAGATCACTCTTTCTTTTCCATTCTGTACCTGCGACAGTACTGCTCCTAGTCCCACATTGCTGGCATCAGTGTACAGCACAAAGGGTTTGTCATAATCTGGGTAGGCCAGAACTTCGTCACCTGTGAGAGCCATCTTCAGCCGAGTGAATGATCTCTCCAACTCTTCAGTCCATTCAAAGGTGGAATTTTTCTGGTCTTCTTGGACTGCTCCACCAGAAGATTTTGCATAGGGGTGGCTATTTCAGTAAAGCCTTTGATGAATCTTCGGTAGTAGCCTACCAGTCCAAGGAATTGGCGTACTTCATGAAGGTTGCTGGGCTTCGGCCAGTCCCGGATGACTGTGACCTTGTCAGGATCTGGTGCCACACCTTCTGCACTCACTACATGACCGAGGTACTGTACCTTGGGCTTCAGGAGGTGGCATTTGGAAGGCTTCACCTTTAGGCCAAAATTGGACAAGGCTTCAAACACCTCAGCCAGGTGCTCCAGATGGTCTTCATAAGTCTTGGAGAAAACAATGACATCATCAAGGTACAACAGGACTGTCTCAAAGTTCATGTGTCCCAGGCAACACTCCATCAGCCGTTGAAATGTTCCTGGGGTGGTGCAGAGCCCAAATGGCATATAATTGAACTCACAGAGACCCATTGGAGTGGTAAATGCTGTTTTCTCCTTGTCTGCCTCTGCCACAGGAACCTGCCAATACCCAGTGGTGAGATCCAAGGTTGAAAAGTAGTTAGCAGTTTTAAGTGCAGCCAATGACTCTTCAGTTCTGGGTAATGGGTAGGCATCTTTATGTGTAATGCTGTTAATTTTCCTGTAATCAACACACATTCTTATGGTACCATCCTTTTTCTTTACAAAAACTATTGGAGCTGCCCAGGGGCTACAACTGTCTCTGATGACCCCTGCTTCCTTCATCTCTCTCAACATACTCTTAACACATTGGTATTGTGTTGGGGGTATAGGTCTGTACCTCTCCTTAATGGGTGGATGGTCTCCAGTGGGGAAATGATGTTGGACCCCTTTTGCCTGCCCAAAATCTAGTGGGTGATTGCTGAATACCTGCTCATATTCTTGTGTCACTCTGTAAACCCCATTTTTCTGGTATGAAGGTGTAGAGTCAGTTCCCACCTGCAATTGCTGGCACCACTCCTCCATCTGCTTCACAGAGCCATTGTCCTCCACCTGATCGGATGAGACCAAGGGCTCTGTTGCCTGCAAAGAGTTGTTATTAACAGTGAGCAGCTTAGCAACTGTGGCGTACCGAGGTATTGTGGCCTCCTCCTCCCCACAATTCAAAAGGCGTACAGGTACTCTCCCTTTACGTACATCAACCACCCCTCTGACTGTCAGGACAGTGGGCCTGCTATCAGAATATACTGGTTCTACCAATGCCTGGTAATCCTTCCCTCTGAGGCCTATGGCTGCCCGACACCAAATCAACATTTCACATCTGGGGGGTATTGCAATGGGAAAAGCATCACTCACTCTGACACTACCAATTTCTCCGCCAGAGAGTTCAACCTGTTGTCTTTGCATCAGGGCCTTGATCTCCTTCTGCAGGACTCGTTGTTCACTGGAACCAGCAGTCTCAGCCACCTGTTGCAACAAGACAATAACCTCGGAAAGACAATTTTCAATTACATTTGTGCCAAGAGTCATCATGGGATTACATTCACGTCGATCAATATCCACAACTATCAGACCTTGAGATTTTAACTATACCCAACCCACTTTAACAGTAATCTCTTTACATCCAATCTGCGGCAAAGACTGGCCATTACTGGCAACTACTGTCAGTTCATCAGTTGGGCCACGGGTGAGTTCAGAGTCAGCTCAATACCGCTTGTAGAGGATATAGGGCATAGTGGTCACCTGGGAGCCAGTGTCCAGCGAAGCGTTCATGGGGATGCCGTCAATCACCACAGGAAGGATCGGTCTCCCTCCCACGTACTTGGCTCGCCAGTTCCTTGGGCCTGGTGGTCCTACTCCTGGGGGTTGGCCCTCTGCCCCAGGGGTTGCTCGTGTAAAGGACAAAATCTTGCAAGATGACCTGCCTGCGACGACAGATGCTACGTCCGTCCTGGTCATAGGGATCATTGTTCCTTCCTCGGAGCGGCGGGGCTCTCCTCCTCCGGAGATACGGGACATCCTCTGGACTGGAAGCAAGCTGAATCTTCTCTTTGGAGGACACCTGCAGGGACTGCACGGTTTTAGTAAGTGCAGCCATACTTCTGGTCAACTCCTGGACCTGAAGATGCAGCTCCTCAGTTGGATCTTTATCCAAGGTCTGTGCATCAGCCTCCACAGGGATGGAAGGAAAAAATGTTGTTTCCTGATGGTAAGTGATCGCTGGGTGCCTAGGGGGCGCTGGACGGCTGTCAGTTGATTCCTGCAGGACCTGAATAGCCCTGTCCTTAAAATCAGCAAAGTCCAGATCAGGGTTTTGCAGGGTTATGATGCACAACTGTCCTCTGTGGGTACTGGATAGGAGTCCTTCAATGAACTGCTCCTTTAACAGCTTATCTTCCTCCTTCACACTGTCAGGATCAACTTGTTTAACTGCTCGCAGCGCCTCCTGCAGGTTAAGAGCATAGTCCCTGATACTGTCCTGCGTTCTCTGCTTACATCCAAAGAATCGCATCTTGATTTCAGCTGCAGGGCGAGTGTCAAAGGTGCTTCTCAGCTTGGCTAGAATCTTTTTAACAGTCTCTTTGTCAGTGTCCTGCCAGGCTTTCACCTCTCTCTGCGTTGCACCCGTTAGCTGTCCAATAAGGATGCTCACTTTCTGGCTTTCAGACAGGGGGTATACTGCACATTCTCTCTTGAAATTCACTCAGGGTATGTGACTCACCCGAGTACTGCGGTAGCCAGGCCGCTCCTGGTATATAGGGCATAGACAGCGGCATTATGGAGACCGCTGCGGCGGGCGCTCCTCCTTGCGGTGCTGCAGGGTTGGCGACGGCGTCCGTCGCTGCATTGTTGCTTGGCGTGGACATTCTCTTCCCCCCCTAGTTAACGTTAGCCAGGGCCGGGGGTTGTGTGAGCTCACTGGCGGCCGCTTCGCAGGCCCGACGCTCCGGGCTGTAGGCCTCGGCTCCTCCCCTTCTCGCGCGCTGTCCTCTCTTCCCGCACGGCACTTCACTTCTTCGCGCTCTGTGGCAGGCTCTGCTCACGAAGGCCCGCCCCTCTTTCTTCCCGCGCACGCCAAGCAGCGCGGCAATGGCGGCAATTGGCGCCAATTTCACACACTTTCACACAAGCACAGTCTATGGCACACAGGACCCGGGGAGGTACCGGGCTCCGTAATCCTGTTCATGACGCCAAGTTGGGTCGCCCTCCCAGTGCTGTGGGGTACTCGGTACCAGGCCGGTGTCAACGGGATGTGTCACAGCAGCAGTGACCCGGTTCGTGGCCCTGGGCGCCCAAGTAATGGGGGAATGGAAATGGTGGATTATAGTTATGGAATAGTTTGTGACGCCACCTGTGGTGTTCAGCAAGTGAGATGGTAAGCCGATGTTGCGTGCAGATCCACTGGGATTGATAGTATGGTGCAGCAAGATGTAAAAGCTCCCCACAGGTGAAGCTGTAATCCCAGGGCAGTGTAGATGTGGTTGGCATGGGGATGTAGCAGTGCCGGAAAGGTAGGAAGCAGACAAAGACACAGCGGGGTGCAGTTTCTGTACCTTTACTTGATAAATGCAGTCCAGGGTCCTGATTACAGATGGTACCGGAGCAGACTAGCCTGGAAGCAGCTCAGGATTCTCTCTCCGCAGAAGGGCTGTGCAGTCTCCTTCCTAGCGCTTATTTGAATGAAGTACTCCTAGTACTGAGTTACACTGAAGTTCCTCCTAATTCTCTTCTACTAGCACTCCTCGTATGGCAGCTTGGCAGCTGTAGCCGTATTCCTCTCTTGGCTCACTCCGTGCTGTTGTGCCTCCGAGTCTTAGATGAGAGTAGGGCATTTATAGCCTCCTACTCCTCTGGTTACTGTTGCAGGACCGTTAGTATCCATACAACCATGGAGACCAGGCTCCTTCCTCAGCTCAACCTCCAGCTTCTCTCCTCACGTCTGCACACGTGGACCTCCTCACACTAACTGACCACTCCTTCCTCTTGGCCCTCAGAGAGCACTCCTCCCTTCAAATCCGGTTCAGAGTTCCCCCTGCTGGCCTGGAGTGGAACTGTGTTGCATGTATAGGTTAACTGCGAGAGAGACCCTTCACTGCTTCCAAGCATGTCATCACCCTCCCTGGAGGAAGGCAAAGTCACTGTGGTGGCCATACTCCTGGGGGCACCACACATACACCATGCATACAAATACCGTACATACACACATATACGGTACACACATATACCATACATGCATACACACACTCACTTACACACACACTTATATACACATATAGTATACACATACTGTACACACATATACATACACATATGTCATACATACATGCATATAGACAAACACATATACCATATGTACACACACATATACCGTACATACAGATGAAACGAAACCAGAAGTTTCCATACACTATTTAAAAAGACACATCTGCATGTTTTTCTCAATATCTGACATGAAATCAGAATAAACCTTTCCAGTTTTAGGTCATTTAGGATTACCATAATCTATTTATATAATTGCCTTGTAATGTTTTAATTTCCTGTTCTGTCCAGATGTCACCATATCCCAGAATTCCAAGCGGATGAAGTTCACGACCTACATATTGGGACACCCAATTGATGGGTGTCTCAATATGGAAACTGCTGCTGGTACCAACCTATTGTGCGGTACCACCAGCGGAACACCGTTGCACCACCCACACACACACACACACACACACACACACACACACTATACGCCATACGCACCACACACACACACTCACACACACTTTCATACACTAACACACTCACACACTCACATTCACACTCTCACGCTCACACACCGCGAATTTCACGCAGGTGCAGTGAATCATTCAGCTGATCCTGGCGGCAGATGCGCAACGTGTCTACAGGCAGAGGAAGCCGGTCACATTAAAGCGGTTTTCCCACAAGCAAAAGTTCATTTTAAAAATTGTCTGTGTCTGGCCGTGTACGGAGCATGCCACATCTCCTGGGCAGGGGAGGAAGCAGAAAACAATACCGACATTACAGCAGGGGATCACAGAGGATTCATTATGTGGTATGTTCTGTACACGTCATACACAGGGACAGAGCACAGGGGGAGACAGCTCAAACAGGACAGCACATGAGGGGAGAATGCAGCACAGGAAGGAGAGAGACAGCAGACAAGGGGGATAGCACATGGGTAGACAGGTCAAAGAGGAGAGCACAGATGGGAAAAGTCAGCACATGGGGAGAGTCGATATGTGGGTGAGCACATGGGGGGGAGAGTTTCTCAACGCTGCAAAGCCTGCCCCCATGGTAACATTACCGCCCTCCCGATGCAAGAGCATCAGGCCTCCATCTAGTTATTAATATTTGCCAAATGCCAGAATAATGAGAGAGAGAGAATGTTTTAAGGAATTTTTATTGCTGCAAAGTCAAAAGTTTCCATACATTTCATTAGTATTTGGTACCATTGCCTTAGGCTATGTGCACACGTTACGGAATTCCCAAGGAAGCTACCGCGGGAATTCCGGAATTCCATTCCGCGGCAAAACCGCATTTTAAATTCCCTCGATTTTCCTTCGGAAAAACTAGCTATTTGCAAGCGTAATTAGCTTGAAGAATGCTAGCGTTTTCCAAGCAATCTGTAGCATCGCTTGGCAAACTGATTGACAAGTTGGTCACACTTGTCAAACATAGTGTTTGACGAGTGTGACCAACATTTTACTATTGAGGCTGCCTATGCGGCATCAGTATAAAAAGATCTAATGTTAAAAATAATAAAAAAAATTAAAAATGGTGTTTTTCTCACCTTCCGTCGTCCCGCATAGCGTCCCCAATCATCGCAATGCTCCCGTTCCCAGTAATGCCTTGTGAGACCTTTGATGACATAGCGGTCTCGCAAGACCGCTACGGCATCACAGGTCCTTGCCGCAAGGCATTACTGGGAACGGGAGTTGGCGGGAGCATCGGTAAGGCTGCGCGTGATGCCGGAAGGTGAATATAACCCGATTTTTTATTCTTTTTTTTTACAGGGATATGGTACCCACAGCCTGGAGGACAGTCTCTTCTCCAGACCGTGGGTACCATCCGCAAATGTTCTGCTTACTTTTCGCATGGTGGGCACAGCCACATGCGGAAAGTAAGCCGAACAATGCATTCCTATGTGGGTGTAATCACCACAATTCCGCAAAATTAATGAGCATGCTGCGTATTTTTCCATAGGATTGCATGGGATGCTTTTTTTTGCGTTTTCGCGGCAAAATCGCATGTTTAAAAATGTCGAGAAAACTTAAAAAAATGATACGTGTGAACACAGCCTTAAACTGAATGACTTGGGTCAGACGTTTGTGATCTCCTTCCACAAGCTTCTCACAATGGTTGGTTGGAATTTGGGCCCTTTCCTCATGACAATACTGGTGTAACTGATCCAGATTTGTAAGTCGCCTTGCTCGCACCGGCCTTTTCAGCTTTGCTCATAAATTTTCAATAGGATTGAGATCAGGGCTTTGTGATGGCCGCTCCAAAACATTGACTGTTATCCTTAAAGGGAACCTGTCACCCCCTCCAGGCGTTTATAAGTAGAAGAGTCACCTTGTGCAGCACGAATGCTGCATTCTGTCAAGGTGGCTCTTTTACTTAGCGTCCCTTCCACTGCAGAAATAATCGTTTTTAAAATTGGTCAGACATAACTGAAGTTTGCAGGGGGGCAGGTCTTTCCCCCCTCACATCCGTCAGTCATGTCCTGCTTTTGAATTTGGCGCCGCCTCCTCAGGGTTCATTTCTTTTTCTTGTGCCTGCCTGTATTATTCTGACATCAGCACAGGTCCTGCCTCACCGCTGCCCTGCTCAGCTCCGCCCCTACTGGTCACATGGTGATGACGTCATCACAGGTCTTTCTGCACCACTGCTATGCTGAGCTCCGCCCCTCCTGGTCACATGCTGCTGACGTCATCACAGGTCCTTCTGCACCACTGCTATGCTGAGCTCCGCCCCTCCTGGTCACATGCTGCTGATGTCATCACAGGTCCTTCTGCACCAATGCTATGCTGAGCTCCGCCCCTTCTGGTGGGATGGTGCTGACGTCATCACAGGTCTTTCTGCACCACTGCTATGCTGTGCCCTGCCCCTCCTGGTCACATGGTGCTGATGTCATCACAGGTCTTTCTGCACCACTGCTATGCTGAGCTCCGCCCCTCCTGGTCACATGGTGCTGACGTCATCACAGGTCCTGCTTGCACCACTACTCTGCTGAGCTCAGGAGCGAGAAAAAGAAATGGGCTGAGGAGGCGGCACCAAATTCAAAAGTAGCAAATATGAACCTAGCACTCAACTTAAAGGTATTTGTAAGGCGGTTTATTGTAGTACACGAAAAAAGACATTTCGGTCATGTGACCTTCAGTTACGTGTGGTATATAGATTGTGTAGAGCTTATAGGCATCTATCAGAAAGGACGATGGTGCTTTAGGCATTGAGGAGAATGATCTCTCTAAGGTAATGAGCTTGCCAGTATACAGGAGAGGGGCAAACGTGCCTCCAGATGCGGTGTTCTGATAGATGCCTATAAGCTCTACACAATCTATATACCACACGTAACTGAAGAAGGTCACATTGACCGAAACGTCTTTTTTCGTGTACTACAATAAACCGCCTTACAAATACCTTTAAGTTGAGTGCTAGGTTCATATTTGTTGCTTTAACGGTTTGGGAACCTAACCTTAGCACCACCTTGAGTTGTGCTCACGGTGTTCTTTCTAAATTCAAAAGTAGGACATGACTGACGTATGTGAGGCATCTGTGTCCGGGGGGGTAAAGACCTTCCCCCTGACAAACTTCAGGTATGTCTGACCAATTTTAAAAACGATTATTTCGGTGGTGGAAGGGACGCTAAATAAAAGAGCCACCTTGACAGAATCCTGCATTAGTGCTGCACAAGGTGGCTCTTTTACTTAAAAACGCCTGGAGGGGGTGACAGGTTCCCTTTAACCCCTTCACGACCTTTGACGCCACGTAGGCGTCATGAAAAGTCGTGATAATACGACGCATGACGCCTATGTGGCGTCATGAATTGATTGCCCCCCTGCAGATCGGGTGACCGGGGTCACCGAAAGGTCATCCAACCCGCACAGAAAGGACCCTTCAGAGTTAACACCTGGGGGTGTGGCTTAGCCCCCACGTGCCTACGATCGCTCTGATTGGCTGTTAAAAGTGAAACTGCCAATCAGAGCGATTGTAATATTTCACCAATGAAAATTGGTGAAATATTACAATCCAGCCATGGCCGATGCTGAAATAGCATCGGACATGGCTGGACACCGAGACCCGACCCCCCCCACACCGACTGACGGCACCGATCGGCAGCCGCCGTCATAATCTGCCCCCCCGCCTTCCCTCCGCCCCCCCAGCCCTCCGATCATCCCCTCTCACCCTCTGATCACCCCCTCTCACCCTCCTTTGTGCCTCCGATCTCCCGCTATCCGTCCCGGTGTCCCGCCGTCCAGCGTCATGGGTGCCGCCATCTTAGAAGATGGCGGGCGCATGCGCAGTGCGCCGAATCGAATCTGCAATGCTGCAGATTCATTCATTTATTTTGATCACTATAATAAACTTTCATAGTGATCAAAATAAAAAAAAAGTAAATCACCGCCCCCCTTATCACCCCCATAGGTAGGGACAAATAATAAAAAAAACAAAATATTTTTTTTTTATTTTTCCATTAGGGCTAGGGTTAGGGCTAGGGTTAGGGCTAGGGCTAGGGCTAGGGTTAGGGCTAGGGTTAGGGTTAGGGTTAGGGCTAGGGTTAGGGTTAGGGCTAGGGTTGGACTAAGGGTTAGGGTTGGACTAAGGGTTAGGGTTGGACTAAGGGTTAGGGTTGGACTAAGGGTTGGAATTAGGGTTAGGGTTGTAATTGGGATTAGGGTTGGGTTGGGGTTACGGTTAGGCTTGTGGTTAGGGTTAGAGTTGGGATTTCGTTAGGGGTGTGTTGGGATTAGTGTTGTGGTTAGGGTTATGATTAGGGTTGGGATTAGGGTTAGGGGTGTGTTGGGGTTAGGGTTGGAAATAGAATTGAGGGGTTTCCACTGTTTAGGCACATCACGGGGTCTCCAAACGCGACATGGAGCCACCATTTATTCCAGCCAATTTTGCGTTCAAAAAGTCAAACGGTGCTCCCTCCATTTCGAGCCCCGACATGTGCCCAAACAGTGGTGTACCCCCACTTATGGGGTATCAGGGTACTCAGGAAAAATTGCACAACAACTTTGGGGGTCTAATTTCTCCTGTTACCCTTGGGAAAATAAAAACACGGGGGCTAAAATAATTATTTTTGTGGAAAAAAAATGATTTTTTATTTCACGGTTCTGCACTATAAACTTCTGTGAAGCACTTGGGGGTTCAACGTGCTCACCACACATCTAGATAAGTTCCTTGGGGGGTCTAGTTTTCAAAATGGGGTCACTTGTGGGGGGTTTCCACTGTTTAGGTACATCAGGGGCTCTGCAAATGTAACATGACGCCCACAGACCATTCCATCAAGTCGGCATTTCAAAACGTCACTACTTCCATTCCGAGCCCCAACGTGTCCCTGAACAGTGCCCCCCCCACATATGGGGTACCAGTGTACTCAGGACAAACTGGACAACAACTTTTGGGGTCCAATTTATCCTGTTACCCTTGTGAAAATAAAAAATAGTGGGCTAAAAATAATTTTTTGAGGAAAAAAAAATAATTTTTTATTTTCACAGCTCTGCATTATAAACTTCTGTTTAGCACTTGGGGGTTCAAAGTGCACACCTCACATCTAGATTAGTTCCTTGGGTGATCTAGTTTCCAAAATGGGGTCATTTGTGGGGGTTTGCACTGTTTATGTACATCAGGGGCTCTGCAAACGTAACATGACGCCCACAGACCATTCCATCAAGTCTTCATTTCAAAGCGTCACTACTTCCCTTCCGAGCCCCAACGTGTGCCCAAACAGTGGTCCCCCCCAGTTATGGGGTACCAGCATACTCAGGACACACTGGACAACAACCTCTGGGGTCCAAAATATCCTGTTACCCTTGTGAAAATAAAAAAATAGTGGACTAAAAATCATTTTTTGAGGAAAAAAAATATATTTTATTTTCAAGGCTCTGCGTTATAAACTTCTGTGAAGCACTTGGGGGTTCAAAGTGCTCACCTCACATCTAGATTAGTTCCTTGGGTGATCTAGTTTCCAAAATGGGGTCATTTGTGGGAGGTTTCCACTATTTAGGTACATCAGGGGCTCTGCAAACGTAACATGACGCCCACAGACCATTCCATCAAGTCTTCATTTCAAAGCGTCACTACTTCCCTTCCGAGCCCCAAAGTCTGCCCAAACAGTGGTCCCCCCCACATATGGGGTACCAGCATACTCAGGACAAGCTGGACAACAACTTTTGGGGTCCAATTTATCCTGTTACCCTTGTGAAAATAAAAAATAGCAGGCTAAAAATTTATTTTTTGAGGAAAAAAAAATATTTTTATTTTAACGGCTCTGCGTTATAAACTTCTGTGTAGCACTTGGGGGTTCAAAATGCTCACTATGCATCTAGATAAGTTCCTTAGGGGGTCTAGTTTCCAAAATGGGGTCATTTGTGGGGGAGCTCCAAAGTTTACGCACACAGGGGCTCTGCAAACACAACATGGTGTCCTCTAACGATTGGAGCTAATTTTCCATTCAAAAAGTCAAATGACGATCCTTCCCTTCTGAGCCATGCCGTGCGCTCAAACAGTGGTTTCTCCCCACATATGGGGTACCAGTGTACTCAGGACAAACTGGACAACAACTTTTGGGGTCCAATTTATCCTGTTACCCTTGGGAAAATAAAAAATAGCGGGCTAAAAAATCATTTTTGAGGAAAAAAAAATATTTTTTTATTTTCATGGCTCTGCATTTATAAACTTCTGAGAAGCACTTGGGGATTCAGAGTGCTCACTACACATCTAGATAAGCTCCTTGGGGGTTCTAGTTTCCAAAATGGGGTCACTTGTGTGGGTTTCTACTGTTTAGGCACACAGGGGCTCTGCAAACGCAACATGATGCCCGCAGAACATTCCATCAAAGTCTGCATTCCAAAATGGCACTCCTTCCCTTCTGAGCTCTTCTGTGCTCCCAAACAGTGGTTCCCCCCCACATATGGGGTATCAGTGTACTCAGGACAAATTGCACAACAACTTTTGTGGTTCAATTTCTCCTTTTAGCCTTGTGAAAATAAAAAATGGCGGGCTAAAAAATCATTTTTGAGCAAAAAAATATGATTTTTAATTTTCACTGCTCTGCGTTATAAACTTCTGTGAAGCACTTGGGGGTTCAAAGTGCTCACCACACATCTAGATAAGTTCCTTCGAGGGTCTAGTTTCCAAAATGGGGTCACTTGCGGGGGAGCTCCAATGTTTAGGCACACAGGGGCTCTCCAAATGCGACATGGTATCCGCTAACGATTGGAGCTAATTTTCCAATCAAAAAGTCACATGGCGCTCCTTCCCTTCCGGGCCCTGCCGTGTGCCCAAACAGTGGTTTATGACCACATATGAGGTATCAATGTACTCAGAAGAAATTGCCCAACAAATTTTAGGATCCATTTTATCCTGTTGTCCATGTGAAAATGAAAAAACTGAGGCTAAATAAAATTTTTGTGAAAAAAAAAGTACTTTTTTTTTTACGGATCAATTTGTGAAGCACCTGGGGGTTCAAAGTGCTCACTATGCATCTTGATAAGTTCCTTGGAGGGTTTAGTTTCCAAAATAGGGTCACTTGTGGGGGAGCTCCAATGTTTAGGCACACAGGGGCTCTCCAAACGCGACATGGCAACCGCTAAATATTCAAGCATATTTTCCATTCAAAAAGTAAATTGGCGCTCCTTGCCTTCTGAGCTCTGCCGTGCGCCCAAACAGTGGTTTATGACCACATATGAGGTATCGGTGTACTCAGAAGAAATTGCCCAACAAATTTTAGGATACATTTTATCCTGTTACCCATGTGAAAATGAAAAAACTGATGCTAAAAGAAAATTTTGGTTGGAAAAATTAAAATGTCCATTTTTTCATTCCATGTTGCTTTAGTTCCTGTGAAGCACCTGAAGGGTTAATAATCTTCTTGAATGTAGTTTTGAGTAGCTTGAGGGGTGCAGTTTTTAGAATGGTGTCACTTTTGGGTATTTTCTGCTATATAGACCCCTCAAAGTGACTTCAAATGTTGAGGTGGTCCCTAAAAAAAATGGTTTTGTAAATTTTGTTGTAAAAATGAGAAATTGCTGGTCAACTTTTAACCCTTATAAATTCCTAACGAAAAAAAATGTTGTTTCCAAAATTGTGCTGATGTAAAGTAAACATGTGGGAAATGTTATTTATTAACTATTTTGTGTCACATAACTCTCTGGTTTAACAGAATAAAAATTCAAAATTTGAAAATTGCAAAATTTTCAAAATTTTCACCAAATTTCCATTTTTTTCACAAATAAACGCAAAAATTATCGACCTAAATTTACCACTAACATGAAGCCCAATATGTCACGAAAAAACAATCTCGGAATCGCTAGGATGCGTTGAAGCGTTCCTGAGTTATTACCTCATAAAGGGACATTGGTCAGAATTGCAAAAAATGGCCAGGTCGTTAAGGTCAAAATAGGCTGGGTCATGAAGGGGTTAAGCCACTTTGTTACCATTTTGGCACTATGCTTCGGGTCTGTCACAGTTCCACCCCTCAGGGTGTCTGGGATGCAGATAATGACAGCTCAGCCATCCAATCCGGTACAGGGGCATACTGAAGCTATCAGTACTGTGGTTGACAGCATGGCCATCCAGTCTGATTCAGGTTCATGCTGAGCTGTCGGTCTGCTTATTGACAGCTCAGCTATCCCATCTGTGACTGCGGGGCGTCGGCTATCTCATGAATAAATTATTCCAATTAATGGCCATGCTTCTTACCTGAGCTGAGTTTCCCCAGAAACTACCAGACGTACATTCATCTTGTGAGGTTTGTGCTTTGTGCTCTCCTGTGACTTGAGTTATATATGCTTGATCTGTTGCCTGACTTTGGACTTTGTGTAATGTACTGTAGATATGTTTCTGGAACCTTCTAGTCCCTTTGTCACACAGCTGCAGCCCCCCCCTCCTTATCAGCTCTGAGCTTGCTGGTAACATGAAACCGTCCACTTCCTCTCGAAGTCCCTCCATTCCCCCTCCATGCAGCAGCTAAGTGGAAAAGATGTTCCTTTGTTTAAAGCCAGGGGCTTGAATGCAGCTATGGGAAGTATTAAAACAATTCATATCGCGGAAACCATACACTGTTGTGAGTTCAGTTTCTGGTCTACCAGTCAGGCTCCCTCTGTTGGTAAGAGGAGGTAGTGTGGCTGATTTAATCAGTAGAGATCTGCCACCTGATAATGAGGATGACGATTGGTCCTCAGGAATCTCAGATTGGATTTAAGACAGCTGACGCCCTACTCTGGTGTTGGTTATTCCTTCTGCTTGTCAGGTCTTGGTTCTCAGCTCTGTTCCAGTCAGCTCAAGTTAGGTTTCTCTGCTAATGTTCACTCTTGATTTTGTTGTTCTATTCAGTTTTTTGTGTGGTCAGCCAGCCCCGGCTGGGACTGTGCTGAATTTCCACTCTTATTTATCTGTGTTTGCCAATGACTTCAGGGTTAATTTTGTTATCAGAAGTGTTGGACATTATTTTGTAGGGTTTTGGGCAGATTGCAGACAGTGTCTTTCCTTTCCTCTCCTTTCTAGTTAGTTTGAGCCCCATCATTTGCTCAGCCTATTTTCCAACCTGTGTTTGTGTTTTCATCTTGTTTCACCGTCAGTACATGTGTGGGGGCTGTCTAATCCTTTGGGGTCTGCTCTGGGACAGTTAGTTTTCCCTTTTCTTGCTTTAGGCTTATTTAGTCCTCCGGCCATGACGAGGCGTCTAGGTTTCATCATAGGCACGCTCCACGGCTGCTGCTAGTTGTGTCATTAGGATCAGGGATCTGCAATCTGCATAGTTACCAACCTCTCTGGTTTTTCTGGGCTTAGCATGTTTAGGTTTTTCCCTCCTCGGTGACACATTCATAACCGAATCACCAGCCTTACCGCAGATTCTAGGGTACTCAAAAGCAGGAAAAAGTTGTTAAAAAAAAAGTGTCAGAATTTTTTTTTATATATATTTTTTCCTCTTTTTCTCTGGGGCCGTAGGAGGATTTTTTATTTTTTTTTCCCTAATGGAGATTAAGCAATTGTCTGATCGTGTGGAGCAACTTGCTGCTGAAGTGCAGGGAATTTCCACCTACCTCATTCAGTCACATGCTGCTGAACCTAAGATCCTTGCTCCTGATGTGTTTTCTGGGGATGGGTCTAAATTTCTGAATTTTAAGAATAATTGCAAATTATTTCTTACCTTGAAGCCTAACTCATCGGGGAGTTCTGCGCAGCAGGTTAAAATTGTCATCTCCTTGCTGTGCGGCGATCTCCAGGATTGGGCTTTTTCTCTGACACCTGAAAATCCTATTCTGACTAATGTGGATGCATTTTTTCAAGCCTTGGGTTTGTTGTATGATGAACCTAATGCTGTTGATCAAGCTGAGAGAACCCTGTTGGCATTAAACCAGGGTCAGGATTCTGCAGAGTTATACTGTCAAAAATTCCGAAAGTGGGTGGTCCTTACTACATGAAATGATAGTGCTTTGGCAGCTCTCTTTCGGAAGGGTTTATCAGAGACGGTAAAAGATGTTATGATGGGATTTCCTGTTCCCTCTGGTCTGGATGATTCCATGTTATTAGCCATTCAAGTTGATCGGTGTTTACGTGAACGTAAAACTACACGGCTGCCACCTTTTGAACAAACGTCTGAACCTATTCAATGTGATGGGGTTTTGTCTAGGGCGCAACGTCAGGAGTTTAGAAGGCGTAATAAGCTGTGTTTTTTCTGTGGTGACGCCTCTCATACTATTTCTGTCTGCCCTAAACGAGAGAAACATTTTGCACACACATTTGCTGTGGGCAGTGTTCAAACTAAGTTCCTTTTGGCAATTACTCTGATCTGCTCCTTATCCACGTTTTCCACTAAGACTTTTGTGGATTCAGGAGCAGCGTTGAATCTAATGGATTTGGACTTTGCTAAACATTGTGGTTTTTCCATGACGCCTCTGCGGACATCTATTCCTTTTGAGGGGTATTGATGCTACTCCTTTGGTGGAGAATAAACCTCAGTTTTGGACCCAGATGATAATGCGAGTTACCCCAGACCACCAAGAAAATTGTGCATAATTTGCATGATACTATTGTTCTAGGTTTTCCCTGGTTGCAAACTGATAGTCCAGTTTTGGATTGGAAATCTGGGTCTGTGGTGAGTTGGGGTTGTCAGTGTGTTCTTAGGGACGCTCCCATTTTCTCCACTTGTCCTCAGTCTCATGATATTCCTGATTATCTGGCCGATTTTTCTGATGTATTTAGTGAGAGTAAGTCTGCAACTTTGCCTCCTCATAGGAGTAATGACTGTGCAATTGAGTTGATACCTGGGTGTAAATTTCCCAAGGGTCGGCTTTTCAACTTATCAGTACCCGAACATGATGCTATGCGATCCTATATTAAGGAGTCGTTGGAGAAGGGTCATAGTAGACCATCCTTGTCACCTTTAGGTGCTGGATTTTTTTGTGGCCAAGAAAGATGGTTCATTAAGACCGTGTATTGATTATCGTTCCCTTAACAAGATGACGGTTAAATATCAGTATCCATTACCTCTGATGTCTGATTTATTCTCCAGAGTTAAGAGTGCCTGCTGGTTTACTAAGCTTGACCTCAAGGGGGCGTATAATCTTATTCGCATCAAGCACAGGGATGAATGGAAGACAGAGTTTAATACTCTGGAGGGACATTTTGAGTACCTGGTGATGCCTTTTGGGCTCACTAATGCCCCTTCTGTCTTCCAGTCCTTTATGAATGATATTTTCCGTGACTTTGTGGATAAGTTTTTGATCATCTATCTGGATGATATGTTGATCTTTTCTAGTGATTGGGATTCTCATGTGGAACACGTCCGGACTGTGTTCCAGATTTTGAGGGAGAATTCCCTGTTTGTTAAGGGATCAAAATGCCTCTTTGGTGTACAGAGGATTTCATTTTTGGGATTTATCTTGTCTCCATCGACTATTGAAATGGACCCAGCCAAGGTACAGGCCATTTATGATTGGGTTCAACCTACTTCTTTGAAGGCCCTCCAGAAGTTTTTGGGTTTTGCTAATTTCTATCGTAAATTTATAGGTAATTTTTCTGGTATTGTCAAACCACTGACTGCTGACTGATCTGACCAAGAAGGGCGCTGATGTGCTGAATTGGTCTCCTGAGGCTGTCTCAGCATTTCAGGAGCTTAAGTGGAGATTTACTTCAGCTCCGGTTTTACAGCAACCTGATGTCTCACTTCCATTTCAGGTGGAGGTAGATGCTTCTGAGATTGGTGCAGGAGCTGTTTTGTCCCCAAAAGACCCTGTGACTTCTAAGATGAATCCCTGTGCCTTCTTTTCTCGAAAGTTCTCCCCATCTGAACGCAACTATGACGTGGGGAATCGGGAATTGTTGGCCATGAAATGGGCATTTGAGGAGTGGAGACATTGGTTAGAGGGAGCTAGACATCAAGTTGTGGTCCTCACCGATCACAAGAATTTGATTTATCTGGAGTCAGCCAAACGCTTGAATCCTAGACAGGCTAGATGGGCCTTGTTTTTCACGCGTTTTAATTTTGTGGTCTCTTTTCTTCCGGGCACTATGAATGTTAAGGCAGACGCCCTTTCTAGGAGTTTCTTTGCCGATTCTCTTATTGTGACCGAGCCTACTACCATCCTAGGTGAGGGGGTAGTTCTTTCTGCCATTTTGCCCGATTTGAGACGCTCCCTGGAGGAATTTCAGGAGGATAAACCAGAGCATTGCCCTATGGGAAAATTGTATGTTCCTGACCAGTGGAGAAAGAGAGTGATGTCTGAAATTCATTGCTCCACATTGGCTAGTCATCCAGGTATTTTTGATACCAGAGATTTGGTGAGTCGGTCTTTTTGGTGGCCTGCCTTATCTCGTGATGTCAGGAATTTTGTACAGTCCTGTGGGACTTGTTCTCGGTCTAAACCCTGTTCTCGTTCTAGTGGGTTGCTGATGCCCCTGCCGGTGCCCAAGTGGCCATGGACCCATATCTCAATGGATTTTATTTCTGATGTTCCTGTCTCTCAGAGAATAACCATTATCTGGGTGATTTGTGATAGATTTTCGAAGATGGTCCATCTTGTACCACTCCCAAAGTTGCCATCTTCCGCTGAGTTGGTGCCCTTGTTTTTACAACAGGTGGTTCAGTTACATGGGATTCCTGAGAACATTGTGTCCGACAGAGGAGTCCAGTTTGTTTCCAGATTCTGGAAAGCCTTTTTGTTCCAGTCTGGGAATTCAGTTATCCTTCTCCTCCGCGTTTCAACCCCAGATCAATGGACAGACTGAGAGAACAAACCAGACCTTTGAGTCTTATTTAAGATGTTTTATATCTGCTGATCAGGATGATTGGGTCTCATTTTTGCCCTTGGCCGAATTCGCGCTGAACAATAGAGCTAGTTCTGCCACTTTGATGTCACCCTTTTTCTGTAATTTTGGGTTTCATCCTCGATTCTCTTCAGGGCAATTGGAATCTTCGTCCTGCCCAGGTGTGGACACTGTGGTAGAGAGAATGCAGCAGATATGGGACCAAGTGGTGGATAAGTTGTCACTCTCTCAGGAAAAGGCCCAGCAATTTTCCAACCAGCATAGGACCACTGGTCCCCGGTTTAAAGTGGGTGATATGGTTTGGTTGTCGTCTAATAATATTCCTATGAAGGTTGCATCTCCAAAATTTAAGCCAAGATTTATTTGACCATATAAGATTTTGGAGATTCTTAATCCTGTTTCTTTTCGATTGGCTCTTCCAGTTACGTTCAAGATCCATAACGTATTTCACAAATCTCTGTTGAAGAGGTTTGTTGAGCCAGTGGTTCCTATGGCAGCACCTCCTGACCCTGTGTTGGCTGAAGGCAATGTGGAATATGAGGTAGAGAAAATATTGGATTCTCTTTTGGTTAGACGGAGACTCCAGTATTTGGTCAAATGAAAGGGTTATGGCCAGGAGGATAATTCTTGGGTCTCTGCCTCTGATATTCATGCCAATAGATTGGTTCGTGCTTTTCACCGGGCCCATCCTAATTGGCCTGGCGACGTGGATGAGGGTTCGGTGACCCCTCCTCAAGGGGGGGGTACTGTTGTGAGTTCATTTTCTGGTCTACCAGTCAGGCTCCCTCTGGTGGTAACAGGAGGTAGTGAGGCTGATTTAATCAGTAGAGATCTGCCACCTGATAATGAGGATGACGATTGGTCCTCAGGAATCTCAGATTGGATTTAAGACAGCCGACGCCCTACTCTGGTGCTGGTGATTCCTTCTGCTTGACAGGTCTTGGTTCTCAGCTCTGTTCCAGTCTGAGCTGACTAAAACAGAGCTAAGTTAAGTTTCTCTGCTAATGGTCACACTTGATTTTGTTGTTTTTGTTTGTTTGTTTGTTTTTTGTGTGGTCTGCCAGCCCCGGCTGGGACTGTGCTGAATTTCCACTCTTATTTATCTGTGTTTGCCAATTTGCTTTTTGTCCCTTATTAGTTTAGATTGGCCTTTTTTGCTCTGTCTCAGAATATTTCAGAGTGCTGATATAGTGGGAGAGGTCTAGTGACTTCAGGGTTAATTCTGTTATCAGAAGTGTTGGACATTATTTTGTAGGGTTTTGGGCAGATTGCAGACAGTGTCTTTCCTTTCCTCTCCTTTCTAGTTAGTTTGGGCCCCATCGTTTGCTCAGCCTATTTTCCTACCTGTGTTTGTGTTTTCATCTTGTTTCAATGTCAATACATGTGTGGGGGCGGTCTATTCCTTTGGGGTCTGCTCTGGGGCAGTTAGTTTTCCCTTTTCTTGCTTTAGGCTTATTTAGTCCTCCAGCCGTGACGAGGCGTCTAGGTTCATCATAGGCATGCTCCATGGCTGCTGCTAGTTGTGTCATTAGGATCAGGGATCTGCAATCTGCATAGTTACCAACCTCTCTGGTTTTTCTGGGCTTAGCATGTTTAGGTTTTTTTCCTCCTTGGTGACCCATTCATAACAATACACAGCAGAGATATAATAAACATATCACTGTGTAGGCAATGAAGCCAGCTGTCTAAACCCCTATGTTTCACGATTCTCGGACTTCTAGAAACTGAGATATGGATTGCTCCCAAAGGAGTGTCCTATCTAGTGCATTCTTGATGTTTTCTTGTTGGCTTCGTTACACTGGGAAACATGATACCATTGGTGAGTTCATACGAGCTTCACCCATTAAGATATGGTTATCATAACTTTTTAGTTAAGTTATAACTGAGAGAGTAAGGGGTTGGACCTCCCCAGACCGCCCATTTCGGGAGGTTACAGACCCTAGACTATAGGTACTCCCTACCATATCCCAGTCAGTTTAGCTGGAGTTCTGATGCTGAACAGACCTACCCCATGTCTTGGGATGTTTGGCCGCTGCCCATCCCCCAAGCCACATGGGTTGCCTAACACCAACTGACCACATGTAAGTGTACTTTCTTCCTTCATCCACTTTGTTTTATATTTGTATTTGTACATATGTAATGTCTCAACTTTATAGCAACTTTTATCTGTATAATCACTGCCCGACCTTGGGGAATAAATCGTAAAATTATCAGTTTGACTCCATGCTCTAAGAAACGAACTATGCACCTTTTTTAGATAATCGCTACTAATTTTGGGTTTGTCACGGACCCTCTTAATTAACTCTGTGATTAAGTAAAGCGTGGCTGGTGGCAACGTGGTGTGCACGGCTGGCTAGGCTAGCTGGCAGTACAGACGGGTCTTACATGCTGAATGAGAGGCTGCGGCCACAGCATTGATAATTCCCTTACTGCAGTAGTCTAGTGGCCCGTGCACAACAAGCAGCCCGTCCGGCGACTAATTATCCTAGGTGCAGTTCCCTGACTGACCTGAGGGTAAGGGGGCGCCAGAGAGCTGCGAGTTCCTAAGTGGAACTGAGAAAGTGGGATATACATAAATCCCCGCAGTTCTTGGAAGGTTGTTAGCAGTGGTGGGGCATCCAAAATACCCCCTGCGGTAAATTGTTAGAGCAAGATTAGCTTGCTGTATTTTTGTCACGTGGTGCTGACGGTGGGATAACTAAGATAAGCCCCCACTGTGCCTGTGATAGCCGTGTGCCGGCAGTGCGTCACGACCCTTCGGCCATTCGTCGCAATTTGGGTGGCAGCGGTCGGCCGTTCGTCACATATTGGTGGCAGAGGTGGGAAAATCCTAGAGCATTAGTGATTTGGTTTGAGCAATCATTCCTCTCACTAAAATCCTGCATGGTTCCTGTGGGAATCCTGCATCATAGGTTTTGGAGAACAGACTCAGTGGTTACTAGTCCTGAGACATTTTTGTGTACGTACAAGTATTCCCTCCCATTTCTTCGTTTTTCTTTTCTATCTTTTATTTGGCAACCATGGCGGCAAAAGGAGAACCCTGGTACAAACAGCAGACAAAGGAAGTTCTTGCTGGGTTATGCACGTTCCAAGGCCTTGATGCCACGAACAAAAACAGAGCCCAACTGATCACGGCTCTGGTGCAGCTGGACAATGCCCAGAGCCCAGTGGGTACTGCAGCTGAGGTCCAACCACCGTATGCCGGCCCCACATGCAACCAGCTGGACCCCTACCTGCAAGCGGCCTTGAACGCACTCCGTGCTGAAGACCGTGAGGGGCGGGTGAGGCTGATCCAGCAATATCGGCAGGAGGCCCAAGCCGAGCGCCAAGCGCAGAGGGCCCATGAGCTGGAGATGCTCCAGCGGGGGTGGAATGCCCCCACAGCCCGAAGCAGTGAGCCCAGCAGCGTCCAGACTCCTAAACCCCGGCCAGAGCATTTTCCCGTGATGGAAAAGGATGGGAACTAGGACACGTTTCTGCGAGCCTTTGAGAAAGTCTGCAGACAGTACCAGCTGCCTAGAGACCAATGGGCAAGGTACTAGACTCCAGGGCTAAAAGGCAAAGCTCTGGAGGTGTTTGCTTCTCTTCCATCAGAAGACGACGACGACAACTATGATGCCATAAAGCAGTCCCTGATCGCCAAATACCGGCTGACACCTGAGGTGTACCGAAATAAGTTCCGGAACCTCCAACGTGGCCCACACGATAGCTATAGTGATGTGGTGCCAGGACTCAGGACCCACTTTGACCAGTGGATCCATGGACTGTCCGTTGATTCCTTTGAGCAGCTACGGGACCTGATGATCAAAGACCAGTTCCTGCATCTCTGCCCAGCTGAGGTCCGACAGTTCATCCTGGACCGCGAACCAACGAATGCAGATAAAGCGGCGCAGATCGCCGACAACTATGAGGCCACCCGGAAGCCAGAGACGCGGAGGCCAGTCACCACCAGCTGGAGAGGGGGTAAGCCTGCAACCAACCCCAGTGCCCCAGCTAGCCGTCCCTCCAGAGGCCCTGTCCCTGTTGCCCACACCAGGCCTACTACTGACAGTCGCCTGTGTTTCAACTGCAATCGGTCTGGTCACTTCCGTCACGCCTGTACGGAAAAGCCGAAGAATTCCCCAGCCAAGGCCTCTGTGCCCAACGCCTGTGTTCTTTTGGTGGGAGGTGTGGTTGGGAGGATTGACGACAACGTTCCACCTGTTCAGGTGGGGGCCTGTCTTGCTACAGGCCTCAAGGACACCGGAGCTGAACGAACCCTCATCCGTCCTGGACTGGCGGCCCCTGAAGAGTTTGTTGAGGGGAAAACCCTGACTGTCACCGGCATTGGAGGCACCCGTTGTCCCTTGCCAGTGGCCCGGGTTTTTCTTGATTGGGGTGCTGGGAGCGGGTTGAGGGAAGTGGGAGTGTCTGAAAACCTGCCCACTGATGTTTTATTGGGGACTGACTTGGGGAGGATGGTTGCATACTATGTCCCTGACACCCCTCCCAAGTCTGATAATAAGGGTAACGTTAACCCTGATGAAGACGGAAAACTGAATGTGTTACCTGCTAATGACGTGATGAGTAATGATGCAACTAACAATCATTCTTTCCCCAGGAATGATGCTGATGTTGATGTGAATGTACCAAAGCAATCTGATAACCATTCTTTTCCTAGGAATGATGATGTATCTGTGCCGACTGAACCTGTTAACCATTTTTTTCAAGCGGTAGATGTGTCCACAGGTACCGAAGTGCTCAGCCCCGTCACTCTGCGGAGTGAGATGGCTGAGGAACCCCTTGCAGGAGCAAGCAATGGTGCTCAAGGAAATGGGGAGGTGCATGGGGACCATGAGGAAGGTAATGCCATGCAACTGACCAGTGCCACCGAGGAAGGTAACTAGCCCATAAGTAGCACTGCTCCTGGAGTGTTGGGGGTGGAAGGGGAGGTAGAGCCCATGGCAGCGCCGATTGGTGGGTCTGTAGAAATCCCCAGGGAGACAGCATACATAGCCGCTGTCACACGCAGAGTGCCCAGATCGCAGATAGCGCCCTGTCTTCTGGACCCTCAGGAGAGCCTGAACCAGAGGTGAACCCAGAGCCGGTTCCAGAGGGTCCCAGTAAGGAAGGGACCGTGATGTCACTTCTGGCAGCCTCCAGCAAGGAGTTCCAGGCTGCTCTGCACTCAGATGCAAGCCTGGAGAAACTGAGACACCTCGCAGAGACGCCCACCTCCGAGCCTGATAAGGAGAGGGTGTTCTGGGAAAGAGGAAGGTTGTACCGGGAGACAGTACCCGGAGATCCCCAAAAGGAGTGGTTGAGGGAAAGACAGCTAGTCGTCCCCTTACAGTTTAGAACTGAGTTGTTGCGGATTGCCCATGAGATTCCACTCGCTGGACACTTGGGGATCAGCAAAACAAAGGCACGGCTGTCTCAACACTTCTATTGGCCCAAGATGGGGACAGATGTCACGACCTACTGCCGCTCCTGTGCCACCTGTCAAAAAGTGGGTAAGGCGGGGCCTGCTCTTAAGGCTCCCATTATTCCTTTGACGGTGATAGAGGAGCCCTTCCAGAGAATCACGGTGGACATTGTAGGCCCGCTGGCCGTCCCCAGCAGCTCTGGAAAGCGATACATTCTCACCGTGGTAGACTACGCTACCCGGTACCCAGAGGCAGTAGCTCTGTCTTCAACCAGGGCAGATAAGGTTGCTGACGCACCTGTGACCATCTTTTCAAGGGTAGGATTTCCCAGGGAGATGCTTACCGATCAAGGGACCCAATTCATGTCTCGCCTAATGGAGGCTCTCTGTAGGAGAATTCAGGTGAAGCACCTGGTATCGAGTGCGTATCACCCACAGACTAATGGTTTGTGTGAGCGCTTCAACGGTACCCTCAAACAGATGCTCCACATGCTGGTTGAGACCCAAAGGCGCGACTGGGAGCGGTACCTCCCACACCTGCTGTTCGCTTACAGAGAAGTTCCGCAGGCCTCGACCGGGTTCTCCCCCTTCGAGCTCCTGTATGGCAGGCGAGTCCGGGGACCCCTTGGGTTGATAAGAGAATCCTGGGAAGATGAGCCAAACCCCACTGAAGTGTCCATCGTGGATTATGTCATGCGCTGCCGTGACAAGATGCAGACCTTGACGCAGTTGGTGCATGACAACATGACGCAGGCTCAGGCTGACCAGAAGCACTGGTACGACCAGAACGCCCGGGAGCAGACCTACCAGGTGAGTCAAAAGGTGTGGGTGCTGGTCCCCGTACCAACGGATAAGCTTCAGGCAGCCTGGGAAGGCCCATATGTCGTCCACCAACAGCTCAACCCGGTCACCTACGTGGTCACGCTAGACCATGCTCGGGGTAGGCGCAAGGCCTTTCACGCTAATATGCTGAAGGCGCACCACGAACGTGAAGCTTGCGTCCTACCGTTCTGCAACTTGCCCGAGGAAGGGGAGGAAGATCCCCTCCTGGACATGCTGGCCCAAGCCAAGGCTGATGGGTCCATTGAGGACATGAAGATAAGTGGTTTGCTAACCATATCCCAGTGGTCGCAGTTGGTGGAAGCCCTGGAACCCTTCCGGGCCGTGTTCACCAACCGACCTGGGAGGACGGAGTTAGCAGTTCATCAGGTAGACACTGGGAATCACACCCCACTACGGCGAACACCTTATCGGATCTCTGAGGCGGTGCAACAAGTCATGCGCCAAGAGATCGAGGAGATGTTAAGGCTGGGGGTGATTCGACGGTCAAAAAGCGCTTGGGCCTCACCTGTAGTCCTTGTGCCTAAAAAGGATCGAACCACCCGGTTCTGCGTGGACTACAGGGGGCTCAACGCCATCATAACCTCTGATGCCCACCCGATGCCGCGCATCGAGGATCTGCTTAAGCGGTTGGCGAAAGCAAGGTACATATCCATCATGGATTTGAGTCAGGGATACTGGAAGATTCCCCTGAGCCCTGAGGCGCAGGAGAAATCCGCCTTTATCACCCCCTTTGGACTGTACGAGTCCACAGTCATGCCCTTTGGCATGAAAAATGCCCCTGCCACTTTCCAGCGGATGGTCAACCACCTGCTCCGGGGACTGGAGGAGTACGCAGTGGCGTACTTGGACGACATCGCCATCTTCAGTTCCACCTGGGAGGAACACCTTCAGCATCTCCAGGAAGTGCTCAAGCGTCTTCTCCAGGCAGGCCTGACTATCAAGCCGGGAAAGTGCCAGATGGGCATGAGCGAGGTCCACTACCTGGGTCACGGGTAGGCGGGGGTTCCATCAGTCCAGAGCCAGAAAAGATGGACGCAATCGCATCCTGGCCCACCCCCAGGACAAAGAAACAGGTGAAGTCCTTCTTGGGCGCTGCAGGGTACTATAGGCGGCTCGTGCAGGACTATAGCGCCCTTGCAAAACCCTTGACTGACCTCACCAAGCAGAGGCTACCCCAAAGTCAACTGGACAGATGACTGTGAGGCGGCTTTCCAAGCTTTGAAAGCAGCCCTGTGCAGCTCTCCAGTGTTGAGAGCAGTCGACAGCAGTTGCCAGATTCTGGTACAGATCGACACCAGCGAGTTTGGCCTCGGTGCTGTGCTCAGCCAGGTCGACTCGGGGAATCAGGAGCACCCCGTGTTGTACCTGAGCCGGAAACTTTTGCCGAGGGAAGTGGCATACTCCACCATCGAGAAGAAGTGTCTGGCCATGGTGTTGGCACTGCAACGTTTGCAGCCCTACCTGTACGGGTGCATCTTCACGGTGGTAACCGACCACAACCCTCTGAGCTGGTTGCACACAGTGTCCGGAACCAATGGATGGTTGCTCCACTGGAGCCTTGCCCTTCAACAGTACGATTTTTGCGGTACAACACAAAAAGGGCAGTGAACATGGTAATGCCGATGGGTTGTCCCGCCGGGGCGAACCCGCTGAGGTGCGCATGGCCGATTACCGAGAGGTAATGCCTCCGTAGCGCCCTCTAAAGGGGGAGGTGTAATGTACTGTAGATATGTTTCTGGAACCTTCTAGAAGGTCCCTTTGTCACACAACTGCAGCCCCCCCTCCTTATCAGCGCTGAGCTTGCTGGTAACATGAAACCGTCCACTTCCTCTCGAAGTCCCTTCATCCCCCCTCCATGCAGCAGCTAAGTGGAAAAGATGTTCCTTTGTTTAAAGCCAGGGGCTTGAATGCAGCTATGGGAAGTATTAAAACAATTCATATCGCGGAAACCATACACAGCAGAGATATAATAAACATATCACCGTGTAGGCAATGAAGTCAGCTGTCTAAACCCCTAAGATTCACGATTCTCAAACTTCTCGAAATAGAGATATGGATTTCTCCCAAATGGAGTGTCCTATCTAGTGCATTCTTGATGTTTTCTTGTTGGGTTCGTTACACTGGGAAACATGATACCCTTGGTGAGTTCATACGAGCTTCACCGATTAAGATATGGTTATCATAACTTTTTAGTTAAGTTGTAACTGAGAGAGTAAGGGGGTTGGACCTCCCCAGACCGCCCATTTCGGGAGGTTACAGACCCTAGACTATAGGTACTCCCTACCATATCCCAGTCAGTTTAGCTGGAGTTCTGATGCTGAACAGACCTACCCCATGTCTTGGGATGTTTGGCCACCGCCCATCCCCCGAGCCGCATGGGTTGCCTAACACCAACTGACCACATGTAAGTGTACTTTCTTCTTTCATCCACTTTGTTTTATATTTGTATTTGTACATGTCTCAACTTTATAGCAACTTTTATCTGTATAATCACTGCCCAACTTTGGGAAATAAATTGTAAAATTATCAGTTTGACTCCATGCTCTAAGAAACGAACTATGCGCCTTTTTTAGATAATCGCTACTAATTTGGGGTTTGTCACGAACCCTCTTAATTAACTCTGTGATTAAGTAAAGCGTGGCTGGTGGCAGCGTGGTGTGCACGGCTGGCTAGGCTAGCTGGCAGTACAGACGGGTCTTACATGCTGAATGAGGGGCTGCGGCCACAGCATTGATAATTCCCTTACTGCAGTAGTCTAGAGGCCCGTGCACAACAAGCAGCCCGTCCGGCGACTAATCATCCTAGGTGCAGTTCCCTGACTGACCTGAGGGTAAGGGGGACGCCGGAGAGCTGCGAGTTCCAAAGTGGAACTGAGAAAGTGGGATACATAAATCCTTGCAGTTCTTGGAAGTTTGTTAGCAGTGGTGGGGCATCCAAAATACCCCCTGCGGTAAATTGTTAGAGCAAGATTAGCTTGCTGTATTTTTGTCACGTGGTGCCGGCGGTGGGATAACTAGGATAAGCCCCCACTGTTCCTGTGATAGCCGTGTGCTGACAGTGCGTCACGTCCCTCCGTCCGCTGACAAACCCATGTCGGTGGTGGGATTGTGACATATTGGTGGCACAGGGTCCGGCCGTTCGTCGCAGTTTGGGTGGCAGCAGTCGACCATTTGTCACACTTTGTTCTGACAATCCGCCTGTTTAACCCCTTCAGCTCTGATCCGTTAACCTCACTGTACTCTGACCTCGGAACAATACCTGACTAAGCTTTTGTCTGTTCCTTCTGTTTATGACGTACCCTCCTAGCTTCTGACCTTGGACTCTTTGACCACTCTGACTCACGGTTTGGCTGTGAGAAGTGACAAGCGTCCTAGGTTCATTGTCCATTTGGAAGACTCATTTCCACCCAAGCTTTTACCTCCTGGCTAATGTGTTGAGATGTTACTTCAGTATTGTCACATAATCTTCTTTTCTCATGATGCCATCTATTTTATAAAGTGCACCAGTCCCATCTGCAACGAAACAACCCCACAACATGATGCTGCCTACACTTTGTTTCACAGTTGGGATGGTGTTCTTAGTCTTCCAAGCTTCTCCCTTTTTCCTCCAAATGTAATGATGGTCATTATCAGGGCCGGCATCAGCACCCGGCATACCCGTGCAAGTGCCGGGGCCCTGGCGACACGGGGGGGCCCACTCGGCACGTGAACAAGTTTTTTTTTTAATTTTTTTTAAGTCCGGGGTCGGTCCCCCGCTCTCCGCCCTCCTCCCAACATCATACTGACCACCTTCTTTTTTCCTGTCAGAGCACGTGGTACACATGTTACCGCTCATTAAGGTCATGAATATCAGTGTCACTCCTCTCCCATAGGCATGGCACCCATATTCATGACCTTAATGAGCGGTACCACGTGACCGCGTGCTCTCACAGGAAAAAGTTACTGGCGTCTGGACTCAGGTGAGTGACATTGAGAATGAGCAGGGGGCCCGGGGGGAGAATGAGCCCAGCCCCTGTGGGAGATGAGAGTGAGTGGGGGGGAGAAATGAGCCCAGCGGGAAAGATGAGAGTGGGCAGGGGAGAAATGAACCAAGCGGGGGAGATGAGAGTGAGTGGGGGGAGAAATGAGCCCAGCGGGGGAGATAAGCCCATTATTCTCTATGGGGCATTATATGGGTCCCATTATCCTGTTTGGAGCATTATATGGGCAATAAATCAGGATACAAATCCAGCTCACCAGACATAGCATTCCAACATCGGAGCACGAGACCGCTGTGCCAAAGCGCGCAATCCAAGGCAATGAGAAAAAACTTTGTCCAGCTCCACGATGTAGTGAAAAATATTCTTTATTCACTCAATAGAAATGAGGTTTAAAAGCCAGCATGAGTTACAAGGCATGCGATCATGCTGGCTTTTAAACCTCATTTCTATTGAGTGAATAAAGAATATTTTTCACTACATCGTGGAGCTGGACAAAGTTTTTTCTCATTGCCTAGCATTATATGGGGCCCATTATCCTGTATGGAGCATTATATGGGGCCCATTATCCAGTATGGAGCATTATATGGGGCCCATTATCCAGTATGAAGCATTATATGGGGCCCATTATCCTGTATGGAGCATTATATGGGGCCCATTATCCTGTTTGGAGCATTATATGGGGCCCATTATCCAGTATGGAGCATTATATGGGGCCCATTATCCAGTATGGAGCAGTAAATGGGGCCCATTATCCAGTATGGAGCATTATATGGGGCCCATTATCCAGTATGGAGCATTATATGGGGCCCATTATCCTGTATGAAGCATTATATGGGGCCCATTATTCTGTATGATGCATTATATGATGTCCATTATTCTGTATGGAGTATTATATGGGGCCAATTCTGTATGGAGCAATGTATGGGGCCTATTCTGTATGGAGCATTATATGGGGCCCATTCTGTATGAAGTATTATATGTTGTCCATTATTCTGTATTGAGCATTATATGGGGCCCATTATTCTGTATGGATCATTATATTGGGCCCATTATTCTGTATGGAACATTATATGGGGCCCATTATCCAGTATGGAGCATTATATGGGGCCCATTATCCTGTATGGAGCATTATATGGGGCCCATTATCCTTTTTGGAGCATTATATGGGGCCCATTATCCAGTATGGAGCATTATATGGGGCCCATTATCCAGTATGGAGCAGTAAATGGGGCCCATTATCCAGTATGGAGCATTATATGGGGCTCATTATCCAGTATGGAGCATTATATGGGGCCCATTATCCTGTTTGAAGCATTATATGGGGCCCATTATCCTGTATGGAGCATTATATAGGGCCCATTATCCTGTTTGGAGCATTATATGGGGCCCATTATCCTGTTTGGAGCATTACATGGTGTCCATTATTCTGTATGGAGCATTATTTGGGGCCCATTATTCTGTATGATGCATTATATGATGTCCATTATTCTCTATGGAGTATTATATGGGGCCAATTCTGTATGGAGCAATGTATGGGGCCTATTCTGTATGGAGCATTATATGGGGCCCATTCTGTATGAAGTATTATATGTTGTCCATTATTCTGTATTGAGCATTATATGGGGCCCATTATTCTGTATGGATCATTATATTGGGCCCATTATCCTGTTTGGAGCATTACATGGTGTCCATTATTCTGTATGGAGCATTATTTGGGGCCCATTATTCTGTATGATGCATTATATGATGTCCATTATTCTGTATGGAGTATTATATGAGGCCAATTCTGTATGGAGCAATGTATGGGGCCTATTCTGTATGGAGCATTATATGGGGCCCATTCTGTATGAAGTATTATATGTTGTCCATTATTCTGTATTGAGCATTATATGGGGCCCATTATTCTGTATGGAGCATTATATTGGGCCTATTATTCTCTATGGAGCATTATATTGGGCCCATTATTCTCTATGGAGTATTATATTGGGCCCATTATTCTGTATGGAGCATTATATGTTTTCCATTATTCTGTATGGAGCATTTTATGAGGCCCATTTTCTCTATGGAGTTCTGTATGGAGCATTGATTGGGGCCCATTATTCTGTATAGACCATTATATGAAGCCTATTATTATGTAAGGAGCATTATATGAGGACCCTTTTTCTGTATGAAGCAATATATGGGGCCCATTATTCTGTATGAAGCAATATATGGGGCTCATTATACTGTATGAAGCAATATATGGGGCGCATTATTCTGTATGGAGCAATATATGGGGCTCATTATAATATATGAAGCAATATATGGGGCTCATTATTCTGTATGGAGCATTATATGAGGCTCATTATTCTGTATGAAGCAATATTTGGGGCTCATTATTTGTATGGAGCATTATATGAGGCTCATTATTCAGTATGAAGCAATATTTGGGGCTCAATATATTCTATGGAGCATTATATGAGGCCCATTATTCTGTATGAAGCAATATTTGGGGCTCATTATATTGTATGGAGCATTATATGAGGCCCATTATTCTGTATGAAGCAATATTTGGGGCTCATTATTCTGTATGGAGCATTATATGAGGCTCATTACTCTGTATGGAGCATTATATGAGGCTCATTATTCTGTATGAAGCAATATGTGGTGCCCAATAAACTGTATGGAAGACTATGTGATGCGCAGAATACTGTATGGAGTTCTATACTGTCCGGTCTTAAATGAAAACTTTTGAATCCCCACTAGGGCACCCACTGTGCTCTGCGAGGATTTGCTGGTTTCTGAGCTATTGTAGAATTTACAATAGATATCACTCATGTAATGTAAGAAGTAAGTGATATCTTTGGCATTGTACTATACCTATATTTCTTTGCCGTATCTGTGCATCATGAATTGTGGTACGTGTTAAAGGGGCCCACTGAGACACTTTCGCCCAGGGCCCACAAAAACCTGGAGCCGGCACTGGTCATTATGCGCAAAAAATGTAATTTTAGTTTCATCAGACCACAGGACATGTCTTCAGAAATTAAGGTCTGTGTTCCTGTGTGCATTTGGAAACATTAATCTGGCTTTTTTTATGTTTCTTTTGGAGTATTGGCTTCTTCCTGGCAGAGTGGCCTTTCAGACCATGTTGATACAGTACACGTTTGACACAATCTTACCAGCTTCCACCATCATCTTCACAAGGTCTTTTGCTGTTGTCCTGTTGATATGCACATGTCTGACCAAAGCATGTTCATCTCTGAGACACAGAACCCATCTCCTTCCTGAGTGGTATGATGGCTGGACCAGTAGCATAGATAATGGGAGGGCAGAGGGAGCCGTTGCCCCAGGCCATGTCACATGAAGGGGCTGAATAGGAGCCACTGCCAGCTCTGTAATGAGGCAGAACACAGCACAAGAGGAGAGCAGTATAATGCCTGCTCCTATCTGACGGAGACTCTGCACGCTGGTAGCACAATGGCCAGTTGCAGAGTCTCACTCCTGCAGTGCACCGTACTGTCTGACCTGATGATGGAGCTTCTCCAAGGCTTCATTTTTTTCACTCTGTGCATGCTTGGATTGGCTCAGGCTCGCTCGGTCCTAGTGCCCACATTGCAACTCACTCAGACACTTCCTGGTCCTGCCTCACTGCCTGCAAACTTCATAGGTAAGTGGGGATGTAATTTATTAGGTTTCCTAAATTCAGGCATGTCATGGTCACTGTGGGGTGAATGTGAGAGGATGTGGGCATCATTTGGGCTGAAGTAGGGGAGGGGGCACAGGGCACTCAGGGGTGATTGTTATACCATGGGGGCATTGTGGGGACTGAAGTGGAGGTGGAGGAGGGGGGGAAAGGGCACTGGGAGTGAATGTGAGACGATGGGGATATTGTGGGAGCTGAGGTGGAGGAGAGGGGACAGGGCACTGGGGGCTGATTATTATACTGTTTTGTTAGGAGATTATATGCACTCCATCACATATAATAGTTGTCTGGGGGGCTGGAGATGAGGAGATAGGGGGATTTTTATACTTACCAGCTGTCTCTTTTACCAGTATAAGTATAACAAGCCTCAATTCAGTAACTATGAGCTGCATCACATTTAAAGCACCACTCCAGCATTTTTTTGTTATTTCACTGCTGGAGTGGTGCTTAAAATTCAAGTCCCCTGCTCTCGGTCTGATACTCACCTTCTGGCGTTTTCATCTGTTTTCTGCTGTGTATAGCGTAGCAATGCGGACATCATACGGTGTATAGGGAAGTAGTGAAATCATCATTCTGTGTATAGAGGAGATGTGGAGTAATTTTACTGTGTATAGAGAAGCTGTGGGCCCCACCATACTGTGTATAGTGGAACTGTACATGGAGGAACTTAGGAGACATTATTAATTGTTAAGTGGGCACTTAAGCGTTATTGTTATAGTGGCTCTCAATATTGTGACCATCAAAGTTGCGTATGGGGCATTATTACTTTCTAGGGACAAAATGTGGAGGGCACTAGCACAGGGCATTAATATTTACTAGGGGGCAATTTTACTATCTAGAGAGCACAAAGGAGTCATTATTACTAAGTAGCACAGTGGTGGCAGTATTACAAAGTGGGGCGGTAAGAGGAGTCGTTATTGTACCACACAGCAGGTGTGTGGCGCCCCTGAGGGTCCAGTCGCCACAGGGGTAGTGCACCTCAGCCAGAGGTGTGGTACTCCGCTCTTGTGTAAGGAGGGGGCACTACCCAGGACCCACTCACTAGCATCCAACACTAGACCTCTTTAGGCCAGGGAGGAACTAGGTAGAGGGTGTGGGTGGAGGAAGTAGATAAGGGTAGGACAGCTAGAGAGAAAGCTGACAGTTGGTAGTGGAGAGTTGTCATGGAAACAGGAGTGACAGTCGGAGGAGGAGTCAGGAAGAGAAGACAGTTTGTTTAGGGGACTGAAGGAGTGAGGAGCTCATCCCAGCACTGGAGAGTTGAGTGGAGTGAAGGGTTCCTAGGGGCCAGGGAAGTGAGGAATCCACCTGTGGCACCCAAATCCACACTGACCGTAGTCGGGTGGAGGGACCAGGCTGCAGTGGGGGACCAGCCCCTGACTAATTGAGAGACTGTAAGACTCAGCTAGCTAACCGGAGGCTGTAGTATCTGTATGTGTGACAGCCAAATCCACACACATTCGCTGAAAAGGCAGCCACATAGGATCAAGGGGACCAGGAGGACGTCGCCTGAGAGGATCCGAGGCTGCTGGCTTGGGACACTGTGTGTGAGGCGCAGGGCAAGAGAGGTGGGAGCCAGCTCAGTGAGACGACCAGAGAAGGAACATAAGAAGAGGGTTCTGGCAAAGTGTACCCCAAACTACCTGAGAGTTGGCTGGACCACCGACCCGGAGGACACAGCACCCCGGCTGGGGATTGTAACTTGAAAGACCGTGAGTAAAAGTGTGAAGACTGCACTCCACTGTGTCCTCAGATTTATTTATTGCGTCATCTGCCCTGCACTTCGATCCTTACCATCATCTACTATCTTGTATCTGCCCTGGGGCCTAGCTCTACCCGTGGAGAACTGTAACATCTCTGCTACGTCACCAACCGTCCCAGTTGATCTAAATCGCAGTGTCGGCCATCTTCTTATTGCCGAACACCATGGGTGGTGTCACGACTTAATCCCCTATAAACTTTCCCATCTTTAATTCATTGCACGCCCAGGGCCACGGACTGGGTCACTGCTGCCGTGACATCCCCTGAAGAACTGACTGGCCCGGACTGAGTACCTCACGGCCCTGGTGGGCGTTGCAGGTGCAGTAATAGGGACACATACAGCAGCAACGGCTCAGTATTGGGGTATCCGCAGGATGAGGAGTTTGTGCATGTTGGGAATAGATGGAGACGGGGCTGGAAATGTGAGAAGTCTGATATGTCTGTGCTGTAATCTCTGCAGATGAGTCAAGGCTGGAGAAGTTGTTATGTCGGTTTGGTCCAGATGGAATAGACCGCAAAAATGAACGATTTCATAAGAAAGAACATCAGCTGGAAGTCACTATCTGTAACTATACTGTAATCGTACATGGCCACGATACAGTAGTAATATTTCTACTCGCTTTTGTATATAGATTTATTTTCAATAACAGCATGGTCACCTGCTGAGATTCACCTATACCAACAATTAGGGGGTGCCACCATAGCTATAATCATGTTTACCTGGTTAGGGGCCCACTCAGATGTTTGCCCCCCCAGCTAAAACCCTAGGTATGCCTCTGGGCTGGACATTCCCATCTTATTCGTACTTGTGTATAATTGTTTGTAGAGATGAATGAGGCACCTTCAGGTATCTTGAAATTGTACTCAAGGATGAGCCAGACATATGCAAATCCACAATTCTCTTCCTGATATCTTGACTGATGTCTTTAGACTTTCCCATGATGCCGCACAAAGAAGCAGTGTGTTTCAGGTGTGCATTAAAATTCATCCACAGGTGTGTCTCTATCTAACTTAAGTGTTGCCTTGAAGCTTCCAAACACGTGATCATATGGGCAGTCCAGAATTGTCTAAAGGCATAGTAATCTTAGTGTATGTAAACTTTTGACTTTGCAGTAAGCAATAAAAAAAATCAAAAATGCCTAAAACATTCTCTCTCTCTCATTATTCTGGCATTTGGCAAATATTAATAATTATGGTAATCCTAATTGACCTAAAAAGGGAAAAGTTTATTCTAATTTCATGTCAGATATTGAGAAAAACATGCATATGTGTCTTTCTATATGGCGAATGTAAACTTCTGGTTTCAACTGTTCATACACACACATACACAGATACACCCATAGGCTACAGTCACACGCTCAGTATTTGGTCAGTATTTTACATCAGTACTTGTAAGCCAAAACCAGGAGTGGGTGAAAACTCCAGAAGTGGTGACGTGTTTCTATTATACTTTTCCTCTGATTGTTCTGGAGCGCCCCTAGGGCCGTGGGTTACTCGGTACCAAGCCGGAGTCTTAAAGGGATGTGTCACAGCAGCAGGGACCCGGTCTGAGGCCCTATGTGTCCATGTAAAATAAGAACTGAGGAGGAATAAAGTCTATGTGTAGATAAGTTTGTGACGCCACCTGTGGTACTCGGCAACAAAGGTGTTAGCGGACGCTGTTTGTACAGACCGCTGGGGCTGGTGGTGATGCAGCAGAGTTGGTTCAGATCACCACAGGCAGAGCTTAACCCCAGGGCAGTTGTAGGTGCAGGATGGTGGATAACTGTAGTGCAGGTCTGCGTGTGTGATCAATAACTGCAGACACAAGAGTTACTGTTCCTTTTACCTTTTACTGAAGGCTTGAGGTGCAGACCGAAGCATTGGTACAGATGGAAATGGAGATCCTTCAGCCTGAAAGCAGATCAGAGTCCCTTGAACAAGTGTTGTTGGAGGCCTCCTTTCTGCGCTAGTGTCTGAGGTCCCTGCAGCTTGAAGCTATACTCGGTCCTCTGTTCTCTATAGTCCTTAGTACTTGCCCTTATGGCAGGCAACTCGAGCCTCGTCCTCTGTGGCAGCACCAGGATCTCGTATGCTGCTGTGCCTCTGGGGTTTTGGTGAGGCCAGGAGGCCTGTAGTCTCCTGTTCTCCAGATTTGGTTACTGAGACTGTCGTTCCCAGACAGCCATAGACTCCGATGTACAGTGTCTAACGCACTGACCTGGGGTGAGCTTCTTTACAACTCCACTTCCCCAGGCTTTTTTTTAGCTCTTTCTCCTTTCCTCTCTCTACTTTAGTCTGGGGATCAGCTCCTTAATGCTTCCTGCTCTTTCTCACTCCCAGACTCAACTAACTAACTCCTGCCCCAGCCCAGAACTTGCCAGAAGCTCCCATAAAACACAGTTCAGAGCTCCCCCTTCTGGTCTGAAGTAGGAAAAGTGTTGTGTGAAGTGGTTACCTGATCAGGGAACTCCTCTCTGCTTCCAGGCATGTCATCATCCACCCCCCCAGGATGGAGACAATGCCACTATGGCAACCGGACTCCTGGGGTGCCACAGTTCCACTCCTGGTTTTGGCTTATAAATTCTGAGGTAAAATACTCAACGTTTCACCATAGCCATATAGATACACAGATACACAGATGCACACATACAGTACATGCATACACACACGCACATATGTACGTATACCCACATACTAATCTATGACATCAGGTGTTCAGATGAGCTGTGGAGAAGCTCGGCCTCATAGTTCATAGATCAGATGGAGAGGGCTGCAGAACCCACTGTGGGGGATAGGGACACAGTAGAGAGGACTGATATCAGCCCCCTGCCCCTTGCAGTGAGCCTCCTCCCCGACCTCTTCTCTGTGAGGAGAAGCTGCTTGGAAGTTAACAGTGGAGACAGCAAAAGACTCACTGTAAGTCCTGCTCTTCCTCCACTGTTGTCCCCTATGTGCTGTGCGGCTTGGACCCCTGAATACAGGTGAGCACTCACTATTGGGACGCGCCGTGCAGGAGGACATAAACAGCAGCCAGTGAGCGCTCTCACCAGTCTGGTGGGGAAAGTGTTCATTGGCCAGCATCTCTGCACTCTGGGCACCACTGTCTCTCCCCGGCTCTGGGTATTCACTTCATTTCGGGAGGGAGTGAGCGGGGCCCGGTGCTACTTGACACCGGGCCCCTCTCACTCCCGCCCATAATCTTGACTTAGTGGTCCCATAGTGGCTGCATGGTTTGCCACTATGGGCAGTACGCTGTTGCCTGCAAGGACCCCCCCTCCACCTCTGGGCTCCAGTGCAGTTGCACCGGCTGATCGGCGGAATGTCCGCCCCTGGTGCTTGGTGATGTACGGTTGCATGCAGCTGCTCCACCATGAAGCTTTTGGTGAGGGCGCAGTGTTTGTGCTGATTTTATACCAGAGGAGGTCTGGGCTCTGCAGTTATGGAGTCAGCAAAGTGTTGGTGACTTTTCTGCTCTCTGCTCCTCAGCACTCGGCCCCCTGCTCTGTAAAATTGTGGGGTCACCACTTCATTGGTACAGTTCATTCCACTTCTCAGTAATATAAGAGGAAGAAATATCATGTATGGACTTGTTGCCCCGATGGCTCCTATTACAGGACTGCGCTGGTATCTATGCTCTGCAGCATCGGCTTTTCTCATGCAAATTTAGAATTCTGCAGTACACTGATTGTGCCACATGAGGGCAGTATAGTGACATCACAATTCATAAAACAAGTCAATAAAAGGGTTTACATTCTAAATGAATGGTGTTTTGTAATTTCTGTAATGGAGGTGAAGAGACCCCTATGCCTTCTGGGCTGCACAATTGTTGAAGTATTAGTCAGATGCCCAATGAGTATTAAAAATAATACTCATTGGGCATCTGATCAATATGACACTTTCATTTAGGATGTAACACCATTTTGTAATAGTGTTTTATGAATTGTGATGTTATATTGCCAACTTGTGGTAGATGCATAGTTTTGAAAGATCCTAAACTTTCATGAGAAATACAATATTTAGGCTAAAGCTACTTTGGTGAAGCCAAGTTGCATACAAGCCGAGCCGAATAAATGGCTTCAAAAATCTAAGTCTGATGGGATTTTTGGTTGCAGAGCGCAAATCACTAGCACGTTTTACAGCAATTCGAGAAAAAAAAATATTTTGAGCTGTCATATCCTAAATCGTGCAAAAAGTTTGGCAAATTAGAGAAAGAGGAAAGAAGACGCTCTAGTACCACCTACTGGATGTAGATATCCTTGAAATTAGTTTCTTCCTCATTATCAAACTTTGCCAAATAGTAATCAGAACTGCATGCAAAACAATGATACCAGCGGACCCTTCAGAGCCCTTAGGGGGTTGTCCCAGATGTGTGCAATAATGATATGACAGGTGCTGCCATCTAGTGTTAGAAGGAAGAATTTCAGGTAACACAAATACTAGAAAGTCAATAAACATTTCAGGCAGCTCTGCACATTGAAGCAGAAACATGAGAGTTAAATTCCATGTATCTGCTAAGCAGTTTATGTGAATATCATGACCTCAGGCTCCTACTTCTCTAATATTATGTGCACATCCATCACATCAGTATTTATACTGCCACCACTGGGATCTGCAGCATCCGTACAAAACCACATGCAGTGAGCGCCCCCTAGTGGTGGCAAACATAGATTTTAAAAGATTGTCATATCTTTATCAGATTGATGGGTGTCCAACTCAATTCCCAGCACTCCCACCAATCAAATTTTGCCATTTTTAAACCGGCCACTAAGCTTAGATTTAGGGCTCATACCCATATGCGAGAAAAAAAACGTCCGATTTCCGGACCGAAAAAACGGACGAGTGCCATGCGAGTGTCATGCGATTTCTGTGTGATTTTTTTAAACGGAACATCCATTTGCTATGCGTATGCAATCCATATGCAATGCGATTTTAACATGAGCTTTTACATACAGCAGTTCTCTGTCCTTAAGGCCGGTTTCGCATTAGCGCTTTTTCAGCGCGCGCACGGCCGGGGGTAGCTCCGCCCCCGAGCCGGCTCTCTGCCGGCGTGCCCGCCCCTTGCTTGTAGCGCCGCCTACTAGCGGACAGCGGCGCCTGCGATCGGCGCACCCTATCTTTAGCATAGGGTGCGCAGATCGTGCGCAGGCCGTGCGCTAGTTGCGCTTTGACCTGCGCTGCGCACTTTTGACGGTGCGCCGTGCGCGCCAAAATCCGAAAAGTTTGATTTTGACGCGCACGGCGCACCGTCAAAAGTGCGCAGCGCAGGTCAAAGCGCAACTAGCGCACGGCCTGCGCACGATCTGCGCACCCTATGCTAAAGATAGGGTGCGCCGATCGCAGGCGCCGCTGTCCGCTAGTAGGCGGCGCTACAAGCAAGGGGCGGGCACGCCGGGCAGAGAGCCGGCTCGGGGGCGGAGCTACCCCCGGCCGTGCGCGCGCTGAAAAAGCGCTAATGTGAAACCGGCCTTACACATCGTTTTAAAACAAAATATTCTTCAAAACACACACAAATACATGTCAGTGACAAATACAATTAGTATAGTGTGTGTGTGAAAATTCTGGACATGTATTAATAAATGATTATTTCAAGGAAAAAAATGGCGTGGGGTACCCCTATAATTAATAGTCAGCAATGGCTATGCAGACAGCTGCGGGCTGATGTTAATAGCCAAAGAAGGGACCATGGATCCTGGCCATCCACCTGGCTGAAAACATCAGCTCTCAGCCGCCCCAGAAATGGCGCATCTCTCAGGCTACTTTCACACTTGCGTTTTTTTGCTGCGCGTTTTTGGCGCACACAAACGCATGAAAAACGCATCATGTGCGTTTTTTGCGGGTTGTGATGCATTTTTAAAAAACGCATGGGTTTTTTGCGCATACGTGCAAACACCCATAGACTTTAATGGGTGTTGTGCTGTAAAAAAAAACGCATTGCATGCGCATGCATTTTTGGGGGGCAAGTGGGACGCACAAAAAATGCAACAGGATGCATTTTGTGCGCCCGAGCGCACACTGCAAAAAAACGCATGTGCATACAAATGCGTACATGCGCATATGTATGCGCAGATATGCGCACCCATGTTAAAGTATAAGGGGGAAAACGCATGCGTTTTTTTTGCGCTAAAAAGCAGCGCAAAAAAACGCAAGTGTGAAACCAGCCAAAGATGCGCCAATTCTGGCACATAGAATGGCTCATCCCATTGCCCTGTAATGGTGGCATATGGGGTAATAGTGAGGGGGTTGAGGTCACCTTTTAGGTGACATCAAGCCCCGAGGATAGTAATGGAGAGGCGTCAATAATACGCCCCTATTACTAACCCCTTATAGTAAAATTTGTAACACAAACACCCCTTAAAAATCCTTTAGTTGAAATAAAGACACAGACTCCTTTATTATTCTTAATTAAACCATACTTACCAACACATCTAATCCATGTGAAGCCCTCATTCTCCTGTAATAAACATAAAATAATAAACCAACAATATACCATACCTGACAGTCGTTGTGTCCCACGCCATAATCCATATCTGCGGGATATACAGTTTGCAACCAGGACGGTGCTAAGATGTTACCGCCCCGGCTGCAAACTACTGGTGAATGAATAAGGTGCTGCCAGCGCAGAATCAGTGACTAGCAGTGACATCACTGAGTCTGCGCTCCCTCACTGCCTGAACTGCGATGAGCTCTTGAACGTGGGAAAATGCAAGTTGATTATTTTCCCACACTCCAAAATTCAGCGCGGGTCAGGCTGTGAGGGAGCGCAGCATCAGTGACATCACCGCTATTCACTGAAGTTGTTATCGCAGCCGGGCTGATCAGCTGTGACCTCAGGACCGTGGGAAAATGCCAGGGATGGAAAGTGATATCAACCCCCCCCCAACTATTACCCCATATGCCACCACTACAGGGCAGTGGGATGAGAAAGGCTATATGCCAGAATTGTCGCATGTTACAGATGGGCCTTTTATGGGGCGGCAAAGGCTAGTTTCACACTTGCATTTTTTTGCGCTGCTTTTTAGCGCCAAAAAACGCATGTGTTTTTCCCCTATACTTTAACATGGGTGCGCATATGTTTTTTTGCAGTGTGCGCTTGGGCGCAAAATACATCCTGTTGCATTTTTTGTGCGTCCGACTTGCCCTAAAAAACGCATGCGCATGCAATGCGTTTTTTTACAGCAAAACACCCATTAAAGTCTATGGGTGCGCATACGTGCGCATTGTAATGTGCACGTATGCGCAAAAAAAGCATGCGGTTTTTTAAAAAAATGCAACAAAACCCGCAAAAATCGCACACAAACGCATGATGCGTTTTTTTCATGCGTTTGTGTGCGCAAAAAACGTGCAGCAAAAAAACGCAAGTGTGAAAGTAGCCTGAGAGCTGATGTTTTTAGCCAGGGGGCCACTATCCATGGTCCCTTCTATATTAACATCAGCCCTCAGCTGTCTGCATAGCATTTTCTGACTATTAATTATAGAGGGACCCCACGCCATTTTTTTCTGTGAAATAATCATTTATTAATTAAATGCATGTCCAGAATTTTGCACACACACTATACTAATTGTATTTGTCACTGACATGTATGTATATATATAATATGTGTATATACTGTATATGTATTACATATTATTTATATATGTGTGTGTCACTGACTATATATATATATATACAGCTTTGGCAAAAATTAAGAGACGACTGCACAGTTTTATAAAAATCAGCTTCTCTCCATGTCTGACAGTCATTCCATTCCAGTGTCAGTTGAATTCCAACCAGAGAACACCTCATTCTACTTAATGTGCTTCTGATTAGGTGATCACCTGAACCAAATCTTATTTAACGAAGGAAAATATAACAAACCCTGCTGTGGTGTTCACAATCCTCTTGCAATAGGACAAGCTGGATGGCAAAAACAAGTGCTAGTAATATCCCAAAAGTAATAGGAATGGAAAAATAACTTTTTACCATGCCAAAGGAGTTGAAAAGAAAAGTCTTGAGTGAGGAAAAGAAGGGCTCAATTCTGGCTTTCCTAGCAGAGGGATACAGTGAGCGTCATGTTGCCCTCCATCCTTAAAATTTCTAAGAGAGCAGTCCATTACCACAAGGTCAAGCAGCAGACATTGGGGACAATATATATATATATATACACACAGCAGCACATGTGCATGAATCTAGGCATGTGAAAACACAGAAAAACATTAAAAACATTCAATTTAGAGAACTTCTCAAAATTTTCCAAAACATTTTTTTTTTTTAAATTTTACTTACAGTAATAGATGAAAAATGAAGGTTTTTAGTGCACAAATTGGCCAATTCATGTAAGCCCATCAACCACAGCAAGGTGACCTCCCTCTGATGGGTCGCTGCTCTACAATATAAGCCACTTCTGGACAACCAGCCTACAATTTTGGACAAACATGTCACTACCCGGCTAATCCTACAATTTATGGGCAGGTAGAGCTGATAACGGCACCTGCAAGGCCAATGGGAGGAGTGCAAGATCAGACTGAAGGTAGCCAGCATCTAGTAATTAAATAAGCCAAAAAAAAGATCAACACCTCCTAATGTGAACACGTGTATCGCATCGGGAGGGCAGTAATGTCACCATGGGGGCAGGCTTTGCAGCATTGAGAATCTCTCCTCCCATGTGCTCACCCACCTATCCACTCTCTTTCCCCATGTGCTGACTTCTCCTGTCTGTGCTCTGTTCTTTGACCTGTCTACAACATGTGCTATCCCCCTTGTCTGCTGTCTCTCTCCTTCCTGTGCTGTGTTCTCCCCTCATGTGCTGTCCCATTTGAGCTGTCTCCCCCCTGTACTCTGTACTCTGCCCTACCCTGTACGTCATCATCCAGTGCGCTGTTTCAGACAGAAAGCCGTGGGCGTGGAAGAGGCTGCCAGGATGTGTTGTGGGGAACTTGCCAAGAGGGGAGTGGTGCTGTGTGCGTGTGTGCGTGCGTGTATGTGGTGCGGTGCTTTGTGTGTGAGTGTGAGAGAGGTGCTGTGTGTGTGTGTTGGCAATGATGGGGTGGTGTGGAAGGACAGTGATGGTGGTGGGAGGAGGCAATGATGGAAGTACTGAAATGGACAATGATGGGGGTGGGGGAGGCAATGATGGAGGTGATGAAATGGGCAATGATGGTGGTGGGGGAGGCAATGATGGAGGTAATGAAATGGGCAATGATGGGGATGGGGGAAGGCAATGATGGAGGTGATGAAATGGGCAATGATGGGGTGGGGGGAGGCAATGATGGAGGTGATGAAATGGGCAATGATGGGGGTGGGGGGAGGCAATGATGGAGGTGTTGAAATGGGCAATGATGGGGGTGGTGGGAGAGAAACCAATGATGGTTGTGGTGTAAAGGACAATGATGGTGGTGGGGGAGGAGGCAATGATTGAGGTGGTGGAATGTGCAATGATGGGGGTGGTGGGGGAGAATGATAGGGGAGGTGGAGGAGAAGGCAATGATGGAGGTGGTGATGAGGACAATGATGGGGTGGAGGTGGAGAGGGGCTGCATTATACCCTATGAGGGAGGCTGCATTATACTTTATGAGGGGGCTACTTTATATTCTGTGGGGGAGCTGCATTTTTCTCTCAGGGAACTACATTGTATTCTGAGGGGCTACAGTATACTCTATGGGGGGCTGCATTATTCTCTCAGGGGACTACATTATATTCTGGGGGGCTACATCATACTACTGTATATGAAGGGGGCAAAATTATGCTCTATGAAGGGGCTACAGTATACTCTATGGTGGGGCTGCAATATATTCTGTGGTGGGGCTGCATTATACTATATGAGGGGGGCTGCATTATATTTTATGGTGGGGACTACATTATACCTTATGAGAGGGTTGCATATTTTGTGGGGTGCTGCATTATATTCTATGAGGTGGGCTGCATTATATTCTATGAGAGGGGGATACATTATATTCTATGAGGGGGCTACAATGTATTCTATGAGGGGTGCACATTGTATTCTATGAGGGGGCTACATGATATTCTATGAGGGGGGCTACATTATATTCTATGAGGAAGGCTACATTATATTCTATGAGGGGGCTACATTATATTCTATGAGGGGGCTACCCCAACCCCTGCTACATAATTAAGACCTGTCCTACCTTATATTATACCCTGATAATAGCGTGTTTTACCACACAATTGGTGGTCTTGTATTTATTTCTATGTAGCTACATAGTGGGCCCCAAGAATGATTTTCTCTGGTGGGCCCAAGGTGCTCCAGTCCGACGCTGGCTCTGTACACGGTCAGACACAGACAATTTTTAAAATGAACTTTCGTTCGTGGGAAAAACACTTTAATGTGACCGGCTTCCTCTGCCTAAAGACATGTCGCGCATCTGCCGCCGGGATCAGACGAATGATTTACTGCACCTGCGTGGAATTCACGCAGGCGCAATAAATCAGACCACCGCCATCTTTGTGCAGACAGATAGCGGCGGTCATAGTAAAACTGCGCATGCACTCCTCCTGTACGAAGATGGCGGCAGTCAGTGAATCATTCGGCTGATCCCGGCGGTTTCATGTTCGCGACCGTGTTCCGCTGGTGGTACCGCGTAAGTGGCTGTGTACGATGTATACAGTGTGTGTTGTGCGTACGGCATATACAGAGTGTGTGTGTGTGTGTGTGTGTGTGTGGTGTGACTGTGTTCCGCTGGTGGAACCGCGCAAGAGGCTGATACCACCAGCAGTTTCCATATTGAGACACCCATCACTTGGGTGTCCCAGTATGGCAGTCGGTGAACTCCCGCCACTTGGAATTCTGGGATCCGGGCACATCTGGACGGAACAGGATGTGAAGACATTACAAGGTAAGTATATATTATCTATAATATAATGCTAGGAGCGTCACTCTGTCCGAAGCCTTTATGGACTGCACAAGTGCAACGCGCCTACGCAGTCTGGACCCCCCAGAGTTACGCATCCAGGGATGAGGATTGTGGCCCAGGAGATCACGGTATGTGTAAGCACTGAACGGATACGCGATCTCTGGCACAACAACTTACCTATTGGGTATTGCTGCGGGGTCTCTTCGGATCGGAGGCCGGGACATGAATCCTTTGTTGGAAATGGCACATGCGTATAGCGCACTTTAGGCGCCATTTTGTTGGTGGGCGGAAATTATTGAAATAATAGAATGCTAGGAGAGTCACTCTTTCCGGAGCCTTTACAGAATGGGTGCGCAGGATGGGAGCAGCACATGACAGAATGAGGATGCAGGACGAGAGCACCACATGACAGAATGGGGATGCAGGATGAGAGCACCACATAACAGGATGGGGACGCAGGATGAGAGCACCACAAGACAGGATGGGGACGCAGGATGAGAGCACCACATAACAGGATGGGGACGCAGGATGAGAGCACCACAAGACAGGATGGGGATGCAGGATGAGAGCACCACATGGCAGGATGGGGGCGCAGAACTGGAGTAGCACATACCAGGATGGGGGTAGCACATACCAGATTGGGGGTGCAAGATGGGAGCACCACATGACAGGATGGGGGCGCAGGATCAGAGCAGCACATGACGGGATGGGGGCGCAGGATCAGAGCAGCACATGACAGGATGGGGGCGCAGGATCGGAGCAGCACATGACAGAATGTGAGTGCAGGATGGGAGCAGCACATGACAGAATGGGGGCGCAGGATCAGAGCAGCACATGACAGAATGTGAGTGCAGGATGGGAGCAGCACATGACAGGATGTGAGCACCACATGACAGAATAGGGATGCAGGATGTCAGCACCACATGACAGAATGGGGATGCAGGATGAGAGCACCAGATGACAGGATGGGGTGCAGAATTATAGTAGCACATACCAGGATGGGGGTAGCACATACCAGATTGGGGGTGCAAGATGGGAGCACCACATGACAGGATGGGGGCGCAGGATCAGAGCAGCACATGACAGGATGGGGGTGCAGGATGGGAGCAGCACATGACAGAATGAGGATGCAGGACGAGAGCACCACATGACAGAATGGGGATGCAGGATGAGAGCACCACATGACAGGATGGGGGTGCAGAATTGTAGTAGCACATACCAGGATGGGAGCACCACATGACAGGATTGGGGCGCAGGATGGGAGCACATGACAGGATTGGGGCGCAGGATGGGAGAACATGACAGGATGAGGGCACAGGAAGAGAGTAGCACATGACAAAATGGAGGCGCCCAAAAGAGGATGAGGGCGCAGGATGGGGGCTGCGCATGACAGGAAGGGGGCGCAGGACAGGAGCAGCATATGACAGGATGGGGGCGAATGATGGTAGCAGCACATGACATGATCAGGGCGCAGGATGGAAGCAGCACATACTAGGATGGAGACCATATGCCAATATAACTGCTCACCATCCGGGCGTAGAACGGGTTCAATAGCTAGTATATATATATATATATATATATATATATATACTTATACAGTATGTATTCAATCCTATGTGTATATATCTAGTGTTTTGTAAGCTGTCAGTGTGATTTTACAGTAGCCGGACATGAATTGCCGGCTTTTCAAAGGACACCGATGCGTAAAACTCAGACGGCACTCGCATGATGCGAGTGCTGTGCAAGTTTTTTCTCACACCCTTTGACTTGCATTGCCGAGTTTCGTCTGAGATACGCAGCATGCTGCAACTTTTTTCTCAGTCTGATTTCAGCTGAGATAAAAATCGCAGATGAGATGTCACCCATTGAATAACATTGGTCCGAGTGCAATCAGATTTTTTATCAGATTACACTCGTCCGTATTAGCCCTAAGGCTTCATACTCACTGGCTATAAAATCGGACGATTGCAATTCGATTTTAAGGCTGTGTGCCCACGATGCGATTTTTAAGCGTTTTTGCCGCAATTTTCGGCGCAAAAACGCTGCAAAAACGTTTAAAAATCGTGCACAGAATGCCCCCCATGCATTCCTATGGCATTCCGCACATGCTGTGCTAATGTTGCGCTTTTTTCCGCAGCGGAATCGCGTCGCGGAAAAAATCGCAGCATGATCATTCTTTTGTGCAGAATCGCAAAGAATTGCCGCGATTCCGCACCCATAGGAATGCATGAGAATCGCTTCCCGCATGTGGCTATGCCCACCATGCGGGAAGTTAAGCGTCTCATGTGCGGTTGGTACCCACGGTGTGAAGGAGAGGAGACTGTCCTCCAGGCCCTGGGTACCATACCCCTGTAAAAAAAAGAATAAAAAATAAAAAATCGGGGTATATTTACCTTCCGACGTCCCGCGCTGCATTCCCGGCCTCAGCGTTCCCAGTAATGCCTTGCGGCAAGGTCCTGTGATGACGTAGTCTCGCGAGATCGCTATAGCAACGCGAGACTACGTCATCACAGGTCTCGCAAGGCATTACTGGGAACGCTGAGGCCCGGGATGGCAGCGCGGGACGTCGGAAGGTAAATATACCCCGATATTTTATTTTTTTATCATTTTTAACATTTTATCTTTTACTATTGAGGCCGCATAGGCGGCCTCAATAGTAAAAAACTGCTCACACTTGTCAAACACTATGTTTGACGAGTGTGACCAACCTGTCAATCACTTTCCAAGCGATGCTTCAAATCGCTTGGAAAGTGCTTGAGAAAATCGCGGCAAAATCACGAACAGAATCGCGGTGAAATCACGCGTTTTTTTTGGAAAGGAGTCCGGTTTTCACTGTGTGTTTTAAAGCGCTACGTGGGCACATAGCCTAAATCGGATTGCAGTCTGACCAATGTTAGTGAATGGGTGACATCTCACTTGCGATTTTTTTCTCATCCAAAATTGGTCTGAGAAAAAAATCGCAGCATGCTGCGATTTGCAGCGATTTTCACCAATACAAGTCAATGGGTGCGATTTAAAAAATGGACCAAAAACGGACCATCCGTTTTCCATCCATTTTAAACGGATACATTACCATTCTGTGGTATAGAACCCTGTAAATGGTCCTGTAAATGACTGCAGAAAAAAAGTTACTGGGAAAAAAAATGGATTGCAAACGGATGGAAAACGGATGGAAAGATTAGAAATCACATGACACTCGCATAACACTCCACCCTTTTTTACAGTCCAGAAATCGGACCGTTTTTTAATCGCCAATGGGTATGAGGCCTAAAGCCCCCGTTACACATAACGATGTTGTGGGGAAGGTGACTTGACGGACAGACTTGACTGGAAGTAGGAGGGGACGGTTTGTGCAATATAGAGGGAGATTGGCAATGACAGAAGGGTAACAGCTGGGAAAGGTAGAAAAGGGAGTGCAGTACCTAGAATTGACCACAAGATGGCAGGGGGGAGTGTAGTTCAGGACTTGACATCAGCTTAGGGCTTAAGAAACCGCTTAGTTATGGGGGGCGGGGAGATAGGAACCCAGGAGGGAAATTCCCAGTGAGAGAGGGGATAAATAGGACAGGATAGGGTTCCAGGCTAGGCTTGTCCCGGGAGGAGCTCAGGAGGAGAAGACTCAGGACAGAAGACTGAGACTGGTGGAAGAGTTCGACCAGGGGACTGACAGGAAAAGACAGTCAGGGGGGTGGCCCTGACACGACGGACCGCAGGACAGACGAGGCCCCGGGGGTACCGTTTGGATGACAACCTCGGGCAGGTGAAGCGCTGGCGGCAGATTGGTCTAGGACAGCCCCAGCGAAAGATCCGCGAGGGACGTCACTTCGAAGGAAGGAAAGGTGAAGGTACCCGGGCCTGGAAACGGAGAACTGTAAAGGAACTGCGGTGCATGGCTATGGTCGTCAGGATGACGGCCAATAAACCCGGATCTGTTACAACTGAAATCTGCCACCGTCTCGTCTTTGCATCGCCTGGTGTCTTTGTCGTCTGGACGTGGTAAGCAGTGGACCACCCTCCAATCCGGGCCATTACCACATTTGGCGTAGTCGGCAGGATTGCCACCGCCAATACTACAACTTCTGCGGCAAGCCTGCATCAGGAGAATTAAAAGGACTTGAGCTGCCCTCCTGTGGATTACAAATTTGCTCACCTGTGGATTACAAATTTACCTGCCTGTGGATTACAAATTTGAGACTTGGTTACGGATCCTGGGCTGTCATCAGAAGATCCGGGGCGGTACCAGAAGCCGGACAACATGGCCGTGGTACTTCAAGGCCAGGAAGAGGCCCAGGTGTTTGCCGCTGCTTTGGACGGACTGAGGCCATCTCAAATTCACTCCTGGGGGAAGCGGAGTATATCTGGTGACCTCCACCACCTCATACTGGACCTGGGGTCGTCTGGACGTGGTAAGCAGTGGACCACCCCCCAATCCGGGCCATTACCACAATGTCCCAGCGATCCCACCAACGATCCGACATGATGGGATCGCTGGGACATTGTTAGGCTCCTGGATACCCGCTGTTTACCTTGGAAACCGGCGTACATGCTGGTTTCCAAGGTAAACATCAGGTAACTAAGAGCCGCGCGACTCCTGGATACCCGCTGTTTACCTTAGAAACCAGCGTGTACGCCGGTTTCCAGGGTAAACAGCGGGTATTCAGGATATTTACATTAGAAACCAGCGTCCAGCGTCGCTGGTCTCTCGCTGCCACACGCAGCGATGCGCGCTGGCCAGCAGGAGACCAGCGATTGAAAAACGGCCCTGGCTGATGCTGCACAATCAGCGATAACCGGCAGGGGGGCTGGTCGCTGATCCCCATCACACACAGCGATCTCGCTGATGTGTCACAAAATCAGCGATCTCGCTAGCGAGATCACTGTGTGTGATGGGGCCTTTAGACTCACACTTTTTACTCTGTACAGCTGTCTCATTATCATGACAGACAGGTTTAGAATAACTGATAACACCTCTATATAAAGTAGATATCACATGATCCTCTATTCACAATAGGTGATATCACACCTCGCCTCATCCTGTATAATGACAGATAACACCTCTATATAAAGTTGATAACACAGGATCCACCATCACAATAGGGGATGTAACAGCTCACCTCCTCCTGTACAATGACTGATAACATCTCTATATACAGTAGGTAGCACAGGATCCACCATACACAATAGGTGCTGCCACAGCTCACCTCCTCCTGTACAATGACTGATAAGAACTCTATATACAGTAGGTAGCACAGGATCCACCATCACAATAGGGGATGTCACAGCTCACCTCCTCCTTCTGTACAATGACTGATAACACCTCTATATACAGTAAATTACTCAGGATCCAGCGTTCACAGTAGGTGATGTCACAGCTCACCTCCTCCTCTTGTACAATGACTGAAAACACCTCTAAACACAATAGATAACACAGGATCCACCATTTACAATAGGTGATATCACAATTCACCTCCTCTTCCTGTACAATGACTTATAACCCCTCTATATACAGTATATAACACAGGATCCACCATTCACAATAGGTGATGTCACAGGTCACCTCCTCCTGTACAATGACTGATAACATCTCTGTATACAGTAGGTAGCACAGGATCCACCATACACAATAGGTGCTGTCACAGCTCACCTCCTCCTGTACAATGACTGATAACACCTCTATATACAGTAGGTAGCACAGGATCCACCATACACAATAGGTGCTGTCACAGCTCACCTCCTCCTGTTCAATGACTGATAACATCTCTATATACAGTAGATAACACAGGATCCACCATTCACAATAGGTGATGTCACAGGTCACCTCCTCCTGTACAATGACTGATAAGAACTCTATATACAGTAGGTAGCACAGGATCCACCATCACAATAGGGGATGTCACAGCTCACCTCCTCCTTCTGTACAATGACTGATAACACCTCTATATACAGTAAATTACTCAGGATCCAGCTTTCACAGTAGGTGATGTCACAGCTCACCTCCTCCTCTTGTACAATGACTGAAAACACCTCTAAATACAATAGATAACACAGGATCCACCATTTACAATAGGTGATATCACAATTCACCTCCTCTTCCTGTACAATGACTTATAACCCCTCTATATACAGTATATAACACAGGATCCACCATTCACAATAGGTGATGTCACAGGTCACCTCCTCCTGTACAATGACTGATAACATCTCTGTATACAGTAGGTAGCACAGGATCCACCATACACAATAGGTGCTGTCACAGCTCACCTCCTCCTGTACAATGACTGATAACACCTCTATATACAGTAGGTAGCACAGGATCCACCATACACAATAGGTGCTGTCACAGCTCACCTCCTCCTGTACAATGACTGATAACACCTCTATATACAGTAGATAACACAGGATCCACCATTCACAATAGGTGATGTCACAGGTCACCTCCTCCTGTACAATGACTGATAACACCTCTATATACAGTAGATAACACAGGATCCACCATTCACAGTAGGTGCTGTCACAGCTCACCTCCTCCTCCTGTACAATGACTGATAACACCTCTCTATACAGTAGATATTATAGGATCCACCATACACAATAGGTGATGTCACAGCTCACCTCCTCCTCCTGTACAATGACTGATAACACCTCTATATACAGTAGATAACACAGGATCCACCATTCACAGTAGGTGCTGTCACAGCTCACCTCCTCCTCCTGTACAATGACTGATAACATCTCTATATACAGTAGGTAGCACAGGATCCACCATACACAATAGGTGATGCCACAGCTCACCTCCTCCCCTCCTGTACAATGACTGATAACACCTCTCTATACAGTAGATATTATAGGATCCACCATACACATTAAGGGATATTGCAGCTCACCTGCTCAGAGACAGTCTATTGCTGCTGAAAAGAAATGTAAGTACGAGTCCCGTGTTCAACCTAGTGTACAGTGTAGAAACTGCAAGTTCTCTGCAATATATATTTGAAATTACGATGATACATTTAACATAAAAACCAGATTAAAATAATCGTCCTTTTAAGGTAAAATGGACAGAGCAACCACTTCGTAATGTATGGCGCTGTGCCTGGAAAGCAAACAGACAATCATGATGATCAGGACCTACTGGATCGGTCCCTGGAACCTTCCTTGCCTTTATTCCCATCACAAATCATTCCATACTGTAAACAAGTCATTATATTTCTAGTACAAACCATAGGTGGGCTACACACAACCCTACGTAGGGCCACCGAATTGTAAGGCCCCGGAGTCCCACAGGAGCAGTTCTGTGCAGGATACTCTGCAGACACGTCCTGTGCATTATAGCTCAAGTCTCTGCTGTTAGTGACAGTCTGCATGGCCCATGTCGGGCGAGGAGCGATGCTCTGCAGGACGGTATATTACAAAGCACCATGTAGTCCTGGACAGCAGATCAGACACCGGCCAGGAATGATGCTCCCGCTATAGAAGCTGATGGCCAGATAGTGTTAGGTCCACCACGAATGGCCGCAGTATTCGCAGTCCTCCAGCACAGCGGCCATGGGCCCGTCCAGTGTCAGATGAAGGTGGCTCTGTGTATGTGCCTCTCCTCCAGCTCTCTGTACAGTGCCTCATTCTCTCTCTGCAGCTTCCATATCCTTTCATTCTGCATGGAAAGTTCCTGTAAGGACAGATCCGCCTGTCAGGACAATCACATTTTCTCATTATGTCTATAGAACCCCCATCGCAGACAAAGGGTTTCTGTCACCAGGTCAAAGGTGTTCACTTTGCTTATATTTTATTCCTGCGGGTCCCCTGACTATTCCATTACCTTTTTTTTTAATCCGGCATATGGTTCCAGAGATATGAACCTTTTAATTTAGTGATATTTTGTCTATTTTGGGGTTTTTTTTACTAAAGGGGCGTGGTTCACAGGGTAATTATGCATAGCAGTCTAAAGACCCACCCCAGAGGATTCTATGAACCACGCCCCCTTGGAAAGACCCATATAAATTAGCACTAAATAAGAAGACCATATCTCTGGAACAGCTTAACGAATTAAAAAAAAACATAATAATCAGAAGAGCAGAGGAAGGTTAGAAGACAATAATCACTGATAGTGCTTCATACACAGGTAGTTAAAACAAACTGCCATTTTGAACAAGATATAAAAAAAGGAATTAAAAAAAAGAAGAAAAAAAACCCTAAAACTAAATAAAAAGTCTGATCCGCAGGCAGCATCTTATAGAGCTGGAGAAGCTGAGCAGATTAATATAAGGATTAATGGGAAAATATTCATTAGAACTTATTTTTTAATTCCTGCTTTTTCTATGCTTAGGAGTCCAGTGGGTGTTCCTATTAAGTCAATAAGACCGCCCACTGAACTTTTAAGACTAGAAAGCAGGGTGTGAAATAAAAAATACATATTATACAGAATATTTTCCCACAAAACTATATATCAATCTGCTCAGCATCTCCAGCTCTATAAAATGCTGCACATAGATTGCAGAGCATTTCCAAGAGTATAAGTTGCCTTTAAGAAAAAATTTTTTTTAAAAATCTCCCCTCCATCAAGCATATAGGAAGCTCTGCCATTTATTGCCATTGCTCACTCACCCTGGTCAGCAGTTGGTTCTGGAACTTCAGAGTGGTGATGGGGTCTGGATGCTTGGTTGAATAAGGGGCTTGTCTCCGATTGACCTAAAAATACATAGGCGATATATGGTCAAGACATGTTAGCACATAGAGCTGAGGTATAAATCATGGGGGAAAACAAAACAGCATCCACAGAGTAAGGCATAAATCTGTGATAGGTGTAGGGCCCACCTCCCAACTCTTGTCGTAGCTTCGATACTCTGGTGAGGGTTCCAGAGATGTAATTTGGACCTATCTGGCATTTATGGCTTATACTGTGGGAATACCCCTTTAAGCTTTATTAGTGTAATACTGGACAACCCCTTTAAATAGGCACTGTCATTTGCAATAATGATGTAATGTTTTTACCTGATGTAAATGTCACTCTTCTCCTGAATCCGGTAATGTTTCTCTTTTGTTCCTTCGCCTCTCTGCTCTTGAGATATAACCTCCCCTTCCTTGTACATAAATGAAGTCTTGTTAGCCAAATGGGCTTGACCTTCAAGAGGACTCCCGTGGAGAAGTGTTGGGAACCACACCCTTTTGGATAAAAGGAGTATTTCTATATGTAAGGAAGAGGAGGCCATATCTCAGGAATGGAGAGGCGCAGGAACACAAGAAAAACAACACTGGATTCAGGAGAACAGCGGAACTTACACCAGGTAAGAAAACACATATTTATGCCACGTGACAGGTAAATGAGTAAGTATTAGTGTCTGCCACCTTTTCAGGAGGTGAGACGAGGTCACTCAAGAATCTGTTAACTTCTTGGATCTGCACCAAAAGCGTGGAGCCGAGGAGGGGAGGCGGCGGGATCTGGTCCTAGGAAGAAGAAGCAGAATAGTGTCAAGTTTATACCGTACTAAGCTACTGGGCATTGACAATAGGGGGCAAGGGGACAGTGGTGCGGGGTAAAATAACTGGTGGGAGTCCATCACATCAATACAAAGACATAAATGGTGATGTCCATACCAAGGTGCCCGGCCAGTCCCTCTGCTGCTCGGAGACCTGTAGACGCTCCCTGTACCAGTCCCGGGCCCGATCCACCAGTTGGACACCGTCTAGAAGAGCGTCTCGCTCTTGCTCCAATTCTTTCATACGACGCAACTGTAGGAAAAAATAAAGAGTTTTCACAACTTCTCGTGACATTACAGGACAGGGAGTGAATGGGCGGATGAGGAATGTTCTACAGAGAGGAGAGAAAACAGAATGGGCAGGCAGGAGGAATAACAGGATCATTAATCTGTAGTTCTAGCAATGAAATTCCCAGTAATACAGAAACAGACAGATATAATACTACAGATAATAAATAAGTAACAATACAAATATAAGATAGATGGAATCAGATGATGGATAGATAGATAGAGATAGCTAAAAAGAGAATAAATAGATAATAGATAGATAATAGAGAGATATTAGATAGATAGATAGATAGATAGATAGATAGATAGTGGATAGATAGATAGATAGATAGATAGATAGATAGATAGATAGATAGATAGATAGATAATAGAGATATAAATAGATAATCGATAATAGATTCTCTATTATCTATTAATCTATTATCTATCTTTCTCTCCATCTATTTATCTATCTCTCTATTATCTATAACATAGATAAATAGATGGAGAGAAAGATAAATAGATTAATAGATAATAGATAGATAGATAGATAGATAATACATATGGGATAGAAAGATGATAGATAGATAGATGATAGATAATAGATAGATGATAGATAGATGATAGATAATAGATAGATAATAGATAATGGATAGATAGATAGATAAATAGATAATAGAAGAAGAAGGCTCACACACAGAACTGACATGTTGCACAAATGGGCCATTAAAACAGCTTTTTTGCAATATTTTATGGTGTTTCTTCCTCATTTTTCTCTACTATAAAGTCTGGTTTGCACCCAACTTTTTACTATTATTTCAAGTGCTGTTCTCTATTTTCTTTTTTTCTAATAGATAGATAGACAGATAATAGATGGATAGATAGATAGATAGATAGATAGATAGATGATAGAGATGAGCAAGCACCAAAATGCATGGCAGCAATTCCTAATACACGGATGCTCGTTTTGCGTAACGAGTATAATAGGAGTCGATGGGAAAGCCAAGTTTTATTCCCTACAAAGAGGTCTTCTGGGGCAGTGAAAATGTTGAAATGAATGGGAAAAGTACTGAATTGAAGAACAGCATGGGGAAGACCCCTTGAAGCATCTATGACTTCCAGATCACTGCTGAGAACAATGGTGTTACACTTTTACTCCACTTTAAGGAGTGATAATGAAACATTCTAAATCAACGAGAAATTGCATTATACAGGAAAAAAATGTTAAGAAACAATTATTTCTGTATATTGACTTGCACAGTGGGTACGGAAAATATTCAGGCCCCTTTACATTTTTCACTCTTTGTTTCATTGCAGCCATTTGGTAAATTCAAAAAAGTTTGTTTTTTTTTTCATTAATGTACACTCTGCACCCCATTTTGACTGAAAAATAACTGGAAATGTACATATTTTTGCAAATTTATTAAAAAAGAAAAACTGAAATCTCTTAAGTATTCAGACCCTTTGCTCAGACACTCATATCTAAGTCACATGCTGTCCATTTCCTTGTGATCCTCCTTGAGATGGCTCTACTCCTTCATTGCAGTCCAGTTGTGTTTAATTAAACTGATAAAACTTGATTTTTAAAGGCGCACACCTGTCTATATAAGACCTCACAGCTCACAGTGCATAATAGATCTAATGAGAATCATGAGGTCAAAGGAACTGGCCAAGGACCTCAGAGACAGAATTGTGGCAAGGCACAGATATGGCCAAGTTTACAAAAGAATTTCTGCAGTACTCAAGGTTCCTAAGCGCACAGTGTCCTCCTTAATCCTTGAATAGAAGAAGTTTGGGACCACCAGAAGTCTTCCTAGATCTGGTCATCCAGTCAAACTGAGCAATCATGGGAGCCTTGGTGAGAGAGGTAAAGAAGAGCCCCAAGATCACTGTGCCTGAGCTCCACAGATGCAGTAGGGAGATGGGAGAAAGTTCCACAAAGTCAACTATCCTTACAGCCCTCCTCCAGTCGGGCCTTTATGGCAGAGTGGCCCGACGGAAGCCTCTCCTCAGTGCTAGACATATGAAAGCCCGTATAGAGTTTGCTAAAAAACACATGAACGACTCCCAGACTATGAGAAATAAAATTCTCTGGTCTAATGAGACGAAGATAGAACTTTTTGGTGATAATTCTAAGCGGTATATGTGGAGAAAACCAGGCACTGCTCATCCCTGCCAAATACAATCCCAACAGTGAAACATGGTGGTGGCAGCATCATGCTATGGGTTCAGCTTCAGGGACAGGACAACTGGTTGCAATTGAAGGAAATATGAATGCGGCCAAGTACAGAGATATCCTGGATGAAAACCTCTTCCAGAGTGCTCTGGACCTCAGGCTTCAAGGTTCACTTTCCAGCAAGACAATGACCCTAAGCATACAGCTAAAATAGAAAAGGAGTGGCTTCACAACAACTCTGTGACCATTCTTGACTGGCACTGCCAGAGCCCTGACCTAAGCCCCAATTCAGCATCTCTGGAGAGACCTGAAAAAGGCTGTCCACCAAAGTTCACCATCCAACCTGACGGAACTGGAGATGATCTGCGAGGAAGAATGGCAGAGGATCCCCAAATCCAGGTGTGTAAAACTTGTTACATCATTCCCAAGAAGACTCATGGCTGTACTAGGCCAAAAGGGTGGTTCTACTCAATACTGAGCAAAGGGTCTGAATACTTATGACCATGTGATATTTCAGTTTTTCTTTTTTTTAATAAATTTGCAAAAATTTCTACATTTCTGGGGTTTTTTTCAGTCAAGATGGGGTGCAGAGTAATAATAATAATAATAATTTTTATTTATATAGCGCCAACATATTCCGCAGCACTTTACAATTAAGCGGGGACATGTACAGACAATAAATTCAATACAAGTTAAGACAATTTATACAGTGACATTAGGAGTGAGGTCCCTGCTCGCAAGCTTACAATCTACAAGGAAATGGGGGAGACACAGTAGGTGAGAAGTGCTTGTTATTTCAGGTCTCGCAATTATAATAAATAGGGATTTTCATATAAAGCTGCATGATCCGGTCATCAGCCCGTGTGTTTAAGTGCAATAGTCAAGTATCAAGTGCAGTTATCGTGTGCATGCAGGGTGTGGAGACAGATGAATAGTAGGGTGCAGATTCAGAATAATATTTGGAAGGAGGGAACAGGGCAAAGTTAGTTTACTGAGTAGTTGATGTGGTAGGCTTGTTTGAAGAGATGGGTTTTCAAAGCGCGCTTGAATAGGTCGGGGCTAGGTATCAGTCTGATCGCCTGGGGAAGTGCATTCCAGAGAGCTGGAGCAGCACGAGAGAAGTCTTGGAGACGGAGGTGCGAGGTTCGGATTACGGGGGATGTTAGTCTTAGGTCATTTGTAGAACGAAGGGCACGTGTAGGGCGATAGACAGAGATGAGAGAGGAGATATAAGGCGGTGCAGAACAGTGGAGAGCTTTGTGGGTGAGAGAGATGAGTTTATACTGGACCCTGTAGCGAATAGGTAGCCAGTGTAATGACTGGCACAAGATGGAGGCATCGGTGAAGAGGCTGGACAGAAATATGACCCTGGCTGCCGCATTCAAGATGGATTGGAGAGGAGAAGGTTTGGTAAGAGGGAGACCGATCAGAAGAGAGTTGCAGTAGTCCAGACGAGAATGAATAAGAGCGACAGTAAGAGTCTTAGCAGTTTCAAAGGTTAGAAAAGGTCGGATTCTGGAGAGTGTACATTAATGAGAAAAAAATGAACTTTATTGAATTTACCAAATGCCTGCAATGAAAGAAAGAGTGAAAAATGTAAAGGGGTCTGAATACTTTCTGTATCCATTGTATATACACTGTATTCCAAATTATTATGCAAATGATATTTTTCTATGATTTTCCTAAATAGTCGGTACCAATGACAGTCAGTCTAATAAAAGTCATCACCTGTTAGATTATACATCGAATTTTATTGAAGAAACCTCCCAATGATAGCAGTATAATCTCCAAAATGAATAAAAACTCAAATTGCACTGTTCCAAATTATTAGGCACAGTAGAATTTCTAAACATTTGATATGTTTTAAAGAACTGAAAATGCTCATTTGTGGAATTTGCAGCATTAGGAGGTCACATTCACTGAACAAAAAAGATATTTAACTCCAAAACATCCTAACAGGTCAAGTTATATGTTAACATAGGAACCCTTCTTTGATATCACCTTCACAATTCTTGCATCCATTGAACTTGGAAGTTTTTGGAGAGTTTCTGCTTGTATTTCTTTACATGGAGTCAGAATAGCCTCCCAGAGCTGCTGTTTTGATGTGAACTGCCTCCCACCCTCATAGATCTTTTGCTTGATGATACTCCAAAGGTTCTCTATAGGGATGAGGTCAGGGGAAGATGGTGGCCCCACCATGAGTTTATCTCCTTTTATGCCCATAGCAGTCAATGACTCAGAGGTATTCTTTACAGCATGAGATGGTGCATTGTCATGCATGAAAATGATTTTGCTCCTGAAGGCACATTTCTGCTTCTTATACCATGGAAGACAGCTGTCAATCAGAAACTCGATATACTTTGCAGAGGTCATTTTCACACCTTCAGGAACCTTAAAGAGCAACCAGCTGTTGCCCCATGATTCCGGCCCAAAACATGACTCTTCCACCTCCTTGCTGATGTCGCAGCCTTGTTGGGACATGGTGGCCATCCACCAACCATCCACTACTCCATCCATCTGGACCATCCAGGGTTGCTCGACACTCATCAGTAAACAAGACTGTATGAAAATTAGTCTTCATGTATGTCTGGGCCCACTGCAACCATTTCTGCTTATGAATACTGTTTAGGGGTGGCTGAATAGTAGGTTTATGCACCACAGCAAGCCTTTGAAGGATCCTACACCTTGAGGTTCGAGGGACTCCAGAGGCACTAGCAGCTTTAAGTATCTCTTTGCTGGTTTGTAATGGCTTTTTAGCAGCCGCTCTCTTAATCCGATGAACTTGCCTGGCAGAAACCTTCCTCATTCTGCCTTTATCAGCACAAACATGTCTGTGCTCAGAATCAACCACAAATCTCTTAACAGTACGATGATCACGTTTAAATTTTTGGGAAATATCTAATGTTTTCATCTCTTGACCAAGGCATTGCACTATTTGATGCTTTTCAGCAGCAGAGAGATCCTTTTTCTTTCCTAAATTCCTTGAAACCTGTGCCTTGCTTAATAATGTGGAACATCATTCTTAAGTAGTTTTCCTTTAATTGGGCTCACCTGGTAAACTAATTATCACAGGCGTTTGAGATTGATTTCAGTGATCCAAAGAGCCCTGATACACAATACCATCTATGAGTTTATTTGAAAAACAAAAAATTACATCTTTATGACACTTATATTTGCATAATAATTTGGAACACAGTGTAAGGCAAAATTTTAAAAATAATTTTAAAAAATTATATAATTAAAGTAAACCATAACTTATTAGATAGACCCTGTATTAGACATAAAGGAGGGTCTCATACAAATTCTGTTCAAATTGTCATGCAGTGGTAATCCTAGATTCTTAATTCTATGCACTAATTTCAAATCCTAACAAAAATTACAAGCAGGGTCATCCATACTCTCTTCGATGCACCAACTGTACTGCCTCACTCAAATATTGTGAATAAAGTGTAGTTGTGGTACTCCTACACTTATTAAGGCTTTACACAAAGTGCAAAGCCAGGAAAAAAAGAATAAGTAGGGTCATTCATAGACCCTAGAAGGCAACAACTGGCCAGCCTCATTCAAATATAGAACATTAAAAACACTTTATATGATGTGGCTGCTATTATCTGGTAGTGTGTAAAAAATCAGGTCTAAGCCAGGCTTTGTTCATTGTTATCAGAGTAAGCCTATCAGCACTTTCTGTTGACAGGCGAAAGTGCCTGTCTGTTATGAACACACACACACATCCCCGTAGCACTAAAAATACGCTCAGACAAGACGCTAGCGGCAAGGCAGCACAACACCAAGTCATAGAGGGACAACTCTTGCCAGGTGTCGAGCTTTAAAACCCAATAACTGAAGGTCGCAAAGTAATCAGGGTGTTCGCTGGTTTGGTCGCCAAGGTATTGCTTGATCATCTTTTAAAACTTTTCTCTTCTTGTCAAAAATATCTTGAGGGCATGGATGCTGGGAGGGTGTCATGAAATTGGTCATGGCCTTTAACAGTGTACTCCTGCCTCTGCTGTACCTGGTGTGTCTCACCCTCACCTTTCCTCCTTGGTTTGGCAAAGAAGCTTGCCTCCTGCAGCTAACATGTGTGATGGGAATTTTTTTTAACATATTTTCCACAATGGCCTTCTGGTATAGCACCATTTTAGAAGACCTCTCCGCCTCAAGAAGAAGACAAGCAAAGTTCTCCTTGAAGTGTGGGTGTAGCAGGGTGAAAAACCAGTACTCTTTTTTGGCTAAGATGAATGTAACGAGAGGGTCACCAGAAAGGCAGCAGTACATAAAATCTGTCATATGTGCCAAGGTCCCTAAAGCCAACACTTTCCTGTCTCCACCATGATGACTACTCTCCATCTCCTACTCTATCTATTCCTCCTCATTTCCCTCCTCAGCCAATCCACATAAGAGAGATGGGGCAAAGCATGTGTGAGTACTAGCCTCTTTTGCATTCATCCAGCTACTGTTCCTCCTACTCTTCTTTAGCCTCCATCACCTCATTATTACCCAATCTGCTCTGAGTAGTTGAGATGAGATAAGGCTGGGCAGTATCTCCATGTCTCATGTCTTCCTCCGTCTCCACCTGGTTGGCATACAGAGCTTCATGTTTTTTTGTCAGCAGCAACTGTTTAAGTAGGCACAGAAGAGGGATTGTTGCACTGATTATGGCATCTTCACTGCTCACCATCTTTGTGGAGTCCTCAAAGTCTTGGAGAACACAAGTGTCAGACATCCATGGACACTTTTCAGTTGTTATGTGTGGAGGCTGACCAGAATACCAAGAGGCTTGTTGAAGCTGGGATTGCACAACTGGCCTCTGCTGCTCACAAGCCTTGCCTGCATGTGCAGTGTGTAATTCCAGTACATGGACATGTCGCACACGAGTCAGTGAGCTGGCATTTGCATGCGCTGCCGTAGTTGTGCTGGATTGGCGGCAGCTGTAGGCGACTTGTGGATATGGATGCTGATGCGACGTACCTTTACCAGAATCTCTGTCAAATCTGGGTATGGTATGTTTTCAGAAACCGCTGAACTACCAAGTTGAGCACATGTGCCAAGTATGGTACGTGTGTGAGATTGCCAAGCTTCACAGCCACCAGCAGGTTACGCCCATTACAAAACATGACCATGCCTGATTGGAGGTTCATCACCAAAAGACACAGATCTGTCTTGTTTTTTATTCCTTTAGATAACTCTGCCGCGGTGTGCGGTTTGTCTCCTAGACAAATTAGCTTCAGTAGAGTCTGTTGCCGCTTCGCTGAGGCAGTGCTGCCGAGCTTCCAGCTTCTGACTGATGTGGACGATGTGTTCTGAGATAGCACATCGGAGATGGAGGATGAGAAGGAGCAGGATGAGCTGCAGGAACTGGTGTAGGAGGTGTTTGAAACCCTGATAGTGTGGTAGGGGGCCGGGCTTGGGGGTGGGCCACTGCTTACCAGACAAGGCACAGACGAGATGGAGACCGATTCCACTTGTAACAGTACCAGATTTATTCGTCGTCCTCCTGACGACCACCAAACACGCACCGCAGCTTCTTTACACCACTCTGTTTCCAGGCCCGGGTACCTATTCCTTAGCTCCAGTCGCAGTAATGCACCTCGCGGATCTTTCACTGGGGGCTGTCCTAGACCAATCTACCCCCAGCGCTGCACCTGCCCGAGGTCGTCTTCCAATCGGTACCTCCGGGGCCTCGTCTGTCCTGCGGTCGGTTGGGTCAGGGCCACCCCTGACTGTCTCTTCTCCTCGTCTGTCCTGCGGTTCGTCGGGTCAGGGCCACCCCCCTGACGGTCCTCTCCGATCAGTCCCCTGGTCGAGCTCTTCTCTGTCAACTAAATCAACTCTTAACAGACTATTACTCTTACTTTAATAACATAAGGAGTTACTCAACTGGAGTAATCCCTTTTCCTTTTTTTTTGGTTTTTCTCTTTTTTTCAAAACACGTTAACATATTTTTTCCACAATACTTTCCATACAGCGTTCTTAGAATAACGACTCCCCCTCCCTTTAACGTTATTACTCCCCTTTTTCGCATCCCCGCTATGTCAGGAAAAACAAACTTAATATAAAAAACATTTTTCTTTCAGCCTGGACGCAAACTGTCCTCGTGGCCTGCACAACGGTGCAGCGAAATCCCGACAGTCCAAGCCATCTCCTGGTGGTCGGTAGCAAGGGGCCCCACAGCCGTGGAGCTCCCAGGATGCAGGGAGTGTCTTTAGGGGTCCTTTCTACGGGGGCTCGTGAGCTTCGGGTTCAGCGATTACGGCTACCGCGTAGTAGCCGCGGGGACAGTATTCCTTGTAGTATGACACCATGTCCCCCTCTCGCAATGCTCGGCCGTGACGAATGGAAGTCATGTTGATATATACTTTCTGGCCGTTTGCGAGGTCTCGGATGAACCCGTATCCTTTAGCCAAGTTAGTGTATACGAGCCGTCCCATAGATCGTGCCGCTGCCATGCCAGCCTCCCCCCTCTCATGGAGCAGGTTCCAGACCTCCTGCTCCCTGGCCTTTTTCTTCCGGATGACCTCCGCGACCCAGACGGAGGGTCCGGTGTAGGCCCCGGAGTCCGGTGGGCGGGACACAGCCAAGGTTGAGAGCGGGGCAGAGGCGGCCGTAGATGTCGGCGGCCCAGCAGCTGCTGGGGCCAGGCGGCGGGCAGGGGCAGCCGTAGTTCCTGATAGGCCGCAGAGCCCGACAAGCAGGCCGCGGCGGGTTCCGGTGATGATTCAGATGCGGCCGCTGGGCGGGCCGCAACCGGAGTTGCAGACGGGGCCGGAGTAGCAATCGGCATCAGGGACGGGGCCGCCGCTTCCAGGTGGAACGCAGCATCGTCGGCCGTGGGCTGCGACACCGGACATGGCGCCGCCGGGCGAGGCGGCTCGGGGACGGGAGCCCGCGGCCGATGCAGCCGGGCTTCCAGAAGCGCAGAAGGCCGCGCGGTGCAGTCGGGTGATGGGGGCCGCTTGCGGAGCCGCCGGCAGAGCCAGAGGAAATCTCACCTTCCCCGGCGCCGCGGCCTCCGACACGTCATCCCGCGGCTCCTCCCGCAGCCTCTGTTCTTCACCCCGCCGTCTGGCGGGGCTAGCCTCCAGGCTCGGGGATCCCACAAGGAGGCTCCCCGATGATTTCTTCGGCGGCCGCATCCGCGGGGCCCGCAGTCGCTCCTCTTCTCCGCCCCATGTCTTGAGGACTGTCCGTGATTTCAGGTCCAGTATGAGGGGGCGGCGGTCTCCAGGCACACACTGCTCCCCCCAGGGGTACGTTGGAGGGGGCCCCAGTCCGTCCTGAACGACTGCAAATGCCCGGGACTCTTCCCAGCGCTGGAGTACCACCGACATCTTGGACAGAAACTGGTGCCGCATCAGATCCTCTGATGTCAACGCAGATCCACAACAGCGTCCCCAATTTGTAATCCACAGGTCAGCAATTTGTAATCCACAGGTGTTTGTAATCCACAGGCACTTGTAATCCACAAAGGAGCAGTCCAAGTCCTTCTTGGTTCTTCAGACGCAGGCCTGCCGTGGAAGGTGTCGTATTAGCGGCGGCGATCCTGCCGACTACGCCAAATGTGGTAGGGGGCCAGGCTTGGGGGGTGGACCACAGCTTACCAGACGAGGCACAGACGAGACGGAGACCGATTCAACTTGTAACAGTACCAGATTTATTCGTCGTCCTCCTGACGACCACCAAACACGCACCGCAGCTTCTTTACACCACTCTGTTTCCAGGCCTGGGTACCTATTCCTTAGCTCCAGTCGCAGTAACACACCTCGCGGATCTTTCACTGGGGGCTGTCCTAGACCAATCTATCCCCAGCGCTTCACCTGCCCGAGGTCGTCTTCCAATCGGTACCTCCGGGGCCTCGTCTGTCCTGCGGTCCGTTGGGTCAGGGTCACCCCTGACTGTCTCTTCTCCTCGTCTGTCCTGCGGTCCGTCGGGTCAGGGCCACCCCCCTGACGGTCCTCTCCGATCAGTCCCCTGGTCGAGCTCTTCTCTGTCTTCGTCTTCTGTTTTCCTCTGCTGAGCTCCTCCCAGGACTAATCTCATCTGGAGCCCCGCCTTCCTCTATTTCTCCCCTCTCTCACAGGGGAATTTCCCACCCGGGCTCCTATCTCCCTGCCCCAATGACTAAGCATATCTGAGCCATAAGCTGTTATTCAGTCCTACACTACTCTCCCCTGCCATCTTGTGGTCACTTTCCAGTACTACACCCTTCTATCCTGCCTTTTCTAGCTGTCGCCCTTCTATCCTGTCAATCTCCGTCTCCCCTGTACAAACTGTCCCCTCCTACTGCCAGTCACGTCTGTCCCTCAAGTCACCTTCCCTACAATAGAAGTAGGAGCAGCAGTCCTTTGCGTCGGAAGAACATGTGCCATGCCAGTGTAAGGAGGAAGACCGGGCTGCGGGCACCTGTACTGCGCCGGGTCCGGAACTGTCAAGGCTGCGTCCCAGGTTGTCAGAGGGAAAGAATAGGAGACTGGAAATACATTGTCACCCAGAAGCAGGGGGCATGGCAAACGAAAAAGCGCGTTCAGCAACGGGCAGTTTCCCGCCGGGGGTGACTAAGCAGGTGTGTGCCCAGTGTGCTCCGCTGGGTGTGCAGCAGCCCTGCAACGTACCACGGTCAGCTGTACAAGAGCACACTGCTGAGCCCAGCAGCAGAGAAAGAGTCGTGGGCTCTGTTAAGTTCAATGCCATGTGCGAGCATAGGAACGGGGGCCGTGTTCAGAACTGTTCGTTGTGGCCCTCTTTGCAGGACAGCACACTGCAGACCTCCCTTGTTAATTGACTGTACGCAGCTCCCTTTACTTTGGCTGCACAAGTTTATGGACTATTTGGCTCAACGGGTAAAACCAGAGACCGCCCGTTGCCGCCAGAAGATATACCGTGAGTTGTGGAATATTCCCTGAGGACCTTGCACCGGCTGTTACTGGAACTACAACCCTCATCGGATCATCTGCGGCTGAGGAAGCCACAAACACGATAAGTTTATTGAGTTGATGGATATCACATTGTTGTTGTTTATTGCCCTATCATTTGAAATTTAACTGTTCATCTCCCTGCGAGGAGTATCTTTACTGTTCAATTAAATTGTTAAGCCTTGCTCTGCCATTCTTGCGTCACTGCATCCTGCAACCTGCTTACACCAGGATGGGACTCGCCCCCGGATTCCACAATGTTCACACAGTGTGCCATCAGGAAAATATAGTGTCCCTGGCCACAAGCAATTGTACACAATTCAGTCATTAAATGTACAATGTCAGAAACCGCATTGGTAAGGGCACTGGTGATGTTCCTGGACACGTGCTGGTACAAGGTGGGGATGTCACAACGGGAAAAATTGTCGTGGCTGGGGACCGAGTATCGAGGGGCCAAATTTCTACACCTGTACCAGGCCAAGTTTTATTTTTATTTGAAAGAGATGAAATTTCACACAAACCAAAGTCTAGAGAATTTCTGAAAATAGGTAATTTTGAAACAAACACTTTTCGACACCCATAGAAGGCCAATTATTGAAATTTCACACAATCCAAGTTCTACAGTATAAGTGACAATAATAAATTTTTGAACAATCACATTTCTACACCTGTACCAAGCCAATTTTTTTTTAATTTCAAACCAACAATATTTCACACGAACTAAGTTCGACAGTATATCTCACAAGTAGAGAAGAGCGAACCGTGGATTTGTGGGGGGGTAGTATGGTACCTCTTCTTCTCTTGCTACTCATCCCCACATGTGTGTTCTAATATATACTGCAGATGTGTTGTGCATGTGAGTGAATGTTGTGACAGGATGGTCACTAGGTGGCAGCAGCAGAAAGCACTAGAAGGGGAGCAGTAGTAGACTACAAGCAGGCATGGGTTAACTTGGAAGATGGAGCAAGTAGATAAGGGAACAGCAGAAGGAAGTCAGTGGGAGAGCCCAGAGGGCCATGCCCAGGGCAAAGAGCAAATAGAAGTGATGTAGCAATGAGAGAGGACACAGGGATAGCCCTGGGGGTGAAGATTGGTGAGGCACTGAGGGACCCCAGGCTAAGCAGCATGTCAGTGGTCATCATCTATTGAAGTAACCATTCCAAAGGGGATCCGGGCTAACGGCCGGGACTAGGCAGAGCTAGGCGCACCTTTTACCTTTTTCCAATGGAAACTGGACAATGGGAATGGGAGGAAGATGGTGGAACTAGGGGCATGGACATATAGAGGCAAAGCACCACTACAGAAACAGTGTGGACCAGTGATGTCAGAGTGCTCAGACAAGAGGCCAGTACATGTTTAGTCAAGGATCCATGTGAGTACATGAGTCCGGCACCCTGAGACCAAGACAGGGTCAAGACGGAGCGCAGACTCGTGTACAAGAAGTCAGCAACTGAGGCTGAGAACTGAATAGAGGTAGTGGAAAAGGGATAAAATTCATATCCGAGTAGCACAGCTTCCCAGGACAAGATTAGAGGTTCAGCAACTAGGACAGAGTGTGTGCTGAATATGAAGGACTGACTGCTACTTATAATCTGTGCCTGAAGATATTGATACTGCTAAACCTTCTTGTAATCTGTGCCTGTACACATCTATTCTGCAAGTAATCGTTTCTGTTATAAAAAGCATTGGATGTATCATTGTCTGTCTCTTCACCACCCTGGGAAAGAGAAGTGAACATGGAACGGAGGTAATCAACTGTATAGCAGTACCAGGACTTTATCTTTTCATGTACAAGGTGCCGAGTTGGTCACTGACTGTTGCTTAGTGAACTCGCCCACGACTACCACCCCGTGCCACCTTGTTACAGATTCATGAGTTCGTCGGAATAAATCAATGGGGACGCACAATTCAGTCATTAAAATGGCTGTAAAATGGTTATAATCAGGGCTATGGGGGGTGCAGAAGGAAGCTAAATGGAGGTAATAGCAGGAAAATTACACTCCAAACAAATGTGGATAGGAAAATGACTTAAAGGGGTCGTTCACCACAGCAATCATAGTAAAATAGGAAGTAAATGAATAACATAAACATTTTAACAGTGCCTCCACAAAGACAAAGGGTACCGTTACACATAACGATGTCCCAGCAATCCCACCAACGATCCAACGTGGATGGGATCACTGGGACATTGTTAGCTGATCACTGGTGAGCTGTCACATAGACAGCCCCTCGAGCGATCAGGACCAGCGAGCACGCTGGTTACCAACATAAACATCGGGTTTCTAAGGGCTGCGGGGCCCTTAGAAACGCGATGTTTACCCTAGATACCAGCATGCACTGCAGGCAGGGTGGAAGGTGGAGGCAGAGCGGCGCACAGACAGACCGGCGTAGCTCTGCTATCTGCTACTCCGGTCTGACAGGCTGGAGTAGCAGATAGCAGAGCTACGCCGGTCTGTGCGCCGCTCTGCCTCCACCTCCCGCCCTGCCTGCAGTGCACGCTGGTATCTAGAGTAAACATCAGGTTTCTAAGGGCCCCACAGCCCTTAGAAACCCGATGTTTACATTGGTAACCAGCGTTCAGCGTCGCTCATCACTGGCTCCTGCTGCCACACGCAGCGATACGCGCTGGCCAGCGGGAGACCAGCGATGAAAAAATGGCCCAGGACGATCCAGCACGATCAGCGATACCCCGCGGGGGGGCCGGATGTCACACACAGCGATCTCGCTGGAGAGATCACTGATGTGTCACAAAATCAGCGATCTCGCCAGTGAGATCGCTGTGTGTAACGGGCCCTTAAGGCTTGCTACTTCCAGACCAGTAAAAATTTTCCTTGCATAGCATGGACCACAGTACCCTTTGATTAGCAGCTTACAAATTTCACCTACAGAGCATGGGCCATAGTACCCCTACATTAGCAGCTTACAAATTTCATCCACAGAGTATGGGGCAAAGTACGAATACTTTAGCAGCTTACAAATTTTAGCCACAGAGCATGGGGCACACTACCCTTACATTAGCAGCTTACAAATTTCACCCACAGAGCATGTTGTTGATACATTTCTCCCACAGAACCTGATAACAAAATTTCACACACTCATAATGATTTCAAATTTCCCTGAGAAAGCTGACTAAAAATTCCACACCTAGACAATGGAGCACAGTACACCCACAGCTCAAAAATGTCTGCTCCAGAAAATATGTTACAAATGCCACAGATGAAAAGCTGGTAGCATGATCTTAGATCGAGGTGGCGGTCCACAGCGAGGCTTGCTGCCGGCAGTCAAGTTAAAAATTTCACCCATATAGCATGTTGTTGACACATTTCCCACACAGCTCCAAAATTTCCCCTCCAGTAGCGTACAAGCAGCCGCAGATAAAAAGCTTGTAGTTGATTCTGCATACAGCTGACGGTCCAGCGGTGGCTTGTTACTGCCAGTCCCAGGTCTTTAGCCTTGGAATGCCTCCCAAAGCTCTTGCCTTAGGGTTTCGGGGGCTCGTAGTGTTTCCCATGAAAAAATTAATGTTCAAAGCAGGCAATCACACCTGAGTACTTAATCTAGGAATAATGGAATTGTACTCTGTTTCTATTTTCTTGTTTGTTCCAACTGGGGACATGAGTAAGAGGGGACCCGGTGGCACACAAAGTGAAGGAACTGGATGCACACTTTCAGCCACCCAATCTCAATCCACCCACAGGCAGGCTGGCAGAGTACACACGTGTAATGGAGACTCAGGTTTCTATTCCGGAGACAATGGCCCACAATACCCCCACGGGCAGGGTTTCAGAGTACACACAGCAGCTTAAATGCACATTGATCCCACAGACATGGGTTCAAGAATACAGTTTGCATAAATGAAACATCTTTTACTGAAAAGATTGTTCTAAAAGCAAACTGTGTGACAAAATATCTATGTTATATGGAAAAAAAATCTATACCTACCATATATATTTTAATTGTACCATGACAAGCGGGTTATAAAAATGTTATCCCACTGTAATTTTATACAAAGCACTGTAAACTACATGGATTACTAATTAAATCAGGAAAAAAATGAAAGTTTTTTTTGGGTATACCACCAAAATGCATCCAAGAACACGTAATACTATATGGATGTGTGGCGCCCCCAGGAGCATGGCCGCCACAGTGGCTTTGCCTTCCTCCAGGGAGGGTAATGCCAGGCTTGGAGGCAATGACGGGTCTCTCTCGCAGTCAGTCTATGCATGCAACACAGTTCCACTCCAGGCCAGCAGGGGGAGCTATGAACCAGAATTAAGGGGAGGAGTGCTCTCTGAGGGCCAAGAGGAAGGAGTGGTCAGTTAGTCTGCGGAGGGTGAAGTGTGAAGATGTGTGGAAGGAGCGCTGAGATAGAGCTCAGAGGAAGAGCTCATCTCCCGTAGGAGCGCATGAACTGGAGTCTGGTCTCCACGGCTGTATGGACACTGATGGTCCTACAGCAGACACCAGAGGAGTAGAAGGCTGTAAATGCAATACTCCCATCTAAGACTTGAGGGCACAACAGCAGCACGGATAGTGAGCCGGGACTTAGGAGTGAGGAGTCCCTGGAACAGGCTACAGTTGTCTGCCGTAAAAGTAGAGTTCTTAGGAACATCTGACAGGAGGAACTTCAGTGTAACTCAGTACTGGAGATCCCTTAAGTAAGCGCTAGGAAGGAGACTGCACAGCCCGTCTGCTGAGAGAGAATCCCTGAGTTGCTTCCAGGCTAGCCTGCTCCGTTACCATCTGTAATCAGGACCCTGGACTGCGTTTATCAAGTAAAGGTACAGAAATTGCACCCCGCTGTGTCTTGTCCTTTCCGGCACCGCTACATCCCCGTTCCAACCACACCTAAACTGCCCTGGGACTACAGCTTCACCTGTGGGGAGCTTTTACATCTCTGCTGCACCATACCATCAGTCCCAGTGGATCTGCATGCAGCGTCGGCTTAGCACCTCCCTTGCGGAACACCACGGGTGGCGTCACAAATTATTCATCTAACTATATTCCACCATTCCCATTTTCCCCATTACTTGGGCGCCCAGGGCCATGGTTCGGGTCACTGCTGCTGTGACACATCCCACTGATGCCGGCCCGGTACCGAGTACCACACAGCCCTGGGAGGGCGACCCAGATGAGCAATATAATACCGATACAAGTTTTTGTAGGGTTATATAGTAACGAAATGTACCCAAGAACACGTTATACTGTGTGGAAGAGCAATATAATACCAATACATATTTTAATACATTTTTGGAGGGTTATATAGCAATGAAATGTACCCAAGAAAACGTAATAGTGTATGGATGGCTAATTGAATCCACATAAATTTTTGACCTTTTTGTGGTTGGTTAGACACCACAGAAATTTACCCAGACCACAGATTAGTGTATGGGTGAGAAATATATACCCAGCCAAATTTTTTAACGCTTTTTTTTAAGTTTTACATACCACCTTAATGTCTGTGGGAGAGAGGGGGGAGAGGGAGAAGGTTGGAGCTTGACAGGCTGAGGCATATATCACGAGCCGTTGCAAATGAATATAGCTGGTGGGTGCCGTACCTGTTGGTGATTTCAGCTGAAGTGAGGAAACAGGAAGGGTGTTTCCAACACGTCCATTCAGTCTAAATTTAATTTCCTTTTATTAGAACAGTTTAAAAACCAATGACAAAAATGAGAGCGAGAGAGAGACTCTCAGCCTGACGCCTTTCTGGTACACCTTGGTGCCCTTAGTCATAGGATTACAGTCATGTCATATCTGAAAGATAAGGTAGGGTCACATCTTAAAGGTGTATATGTGCTGGTATCTCATATGATTGACTATATCACGTTACAGTACAAGGCAGTATCCAGAATTACCACACAACCCCCTTTGTCCGACTGGCGAACTGACAAATTGTTATTGAATTGTAAGTCTTTGATGGCCTGGAATTGATCCCTGCTTAAGTTACTCCGATGGTTGGTAATCTGAGTGTCATCATGCAGTTTTTTCAAATCTTGCTCGACTAAAGTCTGGTAAAGATCTAAGGAAGGGACCCTTGATTGAAGAGGGTAATATGTTGGATTGGATGAAAGCACCTGTATATCCTCAAATGTCATTCCCGATGAACAGATCATTTTTTCTACTGCTTATAGCAGCCAGTATAATAAAATTAGGCAGATAATACTTAAATATCTCCCTGTAGTCAATCAGTATAAATCTTTCTGCACAATCGTTCAGAATGGATGCACAGTAATGGCCAGGAGAGGCTTCACACTGGGCAATATACTATAGCCTAGTATGGTGCGTCAAGTCAAAACTCCCACATCGTGGATATCACTAAAGGGTTTTTACAAATGTGCTGGCAACAGATGTAATGTCTGCCAATTTGCAGGCAATAAGAAAACTGATTTTTCTTCTAGTCATAATACCATTTATAAAATAAAATCATTCATTAACTGTGATTCAGATCATGTTATACATTGCATAGAAAGCCAGGAATGCAACATTTGTTACATAGGTTATACCACAAGGAACATTAAAAAAAGAATCTCAGAACACATAGCTAACATAAACAGTAATAATTCACGATATTCTGGAGCCACTAAACATTTCATCTCTGTGCATAAGGGAGTTTTATCAATTTTCTCATTGGGTTAATCAGTCACTAAGTGGTGGTGACTGGAAGAAACAATTAACGCTGCAAGAAGCCTTTTGGATTCTGACCTCAGACACCAAACATCCACACGGCATGAACTACAGGGTGGGCCATTTATATGGATACACATAAATAAAATGGGAATGGTTGGTGACCCAGATCGGCGAGCTGAATTTTCAGAATGGGCAAAACAAAAATTGGAACAAGACCCTCAGTTTACACAGAACATTATGTTCAGTGATGAGGAAAACTTTTTTGGGTGGGCCATTTATATGGATACACCTAAATAAAATGGGAATGGTGACAGTTTTCCTGCGTAGGGTGTCTTGCATTGAAATCTGCTGCAATGACCCGGGTACTGCGTTCACCAGACATCAACACAATTTCTATCCGCTCCTCATGTGTTAACCTCTGTGACATGTCAATGGCTGTAAACAAAGAGAAACTTGCAAATATCTCATGAAAGAATAAAGTTATGTTAAAAACAAGCACACTATTGTTTTTTTTGTGAAATTCTCAATAAGTTTGATGTGTCACATGACCCTCTTCCCATTGGAAAAATAAAGTTGGATTCAAAATGGCTAACTTCAAAATGGCCACCATGGTCACCACCCATCTTGAAAAGTTTTCCCCCTCCCATATACTAATGTGCCACAAACAGGAAGTTGATATCACCAACCTTTCCCATTTTATTTAGGTGTATCCATATAAATGGCCCACCCTTTATAGGAATAACCTGTTTTACATTTATTAAATTGAAAGACATATGTTAAAATCATGCAGTAAACTGAAATACTAATTTCTGTAATTTTTACATGCTTTGAAATGAGAGATTCAAGCCATATGTATTCAGCTGCTGTTTTCCTAATCTCATTCATTACCATTTTTGTGATTGGTTCCTTGCTATATATATACTCGCCTATTTGTCTTGTACTATATCCTATGACTAAGGGCGCTGAGGTGCGCCAGAAACGTATCAAGCTGAGAGTCTCTCTCTCATTTTTACCATTGGTTTTTAAACTGATCTAATGAAAGGAAATTTTATTTAGATTGGATGGACATGCTTGAAATACTCTTCCTTCTTCCATACCACTGTAATGTACCAATAACCGCATTACACTGTATGGATGACTAATTGAATCCAGAAATAAATTTGATACATAGATATTTTGAAAGTGTAGTTTATGTACTTCTACACTCATAAAAGCTTTTCATAACGTGCAAAGCCAGGAAAAAATTATAAGGACAGTCATCCATAGACCCCTGAAAGGGAACAACTGCTAGGCCTCATTCAAATATTTTAAACGTGTACTTGCAGTACTTCTGCACTCATAAAGGCTTTGCGCAAAGTACAAAGCCAGGAAAGAAATTATAAGGACCGTCATCCATAGACCCCTGAAAGGCAACAACTGGCAGGCCTCATTCAAATATTTTAAAAGTGTAGTTGGTGTACTCCTACACTCATAAAGGCTTTGTGCAAAGTACATAGCCAGGAAAAAAATATAAGGAGGGTAAGACAGTAATCCTCTTCAGGTGTTTGCTTCTTTTTCTTCCTTGGGAGGCAGGGGGGACTTCCTCCCCTTGCTTCCTGCAGCATGATTCCCAGGTGTTTGCGCTGTAAGTGTCCCAGCTTCCAGTAGTGCCAGAGCCTCCGGTATATAGAAATGGGTAACAGCCCCGTGTCACCTGCACTATTGCCTACTCCCGATGTCATCGCGAATGACCGCGAGATGTCGCGATCCCGCGAGAACGGACGCCATCGCGGTCATTCTCGTAAAGGATTACTGGGACCGGGAGCGTGGAGAGAGGCGGGAAGGCTGCACGGGACGCCGGAAGGTAAGAGTAACAATATTTTTTATTTTTAATTCTACTTTTTACAGGGATATAGTACCCACAGCCCGGAGGACAGTCTCCTCTCCTCCGGACCGTGGGTACCAACTGCAAATGTTCTGCTTACTTTTCGCATGGTGTGCACAGCCACATGCGGAAAGTAAGCAGAACAATGCATTCTTATGGGTGCAGGATCGCCGCGATTCCGCTAAATTAATGAGCATGCTGCGTCTTTTACCACAAAGCGATTCTGCCGCGCAAAATAACGCGGCATTAGCACAGCATTGCGGAATCCCATAAGAATGCATGGGATGCTTATTTTTTGCGTTTTCGTGGTAAAATCGCGCGTTTACAACCACTGCGAAAACGCAAAAAAAAAGCTACGTGTGAACTCAGCCTAAGGCTGCAGCTATCTCCATGGATTCACTGACAGAAAACAGTATACCAACAAGAAAAAAATCAAAGCCGTAGTGACAGAAGCACTGCCATATACCTGATGAAGTAGTCATATCAACTTTGAAACAAATTGCATCAATAAAAGACTGTTATCTATACCTCTGGATGGTCCCGTCCTGCTTCTGTCACCATGGTTTTGCTTTTTTTCCTCTTGGTTTATTGTAAATAGGGGTCATTTTTTTCTATATGATCCCCCGCTTTGTGTCACTGTACGTGGGGGACACATTTCTCTATAGAATCCTCCACTATGTGTCACTGTGGGTGGGGGCACTTTTCTCTACATGGTCTTCTGCTATGTGTCACTGTTTTTATTTTGTTATTTCAGGTAATAATTTAGGGGAGCCAATAATGTTCACCAAAACTGTAGACAGACAGATAGATAGATAGATAGATAGATAGATAGATAGATAGATAGATAGATAGATAGACAGATAGATAGGCATGTTGCAACCTAAGATTCACTTGATGGGAATATGGAATCCAGGAACAGAATATTTCCAGATGGATGAACATGCATAACATGTCTAGCAATTTATCATTTCAACAAAAAAATTAAAAAAAGAAAAACAAAACATTTGCAGAACCGTACCTGTATCAGGTGACCAGAGCACAGATCACATTGAGAATATATAAGAAATGCATCAGTACCGAATTTTGGACTTATAAACGAGAAACCTCTGAAGCTTTCTCTATAGAAGTGTATATACGGTTATACCTATATGCAGTGGCGGTTGTGCACTGCTTTGTATAGATCTTCCCTCTGGCAACAGATGGGAAATTACCATTTTTTTTAAAGTGTAGCAGTATTATATCCATGTAAGAAGTGACATATTTATTACACAATCTTTGAATGTCTTAAATTCTTAAAATATGTCTATACATGAAACAAGGACGTACGCATGAATGCTGAATAGCAATAGAAGAGCCAGTAAAAGATAATGCTGCCACATTTAAGATTAAAAGTTATTTGATGTTTCTACTGACAGTTTTATATAGATAATAGATAGATAGATAGATAGATAATACTGTAGATAGATACAGTAAGGAAAAAAAGTATTTAGTCAGCCACCAATTGTGCAAGTTCTCCCACTTAAAAAGATGAGAGAGGCCTGTAATTGACATCATAGGTAGACCACAACTATGAGAGTCAAAATGAGAAAACAAATCCAGAAAACCACCTTGTCTGATTTGGCAACATTTATTTTGCAAATTATGGTGTAAAATAAGTATTTGGTCATTAACAAAAGTTCATCTCAATATTTGGTTATATATACTTGGTTGGCAATGACAGAGGTCAAACGTTTTCTGTAAGTCTTCACAAGGCTGGCACATACTGTTGGTGATATGTTGGCCCATTCCTCCATGCAGATCTCCTCTAGAGCAGTGATGTTTTGGGCCTGTCGCTGGGCAACACGGACTTTCAAATCCCTCCAAAGGTTTTCTATGGGGTTGAGATCTGGAGACTGTCATTGCAAGATTTGTATGCTGTTCATAAAGTTAGAACAAAAAAAACTCACAGAGGCTCACACAGGGAGAGCATGTGACTGTATTTCCTGTGTCTGTATGAGAGAAGCAGCCTGCTGTAGATAATGCACAGATAGAGACACACTAATGATTTATTCCTGATCTATTAAGCATATTGTTACACCTTATAGCAGACTGCAGAATTTGGAAAGCAAGAATGAGTCAGCTTAAAAAGCAGAACAGACATCAAACAGTTAAAACAGCTGTAAAGGAAGATTTTGTATGTGCTGAAGCTGTATTTAAAGCCAGTACAGCCCCATCTGCAAAGCATATATGGTGTATAGATGCTGGTGCAAGCAGTAATATGACAAATGACAAGAATTTCTTTTCTGACCTTAATGAAAGCAAGTCAGAAAAGGTCATCTTAGCTAATGGTCACTATAGGACTTCAGAAAGAGTAGGAGACAGTTACCTTCACTGTCCAGTTTCCTCAGCACAAAGCAGAAAGATCCCAAAAAAGGATGTTCTCTATGTTCCCAGCTTTAAAAGCAATCTTTTGTCAGTAAAGAAGCTCATGCAAAAGGAGAATGTAGTTAATTTTAAAGATAACAGCTACATCATCTCAAAGAAGAGTCACACTCTTGCAAAAGGAAAAATTCAAGATGAACTTTATCACCTAAAATGCAAAGAAAGAGTGTACAGTGCTAGACAAGATCTATATAAGAACTGTATCCATGTATGGCACAGATGTCTTGGGCACAGAGACCCAGAAGCAGTAAGGAAGCTAGCTCAACTTGCAAATGGTATTGAAATCAACCAATGTTGACAAATGATGAAGTGCACTAGCTGTCTTAATGGAAAAAGGTCCAGAAAATCCTTTCCTAAAATAAGCACCACTAGATCTGCGCAGCCTCTGGATCTGATACATACAGATGTTTGTGGTCCAATGAGTGTTCGAACTCCTAGCAAGAAGAGATATTTTCTCACATTTACTGATGACTACTCCAGATATGCTGTCGCCTACCTGCTTCACAGTAAGGATGAAGTTCCACAGAAACTTGAAGAATATCTTGCTGTAGTGTTTGGAAGAATTTGGATGAATGCCAAAAGCCCTGCGTGCAGATAATGGAACCGAATATACTAGTGGTAAGGTGCAAACCATTTTGAAAAAGCATGGAATCGTGTACCAGACTACCATTCCATACAACCCAGAACAAAATGGTATTGCAGAGAGAAAGAATTGTACTCTCTGTGAAAGTGGAAGAAGTATGTTGTTTTATGTGAATCACCTACAATGTATTGGGGAGAAGAGGGATCCGTGGAAGCGCTAATAGGCGCAAAACGGCCATCATCAGAGTTTGCTCACTCCCTTCTTCAGCCTCCCGGCCATGAAGTTTTAAACTTTTTTGCTTAATAAACAGCAGACTTTCTATTTGGATCGTGAGTGCTTTAGTCCCCTTTCTCTTTAGAATCATAGAATGGTAGAGTTGGAAGGGACCTCCTGGGCCATCTGGTCCAACCCCCTGCTCAAAGCAGGATTCGCTAAATCATCCCAGTCAGATGTCTGTCCAGCCTCTGTTTGAAGACTTCCATTGAAGGAGAACTCACCACTTCTCGTGGCAGCTTGTTCCACACATTGATTACTCTAACTGTCAAAATGTTTTTTCTAATATCTAATCTGTGTCTCCTCCCATTCAGTTTCATCCCATTGCTTCTAGTCTTTCCTTGTGCAAATGAGAATAAAGTTGATCCTTCTACAATGTGACAGCCCTTTAGATATTTGTAGACAGCTATTAAGTCTCCTCTCAGTCTTCTCTTTTGCAAACTAAACATTCCCAAATCCTGCAACCTTTCCTCATAAGACAGGGTTTGCAGACCGGTCACCATTCTGGTCGCTCTTTTCTGAACTTGCTCCAGTTTGTTGATGTCTTTTTTAAAATGTGGTGCCCAAAACTGGACACAATATTCCAGATGAGGTCTGACCAAAGAGGAGTAGAGGGAAATAATGACTTCACGTGATCTAGACTGTATGCTTCTGTTAATACATCCTAGAATTGCATTTGCCTTTTTTGCTGCTGCATCACACTGTTGACTCATATTCAGTCTGTGATCTATTAGTATACCCAAGTCTTTTTCACATGTGCTGTCACTTAGCCCTATTCCTCCCATTCTATATATGCTTTTTTCATTTTTATTGCTCAGATGTAGTACTTTGCATTTCTCCCTGTTAAAAACCATTCTGTTAGTTGCTGCCCACTTCTCCAGTTTATTTATATCTTTTTGAATCCTCTCTCTCTCTTCTCTAGTATTAGCTATCCCTCCTAGCTTTATAGTGAAGTATGGATAAGCTCCGAAGCCACCAAGGAAGACACAGAAGCACCAAGTCAACCTCCAGTCAGGAGATCAGGAAGGCCAAACAAAGGTATCCCAGCTAGATGCCTTTCTTATATGGTCAGAACATTTCCTGAACCAGAGCCACAGTCATGGCAAGAGATGCAAAAACCGCCTGTCCACGAGAAGCAGAAGTGGATAAATGCTGCTAATGAGGAGATGGAGTCCCTTCACCAACTCCAGACATGGGAGCTTACTGAGCTACCACAAGGAAAAAGAGCTATTGGATGTAAGTGGGTCTTTAAAAACAAATATGACTCAGAAGGTAAAGTTCACCGGCTGAAGGCAAGATTGGTCGCAAATGGGTACTCGCAAAAGTATGGTGAACATTATGATGCTACATTTTCTCCAGTTGCGAAGCAAACCACATTCAGAACTTTAATGTCCATAGCTGAAGTTCAACAGATGACAGTGAGACATTTTGACATCAAAACAGCCTTCCTACATGGTGACATTGAAGAAGAGTTGTACATGAGGCAACCTGAGGGTTATATTGAAAAGGGTGAAGAGCACTTTGTTTGTATAATGCAAAAATCTCTCTATGGACTTATGCAGTCGGCAAGAGCTTGGAACTCAAAAATGAACAAAGTTTTGATGGATGAAGGATTTAAAAGATCTCAAGCTGATCCATGTTTGTATACGAAAAATGTAGCGAAGGAGTGGATGTATGTTCTCCTATATGTAGATGATGTATCATGTGTCATCAAGGTGAAAAGGAAACTGCAAAGCTAGGTGAAATTCTCAACCAGCAATTTGAGACTAAAGACCTTGAAAATGTGATATAGTATTTGGAAATCCAGAGAGAGGAAGATGGGAGTTTTCTTCTCAACAAAAGTTCTAAAATTTCTGCAATACTAAACCAGTTTGGAATGTCAGAAGCCAAAGGTGCGTCAACACCAATGGATCCATCCTACTTAAAAGTTGGAAGGAGAAGAAGATATGCTACCCAGCAATGTGTAACAATTATATGGGTACTATGGAATCTGATTGCGTGGTATAATACGAAACTGAGACCAAAGTCAATGCAAATGAGTATATTAATGAGAGAAACAAAACTAACAGAGCACTTCCTGCAATAGTAACGAAAACACAGCACAATATAGAATGATGCAAGTAAAGCAAAACTAACAGAGCATTTCCTGCAACAGTAATGAATGCACAGCACAATATGGAAATGTCCAGTGTAACTGAAGAGCGGGACCCGACCGCTAATATGAACCAGTCCAACAGTAATATGACGCAGGTGTGCACAAGGCACTAAACGTAGGAGTCCAGCAGTAAGGCCTCATTCACACATCAGTATTTTTGATCAGTATTTCATCAGTATTTGTATGCCAAAACCTGGAGTGTCTCCAAAACACAGAACAGGTGTCAGTCTTTCAATTATAGTTTTTCTCTGTTAGGTCTACTCCTGATGAAAAATACTGACCAAATACTGATGTGTGAATGAGGCCTAAGCTTGAGAGTAAGCACATAGCGTTTAATAAGGAAGTCCAGCTATATTATGAATGCGCACGCACACAGCACTGAAGTGCAGAAGTCCAGCAATCATATGGGTGGGAAGGCACACGGCACTTAAACATAGAAGACCAGCATTTTACGGAAGTGGCATTAACAGAAGAAGGTCACTATATATACCTTTTTCAGCTGAAAGCCCCGCACAGATCCAGCAGAAAACACGTGTCAGTCGCATTATCTTCTACAGAAGCAGAATATATGTCTGTTGCTTATGCAAGTCAAGAAGTAATTTGGTTGAAACAACTTTTGGAATATTTCAGCAAGCCATTAGCTCAACCAACAGTTATCTATGAGGACAACCAAGGATGCATTAAACTAGCCAGCAGTGAGATTAATGCAAGGACTAAGCACATTGATGTAAAACATCACCACTTACGTGACTTAGTGGAACGTGGTGTACTTGAGTTTGTTTATTATGAGTCTGACAAGATGATAGCTGATGGTATGACAAAGCCATTATCAAAAGCCAAGTTTGTGGACTTCAGAACCACAATGGGACTAACTATGTAGTAAAGTGGGGGTGTTGGAATATGTTTGGTGCAACAACTCCATTCCTGTCTATGAGCGTTTAGTTGCTAGATTTGTATGCTGTTCATAAAGTTAGAACAAAAAACTCTCAGAGGCTCACACAGGGATAGCATGTGACTGTATTTCCTGTTTATCCTGTGTCTGTGTATGAGAGAAACAGCCTGCTGTAGATGCTGCACAGATAGAGACACACAACTGATTTATTCCTGATCTATTAAGCATATTTTTACTGATTGTTCTTGTATAAAGAAGCTCTGTTGTCACACGCTTGGAGAGTATCCTGAATAATCCGCTGCCAACAGAAGAAATGAAATAAATTAACTTTTTGATGATATTTTAATTTTGTGAGAAGCTCTTGTAAGTACAGCGGATGAAATAAGTATTGAACATATCTCTAATTTTCTAAGTAAATCTATTTCTGAAGGTGCTATTAGCATGAAATTCTTACAAGAAGTCAGTAACAACCCATCCAATCCACATAGGCAAAGAAATCAGACCCTAGATGTACATAAATTAAGTTATATGAGAAATAATACCAGGATAAACATGCTTACTGAAAATATAGTTAATATTTTGTACAAAAGCCTTTGTTGGTGATGAGAGATTCAAATCGCCTCTTTTATGGAGAAACTAGTTGCAGATATTGCTCAGGTGTGATTTTGGCCCATTCTTACACAAACACACACACTTCACATCCTGAAGGTTCCATGGGCTCATTCTGTGAACTGAGATTTAGTTCTTCCATACATTTTCTATTGGATTCATGTCTGGTTGATCAGCTCGGCCTTTCTAGCAGCTTTTTCTGAAACCAATTGAGAGTTTTCTTGACTGTTTGTTTGGGATCATTGCCTTGCTGATATGTCCACCTTCCCTTCATCTTCATCATCCTGGTAGATGGCAGCAGATTTTTCTCAAGAATATATCGGTACATCTATCCATTTATCCTTTCAATTATATGAAGTTTGCCAGTGCTGTATGCTGGAAAAACATCCCAACACCATGATGTTCCCACCTGAAATTTTCACTAAAGGTATGTGTTTTTGTTGTGATATGTAGTGCCTTTTGGTCTCCAAAAATGATGTGTATCATGTCATACAAAGAGTTTAATTTTGGTCTCATCTGACCAGACTATATTCTCACAGTATTTCACAGCCTTGTCTAAATGTTGTTGAGCATATTGTAAATGCGCTTGGACATGCATTACTTATAGTTTTCTTTGAAACAATTGTACCAGCTGATTACAGATCTTGCTATAGCTCTCCACAGATGGTTACTGACTACAGGTCAACTCTTCTGATAATTATTTTCATTCCTCTGTCTGAAATCTTGCGGGGAGCAAATGATCGTGGCTAGTTATGGTGAAATTATGTTCCTTCCACTTCCACAATATGGCCCCCAACAGTGCTCACTGGAACCTTCAGTAGTTTAGAAATTCTTCTGTAACCAATGACATCAGTATGTTTTGCAACAATAAGGTTGTGAAGGCCTTGAGACAGCTCCCTGGTTTTACCCATCATGAGATGTTTTTGTGAGGCACCTTGATAATGAGACACCATTTTATAGGCCATCAGATGAACTAGCTGATATTATTTTTCACTAATGTATCTGTCACACTTAGCGATGCACCAGCAATTCCGACAAGTGATATGACACAGTCAGGATCGCTGGTGCTTCGCTAAGTGGTTGCTAGTGCGCTGCCACACAGGCAGATCTCACCAGTGACATAGCAGGGGTCGGGGGTGGCTACTTACCTGTCAGACGAGGCGATCCTGACATCCTCCTGTCCGCGTCCACGCGTCGCTCGTCGGCGCCACAAGAAGCTGACGACGAGAAACGGTCCAGGACGTTCTCGCGCGATCAGCGATAACCAGCGGCGGAGCCGATCGGAGGTAAGTATCACACATAGCGATATCGCTATAACGTCACAAAACCAGTGACGTTACAGTGATATTGCTAGCGATATCGCTTAGTGTGACAGGCCCTTAAGTGACAGGATTGTTTTCTAATCACTGACAGATTTCAGCTGGTGTCATGACTTTCCAGGAGTTTTTGCACCTCTCTTTCTTCATATGTTCAATACTTTTACCCCATTTCATTTTTCATTACTACCCATAACTTAAAGGGGTACTCTGAGGAGATAAAAAATGCGTACTGTCCCTGCCCTCATAAACTATAAAGATGCATGACCCGTTCCCTGCTAGTAGCCCTGCAGCGAAGGAGATATTATCGGGGCTGGCTGCTATTAGAAGCCAGGGGGCAGGCTATGTCCCCGCCATGCCCCCTCATCTCATGATGCAGCGAAGGAGACATTATCAGAAGGCTTGCTGATACTGGCAGTGAGCAGGCCAAGCCCCCCCACCTCGGACTGCAGATAGGGAGACATTATCAGGGACTAGCATGACAGCAGCTGCTCTTCACTGCTCACTCCTCCCGTCAGGGACATTACAGCAGAGTGCATCGCCATGCTGTTACTATTACCTAGTCTCCTGGTAGTGCTGATTCTCTTCCCATACTGGCTGTTCCTCACAGTGGGTAGCTGAACACTGGTGTATGACTTGGTATATTGTCCCAAACGGGAGGGGGAGCAGTGAGGAGCAGCTCCTGTCACACTGAACTACAAGCGTTTTAAAGTTAATGGAACTGCACTGGGCATCTCATCTTTATAATTTGAAGGCAGGGACAGTAGAATTTTTTTATCTCACCAGAGTACTCCTTTAATTTACAGACCTCTATGGATGATTTATTTTGCCTGTATGGCTTGGATGGGTTGTTACTGACATATGGTGAAATTTCATCTTAATAGCGCCTTTAGAAATATATTTACTAAAGTAATTGGTGGCATGTTCAATATTTATTTGTCTGGCTGTACATCTTTATATGTACTAATCATGCAGCATATAATGTATCTACTGTGCATGTAGCAGTGATGTGTTTGTTGCATTTCGTTTATAGATATAAGGTGTGTTTTGGCCGCGGTATCAGTAGGAATCTGTCAGGCTGGACACATAAGTATCACAGCAGTGAGGAATGTCGGACCCCGGTGAGACGTAGGTGTTTCTGTGTTATCAGACCCTTCATGCAGATAAACTGTGATTGGTAATAAATTGCTTCTGTCCCCCAATTTGGCCTCATCCCTAGTAAATTAATAGGATCCTCCATGATAAGTGTTGGTTGAGGCCTCTGGAATGATGGGAGTTATTGTGCAGGATGGGGGTGGTAACTAACAATGGAAAATACAATCATAGGAAAAAGTTCACTACAGATAAACTTCCATCTATAGATAGAGAAAATGTAATGACAGTAAATTCCTAGTATATACCCAGGAGACAGGTTACTTTCTTCACCATCAACATCCCATCAGTTATATATCTATTTTTCAGAATCTGTTTTTTTATTCTTAGTTGCTATAACATCTTACAGTAGATAGGGCGGCGCTGCTCTCATTGGATCAAGTCTGTGATTCAATACAAAATGAATAATGGAATTTCCATGCACTTTCTGGAGAATATATAAGAGTAATAATAGTGTGTAATAAATATATACAGTAGATGGATAGTATATACAAGTAAGTAACACATGACTCAGGTGTGATGATGATGAGGATGATGATGGTGCAGCCTGGCTCGTACACTCCATAAAGTACAGTCACCGCTAATTATCAGTCATGATGATATAGATGTAAGGTGCTGTCAGCGGTAAAAGAAGAATCTGACATTTTATAGGGGAAGGGAGGCGACTGCTGGGGTGACACCATAAATCAGAGGACACATACAGCAGGCGGCACTGAATCTGCCACAAACCGGGTTATTACAACCCCCATCGGATTAACTGATTTACAGCGTGTGTCAGAGATGAAAGGACAGACAGGAAAATAAAGTGACAGGATGGGAAACAAGAGGAGAGATCGATAGATAGATACAGTAGATAGATAGATAGATAGATAGATAGATAGATAGATGATAGATAGATAATAGATAGATAGATAGATAGATAGATAGATAGATAGATAGATAGATAATAGATAGATAGATAGATAGATAGATAGATAGATAAATAGATAGATAGATAGAAAAAACAGACAGCAGCACAAACTAGAGCAGATTTTGGGTGCAATACTTCCTGAGTAATGCAGTTGTTCAACACAAAATATAAATGGAAAAAAATCAGGCAGCGCTCCAGTTCACTTGACAAAGACTGTGCTGTGAGGATGAAACGTTGCACCACTTGGTGCTGGATTAAAGTCCACAATTTTTCCTTGAACTGGAGTGCTGCCTGATTTTTTTCCATTTAGATAGATAGATAGATAGATAGATAGATAGATAGATAGATAGATAGATATTGGTCTACAAAAAAAAAAATTTCTGGCATGGACTTTAAGAACAGTTTTAGACTAATTTGAGGGTGCTGAATTCAAATCTGATCTTATAATTTCTTTATCACATCACGTTTTTCCGCTATAGGTATATAGCCCTTTTTCATGAATTCCATGAAAAATATAAGTAGTGTAGGAAAAGTGCTGGTTTATACGGTTCACTAAGGTAAATTTAGTTTTCATTTAGTCTCCCAATAAATGTGAGAATATCTTTGTTTTCTTTGAACATGCATAATTCCCATTTGTTATGATAAGAAAGTAAAAAAGTCAAAGCTCTCAATCACAGTGAAGAATGCTTTAACTATATATGTTCAACTTTTCCTGGTCTCAGGCTAGTTTCACACTAGCGTATCTACACGCAGCGCACGGCGCCGCTAAGCCCCGCCCCTTCCGGTCATATCCTCCCTACTATTGCACACGGCTGCATGCGATCTGCGCACCCTATCTTTAGCATAGGGTGTGCAGACCGTGCGCTGGCCATGCGCTAGTAGGATTTTTGCGTGCACTGTGCACTTTTGATGGTGCGCCGAGTGCACCAAAATGCAACATGCTGTGTTCGGAGCACATCGGCGCACCTTCAAAAGGGTGCAGCACACGCAAAAATCCTACTAGCGCACGGTCAGCGCACCCTATGCTAAAGATAGGGTGCGCAGATCGCATGCAGCGCTGTGCGGTAGTAGGGAGGAGATGACCGGAGGGGGCGGGGCTTAGCGGCGCCGTGCGCTGCGTGTAGATACGCTAGTGTGAAACTAGCCTTAGTGAAGAGAAGAAAAAGGCTGGATATTTGATGGACCTCAAATAAGAACACTTATGAGAGACCCAAATTTTATCACATCAATGAATAAGACAGAAGAAAGAGCTTGGAATGCATTTTGTAATGTGGTGCAGATTTTTCTAGGGAATAAGAAAGCAGACAACTATGAAGAGATGGTGGAAGAGCTACTAATGAGTCTGCAAAATCTTGGATGTAGAATGAGTATCAAGATTCACTAGTTACACAGCCATTTGGACTTTTTTCCAGAGAACCTTGGGGATGTGAGCGAGGAACAAGGGGAGCGTTTTCATCAGGACATTAAAACAATGGAAGAACGGTATCAAGGCCGATGGGACTCACATATGATGGCTGACTATTGCTGGAGCTTGGTGAGAGACAACCCAGAAGCTGTACATCACAGATCAGCCAAGAAAAGAACGTTCAAATAACTGCCATTTGCCATTCATCTGTGTGCCATATATATTTCTTTTTATATTTTGTAGTTTAATTCTGTAAGTATATTTGATTTGCTGCACATAGAGTTTGTAATCTTTGTTATTCCTTGATTAAAAATATACAAAATGTAGTACCGAAAATCACGTGTTTTTATTATTAAAAAACCTTCGATAGGAGTAATTTTCATCAAAAATTGAAAATATCTCGAAATCCTGTTGTGATAGCCAAAAACGGAGTTCATATTCATAATCAGCAGCCAAAACTAACTTAAAATATGTTTTAAAACCTTTTGCTAGAAAAATTGCGTTGACCAGTAAATAGATAGATAATAGATAATAGATAGATAAATAGATAGATAGATAGATAATAGATAGATAGATAGATAGATAGATGATAGATATATAGATAATAGATACATAGATAGATAATAAATAGATAATAGATAGATAATTAATAGATACAGTAGATAATAGATAGATAGATAGAAAATAAATAGATAGATAGATAATAAATAGATAGATAGATAGATAGATAGATAATAGATAGATAGATAATAGATAGATAACAGATAGTTAGATAATAGATAGATAACAGATAGATAGATAATAGATAGATAGATAATAGATACATAGATAATACATAGATAATAGATAGATAATTAATAGATACAATAGATAATAGATAGATAGATAGAAAGATAGATAATAGATAGATAACAGATAGATAGATAATAGATAGATAGATAGATCGATAGATAGATAGATAGATAGATAGATAGATAATAAATAGATAACAGATAGATAATAGATAGATGATAAATAGATGTATGATAGATAACAAATAGATAATTGGATAGATAATAGATAATAAATAGATGGATGATAGATAGATAATAGATAGATGATACATAGATAATAGCTAGATAATAGATAGATGATAAATAATAGATGGATGATAAAAAGATAGATAATAGATAGATTAGATAGACAAATCGATAGATAATAAATAAATATATGATAGATAATAGATAGATAGATAGATAGATAGATAGATAATAGCTAAACAATAGATAGATAATAAATAGATACATAACAGATAGACATCTCGCACACCCCTCTGCAGTTTGCCCCCCGACCCGTACCAGACACTCGCAGGGACTCACCCACAGGTAGAAGGTCAGGGCCTCTCGGCTGTCGTGCAGTGGGAGGATGAGGATGGTATACGCCACGTGTGCAGCCATACAGGTGGTGTGTTAGGAGATGACATGTAATAAGTGTCTGTATACTGCGGTGGGCTCCGTACACACAGAGCTGCGGTCACATACACGTATGTCCCTATGTGCAATCCCGGCAGCTGTACACCAGTGGGTGTGGGTATACACTCCCTCCGGAGCTGCAGGCGTGCCGCTGTATATACCTGGATGCACCTCCCAGCCGCCGCCTCTCTACAGACTTTGTGTGGTTGCCACTTCTCTCCCTTCTTTTTGTTCTTCCTTCTCCTCTTTCCGCTCTGTGCTCCCTCATCCCCCTGTTATTTACCTGTGTGCCTACACCTGCCCCCGGCGGAAGCTTTGGTGTTGTCCCCCCAGGTGACCCCTCTCCCCACTCCCACAGTGGAGCAGCACAGACTTGTCCGCCTGGAGCTTCCAAAGAGCCGTCCCGTGTGAATAGAGAAGTTATGTGCGTGGAGCCGACACTCCCCAGTCAGAGCTCATTCCCACCCCTCCCTCATCTGTCAGCTCCGGCACCCACCCTCTGTGCCGCACACAGGCCTCAGGGATGAGGGGGACCATGGTGAAAACAAGGAGAAAATGGAAAGGATCAAGCGTCACACTACAGAGAACAGTCCAGAATGTTCCGCCGCACATGGAAAACTGTGTACAAGCAATGGCACCTGTGTATAAGAAGGACATAGCTGAGCGAACCAGGGGAGAGCGAACAGGGAAAACTACAGAGTCACCGCCAGGAATAAGTGACCCTAGTAAGTGTCTTTATGGACTTTATTAAAGTGATGATAGAGAGCAAGAGAGAGAGAGATAATATAGAGACAGATAGTAGGATAGTAGATAGCTGATAGATAAATAATAGATCGGCCCAGCACCCTTCATTTGTGCTAAAGAACTGCGCATTTACAAGAATGGACAAATACACCTACCTGGGCCTGGAAATTAATCAGGAAACTTCAAACAAACCATAGAAATCTTTAAAGTCGAGGCTTACAGAACATTCTATGGAATCTAAAGGAAACTCTCCCATCAGAAGCCACCAGTGAGGGTCTGGCTAAAAATCTTCAATGTCATCATCACCCCAAACCTGACCGGAGCGAAGTCTGGGGCCCTCACACATACCCAGACTGGTCAAGGTGAAATTCCAGTCCAATAGAAATGTTCCACCTGGAATTCTGTAAACACTTTCTCCAGGTCCATTGGAGCTCCACCAACAGTGCCTGCCGGGCTGAGCTTGGCAAATTCCCGCTACATCTAGCAGTTCTAAAGAGGGCACAGCCCTTCCAGGCTCACCTACAGAGTAGCAATCCAAGCTCCCATCACCATAAAGCCCTGCAACATATAGGTGCTCCATACAAACCAGGACTCCCGGAATCGCTCACCCAAACCCATCCTGACCAAAACACCAATCACAGCAGCCTGACAAAAACAGAATCAAGAAGATGGTAGACGAGCGCCTGGAGAGGTACATCAGTGACTGGAGGAGCAATATCATCACCTCCGAGAAACTGACCATGTACCTGAGTCTACAGACTGGCCCTATATCTGGAGGAACACCCAGAGCCCAGAGACTGCTGGATCCTAATGTAGTATAAACTCAGTACCATCAATTTAGACAATCAGCTACTGAAGCTAAGTCTTATTGGTCTCATCCTCCTTGTGCTTGGCTGATAAGCCATCCCTCGAGGAACAGATTGTTAGAGAATAAGAACATAGAAAGGTTGTAACAGGGTAAACAAACAGAGTACCAAAATGGGGGTTCCAGACTTTTCTCTTGCGTGGGGCCCCTTTTGTTGTATGTACATCACTTATTAGATAATCAAAACACACTGGGAACATGGGCATTAATGATGGGCATTGCTGGTTACCGTGTTGTAATCGATCCCGCTCGTCAGCGTGTGGCGCCGTATGCGTTGCTCCTGGCGTGTGAGGCGCACCGTGGAGTTAACGTCATTGTTGATGCTCTGGGAACGGGTGACAGTCTTAGACCCTGGCAGACAGAGAGAACGGCATTACTTGTGGGTTTTCACCCCCCGCCACCATGGCACCAGGCCGAGAGCTGTTCTTTTAAGAAGGACGTTTATCATAAGAGGCTTGATATTCCTCTTTCAGTAATTAATGTTTTGATCTCTCCATCTGTTCCCATCTTATGAACCTGCATCTGTTCTGATGAAATTAAGAGTTCACTCCAGGGCTGGGTACAGACAGATTTTCATCTCTAGGATGCGGTGGTACCGGGACTGGTAATTTTATCATCATACTTCGTCATATATGTCTGACTATATACAAAACCTGCACGTTCTGCACATATGGAGCATCTAGGACGAGAGCAAAGGATTACACTGTAGCAAACTCTCATCTGTGAGAAGTATTAGATCTATAGGAGTTTTCTGCTTCTGAATGCAAAAGTAAAAATCTCCTTAAAAATTTAGATAGATAGATAATAGCTAGATAGATAAAAGAAAGATAGATAGATAGATAATAGATAAATAATAGATAGATAGATAATAGTAGGTAAATGATAGATGATAGATAGATAGATAATAGATAGATGGTAGATAGATGATAGATAATAAGTATATAGATAGATGATAGATAGATAATAGATATATAGATAGAAGATAGATAGATAGGTATATTATTGATAGATACCGTAATTGACAGATAGATAATAGATAGACAGATAATAGATAGATGATATATAGATAAGTAGACAGATAGAGATAAGACCCCAATTCTTACCGCTGTGTAAATTGTAAAGAAAAATAATAAAGTAATGATTTTGAAATCTCTTATGTCCATATTTTATTCACAATAGAACATAGAATAAGTTAGACATTAAACGTCTGATTTGAAAAAATTAACTCTGAATTAATCTGAACTGATCATCTTTTCCCATCTCACAGATCTTCCTCACCCGACCTATCTATAACAATTGACAACATCATGCTTTCCCCCCCCGTACCAGAGGTCCGCTGCCTCGGAGTAACCCTTGACTCTGCCCTGTCCTTCAAACCGCACATCAAAGCTCTCTCCACCTCCTGCCGCCTCCAGCTCAAAAATATTTCCAGAATCCATCCCTTCCTCAGCCCTCAATCTACTAAAATGCTCATCATCATCTCATTATCTCCTGCCTCGACTACTGCAACATCCTTTTCTGTGGCCTCTCTTCTAACACCCTCGCACTTCTCCAGTCCATCCTTAACTCTGCTGCCCGACTAATTCATCTCTCCTCGCTACTCCTCCGCTTCTCCCCTCTGCAAATCTCTTCACTGGCTCCCATTCCCTCAGCGTATCCAATTCAAATTACTAATACTGACCTACAAGGCCATCTATAACCTGTCTCCCCCATACATCTCTGAACTAATCTCCCGATACCTTCCCTCACATAATCTCCGGTCCTCCCAAGACCTCCTTCTCTCCTCCACACTTATTCGCTCCTCACCCAATCGTCTCCAAGACTTCTCCCGAATAGCCCCATCCTCTGGAATTCTTTGCCCCAACATGTCCGACTATCAACCACAATCGGATCCTTCAGACGGAACCTGAAAACCCATCTCTTCAGGAAAGGTTACAGCCTGCAATGATCTTCACTGCCTCCTCACCACTACTGGAGCTACCACCTCACCATCACTGGAGCTGCTGCAACCCCCCAACCTACTGTCTCCTTTCCCACCATCCTGCAGAATGTAAGCCCGAAAGGGCAGGGTCCTCTCTCCCCTCTATATCAGTCTGTGATTGTTAGCTTGTTTACTGTAAGTGATATCTGTACTTTGTATGTTACCCCTTCTCATGTACAGCACCATGGAATCAATGGTGCTATATAAATAAATAATAATAATAATAACGCAATTAGAAATTGATGCAGCAATATATCTCAAAAAAGATAGGATGGATAAGAAAAGGCTGGAAAAGTAAGTGATGCTAAAGAAAAACAGCAGGAGGGAGATTTTAAAACTAAGTCCCATGACTGTATAGAAAAAGCATGTGAGAGAGGCAGAGTCTCTCAGAAGCAAAGATGGTCAGAGGTCACCCATTTGTGAAATACAGCATATACAAATTGTGGAACAATTTTAGAAAAATGTAAAATCTCAAAGACTTTGAATATTCCACCATCTGAAGATATAATATCATCAAACAATTCAGAGATTCTGGAGAAATCCATGTGTACAAGAGATGAGGTCGAAGGTCAGTATTGAAGGCTCGTGATCTATGGGGCCTCATATGGCCCAGTATTAGAAACAGGCATGATTCAGATGTGGAAATCACTGCATAGGCTCCGGAATACATCCAGAAACATTGTCTGTGAACACAGTTTGCTGTACAATCCACAAATACAAGTGATATCTCCATCAGGCAAAGAAGAAACAAAATATCAACACAATCTAGAAACTCTACCGTTTTCTCTGGGCAAAAATGGCCTAAAGGACAGAGGCAAAATGAAAAACTGTTCTGCAGTCTGATGAATCAAAATGTAACATTCTTTTTGGAAAGCACGGATGTTGTGTCCTTAAGACTCAAGACGAGAGGGACCACCCAGCTTGTTATTAGGGAGAGGGACCATCCAGCTTGTTATCGAGGAGAGGGACCATCCAGCTTGTTATTGAGGAGAGGGACCATACAGCTTGTTATTAAGGAGAGGGACCATCCAGCTTGTTATCAAGGAGGGGGACCATCTAGCTTGTTATCGAGGAGAGGGACAATACAGCTTATTGAGGAGAGGGACCACCCTGCTTGTTATCGAGGAGAAGGACCATCCAGTTTGTTATTGAGGAGAGGGATCACCCAGCTTTTTATCAACACACACTTCCTGCATCTCTGATGGTTGGGGCCGCATTAGTTCCTATGGCAAAAGCAGCTTAAGCATAAAAGACTCCATCAATGCTAAGCATTATATAAAGATGTCAGAACAACATCTGCTCCATTCAGATGACATTTATTTCAGGGAAGACTTTGTTTATTTCAGCAATACAATGGTAAACCACTTACTGTATCCTTCACCACAGCATGACTCTGCAGGAGACGAGTTCAGGAGATGATCTGGCTGCCTCCAGTTCAGAACTCTCACCAGTTGAAAACATCTGGTGCATTATGAAACGAAAAATCCGTCAAATAAGACCCGGAACTGAGGAGCAACATGTATCCGACACCAGATAAGAATGGGACCACAATCCTCTTCCAAAGCTGCAGCAATTGTTTCCTCACTTCTCAGACCTTTACAGACAGTTGTAAAAAGAAGAGGAGGCGCTGCACAATAATGGACACGGCCCAGACACAACTTTTTTTAGATGTGTCTCGGTCACCAATTCCTAAAGGAGAAATGTCCAACGTTCACCTTCTGATCTGTCTCCTGTTGTTAATAAAATATTGTGAGTAGAGATTTCCAGATCATCGCATTCTTACGTTCTTTACATTTTACACAGCGTCCCAACTTTTTTAGAATTGAGTTTGCAGATACATAAGATAATAGGTAGACAGATAGATCAATGATAGATAAATAAATAGACAGGCAGGTAGATTATTTATAGGTGGGTCAATAACTAGATGCCGCCACCACTCTTCAATGGATCAGTGACCACGCATGTTCACTATTGCTCCATTCATACAGGAGTCTCTGTGACACTGGCCCATGAGATCAGTGGGGCCCCCCAGTGTCGAGCTACCCAGCTAAACCATGACTGTCATATATGTTGTTTTTGGGACAATCTTTTTTATCATAGTAACCCATGGCATTCCCACTGGAGAAATTACAAATTCCAGAAACTTTCTCAGGACATTGACAGAAGTCAGACCCCCCGCTACACATAGAGAAATCCTTCAATGCTCCGGTAAAGTAATTTTTTACATGAAGAAATAATCCCCTACATGCTTAGCCCTTTTTCTTTTATTGTACAGATTACACCCGGACAGATGGAGCAGATTAAGGAGGGTTATGATACACGAGTGTCAGCTCAGAGACGGCACAGCGAGGAGAGGGACGGAGGGCCTGCAGGTGGATGGATGAGAAGATGGAGAGGAATCTCAAAGATAAATGTAGACAAATACGAGAGATCAATATGGTAGAAATAGCTATCAGATCCCTCACACTCACCCTTCTTCCTTGGTGCAGCTGTGCTTTGAGGGTCTCCTGCTCTCAGCGCTTGGGTAAGCCCCTTCACCAGTCTGGGAAAACTCAGGTATCCACCACTTGAAGCAGTTGCATCTCTAAGAGCCTGTGGGACCCCTGCAAGAATGCTTGGTCCTCGCCAAAGTCCCTCAATATCCTGCACGTGCACCCGACCACCACCTTCTTCTTCCAGAATGTGGTAAAGGATCCGAAGGCTGCGGAGAAAGCCCCGGGAAGGGCAAGGAAAAGCAGCGGAACCAGGGGCCAAAGCTCCAGGGGGAGAGGGGCCAACATTGGAAGAAGATGGGCTAGGGTGACAAAGGGGGGAGGTAGGGCAGGACACAAATGATGCTCTCATGATGATGCGAGGTTATCGTAATCAAAACTACCTATCTATCATTTATGTCCTGGGTCTCTGATGGTTGTCTGTCTTTGGCTACTGTCCGAATTTTGGATGTCAGGCTGTTTCTCTGACAAGCGATAGATCTATCCTTTATGTCCAGGGTCTTTAGATCTTTGGTCTCTTTGTATACTGTTTCTATTTTGGATGTAGACTATTTCTGTGACTCTGTGATCCCTGTCCGCTCCGGGTTGTTAGAGGCACCTTATTACTGCATTTTCCATTATTTCTAACCCCCTGCTTATATAAATGACATGAAGTCCCCCCAAGGCTATGACCATACACTGTGCTCCACCCGTCGGCCCTCTAGAAGCAGCGTATTCCCCCACAGATGCAGGACCTCGTCTCTAATACGCTCTCATCTCCCTGCAGTCTGTCTCTAGCTGTCTCTTCTTACTCACACTCTGTCTCCTGCCAGTCTCTTCATCTGTCAGTAGCTGTGTTCCTGGCTCTGCTTTCCCCGTCTGCAGGATTAGCTATGATGGTTGCGTGTCTCTCGCACTTTCTCCTTACTCCTCTGCCCAGTTGCTGGGTCAGTCCATGGGCCAGTTTGCTGTCTCTTCCCCCTCCCTCTTCCCATATAATCTCTGTGATTCTTGCTAAGTCTCTACCTCTTTCTCTTTGTAGCTTGTGATGCTTCCTGTGATTTCAGAGACTGTCACATGTGCACGGGGTTCATTAAACACATGGGACCCTGGACCAGATGGGATCAGAAACATTTCTCATCTTTCAGTCCTTTCGCTCCCCTCCCCCTACTTCACTGTCCCTTTGTCTCAGTCCCCTCTTTGTCCCTCCATGTCCATTCTGCCCCGGTTTTCTCCGAATTCACCTGTCATTCTCCTCTTCTCTGATGGTTACAACTTCCGCATCTTTTTTCGAGGCTCAGTAATAATTATGTGACTTTGTGATGGCAGAGAAAACACATTGCAAACACTCTGCGAACACAATGCATACTTTACATACTTCTCACACAGTCTTAAATAGCTGGAAATACAATACAGTCACTTGGGTCCAATGCTGTTTTGCATTTTGGTTACACCATTTTAATTTAACCCCTCAAAAAAATGAACAGACCTAATTTTTCTCCCATGGCTTGCTACAGTTGTGTCCAGTCTGTGAGTGTTTAAAGTGATTCCATCACTTGCCATATATATTTATTCTTCCTACCCAGTGTAAATGACGCTGTTGTCCTGAATCCGGTGATGTTTTTCTTTTCTTTCTGCGCCTCTCCGTTCCTGAGAAATGGCTTTCTTTTTCCAGTATATAAATCTAGTTTTGTTAGCCAAGGGGGAGTGGACCATAACCCTTTTTGTGGGCATTTTCTAGATGACCACACCTACTTGCCTAAAAAGTACTAGATAATTATACAAGAAAGAAGTGGCCATATCTCAGGAATGGAGAGGCACAGGAACAAAAGAAAAAAACGCCGGATTCAGGAGAACAGCGCCATTTACAGCTGGTAAAAAAATATGTATATGTGGCGCCCCTGAGGCTCAGTCGCCACAGAGGTACTGCACCTTCTCCTAAGGTGTGGTGCCCCACCATTCTGGAAAGTTGGGAGCTCCTTTCCACACTCCAACACCTGCACCAGCACACAGGATAGTTCAGCAAAGGACCAGATTGCAGCTCCATGCTCAGAGGGTAGCAGAGCACCTTTTGTGGGTCCTTGCTTCGTAACACGAGATGTGCTGGGAGGTGGGTGGAGTTTAGATTCATATAAAAGATTGGGAAGGCTTAGAATTACAGGTTCAGTCTGACAGAAGGTCGGCGGAGTAGGAAGCCACTCAGTGAGTAGTGGGGATCCCTGGAAGAAGGGATGGAGGAAGGAGTGCTGCAGCTGCCTCAGTGGCCTGAGCCAGCTGGCACGGGAAAGTAAGAAAGGTGGAGAGACGTAGAACTGTAACCTAAGCATCCATACGAAGGAGAAACAAGTACGGAACGAAGGAGTAGAGAACAGAGAGGAGGAGTGGGTTGGATAGGAACCCTGCCTATAGGTTCTCAGCGCATGGCCGGGGCCCGGTCCCCGAGGTTGTATGGACACTTATGGTTCTGCAGCAGACACCGGTGGAGTAGTTGGCTGTAAATGCACTACTCCCATCCAAGACTTGAGACACAACAGACACACGGATAGAGAGCCGGGATCCAGGATCCCCGAGCAGGCTACAGCTGTCTGTCATACAAGTAGAGTTCTAAGAACATCTAGACAGGAGGTACTCCAGGGTAACTAAGTACTGGAGTGCTTCACACCACAAGGCACATTTGTGGAGTCGTTCAGGAAAGGTACATGTTGGCGGAGTGTTGGAGAGAAGAGCCCTGACTTGCCTGGGAGGTTGATTGAGTCTTTACCCCGGAGGACATGGCGCGGAGGCAGGCACCAGTGTGTACCACGAACTGTGAGTAAAGCTTTGAAACTGCAGCTCTGGTGTCCTCCATTGATTTGTGCGCTAACACCTTCAGCACCTCTACATCTGGGTACCAGCATCCAAACCATCCTGCACTTCTCCAGATCCATTGCACCTACACTGCCCTGGGACTACAGCTCCACCTGTGGGGAGCTACACCATCTTTGCTGCATCACACCATCAGTCCCAGCGGATCTGCAAGCAGCGTTGGCTTAACATCTTACTTGCCAAACACCACAGGTGGCGTCACAAACTATTCCATTAACCACAAAAACCACCACCACCATTGATATTGGGCACCCAGGGCCACGGACCGGGTCACCGCCACCGCTGTGACACATTTTCCCCCTGACACCGGCCCGGTACCGAGTACCCCACAGCCCTGGGAGGGCGACCCATATATATTTATGGCAAATGACACATCATCACTACAGCTCTCTTCTCCTGATAATACTGTATGTCCTAGTGACAGGTGGCAATTGCAGCAAATTCTCAGCTATGGGTATTGTTAGGTCAAGAAAGAATGTGGACAATTCATGGACTGTAAGCAGAGATCTTGAAAATGGGAGGAATTGAAAAGCAAAAATATATCAGAAAGTAAAGCTGCCTTGAGTTCAAGTTGGTTTAGCTCTCAGATGTATAATCTCCCTGCGTGCAAATATCCTGTGAAAATAAAGATCCCAGGTGGTAATGTAGGACACCGGATGAAGGGTATTATTATGTTGTTTTTGAGTTTATGAGACTTTACTATGTTTTATTATAGTAGGACGTGTAAAAACTCTCAACTGTAGAATATAAATTGCTAGGTTGGCCCGTGCAAAATTTTCGCACATTGGCCATCGGGGGCGCAGGCAATTTCAGCAAAAGCAAGCTGGTCAAATGTAAATGTATTTCATGAGCTGATGAACATAGACAAGTATTTATATATGTAGATTGGTAAGGCTACTTTCACACATCAGTTTTTTGCCGTCAGGCAGGATCCAGCTATTTTTAGAAAAAACTGATCCGGCATAAATTTTGGAGAACTGTAGAAATGGATCCGTTTTTCTGCCGGATCTGTCTAGCAGGTTATATCTGTTTCCTGGGGGCTGGCCAATTGGATCTGAGCATGCGCAGACTTAAAAAAACGGATCCGGTGGCTGGATCCGTCTTTTTCTGGATCCGGCGCATTCCGGCGCCCATAGACTTTCATTGTGGCAAAAAGCCGGAAGCGTCAGATCCGGCGCTTCCGGCTTTTTCGCCGGAGACAAAAAACGTTACAGTAGCCGTTTTTTCCAGACGCCGGAATGAGACAAGAAGCCGGATCCGGCAAAAAACGGACGAAACGCAATGCCATCCGGTGCGATCCGGCGCTAATGCAAGTCAATGGGGAAAAACTGGATCCGGCATTGCATTTTGCAGGATCCGGTTTTACAAAAAAAAGCCGGATCGCTCCTGACGGCGAAAAACTGATGTGTGAAAGAGGCCAATAACTTGTTTTAATAAGTAGAGGCCAAAAAATTTCTTCCCGTTGAGGTGCCACCTGCAGGTCATTGTGTCTTTCTGCAGGTTTATGAAAATAAATGTTTAAACTATATTTAGTGATAAAATCGTGAATGTGTGGTTTGTTTGGTTGGTTGTTTTCCTGCTGAAGGGAGCAAGTTTACCTTTCAAATGGTGTATCGTGTGTGTGTGTGGGGGGCGAAAAAGCAGTGCATGTTTACAAATGTGTTAGTAGTGTGCTTTGGGGTACTGTGGTGCCACCTGCAGGTCATTTTTCCTTACTGCATGTTTATGAAAATTAATGTTTAAACTGTATTTTGTGATCAAATCGTGGATGTGTGGTTTGTTCTATTTTCTTACTGATGGGGGCAAGTTTACCTTTCAAATGGTGTATCATTTGTGTGTGTGGGTGCAGTATGAATGGGAAAACAAAGGAATCACCGAAAAACAGTGTTTAGAAATAATAGAATAGATTATGTCATTTTATTTTGTATCATGTATGCAACAATATGGTAAATGATCTGTTGGAGGTCAGTGAGGACTGGAGATTGGGAAACACTGCTCTATACTGAGAGGAAGCATGGGATGCAGCTGCAATCGTAGTGTAGATGAGGCTTTATACTGTGTGGCAGCAGGGGATGTAGCTGCAGTCACAATGCAGGTGAGACTTCATATAGTGAGGCAGCAGGGGATGCAGCTGCTGTCATAGTGAAGATGAGGCTTTGTACTGTGAGGCAGCAGGGAATGCAGCTGCAATCATAGTGCAGATGAGGCTTCATACTGTGAGGCAGCAGGGGGTGCAGCTGCAATCAGTGCAGATGAGGCTTTATACTGTGAGGCAGCAAGGGGTGCAGCTGCAATCAGTGCAGATGAGGCTTTGTACTGTGAGGCAACAGGGGGTGCAGCTGCAATCAATGCAGATGAGGCTTTATACTCTGAAGCAGATGCAGTTGCAATCATAGTGCAGATGAGGCTTTATACTGTGAGGCAGCGGGGGTGTAGCTGCAGTCATAGTGAAGATGAGACTTTGTACTGTGAGGCAGCAGGGGATGCAGTTGCAATCAGTGCAGATGAGTTTTTATACTCTGAGGCAGCAGCAGATGCAACTGCAATCATAGTGCAGACGAGGCTTTATAGTGTGAGGCAGAGGGGGTGCAGCTGTAATCATAGTGGAGATGAGACTTTGCACTGTCAGGCAGCAGGGGATGCAGCTGCAATCAGTGCAGATGAGGCTTTGTACTGTGAGGCAGCAGGGGGTGCGGCAGCAATCAGTGCAGATGAGGCTTTGTACTGTGAGGCAGCAGGGGATGCAGCTGGAATCAGTGCAGATGAGGTTTTATACTGTGAGGCAGCAGTAGATGCAGCTGCAATCATAGTGCAGATGAGGCTTTATACTGTGAGGCAGCAAGGGGTGCAGCTGCAATCAGTGCAGATGAGGCTTTATAATGTGAGGCAGAGGGGGTGCAGCTGCAATCAAAGTGCAGATGAGGCTTTATAATGTGAGGCAGCAGGGGATGCAGCTGCAATCAGTGCAGATGAGGCTTTATACTGTGAGGCAGCAGGGGGTGCGGCAGCAATCAGTGCAGATGAGGCTTTGTACTGTGAGGCAGCAGGGGGTGCAGCTGCAATCATAGTGCAGATGAGACTTTGTACTGTGAGGTAGCAGGGGATGCAGCTGCAATCAGTGCAGATGAGGCTTTATACTGTGAGGCAGCAGGGGGTGCAGCAGCAATCAGTGCAGATGAGGCTTTGTACTGTGAGGCAGCAGCAGATGCAACTGCAATCAGTGCAGATGATGCTTTATACTCTGAGGCAGCAGCAGATGCAGCTGAAATCATAGTGCAGATGAGGCTTTATACTGTGAGGCAGCAGGGGGTGCAGCTGCAATCAGTGCAGATGAGGCTTTATACTGTGAGGCAGCAGGGGGTGCAGCTGCAATCAGTGCAGATGAGGCTTTATACTGTGAGGCAGCAGGTGGTGCAGCTGTAATCAGTGCAGATGAGGCTTTATACTGTGAGGCAGCAGGGGGTGCAGCTGCAATCAGTGCAGATGAGGCTTTATACTGTGAGGCAGCAGGTGGTGCAGCTGTAATCAGTGCAGATGAGGCTTTGTATTGTGAGGCAGCAAGGGGTGCAGCTGCAATCATAGTGCAGATGAGGCTTGATACTGTGAGGCAGCAGGTGGTGCAGCTGTAATCAGTGCAGATGAGGCTTTGTACTGTGAGGTAGCAGGGGATGCAGCTGCAATCAGTGCAGATGAGGCTTTATACTCTGAGGCAGCAGCAGATGCAGCTGAAATCATAGTGCAGATGAGGCTTTATACTGTGAGGCAGCAGGGGGTGCAGCTGCAATCAGTGCAGATGAGGCTTTAGGCTGAGTTCACACATTGCATTTTTTTCATGTTTCCGCGGCGGTTTTAACCACGCGATTTTGCCGCGAGAAATAAGCATCCCATGCAATCCTATGGGATTCCGCAATGCTGTGCTAATGCTGCGGTTTTTACCGCGGCGGAATCGCTTCGCGGTAAAAACCGCAGCATGCTTATTAATTTTGCGGAATCGCGGCGATCCCGCACCCATAGGAATGCATTGTTCTGCTTACTTTCCGCATGTGGCTGTGCCCACCATGCGAAAAGTAAGCAGAACATTTGCAAATGGTACCCACGGTCCGGAGGAGAGGAGACTGTCCTCCGGGCTTTGGGTACCATATCCCTGTAAAAAATAGAATTTAAAATAAAAAATATTGTTATTCTCACCTTCCGTCGTCCCGCGCTGCCTTCCCGCCTCTCTCCACGCTCTCGTTCCCAGTCAGCCTTTGCGAGCGATGACGTCCGTTCTCGCGGGATCGCGAAGTCTCGCGGTCATCGCGAATGACCGCGAGGCGTCGTGATCCCACGAGAACGGACGTCATCGCGGTAATTCGCGCAAAGGACTACTGGAACCGGGAGCGTGGAGAGAGGCGGGAAGGCAGCACGGGACGTCGGAAGGTGAGAATAACAATATTTTTTTTATTATTATTTTTTACATGCTATCTTTTACTATTGAGGCCGCATAGGTGGCCTCAATAGTAAAAAGTTGGTCACACTCGTCAAACACTATGTTTGACGAGTGTGACCAACCTGTCAATCAGTTCTCCAAGCGATGCTCCAGATCGCTTGGAAAACGCTAGCAATTCTGCAAGCTAATTACTCTTGCAAAATGCTAGTTTTTACGGGGGAAAATCGCGGGAATTTAAAATGCGATTTTCCCGCAGAATGGAATTCCAGAATTCTTGTGGTAATTTCCGCGAGAGTTCTGGTACGTGTGAGCTTAGCCTTATACTGTGAGGCAGCAGGGGGTGCAGCTGCAAACAGTGCAGATGAGGCTTCATACTGTGAGGCAGCAGGTGTTGCAGCTGTAATCAGTGCAGATGAGGCTTTGTATTGTGAGGCAGCAGGGGGTGCAGCTGCAATCATAGTGCAGATGAGGCTTTATACTGTGAGGCAGCAGGTGGTTCAGCTGTAATCAGTGCAGATGAGGCTTTGTACTGTGAGGCAGCAGGGAGTGCAGCTGCAATCATATTGCAGATGAGGCTTTGTAGCATCTTTCTAATTCCCTGTTATCTGAGTGACAGGGACATAAAACAATCCTGCACATCATACAGCAGACATATAGTGTGTGAACAGTGGATAATAGGAAGTCAAGTAGTTTCTAGCTCAGATCTGGAACAGTTTAACCCCTTAGATGCCATTGTTAATCATGGCGCCCCTCCTATTGCCCATCAGAACCCCTGCAAGGCAATGGCCATGTTTGCACTCCAGGGACACCCAGACGGTCAATCTTACAATAGTTGTAAAAGATCAAGAAAGTCAAGTTTCCCCAATGGGCCAAAAAAAAAAACATTTTAAAATATTCTTAAAAAATCTAAATAACACAGCTTGTACTTTGTAACTTGGGAGCTAAATAGAAAATAAAGGAACATGAAAAAAAAAAGAAAATATAAATCTGTGGGAAACTGCAGAATATAAAAACCACGTGAGAGAATAGACTCTAGAGGAAAAGAGAAGTGGAATTTGGAAAATCTGCCCAAATATTTCTTAAACTTTTCTCTCTCCTCCTGTAATCCCCATAGCTGTAATGTGAATATTTTCCATTTACACCTCATTCACTTGGACGCTTCTGTAAAAACAGCCCAAAAACTCACAAAACAGCTGTTTCCCTCCACAACACCACTGAGGGCAGAAAGTCACCGATGCGGCCTGGAACTGAGGGTGTCAGCAGTGTGGGCTATTCCCAATCCCGACCAATGAATATACAGGGGTATTCCCATCTAATGGAATATTGCTAGGATCCCCAATGATACATTTATCACAAGCTGCCGTGCTTATCAGATCGCCAAAAAAGATGCTGCTGAATTCTGCGGTTTTGGTGTTTTTTTAATTCTCTTCTTCTTCTGAAAAAACGCCGTTGGATTTTTAAGCGCAGACTTAAAGCTTTTCTGTAGCATTAGAAAAGCATTAAAAACGCTTTTTCACCTCTTCCTGAAAAACACTTTAAATATGGGGGAACACACAAAAAAGAAATGTAGCAAACACCCAATTATCAGAAAAGATAGTTATTGCGCTGTGCGGTGCGGACATCTGCAGAAACAAAAGGTGCAGAAAAAATGCATGGGATCACAGCGTCAGCGTTACATTTTTATTCGTTTTTTAAGGGTTTAATAGAGAAAAATTATCAATTGAGCCATTTTTTTTACGTAGTTTACCGCTTTTTTATGTAACTTACCCCTTAAATAATGTAATTACTGTGGTGTACAGGTCACTACAATTACAGGGACCCCAAATATGTCGGTTATTTGCTAATTTGTGATGTTCATTATTGTTTTTAAAAAGCGCTAAAAAAATTACAATATTTTCAGTGTTTTTCATTATTTTTTAGCAATTTTATAGGATAAAAAAATCTTTTATTCTCCTTCTAGAATACAGAGACATAAAAATACTCTTCTGCGTAGAGATGTATCAGTATAATCTGCCTGTGGAGTCAGAGCCTGCAATATAGATCAAGAACACAAAATTCTCCACATTACATCACCAGAGATTGTGGATCAGCTGCTTTATCTCCTGGCTGTAATGTTGAAGGTTGTGAATTCAATTACTATTTTATTTAAAAAAATGTTTTCCTATTTTCCATCCAAAATTTGGAGTGTCTCTTATGGTCCGGTGCATCTTATAATCCGCAAAATATGGTACATAATCTGCTTCTGGGTTCACTGCCTGCAATACACATCAAGCTTACCAAATTCTGCATTGAAGCATTACAATGAAACACTTCAAAGTGCCCTGGATGAATTTGCACCTCCTATACATAGAACACCACAACACAGATGGCGACAACCCTGGCACACCCTGCAAACACGTTTCCTGCAGCGGTGCTCCAGGTGCGTCGAACGTCTGTGGAGAAAATCCAATCTACGCGAAGATTTCATTCATTATAAGTTTATGCTTAGAACATACAATACTGTCCTTCACCTCTCAAAACAAGCCTATTTCAACACCCTAATCACCTCACTGTCCAATGACCTTAAACGTCTCTTTGACACTTTTCATTCTCTACTCAACCCATGAGTACAGGCCCCAACCACGGAGCTCCGAGCTGACGATCTGGCCAATTACTTCAAAGAAAAAATTGACCAGATCCGACAGGAAATTATCTCCCAACCACCTCATACCATGCACTGTCCTCCCTCCCCCACTGCATCTAGCTTACTCTCTGATTTTGAACCAGTCACAGAAGAAGAAGTAAGCAGGCTCCTTGCATCTTCTCGCCCAACCACTTGCACCAGTGACCCATTTCCGTCACATCTACTCCAGTCCCTTTCCCCTGCTGTCACCCCTCACCTAACTAAAATATTCAACCTCTCTCTCTTCTGGTATCTTTCCCTCCTCATTTAAGCATGCCATCATACATCCACTACTTAAAAACCATCCCTCGACCAAAACTGGGCCGCTAACTATAGACCTGTCTCTAATCTTCCCTTCCTCTCTAAACTCCTGGAACGCCTGGTCCACTCCCGTCTTTTCCGCTATCTCTTTGATAACTCTCTTCTCGACCCTCTCCAATCCGGTTTCCGCTCTTTAAACTCTACTGAAACTGCCCTCACTAAAGTCTCTAATGATCTACTAACATCTAAATCAAATGGTCATTACTCCATGCTAATTCTCTTGGATCTCTCTGCAGCATTCGACACTGTGGATCATCAGCTCCTCCTCACTATGCTCTGCTCCATTGGCCTCAAGGACACCGTTCTCTCCTGGTTCTCCTCCTATCTCTCTGACTGCTCCTTTACTGTATCTTTTGCTGGTTCCTCCTCCTCTCATCTTCCCCTTACTGTTGGGGTTCCTCAAGGATCAGTCCTAGGCCCCCTCCTCTTCTCTTTGTACACTGCCCCTATTGGTCAAACAATCAGTAGATTTGGTTTCCAGTACCATCTCTATGCTGATGACACCCAATTATACACTTCTTCTCCTGATATCACGCCTGCCTTTCTAGAAAACACCGGCGATTGTCTAAACGCTGTGTCTAACATCATGTCCTCACTATATCTGAAACTGAACCTGTCAAAGACTGAACTCCTTGTGTTTCCTCCCGCTACTAATGTACCTATACCCGACATTTCCATTTCGGTGTGTGGTTCCACTATTACTCCCCAGCAACATGCCCGCTGTCTTGGGGTCATACTTGACTCCAAGCTTTCCTTTGCCCCCCCACATACGATCACTGGCTCGCTCTTGATATCTGCACCTCAAAAATATTTCTAGAATTCGACCTTTTCTTACTTTTGATTCCGCAAAAACTCTTACTGTTTCTCTTATTCATTCTCGTCTCGACTATTGTAACTCTCTTCTAATCGGTCTCCCTCTTACCAAACTCTCCCCTCTCCAATCTGTCTTGATTGCTGCAGCCAGGATCATATTCCTCGCCAATCGTTACACCGACGCTTCTACCTTGTGCAAGTCATTACACTGGCTACCCATCCACTCCAGAATCCAGTACAAATGTATTAGCCTCACCCACAAAGCCCTCCATGGCTCAGCACCCCCTACATCTCCTCCCTTGTTTCAGTATACCACCCTACCCACGCCCTCCATTCTGCTGATGACCTGAGGATAGCATCCTCAATAATCAGTACCTCCCACTCCCGTCACCAAGACTATACACATGCTGCGCCAATTCTTTGGAATGCACTTCCCAGGTCAATATCATTAGTCCCCAATCCCCACAATTTTAAGCGTTCCCTGAAAACGCATTTATTCAGACTGGCCTATCGCCTCAACACATTAACCTAATCTATCCCTGTGTGGCACAGCCAAAAGTTTTACCATAACCAGGTTCCCCGCATCATGTTCCCACATGCTTTATGCATCCATTAGCCCTCTGTGTCTGTACTGTTGCACACTTAACATTATGGCTGGTCCATACAATCAGGGCAATTGTTACCACCTACCTTTCGTGTCTACCTCTTTCCTCATAGACTGTAAGCTTGCGAGCAGGGCCCTCTTTCCTCTTGGTATTTGTTATAATCTATGTGATTATTGTTATGCTGTAATGTCTATTGTCTGTACAAATCCCCTCTGAAATGTAAAGTGCTGCCGAATATGTCGGCGCTATAGAAAGAAAATTTATTATTATTATATTATTAAATTCTCCTATGTTTATCATTATGAGCTGTGGCTCATAGATAAAACTGCTGCCTGCAAACATGGAGATGTGAGTTGGAATCCTGATCACAGGAGAAGAAGCAGAGAATATATAATTTAATTTATGCAGTGAGCAGAGAGAAGTGTCTCTTCCCCCAATGAGAAGGAGCAATGGAGTGATGAAGGCGTCAGAGAAAAATGAGTATTTAGAAGCCGGGATGGTTGAGAGCTATGCCATCACCTCTTATCTGTGAGGAGCCTGCCCACACATCTTCAACTTCTTGAGGTTGTCAAAATCCACGAGATTTTCATGCCCAAACATCTTAAGGAAACACTTCTGTTTTTGGAGAAGTTGTTCTTTTCTTGAAATTTCAAAAGACTTTGGAAAAGTTTTTTCCTTGTATTTTTTGCAGCTTGTTGATCTCATAGTTCCTAATTTGGAGAGGTTTCCATCAGGATCCACTTGAAAGTAGTGACGTGCATTTTCTTTTTCCACCTACAAGTTATTTCAAAACCTCTTCAGGGAAAAAAAAAGGTTCCAATGAGATGTTCCCATTGACTTATACTGTGTAGTACAAAACGTTTTCAAGTGGAAAAACGGAAAAATGCAAGAACATTGGCCCGGTCACTTGTTTTAACTGCTTGGCGTTTTTAGGAACCTGAATAAAGGGCATTTAAAAGCCTTAAAATGTGCACAGCAAGTCGTTTTTACATCGAAATGTATGTGTTCATTCTTTAGTGCCATCTTCTGTTAAAGTTGCCGTGTGCGCATACCCCAAAATGGGGTTTCCCATTGGAAGAATTTTTGCAAGTGTTTTGAAGCAAGAGGATTTTGGAGAGTTTCTGCCCCTAAAAAAAATCCTGAAAAAAAAATCAGTGTGAACATAACCTAAATATATGAGCTGTCTGAACAAAGACACGCATACAGTTGTGTTGGAGCGTCTATATGTTGGAGCCTCTACAGGGTAAGGCTCTTCGTAGCTGTTCTCTGCCCTGTCTAATAGATGAGGAACTAGCTCTTTATACACCCAAAATTTCAAAAAATCCCAGTGAGTTTTACATCATATTATTACCCACTGTACATTTTGCTGCTGAAAATAAATAGTATAACATATAGATTTGTGTTACATAAAGGATAGAAGACTCCTATGAGTTATGTATGCAACATTTATGAAGGTTGGGGACCAGTGCGATAAAGGATTTTCGCTTCTACATTCCGTCCAGTTTTCTGACCTTCTCATGTCAAAAAAGTGTTACATACCAGATAAGCAACGAGTTTATTGTGACAATTGTATAGTTCAGAATTATTGTTTCCATCTACAATCTGCTATATTACCACAGTAAGCATTGTGCTATTACATCCCTTAAAGGGAATTTGTCATCAGAAAATAATCGATTGTTGAAATCAAGATTTTTTTTACGTTAAATCTATCTGCAAAAAAAATATATTGATTTTTCCAAAGTACGTAAGAAAAAAATCTTGCAATTTTCTTACTGGCCACTAGACCTTATACTAAATTTATTCTTCATATTCTGTAAAAGAAGATTGTTCAGCAGTCTCATTTTCACCACAGCGGGATTACAATGAAAGATATCACCTCTACATACAGTACATAACACAGGATTCACCATTCACAATCGGTGGTGTCACAGCTCACCTCCTGCTGTACAATGTCTGATAACTCCATATACAGTAGATAACACAGGATGGACCATTCACAGTAGGATGTTACAGCTCACCTCCTCCTGTACAATGACTGATAACACCTTTATATACAGTAGATGACACAGGATCCACAATTCCCAATACGTGATGTCACAGCTCTCCTCCTCCTTCTCTTGTACAATGTCTGATAACATCTCTATATGCAGTAGATAACATAGGATCCACCATTCACAATAGGTGATATCACAGCTCACCTCCTCCTGTACGACTGATATCACCTCTATATACAGTAGATAACACAGGTGCACCTTTCACAATAGGTGATATCACAGCTCACCTCCTCCCCCTCCTGTACAATGACTGATAACACCTCTATATACAGTAGATAACACGGGATCCACCATTCACAATAGGTGATGTCACAGCTCACCTCCTCCTCCTGTACAATGATTGATAACATCTCTGTATACAGTAGATAACACAGGAACCACCATTCACAGTAGGTGATGTCACAGCTCAACTCCTCCCTCTTCCTTCACAATAGTCTTTGTCCAGATTCAAGCATGCTCAGGTACAACTTCTATACAAAGAAATAGGGTCTGAGTCAGTCTTTTGTTGCTAAGGTCCATGTGAAGAATGGGAGGTAGGAATCTAATATCGGGCTTAGTGGCCTGTGTGAAAAATTTTTTGTTTTGTAGTTTTTTTATAAAAAGTAAAATGAAATTTATTTCAGATCATATTTATAAATATATAATTTTTAAAATAATAAATCTAGCATGAAACCTCATTTAAACAATAAGTCTTTTTCTGATGACTAAAAAGTATCAGTAACTCTATGTTCACAGCGTTTTTGCTACTTTTTTATGCCAGGTTTAAGCTGCTTACAAAAAGCAGGTTTTGCTGAGTTTTTGCAGCGTTTTTGTCAGGGTACATTTGTCACTTGTGCATGCTGATAAAGTTTAATGCATAAAAAAATCTGATTGAACTTCATCAGGTTTCGGCACCAAATACGCAGCAAAACCTGATACCTGCGTTTTTGCAGCACTTTTTGCACCACCCATTGCTTTCAATGGGTGAAAAATGCTGAAAAAACATTGAAAGAAGTGTGCTGCATTGTGCAAAAAACAAGCTCTTGGACAAAACAGTCAGGAAAAGAAAAACAAGTTGTGCGCATGAGATATCTGAAATCTCATAGACTTTTCTGGTACAGTGAAAAAGCAGCTAAAAATTTGCATTAACCCCTTTCTGACTTGAGACATACTATCCCGACCACGGTACCCGGGCCCGTATGACCGGGGACGGGGTAGTACGTCTAAGCGATCAGCGGCGCTCCAGGGGGGGCACCGCTGATCGCGGCACTATGTGTCAGGGGTGGTCACGGACCGCCCCCAGCACGATAACCCCTGGCACACTGCGATCAAAAATGATCGCAGTGCACCGGGGGATTAGGGAAGAATCGGCAAGGAGAGGGCTCCCTCCGTGCGTCCCTGAGACACCCAGCACAACGCGATGTGCTGCGCTGCTCTGGGAGCCTCCTTCCCTCCGGAGGCAGCTTCCTCAGTGCCTGCAGAGAGCATGCAGTGAGGAAGCCTGTGCAGCGTCTGTCAGATCGCTGATCTGACAGCGTGCTGTCCAACCTGCCAGATCAGCGATCTGACACATTACAGTGATGTCACCCCCTGGGACAATCAAATAAAGTGAAAAAAAAAAAGCGTAAAAATAATTTATAAAAGATCCCTAAATAAATTTAAAAAAAATATATATATATATATATATATATATATATATATATAAATGTATATATACATATATACATATATATATATTCCCTAATAAATTTATTTTTTGGAAATAAAAAAAGAAACTAAAAGTACACATATTTATTATCGACGTGTCCGTAAAGACCTGCCCTATAAAACTGTCGCCCTAGTTAACCCCTTTAGTGAACCCCTTAAAAAGTAAAAATAAATATCAAAGTAAAAAACAATGCTTTATCATCATACCGCTGAACAAAAAGTACAATAACGCTCGATAAAAAAGACCGATATAAATAACGATGGTACTGCTGAAAACGTCATCTTGTCCCACAAAAAACGAGTCACCATACAGCATCATCAGCGAAAAAATAAAAAAGTTATAGCTCACAGAATAAAGCCATGCAAAAATAATAATTTTTTATATAAAATTGTTTTCATTGCATAAAAGCGCCAAAACATAAAAAAAACATAAATGACGTATCGCTGTAATCACACTGACCCGAAGAATAAAATCAATTTATCAATTTTACCACACGCGGAACGGTGTAAATGCACCCCTCCAAAAGAAATTAATGAAATGCTGTTTTTTGTTCATTCTGTGTCCTAAAAATCGGAATAAAAAGAGATAAAAAAAAGTCACGTGCCTGAAAATGGTACCAATAAAGACGTCAACTCGTCCCACAAAAAATAAGACTTCACATGACTCGGTGGGTCAAAATATGGAAAAATTATAGTTTTCAAAATGTGGTAATGCAAAAACTTTTTACAATAAAAAGCGTCTTTTAGCGTGCGACAGCTGCCAAACATAAAAACCTGTCATAAATAGTAAATCAACCCCCCCGTTATCACCCCCTTAGTTAGGGAAAAATAATAAAATTTAAAAAAAAATAATTTAATTCCATTTTCTCATTAGGGTTAGGGCTAGGGCTAGGATTAGAGTTAGGGCTAGAGTTAGGGCTAGGGTTAGGGCTAGGGTTAGGGCTAGGGTTAGGGCTGAGATTAGGGTTAGGGGTGTGTTGGGGTTAGGGTTGGAGTTAGAATTGGGGGTTTCCACTGTTTAGGCACATCAGGTACTCTCCGAACGCAACATGGCATCTGATCTCAATTCCAGCCAATTCTGCATTGAAAAAGTCAAATGGTGCTCCTTCCTTTCCAAGCTCTGCCATCCGCCTAAACAATGGTTTACCCCCACATATGGGGTGTCAGCCTACTCAGGACAAATTGCACAACAACTTTTGGGGTCCAATTTCTCTTGTTACCCTTGGGAAAATAAAAAATTGGGGGCAAAAATATGATTTTTGTGGAAAAAAAATATGATTTTTTATTTTCACGCCCAGGCATTATAAACTTCTGTGAAGCACTTGGGGGTTCAAAGTGCTCACCACACATATAGATAAGTTCCTTGGGGGGTCTAGTTTCCAAAATGGGGTCACTTGTGGGGGGTTTCCACAGTTTAGGCACATCAGGGGCTCTCCAAAGGCAACATGACACCCGCAGACCATTCCATCAAAGTCTGCATTCCAAAACGTCACTACTTCCCTTCCGAGCCACGACATGTGCCCATACAGTAGTTTTCTCCCACATATGGGATATCAGCATACTCAAGACAAATTGGACAACAACTGGGGTCCAATTTCTCCTGTTACCCTTGGTAAAATAAAAAAATTGGGGACTAAAAGATCATGTTTGTGGAAAAAATGTGATTTTTTCATTTTCACGTCCGGGCGTTATAAACTTCTGTGAAGCCCTTGGGGGTTCAAAGTTCTCACCACACATCTAAATAAGTTCCTTGGGGGGTCTAGTTTCTAAAATGGTGTCATTTGTGGGGGGTTTCCACTGTTTTGGCACATCAGGGGCTTTCCAAATGCGACATGGCGTCTGATCTCAATTCCAGCCAAAAAAGTAAAATGGCGCTGCTTCCCTTCCGAGCTCTGCCATGCGCCCAAAAAGTCGTTTACCCACACATATGGGGTATCAGCGTACTTAGGACAAATTGCACAATAACTTTTGGGGTCCTGTTACCCTTGGGAAAATAAAAATTGGGGGTGAAAAGATAATTTTTGGGAAAAAATATGATTTTTTAATTGTACGGCTGTACGTTATAAACTTCTGTGAAGCCCTTCGGGGTTCAAAGTTCTCACCACATAACTAGATAAGTTCCTTGGAGGGTCCACTTTCCAAAATGGGGTCATTTGTGGGGGGTTTGCACTGTTTAGGCACATCAGTGGCTCTCCAAATGTGACATGGCATCCAATCTGAATTCCAGCTAATTTTGCCGTGAAAAAGTCAAACGACGCTCTTTCCCTTCTGAGCTCTGCTATGTGCCCAAACAGTGGTTCCCTCCACATATCAGATATGAGCGTACTCAGGACAAATTGCACAATAACTTTTGCAGTCCAATTTCTCCTGTTACCCTTGGTAAAATAACAACAATTGGACCTGAAGCAATTTTTTTGTGAAAAAAAGTTAAATGTTCATTTTTTTTAAACATTCAAAAAATTCCTGTGAAGCACCTGAAGGGTTAATAAACTTCTTGAATATGGTTTTGAGCACCTTAAGGGGTGCAGTTTTTAGAATGGTGTCACTTTTGGGTATTTTCTATCATATAGACCCCTCAAAGTGACTTCAAATGTGATGTGGTCCCTAAAATTAAAATAGTGTTGCAAAAATGAGAAATCGCTGGTCAACTTCTAACCCTTATAACTTCCTAACAAAAAAAAATTTCGTACCCAAATTGTGCTGATGTAAAGTAAACATGTGGGAAAAGTTATTTATTAAGTTTTCTGTGTGCCATATCTCTGTGATTTAAGGGCATAAAAATTCAAAGTTGGAAAATTGCAAAATTTTCACAATTTTCGCCAAATTTCAGTTTTTTTCACAAATAAATGCAAGTTATATGAATGAAATTTTACCACTAACATCAAGTACAATATGTCACGAGAAAACAATGTCAGAATCACCGGGATCCATGGAAGCGTTCCAGAGTTATTACCTCATAAAGAGACAGTGGTCAGAATTGTAAATATTGGCCCGGTCATGAACGTGCAAACCACCCTTGGGGGTAAGGCTACTTTCAAACTTGCTTTTTTTCTGCAGCGCTTTTTTCCCGCAAAAAAACACATGGAAAAAACACATACAAATGCTGCGTTTTTTTCAAGCATTTTTATGCGCATGCATGAAAAAACGCAGCGCTTGTATGCGTTTTTAGTGCGTTTTTACCACGTTTGCGTTTTTTCCAACATTAGTTGGCCCCTCACACTAACCCAAACCATGACTTTACTAACCCTAACCCTTAACCAAACCATTCCCTAACCCTAACCCTTAACCAAACCATACTAACCCTGACCCTAACCCTTAACCAAACCCTACTAACCCTAACCCAAACCCTGACCCTAAACCCTAACTAACCCTAAACCCTAACCCTTAACCAAACCATACTAACCCTAACCCTTAACCAAACCATACCCTAACCCTAACCCTTAACCAAACCATACTAACCCTAACCCTTAACCAAACCCTACTAACCCTAACCCAAACCCTAACCCTAAACCCTAACTAACCCTAATCCCTAACCCTTAACCAAACCATACTAACCCTAACCCTGACCCTAACCCTTAATCAAACCATACTAACCCTAAACCTTAACCAAACCCTACTAACCCAAACCCTAACCCTAAACCCTAACTAACCCTAAACCCTAACCCTTAACCAAACCATACTAACCCTAACCCAAACCCTAACCCTAAACCCCCTTTGCTATAAAAAACCTTTAGGCTGGTTTCACACTTGCGTTTTTTTGCGCTGTATTTTAGCGCTAAAAAACGCATGCGTTTTTTTTCCTATATTTTGCATGGGATGCGCTTATGTGCACATGCACATGCGTTTGTATGTGTTTTTGTGCGCATGCGCTTTTTTTAGGCAAGTCGGACGCCCAAAAAATGCAACAGGATGCATTTTGTGCGCCCGAGCGCACACCACAAAAAAACGCATGCGCTTAATAACGCATACAAACGCATGTGTATGCGCACATAAGCGCATCCCATGCAAAATATAGGAAAAAAACCCATGCGTTTTTTAGCGCTAAAATACAGCGCAAAAAAACGCAAGTGTGAAACCAGCCTAAAGGGGTTAAAAAAATCTGCAAAAACGCAACATGTGAACACAGCCTGAGACAGTTTTCAGACCCTGCATTTTGGCCTCTTTGTTACAGATGTAACACTTGTGCTTGGCTGCGTATTATTCCGGGTCCGTCGGTCGCACCACCAAATTAAGCTGGATAGATGTGTAGAGGAAACAATTAAAAAAATACGCAACAATCCATTTTGGGTGTATTTTTTGGGCTCCATGCATATTTGCCAACAGCCTGATTTTTGTGGGACTTTCTCGCAAACCAGATAGAGAATACGTCAGGATTCTGGGGAGTTCATGGGTGAAATGGGGCTTAAATTGCCCCATGTTACATAACAAAAGAGGAAATCTGGTGGAATCTCCAAGCTCCGCCATTGCTCACTATATGGCCGCAGTCTGCTGTGTATGACATTACTAGCAGTCCCAGTTGCCTTGGTGCACAGTCGGCTCTGCTGCACACACTTTAATGTAGGAGCCTAATCTGTTCAACAAAACTATGGGGAGGGAACAGCAATGTCAGCACATCAAGTATTAATGATCAGGAGCCAGAGGAACAATGCTAGTCTGTACAGGGGAAAGGGAGGCAGTAATAGGGGGAGGCTCAGATACACCCCAGAAAATGCGGTGTCAGGCGCTCAGGACTCAGAAGGGTTGGCATGAAACCTATAGTTCACCAAAACCTTGGCACTCTGGATGCTCTTATAAAAGGAAATGCTCTACCTGGCACTGCTATAGGGGCACATTAATAATGATGGACTATGTTAGACTGACAGTGGTGGCACTCTGGCTCTGTTTTATGTCCATTACTATAATACTACTAATGAGAATACACTAAGTCAGGGGTGGGCAATTAATTTTCCTGAGGGGCCACATGAGAGACCATGACTGTTGTGGAGGGCCGAACCAATAGCTGGAAATTCATTCTACTCAATATTAATTTATTAATATTAATTGTATCACTTAATATTGAGCAGAATTAAGTATGCTGACACCCCCTCTATATATCTTTGAATTCAAGTACAGCCCCTTCTGTATATCTAATGAACCCCCCTAAGCCTCCCCATATACAGCATGAGCCCCACACAGCCGACTCCATATGTGGCATGAGCTCTAAACAGTCTCCCCATATGCAGCATGAGCCTCACACAGCCTCCCTATATACACTGCATGAGCCCCACACGGCATCCCTATATACAGCATGAGCCCCACACAGCCTCCCTACATACACTGCATGAGCCCCAAACGGTATCCCTATATATAGCATGAACCCCACACAGCATCCCCATATATAGCATGAGCCCCACACAGCCTCCCTATATATACTGCATGATCCCCACACAGCCTCCCTATATATACTGCATGTGCCCCACACAGCTGTGGCGCCCCTGAGGGTTCAGTCGCCACAGAGGTACTGCACCTCCTCCTGAGGTGTGGTACCCCACTATCCAGGTAAGGTGGAGTCACCTGACTACACTCCAACACCTACACCCCACACCACAAAGTAGTGTAGCAAAGCACCTTCGGCGGCTCCCTGCTTGGAACACGAAACGTGCTGGGAGGTGGGTGGAGTTAGTTTACATAAAAGAGCGGGAAGAGTTGAGTTCAAGTCAGTCAGCCATTCATTCAGTCAGTGAGTGAGGATGTAGAAGGACAGAGAGTGAGACAGAGAAGATCCCCGGGAGAGGGATGGGAGAAGGAAGTGCTGCAGCAGGCCACAGTAATCTGGGTCTGCTGGCACAGGAAAGAGACAAAGAAAGGAAGCTTGATTCTCCAGAAGAAAGAAGGATTAGCACGTAACGTAAGGAGAATAGGAGAACTAAGGAACAGGGTTGGAAGAGGGAACCCTTCCCAAGTTCACAGCACAAGGCCGGGGTCCGGTCCCCGAGGTTGTACGGATACTAATGGTCCTGCAGCAGACACCGGAGGAATAGAAGTAGTGACCATTTTATTCCCACACAAGACTTGGGGGCACAACAGCAACATAATAGTGAGCCGGGACTTAGTAGCAAGGAGTCCCCGAAGCAGGCTACAGCTGTCTGCCGTACAAGTAGAGTTCATAAGAACATCTGACAGGAGGAACTCCAGTGTAACTCAGTACTAGGAGTACTTCATTCAAAGGCGCTATTATTATTATTATTATGCATTTATATGGCGCCATTTATTCCATGGCGCTTTACATGTGAAAAGGGGAAATATAGACAAGTGTAATATATACAAGAGTAATAAACAAGTGTAAGACAAGGGACACACAAGTACATAATGAGAGGGGACCCTGCCCGCAAGGGCTCACAGTCTACAGGGATGGGTGAGGATACAGTAGGAGAGGGTAGAGCAGGTCGTGCGGTGGTTCAGTAGACCGAGGATCATTGCAGGCTGTAGGCTTATCGGAACAGGTGGGTCTTCAGGTTCTTCTTGAAGGTTTCTGTTGATGATGAGAGTCTGATGTGTTGCGGTAGGGAGTTCCAGAGTATGGGGAAGCACGGGAGAAGTCTTGTATGCGGTTGTGGGAAGAAGAGATAAGGGGGGAGTAGAGAAGGAGATCTTGGGATGATAGAAGGTTGCGTGCAGGTAGGTACCTAGAGACCATGTCACAGATGTATGGAGGAGACAGGTTGTGGATGGCTTTGTATGTCATGGTTAGTGTTTTGAATTGGATCCTCTGGGCAATAGGAAGCCAGTGAAGGGCTAGGCATAGGGGGGAGGCTGGGGAATAGCAGGGAGACAGGTGGACTAGTCAGGCAGCAGAGTGTAGGATGGACTGGAGCGGTGCTAGAGTGCTAGAGGGGAGGCCAGAGAGTAGGAGGTTGCAGTAGTCGAGGCGGGAGATGATAAGAGCGTGCACTAGTGTTTTTGTGGTTTCGTGGTTGAGGAATGAGCGGATCCGGGAAATATTTTTGAGTTTGAGGCGGCAGGAGGAGGCGAGGGCTTGGATATGTATGTGGTTTGAAAGAGAGCGCAGAGTTGATGATCACCCCAAGGCACCGGGCATGCGGGACTAGGGAAAGAGAGCAGCCGTTGACATTGATGGATAGGTCTCGTGGAGGGGTAGTGTGAGATGGGGGAATGATGATGAATTCTGTTATAAGAGGAGACGTTCAGAAAAGGCACATATGTTGGCGGAGTGTTGGAAAGGAGTACTTAATCTTGCCTGGAAGTTGGCTGAGCTCCTGACCCGGAGGACACGGCACGGATGCGGTCACCTGTACCTGCAACAGACTGTGAGTAAAGCTTTGGAACTACATGCCCTGGTGTCCTCCACTTATTCCTGTGCCAACCTGGCCAGCACTGCTACATCCCTTACGCCCGACACTACACCATCTACGTGTCACTTCACCTACTCTGCCCTGGGACTACAGCCCTGCCTGTGGAGGGCTATAACATTACTGCTGCACCACACCATCTGTCCCAGAGGATCTGTCTGCAGCGTCGGCTTACATCTCTATTGCCGAACACCACAGGTGGCGTCACGAATCACTTATAAACTTTCATCACCATAAGCACACAGCAACAACTCCCTTTTACAATGGGCTCCCAGGGCCACGGGCCGGGTCCCAGCTGCCGTGACATCTCCCATTGAAGCTCATCAGGCCCGGACCGAGTACCCCATAGCCCTGGGAGGGTGACCCATTTTCTGGCGTCACGAACAGGATGACGAAGCCCGGTGCCACTGGGTTCTGTGTGCCTATGATTTATTGGACTTAATAGTTTGTGGAAATGTGCAAAAGACCCAATTTGATAGACTGTAAAATGAATGCTAAAAATGGATGCCAGCGTGGAGAAGAAGGGCGTGACAACATGGGTGGTCCTAAGACAAGACCGCGAACTGTCCTGGGCCTCCCCTGTCTGAACTTCTATGCGACAGCAACATGGCCCACCCCCCCGAGGGGTTCGTATACTGGCATGGTATGGATGAGCAGGAAGAAGACGCCGCCCCCAGAAGGAGGAGTGGGAGCTGGTGGCGGGAAAAGAGGCCAGACAGGAAGAAAAAGGAGAGAACGCCATGATGGAAGGAGAGAGGAGGCCTGAAGAGTGAAGGGAGGTTAAGCTGAACCTCCCCGGCGCAATGGCTGAAGGCTCCGATCTGGCTTCCCATCTGGACCGTCAGCAGCTGGAGAATGAGATAGCCCAGCTGACCCGCCGTCTGCAGCTGAGACAAGAAGCCTTATGGACTCTGAACCTGCAGCGCGCCCAGGAGGGGCCTACACCCGCGATACCTTCACCACCGGTACCCGTCGCCGCTGCACAGGCTCTACCCCAGGCAGCACCCTTGGAGCCGGAGGAGGCTGCAATACTACCGCAAGCGCCCAACACCATCTCCGCGCTGCAACCGCCGCTGAGCGTTGTCTGCCCCGGAGGAGTCATCTGAGGGCCTGTGGCCTGAAGCGGAGAAAGCTGAGCCCCTGCCTGGACCTAGCACGGCTGCGCAGGTCCCACCGGAGATCCCCGCGGACCCGGAGCCGTCATCTGCTCCACCACCGCCGACATCCGGACAGACTACCCCTGTGGATACCCCTGCAGCTGCCCAGCGTCTCAGGCCTGCACCGGAGCCGCAACACCGCCAGGAGGCACCAGGTATGCCCGTCGGCCCTGAAGCTAGGGAAGCCACTGGGTGCCCGCCGTCTACAGCGGCCGGACAGGTAGTGCTGGACTTGGTCTGGGACCGGGATACTAGTCAACGGGGGGAAACACCTGAACCTCTAACAGTGGTGCCGCGGTCCACGGTGGGCAGGGGCCGGTCCTGGGAAGAGGAGGTGGACACCCAGAGCATCTCCCCTGGAGCAGCCTAAGCAACCAGCTTCCAGTACCCCAGGAGCGGCCTACCAACATTAAAGGAAACACCAACAACTAACTTTGTTACCCAGGAGGGTATTTGCACCGTTGTGCTTTAAAGTTATTTTTGTTTATTCACCATGTTTTTCCCGTTTGTTGCCCAGTTTTATTGGCAGCGTTTTTCATACTTTAACTGTGGAGATCATGGACACTGAATGATCCAGAACTTTGTTAAATATAGTTGCACCTCTTTAGGTGCCCTCTCTTGGTTTTACATAGGTCTTTTATAAATAAGGACTACCTTATCATGGAGTATGGCTCCCACCTAAAGGACACTGCAAGAGATCCCGGCTGGGAGCGATGTCCAGCACTTACAAGAATTATTGAAGTTTTGATGTGAAATATTTTATAATGTGCCTTATGACAGTATTAATAGAGAATAGCTTTTATATAGACTCTAGTTAGTATCAATGTCAAATAGGAATGTTTTAATAAAGAAATTTGAAAAGAAAGTAGAAAATGTATAAGAAGAAGTGATAATGCTTGAAATAGCACTTTAAATTAGGTAGCATAACTTTAAAGATAGTTAGTTAAAATTGTTTGCAACGTTCAAGAGACAGCGCCTCTCATATTGAGAAGATTAGATAAGAACTGTTTATTAGCATTACAAAAATTTTGTATGTTCCTTGTGATAAAACACTCCGGGATCGCCTTTGCTGGGGTCAAAGGTCACGTGCGTTCAGCATGAAACTCAGGCGCACAGCCGGGGTCCGGGTATAACTGACACTGGGTCAGGTTTATTAAAAGTGAAAGCAATGCATAAAGAAAAAAAACATAAAACAAATCCTTGCTTGTCCGGCACTAACTAAACAAAGTACAACCTAATTACCAACTGGCGGGCTTCTCCCGTCCAGCCAAACCACAGTTGCAGTGGACACTGCTTTCACTCACGTGTGTCTCTCACACAGACAGGCTCTCTGTGCTCCCAGGCTGAGACACTCACACAACCACCTGGCATCCTTTTATATCCGCTCTCCCATTATTCATTAGTAACCAGGTGAGATACTGACCAGACTAGGCCACATAGGAAAGGTATCTGGGCGAGATATACCTGCCCTCATCCACTATTCCCACATGATTCTCACATCCTGTATTTGTCAACTTGTTTTCTTGCAGCCCGCGGACGTGCGGTGTTTAATGGGGGGGTATGTGGTGCCCCTTAGGGTTCAGTCGCCACAGAGGTACTGCACCTCCTCCTGAGGTGTGGTACCCCACTATCCAGGTAAGGTGGAGTCACCTGACCACACTCCAACACCTACACCCCACACCACAAAGTAGTGTAGCAAAGCACCTTCGGCGGCTCCCTGCTTGGAGTGTAGCATAGCACCCCTTGGTGGCTCCCTGCTTGGAACATGAAACGTGCTGGGAGGTGGGTGGAGTTAGTTTACATAAAAGAGCGGGAAGAGTTGAGTTCAAGTCAGTCAGTCATTCATTCAGTCAGTGAGTGAGGATGTAGAAGGACAGAGAGTGAGACAGAGAAGATCCCTGGGAGAGGGATGGGAGAAGGAAGTGCTGCAGCAGGCCACAGTGATCTGGGTCTGCTGGCACAGGAAAGAGACAAAGAAAGGAAGCTTGATTCTCCAGAAGAAAGAAGGATTAGCACGGAACGTAAGGAGAATAGGAGAACTAAAGAACAGGGTTGGAAGAGGGAACCCTTCCCAAGTTCACAGCACAAGGCCGGGGTCCGGTCCCCGAGGTTGTACGGATACTAATGGTCCTGCAGCAGACACCGGAGGAATAGAAGTAGTGACCACTTTATTCCCACACAAGACTTGGGGGCAACATAATAGTGAGCCGGGACTTAGTAGCAAGGAGTCCCCGAAGCAGGCTACAGCTGTCTGCCGTACAAGTAGAGTTCATGAGAACATCTGACAGGAGGAACTCCAGTGTAACTCAGTACTAGGAGTACTTCATTCAAAGGCGCTATAAGAGGAGACGTTCAGAAAAGGCACATATGTTGGCGGAGTGTTGGAAAGGAGTACTTCATCTTGCCTGGAAGTTGGCTGAGCTCCTGACCCGGAGGACACGGCACGGATGCGGGCACCTGTACCTGCAACAGACTATGAGTAAAGCTTTGGAACTACATGCCCTGATGTCCTCCACTCATTCCTGCGCCAACCTGCCCAGCACTGCTACATCCCTTGCGCCCGACACTACACCATCTACGTGTCGCTTCACCTACTTTGCCCTGGGACTACAGCCCTGCCTGTGGAGGGCTATAACATCACTGCTGCACCACACCATCTGTCCCAGAGGATCTGTCTGCAGCAACGGCTTACATCTCTATTGCCAAACACCACAGGTGGCGTCACGAATCACTTATAAACTTTCATCACCATAAGCACACTGGAACAACTCCCTTTTACAATGGGCGCCCATGGCCACGGGCCGGGTCCCAGCTGCCGTGACATCTCCCATTGAAGCTCATCGGGCCCGGTACCGAGTACCCCACAGCCCTGGGAGGGCAACCCACAGCCTCCCTATATATACTGCATGAGCCCCACAGCCTCCCCATATACTGCATGAGGCCCCCACATTCTCCCCATATACTGCATGAGCCCCCACAGCCTCCCCATATACTGCATGAGCCCCACACAGCCTTCCCATATACTGCATGAGGCCCCCACTGCCTCCCCATATATATACTGCATGAGCCTCACACAGCCTCCCTATATATACTGCATGAGGCCCCCACAGCCTCCCCATATACTACATGAGCACCACACAGCCTACTCCATATGTGGCATGAGCTCTAAACAGCCTCCCCATATGCAGAATAAGCCTCACACAGCCTCTCTACATACACTGCATGAGCCCCACACAGCCTCCCTATATACAGCATGAGCCCCACACAGCCTCCCTATATATATACTGCATGAGCCCCACACAGCCTCCCTATATATACTGCATGAGTCCCACACAACCTTTCCATATACAGCATGAGCCCCACACAGCCTCCCCATATACTGCATAAGCCCCGCACAGCCTCCCTAATATATACTGCATGAGCCCCACACAGCCTCCCTATATACACTGCATGAGCCCCACACAGCCTCTCTATACACTGCATGAGCTCCACACAGCCTCCCTATATATACTGCATGAGTCCCACACAGCCTCCCTATATATACTGCATGAGCCCCACACAGTCTTTCCATATACATTACAGCATGAGCCCCACACAGTCTCCCTATATACTGCATGAGCTCCACACAGCCTACCTATATATTGTATGAGCCCCACATAGCCTCTCTATATACACTGCATGAGCCTCACACAGCCTCCCCATATACTGCATAAGCCCCGCACAGCCTCCCTAAATATATACTGCATGAGCCCCACACAGCCTCCCTATATACACTGCATGAGCCCCACACAGCCTCTATACACTGCATGAGCTCCACACAGCCTCCCTATATATACTGCATGAGTCCCACACAGCCTCCCCATATATATACTGCATGAGCTCCACACAGCCTCCCTATATATACTGCATGAGTCCCACACAGCCTCCCCATATATATACTGCATGAGCCCCACACAGCCTCCCCATATATACTGCATGAGCTCCACACAGCCTCCCTATATATACTGCATGAGTCCCACACAGCCTCCCCATATATATACTGCATGAGCCCCACACAGCCTTTCCATATACAGCATGAGCCCCGCACAGTCTCCCTATATACTGCATGAGCTCCACACAGCCTACCTATATATTGTATGAGCCCCACACAGCCTCTCTATATACACTGCATGAGCCTCACATCCTCCCCATATACTGCATGAGGCACCATAGCCTCCCCATGTGCGGCATGATACCCCCATAGCCTCCTTGTATGCAGTATTACACCCCCATAGCAGCCTCCCCATGTGCAGCATGTCACCACCATAGCATCCCCATGTTCTGCACGACAGCTCCATAGCCTCCCCATGTGCAGCCTGTGACCCCAATAGGATCCCCATGTGCAGCATGTCACCCCCATAGCATCCCCATATTCTGCACGACAGCCCCATAGACTCCCCATGCACAGCATGTCATCCCCCATAGCCTCCCAATGCGCAGCATGACACCCCCATAGCCTCCCAATATGCAGCACGACGCCCCCATAGCCTCCCTATGTGCTACATGTCACCCCCATAGCCTCCCCATGTGCTACATGTCACCCCCATAGCCTCCCCATGCTCTGCACGACAGCCCTATAGAATCCCCATGTGCTGCACGACAGCCCCATAGAATCCCCATGTGCTGTTTGTCACCCTCCATAGAATCCCCATGTTCAAAAAAAAAAAACACCACATACTCACCTCGGTCCCATTCCCTGGCGCTCTGCTTCTCTCTCTGCCTCCGTTGCGCTGACTCTCCGGCGGTACACAGCTGACACGATGAAATGACATCATCGCGTCAGCTGTTTCACACGCTGATTGGTGGAGGAAGTGGCTGGAGGCCTCTCCTTCAGCAATGCTGACTGCGGCTAGGGAGAAAATGGAGAGAGCCAGCGGGCGGGCACAGTGCGGCCCGCGGACCTCTGGTTTCCAGCACCACAGCTGTCTCGGGCCAGACTGAGACAGCCAGAGGGCCAGATGTGGCCCGCAGTCCGCACTTGCCCAGGTCTGCTCTAAGTGGAACTGTTATTAGAAGACTGGCCGGAACTGTTCCTAAGGAAACTCATAGTTGGAAGTCTAGCTGACACTATAAGTGATGGCACTTTGTATGACAATATTATAGCCCAGGTACAGTACCTATTAATGGTGCACTGTTATGGTTTAATCTGGCATTGCTATAGAGGGAACTTTTGGTTGATACTATTAGTAGGGGCCTTCTGTCAGGAACTATTTGTTGGGAACATATGGCTATTACTATTAGTGCATCTATCCTGGCACTCTTAGAGTATAACTTTACTAGAGATCATGTGGGAGAAATTGTTAGTGGAGGTGTCCTGGTACTGTTATAGTATACCTGCTGTAGAGGCCCTGTGGGAGACACTATTAGGAGAGGTTTACTGGTACTGTTATAGTATAACAGTTTTAGAGGCCGTGTAGGAGACACTATTAAGATAGGACAGGTGTCCTGGTACTGTTATAGTATAGCTGCTATAGAGATCCTGCAGGAGACACTGTTAGGATTGGTGTCCTGGTACTGGTGTAGTATAACTTGTAGAAGTCCTGTGGGAGTCACTATTAGGACAGGTGTCCTGGTATTGTTCTAGTATAACTGCTGTAGCGGTAATGTGGGAGACACTCTTAGGACAGGTGTACTGTTACCGTTATAGTATAAGTTTCATGATTAAGCTGTCGGGTGATCTGGGACCAGGGGCTACTTCCCTGTCCCTAACACTAGTGGGCACCCTAGCTCGTCCTGCTACCCTGGATATGTCCGATGACGAAGATGCTGGGGCCTCCCCTTGCCTTATGTCTTGGGTAAGCCCTCCCCAGGAAAGAGGGGGCGCTACTGTGCACTGTAGTACACCAACCCAACAAACATGGCTACACAGACAAGAAATAACTGAAAACTCCAGGCATACAAAATATTCACTCACATGTAACAGAGGAATCCACCGGGAAGTGAAGGTAAGGGGAACAAACAAAAACAGGGAAGGATAAGGAATTACCACACAAACAGTCACTAATAACTCCTTCAACTCTCCTTCTCATAATAACTCCTCTCCTTTCATTAGCCATGCAGCAAATGCTGGCTCTGACGAGGATTAGTAACAAAGCCCAGATTACAAAGGGAAAAGGAGTGTCTAACCGAGCACAGCTGTTAGCACAGGAATTTCCAACATGGCTGATTAACCTGTGATGCCCGCTAGGGCCATGGGTTGCTCGGTACTGCGTCGGTCAGTTCTTCATGGGATGTCACGACAGCAGCGACCCGGTCTATGGCCCTGGGCATGCAATAAAATAAATATGGGGAAAGCTATAGGGGAAAGTTTGTGACGCCACCGTGGTATTCGGCAAATAAGAAGATGGCCGACACTGTGATTCAGATCCACTGGGGCAGTTGGTGACGCAGCAAAGATATTACAGCTCTCCACGGGTAGAGCTAGGCCCCAGGGCAGATATAAGATAGTAGAAGATGGTAACTGTTGTAGTGCAGTGCAAATGACGCACTGTTAGGGCTGGCGGAACGCACCAAATTATAAAATAAAAGTAGGTGCGTTCGTAGCCCGGGGTCCACCATGCAGAGGTGGTACACCTCTGCTTAATGATGGCGGAAGCTTAATATGGCGGTATAATGGCGGAACACACGCGGGTTAAATGTCACCCGGTGTGCACAGGGCGAACTCTGTTGCTTCACAGAGCCGCCGAACCGCTAAACACAAATGCCGAGCCTCTTCAAGCTCACAGAGCTCGGGGAGATGTACGCTCAGTATTTGGTCACAAGACTCGGACCCAAGGACACGGGCCGGCATCCTTCTAGACCTATTGAGCGTGCGGCGACGCAACCGCGAACCTCGCTAACTGCGGCTGACTGCCGCGGTACGATAGTGCCCTGTAGTAGGCGACACAATCGGACGCTAGTGCTGTGGACTGATGTGCACTGTCGCCTATAGCTTAGCCACTGACTGGCGCTGACTCTAATACAGATACCCTAACCACATGCGTAATATCCAAGGGAGGGAAATCTTATTAAGTCATTCTCCAGGTACATGCATCCGTCATCATCCACACATATAGCAACTAGAGTCTATACTAGCACATGGCCGAGTGGCCATGCGAGTCTTTTATAGCCAAGACCTTCTGGAACCTTCCAGAGCCCCCTGATGGACCAATCAGAACCGGAGAAGGACCTGAGCATGTGACTCCATGAGCATGCTCAGTGGAGCGACGGAAGGACTTAGATTCTGGAGTCTTTTGCTGCTGGCCAGGCTGCATTGACATATCTGCACCAGAGGTGGCAGCAGCAACCGATCCCACACTGCTGGTATGGGAAGAGCGCCGGGACCGACGAGTCTGCTGAGCAGGCTCCACTGCGGCTGAAGGAGAATGCGAGACCGCCGAGTGCAAGGCTCTGGATTCCTGCTGTGCAGTGGCAGGTGCCCGACGCCTAACATGCAGTAATTAAATGTGGGGTGCAGTCTTCACACTTTTACTCACGGTCTTTCAAGTCACAATCCCCAGCCGGGGTGCTGTGTCCTCTGGGTCGGTGGTCCAGCCAACTCTCAGGTAGTTTGGGGTACACTTTGCCAGAACCCTCTTCTTATGTTCCTTCTCTGGTCGCCTCACTGCGCTGGCTCCAGCCTCTCCTGCCCTGCACCTCACGCACAGTGTCCCAAGCCAGCAGCCTCGGATCCTGTTGGTCGACGATCTCCTGGTCCCCTTAATCCTATGTGGCTGCCTTTTCAGCTGTATCATACCCACAAGATTCCTATTTTGTTTTTCTCACTGAGAGCACTTTATATATATGGATTTGGCTGTCGCACATAGAGATACTCCAGCTTCCGGTTTGCTAGCTGAATCTTGCAGTCTCTCCACTAGTCAGGGGCTGGTCCCCCACTGCGACCTGGTGCTTCCTCCTGACTACACTCAGCATGGATTTGGGCACCACGGGTGGATACTTTACTTCCCTGACCCCTAGGACTCCTTCTTCACTCCACTCTACTCTCCAGTCCTGGGACGAGCTCCTAGCTCCTTCAGTCCCTTCCACAATCTGTCCTCTCTCTTTTTCACTCCTTCTGACTCCTCCTCCAACTGTCACTCCTTTTACCATGACAACTCTCCTACTCTATCCACTTCCTCCACCCACACCCTCTGCCTAGTTCCTCCCTGGCCTAGAAAGGTGTTGTGTTTGGTGCTAGTGTGTGTGGGTCCTGGGTAGCGGCCCTGCCTTTCCTGAGAGTGGGGTACTACACCTCTGGCTGAGGTGCAGTACCTCTGTAGCGACTGAACCCTCAGGGGCGCCACAAACCCCTGTTCTGCCAGAAGAAATAAGCACATTTAAAGTGAAGGAGAAGTGCTTCATTTCAGTGCCGGAGTAGAAGCAATCAGATGCTGCGGTCTTCTGGCTCCTCACTGTTGGGGTAACCCAGTGACAATAACTGTTGTTGAGGTCCTATGGGAGACACTATTAGGATAGGTGTCCTGTACTGTTATAGTATAACTATTGTAGACATTCTGTGGGAGACACTATTAGGACAGACGTCCTGATACGGTTATAGTATAATTGTTGTAGAGGTCCTGTGGGAGACACTATTAGGACAGGTGTCCTGGTACTGTTATAGTATAACTGTGGTAGCGGTCCTGTGAGAGACACTATTAGGACAGGTGCCCTGGTACTGTTATAGTATAATTGTTGTAGAGGTCCTGTGGGAGACACTATTAGGACAGGTGTCCTGGTACTCTTATAGTATAACTGTGGTAGCGGTCCTGTGGGAGACACTATTAGGACAGGTATCCTGGTACTGTTATAGTATAACTGTGGTAGCGGTCCTGTGGGAGACACTATTAGGACAGGTGTCCTGGTACTGTTATAGTATAACTGTGGTAGCGGTCCTGTGGGAGACACTATTAGGACAGGTGTCCTGGTACTGTTATAGTATAACTGTGGTAGCGGTCCTGTGGGAGACACTATTAGGACAGGTGTCCTGGTACTGTTATAGTATAACTGTGGTAGCGGTCCTGTAAGAGACACTATTAGGACAGATGTCCTGGTACTGTTATAGTATAACTGTGGTAGCGGTCCTGTGGGAGACACTATTAGGACAGGTGTCCTGGTACTGTTATAGTATAACTGTGGTAGCGGTCCTATAAGAGACACTATTAGGACAGGTGTCCTGGTACTGTTATAGTATAACTATGGTAGCGGTCCTGTGGGAGACACTATTAGGACAGGTGTCCTGGTACTGTTATAGTATAACTGTGGTAGCGGTCCTGTGGGAGACACTATTAGGACAGGTTACCTGGTACTCTTATAGTATAACTGTGGTAGCGGTCCTGTGAGAGACACTATTAGGACAGGTGTCCTGGTACTGTTATAGTATAACAGTGGTAGCGGTCCTGTGGGAGACACTATTAGGACAGGTGTCCTGGTACTGTTATAGTATAACTGTGGTAGCGGTCCTATAAGAGACACTATTAGGACAGGTGTCCTGGTACTGTTATAGTATAATTGTTGTAGAGGTCCTGTGGGAGACACTATTAGGACAGGTGTCCTGGTACTGTTATAGTATAACTGTGGTAGCGGTCCTGTGGGAGACACTATTAGGACAGGTATCCTGGTACTGTTATAGTATAACTGTGGTAGCGGTCCTGTGAGAGACACTATTAGGACAGGTGTCCTGGTACTGTTATAGTATAACTGTGGTAGCGGTCCTGTGAGAGACACTATTAGGACAGGTGTCCTGGTACTGTTATAGTATAACTGTGGTAGCGGTCCTGTGGGAGACACTATTAGGACAGGTATCCTGGTACTGTTATAGTATAATTGTTGTAGAGGTCCTGTGGGAGACACTATTAGGACAGGTGTCCTGGTACTCTTATAGTATAACTGTGGTAGCGGTCCTGTGGGAGACACTATTAGGACAGGTGTCCTGGTACTGTTATAGTATAACTGTGGTAGCGGTCCTGTAAGAGACACTATTAGGACAGGTGTCCTGGTACTGTTATAGTATAACTGTGGTAGCGCTCCTGTGGGAGACACTATTAGGACAGGTGTCCTGGTACTGTTATAGTATAACTGTGGTAGCGGTCCTGTGGGAGACACTATTAGGACAGGTGTCCTGGTACTGTTATAGTATAACTGTGGTAGCGGTCCTGTGGGAGACACTATTAGGACAGGTGTCCTGGTACTGTTATAGTATAACTATGGTAGCGGTCCTGTGGGAGACACTATTAGGACAGGTGTCCTGGTACTGTTATAGTATAACTGTGGTAGCGGTCCTGTGGGAGACACTATTAGGACAGGTTTCCTGGTACTCTTATAGTATAACTGTGGTAGCGGTCCTGTGAGAGACACTATTAGGACAGGTGTCCTGGTACTGTTATAGTATAACTGTGGTAGGGGTCCTGTGGGAGACACTATTAGGACAGGTGTCCTGGTACTGTTATAGTATAACTGTGGTAGCGGTCCTATAAGAGACACTATTAGGACAGGTGTCCTGGTACTGTTATAGTATAATTGTTGTAGAGGTCCTGTGGGAGACACTATTAGGACAGGTGTCCTGGTACTGTTATAGTATAACTGTGGTAGCGCTCCTGTGGGAGACACTATTAGGACAGGTGTCCTGGTACTGTTATAGTATAACTGTTGTAGCGCTCCTGTGGGAGACACTATTAGGACAGGTGTCCTGGTACTGTTATAGTATAATTGTTGTAGAGGTCCTGTGGGAGACACTATTAGGACAGGTGTCCTGGTACTGTTATAGTATAACTGTGGTAGCGCTCCTGTGGGAGACACTATTAGGACAGGTGTCCTGGTACTGTTATAGTATAACTGTGGTAGCGGTCCTGTGGGAGACACTATTAGGACAGGTGTCCTGGTACTGTTATAGTATAACTGTGGTAGCGGTCCTGTGGGAGACACTATTAGGACAGGTGTCCTGGTACTCTTATAGTATAACTGTGGTAGCGGTCCTGTAAGAGACACTATTAGCACAGGTGTCCTGGTACTGTTATAGTATAACTGTGGTAGCGGTCCTGTGGGAGACACTATTAGGACAGGTGTCCTGGTACTGTTATTGTATAACTGTGGTAGCGGTCCTGTGAGAGACACTATTAGGACAGGTGTCCTGGTACTCTTATAGTATAACTGTGGTAGCGGTCCTGTGAGAGACACTATAAGGACAGGTGTCCTGGTACTGTTATAGTATAACTGTGGTAGCGCTCCTGTGGGAGACACTATTAGGACAGGTGTCCTGGTACTCTTATAGTATAACTGTGGTAGCGGTCCTGTGGGAGACACTATTAGGACAGGTGTCCTGGTACTGTTATAGTATAACTGTTGTAGCGCTCCTGTGGGAGACACTATTAGGACAGGTGTCCTGGTACTCTTATAGTATAACTGTGGTAGCGGTCCTGTGAGAGACACTATTAGGACAGGTGTCCTGGTACTGTTATAGTATAACTGTTGTAGCGCTCCTGTGGGAGACACTATTAGGACAGGTGTCCTGGTACTCTTATAGTATAACTGTGGTAGCGGTCCTGTGAGAGACACTATTAGGACAGGTGTCCTGGTACTGTTATGGTATAACTGTGGTAGCGCTCCTGTGGGAGACACTATTAGGACAGGTGTCCTGGTACTCTTATAGTATAACTGTGGTAGCGGTCCTGTGGGAGACACTATTAGGACAGGTGTCCTGGTACTGTTATAGTATAACTGTTGTAGCGCTCCTGTGGGAGACACTATTAGGACAGGTGTCCTGGTACTCTTATAGTATAACTGTGGTAGCGGTCCTGTAAGAGACACTATTAGCACAGGTGTCCTGGTACTGTTATAGTATAACTGTGGTAGCGGTCCTGTGGGAGACACTATTAGGACAGGTGTCCTGGTACTCTTATAGTATAACTGTGGTAGCGGTCCTGTGGGAGACACTATTAGGACAGGTGTCCTGGTACTATTATAGTATAGCTGTGGTAGCGGTCCTGTAAGAGACACTATTAGGACAGGTGTCCTGGTACTGTTATAGTATAACTATTGTAGACATTCTGTGGGAGACACTATTAGGACAGACGTCCTGATACGGTTATAGTATAACTGTGGTAGCGGTGCTGTGAGAGACACTATTAGGACAGGTGTCCTGGTACTGTTATAGTATAACTGTGGTAGCGGTCCTGTGGGAGACACTATTAGGACAGGTGTCCTGGTACTGTTATAGTATAACTGTTGTAGCGCTCCTGTGGGAGACACTATTAGGACAGGTGTCCTGGTACTGTTATAGTATAACTGTGGTAGCGGTCCTGTGGGAGACACTATTAGGACAGGTGTCCTGGTACTGTTATAGTATAACTGTGGTAGCGGTCCTGTGGGAGACGCTATTAGGACAGGTGTCCTGGTACTCTTATAGTATAACTGTGGTAGCGGTCCTGTGAGAGACACTATTAGGACAGGTGTCCTGGTACTCTTATAGTATAACTGTGGTAGCGGTCCTGTGAGAGACACTATTAGGACAGGTGTCCTGGTACTGTTATAGTATAACTGTGGTAGCGGTCCTGTGGGAGACACTATTAGGACAGGTGTCCTGGTACTGTTATAGTATAACTGTGGTAGCGGTCCTGTGGGAGACACTATTAGGACAGGTGTCCTGGTACTCTTATAGTATAACTATTGTAGACATTCTGTGGGAGACACTATTAGGACAGACGTCCTGATACGGTTATAGTATAATTGTTGTAGAGGTCCTGTGGGAGACACTATTAGGACAGGTGTCCTGGTACTGTTATAGTATAACTGTGGTAGCGGTCCTGTGAGAGACACTATTAGGACAGGTGTCCTGGTACTGTTATAGTATAACTGTGGTAGCGGTCCTGTGGGAGACGCTATTAGGACAGGTGTCCTGGTACTCTTATAGTATAACTGTGGTAGCGGTCCTGTGAGAGACACTATTAGGACAGGTGTCCTGGTACTCTTATAGTATAACTGTGGTAGCGGTCCTGTGAGAGACACTATTAGGACAGGTGTCCTGGTACTGTTATAGTATAACTGTGGTAGCGGTCCTGTGGGAGACACTATTAGGACAGGTGTCCTGGTACTGTTATAGTATAACTATTGTAGACATTCTGTGGGAGACACTATTAGGACAGACGTCCTGATACGGTTATAGTATAATTGTTGTAGAGGTCCTGTGGGAGACACTATTAGGACAGGTGTCCTGGTACTGTTATAGTATAACTGTGGTAGCGGTCCTGTGAGAGACACTATTAGGACAGGTGTCCTGGTACTGTTATTGTATAACTGTGGTAGCGGTCCTGTGGGAGACACTATTAGGACAGGTGTCCTGGTACTCTTATAGTATAACTGTGGTAGCGGTCCTGTGAGAGACACTATTAGGACAGGTGTCCTGGTACTCTTATAGTATAACTGTGGTAGCGGTCCTGTGAGAGACACTATTAGGACAGGTGTCCTGGTACTGTTATAGTATAACTGTGGTAGCGGTCCTGTGGGAGACACTATTAGGACAGGTGTCCTGGTACTGTTATAGTATAACTGTTGTAGCGCTTCTGTGGGAGACACTATTAGGACAGGTGTCCTGGTACTGTTATAGTATAACTGTGGTAGCGGTCCTGTGGGAGACACTATTAGGACAGGTGTCCTGGTACTCTTATAGTATAACTGTGGTAGCGGTCCTGTGGGAGACACTATTAGGACAGGTGTCCTGGTACTGTTATAGTATAACTGTGGTAGCGGTCCTGTGGGAGACACTATTAGGACAGGTGTCCTGGTACTGTTATAGCATAACTGTGGTAGCGGTCCTGTGGGAGACACTATTAGGACAGGTGTCCTGGTACTCTTATAGTATAACTGTGGTAGCGGTCCTGTGGGAGACACTATTAGGACAGGTGTCCTGGTACTGTTATAGTATAACTGTGGTAGCGGTCCTGTGGGAGACACTATTAGGACAGGTGTCCTGGTACTCTTATAGTATAACTGTGGTAGCGGTCCTGTGGGAGACACTATTAGGACAGGTGTCCTGGTACTCTTATAGTATAACTGTGGTAGCGGTCCTGTGGGAGACACTATTAGGACAGGTGTCCTGGTACTGTTATAGTATAACTGTGGTAGCGGTCCTGTGGGAGACACTATTAGGACAGGTGTCCTGGTACTCTTATAGTATAACTGTGGTAGCGGTCCTGTGAGAGACACTATTAGGACAGGTGTCCTGGTACTGTTATAGTATAACTGTGGTAGCGGTCCTGTGGGAGACGCTATTAGGACAGGTGTCCTGGTACTCTTATAGTATAACTGTGGTAGCGGTCCTGTGGGAGACACTATTAGGACAGGTGTCCTGGTACTCTTATAGTATAACTGTGGTAGCGGTCCTGTGAGAGACACTATTAGGACAGGTGTCCTGGTACTGTTATAGTATAATTGTTGTAGAGGTCCTGTGGGAGACACTATTAGGACAGGTGTCCTGGTACTGTTATAGTATAACTGTGGTAGCGGTCCTGTGAGAGACACTATTAGGACAGGTATCCTGGTACTGTTATAGTATAACTGTGGTAGCGGTCCTGTGGGAGACGCTATTAGGACAGGTGTCCTGTACTGTTATAGTATAACTATTGTAGACATTCTGTGGGAGACACTATTAGGACAGACGTCCTGATACGGTTATAGTATAATTGTTGTAGAGGTCCTGTGGGAGACACTATTAGGACAGGTGTCCTGGTACTGTTATAGTATAACTGTGGTAGCGGTCCTGTGAGAGACACTATTAGGACAGGTATCCTGGTACTGTTATAGTATAACTGTGGTAGCGGTCCTGTGGGAGACGCCATTAGGACAGGTGTCCTGTACTGTTATAGTATAACTATTGTAGACATTCTGTGGGAGACACTATTAGGACAGACGTCCTGATACGGTTATAGTATAATTGTTGTAGAGGTCCTGTGGGAGACACTATTAGGACAGGTGTCCTGGTACTGTTATAGTATAACTGTGGTAGCGGTCCTGTGAGAGACACTATTAGGACAGGTATCCTGGTGCTGTTATTGTATAACTGTGGTAGCGGTCCTGTGGGAGACACTATTAGGACAGGTGTCCTGGTACTCTTATAGTATAACTGTGGTAGCGGTCCTGTGAGAGACACTATTAGGACAGGTGTCCTGGTACTCTTATAGTATAACTGTGGTAGCGGTCCTGTGGGAGACACTATTAGGACAGGTGTCCTGGTACTCTTATAGTATAACTGTGGTAGCGGTCCTGTGGGAGACACTATTAGGACAGGTGTCCTGGTACTGTTATAATATAACTGTGGTAGCGGTCCTGTGGGAGACACTATTAGGACAGGTGTCCTGGTACTGTTATAGTATAACTGTGGTAGCGGTCCTGTGAGAGACACTATTAGGACAGGTGCCCTGGTACTGTTATAGTATAACTGTGGTAGCGGTCCTGTGAGAGACACTATTAGGACAGGTATCCTGGTACTGTTATAGTATAACTGTGGTAGCGGTCCTGTGAGAGACACTATTAGGACAGGTATCCTGGTACTGTTATAGTATAACTGTGGTAGCGGTCCTGTGGGAGACGCTATTAGGACAGGTGTCCTGTACTGTTATAGTATAACTATTGTAGACATTCTGTGGGAGACACTATTAGGACAGACGTCCTGATACGGTTATAGTATAATTGTTGTAGAGGTCCTGTGGGAGACACTATTAGGACAGGTGTCCTGGTACTGTTATAGTATAACTGTGGTAGCGGTCCTGTGAGAGACACTATTAGGACAGGTATCCTGGTACTGTTATTGTATAACTGTGGTAGCGGTCCTGTGGGAGACACTATTAGGACAGGTGTCCTGGTACTCTTATAGTATAACTGTGGTAGCAGTCCTGTGAGAGACACTATTAGGACAGGTGTCCTGGTACTGTTATAGTATAACTGTGGTAGCGGTCCTGTGGGAGACACTATTAGGACAGGTGTCCTGGTACTGTTATAGTATAACTGTGGTAGCGGTCCTGTGGGAGACACTATTAGGACAGGTGTCCTGGTACTGTTATAGTATAACTGTGGTAGCGGTCCTGTGAGAGACACTATTAGGACAGGTGTCCTGGTACTCTTATAGTATAACTGTGGTAGCGGTCCTGTGAGAGACACTATTAGGACAGGTGTCCTGGTACTGTTATAGTATAACTGTGGTAGCGGTCCTGTGGGAGACACTATTAGGACAGGTGTACTGGTACTGTTATAGTATAACTGTGGTAGCGGTCCTGTGGGAGACACTATTAGGACAGGTGTCCTGGTACTCTTATAGTATAACTGTGGTAGCGGTCCTGTAAGAGACACTATTAGGACAGGTGTCCTGGTACTGTTATAGTATAACTGTGGTAGCGGTCCTGTGGGAGACACTATTAGGACAGGTGTCCTGGTACTCTTATAGTATAACTGTGGTAGCGGTCCTGTGGGAGACACTATTAGGACAGGTGTCCTGGTACTGTTATAGTATAACTGTGGTAGCGGTCCTGTAAGAGACACTATTAGGACAGGTGTCCTGGTACTGTTATAGTATAACTGTTGTAGCGCTCCTGTGGGAGACACTATTAGGACAGGTGTCCTGGTACTGTTATAGTATAACTGTGGTAGCGGTCCTGTGGGAGACACTATTAGGACAGGTGTCCTGGTACTCTTATAGTATAACTGTGGTAGCAGTCCTGTGAGAGACACTATTAGGACAGGTGTCCTGGTACTCTTATAGTATAACTGTGGTAGCGGTCCTGTGGGAGACACTATTAGGACAGGTGTCCTGGTACTGTTATAGTATAACTGTGGTAGCGGTCCTGTGGGAGACACTATTAGGACAGGTGTCCTGGTACTGTTATAGTATAACTGTGGTAGCGGTCCTGTGAGAGACACTATTAGGACAGGTGTCCTGGTACTCTTATAGTATAACTGTGGTAGCGGTCCTGTGAGAGACACTATTAGGACAGGTGTCCTGGTACTGTTATAGTATAACTGTGGTAGCGGTCCTGTGGGAGACACTATTAGGACAGGTGTACTGGTACTGTTATAGTATAACTGTGGTAGCGGTCCTGTGGGAGACACTATTAGGACAGGTGTCCTGGTACTCTTATAGTATAACTGTGGTAGCGGTCCTGTAAGAGACACTATTAGGACAGGTGTCCTGGTACTGTTATAGTATAACTGTGGTAGCGGTCCTGTGGGAGACACTATTAGGACAGGTGTCCTGGTACTCTTATAGTATAACTGTGGTAGCGGTCCTGTGGGAGACACTATTAGGACAGGTGTCCTGGTACTGTTATAGTATAACTGTGGTAGCGGTCCTGTAAGAGACACTATTAGGACAGGTGTCCTGGTACTGTTATAGTATAACTGTTGTAGCGCTCCTGTGGGAGACACTATTAGGACAGGTGTCCTGGTACTGTTATAGTATAACTGTGGTAGCGGTCCTGTGGGAGACACTATTAGGACAGGTGTCCTGGTACTCTTATAGTATAACTGTGGTAGCGGTCCTGTGAGAGACACTATTAGGACAGGTGTCCTGGTACTGTTATAGTATAACTGTGGTAGCGGTCCTGTGGGAGACACTATTAGGACAGGTGTCCTGGTACTCTTATAGTATAACTGTGGTAGCGGTCCTGTGGGAGACACTATTAGGACAGGTGTCCTGGTACTCTTATAGTATAACTGTGGTAGCGGTCCTGTAAGAGACACTATTAGGACAGGTGTCCTGGTACTGTTATAGTATAACTGTGGTAGCGGTCCTGTGGGAGACACTATTAGGACAGGTGTCCTGGTACTCTTATAGTATAACTGTGGTAGCGGTCCTGTGGGAGACACTATTAGGACAGGTGTCCTGGTACTGTTATAGTATAACTGTGGTAGCGGTCCTGTGGGAGACACTATTAGGACAGGTGTCCTGGTACTGTTATAGTTTAACTGTGGTAGCGGTCCTGTAAGAGACACTATTAGGACAGGTGTCCTGGTACTGTTATAGTATAACTGTTGTAGCGCTCCTGTGGGAGACACTATTAGGACAGGTGTCCTGGTACTGTTATAGTATAACTGTGGTAGCGGTCCTGTGGGAGACACTATTAGGACAGGTGTCCTGGTACTCTTATAGTATAACTGTGGTAGCGGTCCTGTGAGAGACACTATTAGGACAGGTGTCCTGGTACTGTTATAGTATAACTGTGGTAGCGGTCCTGTGGGAGACGCTATTAGGACAGGTGTCCTGGTACTCTTATAGTATAACTGTGGTAGCGGTCCTGTGAGAGACACTATTAGGACAGGTGTCCTGGTACTGTTTTAGTATAACTGTGGTAGCGGTCCTGTGGGAGACGCTATTAGGACAGGTGTCCTGGTACTCTTATAGTATAACTGTGGTAGCGGTCCAGTGGGAGACACTATTAGGACAGGTGTCCTGGTACTGTTATAGTATAACTGTGGTAGGGGTCCTATGGGAGACACTATTAGGACAGGTGCCCTAGTACTGTTATAGTATAACTGTGGTAGCGGTCCTGTAAGAGACACTATTAGGACAGGTGTCCTGGTACTCTTATAGTATAACTGTGGTAGCGGTCCTGTGAGAGACACTATTAGGACAGGTGTCCTGGTACTGTTATAGTATAACTGTGGTAGCGGTCCTGTGGGAGACACTATTAGGACAGGTGTCCTGGTACTGTTATAGTATAACTGTGGTAGCGGTCCTGTGGGAGACGCTATTAGGACAGGTGTCCTGGTACTCTTATAGTATAACTGTGGTAGCGGTCCAGTGGGAGACACTATTAGGACAGGTGTCCTGGTACTGTTATAGTATAACTGTGGTAGGGGTCCAGTGGGAGACACTATTAGGACAGGTGCCCTAGTACTGTTATAGTATAACTGTGGTAGCGGTCCTGTAAGAGACACTATTAGGAAAGGTGTCCTGGTACTGTTATAGTATAACTGTGGTAGCGGTCCTGTGAGAGACACTATTAGGGCAGGTGTCCTGGTACTGTTATGGTATAACTGTGGTAGCGGTCCTGTGGGAGACACTATTAGGACAGGTGCCCTGGTACTCTTATAGTATAACTGTGGTAGCGGTCCTGTAAGAGACACTATTAGGACAGGTGTCCTGGTACTGTTATAGTATAACTGTGGTAGCAGTCCTGTGAGAGACACTATTAGGGCAGGTGTCCTGGTACTGTTATAGTATAACTGTGGTAGCGGTCCTGTGGGAGACACTATTAGGACAGGTGTCCTGGTACTGTTATAGTATAACTGTGGTAGCGGTCCTGTGGGAGACACTATTAGGACAGGTGTCCTGGTACTCTTATAGTATAACTGTGGTAGCGGTGCTGTGAGAGACACTATTAGGACAGGTGTCCTGGTACTGTTATAGTATAACTGTGGTAGCGGTCCTGTAAGAGACACTATTAGGACAGGTGTCCTGGGACTGTTATAGTATAACTGTGGTAGCGGTCTTGTGAGAGACACTATTAGGACAGGTGTCCTGGTACTGTTATAGTATAACTGTGGTAGCGGTGCTGTGAGAGACACTATTAGGACAGATGTCCTGGTACTCTTATAGTATAACTGTGGTAGCAGTCATGTGGGAGACACTATTAGGACAGGTGTCCTGTTACTGTTATAGTATAACTGTGGTAGCGGTCCTGTGGGAAACACTATTAGGACAGGTGTCCTGGTACTGTTATAGTATAACTTTGGTAGCGGTCCTGTGGGAGACACTATTAGGACAGGTGTCCTGGTACTGTTATAGTATAACTGTGGTAGCGCTCCTGTAAGAGACACTATTAGGACAGGTGTCCTGGTACTGTTATAGTATAACTGTGGTAGCGGTCCTGTGGGAGACACTATTAGGACAGGTGTCCTGGTACTCTTATAGTATAACTGTGGTAGCGGTCCTGTGGGAGACACTATTAGGACAGGTGTCCTGGTACTGTTATAGTATAACTGTGGTAGCGGTCCTGTAAGAGACACTATTAGGACAGGTGTCCTGGTACTGTTATAGTATAACTGTGGTAGCGGTCCTGTGGGAGACACTATTAGGACAGGTGTCCTGGTACTCTTATAGTATAACTGTGGTAGCGGTCCTGTGGGAGACACTATTAGGACAGGTATCCTGGTACTGTTATAGTATAACTGTGGTAGCGGTCCTGTGAGAGACACTATTAGGACAGGTGTCCTGGTACTGTTATAGTATAACTGTGGTAGCGGTCCTGTGGGAGACACTATTAGGACAGGTGTCCTGGTACTGTTATAGTATAACTGTGGTAGCGGTCCTGTGGGAGACACTATTAGGACAGGTGTCCTGGTACTGTTATAGTATAACTGTGGTAGCGGTCCTGTGGGAGACACTATTAGGACAGATGTCCTGGTACTCTTATAGTATAACTGTGGTAGCGGTCCTGTGGGAGACACTATTAGGACAGGTGTCCTGGTACTGTTATAGTATAACTGTGGTAGCGGTCCTGTGGGAAACACTATTAGGACAGGTGTCCTGGTACTGTTATAGTATAACTGTGGTAGCGGTCCTGTGGGAGACACTATTAGGACAGGTGTCCTGGTACTGTTATAGTATAACTGTGGTAGCGGTCCTGTGGGAGACACTATTAGGACAGGTGTCCTGGTACTGTTATAGTATAACTGTGGTAGCGGTCCTGTGGGAGACACTATTAGGACAGGTGTCCTGGTACTCTTATAGTATAACTGTGGTAGCGGTCCTGTGGGAGAAACTATTAGGACAGGTGTCCTGGGACTGTTATAGTATAACTGTGGTAGCGGTCCTGTGAGAGACACTATTAGGACAGGTGTCCTGGTACTGTTATAGTATAACTGTGGTAGCGGTCCTGTGGGAGACACTATTAGGACAGGTGTCCTGGTACTGTTATAGTATAACTGTGGTAGCGGTCCTGTGGGAGACACTATTAGGACAGGTGTCCTAGTACTGTTATAGTATAATTGTTGTAGAGGTCCTGTGGGAGACACTATTAGGACAGGTGTCCTGGTACTGTTATAGTATAACTGTGGTAGCGGTCCTGTGAGAGACACTATTAGGACAGGTATCCTGGTACTGTTATAGTATAACTGTGGTAGCGGTCCTGTGGGAGACGCTATTAGGACAGGTGTCCTGTACTGTTATAGTATAACTATTGTAGACATTCTGTGGGAGACACTATTAGGACAGGTGTCCTGGTACTGTTATAGTATAACTGTTGTAGCGCTCCTGTGGGAGACACTATTAGGACAGGTGTCCTGGTAATGTTATAGTATAACTGTGGTAGCGGTCCTGTGAGAGACACTATTAGGACAGGTGTCCTGGTACTGTTATGGTATAACTGTTGTAGCGCTCCTGTGGGAGACACTATTAGGACAGGTGTCCTGGTACTGTTATGGTATAACTGTGGTAGCGGTCCTGTGGGAGACACTATTAGGACAGGTGTCCTGGTACTCTTATAGAATAACTGTGGTAGCGGTCCTGTGAGAGACACTATTAGGACAGGTGTCCTGGTACTGTTATAGTATAACTGTGGTAGCGGTCCTGTGGGAGACACTATTAGGACAGGTGTCCTGGTACTCTTATAGAATAACTGTGGTAGCGGTCCTGTGGGAGACACTATTAGGACAGGTGTCCTGGTACTGTTATAGTATAACTGTGGTAGCGGTCCTGTGGGAGACACTATTAGGACAGGTGTCCTGGTACTGTTATAGTATAACTGTGGTAGCGGTCCTGTGGGAGACACTATTAGGACAGGTTTCCTGGTACTCTTATAGTATAACTGTGGTAGCGGTCCTGTGGGAGACACTATTAGGACAGGTGTCCTGGTACTGTTATAGTATAATTGTTGTAGAGGTCCTGTGGGAGACACTATTAGGACAGGTGTCCTGGTACTGTTATAGTATAACTGTGGTAGCGGTCCTGTGAGAGACACTATTAGGACAGGTGTCCTGGTACTGTTATAGTATAACTGTGGTAGCGGTCCTGTGGGAGACGCTATTAGGACAGGTGTCCTGTACTGTTATAGTATAACTATTGTAGACATTCTGTGGGAGACACTATTAGGACAAACGTCCTGATACGGTTATAGTATAATTGTTGTAGAGGTCCTGTGGGAGACACTATTAGGACAGGTGTCCTGGTACTGTTATAGTATAACTGTGGTAGCGGTCCTGTGACAGACACTATTAGGACAGGTATCCTGGTACTGTTATTGTATAACTGTGGTAGCGGTCCTGTGGGAGACACTATTAGGACAGGTGTCCTGTACTGTTATAGTATAACTATTGTAGACATTCTGTGGGAGACACTATTAGGACAGACGTCCTGATACGGTTATAGTATAATTGTTGTAGAGGTCCTGTGGGAGACACTATTAGGACAGGTGTCCTGGTACTGTTATAGTATAACTGTGGTAGCGGTCCTGTGAGAGACACTATTAGGACAGGTGTCCTGGTACTGTTATTGTATAACTGTGGTAGCGGTCCTGTGGGAGACACTATTAGGACAGGTGTCCTGGTACTCTTATAGTATAACTGTGGTAGCGGTCCTGTGAGAGACACTATTAGGACAGGTGTCCTGGTACTCTTATAGTATAACTGTGGTAGCGGTCCTGTGAGAGACACTATTAGGACAGGTGTCCTGGTACTGTTATAGTATAACTGTGGTAGCGGTCCTGTGGGAGACACTATTAGGACAGGTGTCCTGGTACTGTTATAGTATAACTGTTGTAGCGCTCCTGTGGGAGACACTATTAGGACAGGTGTCCTGGTACTCTTATAGTATAACTGTGGTAGCGGTCCTGTAAGAGACACTATTAGCACAGGTGTCCTGGTACTGTTATAGTATAACTGTGGTAGCGGTCCTGTGGGAGACACTATTAGGACAGGTGTCCTGGTACTCTTATAGTATAACTGTGGTAGCGGTCCTGTGGGAGACACTATTAGGACAGGTGTCCTGGTACTATTATAGTATAACTGTGGTAGCGGTCCTGTAAGAGACACTATTAGGACAGGTGTCCTGGTACTGTTATAGTATAACTGTTGTAGCGCTCCTGTGGGAGACACTATTAGGACAGGTGTCCTGGTACTGTTATAGTATAACTGTGGTAGCGGTCCTGTGGGAGACACTATTAGGACAGGTGTCCTGGTACTGTTATAGTATAACTGTGGTAGCGGTCCTGTGGGAGACGCTATTAGGACAGGTGTCCTGGTACTCTTATAGTATAACTGTGGTAGCGGTCCTGTGAGAGACACTATTAGGACAGGTGTCCTGGTACTCTTATAGTATAACTGTGGTAGCGGTCCTGTGAGAGACACTATTAGGACAGGTGTCCTGGTACTGTTATAGTATAACTGTGGTAGCGGTCCTGTGGGAGACACTATTAGGACAGGTGTCCTGGTACTGTTATAGTATAACTATTGTAGACATTCTGTGGGAGACACTATTAGGACAGACGTCCTGATACGGTTATAGTATAATTGTTGTAGAGGTCCTGTGGGAGACACTATTAGGACAGGTGTCCTGGTACTGTTATAGTATAACTGTGGTAGCGGTCCTGTGAGAGACACTATTAGGACAGGTGTCCTGGTACTCTTATAGTATAACTGTGGTAGCGGTCCTGTGAGAGACACTATTAGGACAGGTGTCCTGGTACTCTTATAGTATAACTGTGGTAGCGGTCCTGTGAGAGACACTATTAGGACAGGTGTCCTGGTACTGTTATAGTATAACTGTGGTAGCGGTCCTGTGGGAGACACTATTAGGACAGGTGTCCTGGTACTGTTATAGTATAACTGTTGTAGCGCTCCGGTGGGAGACACTATTAGGACAGGTGTCCTGGTACTGTTATAGTATAACTGTGGTAGCGGTCCTGTGGGAGACACTATTAGGACAGGTGTCCTGGTACTCTTATAGTATAACTGTGGTAGCGGTCCTGTAAGAGACACTATTAGCACAGGTGTCCTGGTACTGTTATAGTATAACTGTGGTAGCGGTCCTGTGGGAGACACTATTAGGACAGGTGTCCTGGTACTGTTATAGTATAACTGTGGTAGCGGTCCTGTGGGAGACACTATTAGGACAGGTGTCCTGGTACTCTTATAGTATAACTGTGGTAGCGGTCCTGTGGGAGACGCTATTAGGACAGGTGTCCTGGTACTGTTATAGTATAACTGTGGTAGCGGTCCTGTGGGAGACACTATTAGGACAGGTGTCCTGGTACTCTTATAGTATAACTGTGGTAGCGGTCCTGTGGGAGACACTATTAGGACAGGTGTCCTGGTACTATTATAGTATAACTGTGGTAGCGGTCCTGTAAGAGACACTATTAGGACAGGTGTCCTGGTACTGTTATAGTATAACTGTTGTAGCGCTCCTGTGGGAGACACTATTAGGACAGGTGTCCTGGTACTGTTATAGTATAACTGTGGTAGCGGTCCTGTGGGAGACACTATTAGGACAGGTGTCCTGGTACTCTTATAGTATAACTGTGGTAGCGCTCCTGTGGGAGACACTATTAGGACAGGTGTCCTGGTACTGTTATTGTATAACTGTGGTAGCGGTCCTGTGGGAGACACTATTAGGACAGGTGTCCTGGTACTCTTATAGTATAACTGTGGTAGCGGTCCTGTGAGAGACACTATTAGGACAGGTGTCCTGGTACTCTTATAGTATAACTGTGGTAGCGGTCCTGTGAGAGACACTATTAGGACAGGTGTCCTGGTACTGTTATAGTATAACTGTGGTAGCGGTCCTGTGGGAGACACTATTAGGACAGGTGTCCTGGTACTGTTATAGTATAACTGTTGTAGCGCTCCTGTGGGAGACACTATTAGGACAGGTGTCCTGGTACTCTTATAGTATAACTGTGGTAGCGGTCCTGTAAGAGACACTATTAGCACAGGTGTCCTGGTACTGTTATAGTATAACTGTGGTAGCGGTCCTGTGGGAGACACTATTAGGACAGGTGTCCTGGTACTCTTATAGTATAACTGTGGTAGCGGTCCTGTGGGAGACACTATTAGGACAGGTGTCCTGGTACTATTATAGTATAACTGTGGTAGCGGTCCTGTAAGAGACACTATTAGGACAGGTGTCCTGGTACTGTTATAGTATAACTGTTGTAGCGCTCCTGTGGGAGACACTATTAGGACAGGTGTCCTGGTACTGTTATAGTATAACTGTGGTAGCGGTCCTGTGGGAGACACTATTAGGACAGGTGTCCTGGTACTGTTATAGTATAACTGTGGTAGCGGTCCTGTGGGAGACGCTATTAGGACAGGTGTCCTGGTACTCTTATAGTATAACTGTGGTAGCGGTCCTGTGAGAGACACTATTAGGACAGGTGTCCTGGTACTCTTATAGTATAACTGTGGTAGCGGTCCTGTGAGAGACACTATTAGGACAGGTGTCCTGGTACTGTTATAGTATAACTGTGGTAGCGGTCCTGTGGGAGACACTATTAGGACAGGTGTCCTGGTACTGTTATAGTATAACTATTGTAGACATTCTGTGGGAGACACTATTAGGACAGACGTCCTGATACGGTTATAGTATAATTGTTGTAGAGGTCCTGTGGGAGACACTATTAGGACAGGTGTCCTGGTACTGTTATAGTATAACTGTGGTAGCGGTCCTGTGAGAGACACTATTAGGACAGGTGTCCTGGTACTCTTATAGTATAACTGTGGTAGCGGTCCTGTGAGAGACACTATTAGGACAGGTGTCCTGGTACTCTTATAGTATAACTGTGGTAGCGGTCCTGTGAGAGACACTATTAGGACAGGTGTCCTGGTACTGTTATAGTATAACTGTGGTAGCGGTCCTGTGGGAGACACTATTAGGACAGGTGTCCTGGTACTGTTATAGTATAACTGTTGTAGCGCTCCGGTGGGAGACACTATTAGGACAGGTGTCCTGGTACTGTTATAGTATAACTGTGGTAGCGGTCCTGTGGGAGACACTATTAGGACAGGTGTCCTGGTACTCTTATAGTATAACTGTGGTAGCGGTCCTGTAAGAGACACTATTAGCACAGGTGTCCTGGTACTGTTATAGTATAACTGTGGTAGCGGTCCTGTGGGAGACACTATTAGGACAGGTGTCCTGGTACTGTTATAGTATAACTGTTGTAGCGCTCCGGTGGGAGACACTATTAGGACAGGTGTCCTGGTACTGTTATAGTATAACTGTGGTAGCGGTCCTGTGGGAGACACTATTAGGACAGGTGTCCTGGTACTCTTATAGTATAACTGTGGTAGCGGTCCTGTGGGAGACGCTATTAGGACAGGTGTCCTGGTACTGTTATAGTATAACTGTGGTAGCGGTCCTGTGGGAGACACTATTAGGACAGGTGTCCTGGTACTCTTATAGTATAACTGTGGTAGCGGTCCTGTGGGAGACACTATTAGGACAGGTGTCCTGGTACTATTATAGTATAACTGTGGTAGCGGTCCTGTAAGAGACACTATTAGGACAGGTGTCCTGGTACTGTTATAGTATAACTGTTGTAGCGCTCCTGTGGGAGACACTATTAGGACAGGTGTCCTGGTACTGTTATAGTATAACTGTGGTAGCGGTCCTGTGGGAGACACTATTAGGACAGGTGTCCTGGTACTCTTATAGTATAACTGTGGTAGCGGTCCTGTGAGAGACACTATTAGGACAGGTGTCCTGGTACTGTTATAGTATAACTGTGGTAGCGGTCCTGTGGGAGACGCTATTAGGACAGGTGTCCTGGTACTCTTATAGTATAACTGTGGTAGCGGTCCTGTGGGAGACACTATTAGGACAGGTGTCCTGGTACTCTTATAGTATAACTGTGGTAGCGGTCCTGTGAGAGACACTATTAGGACAGGTGTCCTGGTACTGTTATAGTATAATTGTTGTAGAGGTCCTGTGGGAGACACTATTAGGACAGGTGTCCTGGTACTGTTATAGTATAACTGTGGTAGCGGTCCTGTGAGAGACACTATTAGGACAGGTGTCCTGGTACTGTTATAGTATAACTGTGGTAGCGGTCCTGTGGGAGACACTATTAGGACAGGTGTCCTGGTACTCTTATAGTATAACTGTGGTAGCGGTCCTGTGGGAGACACTATTAGGACAGGTGTCCTGGTACTCTTATAGTATAACTGTGGTAGCGGTCCTGTGAGAGACACTATTAGGACAGGTGTCCTGGTACTGTTATAGTATAACTGTTGTAGCGCTCCTGTGGGAGACACTATTAGGACAGGTGTCCTGGTACTGTTATAGTATAACTGTGGTAGCGGTCCTGTGGGAGACACTATTAGGACAGGTGTCCTGGTACTCTTATAGTATAACTGTGGTAGCGGTCCTGTGAGAGACACTATTAGGACAGGTGTCCTGGTACTGTTATAGTATAACTGTGGTAGCGGTCCTGTGGGAGACGCTATTAGGACAGGTGTCCTGGTACTCTTATAGTATAACTGTGGTAGCGGTCCTGTGGGAGACACTATTAGGACAGGTGTCCTGGTACTCTTACAGTATAACTGTGGTAGCGGTCCTGTGAGAGACACTATTAGGACAGGTGTCCTGGTACTGTTATAGTATAATTGTTGTAGAGGTCCTGTGGGAGACACTATTAGGACAGGTGTCCTGGTACTGTTATAGTATAACTGTGGTAGCGGTCCTGTGAGAGACACTATTAGGACAGGTATCCTGGTACTGTTATAGTATAACTGTGGTAGCGGTCCTGTGGGAGACGCTATTAGGACAGGTGTCCTGTACTGTTATAGTATAACTATTGTAGACATTCTGTGGGAGACACTATTAGGACAGACGTCCTGATACGGTTATAGTATAATTGTTGTAGAGGTCCTGTGGGAGACACTATTAGGACAGGTGTCCTGGTACTGTTATAGTATAACTGTGGTAGCGGTCCTGTGAGAGACACTATTAGGACAGGTATCCTGGTACTGTTATAGTATAACTGTGGTAGCGGTCCTGTGGGAGACTCTATTAGGACAGGTGTCCTGTACTGTTATAGTATAACTATTGTAGACATTCTGTGGGAGACACTATTAGGACAGACGTCCTGATACGGTTATAGTATAATTGTTGTAGAGGTCCTGTGGGAGACACTATTAGGACAGGTGTCCTGGTACTGTTATAGTATAACTGTGGTAGCGGTCCTGTGAGAGACACTATTAGGACAGGTATCCTGGTACTGTTATTGTATAACTGTGGTAGCGGTCCTGTGGGAGACACTATTAGGACAGGTGTCCTGGTACTCTTATAGTATAACTGTGGTAGCGGTCCTGTGAGAGACACTATTAGGACAGGTGTCCTGGTACTCTTATAGTATAACTGTGGTAGCGGTCCTGTGGGAGACACTATTAGGACAGGTGTCCTGGTACTCTTATAGTATAACTGTGGTAGCGGTCCTGTGGGAGACACTATTAGGACAGGTGTCCTGGTACTGTTATAGTATAACTGTGGTAGCGGTCCTGTGGGAGACACTATTAGGACAGGTGTCCTGGTACTGTTATAGTATAACTGTGGTAGCGCTCCTGTGAGAGACACTATTAGGACAGGTATCCTGGTACTGTTATAGTATAACTGTGGTAGCGGTCCTGTGGGAGACTCTATTAGGACAGGTGTCCTGTACTGTTATAGTATAACTATTGTAGACATTCTGTGGGAGACACTATTAGGACAGACGTCCTGATACGGTTATAGTATAATTGTTGTAGAGGTCCTGTGGGAGACACTATTAGGACAGGTGTCCTGGTACTGTTATAGTATAACTGTGGTAGCGGTCCTGTGAGAGACACTATTAGGACAGGTATCCTGGTACTGTTATTGTATAACTGTGGTAGCGGTCCTGTGGGAGACACTATTAGGACAGGTGTCCTGGTACTCTTATAGTATAACTGTGGTAGCGGTCCTGTGAGAGACACTATTAGGACAGGTGTCCTGGTACTCTTATAGTATAACTGTGGTAGCGGTCCTGTGGGAGACACTATTAGGACAGGTGTCCTGGTACTCTTATAGTATAACTGTGGTAGCGGTCCTGTGGGAGACACTATTAGGACAGGTGTCCTGGTACTGTTATAGTATAACTGTGGTAGCGGTCCTGTGGGAGACACTATTAGGACAGGTGTCCTGGTACTGTTATAGTATAACTGTGGTAGCGCTCCTGTGAGAGACACTATTAGGACAGGTATCCTGGTACTGTTATAGTATAACTGTGGTAGCGGTCCTGTGGGAGACTCTATTAGGACAGGTGTCCTGTACTGTTATAGTATAACTATTGTAGACATTCTGTGGGAGACACTATTAGGACAGACGTCCTGATACGGTTATAGTATAATTGTTGTAGAGGTCCTGTGGGAGACACTATTAGGACAGGTGTCCTGGTACTGTTATAGTATAACTGTGGTAGCGGTCCTGTGAGAGACACTATTAGGACAGGTATCCTGGTACTGTTATTGTATAACTGTGGTAGCGGTCCTGTGGGAGACACTATTAGGACAGGTGTCCTGGTACTCTTATAGTATAACTGTGGTAGCGGTCCTGTGAGAGACACTATTAGGACAGGTGTCCTGGTACTCTTATAGTATAACTGTGGTAGCGGTCCTGTGGGAGACACTATTAGGACAGGTGTCCTGGTACTCTTATAGTATAACTGTGGTAGCGGTCCTGTGGGAGACACTATTAGGACAGGTGTCCTGGTACTGTTATAGTATAACTGTGGTAGCGGTCCTGTGGGAGACACTATTAGGACAGGTGTCCTGGTACTGTTATAGTATAACTGTGGTAGCGGTCCTGTGAGAGACACTATTAGGACAGGTGTCCTGGTACTCTTATAGTATAACTGTGGTAGCGGTCCTGTGAGAGACACTATTAGGACAGGTGTCCTGGTACTGTTATAGTATAACTGTGGTAGCGGTCCTGTGGGAGACACTATTAGGACAGGTGTCCTGGTACTGTTATAGTATAACTGTGGTAGCGGTCCTGTGAGAGACACTATTAGGACAGGTGCCCTGGTACTGTTATAGTATAACTGTTGTAGCACTCCTGTGGGAGACACTATTAGGACAGGTGTCCTGGTACTGTTATAGTATAACTGTGGTAGCGGTCCTGTGGGAGACACTATTAGGACAGGTGTCCTGGTACTCTTATAGTATAACTGTGGTAGCGGTCCTGTAAGAGACACTATTAGGACAGGTGTCCTGGTACTGTTATAGTATAACTGTGGTAGCGGTCCTGTGGGAGACACTATTAGGACAGGTGTCCTGGTACTCTTATAGTATAACTGTGGTAGCGGTCCTGTGGGAGACACTATTAGGACAGGTGTCCTGGTACTGTTATAGTATAACTGTTGTAGCGCTCCTGTGGGAGACACTATTAGGACAGGTGTCCTGGTACTGTTATAGTATAACTGTGGTAGCGGTCCTGTGGGAGACACTATTAGGACAGGTGTCCTGGTACTCTTATAGTATAACTGTGGTAGCGGTCCTGTGAGAGACACTATTAGGACAGGTGTCCTGGTACTGTTATAGTATAACTGTGGTAGCGGTCCTGTGGGAGACACTATTAGGACAGGTGTCCTGGTACTCTTATAGTATAACTGTGGTAGCGGTCCTGTAAGAGACACTATTAGGACAGGTGTCCTGGTACTGTTATAGTATAACTGTGGTAGCGGTCCTGTGGGAGACACTATTAGGACAGGTGTCCTGGTACTCTTATAGTATAACTGTGGTAGCGGTCCTGTGAGAGACACTATTAGGACAGGTGTCCTGGTACTGTTATAGTATAACTGTGGTAGCGGTCCTGTGGGAGACGCTATTAGGACAGGTGTCCTGGTACTCTTATAGTATAACTGTGGTAGCGGTCCAGTGGGAGACACTATTAGGACAGGTGTCCTGGTACTGTTATAGGTTAACTGTGGTAGGGGTCCTATGGGAGACACTATTAGGACAGGTGCCCTAGTACTGTTATAGTATAACTGTGGTAGCGGTCCTGTGAGAGACACTATTAGGGCAGGTGTACTGGTACTGTTATAGTATAACTGTGGTAGCGGTCCTGTGGGAGACACTATTAGGACAGGTGCCCTGGTACTCTTATAGTATAACTGTGGTAGCGGTCCTGTGGGAGACACTATTAGGACAGGTGCCCTGGTACTCTTATAGTATAACTGTGGTAGCGGTCCTGTGGGAGACACTATTAGGACAGGTGTCCTGGTACTGTTATAGTATAACTGTGGTAGCGGTCCTGTGAGAGACACTATTAGGGCAGGTGTCCTGGTACTGTTATAGTATAACTGTGGTAGCGGTCCTGTGGGAGACACTATTAGGACAGGTGTCCTGGTACTGTTATAGTATAACTGTGGTAGCGGTCCTGTGGGAGACACTATTAGGACAGATGTCCTGGTACTCTTATAGTATAACTGTGGTAGCGGTCCTGTGGGAGACACTATTAGGACAGATGTCCTGGCACTGTTATAGTATAACTGTGGTAGCGGTCCTGTGGGAAACACTATTAGGACAGGTGTCCTGGTACTGTTATAGTATAACTGTGGTAGCGGTCCTGTGGGAGACACTATTAGGACAGGTGTCCTGGTACTGTTATAGTATAACTGTGGTAGCGGTCCTGTGGGAGACACTATTAGGACAGGTGTCCTGGTACTGTTATAGTATAACTGTGGTAGCGGTCCTGTGGGAGACACTATTAGGACAGGTGTCCTGGTACTCTTATAGTATAACTGTGGTAGCGGTCCTGTGGGAGAAACTATTAGGACAGGTGTCCTGGGACTGTTATAGTATAACTGTGGTAGCGGTCCTGTGAGAGACACTATTAGGACAGGTGTCCTGGTACTGTTATAGTATAACTGTGGTAGCGGTCCTGTAAGAGACACTATTAGGACAGGTGTCCTAGTACTGTTATAGTATAATTGTTGTAGAGGTCCTGTGGGAGACACTATTAGGACAGGTGTCCTGGTACTGTTATAGTATAACTGTGGTAGCGGTCCTGTGAGAGACACTATTAGGACAGGTATCCTGGTACTGTTATAGTATAACTGTGGTAGCGGTCCTGTGGGAGACGCTATTAGGACAGGTGTCCTGTACTGTTATAGTATAACTATTGTAGACATTCTGTGGGAGACACTATTAGGACAGGTGTCCTGGTACTGTTATAGTATAACTGTTGTAGCGCTCCTGTGGGAGACACTATTAGGACAGGTGTCCTGGTAATGTTATAGTATAACTGTGGTAGCGGTCCTGTGAGAGACACTATTAGGACAGGTGTCCTGGTACTGTTATGGTATAACTGTTGTAGCGCTCCTGTGGGAGACACTATTAGGACAGGTGTCCTGGTACTGTTATAGTATAACTGTGGTAGCGGTCCTGTGGGAGACACTATTAGGACAGGTGTCCTGGTACTCTTATAGAATAACTGTGGTAGCGGTCTTGTGAGAGACACTATTAGGACAGGTGTCCTGGTACTGTTATAGTATAACTGTGGTAGCGGTCCTGTGGGAGACACTATTAGGACAGGTGTCCTGGTACTGTTATAGTATAACTGTGGTAGCGGTCCTGTGAGAGACACTATTAGGACAGGTGTCCTGGTACTGTTATAGTATAACTGTGGTAGCGGTCCTGTGGGAGACACTATTAGGACAGGTGTCCTGGTACTCTTATAGTATAACTGTGGTAGCGGTCCTGTGGGAGACACTATTAGGACAGGTGTCCTGGTACTGTTATAGTATAACTGTGGTAGCGGTCCTGTGGGAGACACTATTAGGACAGGTTTCCTGGTACTCTTATAGTATAACTGTGGTAGCGGTCCTGTGGGAGACACTATTAGGACAGGTGTCCTGGTACTGTTATAATATAACTATGGTAGCGGTCCTGTAAGAGACACTATTAGGACAGGTGTCCTGGTACTGTTATAGTATAACTGTGGTAGCGGTCCTGTAAGAGACACTATTAGGACAGGTGTCCTGGTACTGTTATAGTATAACTGTGGTAGCGGTCCTGTAAGAGACACTATTAGGACAGATGTCCTGGTACTCTTATAGTATAACTGTGGTAGCGGTCCTGTGGGAGACACTATTAGGACAGGTGTCCTGGTACTGTTATAGTATAACTGTGGTAGCGGTCCTGTGGGAGACACTATTAGGACATGAGTCCTGGTACTGTTATAGTATAACTGTGGTAGCGGTCCTGTGAGAGACACTATTAGGACAGGTGTCCTGATACTGTTATGGTATAACTGTGGTAGCGGTCCTATGGGAGACACTTTTAGGACAGGTGTCCTGGTACTGTTATAGTATAACTGTGGTAGCGGTGCTGTGAGAGACACTATTAGGACAGGTGTTCTGGTACTGTTATAGTATAACTGTGGTAGCGGTCCTATGGGAGACACTATTAGGACAGGTGTCCTGGTACTGTTATAGTATAACTGTGGTAGCGGTGCTGTGAGAGACACTATTAGGACAGGTGTTCTGGTACTGTTATAGTATAACTGTGGTAGCGGTCCTGTGGGAGACACTATTAGGACAGGTGTCCTGGTACTGTTATAGTATAACTGTGGTAGCGGTCCTGTGGGAGACACTATTAGGACAGGTGTACTGGTACTGTTATAGTATAACTGTGGTAGCGGTCCTGTGGGAGACACTATTAGGACAGGTGTCCTGGTACTGTTATAGTATAACTGTGGTAGCGGTCTTGTGAGAGACACTATTAGGACAGGTGCCCTGGTACTGTTATAGTATAACTGTGGTAGCGGTCCTGTGAGAGACACTATTAGGACAGGTGTCCTGATACTGTTATAGTATAACTGTGGTAGCGGTCCTGTGGGAGACACTATTAGGACAGGTGTCCTGGTACTGTTATAGTATAACTGTGGTAGCGGTCCTGTGGGAGACACTATTAGGACAGGTGTCCAGGTACTGTTATAGTATAACTGTGGTAGCGGTCCTGTGGGAGACACTATTAGGACAGGTGTCCAGGTACTGTTATAGTATAACTGTGGTAGCGGCCTGTGAGAGACACTATTAGGACAGGTGTCCAGGTACTGTTATAGTATAACTGTGGTAGCGGTCCTGTGGGAGACACTATTAGGACAGGTGTCCAGGTACTGTTATAGTATAACTGTGGTAGCGGTCCTGTGGGAGACACTATTAGGACAGGTGTCCTGGTACTGTTATAGTATAACTGTGGTAGCGGTCCTGTGAGAGACACTATTAGGACAGGTGTCCAGGTACTGTTATAGTATAACTGTGGTAGCGGTCCTGTGGGAGACACTATTAGGACAGGTGTCCAGGTACTGTTATAGTATAACTGTGGTAGCGGTCCTGTGGGAGACACTATTAGGACAGGTGTCCTGGTACTGTTATAGTATAACTGTGGTAGCGGTCCTGTGGGAGACACTATTAGGACAGGTGTCCAGGTACTGTTATAGTATAACTGTGGTAGCGGTCCTGTGGGAGACACTATTAGGACAGGTGTCCAGGTACTGTTATAGTATAACTGTGGTAGCGGTCCTGTGGGAGACACTATTAGGACAGGTGTCCTGGTACTGTTATAGTATAACTGTGGTAGCGGTCCTGTGAGAGACACTATTAGGCCAGGTGTCCTGGTACTGTTATAGTATAACTGTGGTAGCGGTCCTGTGGGAGACACTATTAGGACAGGTGTCCAGGTACTGTTATAGTATAACTGTGGTAGCGGTCCTATGGGAGACCCTATTAGGACAGGTGTCCTGGTACTGTTATAGTATAACTGTGGTAGCGGTCTTGTGAGAGACACTATTAGGACAGGTGTCCTGGTACTGTTATAGTATAACTGTGGTAGCGGTCCTGTGGGAGACACTATTAGGACAGGTGTCCTGGTACTGTTATAGTATAACTGTGGTAGCGGTCTTGTGAGAGACACTATTAGGACAGGTGTCCTGGTACTGTTATAGTATAACTGTGGTAGCGGTCCTGTGGGAGACACTATTAGGACAGGTGTCCTGGTACTGTTATAGTATAACTGTGGTAGCGGTCCTGTGGGAGACACTATTAGGACAGGTGTCCTGGTACAGTTATAGTATAACTGTGGTAGCGGTCTTGTGAGAGACACTATTAGGACAGGTGCCCTGGTACTGTTATAGTATAACTGTGGTAGCGGTCCTGTGAGAGACACTATTAGGACAGGTGTCCTGGTACTGTTATAGTATAACTGTGGTAGCGGTCCTGTGGGAGACACTATTAGGACAGGTGCCCTGGTACTGTTATAGTATAACTGTGGTAGCGGTCCTGTGAGAGACACTATTAGGACAGGTGTCCTGGTACTGTTATAGTATAACTGTGGTAGCGGTCCTGTGGGAGACACTATTAGGACAGGTGTCCTGGTACTGTTATAGTATAACTGTGGTAGCGGTCCTGTGGGAGACACTATTAGGACAGGTGTACTGGTACTGTTATAGTATAACTGTGGTAGCACTCCTGTGGGAGACACTATTAGGACAGGTGCCCTGGTACTGTTATAGTATAACTGTGGTAGCGGTCCTGTGAGAGACACTATTAGGACAGGTGTCCTGGTACTGTTATAGTATAACTGTGGTAGCGGTCCTGTGGGAGACACTATTAGGACAGGTGTCCTGGTACTGTTATAGTATAACTGTGGTAGCGGTCCTGTGGGAGACACTATTAGGACAGGTGTCCTGGTACTGTTATAGTATAACTGTGGTAGCGGTCCTGTGGGAGACACTATTAGGACAGGTGTACTGGTACTGTTATAGTATAACTGTGGTAGCGGTCCTGTGGGAGACACTATTAGGACAGGTGTCCTGGTACTGTTATAGTATAACTGTGGTAGCGGTCTTGTGAGAGACACTATTAGGACAGGTGCCCTGGTACTGTTATAGTATAACTGTGGTAGCGGTCCTGTGAGAGACACTATTAGGACAGGTGTCCTGGTACTGTTATAGTATAACTGTGGTAGCGGTCCTGTGGGAGACACTATTAGGACAGGTGTCCTGGTACTGTTATAGTATAACTGTGGTAGCGGTCCTGTGAGAGACACTATTAGGACAGGTGTCCTGGTACTGTTATAGTATAACTGTGGTAGCGGTCCTGTGGGAGACACTATTAGGACAGGTGTCCAGGTATTGTTATAGTATAACTGTGGTAGCGGTCCTATGGGAGACCCTATTAGGACAGGTGTCCTGGTACTGTTATAGTATAACTGTGGTAGCGGTCTTGTGAGAGACACTATTAGGACAGGTGTCCTGGTACTGTTATAGTATAACTGTGGCAGCGGTCCTGTGGGAGACACTATTAGGACAGGTGTCCTGGTACTGTTATAGTATAACTGTGGTAGCGGTCTTGTGAGAGACACTATTAGGACAGGTGCCCTGGTACTGTTATAGTATAACTGTGGTAGCGGTCCTGTGAGAGACACTATTAGGACAGGTGTCCTGGTACTGTTATAGTATAACTGTGGTAGCGGTCCTGTGGGAGACACTATTTGGACAGGTGTCCAGGTACTGTTATAGTATAACTGTGGTAGCGGTCCTATGGGAGACCCTATTAGGACAGGTGTCCTGGTACTGTTATAGTATAACTGTGGTAGCGGTCTTGTGAGAGACACTATTAGGACAGGTGTCCTGGTACTGTTATAGTATAACTGTGGTAGCGGTCCTGTGGGAGTCACTATTAGGACAGGTGTCCTGGTATTGTTATAGTATAACTGTGGTAGCGGTCTTGTGAGAGACACTATTAGGACAGGTGCCCTGGTACTGTTATAGTATAACTGTGGTAGCGGTCCTGTGAGAGACACTATTAGGACAGGTGTCCTGGTACTGTTATAGTATAACTGTGGTAGCGGTCCTGTGAGAGACACTATTAGGACAGGTGTCCTGGTACTGTTATAGTATAACTGTGGTAGCGGTCCTGTGGGAGACACTATTAGGACAGGTGTCCTGGTACTGTTATAGTATAACTGTGGTAGCGGTCCTGTGAGAGACACTATTAGGACAGGTGTCCTGGTACTGTTATAGTATAACTGTGGTAGCGAACCTGTGGGAGACACTATTAGGAGAGGTGTCCTGGTACTGTTATAGTATAACTGTGGTAGCGGTCCTGTGGGAGACACTATTAGGACAGGTGTCCTGGTACTGTTATAGTATAACTGTGGTAGCGGTCCTGTGGGGGACACTATTAGGACAGGTATCCTGGTACTTTTATAGTATAACTGTGGTAGCGGTCCTGTGGGAGACACTATTAGGACAGGTGTCCTGGTACTGTTATAGTATAACTGTGGTAGCGGTCCTGTGAGAGACACTATTAGGACAGGTATCCTGGTACTGTTATAGTATAACTGTGGTAGCGGTCCTGTGAGAGACACTATTAGGACAGGTGTCCTGGTACTGTTATAGTATAACTGTGGTAGCGGTCCTGTGGGAGACACTATTAGGACAGGTGTCCTGGTACTGTTATAGTATAACTGTGGTAGCGGTCCTGTGGGAGACACTATTAGGACAGGTGTCCTGGTACTGTTATAGTATAACGGTGGTAGCGGTCCTGTGAGAGACACTATTAGGACAGGTGTCCTGGTACTGTTATAGTATAACTGTGGTAGCGGTCCTGTGGGAGACACTATTAGGACAGGTGTCCTGGTACTGTTATAGTATAACTGTGGTAGCGGTCCTGTGAGAGACACTATTAGGACAGGTGTCCTGGTACTGTTATAGTATAACAGTGGTAGCGGTCCTGTGGGAGACACTATTAGGACAGGTGTCCAGGTACTGTTATAGTATAACTGTGGTAGCGGTCCTGTGAGAGACACTATTAGGACAGGTGTCCTGGTACTGTTATAGTATAACTGTGGTAGCGGTCCTGTGGGAGACACTATTAGGACAGGTGTCCAGGTACTGTTATAGTATAACTGTGGTAGCGGTCCTGTGGGAGACACTATTAGGACAGGTGTCCTGTACTGTTATAGTATAACTGTGGTAGCGGTCTTGTGAGAGACACTATTAGGACAGGTGTCCTGGTACTGTTATAGTATAACTGTGGTAGCGGTCCTGTGGGAGACACTATTAGGACAGGTGCCCTGGTACTGTTATAGTATAACTGTGGTAGCGGTCCTGTGAGAGACACTATTAGGACAGGTGTCCTGGTACTGTTATAGTATAACTGTGGTAGCGGTCCTGTGGGGAACACTATTAGGACAGGTGTCCTGGTACTGTTATAGTATAACTGTGGTAGCGGTCCTGTGGGAGACACTATTAGGACAGATGTCCTGGTACTGTTATAGTATAACTGTGGTAGCGGTCCTGTGGGAGACACTATTAGGACAGGTGTCCTGGTACTGTTATAGTATAACTGTGGTAGCGGTCCTGTGGGAGACACTATTAGGACAGGTGTCCTGGTACGGTTATAGTATAACTGTGGTAGCGGTCTTGTGAGAGACACTATTAGGACAGGTGCCCTGGTACTGTTATAGTATAACTGTGGTAGCGGTCCTGTGGGAGACACTATTAGGACAGGTGTCCTGGTACTGTTATAGTATAACTGTGGTAGCGGTCCTGTGGGAGACACTATTAGGACAGGTGTCCTGGTACTGTTATAGTATAACTGTGGTAGCGGTCCTGTGGGGAACACTATTAGGACAGGTGTCCTGGTACTGTTATAGTATAACTGTGGTAGCGGTCCTGTGGGAGACACTATTAGGACAGGTGTCCTGGTACTGTTATAGTATAACTGTGGTAGCGGTCCTGTGGGAGACACTATTAGGACAGGTGTCCTGGTACTGTTATAGTATAACTGTGGTAGCGGTCCTGTGGGAGACATTATTAGGACAGGTGTCCTGGTACTGTTATAGTATAACTGTGGTAGCGGTCCTGTGGGAGACACTATTAGGACAGGTGCCCTGGTACTGTTATAGTATAACTGTGGTAGCGGTCCTGTGGTAGACACTATTAGGACAGGTGTCCTGGTACTGTTATAGTATAACTGTGGTAGCGGTCCTTTGGGAGACACTATTAGGACAGGTGTCCTGGTACTGTTATAGTATAACTGTGGTAGCGGTCCTGTGGGAGACACTATTAGGACAGGTGTCCTGGTACTGTTATAGTATAACTGTGGTAGCGGTCCTGTGGGAGACACTATTAGGACAGGTGTCCTGGCCTGGTACTGTTATAGTATAACTGTGGTAGCGGTCCTGTGGGAGACACTATTAGGACAGGTATCCTGGTACTGTTATAGTATAACTGTGGTAGCGCTCCTGTGGGAGACACTATTAGGACAGGTGTCCTGGTACTGTTATAGTATAACTGTGGTAGCGGTCCTGTGGGAGACACTATTAGGACAGGTGTCCTGGTACTGTTATAGTATAACTGTGGTAGCGGTCCTGTGGGAGACACTATTAGGACAGGTGTCCTGGTACTGTTATAGTATAACTGTGGTAGCGGTCCTGTGGGAGACACTATTAGGACAGGTGTCCTGGTACTGTTATAGTATAACTGTGGTAGCGGTCCTGTGGGAGACACTATTAGGACAGGTGTCCTGGTACTGTTATAGTATAACTGTGGTAGCGGTCCTGTGGGAGACACTATTAGGACAGGTGTCCTGGTACTGTTATAGTATAACTGTGGTAGCGGTCCTGTGGGAGACACTATTAGGACAGGTGTCCTGGTACTGTTATAGTATAACTGTGGTAGCGGTCCTGTGAGAGACACTATTAGGACAGGTGTCCTGGTACTGTTATAGTATAACTGTGGTAGCGCTCCTGTGAGAGACACTATTAGGACAGGTGTCCTGGTACTGTTATAGTAAAACTGTGGTAGCGGTCCTGTGGGAGACACTATTAGGACAGGTGTCCTGGTACTGTTATAGTATAACTGTGGTAGCGGTCCTGTGGGAGACACTATTAGGACAGGTGTCCTGGTACTGTTATAGTATAACTGTGGTAGCGGTCCTGTGAGAGACACTATTAGGACAGGTGTCCTGGTACTGTTATAGTATAACTGTGGTAGCGGTCCTGTGGGAGACACTATTAGGACAGGTGTCCAGGTACTGTTATAGTATAACTGTGGTAGCGGTCCTGTGGGAGACACTATTAGGACAGGTGTCCTGGTACTGTTATAGTATAACTGTGGTAGCGGTCCTGTGGGAGACACTATTAGGACAGGTGTCCTGGTACTGTTATAGTATAACTGTGGTAGCGGTCCTGTGGGAGACACTATTAGGACAGGTGTCCTGGTACTGTTATAGTATAACTGTGGTAGCGGTCCTGTGAGAGACACTATTAGGACAGGTGTCCTGGTACTGTTATAGTATAACTGTGGTAGCGGTCCTGTGGGAGACACTATTAGGACAGGTGTCCTGGTACTGTTATAGTATAACTGTGGTAGCGGTCCTGTGGGAGACACTATTAGGACAGGTGTCCTGGTACTGTTATAGTATAACTGTGGTAGCGGTCCTGTGGGAGACACTATTAGGACAGGTGTCCTGGTACTGTTATAGTATAACTGTGGTAGCGGTCCTGTGGGAGACACTATTAGGACAGGTGTCCTGGTACTGTTATAGTATAACTGTGGTAGCGGTCCTGTGAGAGACACTATTAGGACAGGTGTCCTGGTACTGTTATAGTATAACTGTGGTAGCGGTCCTGTGGGAGACACTATTAGGACAGGTGTCCTGGTACTGTTATAGTATAACTGTGGTAGCGGTCCTGTGAGAGACACTATTAGGACAGGTGTCCTGGTACTGTTATAGTATATCTATTGTAGAGGCCCTTGTTCTAGCTACCCCTTGACAGTCACTACAGTTTTTTTCCTGTGTGCACTCTTGCAGTCCCTATTTGTAGGGAACCTCTGGCACTATTATATATCACCATTCTGGTGGTCCTATGGAAGGCACTATTAGTGAAGGTACTCTGTATTACTGTTATGGAGGTTCCCTGTAAGGCCCTATTTGCGGGAAACCTCTGGCACTGTTATAGTATAACCATTCTGGTGGTGCTCTGACAGCTTCTAATAGTGAAGATGATTTGACACTATTATAACTTTATAACTTTTCTGGGTAGTCTGGCAGGCACTATAACTAGAGGTATTCTGGCACTTTTATAGTATCATTGTTCTGGTGATTTCCTGGAAGGCACCATTATTGCAGGTACTTCAGCACTGTTACACCTGTATTGTGGAGAATCTCTTACACTGTAATAGGATAATTGTTCTGGTGTCCCCCTGGCTGTCACTATTATAACTGCTTTGTGAGTTCCCTTGCAGGCACTGTAGGTATTACTATAAGTGTAGGTGCACTGGCACTGTTATATATTACCATTAAGATGGTCCACTTGCAGACAGTATCTGTGGAGACCCTCTAGGTATCACTATTAGTGTAGGTTCACTGGCATTGTTATATATTACCATTTTCATAGAATGGTAGAGTTGGAAGGGACCTCCTGGGCCATCTGGTCCAACCCCCTGCTCAAAGCAGGATTCACTGAATCATCCCAGACAGATGTCTGTCCAGCCTCTGTTTGAAGACTTCTATTGAAGGAGAACTCACAACCTCTCGCAGCAGCCTGTTCCACTCATTGATCACCCTAACTGTCAAAAAGTTTTTCTAATATCTAATCTGTGTCTCCTCCCATTCAGTTTCATCCCATTGCTTCTAGTCTTTCCTTGTGCAAATGAGAATAAAGATGATCCTTCTACAATGTGACAGCCCTTTAGATATTTGTAGACAGCTATCAAGTCTCCTTTCAATCTTCTCTTTTGCAAGCTAAACATTCCAAAATCCTGCAACCGTTTCTCATAGGACCTGGTTTGCAGACCGGTCACCATTCTGGTTGCTCTTTTCTGAACTTGCTCCAGTTTGTTGATGTCTTTTTTAAAATGTGGTGCCCAAAACTGGACACAGTATTCCAGATGAGGTCTGACCAAAGAGGAGTAGAGGGCAATAATGACTTCACGTGATCTAGACTGTATGCTTCTATTAATACATCCTAGAGTTGTATTTGCCTTTTTTGCTGAAGCATCACACTGTTGACTCATGTTCAGTCTGTGATCTATTAGTATACCCAAGTATTTTTCACATGTGCTGTTGCTTAGCCCGATTCCTCCCATTTTGTATATGCTTTTTCATTTTTATTGCCCAGATGTAGTACTTTGCATTTTTCCCTGTTAAAAAACATTCTGTTAGTTGCTGCCCACTGCTCCAGTTTATTTATATCTTTTTGAATCCTCTCTCTCCCTTCTCTAGTATTAGCTATCCCTCCTAGCTTTGTGTCGTCAGCAAATTTAATCAGTTTACCCTCAATTCCTTCATCTAAAGATAAAGATGTTGAACAATACAGGGCCCAGGACAGAGCCCTGTGGTACCCCACTTGAGACATTCTTCCAACTGGATTTTGGTGGTCCTCTGACAGGCACTATCTGTGGGGACCCTCTAGGTATCACTATTAGTGTAGGTCCACTGGCATTGTTATATATTATCATTTTGGTGGTCTTCTGGCAGGCACTATCTGCGGAGACCCTCTAGGTATCTCTATTAGTGTAGGTGCACTGGCACTATTATAACTGTCTTGGAGGTCCCCTGGAAGGCATTGCTAGTACAAGTGTCATGCCAACTGTTATAATGGCACTGTTCTGATGGCACTGTTATAAAGGCACTGTTGTGATGGCACTGTTGGGATGCCACTGTTGTGATGGCACTGTTGGGATGCCACTGTTGGGATGCAACTCTAATTGGAAATGTTATGAAGAGTAAAAAAAAAAAATCAGCGCCAAAAAAGCAACAACTAAAGTCCAAGAAGTTGTCACTTCTGAAAGGATAAGAGAAGTTTTGTATCTTTTTGGATCAACACCCAGTTCAGCTGAAAATTGGTCTCAAGTCCTGCACTAAATCTGCCTCATGTGACCGAGGTCGTACAGAGGAAGGCAAACATACATAATAAATGTAGATTACGTGGAGGTACAATAATGCTGCCTACTTAATAACAGTGTTCAGAATGTGGCATCTGCTGCCAGAGATACTAATCTGTGACAGGACAGTGCACACGGGGTGGTGCAGCAGAGTCAGCAGAGAGGGGATTTGTATCAGCAGGCCGCTATGCAATGCCCTCACCGGGTGAAAGGGTTTAATAGGTGAAACGTTCATCCTCATGCTGGAGCGCTGACATGTAGGGATGGATACGGATATCGGAGATAGCACCTTAAACGGGGTATCCGCTTTTCCACACTATTTTGATCACAGCTTCAGCTTTCCTATACAGAAAATAGTAAAAATATGGGATATGGCTTATCTACTGGACAACATCTGCAAGGAGTTTGTATGTTCTCCCCGTGTTTGTGTGGGTTTCCTCCGGGTTCTCCGGTTTCCTCCCACATTCCAAAGACATATGTGGCGCCCCCAGGAGTACGGTCGCCACAGTGGCTTTGCCTTCCTCCAGGGGAGGGTAATGCCAGGCTTGGAGGCAATGATGGGTCTCTCTCACAGTCAATCCATACATGAAACACGGTTCCACTCCGGGCCAGCAGAGGGAACTCTGAACCAGGATTAAGGGGAGGAGTGCTCTCTGTGGGCCAGGAGGAGGAGATAGTTAGTTAGTCTGCGGAGGGTGAAGTGTGCAGATGTGGAGAGAGAAGCTGGAGGTCGAGCTGCAGAAGGCGAGCTCCCTCAGCTTGAGAGCGCAAGAACTGGAGCCTGGTCTCCACAGTGGTACGGATACTAACGGTCCTGCCACAGACACCAGCGGAGTAGGAGGCTGTAAATGCCCTACTCTCATCTAAGACTTGGGACACAACAGCAAAACGGATAGAGAGCCGGGATCCAGGAGGTCCCTGATCAGGCTACAGCTGTCTGTCATACAAGTGAGAGTTCTAGGAACATCTGACAGGAGGAACTTCAGAGTAACTAAGTACTGAAGTGCTTCACACCACACAAAGCGCTAGAAAGGAGACTGCACAGCCCATCTGTGAGAGAGAATCCCTGAGTTGCTTCCAGGCTAGCCTGCTCCGTTACCATCTGTAATCAGGACCCTGGACTGCAGTTACCAAGTAAAGGTACAGAAATTGCACCCCGCTGTGTGTTGTCTGCTTCCTACCCTGTCGGCACTGCTACATCCCTTGCCAACCACATCTACACTGCCCTGGGACTACAGCTCCACCTGTGGGGAGCTACACCATCCTTGCTTCCCTACACCATCAGTCCCAGCGGATCTGCATGCAGCGTTGGCTTAACACCTCCCTTGCCGAACACCACAGGTGGCGACACAAACTATTCCATTAACCACAAACCACCATTGATTTGGGCGCACAGGGCCACGGACCGGGTCACCGCTGCTGTGACACATCCCCCTGACACCGGCCCGGTACTGAGTACCCCACAGCCCTGGGAGGGCGACCCAACTTGGCATCATGAACAGGATTACGGAGCCCGGTACCCCCGGGTCCTGTGTGCCATAGACTGTGTTTAAAGACTGTGTGTGAAATTTGGCGCCAATTGCCGTCATTGCCGCGCTGCTTGGCGCGTGCGGGAAGAAAGAGGGGTGGCCTTCGTGGGCGGAGCCTGCCACAGAGCGCGAAGCAGTGAAGTGCCGCGCGGGAAGAGAGGACAGCGCGCGAGAAGAGGAGGAGCTGAGGCCCACAACCCGGAGCATCAGGCCTGTGAAGCGGCCGCTGGTGAGCTCATACAATCCCCAGCCCTGGCTAACGTTAACTAGGGGGGGAAGAGAATGTCCACGCCACAAGGCGATGCAGCGGCGGACGCCGCCGCCAACCCCGCAGCGCCGCAAGGAGGAGCACCTGCAGCAGCAGTCTCCATAATGCCGCTGTCCATGCCCTACATACCGGGAGCGGCCTGGCTACCCCAGTACTCGGGTGAGTCACACACCCTGAGTGAATTTAAAGACAGACTGTGCAGTTTGTTTAAAGTTTACCCCCTGTCTGAAAGCCAGAAGGTGAATATCCTGATTGGACAGCTAACGGGTGCAGCGCAAAGAGAAGTGAAAGCCTGGCAGAACACTGATAAATAGACTGTTGTAAAGATCCTGGCCAAGCTGAGAAGCACCTTTGACACCAGCACTGCAGCTGAAATCAAGATGAGGTTCTTTGGCTGTAAGCAGAGAGCACAGGACAGTGTCAGGGATTATGCTCTCAACCTGCAGGAAGCGCTGTGAGCAGTTAAGAAAGTTGATCCTGACAGCGTAAAGGAAGAAGATAAACTGTTGAAGGAGCAGTTCATTGAAGGACTCCTGTCCATTACCCACAGAGGACAGTTGCGTATCATAACCCTGCAAAACCCTGATCTGGACTTTGCTGAATTTAAGGACAGGGCTATTCGGGTACTGCAGGAATCCACTGACAGCCGTCCAGCGCCCCCTAGGCGCCCAGCGATCACCTATCATCAGGGAGCAACATCCTTTCCTTCCATCCCTGTGGAGGCTGATGCACAGACTCTGGATAAAGACCCAACTGAGGAGCTGCGTCTTCAGGTCCAGGAGTTGACCAAAGGGATGGCTGCACTTACCAAAACCGTGCAGTCCCTGCAGGTGTCCTCCAAAGAGAAGATCCAGCTTGCTTCCAGTCCAGAGGATGTCCCGTGGCTCCGGAGGAGGAGAGCCCCGCCACTTCGAGGAAGGAACAGCGATCGCTATGACCAGGACGGACGTCCCATCTGTCGTCGCTGCTACAAGGCCGGTCATCTTGCAAGGAACTGTCCTTTAAACGAGCAACCCCTGGGGCAGAGGGCCAACCCCCAGGAGTAGGATCCCCAGGCCCAAAGAACTGGAGTGCCAAGTATGTGGGAGGGAGACCAATCCTTCCTGTGGTGATTGACGGCATCCCCATGAACGCTTTGCTGGACACTGGCTCCCAGGTGACCACTATGCCGTATATTTTGTATAAGAAATATTGGGCTGATTCTGAACTCACCCGTGGTCCCACTGATGAACTGACAGTAGTTGCTAGTAATGGTCAGACCTTACCGCAGATTGGATGTAAGGAGATTACTGTTAAAGTGGGAAGGGTGGAATTAAAGTCTCATGGTCTGATAATTGTTGATATTGATCGACGTGAATGCAATCCCATGATGACTCTTGGCACAAATGTAACTGAAAACTGTCTGTCCGAGGTTATTGTCTTGTTGCAACAGGTGGCTGAGACTGCTGGTTCCGGAGAACAACGAGTCTTGCAGAAGGAGATCAGAGCCCTGATGCAAAGACAACAGGTAGAACTCTCTGGCGGAGAGATTGGCAGCGTCAGAGTGAGTGATGCTTTCTCCATTGCAATACCCCCCAGATGTGAAATGTTGGTATGGTGTCGGGCAGCTATAGGTCTTAGAGGGAGAGTTTACCAGGCATTGGTAGAACCAGTATACTCCGAAAGCAGGCCCACTGTCCTGACAGCCAGAGGGGTGGTTGATGTCAGAAAAGGGAGAGTACCTGTACGTCTTTTGAACTGTGGGGAAGAGGAGGCCACAATACCTCAGTACGCCACAGTTGCTAAGCTGCTCACCGTTAATAACAACTCATTGCAGGCAGCAGAGCCCTTGGTCTCATCCGATCAGGTGGAGGACAATGGCTCTGTGAAACAGCCAGAGGAGTGGTGTCAGCAACTGCAGGTGGGAACTGACTCTACACCTTCATACCATAGAAATGGGGTCTACAGAGTGACACAAGAGTATGAGCGGGTATTCAGCAAACACCCACTAGATTTTGGGCAGGCAAAAGGGGTGCAATATCATATCCCCACGGGGGACCATCCACTTTTAAAAGAGATGTACAGACCTATACCCCCAACACAGTACCAGTGTGCTAAGAGTATGTTGAGGGAGATGAAGGAGGCTGGGGTTATCAGAGACAGTTGTAGCCCCTGGGCAGCTCCAATAGTTTTTGTAAAGAAAAAGGATGGTACCATGAGAATGTGTTGATTACAGGAAAATTAACAGCATTACACATAAAGATGCCTACCCATTACCTAGGACTGAGGAATCCTTAGCTGCACTTAAAACTGCTAATTACTTTTCCACCTTGGATCTCACCAGTGGGTATTGGCAGGTTCCCGTGGCAGAGGCAGACAAGGAGAAAACCGCATTTACCACTCCAATGGGTCTCTGTGAGTTCAATTATATGTCGTTTGGGCTCTGCACTGCTCTAGGAACATTTCAACGGCTGATGGAGTGCTGCCTGGGACACATGAACTTTGAGACGGTCCTGTTGTACCTGGATGATGTCATTGTTTTCTCCAAGACCTATGAAGATCATCTGGAACACCTGGCTGAAGTGTTTGAGGCTCTGTCCAATTTTGGCCTGAAGGTGAAGCCTTCCAAATGCCACCTCCTGAAGCCCAAGGTACAGTACCTCGGTCATGTGGTCAGTGCAGAAGGTGTGGCACCAGATCCTGACAAGGTCACAGTCATCCGGGACTGGCCGAAGCCCAGCAACCTTCATGAAGTACGCCAAGTCCTTGGACTGGTAGGCTACTACCGAAGAATCATCAAGGGCTTTACTGAAATAGCCACCCCTATGCAAAATCTTCTGGTGGGGCAGTCCAAGAAGAACAAGCAGAAAAATTCCACCTTTGAATGGACTGAAGAGTTAGAGAGGTCCTTCACCAGATTGAAGATGGCTCTCACAGGTGACGAAGTTTTGGCCTACCCAGATTATGAGACACCTTTTGTGCTGTACACAGATGCCAGTAATGTGGGGCTAGGAGCGGTACTGTCGCAGGTACAGAATGGAAAAGAAAGAGTGATCTCCTACGCCAGCAGGAAGTTGCGTCCCACCGAAAGGAACCCTGATAACTACAGTTCTTTCAAGTTGGAGTTCCATGCCATAGTCTGGGCTGTCACTGAAAGATTCAAGCATTACCTAGCCTCGGACAAGTTTACAATCTTCACGGACAACAATCCGTTGACTCACTTGGACACTGCAAAGCTAGGTGCGCTGGAACAGCGATGGATGGCTCGGCTATCTAACTATGAGTTTACCATCAAGTACCGGGCAGGGTACAAGAATGCCAATGCTGATGCGCTGTCCCGAATGCCGAACCTACCAGATGCAGGAGAAGACCCTGAGGCTCTTGAAGAGATAGAGTTACCTCCCTTCCACCGGCCACTTGCGGCCCAACGTGCTCAAGGAGTGAGAGACAGACGGTCTGGCTTAAAGGAGGTCACCCTGAATCCATTGCCCCATCATGATTGGGCCGAAACGCAAGATAGTGACCCTGCAGTCCGCCTGGTGAAGGAGCTGTTGATGCGAGCTGACTCACGTCCAGAGTTGGATGCTCCTGAAGAAACCCTGCAGTTGTGAAAGGAGAGAGGCCGGCTGTTTATCTACGAAGGGAAGGTGTTTCGTCGGAGGATTATCAATGCCCGCACACATGAACTGGTCTGGCAGGTAATAGTCCCAAAGAGAAAGGCACCAATGGTCCTGGAAGCATACCACAATGGAGCTGGACACTTCGGATGGAAGAAGTTGGAAGCATTACTCCGAGAGAGGTTCTACTGGGCTGGTATGAGGAAAGCCATTGTGAGGTGGTGCCGGGAGTGTGGACGATGTAACCTGCGCAGAAAGGATCGAGACAGCCAGAGAGCTCCCCTACAACCAATCATCACCAAACAGCCCCTTGAGTTGGTAGCCCTGGACCATGTGAAGCTGGTTCCAAGTCGGTCGGGCTACATCTATGCTCTTACCATTGTGGACCACTACTCAAGATTCCTGGTTGTTGTGCCTGTCAAAGATCTAACTGCCAGGACAGCAGCCAGAGCCTTCCAACAGCACTTCTGTAGGCCACATGCGTATCCTGAAAGAGTACTCACAGATCAAGGTCCAGCTTTCGAGGCAGAAGTGTTCCGTGAGTTCTGCAACTTGTATGGTTGTAAGAAGATCCGGACAACACCTTATCATCCACAGACCAATGGCATGTGCGAGAAGATGAACCAGATAGTGATTGACCTATTGAAGACATTGCCCTTGAAGGAGAGGAATCTGTGGCCTGAGAAGTTGCCAGATCTGGTAGACCTCTACAACCATATTCCAGTGAACTCTACCAACTGTACTCCAGCATACCTGATGAGAGCAAGACCGGGTAGATTGCCTGTGGATTTGGACATGGGAGTCCTCACGCCGGAAGCCACGTCGCCAGATGCTGACTGGGACAAGGAGAGGCAGCAGCAGTACAGAAGAGTACAGGATTGTGTGGAGAAGAGTCTGGCCCAGGCAAGACAAAAGCAGAAGCTTTACAATCAGAATACACCTGCTGTTCCCTTTTCGCCGGGAGAACAAGTCCTCAAAAGGAAGAGGCGGTTGCACAAGCTGGATGATCAATGGGAGGCTGAACCTTATACCATTCTGCCCTCAAACTTTGATAATACTAAAGTATGCCTTGTTAGTAAAGATGGAGGAGAGACCTCAGCAGCGGTATCCAGGGATCATTTGAAGTTATGCCTTGACCAGTTGAAAGGAAGAGCAGAAGAATCAGATAACTTCCAACCCGTAGAGGCAGAAGAGAAGGTCAGCACAGTGCTTGGGGAATTCCCTGCGAATTGGACTAGAATTACTGATGCAATAGTGGTACCAGTGTTGTTATTTCCCCAAGTGGAAGCACAGGAGGACGTGACTCGAGAGGATCAGGAAAATCAGGTAGCAGAAGCCACACCAGCGTTGGAGCCAGAGAACCCTCGCCCTGCCAGTGGTGAACCTGTTGTGCCCCTGGTGAGTCCAAAAGTTCACAGACAAACACGTACCCCTGTGCCATGTGGAATCCCCAGTAGTGTACCCAGTACCTCACACACTACAACGGTAGTTAGAACCAGACAATCGGTAAGGGCCACTACAGCACCAGTGTTACGCAGATCTACTCGTACCACACAGGGAATACTACCAGTTAGGTTCCGCATATAAAGTAAATGTGACTATTGAAATTGAATGTAAATATGTAACTGTTTTTCAAGTTTTGTGCCTACAGGTAACCTGTAAGAGTTCCCTTTTAACTTTTATGGACACTGAACCACAGGACATTTTTGGAAACACTTGATTTTTGTACATTTTTCCCTTTTTCAATCTTGTACAATTATTATTGTTCAATGGTTTATGTTTTCTTTTGTTCAGCCCAGGAGTGCTGACTTTCACTAGGGGGGAATGTGGCGCCCCCAGGAGTATGGTCACCACAGTGGCTTTGCCTTCCTCCAGGGGAGGGTAATGCCAGGCTTGGAGGCAATGATGGGTCTCTCTCACAGTCAATCCATACATGCAACACGGTTCCACTCCGGGCCAGCAGGGGGAACTCTGAACCAGGATTATAAGGGGAGGAGTGCTCTCTGTGGGCCAGGAGGAGGAGATAGTTAGTTAGTCTGCGGAGGGTGAAGTGTGCAGACGTGGAGAGAGAAGCTGGAGGTCGAGCTGCAGAAGGCGAGCTCCCTCAGCTTGAGAGCGCAAGAACTGGAGCCTGGTCTCCATGGTGGTATGGATACTAACGGTCCTGCCACAGACACCAGCGGAGTAGGAGGCTGTAAATGCCCTACTCTCATCTAAGACTTGGGACACAACAGCAAAACGGATAGAGAGCCGGGATCCAGGAGGTCCCTAATCAGGCTACAGCTGTCTGTCATACAAGTGAGAGTTCTAGGAACATCTGACAGGAGGAACTTCAGAGTAACTAAGTACTAGAGTGCTTCACACCACACAAGCGCTAGAAAGGAGACTGCATAGCCCATCTGTGAGAGAGAATCCCTGAGTTGCTTCCAGGCTAGCCTGCTCCGTTACCATCTGTAATCAGGACCCTGGACTGCAGTTACCAAGTAAAGGTACAGAAATTGCTCCCCACTGTGTCTTGTTTGCTTCCTACCCTGTCGGCACTGCTACATCCCTTGCCAACCACATCTACACTGCCCTGGGACTACAGCTCCACCTGTGGGGAGCTACACCATCCTTGCTGCCCTACACCATCAGTCCCAGCGGATCTGCATGCAGCGTCGGCTTAACACCTCCCTTGCCGAACACCACTGGTGGCGTCACAAACTATTCCATTAACCACAAACCACCATTGATTTGGGTGTCCAGGGCCACGGACCGGGTCACCGCTGCTGTGACACATCCCCCTGACACCGGCCCGGTACCGAGTACCCCACAGCCCTGGGAGGGCGACCCACATACTCTTAGGGAATTTAGATTGTGAGCCCCATGGGGGGGGCAGTGCCAATAATGTCTGTAAAGTGCTGTGGAATTAATGGTGCTATATAAATGAGTAAAATAATACTGATGTTAACGATGTGTGGTAGATTGGCTCACTCAATTGCACATAGAGGTAGACACAAGAACACTGTCTCTTTAAGTCTTCCACTAGCTTATTAAAGCTACTGCATAAACCAGTGCAGCATTAGCAAAACAAACACAGCCTTTCTGGCCTAAAGGGAATACAAAAACATAAGGTATGGCACAGTGCGTGTTCCTGAAGGGATCCGCCTGCTCAGGAACAAACAACAAAAGGTACAGCTTTCCTTATCTTGAAAACACATCTCTGGAGCTTGCACCTCCAACACTGAATGAGCCAGAAGGCTGTGTATTTATCCTCTGGACTCCACCCTGGGATGGATATATGGTGCACAGCCTCCCACCCACTCTAAAGCTGTTCACTCAACCTAGCCCTAAACATGGCTGATTAACCCCTCACAGAACTTAGTGAGCTGGAGCATTTTCTTAGGCTCATATCACTGAAGCTAAAAACCTCATTGATGCATATCTCCCCTCCAGTACCTTTGCATAGACTTTGTCACAAATGTCAGGGGCAGTCGGTCCTCTTCTATATATTGAGGTCAGGGGGGCACGAAGGTGCTCCAGAGCTGTGGATCTTCCACTTGGGTCAGGAGTTTGGGGATAATGTTGGGGCTAAGACATTAGACGCCCCAAGGAATTTTGGCATCAATGAACCTGCCCATAGGACCGTGTCCAGGAGCTGGCATGGCACTGACAAAGACCGTAAAACTCCGCTGGCCACAATATCAGATCCAAGTGGAGTTGGAAGACAGGTGACACAAGATCCCATGGTAAGGGTCCCTGTCTTGTGCCCCCACATCCATCTATCAGTTGTCAAATATCCAGTGCATGGATATAACCTGCTCAGGCTGGAATTCCTTTTAAATAGGAAAATCCACAATGCATGTACTGTAGTACCATTGCTAACTAGTAAATTATGTTGCTGACAGATGGCTTACAGGAATGGATGGGTTTTGTTTTAGACAAAGACTTCTAAAGAAATGGGCCAGAGGCAACACAGTGTAATAGGCGACATGATGTCCAACGGGAAACCAGTTTTTCCATTAGCGGTAATTGACAAACAATCAGAACAAAGCGCTACGTAATGACACCTACCAGGTGAATACCTGCCAAGGGCTAAGACAACAGGTTAATAAAAGAAAAAAAGGCATCATCTCCATGTATGTCCTGACCACTAGCGGCTATCGGGATGTGCTAGGACTTGTAGTTGCACAATGACCGTAGAATCACCACGGGGTGATATATCGAACTGGGTACAAACCCACGACAGTTTATATTGTCATATGGACACACTGCCTATAAAACAAGGGGATTACAGGACATAAATATCTTATACATGAAGCACAAAGAACATCTGGGGGCCCTTTATCTCTGTAATCTTATCTTTCACAGCCACCCCGGATCTACCATCTCTTTGTTTGCAGCAGTTTAGGGAATTATTGTTTCCTTTCGGTTACAGAATAAGCCATCTTGTGTGTGGATGAGGAATAACATTTTTCTGGCCATTATATGGCTTGCATCTTATGGTTTCACAAGTTATCCCTACTTTAGACTCTTAATTTACAACTGACTTGGAGCTGGGAGGAGGAGAAGAGCTGCTATATAATCTCTCCCACATACATCACAGCACAGAGAAGGATTCCTGCTCTTTATTCCTTACTTAGCACACAGACAGAAGCAACAGCAGCATGGAGATTATACAGCAGTTCTGGGTGGTATAGATGTTAATCCAGCTCTGGGGTGAGGTAAAATACTTGTTAGAAAGCTCAGCATGATCTATCTCTGTCTTGGCTTGTTTTCTCACTCTGCTCCTCACTCCTCCTCTGCCCTCCCATCTCCAAAGTGTGTAACCTGACACCTAACTAGTGTCAGGTTACAGATTTGAGCTATTTTTCAGTGGATTATGAGTTCAGGATACGAGAAGGGGGGAAGAATTTCTGATTTTTTTCAAAACTGCCTTTACTATTGATTGATGCAAATTTTCTTGAAAGTCCAGCTTCCATTTAAATATTTTGTTTTTAACTGTTTAATTATGTTTTTCTCTGTTTATACACAGGATCCACTATTCACAATAGGTGATGTCACATCTCGCCTCCTCCTGTACAATGACTGGTAACACCTCAATATAAAACCTGCAAAAGACAATGTGAGGAAAAGGCAAAGTTTTTAATATTAGACAGTGTAGGACTATCCCGAACAGAGTTACCGTGTCGTGGTGGGATGGCTTTCATGCTACTTTTGATCAAAAACAGTATTACTAAAAACTCTGTATTATTTACACGCACTTTAGCTTTTACTTACTTAGTTACAGCAGGGTTTTTGCTCGCTTTGTCTTTTGCAGGATCAACTCAAACCAAGCTCAATTTTTGTGTTTTTTCTTTGTATTTTTGCATTCTGTGCAAGCTGGGGTGTGGCCTCCCTCTCCTGAGCTGGAACTTGTATATAAGGCTTTCCCAGACTGGTGTCTACTGTTTGGGACCCAGTCCTTTTGTCTGCCCTTGTTCACACATTGAGGTCAACTTTGACACAAGGCAAGCTTTTTAATATTAGACAGTGTAGGACTATCCCGAACAGAGTTACCGTGTCGTGGTGGGATAGCTTTCATGCTACTTTTCATCAAAAACAGTATTACTAAAAGCTCTGTATTATTTAGATGCACTTTTGCTTTTACTTATTTAGTTACAGCAGGGTTTTTGCTCACTTTATCTTTTGCAGGTTTTATGTTTTATGGCCAATGTCAACATGCATTTATATGCTGCATGTGTATCAACTCAAACCAAGCTTAATTTTTGTGTTTTTTCACCTCGATATAAAGTAGATAATGCAGGATCCACCATTCACAATAGGTGATGTCACAGCTCACCTCCTCCTCCTGTACAATGACTGATAACGCCTCTATATAGAGTAGGTTGATGATTTTGCTTTCCATTACCTGCTGATTTGTCATTTTTCTCTAAATTAATTGCACAATTTATATCAGGAAAGATTATCAATGTAAACCTTTCATTCAACGAGATCTGATGTGTGAATTAAAGAGTTGAATGAATGAACGAACGAACGAACGAATGAATGAACAATTGATTAGCCAGACATTATATTAGAAGTGTTTTGCAGGAAATAATTCTAATGTTGTAAACTTGACACAAATGTAAAAAAAACCTTTGCACCACTTATTGTGTGACAGGACGACAATAACCGCTGAGCGATCTGCTTATTTGTGTGTGTATATATATATATTATATATATATATATACACATATACTGCTCAAAAAAATAAAGGGAACACTTCACAGAATATACAAGTAAATCAAACTTCTGTGAAATCAAACTGTCCACTTAGGAAGCAACACTGTTTGACAATCAATTTCATATGCTGTTGTGCAAATGGAATAGACAACAGATGGAAATTATTGTCAGTTATCAAGACACACTCAATAAAGGAGTGGTTCTGCAGGTGGGGACCACAGACCACATCTCAGTACCAATGCTTTCTGGCTGACGTTTTTGTCACTTTTGAATGCTGGCTGTGCTTTCACACTCATGGTAGCATGAGACGGACTCTACAACCCACACAAGTGGCTCAGGTACTGCAGCTCATCCAGGATGGCACATCAATGCGAGCTGTGGCAAGAAGGTTTTCTGTGTCTGTCAACATAGTGTCCAGAGGCTGGAGGCGCTACCAAGAGACAGGCCAGTACACCAGTAGACATGGAGGGGGCAGCAACCCAGCAGCAGGACCGCTACCTCAGCCTTTGTGCAAGGAGGAACAGGAGGAGCACTGCCAGAGCCCTGCAAAATAACCTCCAGCAGGCCACAAATGTGCATGTGTCTGCACAAACGGTTAGAAACCGACTCCATGAGGATGGTCTGAGGGCCCGACATCCACAGATGGGGGATGTGCTTACAGCCCAACACTGTTCAGGAAGCTTGGCATTTGCCCAGAACACAAGGATTGGCAAATTCACCACTGGCGCCCTGTGCTCTTCACAGATGAAAGCAGGTTCACACTGAGCACATGTGACAGACGTGACAGAGTCTGGAGATGCCATGGAGAGTGATCTGCTCCCTGCAACATCCTTCAGCATGACCGGTTTGCCAGTGGGTCAGTAATGGTGTGGGATGGCATTTCTTTGGAGGGCCACACGGTGTTGGGCTGTGAGCACAACCCCCATCTGTGGAAGTTGGACACTCAGACCATCCTCATGGAGTCGGTTTCTATCCATTTGTGCAGGCACATGCACACTTGTGGCCTGCTGGAGGTCACTTTGCAGGGCTCTGGCAGTGCACCTCCTGTTTCTCTTGCACAAAGGCTGAGGTAGCGGTCCTGCTGCTGGGTTGTTGCCCTCCTACGGCCCCCTCCACATCTTCTGGTGTACTGGCCTGTCTCCTGGTAGCGCCTCCAGCCTCTGGACACTATGTTGACAGACGCAGAAAACCTTCTTGCCACAGCTCGCATTGATGTGCCATCCTGGATGAGCTGCACTACCTGAGCCACTTGTGTGGGTTGTATAGTCTGGCTCATGCTATCATGAGTGTGAAAGCACAACCAACATTAAAAAGTGACCAAAACATCAGCCAGAAAGCATTGGTATTGAGATGTGGTCTGTGGTCCCCACCTGCAGAACCACTCCTTTATTGAGGGTGTCTTGATAATTGCCAATAATTTCCATCTGTTGTCTATTCTGTTTGCCCAACAGCATGTGAAATTGATTGTCAAACAGTGTTCCTTCCTAAGTGGACAGTTTGATTTCACAGAAGTTTGATTTACTTGGAGTTATATTCTGTTGTTTAAGTGTTCCCTTTATTTTTTTGAGCAGTGTATATATACACCGTGCATATATATATTTGGTTGCCTTTCCCACTTAAATCTATTTTTCTCAGGTATATAACTATGACTTTTCTAAAAATGACAGTAAAATTCTCGTTGCACAGCGGGGCTTCGTACGGCATCAGCCTGCAGCTGTTTTCTATCAGGACACATGATACTCAGAATATCCCAGAGAGCTGCAGGACCTCATCAGACAAGTATTTCTGCACGTCGGTCTGTGGATCATCGAGGTCTAGACTGAGAAAACTGGAGACCAGTTTCCGGCACCTGAGATAGAGAAATAATAGAGTGTGAGACGAGGACACATCTACATGTAGCGAACGCTATGGAAAAATGCTTAAATGCTTACAATGACCGCAGTGCTTGTTATTTCTGTGCCAGTAACATATAAATGAACAGTAAACAAGAAAACCACCATTATCATGATTAGCAGAGGTTTTTTTTTGATAAAGGGTATCCTAATAACAGGCTGACAACTGGGTATCCCGCTGCAGTGATCAGAGTGCAAGTGTTTCATTCTCTCACAGCGCCTCAACAGGTGAAGTAAAGCATTACACAGCTCTGGTTGAAATTATTGGGTTGTGTATGCAGTGCATTGATGATGGATGTGACCTGTCCTCCTTTTTAGCCACTTTCCAGTCCATCGATAACACAGGAACTGTAAAAAGTTGTCCGTCTTCTGCTAGCTCAGAATATAGTACTTGAAAGTGGATTTTCTTACCATCCAACCCCTATACATTACCAGTATGTGTTACGCCAGCCTTTCACAGCAGCTATTTCGCTGACATCCCTAACAGTTATGCAAACTTATTATTAATATTCCTCTTACTTGTCCATTTTCTCTTTCTGATCTGAATCATCGAGGCACCGTATGGCACGTCCCCTCCGAAATAGCTCTGAAACCTTGGATACGAAAGTGAAAAATGTAATGAAATTCTGGAGGCAATTTTCATGTTGACACTTGAGAGGTTTCCCAGAATTTCCATGAGGCTCCCGATAAAAGAGTAATTTTTACCGCACAATGAACAGAAGTATGAGTGTCCAGTTTTAGTGCGTTAGTATTTAGATATCTGTAATGATCTTACACAGAAGACACAACACCATTCAAAGCCTTATAGATCCCTATATACCAACTAGACTAAAGCTGGATCCCATTTATGCTACTTATAAGTGGGGGTCCTGGGTGTGACACCCACTTATCATACATTGATTGACCATCCTAATGTCATGCCATCAGTGATTTATCATCCTAAGGACGTGCTGTCAGTGTAAAAGGATCTTATGACTAGTTAGTATTTTACCTCCACTCCTCTCTTGATGATTTCTTCCGGCATACCGGCCATGGTTGCCACCCTGGCTGCTTGGCTCACTTCAGAAACACCATCTTTGAGCTGGTAGAAAAATACGAGCTCCTCACCATCCAGACACCACTCAAACGTCTACAGAGCACAGGGAGAGATTTATCAAAATTGAAGCAAAGGAAAAGTGGATTATGTGGAGGGCAAAAGAGACAACGTGCCTCAGAGATTCCACCACCTAAAACAGCAGAATTGCTGTTTTTTGGCTGCTGAACTTCCCCAAAATAGTTCAATAGAAAGCAATCACAATATTGTATGTACACCAAATGGTATCAATAAAACTACTGCTCATCATGCAAAAAAAAAAGCCCACAAAAAACTAAATTGATGGAAAGATAGAAAAGTTACGTGTCTTAAAAAACTGTAACAAAAAAAAAACCATTTTAACCACTAAAATGTAAAAAAAAAAAGTTTTTACAGTTTCAGAAATTCATGTCGGCAGGTAATTTTTTACAGGACAATGAATGCTTTAAAAACAAAACCTCAAAAGCAATGACAGAATTGTGTGTTTTTCACCATTTCACCAAACTTGGAGTTTTTCTTCGTTTTTCCGCTTATTATATGGTAATATCATTCAAAAGTACAACTCGTCCTCCAAAAAACAAGCCCTCGTAAAGCTGTTTAGATGGAAGAATAAAATATTAATGAATGCTGGAAAAAGAAGAGGAAAATATAAGGAGAAAGCTAAACTCGTGAACTAAGCCACAAAAGTGGGAGGTGATCAGCAAAACCACAGCCAAAAGTGGGAGTTTTAAGGGCTTATACCCATCACCGTTAAAAAAAAAAATTTCCAATGTTGTTCCAGAAAAGTCGGACGAGTGTCATGCAAGTGGCATGCGATTATCAACTAGCATCTGAATCACATGCGAAAGCGATACATATACAATGCAATTGTTACATGAGCTTTTACATACAGTAATTCTCACTGGCATTTAAAAATAGTTTTCAATATATATATATATATATATATACAGCTCTGGCAAAAATTAAAGAGACCACTGCACATTTGTATAAAAATCAGCTTCTCTCCATGTCTGACAGCCATTCCATTCCAGTGTCAGTTGAATTCCAACCAGAGTACACCTCATTCTACTTAATGTCACCTGAACCAAATCTTATTTAACGAAGGAAAGTATAAAAACCCTGCTGTGGTGTTCACAATCCTCTTGCAATAGGACAAGCCGGATAGCAAAACAGAATCTGATGATGATGTTTTTTTTGTGTGTGAAAATGTTACACATGCGCCATATTTATGGTATTTTTATATGGTAATAAGGATCAATTCCTTCTCCGGGCACTTGTTTTATTGGTATTCGCGCTATTAGGAATTTATATGCTATTTTTGCTGTGGGGATGATTCCATGTTGCTATTTCCACCTGTGGAACGCAAACCCCGCATTTCCTGTGACATGGAATGCACAAAGACAGATCTGCGCATGCGCAACTTATTCTCTGCCTTTTCCTGACTTCCTTTGACTGAGGCGCACAGCTGATGCGGCGCACAGGTGACGGCAATCTCTGTGTGTGATGCAAGTGCACTTGCAAGGTATAAATACTGACCTGACTCTAACCATGACTACTTCCCCTGATGAAGCAGTGATACACGTTGGGCTGTGCGGGCACCAACACATCGCATTGGGTAAATATGGCTCAACTATATTTTTGATTATAATCATGTGATACTGATGTTAATGAGATCACTTTTTTATTCATGTGCTAATCACATTTTATTGCTGGGAAATTCCATTGCATAAATGTGGCTCACGTATATTTTTTGACTATAATTAAATTAAGAGACCACTGCACAGTTTTGTAAAAATCTGCTTCTCTACATGTCTGACAGCCATTCCATTCCAGTGTCAGATGAATTCCAACCAGAGTACACCTCATTCTACTTAATGCATTTGTGATTAGATGATCACCTGAACCAAATCTTATTTAACAAAGGAAAGTATAAAAAACCCTGCTGTGGTGTTCACAATCCTCTTGCAATAGGACAAGCTGGATGGCAAAACAAGTGCTAGTAATATCCCAAAAGTAATAGGAATGAAAAATAACTTGTAACCATGCCAAAGGAGTTGAAAAGTCTTGAGTGAGGAAAAGAAGGGCTCAATTCTGGCTTTACTAGCAGAGGGATTCAGTGAGCATCATGTTGCCTCCATCTTTAAAATTTCTAAGATGGCAGTCCTTTACAACAAGGTCAAGCAGCAGACATTGGGGACAACAAAGCTACAGACCGGCAGAGGACGAAAACAACTCTCCACTGACCGGGATGACCATCATCTTATTCGGATGTCACTCAGCAACCACAGGATGACATCAAGTGACCTACAAAAGGAATGGCAAATGGCAGCTGGGGTGAAGTGCCGTAAAGAAGCTACACACGCAAGAACAGTTCGTAACAGCCTCCTTGAGGCGGGGCTCAATTCATGTAAAGCTAGAAAAAAGCCTTTCATCAATGAGAAGCAAAGGATAGCCAGGCTGAAATTTGCCAAAGACCATTAGGATTGGACCATATAAGACTAGAGTAAGGTAATCTTTGATGAGTCTAATTTTCAGCTTTGCCCAACACCTGGTCGTCTAAAGGTTAGAAGGAGACCTGGAGAGGCGTACAAGCCACAGTGCCTGCACCCACTGTGCAATTTAGTGGAGGATCGGTGATGATCTGGGGATGCTTAAGCAAGGTTGGAATTGGGCAGGTTAATCTTTGCGAAGGACGTATGAATCAAGCCGCATAAAAGGTTATCCGAGAAAACAGCTGATTCCTTCATTGCCCAGGCAATGTTCCCCAAATCCCTGGTTTTTCCAGCAGGACAATGCACCATGCCACACAGCTAGGTCAATCAATGTGTGGATGAAGGACCGCATCAAATCCCTATCATGGCCAGCCCAATCTCTAGACCTGAACCCCATTGAAAACCTCTGGAATGTAATCAAGAGGAAGATGGATAGCCACAAGTCATCAAACAAAGAAGAACTGCTTAAATTTTTGTACCAGGAGTGGCTTAATGTCACCCAAAAGCAGTGTGAAAGACTGATGGAAAGCATGCCAAGACGCATGAAAGCTGTGATTAAAAATCATGGTTATTCCACAAAATATTGATTTCTGAACTCATCCTGAGTTAAAACATTAGTATTGTTGTTTCTAAATGATTATGAACTTGTTTTCTTAGCATTATTTCAGGTCTGCAAGCACTGCATTTTTTTGTTAATTTGGCCATTTCTCATTTTCTGAAAATAAATACAAAATTTAGTGCTTGGAAATTCGAAGACATGTTGTCTGTAGTTTATAGAATAAAAGAGCAATTTACATTTTACTCAAAAATATACCTATAATGAAAAAAATCGGACAAACTGAAAATGTTGCAGTGATCTCTTAATTTTTGCCAGAGATATATATATATATATATATATTAGATAGATAGATACAACTAGATAGAAAAATGTCAGTGAGACATAAAATCAGTGTTTTGCGTGTGTAGCTTACTGTACATGTATTTTAGTAATAAATACATTTCAGTAAAAAAAAATTATTAACCAGCAGAGGGAAAACAGATGTTTATAGCCTGTAAAAAGGGGTAATAAGCATGGAGGTTCCCAGACTAATAAATATCAGCTCACAGCTGTATACTTAGCCTTTACTGGTTATTGTGAGCCTCCCCCCAAAAATAATTACATGGGGTCACCATATAATTAATAACCAGCAAAGGCTAGGCAGACAGCTGAAGACTGATATTAATATGCTAGAATGGGGCAATGGATATTGACCCCTCCCAGACTAAAAACATCATTTCTCAGCTGCCCTAGGAAAGGGGCATCCATATGATGTGCCACTTCTATTGCTTACCCTCACTCTTCCCACTTGGCCTGGTACATTTGGAGTATGGTAATAGTATTTGAGTTGATGTCAGCTTTGTATTGTCAGGTGATATGAAGCCCAGAGGTCAGTAATGGAGAGGCGTTTATAAGGGGATCTCACGCCATTTTTTTCAGAAATGTATTTATTTATTAATTAAATGCATACGCAGTAAGCTACACACATACTGTACTAATTATATATGTGACTGACATCTTTCTATCTATTTATTCTAAGTGTATATATCTATTCTACCTAATTCTGACTTGTCATGCTGTGATTTCACTGTACTCAGCAGATGAAATGTTGAGTTTTCAAGGAGCTGGATGAGTAAAAATTGGACGGCACACACATTGTCTGTGTGTCATGCAATTTTTTCTTGCACCCATTGACTTGCATTGGCGAGTCTCATCCAATATACAAGGACAATCGTAGGAGAAAAAAAACACAGATGAGCAGTGAATTTTTGACTAACATTAGTCAGAGTGCAATACGATTTTTTTTATCAGATTGCACTCGCCCGTTTTTCTCGCAAATGAGTATGAGCCCTTAAAGGGAGTCTGTCACCCCCAAAACTCACAATATACCACTTATGCAGTCCTATAGGAGACATATAAAAATCACACTTGCAGTATAGATTTCATTACTTTAATTTTACATAAAATCAATTTATTACATATGTTGATGCAGGATGCCTCCGTGCACCCTAAATGTGACCAAAGACTCAGTGAGCCGTAACGCCCCCTCAATTAGCATTCACCACAATTCCTCTTAGCTTTATGGACAGCTCTTGCTTGTCCAGAGCGAGCACTGCCTGAATTGAATTCCCAGAGATGTACATGCTCACTGACAATACAGGAGTCCATTAAAGAGAATCTGTCACCACATTTTTGGCCTATAAGATGCGGCCACCGCCATCAGGGACTTATCTACAGCATTCTGTAATGCTGTAGCTAAGCCCCCGATGTAACCTGAAAGATAACAAAAAGAGAGTTATATTATACTCACCCCGGCGTTCGGTCCGGTCCGATGGATGTGGCGGTCCGGTCCGGCGCCTCCCATCTTCATACAATGATGTCCTCGTCCTTGCTTCATCCTCGGCTCCATGCGCAGGTGTACTTTATCTGCTCTGTTGAGGGCAGAGTAAAGTACTGCAGTGCGCAGGCACGGGACCTCCCTGACCTTTCCAGGCGCCTGCGCACTGCAGTACTTTACTCTGCCCTCAACAGGGCACATAAAGTACACCTGCGCAGGAGCCGAGGGAGAAGCAAGGAGGAAGACATCATCGCTAGAAGATGGGAGGCGCCGGACCGGACCGCGACACCCATCGGACCCGGACCGGACCCGGACAGCCCCCCGATGAGTGTAATATAACTCGTTTTTCTTATCTTTCAGGTTACATCGGGGGCTTATCTACAGCATAACAGAATGCTGTAGATAAGCCCCTGATGGCGGTGACCGTAGCTAATAGGGCAAAAATGGGGTTACAGATTCCCTTTAAGCACACGGACATACAATGTCAGTGTGGGCAACCTCTCATCCCTCTCTCCTGTCTGCATCGGCTGTTACAGACAGGAGGGGAATTAGAAAGTACCCTCAATGACACAGTGTGTTTGTGCACTTCCTAGGCTACTGTATTGTCAGTGTGGATGCACAGAACTGATGATTGTAGGCAGCACTCACTTTTGGTAAGCAAATGCTGTCTATATAGCTAAGCAGAAGTGTTGAAGATGCTAAATCAGGGAGCGGAATGGGGCACTGAGCCCTTGGTCACACCAAGGGTGCACAGATACCCTCACTGGCATATGTAATTACACAAATGTTATGTTTATGCTCCCAATTTGATTGTACAATTAGATTTATGTGAGTTTTGACAGATTCCGATTAAGGTGCATCCCGGAAGTGTTGGGAAGGTCCATGGCTTGAGCAGCCACCTCTCAGTGATATGGGTCTGCAGAGGTGAGATGTACAATTTTCCTACCAAATATTTTGCCCATGGCCCTCTACCAACCTACTGATACTTGTGGTTCTCACCTGATAATGCACTATGGGACTTTCAGGGAGTATTTTCAGCTGGATCAGACTATGAAAGTTGGTAGAAAGTAAAATGTGGGGGCAGAAAGACCCCTGCTGTATCCAATGTCTGAGAATGGCAGCTAATAGGGAAAGCCCATCCACCTAGAAAATCAGACACAAATTAAGGTATGTAATTAGATATGAATATATATATATATATATATATATATATATATATATATACACACACATACAGTTGTGGCCAAAAATATTGACACCCCTGCAATTTTGTCAGATAATACTCAGTTTCTTCCTGAAAATGATTGCAAACACAAATTCTTTGGTATTATTATCTTCATTTAATTTGTCTTAAATGAAAAAACACAAATAGAATTGTCCTAAAGCCAAATTGGATATAATTCCACACCAAACATAAAAAGAGGGTGGACAAAAGTATTGGCACTGTTCGAAAAATCATGTGATGCTTCTCTAATTTGTGTAATTAACAGCACCTGTAACTTACCTGTGGCACCTAACAGGTGTTGGCAATAACTAAATCACACTTGCAGCCAGTTGACATGGATTAAAGTTGACTCAACCTCTGTCCTGTGTCCTTGTGTGTACCACATTGAGCATGGAGAAAAGAAAGAAGACCAAAGAACTGTCAGAGGACTTGAGAAACCAAATTGTGAAGAAGCATGAGCAATCTCAAGGCTACAAGTCCATCTCCAAAGACCTGAATGTTCCTGTGTCTACCGGGCGCAGTGTCATCAAGAAGTTTAAAGCCCATGGCACTGTGGCTAACCTCCCTAGATGTGGACGGAAAGGAAAAATTGACAAGAGATTTCAACGCAAGATTGTGCGGATGTTGAATAAAGAACCTCGACTAACATCCAAACAAGTTCAAGCTGCCCTGCAGTCCGAAGGTACAACAGTGTCAACCCGTACTATCCGTCGGCGTCTGAATGAAAAGGGACTGTATGGTAGGAGACCCAGGAAGACCCCACTTCTTACCCCGAGACATAAAAAAGCCAGGCTGGAGTTTGCCTGAAAAAGCCTAAAACATTTTGGAAGAATGTTCTCTGGTCAGATGAGACAAAAGAAGAGCTTTTTGGGCAAAGGCATCAACATAGAGTTTACAGGAGAAAAAAGAGGCATTCAAAGAAAAAAACACGGTCCCAACAGTCAAACATGGCGGAGGTTCCCTGATGTTTTGGTGTTGCTTTGCTGCCTCTGGCACTGGACTGCTTGACCGTGTGCATGGCATTATGAAGTCTGAAGACTACCAACAAATTTTGCAGCATAATGTAGGGCCCAGTGTGAGAAAGCTGGGTCTCTCTCAGAGGTCATGGGTCTTCCAGCAGGACAATGACCCAAAACACACTTCAAAAAGCACTATAAAATGGTTTGAGAGAAAGCACTGGAGACTTCTAAGGTGGCCAGCAATGAGTCCAGACCTGAATCCCATAGAACACCTGTGGAGAGATCTAAAAATGGCAGTTTGGAGAAGGCACCCTTCTAATATCAGGGACCTGGAGCAGTTTGCCAAAGAAGAATGGTCTAAAATTCCAGCAGAGCATTGTAAGAAACTCATTGATAGTTACCAGAAGCGGTTTGTGGCTAAAGGTTGTGCAACCAAGTATTAGGCTGAGGGTGCCAATACTTTTGTCTGGCCCATTTTTGGAATTTTGTGTGAAATGATCAATGTTTTGCTTTTTGCTCCATTCTCTTTTGTGTTTTTTCATTTAAGACAAATTAAATGAAGATAATAATACCAAAGAATTTGTGTTTGCAATCATTTTCAGGAAGAAACTGAGAATTATCTGAGAAAATTGCAGGGGTGTCAATACTTTTGGCCACAACTGTGTATATATATATATATATATATATATATATATATATATATATATACATACATATAGTAATATGTAAAACTACTCGGGTATGTGAGGATATCAGTGATGTCTCTTACCGTGTTGGTCCCTTTTCCGAATTCATCTATTAGAATGAGTGAATTCGCGGTTGCATTATTCACCGCTCTCGCCACCTACGTGGAGGGACTGTACACTTTAATATAGTATCATCAAAAATGTATTACAATTATATTAGGATATTGCGTTATATCAGAAAGGCATGTCTGTCAGTGCAGTAATTTTTTTTTAATAGTGCCATGCATCTAAAATTAAAATATACATCACAGTGTTTGTTGGGAAAAAAAAAATGTACCACTTTGTGTATACAGCTCCCATGCAAAGGTACTGTATCTGTCACCTTGTACCTGAATAGTCTGATCCTGCCATCCTTTCCATCTGTCTCCTGCATCTGGATAACCTATTGAATGTTATTAGTAGAAGAGCTGCAGAGTCAGACTACACAGGGCTCCTTTGTAGTCTGTTACCATGGAGACATACTATTCTGCATTGAGCTGTAGACACAAACAGATGGTCAATTTTATAAATATGTTTTCAATGTGGTTTTTTTTTAGAGAAAAATGCTACAATCCAGAGTATGCTGCATAAAAAAAGAGTTACAAACCTGGTTTAAATCTATCATGAAAGTAGACAAACCGAGAGAAACAGATTCCCGTGTCTGTAATCTGGTAAAGATCCCATCAATGGGTCCGATTTCGGCATAAGAGGCAGGCACAAAACTTCCAACCATGGCCATGAAAACAATGAGACCCACCTGAGATAAAAAGGATGAATATGAACAGTCAGAAAGTGTGATACGGTACCAACCATAGCAGGAACACTTTTTTTTTTTTAAATTCTGGCACATATGATGTTTTGATTGCTTTTTATTGCATTTTTTGAGATCTGAAAAACATCAATTTTGGCATCTCAACATTTTTTCTTCATGACGTTTACAATGAGGGTTGAATAATTTTCATAAATCATACTTTTATGGAAGAGGCGATACCAATCATGCTTAGTTTTTGAATTTGTTAAATTTGTTTATTTTTGGATGGTAAAAGGAGGGTGATTAAAACTTAATTTTTTTTTCAATTTGTTCATTTTTTTATTACTTTTCACATGATTTTTTTGTCTCCCTAAGGAACTTGAACTTGCAATTGCTTGCACAACATACCGCAATATTAAATCTCAGCCTTTTGGGCTTCATACCTGCCATGTGACCCGTCACAGGGTCGCTGATGGGTGTTGGAATGGACACTCAACCAGTCTCCCCCGTGCCGCCACACCAGTCCTAAATTTTAATGGTTAAACAGCAGTGATCGGAGCTGGCTCTGGTCGCTGCTGATACAGAAGGTGTTGGTAGTATAACACAGCTGGCACTTGCCTTATACAGAGCGGACAAGTACAGACAGGCACGACTGATACAAAGGCAGGCAAGGCTGAGACACTGGCAGGCAGGCGGGCATGGCTGAGACCCTATCAGGCAGGCGGGCATGGCTGGCACTCTGGCAGGTGGGCGGGCATGGCTGGCACTCTGGCAGGCAGGCCGGCACAGCTGGCGCTCTAGCAGGACAGGCAGGCACGGCTGGCACTCTGGCAGGACAGGCGGGCACGGCTAGCGGGGCTGGAACCAGTACGGGTAGGACAGGAACACAGTTATGAATGGGACACAGGAAGGGGAGGAGCTGGGACAGAATAGAGAAGGACAGATACATGGACTGGAATGAAAGGTTAATGGAAACAGGTTGGAACCTGTTCAGACTGGAGAAGCGGGGACGGACTCGGGAAGGACAGAAACACGGACAGGTAGGAGTAGTTGGAACAGGTAGGGACCTGTTCAGACTGGAGGAGCGGTGAGCAGAACAGAGTCGCTGGTTGCAGTGCAGAGAGTGCGGAGCAAAAGGCAGAGCCGTAAGAGCGCGGAGCAAAGGCAGAGTCACAGAAGCGCGGAGCAAACGCAGAGCCACAGGAGTGCGGAGCAAAAGGCAGAGCCGCAGGAGTGCGGAGCAAAAGGCAGAACCACAGGAGTGCGGAGCAAAAGCCAGAACTGCAAGAGTGCGGAGCAAAAGGCAGAACCGCAGGAGTGTGGAGCAAAAGGCAGAACCGCAGGAGTGCGGGGCAGGACGGAACCGCAGGAATGCGGAGCAGGACGGAACCACAGGAATGCGGAGCAGGACGGAACCTCAGGTATGCGGAACAGGACGGAACCACAGGTATGCGGAGCAAGTGCAGAGCAGAGAACCGCAGGTAGGAGGAGCAGGTGCAGACGGAGAGGGCACAAGGATAGGCACGGCAGGGAAAGGAGCCGCAGACAAGGAGACCAACAGACAGAGGTAAGGACTGTGTACAGACAAGGTGAGGTATAGGAACAGGATAAGATGCAAGAATAGAACACAGTACACACAGGGACGGAGACAAATTCAGGACAAGGACACAGGCCTGAGTATGCAGCCCTCAGGAAGGCGGAAACAAGATACAAAGCGCACGGAAACAGATCTGGGTATGCAGCCCCCAGAGAAGGCAGAAACAAGACACAAAGCGCACGGAAACAGGACAGGACCTGGCAACTCAGTAGCAAGGCACTGACTGAGGCAAATAGTTGCTCAGGCATCCTCCTATGGGCGGGGATGCCTTAAATACTAGAGGCCTCTTGGCAATTGGCTGGGGACACCTTAGGAAGGTGCACACTGACTCTATAAGAACCAGAGAGTGCTGGCGCTGCCCCCCTATGCACACAGCCAGGAAGTATGCAGAGAGCAGGCAGGAGGCAAGAGGCATACAGCATGGAGCCAGCAGCAGACAGAACTCACAGCATGGCCCGGAGTAGTGAGTAAGGCTAGTGGGGGATAGGAGGCCGTGCAGTGATGCCGGCAGGGTTGTTACATCTTATATCGAGAAGGTATCAATTCTAACTATATAAATCTATATGTAGTGAGCTCCCCCTAGTGGTGACTGCAAACAGAAAACATTCTATCATTTATCAGAATATGAATAAACTTTTTTCCTGTTCTCACTACCTGTTTCAGATATACGCTTTTCCCACATGAGTTGGGACCTGTCACAATTTTTATCCTCTTCTCTTGCTCTCCAGCTTCCGTTGGGTTTGGGACAAATGTTCCGGAACAAAACACCATAAGAGGATGTCTGGGAGAGAGAAAGTAGTATAAAGCCAGGAATACATGAAAATGTGATACAAAAGGGATCTTGGCCCTCCTTACCTGCCCTCCTTTATATTAATGATGTTGTTTAAAGTGTAACATGGGCGGACGTATCCATTCTCACGGGCAGAGATGGCCATGGCGAGAAGAGCATCCAGCTGCCCGACATACTCAGTCACGTCATGTAAAACAGCCGACCGCTCCAAGATCAACGTCTGCAACTGATGCATTATCATGGTCTCGTGGTCTGTAGAGGACACACACGTAAGGTGCACTGGTTCATTTCCACAGGTACATCCAAAGGTGTATTGATAACCTAGCCTTAGGACGGATCACCAATACTGGATCATTGAGGGACTAACGCCCTCCACCTTTGGCTGTATTGTTTCAACTCTGTAGATCATTTACTTCTGGCCACCACGGACCTGCTAAGGCTGGAGTCACAAACAACGTATCAAAAAATTGGTTTGTTTTTCACGGACCAGAATCGCACAAATGTTTCATGAACAGTGATCCGTATGTCATCCGATTGTCATGCGAGGATGCGATTTTCTCACATCTAAGCATCCGTGTGACATCCATATGGCATCCGTATGGCAAGATTTTCTCGCCGGCTTGCAAAATGGACATATAATGGAGCCAGGTTAAAACTCAAACTAAACAATAGATATATACACATTGAATATATATATATATATATTCTATATATATATATAATTATATATATGTGTATATATATATATATATATATATATATATATTGTAAGGTAGCGCTTATTATTCATGTTGGGGACATTCACTTGGCAGCAGATTAACAGGAGAACAAGGGATTCTGTTGGAATAGCAGAATAATAAATTTGGTCAAAAACTTTGTGTGATTATTTCATTAAAAGAATTTTTAATTAATGTGTGTGTGTGTGTGTGTGTCTTTTTTAACCCTTTACTACTATAGGATTAATAATGTATAGGTGTCTTATTGACACCTCTCCATTATTAACCCGGCTTAATGTCACCTTCCAATAGCAAGGTGACATTAACTCATTATTAACCCATGAGCCACCGCTAAAGGCAATGGGAATAGAGAGGCTAAGTGCCAGAAAAAAAAAATGTCCTGAAAAAATGATTTTTAGCCCACAATTTTTTATTTTCACAAGGGTAACAGGATAAATTGGACCACAAAAGTTGTAGTCCAGTTTGTCCTGAGTACGCTGGTACCCCATATGTGGGGGGGGACCAGTGTTTTGGCACACGTCGGGGCTCGGAAGGGAAGTAGTGACGTTTTGAAATGCCGACTTGATGGAATAGTCTGCGGGCGTCATGTTACGTTTGCAGAGCTCCTGATGTTCCTAAACAGTGGAAACCCCCCACAAATGACCCCATTTTGAAAGCTAGACTGCCCAAGGAACTTATCTAGATGTGTGGTGAGCACTTTGAAGCCCCAAGTGCTTCACAGAAGTTTACAACGCCGTGAACATAAAAAAATCAATTTTTTTCCACAAAAAAAATGATTTTTTAGCCCCCAAGTTTTTATTTTCCCAAGGGTAACAGGCGAAATTAGACCCCCAAACTTGTTGTGCAATTTTTCCTGAGTACGCTGATACCCCATATGTGGGGGGAAACCAATCTTTGGGCACACGTCAGGGCTCGGAATGAAGGGAGCACTGTTTGACTTTTAGAACGCAAAATTGGCTGGAATAAATGGTGGTGCCATGTCGCGTTTGGAGACCCCGAGATGTGCCTAAACAGTTGAAACCCCTCACATCTAGCTCCAACCCTAACCCCAACACACCCCTAACCCTAATCCCAACCCTAACCCCAACCAGAAGGCTAACCCTAATTCCAACCCCAACCCACCCCTAACCCTAATCTTAACCCTAATTCCAACCCTAACCCTAATTCCAACCCTAACCACAACCCTAATTCCAACACACCCCTAACCCTAATCCCAACTCTAACCCCAACCACAAGCCTAACCCTAATCTCAACCCCAACCCTCCCCTAACCCCAACCCCAACTCACCCCTAACCCTAATCTTAACCCTAATTCCAACCCTAACCCAAATTACAACCTTAACCCTAACCCCAACCCTAACTTCAACCCTAACGCTAATTCCAACCCTAACCCTATTTCCAACCCTAACCCTAATTCTAACCCTAATGGAAAAATAACAATATTTTCTTTATTTTATTATTTGTCCCTACCTATGGGGGTGATAAATGGGGGGTTAATTTACATTTTTTTATTTTGATCACTTTATCACAGTGATCAAATTGAATGAATGAATGAATCTGCAGCGCGACGGGCGCACTGCGCATGCGCCTGCCATTTTCCAAGATGGCGGGGCCCATGATCCGGGACGGCGAGACAACGGAACAGCCAGAGGGACATAGGAGGTACCAGTACCTCCTGGGGGGTGAGGGGGGGATCGGAAGGTGGGGGGGAGCGGAGGGAAGGGGGAAGGGAGCAGATGTTAACTGCGGCGGCAGATTGCCGTCAGTCGTGGGGGGGTCTGATCGGTGTCTCCAGCCATGACAGATGCTATTGCAGAATCGGCCATGGCTGGATTGTAATATTTCACCAAATTTCATTGGTGAAATATTACAATCACTCTGATTGGCTGTTTCACTTTTAACAGCCAATCAGAGTGATCGTAGCCATGGGAGGGCTAAGCCACCCTCCCTGGGGTTAAGCACAAAGGGTCCTGTGCCTGCGGGTCGGGTGACCTTTCAGTGACCCCGGTCACCCGACCCGCAGGAACGCGATCCCCACATGACACGGCATATATTTGTCACAGGTTGGATTGGCACCGACTTTCATGACGCATACGCTGTGTCAAAAGTCAGAAAGGGTTAAAGAAATGGCTAAGGGTAAGTGCACACGTTGCGGATTGTGCTGCGTATTTTTCCGCGCGGAAAAATCCGCAGCATGTGCACAGCGTTTTTTGTTTTTCATCGGACGATATGGTAATATTTATGGACAAGGTTAAAGGAACTTTACCATAGGTCATATCCACTATAGATACATTTAGCAAATATTACAGACTCTACATAAATTGGGATAAGTCAGCACTAATGCCTCTCCAACATTCATCAGGGGTCCATTTGAAGTGGCTATCCCCACTCCCAACTGTCTCAGTTTAAATACCTGGGCATTATTAGGCCTCTTTCACACATCAGGTTTTCGCCGTCAGGCGCGATCCGGCGCTTTTGACAGAAACCGGATCCAGCGAAATGCAATGCCGGATCCGGTTTCCCCCCAATGACTTGCATTTGCGCCGGATCGCGCCGGATGGCCATGCGTTTCATCCGGTTTTCGCCGGATCCGGCAATGTGTCGCGATCCGGCGTCTGGAAAAAACGGCTACTGTAACGTTTTTTGTCTCCGGCGAAAAAGCCGGACACGCCGGATCCGGCGCGTCCGGCTTTTTCACACAATGAAAGCCTATGAGCGCCGCAATGCGCCTGATCCGGCGAAAGCCGGATCCGGTGGCCGGATCCGGTTTTTTTGGTCTGAGCATGCTCAGTAGCTCTGCCCACTACAACCTGTCAAAGAAGGGCTGTAGGAACATGCTATATATAGTTTTCCAGTAGCCAATCCCGTTCGGAAGGCCACAAGGGTCAATTTTAAAAATCGGATCCGGCGTAATCCGTCGAAAAACGGATAGAAAAACGGATGAACCGGATGAGACAGATCCGGTTTTGTCTGTCAAGAACAAGACGGATCCGGCAGAAAACCGGATCCGGCACATCAGGTTTTACAAAACATTTGCCGGATCCGGCATTCCGGCACGACGCCGGATCGCGCCTGACGCCGAAAACCTGATGTGTGAAAGTAGCCTTATACAGAAAGATAGCAGAAAGAGGTTCCCTTCTAACATCTCCCGGCTGCTTGACCACGATAAACTTAAATTCACACAATGGAGACATTACCACTTTCAGTACTTGAAGGATAAATCTAGTTAAAATGATTCTACTCCCTAAATTTAGCCAAATATTTCAACACAGTGGGGTACCCATTCCTAAGGGCACCGTTACATTTTAGCGATGCACCAGCGATCCCGACAACGATATGGATCGCTGGTGCATCGCTAAGTGGTTGCTAGTGAGCTGCCACACAGGTAGATCTCACCAGCGACATAGCAGCGGTCGGGGGTCGCTACTTACCTGTCAGACGCGGCGATCTTGACGTCCTCCCGCTCGCGTCCACGCGTCGCTCGTCGGCGCCACAGGAAGCCCAGCAGGAAGCGCCCAACGAGAAATGGTCCAGGACGTTCTCGCGCGACCAGCAATGAGCAGCGGGGGAGCCGGTCGGAGGTAGGTATCACATGTAGCGATATCGCTAGCAATATCGCTGCTACGTCACAAAATCGGTCAGGTTACAGCGATATTGCTAGCGATATCGCTATGTGTAACGGGGGCTTAAGTCCTTCTTTTCAACTCTTAGCTCATTAATCACTGGATTTATCTGGAGAAACTCTAGGCCTAAACTTAAACTGTATACCCTACAAAGGCCCAAAAAGCAGGGCGGGAGGGCGCTACCAGACTTCTTTTTACGCTATCTAGCAGGGCAGCTTAGGGCAATTGACTCATGGATGCCAGATACTCCCCTAAGAGTGCCGTCACACTAAACGATGCACCAGCGATCCCGACAACAATACAACCTTGTAAGGATCGCTGGTGCCTTGCCACATGATCGCTGGTGAGCTGTCAAACAGGCAGACTCACCAGCAATCAGGACCAGCGAGGACACTGGTATCCAAGGTGAATATCGGGTAACTAATTGAGCCCGTCACTTAGTTACCCGCTGTGTACCTTAGATACCAGCTCCCAGCGTCTGCTTACAGTGCTGGAATCTCGCTGATCGTTGGTCTCCCGCTGCCACACGCAGCGATGCGCGCTGGCCAGCGGGAGACCAACAATCAAAAAATGGCCCAGGACACTCCTGCACGATCAGCGATACCGGGCGGGGGGGCCAGTCGCTGATGCATGTCACACACAGCGATATCGCTGGCGAGATTGCTGTTGCATCACAAAATCAGCGATCTCGCTGTGTGTGACGGGGCCTTAACTCAGAGGATCACTTGGCACAAGCGGATGAACTGTTTTTTGGGAATTTCAGGAGAAAGATAAACCAAACATTTCTAGGATATGATCTCTCCTTTAGCTTGCCCGCACAATCTGGAGACAAGCTAAAAGAGTAGTTGATTTCACTAAGGTTGTGGCAGAAATGCCACTCTGACACAACACATACTTCACTTCTCTACAAGAACATCCCTCCTCTGCTTTCTGGAACTCCAGAAATGTATTCAAAGTAAAAGTCTTATATAATCAAAATATTCTAATGTCTTTTGAACAGATACAGACTCAGTACGCAGTCCCAAGAGCTCAATTCTTCAGGTACCTACAACTTAGGTCAGCGATCCAATCCTACATAGGTACAGGCACGCAGATATCTTCTCTCCCGCTGATTGGCATTCTTAAATCACAGGGACCACAAGGTCTTATGTCCACGCTATACACCTATCTACTGTCAGCAAACATGGACGCTACTCCTTTGGCGGTTAGGGGAAAATGGCAGCTCTTAATTCCTAAAATTCAGGAGGAGATGCTGGAGTCCTCAATCAAGAATCAGCTAACAACAAAATGACCCAATTATATATAATCCATCAAGTATAGCTTACACCATCTAAATTAGCAAAAATAGGTCATTCTCAGACCTCGGAATGCCCGAGGTGTCATGAGTTGGAGGCCGACTTCAAACACATAATGTGAAGGTGTCCAGTAATACATTCAAAAAGAGAAAAAAAGCCAGCTCACCTGAAGGCATGTGTAGTGGATAGCCCGGACCACGTGCAGTCTTCACGCAGTAACCAGGGAAAAAGAAAAAAGGTCCAGCTTTGCAAATTCAAGTCCAATTTATTGTTAAAAACAAGTCCAAAACAGAGCAAAAAATGGTGTGTTCACATGAGTAACAAGTAGTAGATTACGCGTTTCGAACAATAGCTTGTTCTTTCTCAAAACCTTTGAGAAAGAACAAGCTATTGTTCGAAACGCGTAATCTACTACTTGTTACTCATGTGAACACACCATTTTTTGCTCTGTTTTGGACTTGTTTTTAACAATAAATTGGACTTGAATTTGCAAAGCTGGACCTTTTTTCTTTTTCCTTGTCCAGTAATACATACATTCTGGCAGGAGGTTACCACCTTCTTGTCATCCCTAATAGCAATACCAATTCCTCTGGATCCCTTGATGTGCCTGTTTGGGGTTGTGGAAGAAGATAATTGGGACCATTGTATTAAAATATTTAAGCGATGGATGGGTAGTTTACACCCAGCACTGAGATCCTGGGTAGAACTTGTCAATTCAGTGATTCCATATGAAAACATGGTCTATCAAAATAGAGGGTGCCCTGGGAAATTCGATAAAATATGGGACTTCTGGAACTCAACACCCGTCGCTATCTAACAAGTCCCTAAGAATATTGACGTGGGGGTGTGCCTAAACCATATTTACAGGTGCCTCGGTTTTTCCAGCAGAAATGTTAATTTTTAGTTATTGTTATGTAAATAGTTATTGGGTATCCATCTCCAAGTTTCGAGGTCGAAGTTATATGAGATCCAGTAAATGTATACTGAGATAACAAGTTAGAATGTGTGGTTAGATGTATGTGAAATATACCATATAACCACAGTGTAACATTGCTGGAGGGGTTAATGACCAGACATGGGAATGACCACTACTAATTCATACATTGAATTGAATATAGAATATCATGCCTATATTTGATCACAAATGGACTTAAGTCCAAAGAAAAAGAAGGGCAACTCAGTACTAAAGCATACAACAGAGACACAATTGAGTTCAAAAACACCCAATAAATAAGAACTACATTATTCAATATAAAGTACACACAGAATAGTATCTTGTGCAGAAAATATAAGTATTTTATTAGATTATTAGGTCATTAAAATATCAGTAATTACAAAATATGAGTCAGTACATTGGTGAAAGACAACATGGCCAGAACACTCGGTATAGTTACGGTGATCAGGTGAATAAGGGCTAACAAAAGGAAATTATAGGGGAGATGGGTATCCCCAAGTCCTAAATTGGGCACATAGTCAAAAGCTATGTATCAATATGGATGCATGTGATGCCCTGACTGGGGTAAGTACTAAAGTGTACTATTACACGGCTCAGTAGCCAACCCATCAGTCCCATAGTAAATTCCTGAGCTCCTAAAAATTCAACCATCAATACAAGTCATAAAAGGATTTTTTCTTACCCATAATGGTAATACCGGGGGTCCCGCCACCGCCCCTACGCGTTTCGCACACAACGGGCTTCCTCGGGGGGCCATATGGCTAATAGTCAGGCTGAGGGATTTTTTATAATGAACCTAAAGTGAGTGCCTGTTCAATTTTAGTGCGCGCGGCCATTTTGGACGCCGGCGCATGCGCAGTGGATCCTTCAGTCCCGTCGCGTCACTTCCGGCCATCCCGGAAGTCGGCGCACGTCAGAGCTCACATGGTAACCATGGGAACCCGACGCAGCTCCGCCACCGTTAGGATGCCTTATGCAACGCGACAGGCGCGTCCACCACGCAGGCGCAGACCAATGCCTGCCATCTGCTGCTCACAGCACTAAACATATATCAAGTACGCAACCATCATTCTTTCAGGTGCCAGTGCAAATAACAGGAATTGGCAGCAATGTACAATAGATCATATACAACCAGAGGGCAAAAATATATAAAATTTAAATTCCATAAAGGTGCCTTGCAAAGCGCGGCAGATACATCCACCGCGCAGGCACAGACCATTGCCTGCCGTTTACTGTTCTAAGTATATATCAAATGCATAATAATAATTCAAGTACAAATAACAATGAACAGAGTACGGCAGCAATATACAGTAGGTTATGAGACAAAGGTTCTTATGTACATACAGAAATATATAAGATATACGCGCAAAATAGTAACAGCAACAAACAAGGATCATTGACGTCAGAAACGATGATCTTCCTCTTTTTCCAACGAGATGGATATCAAACTTCAGCATTTAGCAGTATAAATATAATTGCAGACATCAAGGTAGTAGATTCACATTTACCAAAAACTGATAAGATAAAAGAAGAAAAACAATTAAAAAAACACCCTGAACCAATTAAAATAGAAAAACCAAGGAATTATAATACTGATCAGAGAAATGGTGAAAAAGTTAACTTTTCATTAAGGCCATGTGGGGTCATTGTACCAAGCAGAACAATCCATCGACATTCCAACTGCGCAAGTTTTTTCTTCATATCTCCACCCCTGATGCCACAGTGGACTTTGTCTATCCCCTGTACTTTTAAACCCGATGGATTTGAGTCATGATGTAATTTAACCCCTTCCTGACATGAGACGTACTATCCCGTCCACGGTACCCGGGCCCGTATGACCGGGGACGGGATAGTACGTCTACAGCGATCAGCGGCGCCCACGTGGTGAGCGCCGCTGATCGCGGCTGGGTGTCAGCTGATTATCACAGCTGACACCCGGCACAATGTGTCAGGGGCGGTCACGGACCGCCCCCAACACGTTAACCCCTTGCACACCGCGATCAAACGCGATCGCGGTGTACCGGGAGTTAAAGGGAAGCATCGGCAGGGAGGGGGCTCCCTCCGTGCTTCCCTGAGCCCCCCACGGCAGCGCAATGTGCAGCGCTGCTGCGGGGGGCTCCTTTCCTCCAGGCCCCCGAATCCAAGATGGCGACGGGGGCCTTCGGGGGCCTGGGGAAGCTGGCTTCCTCAGTGCCTGCAAAGCGCAGGCATGAGGAAGCCTTGTGCACTGCCTGTGACAGATTGCTGATCTGTCACAGTGATCTGTGATGTGACAGATCAGCGATCTGTCACAGGACAGTGATGTCCCACCTGGGACTATGTAATAAAGTAAAAAAAAAATTAAAAAAAAGTGTAAAAATAAATTTAAAAAAATCGCCAAATAAATTAGTAAAAAAAAAAAAAAATATTCCCCAATAAATTCATTTTTTGAAAATAATAAAAAAAAAAACAATAAAAGTACACATATTAGGTATCACCGCGTCCGTAACGACCTGCCCTATAAAACTGTCCCATTAGTTAACCCCTTTAGCGAACCCCTTAAAAAATAAAAATAAAAAACGAAGCAAAAAATAATGATTTATTATCATACCGCCAAACAAAAAGTGCAATAACGCGCGATCAAAAAGACGCATATAAATATCCATGGTACCGCTGAAAACGTCATCTTGTCCCGCAAAAAACAAGCTGCCACACAGCATCATCAGCGAAAAAATAAAAAAGTTATAACTCGCAGAATAAAGCGATGCAAAAATAATTATTTTTTATATAAAATAGTTTTCATTGCATAAAACCGACAAAAACATAAAAAAACGACCTAAATGAGGTATCGCTGTAACCGTACTGACCCGAAGAATAAAACCGCTTTATCAATTTTACCGCACGCGGAACGGTGTAAACGCACCCCCCCCCCAAAAGAAATTCATGAAACGCTGGTTTTTGTTCATTCTGCGTCCCAAAAATCGGAATAAAAAGCGATCAAAAAATTTCACGTGCCCGAAAATGGTACCAATAAAAACGTCAACTCGTCCCGCAAAAAATAAGACCTCACATGACTCGGTGGGTCAAAATAAGGAAAAATTATAGCTCTCAATATGTGGTGATGCAAAAACTATTTTTACAATAAAAAGCGTCTTTTAGCGTGCGACAGCCGCCAAACATAAAAACCGCCATAAATAGTAAATCAAACCCCCCGTTATCACCCCCTTAGTTAGGGAAAAATAATAAAATTAAAAAATGTATTTATTTCCATTTTTCCATTAGGGTTAGGGCTAGGGTTAGGGCTAGGGGTGTGTTGGGGTAGGGTTGGGGTAGGGTTAGGGCTAGGGTTAGGGCTAGGGTTAGGGCTAGGGCTAGGGTTAGGGCTAGGGTTAGGGCTAGGGTTAGGGCTAGGGTTAGGGGCGTGTTGGGGTTCGGGTTGGAGTTAGAATTGGGGGTTTCCACTGTTTGGGCACATCAGGGGCTCTCCAAATGCAACATGGCGTCTGATCTCAATTCCAGCCAATTCTGAGTTGAAAAAGTCAAATGGTGCTCCTTCCCTTCCAAGCTCTGCTATGCGCCCAAACAGTGTTTTACCCCCACATGTAGGGTAGCAGCCTACTCAGGACAAATTGCAAAACAATTTTTGGGGTCCAATTTCTCCTGTTACCCTTAAGAAAATAAAAAATTGGGGGCAAAAATATCATTTTTGTGGAAAAAAATGATTTTTTTATTTTCACATCCGAGTGTTATAAACTTCTGTGAAGCACTTGGGGGTTCAAAGTGCTCACCACACATCTAGATAAGTTCCGTGGGGGGTCTAGTGTCCAAAATGGGGTCACTTGTGGGGAGTTTCAATAGTTTAGGTACATCAGGGGCTCTCCAAACGCACATGACACCCGCAGACCATTCCATCAAAGTCTGCATTCCAAAACGTCACTGCTTCCCTTCCGAGCCCCGACGTGTGTCCATACAGTAGTTTTCTCCCACATATGGGGTGTCAGCGTACTCAGGACAAATTGGACAACAACTTTTGGGGTCCAATTTCTCCTGGTACCCTTGGGAAAATAAAAAAATGGTGACTAAAAGATCATGTTTGTGGAAAAAATACGAATTTTTTATTTTCACGCCCGGGCGTTGTAAACTTCTGTGAAGCACTGGGGGGGGTCAAAGTGCTCACCACACATCTAGATAAGTTCCTTGGGGGGTCTAGTTTACAAAATGGTGTCATTTGTGGGGGGTTTCCACTGTTTAGGTACATTAGGGGCTCTCCAAAGGCAACATGACACCCGCAGACCATTCCATCAAAGTCTGCATTCCAAAACGTCACTACTTCCCTTCCGAGCCCCGACGTGTGCCCATACAGTAGTTTTCTCCCACATATGGGGTGTCAGCGTACTCAGGACAAATTGGACAACAACTTTTGGGGTCCAATTTATCCTGGTACCCTTGGGAAAATAAAAAAATGGTGACTAAAAGATCATGTTTGTGGAAAAAATACGAATTTTTTATTTTCACGCCCGGGCGTTGTAAACTTCTGTGAAGCACTGGGGGGGTCAAAGTGCTCACCACACATCTAGATAAGTTCCTTGGGGGGTCTAGTTTACAAAATGGTGTCATTTGTGGGGGGTTTCCACTGTTTAGGTACATTAGGGGCTCTCCAAAGGCAACATGACACCCGCAGACCATTCCATCAAAGTCTGCATTCCAAAACGTCACTACTTCCCTTCCGAGCCCCGACGTGTGCCCATACAGTAGTTTTCTCCCACATATGGGGTGTCAGCGTACTCAGGACAAATTGGACAACAACTTTTGGGGTCCAATTTCTCCTGGTACCCTTGGGAAAATAAAAAAATGGTGACTAAAAGATCATGTTTGTGGAAAAAATACGAATTTTTTATTTTCACGCCCGGGCGTTGTAAACTTCTGTGAAGCACTGGGGGGGTCAAAGTGCTCACCACACATCTAGATAAGTTCCTTGGGGGGTCTAGTTTCCAAAATGGTGTCATTTGTGGGGGGGTTCCACTGTTTTGGTACATCAGGAGTTTTCCAAACGCGACATGGTGTCCGATCTCAATTCCAGCCAAAAACGTCAAATGGCGCTGCTTCCCTTCCGAGCTCTGCCATGCGCCCAAATAGTGGTTTACCCCCACATGTGGGGTATCAGCGTACTCAGGACAAATTGCACAATAACTTTTAGGGTCCTGTTACCCTTGGAAAAATAAGAATTGAGGGTGAAAAGATCATTTTTGTTGAAAAAATATGATTTTTTAATTGTATGGCTTTATGTTATAAACTTCTGTGAAGCCCATGGGGGTTCAAAGTTCTCACCACACATCTAGATAAGTTCCTTAGGGGGTCTATTTTCCAAAATGGTGTCATTTGTGGGGGGTTTCCACTGTTTTGGTACATCAGGGGTTTTCCAAACGCGACATGGTGTCCGATCTCAATTCCAGCCAAAAACGTCAAATGGCGCTGCTTCCCTTCCGAGCTCTGCCATGCGCCCAAATAGTGGTTTACCCCCACATGTGGGGTATCAGCGTACTTAGGACAAATTGCACAATAACTTTTAGGGTCCTGCTACCCTTGGGAAAATAAAAATTGGGGTGAAAAGATCATTTTTGTGGAAAAAATATGATTTTTTAATTGTACCGCTGTACGTTATAAACTTCTGTAAAGCCCTTGTGGGTTCAAAGTTCTCACCACATATCTAGATAAGTTCCTTGGGGGGTCTAGTTTCCAAAATGGGGTCACTTGTAGGGGGTTTCCACTGTTTAGGTACATCAGGGACTCTCCAAACGTGACATGGCGTCCAATCTGAATTCCAGCCAATTTTGCATTGAAAAAGTCAAACGGCGCTCCTTCCATTCTGAGCTCTGCCATGCGCCGAAACAGTCGTTCCCCCCCACATATCAGGTATCTGCGTACTCAGGACAAATTGCACAATAACTTTTGCAGTTCAATTTCTCCTGTTACCCTTGGTAAAATAAAAAAAATTGAACCTGAAGTATTTTTTTTATGAAAAAAAGTTAGATGTTCATTTTTTTTTAAATATTCAAAAAAATTCCTGTGACGCACCTAAAGGGTTAATAAACTTCTTGAATGTGGTTTTGAGCACCTTAAGGGGTGCAGTTTTTAGAATGGTGTCACTTTTGGGTATTTTCTATCATATAGACCCCTCAAAGTGGCTTCAAATGTGATGTGGTCCTAAAAATAAAATGGTGTTGTAAAAATGAGAAATCGCTGGTCAACTTTTAACCCTTATAACTTCCTAACAAAAAAAAATTTTGGTTCCAAAATTGTGCTGATGTAAAGTAAACATGTGGGAAATGTTAGTTATCAAGTTTTTTGTGTGCCGTATCTCTGTGATTTAAGGGCATAAAAATTCAAAGTTGGAAAATTGCGAAATTTTCAAAATTTTCGCCAAATTTCCGTTTTTCTCACAAATAAACGCAAGTTATTTGAATGAAATTTTACCACTATCATGAAGTACAATATGTCACGAGAAAACAATGTCAGAATCACCGGGATCCATGGAAGCGTTCGAGAGTTATGACCTCATAAAGGTACAGTGGTCAGAATTGTAAAAATTGGCCCGGTCATGAACGTGCAAACCACCCTTGGGGGTGAAGGGGTTAAAGTGCTTCGGTATGGTTTTAAGAATGGAGGGATCAGTAATATCTCTAGAGGCCAGGATGTCCCTGACATGCTCTCGGGTTCTGAGGTAATTAATTTATCTAATCATATTCTTACCCATGCTCAGGCAGAGGTTTTGAGTATGGGTTTGACTTTTGTTCCCACTAACTCTTTCGATTTCTTCTCAGCGATGAAGGACTTACAACTGTTTTTGAGGAAAGTGGTCCTGCGTAAACTTCACCATAAACCTGAGGGGTCTATGGATTTATCTACCACTCAGGAGCAGGAGGCCTTGGTCGCTTTGGAGGAACTCGAAACGGGAGCAACTTCCTCCAATAAAGGTACTTTTCCTGCATCCATCTTACCTAGGTCAGCCACGTTCCCCTCCTTCTCCATCTATCCACAAATTGAAATCTTTAATAAATTAGTTTTGGAGGACTTCAAAAACCTCTCAAGGAGTAGGAGTCGCTGCAATCTCACTAGGGCACAGAATGATGCCATTAGGGAATTGCGCAGTCTTGTGGATGTGGTTATTAAGCCAGCGGATAAGGGGGGGAACGTGGTTATTTGGCCGGTGGGGATGTATGAGAAGGAGGCTTTACGGCAGTTGAGAGATCGAGAGGCATACCTTCAGCTGCATAGTAACCCTATGGGGAAATTTTGGGGTGATCTATTTAAGATCTTGGATGGTGCCTTAACCTCGGGCACGATTCCACAAAAGGTGTTCGATGGTTTAATGGTGAAGGACCCGGTAATTCCCACCTTTTACTTGCTACCAAAGGTGCATAAGGATCCGTTGTCTCCCCTGGGGCGTCCGATTGTCTCTGGCATCGGGGGGCTGTGTGACCCCGTGTGCAAGTTTATTGACTATTACTTGCAGTCACTGGTCGAGTCCCTGCCCTCCCATGTCAGAGACACTACGGACGTCCTGGGGAAGATAGACGTACTATGCATTGATTCAGACATGCATCTGGCTACTATTGATGTTGAATCACTCTACACGAGCATCCGCCATGTAGATGGTTTGCTGGCCGTGGAGTACTTATTGGGCATGAGCAATTATGATCCTGCTCTTCGCTCGCTGATCCTGGAGCTTTTAGATTTCATTTTGACACATAATTTCTTTACCTTTAAGGATAAATTTTATTTACAGCAACGCGGCACTGCGATGGGTGCGGCCTGTGCGCCGTCATACGCTAATCTCTTTTTGGGATATTGGGAGCGTGATATTTTCGGTGGCGGCGCTCAGGCCGCATCCCAGGCGCAGTGCTGGTATAGATTTATCGATGACTTTTTTTGATTTGGCAGGGTACCGAGGCTGACTTTCGGGGCTTCATCCAGGAGCTGAATCAGAACCCATATAACATCAAATTGACATATAAGATTGATGCAAGAGTCATTGACTTCCTGGATGTGAAGATTATGGTCGATGGGGAAGGGAAAATTCAAACCGATATCTTTCGTAAAGAAACTGCAGTTAACTCCTTGCTGCATGCTACATCTGCCCATACCCCATCGACCATACGAGCTATACCAACAGGACAATTTTTACGTATGAGACGGGTTTGCTCTTCGGATGAGGCCTTCGAGGGTCAGTCTCGGGACCTAAGCTCCAGGTTCCGCGAGCGCGGATATAGCAATAGATGTATCAAGAGAGGCTATCGCCGTGCCCGGGGCACTCCACGTAGCCAGCTCTTATGTGGTACTAAACGCAACACTGGTGGGGAACAGCCGTTGCGATATATTACAACTTTCAATAATCAATGGTCTGAGATGCGTTTGATCCTCCAAAAACATTGGCCGGTGCTTAAGACAGATGCAATTCTGAGTGAGATCTTACCTGATCATCCGTTGATGACAGCGAGAAGGGGGAAAAATTTGCGTGATCTTTTAGTTAAAAGTCACTATGTGGCACCTGTCCCTAAAATATTTGGCATACAAGGACAGCGTTTGGGATGCTACCCCTGCGGTTCGTGCCGTGCGTGTAGCAATATAATACGGGCTACGTCTTTCTTATCCTCTGATGGCAAAAAGGAATATCGTATCTTAACCTACATTTCTTGCAATACGCGGTATGTTGTATATTATGCGACATGCCCTTGCAATCTGATATATGTGGGTCTGACGTCGCGAGAATTGCGCGTCAGAACCCGAGAGCATGTCAGGGACATCCTGGCCTCTAGAGATATTACTGATCCCTCCATTCTTAAAACCATACCGAAGCACTTTAAATTACATCATGACTCAAATCCATCGGGTTTAAAAGTACAGGGGATAGACAAAGTCCACTGTGGAATCAGGGGTGGAGATATGAAGAAAAAACTTGCGTAGTTGGAATGTCGATGGATTGTTCTGCTTGGTACAATGACCCCACATGGCCTTAATGAAAAGTTAACTTTTTCACCATTTCTCTGATCAATATTATAATTCCTTGGTTTTTCTATTTTAATTGGTTCAGGGTGTTTTTTTAATTGTTTCTTCTTTTATCTTATCAGTTTTTGGTAAATGTGAATCTACTACCTTGATGTCTGCAATTATACTGCTAAATGCTAAAGTTTGATATCCATCTCGTTGGAAAAAGAGGAAGATCATCGTTTCTGACGTCAATGATCCTTGTTTGTTGCTGTTACTATTTTGCGCGTATATCTTATATATTTCTGTATGTACATAAGAACCTTTGTCTCATAACCTACTGTATATTGCTGCCGTACTCTGTTCATTGTTATTTGTACTTGAATTATTATTATGCATTTGATATATACTTAGAACAGTAAACGGCAGGCAATGGTCTGTGCCTGCGCGGTGGATGTATCTGCCGCGCTTTGCAAGGCACCTTTATGGAATTTAAATTTTATATATTTTTGCCCTCTGGTTGTATATGATCTATTGTACATTGCTGCCAATTCCTGTTATTTGCACTGGCACCTGAAAGAATGATGGTTGCGTACTTGATATATGTTTAGTGCTGTGAGCAGCAGATGGCAAGCATTGGTCTGCGCCTGCGTGGTGGACGCGCCTGTCGCGTTGCATAAGGCATCCTAACGGTGGCGGCGCTGCGTCGGGTTCCCATGGTTACCATGTGAGCTCTGACGTGCGCCGACTTCCGGGATGGCCGGAAGTGACGCGACGGGACTGAAGGATCCACTGCGCATGCGCCGGCGTCCAAAATGGCCGCGCGCACTAAAATTGAACTGGCACTCACTTTAGGTTCATTATAAAAGATCCCTCAGCCTGACTATTAGCCATACGGCCCCCCGAGGAAGCCCGTTGTGTGCGAAACGTGTAGGGGCGGTGGCGGGACCCCCGGTATTACCATTATGGGTAAGAAAAAATCCTTTTATGACTTGTATTGATGGTTGAATTTTTAGGAGCTCAGGAATTTACTATGGGACTTATGGGTTGGCTACTGAGCCGTGTAATAGTACACTTTAGTACTTACCCCAGTCAGGGCATCACATGCATCCATATTGATACATAGCTTTTGACTATGTGCCCAATTTAGGACTTGGGGATACCCATCTCCCCTATAATTTCCTTTTGTTAGCCCTTATTCACCTGATCACCGTAACTATACCGAGTGTTCTGGCCATGTTGTCTTTCACCAATGTACTGACTCATATTTTGTAATTACTGATATTTTAATGACCTAATAATCTAATAAAATACTTATATTTTCTGCACAAGATACTATTCTGTGTGTACTTTATATTGAATAATGTAGTTCTTATTTATTGGGCATTTTTGAACTCAATTGTGTCTCTGTTGTATAATTCATACATTGTTGCTTTTAATTTTGTAAATCAGTGTAATAACAAAGTGAACTCCTGTTTATGGACATGGGAAATGTGTTTGCTCTTATGTATATTTTCAATAAACAAAGTTAAATAAATATAGGCTGAATGTGATCTCTGTGTATCTCTCCCTGTAATATAGGCTAAATGTAATCTCTGTGTGTCTCTCCCAGTAATATAGGCTGAATGTGATCTCTGTGCATTTCTCCCAGTAATATAGGCTGGATGTGATTTCTGTGTGTTTCGCTGATTAATATAGGCTGGATTTAATTTCTGTGTGCTTCTCACAGTAATATAGTCTTGATGTGATATCTATTTGTTTCTTCCAGTAATGTAGGCTTAATCTGAGCTGTGTGCATCTCTCCCAGTAATATAGGCTAGATGCGATCTCTGTATGTCTCTCCCAGTATTATAGGCTGGATGTGATCTCCATGTGTTTTGCCAAGCAACAGAGGCTGGCTGTGATCTCTGTGTGTTTCTCCCAGTGATATAGGCTTAATGTGATCTCTTTGTGTCTCCACCTCTGTGTGTTTCTCCCAAAATTACAGGCTCTATGTGAAGGATACATGTTTTTCCAAGTAATATAGGCTAGACGTGATCTCTCTGTGATTCTCCCAAAAATAAAGGCTGGATGTGATCTCTGTGTGTCTCTCCCAGTAATATAGGCTGGATGTGATCTGTGGGTGTCTCTCCCAGTAATATAGACTGGATGTGATTTCTGTGGGTCTCTCCGAGTAATATAGCTGGATGTGATCTCTGTGAGTCTCTTCCAGTAATATAGGCTGGATGTGATCTGTGTGTCTCTCCCAGTAATATAGACTGGATGTGATTTCTGTGGGTCTCTCCGAGTAATATAGGCTGGATGTGATCTCTGTGTGTAACAAGGATGCTTCTTTTCTTTACATGTGCTTTTCTTAACTATATTTTTTCTCTGCCCTCCCTGAGACTGCAGGTGCTTTAACCCCTGGCCATATTATGGAGATCTGTTTACAACCCTTTTCCTGCAACTATCTCTAAAACTGCTAGAAGCGACAGCAATCGTAAATGATCGAGAGCTTGGACAAATTTGTATCAGTTTTGCATCACTCTCAGCTAGATAAAGATATATTATTATTATGCCAAATAATTCCAAAATGTTAGATATTGTTTTACCCTTGACCCTCCTTTCCCTCTTTTATAAATGTTGATTAGATATCTGACCTCTTATCTCACAATGGAGATCCCCCAGGACATTATCCAGTTCTTTGGTCCGGGCACTTCTGTAGTGGAGTCGATCATTTGACAGAAACTGGTCAAGACAAAGCGATATTACAGATTATTGGGATGTGAATACAAGTCTACCACTGCTATAATGTACTCCTGTAATATAGATGAATCACTGAACATAGCGCCCTATTTTGCTAGTTTTGGTTTACATGGCATTCTAGTTCATTATTTGTGAAGGAGACCTTAAAGGGTTATTCCTGTCTCTACAAATGGATATTGTCAGTTGATAGAGCTTAGGGAAAAAACAAGCACTTTTGCAATTTATTGTTTATTAAGATTTGAGATATTAACACTTTTCTTTGGTTTACAGCTCGTTGCCTAGGAGACCGACCATCGCTGCTGTGAAGCTTGTAAACAATGCACTCCAGCTATCCTTGCCAGTTTCAAAGCAATACTTACAAGCTCAATAGAAAAGAGCCCTATGCATGTTTGGCCTCCGCTGCTAAACTGATGTGGTGGTCGGTCTTCTAGGCAACCAGCTGTAAACAAAAGAAAAGTGTTAATATCTCAAGAACGGCTGAAAATATTAACAAACAATACATTGCAAAAGTGCTTATCTTTATGAGCACTATTCAATAATTCCCATTTATGAAGTTGGGAATAACCATTCTATGGGATTGTCAGGACTTTCCTGAGAATAGGTTTCCAATATAATATGAGTGGGGTCTGATACCTGGCACTGGTCAGCTATCAGACACCCACTGATCTGTGAAATAGATTAGTAAATGTCCCAGTACCAGTGTTGTTACACCACTGTACGGATCACATAAATTGCAACCAATATAGGTATATAGCTGCATTTACACATACATAGAAGCGCTCGCAGTAAACTATGTATATTAAAAAATTACCTTTTCACAAATGACTGCATAATGGGTTAAAATATACAAGAAAGAATACAAATAACTGTGACTACACCTTTATATAACACAGGAGGAACCAGAAATGTAAGTACCGTAGGTATATTTATTCTGGCCAGCAGAGGGCAGCATCCTGATAAGGATGAATGTATACGGCACGCAGCATTTATGTCTATACTATTACACTGCGAGGCTCATTATTTAATCAACATAAATGATTAAAAAAGGAAAAATTAACAAACATCTCACCATGAAATCCAGACCGTCGATCTCGAAGTGGCTTTTTTCCTGCATTTCCGGGAGGCGCTGGAAGGATAGCAGGAATCCAATCTGAAGGTGATAAAAGGCCATAAATTAATGTTATACTCTGTAATGCAATCTTATCAATTCCTTACTGTATTCAAAATCATTGCTAGCTGTCATTCCCTAGTAATGCCTACATGCAGAGGACCATGTGGGGCCTGGGAAGAGAAAAAGATAGGAAAGAAGACAGAGGAGCGGCCGGAGGAGAATAGGGGAAGTATGGGGTGGGCCGAGCTGAAGTGAATAAAAGATTTTTATTTAACTATTTCCTGAAGTTTTGATTTATGTTAAATTTATTTGATGCAAATCAGATTTTCCGGACGAATCTCCCGAACTCAAATTTGGGGAGATTTGCTTATTTTCAGTAGTAACCTTTTACTTCAAGATGAAATGTGGTCCCGGGTGGGTTCACAGATGCACGGGACAGTTTGGGGAGCCATGTGTCTGTGTGTCCCTGACCTGGGCCACCACTACTCTGTGCTGCCATTTTCTTCCCAGTGAATTTACGCCTGAGTCGCGGGCGCCCAGATGTCATCTGTCTTATTGCATGTAGGTTTTCCTCACCAGCGGGATGTAGAGCACGCAGCAGGATGGTATCTGAACGTCCAAGGTCTCCAATTCCTTATGGGCCACGTCTGTTAGGAAGTCCGGCAGCCCCTGCATCCGGCGTTTCTCTGGCACAGGTGAACATAAAGGTGTAAGTGTAAAACCGTCACTTAAATTTATTGACATTTGTTTCTAGCCCATAGCTGTCGGGTCATGTTGGGAATTGTAGTTTCCTAACAGGTCTATATAACCACAGTACGTGCCTATGATAACACTAAGAGTCCCAGAGCAGATAACATATCCAGAACACACAATAAGTCCAAAGCGCCCCCTAGTGGTGACGTTGATTTTTTTAGATTTTAACTCCTTCCTGCTGTAGACACTTTGTTATTTCCTCTCCTTTTTTATCTTCCATAGACGTAGCCGTATAAAGAATTATATTTTTTTTGTGGGACGAATTGTAGTTTTGATTGCCAAAATTCATTTTACCATACGTTGTACTGAAGAAAAATAGGGAAAGAAATTAAGAAATTCCAAGTGGAATTCAACCAGTGTTTTTTTTGTTTGTTTTTTTTTGTGTGTGTTGGGGGGGGGGTTATGGCATTCACTATAGGGTAAAATGGACTTGGCACTATGATTCTGTAGGTTGGTACGATTACTGCGTGAAAAATAATTCAGAAATTTCTTACAAAAAGAAAAATTGGTTTGTGTTGAAGATAAAGGCTGGGGTCACACTGCGTTATGGCAGTCCGTTAACCCTGCCATAGACCCCCATTGTGTGGCGCATCGCGACGTATGCTGTAAAGCGGCATGCGTTCGCGATGTGCCGTCATTCACTGACGGAGCCTCGGACGCGGGCTGCAGCGTCTGAGGCTCCGTCACCGCTAGAGCTGATGAATCATCAGCGCTAGCGGTATAGCATAACACATATCGCGTTATGCTATAGCGTTAACGCAGCCCGTCAACGCTATGCGTTGAACGGGCTGTTCACAATGTGAACCTGGCCTAACGTTTTTATTTTTCTATTGAAAAATAATGCTGCTGTCGCATACTGAGCTCCACATCTGACATAGGGTTCCCTATTTTGTCCTATGTCAGAACGGGGTTAATATTGATGACTATTGCTTAAGAGGAGACATCAATATCGTGTTTGTGAAGCTCCAAAGGCCTGCGAGCCCAGTGATCGGGGAATTAACATGGTCGTGGTGCTGCAAAAGGCGCACAGCTCTGTACAAAAGGGTGAACATTTCCTTTAAATTTGTATTTTGACGGTCTCAGAAATGTGACTTACTTTCATCTATGGTTGGATCTACTTGTGGCTTGACACAAAATCGCTTTTCCCTTACGCTCTCTTCAAAATCCACCTGTGCAAAGGAACACAAATCTAAACATGGGCTCAGTGATATCTTAAAAGTGCTCAAGAAAAATGGGGACATCTCATATAAGTTCTTAAATTCTGTGCAGATTCATTGTCTTAATATCGCTTTATGCTGATACAGAGCTCCAAAGCCTCAGCATAGACAGATTTATAGTGTACCTGCACTTTTAGGTAACTTTTACCATTGATCCTGCATTTTTCACCAGTTTTCTCCTTTGCGGACTCTCTCTCTAATATTCAGTTCTCTCTGAGCTAGTGGGTGGACGATAGCTGCTACTATGTCTCCCACACAAATCACACACACAGATATGAAGGATTCCTGCTCTCCTGTCGCTGTGTAGCACATATTCAGAAAACATTATACAGCAATACTGAGCTGTGTATCTGTGAATCCAGCACTTATATCACATAAAACACTGTCTAGAAAGCAGAACAGAGGACATCATACAGCAGTACCGAAGAGTGTAGCTATGAATCCAACTGTGGGGTGAGATAATTCATTAACAAGAAATCACCATGATAGACAATATACTACAACACTAAGCAGTGTAGCTGTGAATCCAGCTCTGGAGTGAGATAAAACACTTATAAGAAAGCAGCATTAAGGATATTATACTATAATACTGAGCACTGAAGCTGGATATGCAGCACCGGAGTGAAATAATACAGTTACTGGACCTTAGCATGAATGACATTATACTACAGCATTGTGGCTGTGAATCCAACACTGGGGTGAGATAATAAACTTTCAGTAAAACAGCATAAACGGGCATTATACTAGAGTAACGAGCAGTGTAGCTTTTAATCAAGCTCTGGGTTAGATAAACACATACTAGAACTCAGCAGCACTGCCTTAGTGTGTCTCTGCCTCTATAGGTCACTCTGCGCCTTCCTATTGCTTCCCTTCCCCTCTCCATAGCCTGTAATAGGCAGTTGTAATGTGATCCCCCCGGGAGCTTAGTTATTTTTATTTTGACCAAAACGGTTTACAGCAATTTTTTTTGAGTGAATGATGAGACTATGAGGTAGGGAGAAGAGGAAATGTGCATCATAAATGGTGAAAGACGCAGATTTCTCTAATAAGATATATCACAAAGTTTCTCATGTTTACTTGTACTATTGATTTATGCAAAGTTTGTTAAAATGACAGAATCCATTGAAAATAAATCTATTTTGGCTACTTGCAGCCACTGCATCCAGTCTTATTATTGAGCTCATTGTATAAGTTTTTATTTAATGTATTAGCTCCCCCTAGTGGTGGCTGCTGGTAGCCAGATTATTACATTATACATCTGCATCCATGGAGGAAAATATGGATCTAAGTGAATAGGATCATTCTCATATCTGTGTATAGATAAAATAAGGAACAGGAGGGTTTATATGTAGATAAAGAATGCTAAGAAAGTCTCAGGATACTAACTACTTTACTGATGATGCTGGCGATGTAGTGCAGATCACTGCTGAAAGCAGAAGCGAGGCGGCTGAACAGAGTCACAGACTGGGGCAACGAGCGGCAGATTTCTCCTAGGCAAACAGCGTTGTACACAGTCTGCAGGAACCAAATTTTGGATGGAGAGAAGTAAGGGATATTCACTCCCAGGCTAAACATATAGGCCCAAGCAATGGAGAGGAAAGTACCTTGTACAGGGACTGCCAGTCGGTCACCTTGGTGTTACAGAGGGTCATGCGTTTTAGTATCAGCTGGTGAAAGAAAAGCAAAGCGGTGTATTAGTCACAGTATAAAATGGAAATGGCTGAAACAGCCTCATAAAAGTGAATGGATCAGTGGTCGACCATGCCCAGCCTTGCTCCAATCACATAGAAGATCGCAGTGGTCCAGCATGCCCACCCTCGCTCCAATCACATAGGAGATCGCAGAGGTCGGGCATGCCCACCCTGGCTCCTATCACATAGGAGATCGCAGAGGTCAGGCATGCCCACCCTCGCTCCAATCACATAGGAGATCGCAGTGGTCAAGCATACCCACCTTCAATCACACAGGAGATCACAGTGTCGAGCATACCCACCCTCACTCCAATCGCATAGGAGACCGCAGTGGTTGAGCATACCCACCCTCACTCCAATCGCATAGGAGACCGCAGTGGTCGAGCATACCCACCTTCGCTCCAATCACCCAGGAGATTGCAGTGGTCATGCCCAGTCTCGCTCCAATCACATAGGAGATTGCAGTGGTCAAGCATTCCCACACTCACTCCAATTGCACAGGAAATCGCAGTGGTCGAGCATGCCCGCCATTGCTCCAATCACATCGGAAATCGCAGAATCGGTGGGGTCATATATCCAGTGGATAGGGACCCCCTTTAAATCCTTACAACCAGCTGAAGTTATAAATAATTTACAGATGCCCCCAGGGGCCCTTTTGAACTGTGAGAAATCATGAGTTAATAAAGGGGCCCTCGAGATCTCTTGGTCAGTATTGAGGGAGGTTTTAAAGAGCGCCTCTTGCTCTGGAGGACCCGTCCTTTCCTGCGTAAAGCAGGTAAAAGGATGCAGTAACACAGAGGCAGGGTTAACAAAGATATGGTTTAATTAACACGAGGGGTTCTCGCAGGGAGCCAACAAGGGGTTAAACAGATTTTTAAGCTACATAACACGAAGAACGGTATAACTCAGGGCCAAAGTCTACGCATTAGCTGCTTCACTTATCGTGAGTTTGTTGCTGTTCACTCCTCCAGAAACGGAAGTTGAGAGCCGACCAGTACTGAGACCTTCAGGCTTCCCCGCTCAGCGGATCTGTGCGCACTCTTCTGGCGGCATCAGGCAGTCACCGGTCTTACCCGTTGAACCCCTAGTCCATCACGCTGCCCTGCAACGGGAGACCTTTACCACAATCTCCCGCTCGGCGTTCTCGTTAGTCGGGAGTTCTGCACAACACTCCACCGTTCAACGTGCTCTGCAGTCTGGAGTCCGGTACTAAACTCTCCCGGTGGGTGTACGCTGCCCTTGTTCTCTCTCAATAGCATGCGGTCTAACTCTCTCCGCAGCGTGTAGCAGGTCCCTGCTCTCTTTGCTCTCCGGTGGGAACTCTCTGCCTCTTCCTGCACTAAACCCTCTCTCTTCCCCTCGCTTACCACGACACTTCTCTCTGGGTCATGGGTTCTTTCCATCTGCCCCTTTCCTTCCCCCCTGCATTACTGGACGCGGCCTCAGCAATTCCGGACCCGGTGTCTCATTGGTACCCACAGCCTGGCCTTGTTCCTTACATCCTGCATCACACAGACTACCCATTGATCTTAATGGACATTCTGTAACACTTAGTCTTCCCTGTGGTGGCGCTGTAGGGAACTTGAACACTTACTGCTATGTTTCCCCCACTGATCGCTGGGATGTTCGAGCAGAGTCAATCTGTTTATGGAGGAGACCACTTTCTCATTGTTATGTTCAGCCTAGTATAGAAACTTTGGACCTACCCAGGGAGGGATAAATGAAGGTCGTACTCACGGGGATGTTTTTAATGTTCCTGAGGCAGCCCTGAATGTTGCTGGTAATTTCCTGGTTGTGGGGCGCCATGAAAAACTCAATCACATCAAGGCGAGACGTCAGCTCCTCCTGGCTCCGTGTCGGCCTCATGAACCACAATCTGATGAGGAGGGAAAGTAGCAATCACTGACAGCGAATTTTACAGACTGGAGAAAACGCATCGGTTGCAAAATGGTGCAAAATTACATAAAGTTTATCAAAACTGCCTGTGAAATATATCTGGCATAACTCTCTAGGCACATTTCTTTTCCTTATACCACCTCCGTCCCTGCCACGTGTACAGGTTCTTTTCCCCAGGCCCCTGCGTCTCATTACTCTATGCTTATTTTTTTTCTAATTACATGTATTTTGGGCTAAAAATAATTTTTACAATTGGGTTTCATTAAAAAAAAACCCACCATTTTCTTTCTATAGCCTTTGGGTTGCTTTTGTCTATTGCTGGCTGCAGAATGACAAAATGAGTTAACTAAGAAACACTCAGTGAGCTTGTCCTGACAGGAGAGTTTGTAACTCTTTTACTTGTCCTTCTCTGAATTCCTCGCAGCTGATTTATGACCACACACTACATCAAAGTTAAAAGTGCAGGAAAACCAAGAGCCTGTAAAAGTCAAACGATTACATTTTTTTTTAATGAAACCCAATTGCAAAAATTATTTTTAGCCCCAAATACATGCATTTAAGTAAGAAAATACTAAAATTTCCCAAACGTAAAGTTATTAATGCATCTTTGGGGTGAGTTAATACAATTAATGGAAATCAGCATGAGGTCCGTTATGGTACTGAGCAGTGTAGCTATGAATCCAGCAGTGGGGTGAGAAAATACACTTACTGGAAATTAGCATGAAGGATATTAGACTACAGTACTGAGCAGTGTAGCTGTGAATCCAGCACTGGGGTGAGATAATACACTTACTGGAAATAAGCATGAAGGACATTATACTACAGTACTTAGCAGTGTAGTTCTTAATCCAGCTTTGGGGTAAGATACACGTGTACTAGAAAGCAGCAGCGGCATGACTGCATACACATTTTTCCACTTAGACTCACCCCTTTTCTTAGATCATGCCCCTTTTATAATAGGCCACACCTTATTCCTGCTCCCAGGATGTACATTGGGGCAAGGGAAACACTAAGGAGACGTGCAAGAGGTTTGTATGGTGCTCTAGAGATTTGCCATGCCATCTCTCCCAGCAGTCTGTGTGGTTCCCCCATGTTTCCAGGGATCTACTGGACAATTCATGGGAGATGACAAACGTGTATTTTGCTCTATAAGACTCCCCTGAAGTCTACAAAGCAGAAAGAATAGAGGCAGCTTACCTTAGCCTGTTTTCTCCCCATTTACACTGACATCGGTTAAGAAGACCTAAAATATAACAATAATCAGAACATCAGAGAACCTGCTTCCCTAGTCACTGCATCCCACACACTGCTAGGCTATAAATACTTTGTCCACCTTTACAAAAAATGTTTTCTTTCTAAATGCACATTAAAAAAAGAAGCTACAGGCAATAACGATTAGGTAAAAACAAAAATCTAAACCTTTTTTTTATTTAATTAGCCTCCAAGGTACGATTGCAAAGTTAGGATTTTTTCTTCAAAACATGATACTACAGAGCTGCAAAGTTCATGCTCCTTTACAAGCTGCTTTTAACTGCTGCCCGGTCGAGATCCATACACTATATTCCCGTATGGAAACTCCCTTGTTTGTGTACAGCTGAGAATACGGAGAGACTCAGACAAGGGAATTTCTGTACTCCTGCCTGTTTGATTTTAGTGTACAGGTATTGCTGAGAGAAGGAAGCAAAATAAGGTAATGACATATATTACAAAAATGCTTCAATTACATAAAACAAGTTTATGTTAAAAGGGTTGCACCAAGTCATATTAATTTGTGATATAATAGATATTATTATTATTATTATTATTATTATTATTATCATATTTATGTTACCAAACAGGCTCAGTCCTTCTTTTCCCCCAGAGCAGATCTTATATACAGATGGATGGGCCTCACTTTTGAATATATGCAAGACACTAAAAAAGGAAAAATGATTGCAGACTGAGCATCCAGCAGTATTATATAGTATTATTAATAAATGAAAATTGTATAATATTATATCATTATATCATTATACAGATCCCTGCAAGAAAAAAAGAACCAAATTACAAAATCTGTGTCCCTGATCCACCACTAGGGGGAACCCAGGAGGATACTGCACACACGATAAAGAAATATACAGAACAATAAAAAAATATATAAAAAAGATTGCGGACTGAGTATTCCAGCAGTATCATATAGTATCAGTATTAAATGAAAATCATATAATATAAAGAAATCATATAATAAAAAGAAATAGCACCAAATGACCAAATCTGTCTCCCTAAGCCACCACTAGGGGGAGCACAGTAGGTTATTGCAAACAGTTTGATTATTGTGTATGATGTATACACAGCATGCAGTGAGCTCCCCCTAGTGGTGGCTCAAAGATGGGGTAATGATTTTGTTTAGCCATCTCACTTACCTAAATGTATCTTGGTCCATGTCCACTATGTCAGTCCTGGACATACAAGATAAACAGAGATACATTACTTACATTACTTCCATCACACTTAAGAGTATTGTTTAGGCCTATAGTTAAGGAGTAATCAAAGCAAAAGGTGTCTACTTTGAAGAACCTAGAATATAAGACATATTTTCAGTTGTTTCACACTTTTTTGTTAATTATATAATTCCACATGTGTTAATTCATAGTTTTGATGCCTTCAGAGTGAATCTACAATTTTCATAGTCATGAAAATAAAGAAACCTCTTTGAATGAGAAGGTGTGTCCAAACTTTTGGTCTGTACTGTATATATATACTAGCTGAAGAGCCCGGAGTTACCTGGGCATAGTAACCAACTGTGGTTAGTTACAACAAATTATAATGATTATATTGCACATAAAAACATTTCACATCATATATTTAACACTACAGATTTGCAACACAAATTAACTAAACGATTACCCAAGTATTGATAGTATTTTATTTCCAACTCATTCAAGAGCCTTTTGAGAAACAACAAGTTTGGTTTTTCCTTTCAGTGCAAAGATTAACAGATTTTTGGAAGTTCCAACTCTTGAACAGATCACGTAAAGTTGACCATGAGAAAAGCATGGAGATTGCAAATCGATCCCTACTACTTAAATCGATCCCTACTACTTTCAAGGACTGTCCCTGAGCAATGTTAATGGACATTGCAAATAGCAGTTGAACTGGAAACTGGAGGCGTTTAAAATCAAAAAACAAATCAGATGGAATGAGTGGAATTCTTGGAATGAAAATGTCCTCTCCTTTGGCACATCCTGTTTCTGAGCTGTGTATCTAACCCTATCCTGTGCGATAATGTCTGCTGAGCTGTGCACCTAATCCTATCATGTGTGATACTGACTGCTGAGCTGTGTATCTAATCCTATCCTGTGTGATACTATATGCTGAGCTGTGTATCTAATCCCATCCTGTGTGTTACTGACTGCTCAGCCGTGTATCTAATCCTTTCCTGTGTGATACTGACTGCTGAGCAGTGTATCTAATCCTATCCTGTGTGATACCGTCTACTGAGCCGTGTATCTAACCCTATCCTGTGTGATACTGACTGCTGAGCCGTGTACCTAATCCTATCCTGTGTGATACTGTGTGCTGAGCCGTGTATCTAACCCTATCCTGTGTGATACTGACTGCTGAGCCGTGTACCTAATCCTATCCTGTGTGATACTGTGTGCTGAGCCGTGTATCTAATCCTATCCTGTGTGATACTGCCTGCTGAGCCGAGTGTCTAATCCTATCCTGTGTGATACTGCCTGCTGAGCCATGTGTCTAATCCTATCCTGTGTGATACTGCCTGCTGAGCCATGTGTCTAATCCTCTCCTGTGTGATCCTGACTGCTGAGCCGTGTATCTAGTCCTATCCTGTGTGTTTCTGCCTGCTGAGCCGTGTATCTAATCCTATCCTGTGTGCAACTGACTGCTGAGCTGTGTATCTAATCCTATCCTGTGTGATACTGCCTGTTGAGCCATGTGTCTAATCCTCTCCTGTGTGATACTGCCTGCTGAGCCATGTGTCTAATCCTATCCTGTGTGATACTGCCTGCTGAGCCATGTGTCTAATCCTCTCCTGTGTGATCCTGACTGCTGAGCTGTGTATCTAATCCTATCCTGTGTGTTACTGACTGCTGAGCTGTGTATCTAATCCTATCCTGTGTGATACTGACTGCTGAGCTGTGTATCTAATCCTATCCTGTGTGTTACTGACTGCTGAGCTGTGTATCTAATCCTATCCTGTGTGATACTGACTGCTGAGCCGTGTATCTAATCCTATTCTGTGTGATACCGTCTGCTGAGCGGTGTATCTAATCCTATCCTGTGTGATACTGACTGCTGAGCTGTGTATCTAATCCTATCCTGTGTGATACTGACTGCTGAGCTGTGTATCTAATCCTATCCTGTGTGATACTGACTGCTGAGCCGTGTACCTAATCCTATCCTGTGTGATACTGCCTGCTGAGCCGTGTGTCTAATCCTATCCTGTGTGATACTGCCTGCTGAGACATGTGTCTAATCCTATCCTGTGTGATACTGCCTGCTGAGCCATGTGTCTAATCCTCTCCTGTGTGATCCTGACTGCTGAGCCGTGTATCTAGTCCTATCCTGTGTGTTTCTGCCTGCTGAGCCGTGTATCTAATCCTATCCTGTGTGTAACTGACTGCTGAGCTGTGTATCTAATCCTATCCTGTGTGATACTGCCTGCTGAGCCATGTGTCTAATCCTCTCCTGTGTGATACTGCCTGCTGAGCCATGTGTCTAATCCTATCCTGTGTGATACTGCCTGCTGAGCCATGTGTCTAATCCTCTCCTGTGTGATCCTGACTGCTGAGCTGTGTATCTAATCCTATCTTGTGTGATACTGACTGCTGAGCTGTGTATCTAATCTTATCCTGTGTGTTACTGACTGCTGAGCTGTGTATCTAATCCTATCCTGTGTGATACTGACTGCTGAGCCATGTATCTAATCCTATTCTGTGTGATACCGTCTGCTGAGCGGTGTATCTAATCCTATCCTGTGTGATACTGACTGCTGAGCTGTGTATCTAATCCTATCCTGTGTTATACTGACTGCTGAGCTGTGTATCTAATCCTATCCTGTGTGTTACTGACTGCTGAGCTGTGTATCTAATCCTATCCTGTGTGACACTCACTGCTGAGCTGTGTATCTAATCCTATCCTGTGTGATACTGACTGCTGAACCGTGTATCTAATCCTATCCTGCGTGATTCTGCCTGCTGAGCCATGTGTCTAATCCTCTCCTGTGTGATACTGACTGCTGAGCTGTGTATCTAATCCTATCCTGTCTGATACTGACTGCTGAGCTGTGCATCTAATCCTATCCTGTGTGATACTGACTGCTGAGCCGTATATCTAATCCTATCCTGTGTGATACTGACTGCTGAGCTGTGCATCTAATCCTATCCTGTGTGATACTGACTGCTGAGTTGTGCATCTAATCCTATCCTGTGTGATACTGACTGCTGAGCTGTGTATCTAATCCTATCATGTGTGATACTGACTGCTGAGCTGTGTATCTAATCCTATCCTGTGTGATACTATATGCTGAGCTGTGTATCTAATCCCATCCTGTGTGTTACTGACTGCTGAGCTGTGTATCTAATCCTATCCTGTGTGACACTGACTGCTGAGCTGTGTATCTAATCCTATCCTGTGTGATACTGACTGCTGAACCGTGTATCTAATCCTATCCTGCGTGATTCTGCCTGCTGAGCCATGTGTCTAATCCTCTCCTGTGTGATACTGACTGCTGAGCTGTGTATCTAATCCTATCCTGTGTGATACTGACTGCTGAGCTGTGTATCTAATCCTATCCTGTGTGATACTGACTGCTGAGCCGTGTATCTAATCCTATCATGTGTGATACTGACTGCTGAGCTGTGCATCTAATCCTATCCTGTGTGATACTGACTGCTGAGCTGTGCATCTAATCCTATCCTGTGTGTTACTGACTGCTGAGCCGTGTATCTAATCTTGTCCTGTGTGATACTGACTGCTGAGCTGTGTATGTAATCCTATCATGTGTGATACTGACTGCTGAGCCGTGTATCTAATCCTATCCTGTGTGATACTGACTGCTGAGCCGTGTATCTAATCCTATTCTGTGTGATACTGTCTGCTGAGCTGTGTATCTAATCCTATCCTGTGTGATACTGACTGCTGAGCTGTGTATCTAATCCTATCCTTTGTGATACTGACTGCTGAGCTGTGTATCTATTCCTATCCTGTGTGATACTGACTTCTGAGCTGTGTATCTAATCCTATCCTGTATGATACTGTCTGCTGAGCTGTGTATGTAATCCTCTCCTCTGTGATACTGGGCTCCCCCTGCAGTCTGTGTCAGAGGGTGGTCTGTGATGGCACGGTAATAAATTGTGTTATTTCCAGCTTTACAGAAGGAGGATAACACCATAGAAATGATAAGAATAATAGGCCTCAGTTACCACAACTGTCTACAAAGAAAACTGTTGCCGATAGCAACCAATCACAGCTCATTTTTCATCTGTTAAACAGCTCTGGGACAGCGTGGCGAGTTTTGAGTGGCGACTTTTGTGTTTGGACTTTTATGTGGCGAGGTTGGTGTATGTGTGGTGAAACTTGTGCTGAGGGTGGTATATGTGGTGAAGCACGTGGTAGTGTGTGGCGCATTTTGTGTGTTCATATCCCCGTGTGTAGTGAGTATCCCATGTCAGGGCCCCACCTTAGCAACTGTACGGTATATACTGTTTGGCGCCATCGCTCTCATTCTTTAAGTCCCCCTTGTTCACATCTGGCAGCTGTCAATTTGCCTCCAACACTTTTCCTTTCACTTTTTCCCCTGTATGTAGATGGGGGCAAAATTGGTGAATTGGAAAGCGCGGGGTTAAAATTTCGCCTCACAGTATAGCCTATGACGCTCTCGGGGTCCAGACGTGTGACTGTGCAAAATTTTGTGGCTGTAGCTACGACGGTGCAGATGCCAGTCCCGGACATACACACACACATTGAGCTTTATATATTAGATATATACTGTATATATATATATATAAAATTAAAAAAGATAGAGGCAGCAAACCATATGGAATTAGAAAAAAGTGCTTTTTAATAGCCCATGTGGCAACTTTTGGTTTCAAGTGCAGACCTTTCTCTGCACTTGAGACCGAAACGTTGCCACATGGGCTATTAAAAAGCACTTTTTTCTAATTCCATATGGTTTGCTGCCTCTATCTTTTTTAATTTTCTATTTACAAGGACTGGTATGTACCTGTGAGGCTTTGCACCCTACTTTATCCTGTGCTGTTGTTCTCTATTTTTTTATATATAATATAATAAAGCTGTATGCAGTGAGCTCCCTCTAGTGGTGGCTTTGGAAATCATAATTAAATATACCATAGTATTACTTAACTAGGACTAGTAGCTCTGTATCATAAAAAATTAAAAATTGGAACAAAATGCCTGCTATAAAGCAGGAACGTATAGAAAATTATTCCCATTAAGCCTTGAATTTAAAGGCATACTCCATATGTTATGTACAGGATATAACTGCAGATGATAATAAGTACATGTAAGGTATGCAGAAAAATAAAACCAATTTCTGCGTAGAGTTCACTGTTATGTATTGCTATAACGCCCACGTCATTGTCACTGGCTATAATAGGAGTATGGACTTATGTGTTATCAATATGACATCATACATGACATATTTCTTGATAGTTAGGATTGGGACTCCTACACTGCTGTCCTCCAGCTCAATGCCAATCCGCCTCCGGTCAAGAAATTTCAGAAGCCCGCCTAAAGCACAGACCTGAAAAAAAGCAAGAAATCCACATATGAAAGACATCACCTATTGTAAATGGTGGATCCTGTGTTATCTACTGTACATAGAGGTGTTATCAGTCATTGTACAGGAGGGGAGGTGAGCTGTGATATCACCTATTGTAAATGGTGGATCCTGTGTTATCTACTGTACATAGAGATGTTATCAGTCATTGTACAGGAGGAGGAGGTGAGCTGTGACATCGCCTATTGTGAATGGTGGATTCTGTGTTATCTACTGTATATAGATAGGTGCTATCAGTCATTGTACAGGAGGAGGAGGTGAGCTGTGACGTCACCTATTGTGAATGGTAGATCCTGTGTTATCTACTGTATATATAGGTGTCATCAGTCATTGTACAGGAGGAGGAAGTGAGCTGTGATATCACCTATTGTAAATGGTAGATCCTGTGTTATCTACTGTACATAGAGATGTTATCAGTCATTGTACAGGAGGAGGAGGTGAGCTGTGACATCGTCTATTGTGAATGGTGGATTCTGTGTTATCTACTGTATATAGATAGGTGTTATCAGTCATTGTACAGGAGGAGGAGGTGAGCTGTGACGTCACCTATTGTAAATGGTGGATCCTGTATAATGTACTGTATATAGAGGTGTTATCAGTCATTGTACAGGAGGGGGAGAAAGTGAGCTGTGACATCACCTATTGTGAATGGTAGATCCTGTGTTATCTACTGTATATATAGGTGTCATCAGTCATTGTACAGGAAGAGGAAGTGAGCTGTGACATCACCTATTGTGAATTGTGGATTCTGTGATTTCTATGATTATAATGAGACTGCTGAAAAGTCATGAATTATGAGTCTATTATTTGGCCTAGTGACCAATGTGAACATTTTCTGATGACACATTTCCTTTAAGGGATAAAAATTACCAAACCTTCAAACAATAGGAAGCATTTAGTCTTTAATCTAGTTTATACTAGTTATAATACAGCTTTGGTTTTTTTGTGCCTTTTATACATTTCATGATCTACAACCTTTCACCGGCTTTTCCTAATCCAGCAGTACGTCTGCACAGTGCCTGGCACGTACAACACCAGGGGCATTAATAACTAGGTCAGCCAGCAATATATGGCATTGATTTCATTCATAATTCCAGCTTGCTATTAGCTTTTGGACACAGAGCTGCCTGGATCGGGTTGGATTTTCTTAAAAAGGATAATTGGAGATGGGAATGAAAGACAATGAGCTGTGATTCATGTTCTCACCATCAGAGGGCAGTCAAAGGGTATGACGGAGGAGAGATGCAGAATCTTCTCCGCCTCTGTAAGGTTGGATGGCAGCATGGAGAAATGTCCTGATAGGACCCTCTGCTTACAGATTGGGAGGGCTGAAGAAAGAGAAAAACACAATTTCTGCAATTTATTTCTTCATACTGATCATAAATTCTGCCAAATACCGATATAATGATGGAGAAATAGTGCTGCTTCAGGCTGGGGGTATATATGTTGCCCCTTTCACAATAAGAACAGAAGGGGAAATAGACAATGGGCCGATATCCCCCAACAGTCGGGACCGCCCTGAATTTTCAGCAACAGAACCCCTGCCCAACAGAACCCCTGTACAGTTTAAACACCATTATTTCACAATATATGTGGCTGTTGGCTTCTTCCAGCTTTGAAATAATTTAACCCCTGCAACCAATCAGTGAGCGCTGATCAGCTGCAGTGGTAATTGATGCCCTCAGCCATTTGAGTGGCTCCTATGATAATAACATCCCCGGACGGTGGGTAGGATACAGGCAGAATGCTGTGACTGATTACCAAAGTCCACCCGTGAAAATAGACATATCTCAGCCGTGAATCTTCCATCAGCTGCACCGTCTGAAGTCGGCTCTAGAATGAGAAAAACAAGAGAGCTGCGTCAGCAAGCAAGAGAGACAGAGAAGGGATATCGGCAGTCCATTCTATGGCGGAAAGACAGCCATCACAGGAATGATAGACAAAACTGTAGATTTTGTGCCTATAGGGTTTCCTGATGTTTGGAAAAAGGATTAGGCATACTGAATTTCAACATGCCCAATCCTTTTATTCTGGGAGGAGATAAGCTGAGTAGAGGTGCTTATTGAGATCTCATGCACGCTCAATGAAGCTGAGAAGGCATATATGTACATGGGAGAATCAGGAGGAACAGATGTCGCCCAGATGAGCATGTATGGCAAGCGTTCTGTCTATAGGCTGTGTCTGGTATCAGTGCGATAATAGCGGTTTAGAACCACTGTACTGAATGAGGCTCAGCTGCAATACCGGACACGGCCCAGGGATGAGAGAGGCACAAAAGCCGCCATTTATTCTCATCTCAGAGTAATGTTATGACAAATACGTGGTAAGAAGCGATTCTGGAAGATGATGACATTACTCAATGTCTGAAGGAAGTCAGAGAAATGCTGGTCTTGCTTTGCACTGGTCACGATACAACGCGGCTGCAGATCGGCAATCACTGGTGAAGGAAAGGGAAGCGAGAGATATTAGATAGATAGATGATAGCTACATACATAAATAATAGATACAGGTGCTTCTCACAAAATTAGAATATCATCAAAAAGTTAATTTATTTCAGTTCTTCAATACAAAAAGTGAAACTCATATATTATATAAAGGCATTACAAACAGAGTGATCTATTCCAAGTGGTTGGGGCTCCTTTTGCATGAATTACTGCATCAGTGCGGCGTGGCATGGAGGCGATCAGCCTGTGGCATTGCTGAGATGTTATGGAAGCCCAGGTTGCTTTGATAGCAGCCTTCAGCTCGTCTGCATTGTTGGGTCTGGTGTCTCTCATCTTCTTCTTGACAATACCCCATAGTTTCTCTATGGGGTTAAGGTCAGGCGAGTTTGGTGGCCAAACAAGCACAGTGATACTGTTGTATGTAAACCAGGTATTGGTACTTTTGGCAGTGTGGACAGGTAACAAGTCCTGCTGGAAAATGAAATCTCCATCTCCATAAAGCTTGTCGGCAGAGGGAAGCATGAAGTGCTCTAAAATTTCCTGGTACACGGTTGCATTGACTTTGTCTTGATAAAACACAGTGGACCTACACCAGCAGATGACATGGCTCCCCAAACCATCACTGATTGTGGAAACTCCACACTAGACCTCCAGCAGCTTGGATTGTGGCCTCTCCACTCTTCCTCCAGACTCTGGGACCTTGATTTCCAAATGAAATGCAACATTTACTTTCATCTGAAAACAACACCTTGGACCACTGACAACAGTCCAGTTCCTTTTCTCCTTGGCCCAGGTAAGACGCTTCTGGTGATGTCTATTGGTCACCGCAAGTTTTCAGAGAGTCCAGTATTTCAGCTGATGTTATTTGTGGGCTTTTCTTTGCATCCCAAACAATTTTCCTGACATTTGTCACATGTCATATCCGAGGATGTTGCCTATAGTAGCCATTGAAACCCATTTGTGTCAACTTCTATGCATGTTATCAGGCCAAAATCACCAGGGTGTGTGAACTTTTGATCAGGGTCATTTGGATGTTTTGGGTTGTCATCATGATTTAAAAAGAGAAAACACAGTAGTCTGACAATAAATGGCTTCACCCAACCACTAACCATGAGTGAAGAAAAAGGTTTGGTGCTATCATTCATATTGTCTGAAAAAAAGGCCAAGAAAGCACCAGGAAACATTTGGGTGCCATGCCTCCCAGGTAAAGACCAAACCTCCTATATAGAATAAGAAAAAATGGAAGCAGCACACCAATTCAAAAAGTGAAAAAGACAGGTAGTTATACACATCCTTTTGGTAGTTAAAAATAACTTGGCTTTCTTTTGGAAGAAGCCTGACCCTCCTAAATTTTCAGACATCCTAGACAAAATCTACCAACATAATGCTATCTTAATGGAGGTTCGCCGCTAGTAATAATAATATTCTCGCCTACACTAATAAGTGGAAGGTCTGGAACAGTAAATTTAGACGAGTTTAAATTTCTCTCAGGCTGTGATCAAATGTAGCGGGTTTTTTCGCGACAATTTTAAACACGCGATTTTGCCACGAAAACGCAAAAAAACCCATCCCATGCAATCCTATGGCGTTCCACAATGCTGTGCTAATGCTGCGGATTTTTCCGCGGCGGAATTGCATCATGGAAAAATACGCAGCATGCTTATTCTTTGTGCAGAATCGCGGGAAAATCCGCCCACATAGGAATGTATTGTTCAGCTTACTTTCCGCATGTGGCTGTGCCACCATGCGAAAAGTAAGCGGAAAATGTGCGGATGGTACCCAGGGGGTGGAGGAGAGGAAATTCTCCTCCAGGCTCTGGGTACCATATTCCTGTAAAAAATAGAATTAAAATAAAAAAATTGTCATATTCTCACCTTCCGATGTCCCGCGCAGCGTCCCAGGACTCAGCGATCCTCCCGGCAACTCCCGTTCCCAGTGATGCATTGTGAAAATGACCTTTGATGACGTCGTGGTCTCGCGATACCGCAGCGGTCTCGCGACACCGTGACGTCATCAAAGGTTATTGTCGCAATGCATCACTGGGAACGGAATGCGCCAGGAAGCATCGCGATGATCGGGGACGCTGCGAGGGACATCGGAAGGTGAGAAAAACACGATTTTTTATTTTTTTATTATTTTTAACATTAGATCTTTTTACTACTGATGCCGCGTAGGCAGCCTCAATAGTAAAAAGTTGGTCACACTCGTCAAACACTAGGTTTGACGAGTGTGACCAACCTGTCAATCAGTTTTCCAAGCAATGCAACAGATTGCTTGGAAAACGCTAGCATTCTGCAAGCTAATTACGCTTGCAAATCGCTAGTTTTTCTGCAGGAATTCCGTGGGAATTCCGGAACGTGTGCACATAGCCTCATGCACCTCCTAAAGTGGTTGGACTAGACCGCCCTCAAGCATCTCCTTAAAGGTTCAGCATTATTGTACCTCTTATTGATATAAATATATTGTATACTTTTTAATGTATGCTTTGTTACAAGGGTTCTCTGTTTTTTTTTTGTTACCCTTACACTTCCTATGTACATTTACCCTTTTCCCTCCCACCTCCCCTTTTCTTGTTCCCCCTCCCTATCCACTTCCCAGTTTTATAAAAACTTTAATAAAAATATTTTTTTAAAAAAGTGAAAAAAATAGCCCATTATGACAGCGACGTTTCGGTTCTAGGTGAGAAGGTAATGGCTGCACCTCACAATAAGGCCATTCAAGTCTGTGGGCTCACATTACACCTCTACTCGGTTTTACAGTCATTCTTTGATGTTACTGAACCCTCTGTCCATTGTAGCAGGCGGGATACCATTCATTTTAATGAAGCCAGTTCCTTTTTGATAATCTCTTACTTTCTCATGGACATAAGAATGAGGCTTAGTAATGTGAAGAGTCTTTTGACAATGTAGTTGCTGTGATGAAGTTCTGCTATTAGACGACTTGTCACTACTAATGGAAATGTCCACTTTTTAGTTCCATTTGTCAATAGGTTGAATATTCTGTGCAAAATAGTTAATATTTTTTTAAAGTGGTTAAGGCTCCATTTTTCTGATATCAGAGCTCGAAATAAGTTTTACAATTCTGGCCACTAAGGGGAGCCAACTGCATACTCTTTATACTTTGAAATCAATATTGAACCTGTATGCGGTGAGCTCCTAGCTCCCTCTAGTGGCCAAGGATTGAATTATTAAGGGGGTTCTAGGGAATTTAGAGCTCCTAGTATAAGAAATACATGACTCTGACCAATAATATTAATGTTCACACAATAAGGACCCTAAAAATTACAGGTGTGTCAAAGGCTGACATGTTCTTTAACCAGTTGCTGAGAAGACCATTTTCCCCTATTAATAAAGTGTTTCAATGAAATAAAGTTTTTCTTCATTTGGTTATTGAGATAAGTTTTGCATTTTTCCGTGACACATGAGACTTTGTTTTTTTCACCATTTTTCTGCTAGTCTTTTACAGCTTTGTGATATTATTAGGTTATATGGTAGGAAAAGCAAATAAGTGTTTTTCACAGTTTTTTAAATAGCTTTTTTAATACCACAAAGTGCATATTTTATATAAATACACCAATCAATTGTGGGACATTTTATATAGGGGATGTATAGTTTTGGGGTATGACTAGAACCTGAGATTTCGGCAAGTGGTGCCATTTCGTAATGTCTCACATGGGAGGAAGAGTAGGTGGTATGCAACACTGAATGCAGTTGGAACTTCTGAGAACTTCTAGGACCAAAAAGACTGGACGACCACTGGAGAGGCAGAGCAGAATTGGAAGGGCATAGTAGTATAGCAGGAGGGCCACTGAAGCGATGAAGCAGAGCTCATAGAGTGGTAGGGCTGAAGAAGTGATGAAGCAGAGTCCAGAGTAACAGCTGTGTTGAGGATATCAGGAGGCAGGCTTTGGTACACTTACAGAGTTGGGTATGTGTGAAAGGGTCAAAGTAGCAGAGTCCAGCAATGTAGCAGATCTGGGTTTATCAGGAGGAATGTTGAGGTTGTGAGTGGAACAGGAAGCAAACTGTGGCTGAATATGTCTGGCGACTCACTGTGGCGGTGTAGCAGAGCTGAATGTATCTGGTGGCAGTAGCCCTAGTGATAGTGACGGATGCCAACTACTTGAATTCTCAAGTCATTTCTTTTCGTCTGAGCTGGGCTACATGGCCTGAGTGAGTGTTATCACAGGAGAGCACCAGGTTGCCATTGCAACCTGGAGCTCAGAGGAGCAGAGAGAGAGACAGTGACTGCAGATAGATGACAGAGTGCTCATGCAGTATCCAGGATACATGACTAACCCAATCTTGGTTTTCTTTTAATATAATTTTTCTTTAGTTTTTTATTATTTTACACATTGCGCCCCTCTAAATTCATAAAGGATCCTCAGGAGTCATTAAAAAAAACACTTATTACATACACAGATAGGAGTTAAAAGGAAAAGAGTAAATGCCACCAACCTCTGCTAAGCAGGCGAAGCTGTTCTGTCTCCGCAGTGTCCGGCATGAAGTGAACGGAGCAGTCGCCAGAGTTATAAAATGCAGCCGCAAGCTGTCCGGACTTCCATAATACACTCAGGTATATCTGCAGTACACATCACAGTGTGACGTCAGCATACAGGAGGGACGATATACTGTCCAATATTAGTATCATTCACAATGGCAGCAGATCTAATAAGGAATTTTTGTAAGTTTTTTTTTTTTTTTTAATTTGCTACTAGTGGTCATCATTTGACTTTCTTGAATGACAACAAAACATTTCATATTATCGGGGAGGAGAGACGTAATTTCAGCACAACTAGGCCTAAAATTACCAAATCTGTCACCAACATTGCTGCCGGGGTTGCTTTAGTCATAGTTTATGAAAATCCTTTAGTCCTGTACAGTAGGGAAACTACAGTGATCACCACTGACAGCTGAGGTGAAGAATATTAATTATCTGCTGACAATGGCGCCTGTCCGAGGCGGGATGTATAAGGCAGCAGGGGAACAATCCATTATTGAAGTTGATGTATTGGATGCAGGAAAAAATATACGAGTGTAAGACAACATGGTCACATCATCTGTAAAACGGCAGGTCTTGTGGGTCGCCACTGGTATATGATGGGTCTTGCAGGGTGTTCCTCATATACCGCGGGTCTTGTGGGTCGCCCCTGGTATATGACAGGTCTTGTGGGTTGCCCCAGGTATATGACAGGTCTTGTGGGTTGCTCCTGGTATATGACGGTCTTGTGGGTTGCCCCTGGTATATGACAGGTCTTGTGGGTTGCCCCTGGTATATGGCGGGTCTTGTGGGTCGCCACTGGTGTATGGCGGGTCTTGTGGGTCGCCACTGGTATATGATGGGTCTTGCAGGGTGTTCCTCATATACCGCGGGTCTTGTGGGTCGCCCCTGGCATATGACAGGTCTTGTGGGTTGCCCCAGGTATATGACAGGTCTTGTGGGTTGCCCCTGGTATATGACGGTCTTGTGGGTTGCCCCTGGTATATGACAGGTCTTGTGGGTTGCCCCTGGTATATGGCGGGTCTTGTGGGTCGCCACTGGTATATGCCAGGTCTTGTGGGTCGCCACTGGTGTATGGCGGGTCTTATGGGTCGCCACTGGTGTATGGCGGGTCTTATGGGTCGCCACTGGTATATGATGGGTCTTGCAGGGTGTTCCTCATATACCGCGGGTCTTGTGGGTTGCCCCTGGTATATGACAGGTCTTGTGGGTTGCCCCTGGTATATGGCGGGTCTTGTGGGTCGCCACTGGTATATGCCAGGTCTTTTGGGTCGCCACTGGTATATGGCGGGTCTTGTGGGACGCCACTGGTATACGGCAGGTCTTGTGGGTCGCCACTGGTATACGGCAGGTCTTGTGGGTCGCCACTGGTGTATGGCGGGTCTTATGGGTCGCCACTGGTATACAGCGGGTCTTGTAGGGTATTCCTGGTATACGGCGGGTCTTGTGGGGTGTTCTCAGTTTACGTCAGGTAATGTGGTGTGTTCGCTGTATACAATAGGTCTTGTGGGTGTTCCTGGTATACAGCAGGTATTGTTGGGTGTTCCCAGTATTCAGCAGGTGTTGTGGGGGTGTTCCTAGTATACAGTTCTTCTAAGGCGTTCCCAGTATACTGCAGATCTTATAGGGAGTTCCCAGTATACGGAAGGTCTTTTGGGGTGTTCCCTGTATACAGCAGGTCTTGTGGATTGTTTCTGGTATATATCAGGTCTAGTGGGGTGCTCCCGGTATACGACGGATCTTTTGGAGTGTTCCTGGTAGACGCCAGGTCTTTTGGGGTGTTTCTGTTATACGGCAGGTCTTGTGGGGTGTTTCTGTTATACAACAGGTCTTGTGGGGTGTTCCCAATATATTTCAGGTCTTGTGAGGTGTTCCCAGGACACATCAGGTCTTGTGGGGTGTTTCCAGTACACGGAATGTCTTTTAAAATGTTCTCTGTATGTAGAAGCTAGCATCTACCAATAGTGAGCCAAGGAAGGATAACCAGTGAACTGGTGATAGGGTCATGGGCGCCCAAGGGAGTGAAGGCTAGCCCGTCTGGTCTGATCCCGCACTCATATTCCCTTCTATTTCTCCCATCTGTGGTAATATACTAAATGTATATGAGAAAGAAATAGGGAAGTCAATATGAATTCAGGATCAGACTACTCAGGATTTGTTTGTTGTCTGTTACCAATGAGATACATAACTCTGCCTAGCAGATGTAGATACAAGATGGTGATAGGGTATTTAAGGATGACCGTTTGCAATGTTGCTTCTTTTTCATTGCAGATGTGCTCGAACAAAGGTGTCCACTGTCATTAATACCAAATCTACTTTTCTGAAATCACTTAAATGGGTTGTCCCATAAACAACCAAGATAAATGACCCATTTATGGTCATTGTGGTCTGGCAGCTGAGAACCCCCGTAGTTCTTGATAATGCAAGACTCTGGGAAAACGGGAGCCGGAGTGAAGGGGGGCAAAGTACTGTACATGTGACAATGGAGTAGTAGTGTGCATTTGGCCATCATACATATAGACAGGGAATGGAGCGGTGGTCTCCCATGCTCATCACCATATAGAAACATTGTGTGGATTGTTAAATGCAATATCTACTTTCTTAAGAGCTTAAATTAATGTAGTTCTTGGGGAGAACATATACAGTCATATGTAAAAGTTTGGGCACCCCTATTAATGTTAACCTTTTTTCTTTATAACAATTTTGGTTTTTGCAACAGGTATTTCAGTTTCATATGTCTAATAACTGATGGACTCAGTTATATTTCTGGATTCAAATGAGGTTTATTGTACTAACAGAAAATGTGCAATCTGCATTTAAACAAAATTTGACCGGTGCAAAAGTATGGGCACCCTTATCATTTTCTTGATTTGAACACTCCTAACTACTTTTTACTGACTTCCTGAAGCACTAAATTGGTTTTGTAACCTCATTGAGCCTTTAACTTCTGATCCAGGTGTATCAAATCATGAGAAAAGGTATTTAAAGTGGCCACTTGCAAGTAGTTCTCCTATTTGATTCTCCTATGAAGAGTGGCATCATGGGCTCCTCAAAACAACTCTCAAATGATCTGAAAACAAAGATTATTCAACATAGCTTTTCAGGGGAAGGATACAAAAAGTTGTCTCAGAGATTTAACCTGTCAGTTTCCAATGTGAGGAACATAGTAAGGAAATGGAAGAACACAGGTACAGTTCTTGTTAAGCCCAGAAGTGGCAGGCCAAGAAAAATATCAGAAAGGCAGAGAAGAAGAATGGTGAGAACAGTCAAGGACAATCCACAGACCACCTCCAAAGACCTGCAGCATCATCTTGCTGCAGATGGTGTCACTGTGCATCGGTCAACAATACAGCGCCGTTTCTGCAAGCACGCCACAAACAGAGTCGCCTGAGGTATGCAAAAGCACATTTGGACAAGCCAGTTACATTTTGGAAGAAGGTCCTGTGAACTGATGAAACAAAGATTGAGTTGTTTGGTCATACAAAAAGGCGTTATGCATGCGCTGTATTGTTGACCGATGCACATCAAAAGCTATGTTGAATAATCTTTGTTTTCAGATCATTTGAGAGTTGTTTTGAGGAGCCCATGATGCCACTCTTCATAGGAGAATCAAATAGGAGAACTACTTGCAAGTGGCCACTTTTAATACCTTTTCTCATGATTTGATACACCTGGCTATGAAGTTCAAAGCTCAATGAGGTTACAAAACCAATTTAGTGCTTCAGGAAGTCAGTAAAAAGTAGTTAGGAGTGTTCAAATCAAGAAAATGATAAGGGTGCCCATACTTTTGCACCGGTCAAATTTTGTTTAAATGCAGATTGCACATTTTCTGTTAGTACAATAAACCTCATTTGAATCCAGAAATATAACTGAGTCCATCAGTGATTAGATATATGAAACTGAAATAGCTGTTGCAAAAACCAAAATTGTTATAAAGAAAAAAGGTTAACATTAATAGGGGTGCCCAAACTTTTACATATGACTGTATGTATGTGGATGCTTAAATCTTAAAAAAAAACAAAAAAACAATTGCACTCTACTCCCCTCCCCAGGTCCAAAACTGCTGTTGCTCTCAGTGTCTGTACGTATCTGCAGCGCTGATGACATGCTGCCATGAGCTGCTTAGAGCTGTTAAGCTCAGTTTTTGTCTGCAGACGTTGGGATCAGCGGAAACTCAGTACTGGACCTGGTAAGGGTGAGTAAGGAAGAGTTTGTTTGTTTGGTTTTTTATATCAAGCTGCATCCAGGGTACAGGGTTTTTTTCCAAAGTGGAAAACTCCTTTAAGTTCTTCCTATGATATATAAGTAATGACCTCCACTGGTGGTTCCTCTTCTTCTTGAGAATCGTCAATTATAATGTTTGCCATTGTCTGCAGGTGATTCATTGGAGATTATTCGCAGCCTGAAAAATAAAAGTATATTATTTATAAATTATAAATCAATGATCTAAAATTAATAAATGAAGCCAAGATTGTTGAAAATTGAATATTAAGGTCCCCATACACTTTAGATGAAAGTTGGCCCAACCTGATTTCGGATCTGAAGTGTGTGGGGAATGGCGGCCTCCTGACTCCCCCATAGAATTTCAATGCCCGATCCTTTTAGTTTTACAGGTGAGATAAGTCGCTGCCAGAGGGGGCCGAGCTGAGTGCTCTTGGGTATGGGAGAGTCAGGAGAATTGGAGGTCTAACGATTGAACGTTTCGCCGACAGCTATCTCAGGTGTATGGTCAGCTTTGCTCTCATCCCCTTTTGCTGGTAATGTACCTTTTTTCCCTGTGTGAACACACTCTTAACTTATCAAGTTATCATTTATCCAGATGAGAGGTGCAGATCCTTTAGGGTCACACTGCTGGGACCCTCCACTGATCCCTAGTGCCCAATTTAAAGGAAGCAGTTTATTGTTATAGACAATAGCCCCATGTTTGTGGGAGCAGTGGGACCCCCAAAGATCAGCATGTTGTCCTCTGGATAGGTGATAACTTGCCAAAGGGAGACAACCCCTTTAAGGAATCTGGAAAAGTAGTGCCTCACTCTAAATATTTCTAGCAGCCCACTGTGCAGTCATCAGATTTTTCATAAAATCCTATTAAGATACTAAATATCTCATCTTCCTGTCTACATTTCCTGCTATTAGTGTTTTACAGCGCTAATTTTGGGTGTATTGCACAATGCCCCCGGGCTACCTCACCCAGAATTAGGCAGTCATTACATGAGCGTGTTGTGTGCCATCCCCAAGTGATAAACTAGCACTGAATCCCAGCCAATAATAGCAACAAGAGAGTAATAAAGCTAAATATTAACTTTTATTTAAATTACTAAAAGGAGTCAATCAGATATTAAGGCACTATTTTAGGGCCCGATGTGTCTCATTGACCACATAGCTCCTTTTAATAATTTAAATAAAAGACATTTTTTAGCATTATTGCCATCCCCAAGTGAGAAAAAAACAATCTTTCTTGAATTTGTGTAATAATTTTCTGCAATACTGGGTCATAAAGGGCTGGTCATAAATACTGGTCAAAATACTGGTCATAAAGGGCTGCCTGATCTGGATCACCCTCATCAGTTGATCGTCGTTGTTCAAGCTTCTGCAGAGAGCTACACCTTATCCTGCAGTGGCCACTACTGGAGAAATGTAGTATTACATGGTGTAGATGTCTAACTAAGGCCTCTTTCACACATCAGGTTTTCGCCGTCAGGCGCGATCCGGCGCTTTTGACAAAAACCGGATCCAGCAAAATGCAATGCCGGATCCGGTTTCCCCCCCATTGACTTGCATTTGCGCCGGATCGCGCCGGATGGCCATGCGTTTCATCCGGTTTTCGCCGGATCCGGCAATGTGTCTCAATCCGGCGTCTGGAAAAAACGGCTATTGTAACGTTTTTGTCTCCGGCGAAAAAGCCGGACACGCCGGATCCGGCGCGTCCGGCTTTTTCACAGAATGAAAGCCTATGAGCGCCGCAATGCGCCGGATCCGTTTTTTTTGGTCTGAGCATGCTCAGTAGCTCTGCCCACAAGACACATATATAAAAGCAAGACAGTGGGACCCTCAGCCACACCCAACATGCCACCCAAGACAGCAACCAGGCGCAGGAGAAGGCAGGAGACCACTGCAGCACCATCAGCACCACCACCACGCCAAATGGAGCAGCAAATGGAACATGCTGAGGAGGGGAGTCCAGCAGCAGATGAGAGACGGTAATTATCAAATCCCCCATTCTTCCAAACTAGGGCCATGGAATATCAAGATATTCATTGGCCCTTTGTTTCTCTTTATTCAACAGCCGCCCAAGAGATGCAGCAGCAGCAGAAATGGCATCACTGGCAGCAGCAACAGCAGCAGCAATAAACACAGCCATGGAGTCTGGCCATCAACAGGACAGCACATCTTCTTCTGGGAGCCCTCCCTCGCATCGTCAGCGTTTGACGGTAAGTTTTTATTTCCAAAATCCATCATCTCTGTAATATATGTCTATTCATTGCCTTTTATTTCAAAACAGGAATCACAAGATGAAGAGGAGCTCCCAGAAGAAGAAGGAAGGGGTGGACAGACACCTGGAGTGGGCTCACAATTGGTAAGTTTTTGGCATCAAACGCAGAAACACAACATCACACTACACACAACACATAGAAAACAATGTTCTGCAGACCACACACAGCAAACAAATGCCTACATCCAAAGACATAACATTTTTTGTTTTCTTCTCTAGTCTTCCCAATCTGGTGCTCGGCCAAGAGGTCCTCGCAGTGCCTCCCAGGGTCGTCGGCGACAGCAACGCGGCGGTCACCAGCGTGTAAGTATAAATATTTTTGCTTTGTTTTTTTGCACTTTTTATTTCATTTCTTTTGTGGAGGCTAATTATGTTATTTTTGTCTTTTTCTTTAACAGCCTTCACAGCGTGCTCCCGACTCTGACGGTGAGGATGGAGGAATCGATGTGGACCACCTCATCGATCTCGTCAGAGAAAGGGAGCCGCTCTGGAATATGGCTGACCGCCGCCACGCTGACCTGATCGTTACCCGACGACTCTGGGAGGAAATCTGTTCGCTCCTTGTGGACCGCTGGGAGGACCTCGATGCTCGGGCCCAGATTAAAGAGCGTAAGTATATACAGTACCGGTTGCTTGATGTAAACCAGTGTTTCCCGAACAACAGTCCTCGTGGTCCCCACGGATCATGTGTTCAGGATTTCTATTTAATATAGAAATCCTGAAAACATGACCCCTGGGGACCATGAGGACTGGAGTTTGGGAAACACTGATGTTGTATACTAACCACTCCTTTCTCGTTTCAGGGGACAGAATTGTGAAGCGGTGGCGGTCTGTGAGGGATTGTTTCAAGAAGGAGTTCAATAAAGAGATGCGGGCCCCGAGTGGATCTGGAGGACGCAGGAGCAAGTACAAGTACGCACAAGCCCTGTCGTTCCTCCGGGATACAATGGTCACCAGAAGGTAAATATTACACACCACATGTGAAAAAAAAATGTTTAGATGTAACAATTTTTTTTCAGCCAGGGCCATACCATGTCACTATTTTAATTGTTTTTTTTTCTCTTTATTCCACAGCACGGTGAGCAGCACTCGGGAGCCTGCACGGTTGGACCCTTCTGAGGCGATCCCTGAGGAGACCGGCACCGAGGGACACTTCGACCGCCCCGGTACATCTGCACCTTCACAGCCTTCCCACACATTCGACCCCTCTGTCCCATCCACCAGCACAGGAGCATCGTGGCCGCCTACATTACATGAAGCTGCTGGTGAGGAGATCGCTTTCCCTTTACCCCACCCTTCTGCCCCTGCCACCTCTAGTACACCTGCGGGTACTGGGCGGCAGCGGCAGAGGGGTCAGGAAAAGACTTATGCGCCAGAGTTCTTGCATCTGAATGCATCTTTCCAGAACTGTCTAAAAGTCTTGTCAGAGTAAATCTCCGCAGGCTTTCAGCAGATCAACTCCAGCATTCTGGAGGTGAAGACACTTCTGCAAACCATGCGTTCAGAAGCAAGATCTTCGCCAAACCACACCTTTTTCAGGTCTGTTGTGGAGCGCATGGAAACGCTATCTCCTACCCAGCAGATGCATGTAATGCATTCGTGCCACGGTGCTCTACAGCAGGTTGCCTCCCAACCTCCACCTCCCACCACAGTAGTTCCTCCACCTGCACCCCCTCCAGCCACTTTCCATCCTCCCCTCCTATTACATACCATCCACCTCCCCAGTACCAGCAACCTCCCCAGTACCAGCAACCTCCCCAGTACCAGACATCTCCCCACTTCCAGCAACCTGCCCCATACCAAACTCCTTCCCCATACAACTTGCCATCAACATCATCTGCTCCTACAGTCCCTGCCCAACCCTCCACTCCACCGCCCACCACCTCTTCTGCCTCCCACATGTCCACCCATTCTGTAGCTTTTTCCACACCTTCACCTCTAACTGTTCCTTCCCCACCACGATCCCAGTCCTCTCTCCACACTCCCAGTGTCGAAGTGTCCCGCAGCCCCTCCAGCAGTATTTCCACCCCACACTACACAGATTTATAATATGTGTGTATTTTAATAAAAATGACCAGTTTTATGGTTTCAAAGCTTTATTAAAAAAGTTTATTAAAATTTAAAAACAGTTTACTAAAAAAAACATTTTTCAATAAAAGTTAAATTATTTTACACTGGTTGTCTTTCATTTCTTTCTGCGGCCAAAAAGGTTAAATACAGGGTATTTAAAAGGTAAAATGGTATTCAAAACTAGGTATATAACTGTGGGTAAATTTTAGCTTTTTGCCACAGTTGTGTTCCTGGTTGTGTTTGAAGCAAAGTATTTCACCTAAAAAGTTGTGTTTTTTGTTGGTGATTTCCTAACAATGTACACAACTTTTGTTAAAAGGTGAAATACTTTGCATAAAACACAACCAGGTACACACCTGTGGCCTAAAGCTAAAAATAGAGACCATGACAAGATAGCCAACTTTGGTTGGCAAAGGTATATACTGTTGGTACAGAAGGTACACAATTTTGGTTAAGGGCACAAATCTTTCACACTCTGTCATCCTGCCAGTGTACTCTGCCTTGAGGTGACATAAAGTATAGTGCAAAATTGTCCCTCATTACTGAAACCGTCACAGAACTTCTAGTGGTAATGTCATGGTAATCTTGCAAGGTGGTTTCTTCAGAGGTGTCCTCAATGGAAATGGGTTCCTTGCAGATAACAAAATTGTGGAGTACCACGCAAGCTTTGATCACCTCGTCCACAGTTTCTGTCATGAGGTTGATCGCAGTCAATAGGACCCGCCATTTGGCTGTCAGAATACCAAAGGTACATTCAACCATTCTTCTTGCTCTTGTGAGGCGGCAATTAAAAATGCGTTTTGTTCTTGACAATCCTCTGCTACCGTACGGTTTCAAAAGGTGTTCTGACAGCTGGAAGGCTTCATCCCCTACACAGACAAATGGCATAGGTGGACCAGATGTTTGCGGCAGCGGTCTAGGGGTGGGAATTGGAAGGTGTTTCCATACAGTTTACGCCCCATGGCAGACAGTTTGAAAACTTGAGAGTCATTGGAGCGGCCATAGACCCCAATATCCACAGCAATAAATTTGTATTCCGCGTCAGCGATGGCCATGAGGACAATTGAAAAATATTTCTTGTAATTGAAATATTCCGATCCCGATCCGGCTGGCTTTACAATGCGGATATGTTTCCCGTCCACAGCGCCCAAGCAGTTGGGAAGCTGACATATCTGTTGAAACTTTTCTGAAATTTCAATCCACCTCTCTGTTGTGGGCTCTGGTAAAAACTCTTCAGCTAAGGAGTCCCACAGTCCACGGCATGTGTACTTCACTATTCCAGATATGTGGAAATCCCGAGTCTGTACTGGAAATGCAGTGACGAAAGGGATTCTCCAGTTGCAAGAAATCTGTGGGGAATTAAAAAACAATCAATTAGTTTTAAATCACAGCATGACATACCAAAAGTCAGCTATAACACTTGGAGATACAAACTACCACCAACAAGATTGCAGTGAAAGTGTGCTCTGATGCGAGCATATCCAATAAATGTGGCTTACCTTAAAGTCACCATCAGACGCTTTGCGGGTGAAACAGAGAAGCGGCAATAGGTGTCCGCTTTTCTTATGAGGTGTGCAATGCGCTCCACCAAGTAATCAAAATTCTCCATTTTCATCCGAACATATCCAAAAAATTTATCCGGGTTTCGTCGAAGGTCCATGCAGAGTGTAGAATAGACCCCACGCGTCATTCTCTTGGCTGTGATGGGGTGGATCCACAAACGTCGTCTACGATGCCTGATGCGCTGCTGTCTCGCTCTCTCCTTCTCCAGAACAATCACCCTCAAACGATTCGCCTCCGCTATAAAATCCGCCAAATTCTTCAAAATATTTCCAATCACAACATCCATCTTCGCCAGTAACTTGCTCTTCTCTCCAACCTGCACTTTCTCCTCTACAACCTGTCAAAGAAGGGCTGTAGGAACACGCTATATATAGTTTTCCAGTAGCCAATTCCGTTCGGAAGTCAACAAAGGGTGTTTTTAAAAACCGGATCCGGCGTAATCCGTCGAAAAACGGATCGAAAAACGGATGAACCGGATGAGACGGATCCGTTTTTGTCTGTCAAGAACAAGACGGATCCGGCAGAAAAACGGATCCGTCACATCCGGTTTTATGAAATATTTGCCGGATCCGGCGCACCGGCACGACGCCGGATCGCGCCTGACGCCGAAAACCTGATGTGTGAAAGTAGCCTTAAAGGGGTTTTCTGATCATCGATCTTCAGAAGTGCTCCGCTCCCCTCCCTCCTGACTACCTGTTTGCTCCTGATGATTGATAGTTTGGCCGACACGGTGTCCTCTCCCATTGCATTCTGCTATGTATGGCAGCATTGGAGGAGTGCAGGGCTCTGAGACTGACAGGATTCGGATTTATAGCGGTGATTACAAGTTGGAAAAAGCTTGTAACACTGCACTCCTTACCTAGGAAACTGGCCACAGCTGGTTGATAGGAGAGGTGGCTGGTATCCTAGGCAACAAGCAATAAAGTATAAAAAAATCTTTCTGTACTTGGGAACAGAGGAGATAAATGGCAAAGGTTCCTTGTTATTACAAGCACTTTACCATTTTAACCAATGGGGTTTTCCAGGTTGAGCAGCAATTTTGGGGGTGATGGTGTCCCTATAGACACCATATAAATCCACATGTAGAGAGTGCCCCCTTGTGGTGGCTGCGGGTGGCTGGAATTCCATTACTTCTGTGGAGGTAGCAGCAAATATGGCGGCCGTTCGTAACATTGCTATCATGAGAAATAACATTACTAGAAGTACAAAAAAAATTGTGAAAATCTTCCCATAAATTCCCCTTACTATAAATTGTGCAACTTTTTCAGGGAATTTTTGGAAAAAAAATAACTTTTGTGCTAAAAAAAAGTAAAGTACATTTGTTTTGCAATATTGCACCACTTTTATGAAATATGAGTGGTAAAAGGGTGCGGTTTGGAAGGAAAGAGGTCTTGTCTAACACGGCAGGTCCTGTCATGTAGTTAACAAAACACAGACAAGAGGAGAGGAATGGAGGCGACGTCTCTTCCTGTCACACACCTTGACAGTGTCCTGACAAACCAACTAAAGATGGCAGCGGTCATGTGTCGCGTCATGTGACCCAGCAGCGCTAGTTCTGTCATGAAACCTGGTTGCTAAGTGAATGCCAGTTGGTCACATGACATATGATGGGAGATCACGACTGACGCCATGTTTGATTGCATTCAGGTTGCCATGGACGCGCTACACAGGACTATACCGATTTACAGGGAGCACTGTGCTGGACTAACAGTGCATGTTAGGAGTCGGACATTTCTGTAGTTTTCTTTTTTTATTGGGCATCAATGCTGTGTGTTAGACAGAGAATCCACATCTCTTGGCAGAAAACGCATGCGGTTATATTGGGAATACGGATTGAATGCACTCCTGAATTATGTCTCCTGGGTGTTTGTGGATGAAGAGATGTGGGTTCATTATGATAGAACTAGATTAAGGCCCGATGCTATCGCATCGGGAGGATAGTGACACACCTCTTGCCATGTTAACCCTCAACACACACACACCTCCTCAACACACACTCCTCTCACCTTTCACCGTCTCGCGAGGACGATGTCGGGATCCAAAATGGCGTTGGCGAAATCTCGCGAGATTTTGCCGACACCATTTTGGATCCCGACGTCGTCCACGCTGGCGACATCATCTTGAGTATCGCGGGATTTCACGATACTCAATATGGCGTCGCCGCAAGAACATGTCGCCGGCGTGGACAACGTCTGGATCCAGGATGGCGCCGGCGGAAGAAGTTGTCGGGGATCGTGGAGCAGCGGCGATGACGGCGTGAGTATGAGAGATGGAGTGAGAGAAAGGGTCGTATGTGGAGTGAAAGAGGGGGGGACGTGAGTGGAGATGGTGAAAGGTGAGAGGAGTGTGTGTTGAGGAGGTGTGTGTTGAGGAGTGGTGTGTTGAGGGTTAACATGGCAAGAGGTGTGCGGTGACGTCACCAGTTACAACTGGACGGAAGTTGTTACAACCCGGAAGCTGCTTAGCGCATTTATTATTATAGATATTTCTTCGAGAGGCTCTATCTATGGCTAGGAAAGCAGTGGTGTTGAGATGGATGGGAGGGAAGTCCCTTTCGATTAATCAATGGATGAAATTAGTGAATGACATAATCCCTTATGAGAACATATTGTATAAAAACAGAAAATGTCCCCAGAAGTTCCATAAGATTTGGGAAAGGTGGTGTGACTCCCCTTTGACACACTTGGCTCCTAATGCTATGGTCTCTTCGATTTCAAGATATAATCCCTGATGTATATCACTTCTAGACCATGCAAGTTTTGATCTGTGTGAATTTAAAATATGTGTCTTGTATAATCGGACCTGGTATGAGCTTATGGGTCGCCCTCCCAGGGCTGGCGGGGTACTCGGTACCGGGCCCGATGAGCTTCAATGGGAGATGTCATGGCAGCTGGGACCCGGCCCGTGGCCCTGGGCGCCCATTGTAAAAGGGGAATGTTCAGAGTGGTTATGATGATTAGAGTTTATGAATGAATGAGTCGTGACGCCACCTGTGGTGTTCGGCAATGAAGATGCGGACGCTGCAGACAGATCCTCTGGGACAGATGGTGTAGTGCAGCAATGATGTTATAGCCCTCCACAGGCAGGGATGTAGACCCAGGGCAGAGTAGGTGAAGTGACACTTAGATGGTGTAGTGTCAGGCGCAGGAAATGTAGCAGTGTTGAGCAGGTTGACGCAGGAATAAGTGGAGGACACCAGGGCATGTAGTTCCAAAGCTTTACTCACAGTCTGTTGTGGCACAAGAGTCCGCATCCGTGCCGTGTCCTCCGGGTTAGGAGCCCAGCCAACTTTCAGGCAAGATGAAGTACTCCTTTCCAACACTCCGCCAACATATGTGCCTTTTCTGAACGTCTCCCTTTTGTGCCTATAGTGAAGTACTCACAGTACTGAGTTACACTGGAGTTCCTCCTGTCAGATGTTCCTATGAACTCTACTTGTACGGCAGACAGCTGTAGCCTGCTTCGGGGACTCCTTACTACCTAGTCCCGGCTCACTCACGTTGCTGTTGTGCCCCCAAGTCTGGTGTGGGAATAAAGCGGTGACAACTTCTATTCCTCCGGTGTCTGCTGCAAGACCATTAGTATCCATGCAACCTCGGGGACCGGACCCCGGCCTTGCGCTTAGAACTTGGGAAGGGTTCTCCTCCAACCCTAATCCTTAGTCCTCTTCTTCTCCTAACGTTCTGTACTAATCCTTTCCTTCTAATGGAGAGTCAGGCTTTCTATCACTGTTCCTTTCCTGTGCCAGCGGACCCAGGTCACTGAGGTCGGCTGCAGCACTTCCTTCATCCATCCCACTCAGGGGATCTCCTCTCACAGACTGCCCAAATCCTACACTCTTCCCGCTCTTTTGGTGCAAAACTAAACTCCACCCGCCTCCCAGAACGCTTCGTGATCCAAGCAGGGAGCCACCAAAGGGTGCTTTGCTACACTACTGTGTTGTGTAGGATGCAGGTGTTGGAGTGTGGTCAGGTGCCTCCACCTTACCTGGATGGTGGGGTACCACACCTCAGGAGGAGGTGCAGTACCTCTGTGGCGACTGAACCCTCAAGGGCGCCACACTTACAGATCCTAAAACGGACCCTGTTAGCTAGAAGATGCAATGAATGGTATAATGTATCGTGTAGAATACGGTTTTGTTTGTTTCTTATTATTGAAAGTATGATACCATAGTTATGTCACTATGAATGACTCTGAGTTTATATTGCATTGTTATATGTTTGATATATTATGTTGTGGAATCCTTCAATAAAAAGAGTTTTAAAAAAAATGCATGCGGTTTTCATGCAGAATTGATGCGGATTTTAATGCGCTTTTGCTGTGCGGATTTGTTTGGTGGTGCAGGGAAGGGATTCGGTCTGTGAACTTTCTCCCTTGTGCTTCTGGAGGAGAGATAGAGAGAGAGAGAGCAGGGCCAGTTTTAGGCAAAGTGGGGCCCTAGGCAAAGTTTAAAATGGGGCTCCAAATGGTAACATATTGCACATCACACAGAAGCATTTATGTTGTATTTACATGCGCTGAGGTCAGGCCGCTAAACGAGTGTGATCGACAATATTGAAGTCATTCGCTTGTTTCCCAGCCTCTTTCCACCGTCTGAAAAAGAATTATGGGAACAGAACAATCACTATTAGATCAATCTGTCCTCATACAAAATCATATTATCAGCAGCACATCTACAGTTTACACCGGCGATGTGCTGCTGAGAACAATGATTTCTGTTTTGGCATAACAATCCAATCACTCGACGAATAGGCAGCATTTTGCCTGTTTAGTATAATACACCCCATAGTCCTCCATATATTATAATGTGCACCACAGTCCTCCATATTGTAAAATGCACACCCTACAGTCCTCTATATAATATAATATGCCCCATAGTCCTCCGTATAGTATAAGACACTCATTATAGTCCTCCATATATTAAAATACACTGCCCAGTCCTCCATATAGTATAATACACTCCTCATAGTCCTCTATATAGTATAATACACTCCTTATAGTCCTCCATATATTAAAATACACTGCTCTGTCCTCCACATAGTATAATACACTCCTCATAGTGCTCCATATAGTATAATGCACCGCCATAGTCATCCATGTAGCACAATTCACTTTCCATAGTATAATGCACCCCATAGTTCTTCATATGGTATAATGTATTCCCCATAATCCTCGATACAGTATAATGCAGCCCACATATAGTATAATGCAACCACCCCACAGTGTATAATGCAACCACCCCACAGAGTATAATATGTAACCCCCCAGAGTATAATGCAACCACCCCACAGAGTATAATGTAACCCCCCATAGAATATAATGCAGCACCCCTCATATAGTATAATGTAGCCACCTCAGAGTATGATGCAATCACCCCTCACAGAATATAATAAATATAATACAGCCCCCCATAGAATATAATGTAGCCCTGAATAAAATATAATACAACCCACCTCCCCATAGAATATAATGTAGCCCCATCAAAGAGTATGATGCAATCCTCCCTCATAAAATCTAATACAGCCCCCATAGAATATAATGTAGCCCCCCATAGAATATAATACAGCCCACCTCCCCATAGAATATAATGTAGCCCCCCATAGTATATAACAAAGCCTCCCCCATAGAATATAATATACCCGCATAGTATATAGCACAGCCTTCCCCATAGAATATAATATAGCACAGCCACGTAGTATATAGCACAGCCATGTAACATATAACACAGCCCACGTAGTATATAACACAGCCCACGTAGTATATAGCACAGCCCACGTAGTATATAGCACAGCCCGCATAGTATATAGCACAGCCCGCATAGTATATAGCACAGCCCGCATAGTATATAGCACAGCCCGCATAGTATATAGCACAGCACGCATAGTATAAAGCACAGCCCGCATAGTATATAGCACAGCCCGCATAGTATATAGCACAGCCCGCATAGTATACAGCACAGCCCACATAGTATACAGCACAGCCCACATAGTATACAGCACAGCCCGCATAGCACAGCTCGCATAGTATATAGCGCAGCCCGCATAGTATATAGCACAGCCCGCATAGTATATAGCACAGCCCGCATAGTATAAAGCACAGCCCGCATAGTATATAGCACAGCCTGCATAGTATACAGCACAGCCCACATAGTATACAGCACAGCCCACATAGTATACAGCACAGCCCACATAGTATATAACGCAGCCTACATAGTATATAACGCAGCCCACATAGTATACAGCACAACCCGCATAGTATATAGCACAGCCCGCATAGTATAAAGCACAGCCCGCATAGTATATAGCACAGCCCACATAGTATACAGCACAGCCCGCATAGTATATAACGCAGCCCACGTAGTATATAGCACAGCCCGCATAGTATATAGCACAGCCCGCATAGTATAAAGCACAGCCCGCATAGTATATAGCACAGCCCGCATAGTATACAGCACAGCCCACATAGTATACAGCACAGCCCACATAGTATACAGCACAGCCCGCATAGTATACAGCACAGCCCGCATAGTATATAACACTGTATATAGCACTACCCGCAAATTATATAGCACAGCCCACACCTCTCCCCCCCCCCCCCGAGAATGGTCCCACAGTCCAGTACTGTTATATTAAAAAAAGAAAAAAACACACTCCTGACATCTCCTCGAACCCACGCTGCTCCCGGCTGGCTCCTGTGTTGGGCTTTGAGTTTCTCCCACTGCACGGGGGTGTCTCGAGCCATGTCTTCTGCGGTCTCCCATTCTTCTGCAGCCACAGGGGTTCCTGCTCAGCGGAGACGTCGGTCCCAGCGTCTTGCCCAGGCTAATGTTAGGCGTCTGGTTGCTCCTCCAGGCTCAGCTATTCTACCATGCATGAGTCAGCGAAAAGCAGACGCTCCTGGGACTAAGTCCTGCTTTTCTCCTACTGAGCATGCCCGTTGGACGACTTCTCATTGGAGGTCGGAGGTCACATGCTCAGGTCCTATTGCTGTTCCGATTGGACCACCAGGAAGGTCCCGGACGCCTGCAACTATAAAAGCATAGCATGGCCGCCCGGCCATGCGCTAATATAGAAAAAGATTACACCATGTGGAGTGAGTGTTGTATGCATGTCTCTGGTGAATGACTCATTAAGAAACCCCTACCCTTGGTATGCATGTGCTGCACAGCCTAGCCTGTTAAGCGCCCAGACTTAGGTGTAGGTAGAGGCAGAGTCAGAGACTGGCATCAGTGTCCACCGGTGGCTCTGCACACCACGGTGCACTAGTTCGACACTCCACCATAGTCAGTATCTATAGTGGCGTCCGAGGGTGCGACGCCGCGCGCTCAGAAGGTCTAGAGGGACTCTGACCCTGTGTCCTTGGGGCAGGGTTCTGTGACCGCATTCTTGCCGAGCTCTGTGACTTCTAACAGACTCCAGCATTTATGTTCCGCGGTAGTGCGGCTCTGTGACGTAACAGAGTCCGATCTTGTACACATCGGGTGACTATTAACCTGCGTGTGGTCTTGTATACCGCCATATTGCATCCGCCATTACTAAGCAGCAGTTTACCACCTCTGCACGGTGGACCCCGGGCTGCGAACGCACCTTACTATCATTTTATTATTTGGTGCATTCCGCCAGCCCTAACATCCTGTCTCAGCAGCTGCTCTGCCTGGCACAGAGTGAGTGGGTGATGACATCATTGCGCACCTGCAGTGTCAGAGGAAGAGCGGGGAATGATGGGAGAGGAAGCGTCAGCTGACGCTCTCTCCTCCATCATTGCATTGAGCTATACCGGCAGACGCCGGTATAGTTCAATGCAGCGGCTGGGGGCAGGCAGGACCCTCTGCCTTATGGGCCCCATAGCGGCTGCGTCATGTGCCGCTAGTTGGGGGGCCCCTGGGGTAGCGGGGGCGCTAGGCAGCTGCCAGGTCTGCCTGCCCCTAATGCCGGCTCTGAGAGAGAGATAGAGATAGGAAAACAGGAAAGGTGACGGAACTCCAAAAAAGATAAAATTTAATAAACTTTTATTGCGGCAAATCAAGCCATGATTAAGAACAAAGAACCTAATGCGTTTCAAGTGCGTCTATTGCACCCTCAGTCATAGGATCATAGAGAGAAAGGGATAAAGAGAGAGAGAATATATGCCAGACTAGAAAACGCTGCTGCGAATCCGCATAAAGAATTGACATGCTGCAGAAAAAAACCCACTGCAAATCTACGTGGATTTTTCTGTAGCATGTGCACAGCAATTCTTAATTTACCATTCACTAACATTGGTTGTGCACTACACTGCGGATTTGATGCAATTCCGAGCGCCAAAAAAAAAGTTGCAGATCCGCATCAAAATCCGCAAAGTGTGCACATACCCTAAGAGGGCATCATTAATGTGTGTTAGACACTATGGTGGCATCATTACTGGGTATTAGACACTAAGGGGCATCATTACTGTGTGTTAGACAAAAAGGAGGCATCATTACTGTGTGTTAGACAAAAAGGAGGCATCATTACTGTGTGTTAGACAAAAAGGAGGCATCATTACTGTGTGGGACACTAGAGGGGCATCATTACTATGTCTCAGACACTAAGGATGCATCACTAGGTGTGTTAGTCACTAAGGGGGCATCAGTACTGTGTGGGACACTAAAGGGACATCATTACTATGTAAAACACTAAGGGGGCATCATTACTGTTTGGGATACTAGAGGGGACTCATTACTAAGTGTTAGACCTTAAGGGGGCATCATTACTGTTTGGGATACCAGAGGAGACTCATTACTAAGTGTTATACCTTAAGGGGGCATCATTACGGTGTTAGACACTAAGGGGGTATTATTACTGTTTTAGACACTAAATGGGGCATCATTACAGTGTGTTACACACTAAAAGGACATAATTACTATGTGGGACACTAAGTAGTCATTATTAATGTGTGGGGGCCTAATCTGTCATTTTTAGTGTGGGGCAAAAATGTGGCATCCTTGCTGTCTGGGGAGCACTAGCACTGCATTGTTACTGTATGGAATCACTGTTTGTCATACGTGACGTGCACTAAAAAAAGCGTGTGTTGCAAAAAAAAAAAAAAAGAGCACAAACAAGGGCACTATTACTGTATGGTGGGAGAATTTTTACTGTGTAGTATACAGCCAAAGGCAGCACTATTTTATTTTGACACTGTACAGTCACAAGTTTGTGTAGAGGATGAGGAGGATATTAAAAATCAAAGTTATCTGGGCAGCAAACTCTGCAGAGAAAAGTTATGGTTGGAAGAAGCCGTCATAGCGGTCTGAGCCAGGTGGAGACAAAAGGATAAAGTGAACTGTAGTGAACACTGGTAGGTGAACATTGTTTGGTCACTATTTATGGCAAGAAAATTATTCTGGGACAAAGCTGGGTAAATTTTGGATAAAGGTTGTAGGCCCAGTAGCGCCCATTTCCATGGGACAGAGTACTGTTGAGGCTGTGTATATAAGTTGAAAATTTGTCTTTTATCGTGTCGACAGCTCAAGGGGATCACTAAGTGCCCTTTCTCCCTACCTACCTAATGGAGCTATGATGCTTGTTTGATGTGACGCTCTGCCTGAAGGATGTGCCTATTAATAGCCATATATAAGAACCGAGACAGGAGACGTCAGCTGCTTGTACAGCTGCTCCGTTATGAGTGTGCCAAACGTCCACACTATAATCAGTGTTCAGTGATAGAGGCAGGAGCGGCCATCCTGAGGACACGCTCCTGTAATGTGAATTTGGTGAAAAATCACAGAAATATCTGAAACAACATAGAGATCGCAGGCTGACTGCCCGAGTACGGGATCCTACAATATTCCTAAATTTAGCAGTGAGCCAGCCTGACTACTCATTGGAATCAATAATTAACTTTTCTGTCTAGAATGGACAAACCCTATAATACTCACAAGTGCCTGCAATTCTGCAGAGAGAGCAAAAAAAATACCGCAGTACAGTACCCACATGATAGCGCCATATCAGTGATCCTATTAAACTGCCATATGGAACTAGCTATAGGTCAAGCGCCGTGTCTGCATGGACATGGGAGGCTGTCCTTCTGTACACAGATTTATTTTCTATTGGCTTTGTATGATATTAACATGAGAGCAACTTTTAATGATGATTAATTGAACAGTGGAATATGTGTCGCGGGAGGAAGTGTAGTGCCAATATTATTCCCGCCATACAGAAAACATGAGCTATATAGAGGTAATGCTCTACCAAAATCGTTATGCCAACGTATCTCTCTGATTAATCTCCCGTTACATCTATCTGCCCTTAGCGATAAGCTGTAAAAGCCAATAACTGGCGCAAATGAGTTCCCGACCTCTGTAAACAGCGTAATCATATTTGTCAAATCACCCACAATATACTGTATGTGAGGCTTCCAGAATAAAAAGGAGATCTTCCTCTCTCCTAGAAATTTCTAAAAGCATCTCAGAAAGCTGCCTGAACATTTCTACTACATTCTGCCGAGATGCCTTGTCGACAGACAGAAGCAGCATTCAAGCAGTTGGAAAATGCGGGAGTTGAAAGGGTTATGACAAGTGATGAGCGAACGTGCTCAGATAAAGTGTTATCCTCCATGCTCGGGTGCTGAGTGTCTTCGGCATGCTCGAATAACATGTCTGAGTCCCCGCGGCTGCATGTCTCATGGCTGTTCAAACAAACAGGCAATCCCTGCATGTGTTGCGGCTGTCGGACAGCCAATTGCGGGGACTCAACCATATTATTCGAGCACGTCGTAGACACTCGGTTAGCACCCAAGCAAGGTCAGATAACACCTTAGCCGAGCACGTTCGCTCATCTCTAGTTCTGATCCTAATTCGGGACCAATGGGAAAAACAATTTAGAAAGTTAGCAAGTATGACATAATAGTCCAAGGCCAAGGTCCAACAATGAGAAAGGGTGGTGGCTTCAACACACAAGATTAAGGGCCAGCTACGCCTTTATCATATTGATACATTTACTCCAATATTTATACAGAGCCAACATATTCCACAACACTGTACCGAGATTGTCACCATTCCCCTCCAGACTATCAGTTCTAGGATAATAATGTCCTAAAGGGAGTAGATAGGGGGATCGTATAAGTGCAGGAACTGGACAACCTTATGTGCAGGGACAGTGTTCAGGTCTTGCAAACTAGGCAGTTGCCCATGGACAACATTTCTCAAGAGAAGAGGTATATCCCAAAGCAGTGGACAGAGGAAAATGGAAAAATGGAAAATTTTCCTTGACCAACAGTCTTTACACATGGCCTTACACATTACATAGTTTTCATCTGATCTGTCGTTAGGCTGACTCCTGGGCGACAGAAAGAGAACTAGATCTAGAAGGAAAGTGTCACACTGTGATGGTCTTCTGTAAGGAAGGGGGGCCTCAAACTGTTTCTGGAACTGGGACCCTAAGGGTGTGTGCACACGTAAGCGTAACTATCCGGCTATGTACCCACGTATGCAGAAAATTCCTTGACTGAAAAGTGGACTCCTTCCCAGAAAACGCGCGAGATGGTTTGGGGTGAGCTGGACCGCAGAGTGAAGGCAAAAGGGCCAACAAGTGCTAAGCATCTGTGGGAACTCCTTCAAGACTGTTGGAAGACCATTTCCAGTGACTACCTCTTGAAGCTCATCAAGAGAATACCAAGAGTGTGCAAAGCAGTAATCTAAGCAAAAGGTGTCTACTTTGAAGAACCTAGAATAGAAGACATATTTTCAGTTGTTTCACACTTTTTTGTTAATTATATAATTCCACATGTGTTAATTCATAGTTTTGATGCCTTCAGAGTGAATCTACAATTTTCATAGTCATGTAAATAAAAAAAACTCTTTGAATGAGAAGGTGTGTCCAAACTTTTGGTCTGTACTGTAGGACAGAATAGGAAAGCTGCTGTCTGCCATCTGCAAAAACCCTATCAAAATGAGCCAACCGACTGATAGGAAAAACAGGCCCTGAAGTCGCTAGGCTTCAAAAGACTATATCAGCACTCAGGTATATTCTGAAGACAGAGCAAAAGATCAACAGATCAGAGACAAAAATGGAATTCAGCTCACCCCCGGCCGGGGATGGCAGAACTCCCAAAAAACAAGGCAAAACAAAAACAAAACTGAAGAGTACAAAGCAGAGCAGAAAAACTTAGCTTTGAGACGCAGGAATCAGACTGGTCTCCAAGAATCCAGCAGGAAAATCACCAGCCAGGAAGAAGGGCGTCGGCAGCCTTATATCCAGTCCTCAATTCCAGCCACCCAGTTATCATCTAGCTGCCCAGGTGTTTGGTAATCAGTCTCACTACCTTCCTTCACCAGAGGAAGGAGTTCATCAGACCTCAATGGTGAAGGGAAAAATGAACTCACAACACACGCGGCTCCTCTCCGTACACCTCGTGCACACGCGGCTCCGCTCCGTACACCTTGTACACACGCGGCTCCGCTCCGTACACCTCGCACACACGCGGCTCCGCTCCGTACACCCCGCTTCGTATACATGCGGCTCTGCTCCGTACACTTCGTACACACACGGCTCCGCTCCATACACCCCGCTTCATATACATGCGGCTCTGCTCCGTACACTTCGTACACACACGGCTCCGCTCCATACACCCCGCTTCGTATACATGCGGCTCCGCTCCGTACACCTCGTACACACACGGCTCCGCTCCATACACCCCGCCTCGCACACACGCGGCTCCGCTCCGTACACCTCGCACACACGCGGCTCCGCTCCGTACACCTCGCACACACGCGGCTCCGCTCCGTACACCTCGCACACACGCGGCTCCGCTCCGTACACCTCGCACACACGCGGCTCCGCTCTATACACTCGCATTCCGCTCCGTACACCTCGAGCACATGCGGCTCCACTCCGTACACCTCGTACACACACGTCTGCGCTCCATACACTTTGTACACACATGGCTCCTCTCCATACACACATAGCTCTGCTACATCCACATTGTACACACACGGCTCCGCTCCGTACACATTGTACACACATGGCTCCTCTCCGTACACCTTGTACACACACGGCTCCGCTCCGTACACCTTGTACACACACGGCTCCGCTCCGTACACCTTGTACACACACGGCTCCGCTCCGTACACACATGGCTCTGCTACATCCACCCTGTAAACCTCTCCTGACCCCACACATAAACTTACCTTCATCCAGCACCATGACAACCAACACAGACAGCAACGTCCTGCATACACGGAGGCCCCTGATCATGTGACCCCTGACTCCTCTCCCTCCTGTGACCTCATCCCAAGTCCTGTGCAGTGTGTGCACACAGAACAGCCATCGCGCTCTCCTGAATGCGTGCCTTCCCCCTGCCTCAGGGAGTGAGAGATGTGGTGCACCGCGGGCTAAACGGAATATCTGTGATTCACAATACGTTCATCTAATGATCTTCTAACCCCAAATCTCTCAAGAGGAAATGACACAATCATAACAGAAAGGATGGGACCCCGCTACCAAACCTCTCTAAAAATCCAGGCCTCAGTCCTAACAAGTTTTAAAAAAAAAACATAGCAAACTATGCATAAGAATAATTTTAAAGGGTTATTCCCATCTTTATAAATGGACATTGTTGGATAGTTTGTGTGAAAACAAGCACTTTTGCAATTTACAGCCATTCTTGAGATATTAAGGGTATGTGCACACGTTGCGGTTTCCGCAGCGGTTTTGGCTCTGCAGAAACGCAGCAGATTCTGTTGCGTTGTACAGTACCTTTATTTCCTATGGAAATAAAAACACGCTGTGCACATGCTGTGGTTTTTTTTTCCGCACGGTTTTGCTGCTGTTTTCAAAACGCAGCATGTCAATTGTTTGGTGCAGAAACGCTGCAGTTTTACACCTCATCCATTATGAGGTGTAAAACCACAGGGCAAAACCGCAGATCTTTGTCCTGCGGATTTACCTGCGGTTTTCTCTACAAAATCCGCAGAGACAAAAAACTGTGTGTGCACATACCCTAACACTTTTCTTTTGTTTACAACTTGTTGCCTAGGAGACCGACCACCACTACAGTTTAGAATCAGATATTAATGTTGGAAACTATCAGAACGCATGACAAAAAGTATTCGAGATTCCTCGCAGCTCCACTACCAATCGCCAACGTATGAGACATCTCCTAAACCCCCCATTTTTCAACCCCTGTGGCCCCTTCCATACCCACATGAACTGAATAACGACAGATACACATGTTATTTGGATAATTTGGCCACAGCAGCCATTTATTAACATATAAATAAACGTTTTACATTATTTAACAACCCGTAAGGGCGGTCCTCGAAGCCCCAAAAAACCAAGATTCCATAAAGTTACTAAACCAACATGGCCCCAAGGTCGAGTCTTGCCTCCCGCCGTACAGCTCCAGCTCGGAGGCACCAAAAACAACCCACCTTCGGGATGCCTCAAATATCCGTCCACATAGGCCCAACCCCGGAGGGAGTCCAGGACCTCTTCCGATCCCCCCCCCCCAGGGCGTCCAGCCTCACCAACTTCGAGGACCACCCCCACGCCACCAACACAAATGTTCTGACTCCTCAAACATTTGTGTCCCTCCACACCTGCAAACCTTTTTCTATACCTTCCTGAACTGCTAGACACCACATATCTAGTCCCACGGCGTTGAGATGAACTCCATCTTTCCTTCAAAATTCCCCTTTACCTGCCTCCAAATCTAAATGACGAACAATAATTGCCCCATTCCTTGCCATAAAACGTGCCACCGCCTTGTTTAATTTAATTCTAGCCCTGTTAATACCCTGAGCTGAACGAGCTCCGCACCAAACTTTCCTCGGAATAATATCCGACCAAATCACCAATAAACCTGGAAACATAGACCACAAACGTAACATGTCAAATTTAACATCATTGATCAACTCGCGGCACGGCCGCTTCCCCAGGTCGTTACCCCCCAGATGGATCACCAGTAAATCCGGAGGTCAGTCTAATTTTACGAATCTGTGAAACTCCGGAAGCAGTTGTTTCCACACCATACCACGCTTTCCAATCCATCTCATGACTGCTACATCACGTGGCACACCCAGCTGTCTTCCATCCGGGCGAACTGCCGCTCTCAATGCCGCCCAAAACACGAAAGAGTGCTCCATGATCCAACAAAGGAGATGACCAGGCTCTGAAAATAAACAAAAATTGAACAAGCAATTTAAGGACTGACAATAAGTGCCAAACATTATACTTACACCAAGGATGGGCGCACATAAGATCGGAACCTCTCCGATTCCCAGAGCCCAATTCTCTTCACCACCTCATCACCCAAACCTCTTTTTGCCGCCTCCGAAGCCGCCCCAATCCGAAAAGAGTGGCCGCTATAATTTTTTGCTGATAAGCCCCCTCTTTCCAAGCAGGCTCGAAATACTGACACGAACTGAAAGTGGAGCATCTGGTAAACCTGTGGTTGCCAAAAAACTATTTGCACACAAAACTGGACACATTGGAGAACCTGCAACCTCAAAGAGTACAATCTTGCATCCTGCCCTATCCGTTTTGGACATACGGATAAATGACTACCCTATCCCCGCCAACATCCACATCCTGTCTCATAAGCCCCCCTTTTTTGTCTTTCGATGGACTAACTAATTCCCCTAGACGAAAAGCCCCGAAAAAGGCCAGGGAAAATGCTAGCCTAAAAAGAATCCGTTCCCAATAAGAAAAACAAACTATCCCCAACTGATCGTTTAACAATAACAAAATTTCGTAAGACACCGGCCTTCTCCCATCTGATACTTTCTAGCCTTTTTTCCAACCTTTGACCGCTTGTAATACCAAAAATGTTTTTGTTAAATCTCGTAAACCCCTAAATTTAAAGCCAAAAGCCAGCCCGGACATAAAATTATTAACTTTTGGAACCGACCAACCTGATTCCCAACTGTGACCCACCAGCATCAATAACTTACTTTCCTCATCCAACTCGTCGTTCAAGGAAGCCTTCCATTCTTCCCAGACGCTCCAAGATTTTCTATAGTGAGACCAGGTACCCACTGACAAAGATCTGGATAATAATTCCCTTACCGCATCAACGGGAGGTTCCATAATTCCGATGCACAACTCAGCCCTCCTACCGCGGCCTGCGGTGCCAATTCCCGAAAACGGACCCACTGCGAAGTAAAGAGAGCTTCCAGAATAGGGCACGAAACACCAGGATTAACGTCCGCCACAACCCAAAGATTATTGCTCAAACCTAACCACACCAGATGCTGTAACAACTTTACCACATCGCCATCAGCAGAAGATAATGAGTTAAGGACCCTAACCGACCTCGTCGACTCGCACCAAAAACAAATTTTTTTGTTTGGAATTCTGAACCCCCACAACGACAGTTCAACAACTATGGGGAATATCTCCCGAACCACCAAATTCGCAGACAAACCTTTTTCTTTCCAGGTTTGAGGCCAAAGCTCCACAAGCCATTCTCCACGGAAAAACAAGCAAAAACCGTTACTATCCGCTAGGCCCACCAAAAGGCCTAATTCTTCAGCCGACAAAACTGGCGCAGTCCACATGGATCTACCATTATAAGAATCCAAAAAGAGACACCAAACTTTCAAATCATCACGAAGTTCTTTTTTTAGTCTGATAAAGTGTCCCAGGGAACTAATCCCGACCGTCGCCAAAGATAACCTACGGCAAAAAGCCCGTCCCATAGGCATAATACAGCAGGCGACGTTCAATTTTCCTAATAGGGATTGAACTTCCCGCAATGTCACTTTCTTCAAACAGCTGACCCGATGGACTTCTGACCGCAAATCCGACACTTTATCCTCAGGTAAGCTACACTCCATCTTCAGGGAATCAATCTCAATACCAAGGAAACTCAAGGAGGTAACTGGGCCCACTGTCTTGTCTGGTGCGAACGGAACCCCGAAACGTCTAGCTATACTCTCCATAGTACGCAACAACAGCGAGCAGTCCGTACTGTGAGCTGAGTCGATGAATAAGAAATCATCTAAGTAATGCACACACGATTTCAAACCCGAGACCTCCTGAACAGTCCATTCCAAATAAGTTCTAAATTCCTCGAAATAAGCACAGGACAACGAACACCCCATGGGCAAACAACGATCTACGTAAAAACCTCCATCCCAAAAACAAACAAGCAAATGCATGCTATCCGGATGAACTGGCAACAATCGAAAAGCCGACTCAATGTCAGTTTTAGCCAATAGCGCACCCTTTCCGCACAAACGAACCCAATCCAAGGCCGAATCAAAAGATGTATATATCACCGAGCATAACTGAGGGTCAATCCCGTCATTCACAGAAGAACCTTTCGGGAAGGAAAGGTGGTGAATGAGCCTGAACTTGTTAGGTTCCTTTTTTGGAACCACCCCTAACGGGGAAACTCTCAAGTTATACAACGGAACTGAATCAAATGGGCCTGCCATTCTACCCAAAGAAACTTCCTTGGCTAACTTTTCTGACACAACCTCCGGAAACTGCAATGCCGATTTCAAATTTTTTGTAGAAAATCTCGTCTTAACATCAACAAAAGGGATTTTAAAACCGTCTCTAAAACCATCCCGTATTAATGAAGCTGCCGCTTTGTCGGTGTATTTATTTAGAAAGCGCTCCATCTCTTCCAACCGTACCGGAGTCACTCCTTTTTTCAACGTTATCTGACCCCCTGTTCCTCCCAAGCTTAAAACACTTTGATGATCCGTGACCGCCTCCACAAGAGGAACACTCGTGCCTGAATTTACATTTTGCTCGGAATCTACAAGTGCTGTCATTAAAGGAAAAACACAGTCCCTTTTGCATTGACACCGAGTGTCCCGACTGTCCTGAACCCCCGATGCCCCCCTGAAACCACTGAGAACTTTGACCCACTCTAGGTGGGGCCATCACCCTCATCCATAAAGCTATGTCCTTGTGCTCCCAGCGAATGCTGGGCCGCACTGCCTTCCTTTGACAAAACTGTTCGTCGTACCTCAACCAACCCTGCCCTCCATAAACCCTATATGCTTCACCAATTGCATCCATGTAACAAAAAAGGCCCGAACAATTATCCAGAGCTTTTTCCCCAATTATGCTAGCTAATATAGCAAAAGCTTGCAGCCAATTGGAAAAGGTTCTTGGGATTAAACGGAACCTCCTCCTCTCCTCATCCTCTTTCTTGCTGTCATCCCTCCTTACCCTATCTAGGTTAAAACGTTCTAAGGGAAGCAAGGAAAATATCTCCACATATTCCCCTTTCCATATTTTTTCCCCTCACTTCATGCTTCAGGTGCGATCCTAGGGGGCCCTCAAAACAGACATACACTTCCCCCTTGGCTGCGTCATCGATCTTACTTGTCTCCTCCTTATCCTTCTCCCCACCCTCCGCCGGAAGGGCTCCTGTATTCTGGGTCCCTCTTTCCTCTATAGCCGCCCCCACATTATTCGTCAAACCGACTGAACTCACTGAAACCGAGCCCGGCAGAGGAACTACTTGCCCTTGCCCCGTATCCCCACTACTCCCAAGCCATGCTACCGTAGGTGAAACCCCACCCCGCGAATCCCACTGGCGAACTAAATCGCACAGACCACGCAGAAAGGATCCTACGCCCCTACTAAAAATCGCCCGAAGACCCAACATTACTTTCAAGAGAAGACATATAAGGAAAAACAATAGGATCGTGAACAGTCTCACCTGGCTGCCTGGGTGCTGTGTGCCCAGCAGCCGAAGGTCCGGGGGCCAGATGCGGTGCCACTCCATGTTCCGCGGTGTTCGCTGCTAGGCCAGCCGACTGCTGCCCGACATCCCGGTGTCTTTCCGCAGAGTTCTGTCCGCTGAGGCCCCCTCCCATATTCCCCACAAACACACCCGGCTGAATTTCACTGCCCTGGGATACCCCCAAACTGCCTGAACCTACAGATCCCACCCCTAGGCCAGCTGGATGCTGCCCACATGAAAAAACTCCTCTTGGGCCCCCCCTGCCTGTCATAATCCTGCAGCCCCATCCCCCTTGAGCACACCGGGTGCTGCCTGCTATTCTGTGCTCCTACATAACCCCCGTACATACAACCCTCCCCCCCGGGGCCATACCCGTGCTGCCCGCAGCTCCCCTGAAGCGCCGCTGACAGGGGCGGGTGGGCGGAGCCAGCACTCTCCCGACTGCCGCACTGAAGCGCCGGTGTACCCGGCCTCTGTTCCCCCCTGGTCTTCTGCTCTCCCACGCTGAGCAGGTGCTGCTCCGGGCTGCAGCCCTGCCGCCTCCATGCCGCGCGATCCGGCTGTCTGCACTCCCCGCTGATGGGCGGGGCTATTGCTCCCATCCTCCCTGCCGTTTCCCCGCTGAGAGGCCTGAGAAGCAGGCCTCCGCTGAGTCGCCTCCCCCTGCCGACGCCGAACGGGGCCCTTTCCCGGGCGGGCTCCCACCGTACCTCTGCCCGGATCCTGAGTCCCTGCTGCTGAAGATGCAGAGGGGGAGGCCGATACCCCCCCTGATGCAGGCCCCGCCGCGTAGCAGGATTCCTCCCAGCTCTCTGTGGGCGAGCTTCTGGCCTGCAGCTCGCCGTCTGCGCCGGAGGGTCCCTGGAGGGGCTCCTAATGCGGCGCCGGGCCTGAGGGGTGTGCTCCAGACAGAGGCGCTCCGGAGGTCTTGCTCTCCGAGGCCGGCGTCCCTCGGGTTGGGGTTGAGGGGACCCCGCCACCCCCTGAAGCAGGCCCTGAACGGAAACCTGCGGCGTCCCTCAGTCTCTGAAGAACGGACTCTATCTCCATGAAGCAGGTACCTTACAGATTCCTACTGTTCCTGAGGGGTACCTAAAATGGTTTCCCCTATAAGATGGCTCCCCCTATTTATACCCATGTCCCCTGACCCCTCCCCCCCTTTACTAACCCTCCACTCTAATAAACCCGTCCCCACTCAGCACTATTCACTAATTAACCCCTTACACCACGCTACCCACTATCCACAACTATAGCTTCTTCACTCCCTCTCAACTTTGTCATGATGGCCTCCCTTTCATGGCCTTTGGTCTAGTACGGCCTCTCTGGACATGAAACACCTGTAAACCTGCACAGGAATAGTTAGTGACCCGTCGGAGAGACTTCAGACTTTGTCTGGTCATTGTAGCCCACAGAACATTGATTTTTACTGATAAATGTACCACGCTGTGCGTGTAGATGAGGACAATATGGAAAATATCCATGCATTTCATGGGGAATAACACGGTTACCGCTAAATGCAGCATTATTAAGAAGAACAAATATTGCTGTTTTAGTTTTTTTGCGTCATTTTTCCTGGGATAAACGCTGCAGACAATCAATTGGGAGTTGTATGACATGCTACAAACCAGTGGCGGTCCAGCAGCCTGCATCAGTGATATTCAGGTCTGTGGCTACCTCGGTGATATATGGTCTGTGCCTGCCATTAGTGATAGGTATGGGCACTGCCTGACAGGAACTACCGCGTAACCACCATGTAGGCCTCACACTCCATGGCTTCACTAGGCCCCACATTGTGACAACCATTACACGCAGCTGGTACACTGTGTATTGTTACTAACATTTAGACGGCCTCCTTCATGAGGTAAAAGAATCCTTTCTGCTGAATCAGGTCTGTGCATTCCCTCAGAAACTTAACCTTCTGGGGCTTGTAGTTCCACAAGAGCCCTGGAGCTGTCTCTGTATGAGGTAAATAGTCTCCAGGCCTAAATTCCAGCAGGGAGGAAGCGTATGGTGCCCCCTCCCAGCACCCACACATGTCAGGGCTATTTTTTTCTAATATCCGTCCTAATACTTCACCCCTCCCCGTCTTCCTTCCTCCCGCTTCTTGTACGGACTTGAACACACTCTGAAGCGAACGATGGCTGATTATTTTCTTTAAAAAAAGTCACTAGTGCTCAGTAGTAGTAGAGAATCCCTGAATGTAAGTGTCAACGGGATCCATGTAGTCCAGTAAATGTATGTGTTATGAGGTTCTGCAGTAGCAGAGGTGTGTATTATGAGGTTCTGCAGCAGCTGAGGTGTGTATTATGAGGTTCTGCAGCAGCTGAGGTGTGTATTATGAGGCCCTGCAGCAGCTGATATATATATTATAAGGTTATGCAGCAGCTGAGGTGTGTATTATGAGGCCCTGCAGCAGCTGAGGTGTGTATTATGAGGTTCTGCAGTAGCAGAGGTGTGTATTATGAGGTTATGCAGCAGCTGAGGTGTGTATTATGAGGTTATGCAGCAGCTGAGGTGTGTATTATGAGGTTCTGCAGCAGCTGAGGTGTGTATTATGAGGCCCTGCAGCAGCTGATATATATATTATAAGGTTCTGCAGTAGCAGAGGTGTGTATTATGAGGTTCTGCAGCGGCTGAGGTGTATTATGAGGTTCTGCAGCAGCCTACATGCGTACTTGAGGTTCTCCAGCAGCTGAGGTGTGTATTTTGAGTTTCTGCAGCAGCTAAGGTGTATGTTATGAGGTTCTGCAGCAGCTCAGGTGTGTATTTTGAGGTTCCGAAGCAGCTGCTGAGGTGTATATTGTATTATGACATTCTGCAGCAGCTGAAGGGTGTATTTTGAGGCTCTGCAGCAGCTGAGAGGTGTATCATGAGGTTCTGCAGGAACCTACATGTGTATTTTGAGGTTATGCAGCAGGTAGGTGCGTATTTTGAAGGTCTGCTGCAGTTTAGCTGTGTATTATCAGGTTCTACAGCAGCTGAGATATGTATTATAAGGTTCTGCAGCAGCTGAAATGTGTATTATGAGGTTCTGCTGCAGCTGAGGTGAGTATTATGAGGTTCTACACCAGCTGAGGAGTGTATTATGAGGTTCTGCAGCAGTTGAAGAGTGTATTATGAGACTTTGCAACCGCTGAGGTGTGTTATGCGGTTCTGCAACTGACTACATGCAAATTATGAGGTTCTTTAGCAGCTGAGATGTGTTTGATGAGGTTCTGCAGCAGCTGAGGTGTATATGGTGAGGTTCTGCAGCAGCTGAGGTGTAATATGATGTTCTGCAGCAGCTGAGGAGTGTTATGAGGTTCTGCAGCAGGCTACATGCAAATTTTGAGATTCTGCAGCAGCTGTGTGTTTTAGGATGTTCTGCTGCAGCTGAGGTTTGTATGATAAGGTTCTGCAGCAGTTGACGTGTGTATTATGAGGTTCTGTAGCACCTGAGGTGTATTTTGATGTTCTGCAGCTGAGGTGTCTATGATGAGGTTCTGCAGCAGCTGAGATGTGCATGGTGAGGTTCTGCAACAGCTGAGGTGTATTATGATGAGCTATATAACAACTATAGAGGACCTGTAGCATACATATCCTAAAAGACAACCCCTGTATGTGCTGCTGCTCCCATCCTGGAGTCATGCCTGCACCCTAATTACTATGCGACTCGGCTCCTAATTCCTTGGCATGTGATCTGACAGATGGGATTCTCCCCCTCCATTATTTCAGTAGTAAATTCTGCCAGTTTCCTCCTCACACAAGAAGCCACCATTCCTAAGCTTCGCCAATATTCACAAAACTGCAGCCTGCTGTAATGGGACGGATTTCCATGACTGTGGGAATGAGGTCAGAACACTGGAGGATGATGCAGAGTGAATCGTGTGACCTAATGTTTCACTCTCCATTGACTTCTATGGGAGAGAACGGTACTGCAGGACGCGGCATCTAGGTGAAACCAGAAGCCTCCTGAGATGCATTAGGATCCCATAGAAGTCTATGGGAGAGCTGAAAGGCATGAAAAGAAAATTGCAGGACCGCGGTAATTTGTGGTAGAGCGGTTTGTTGTACGGTTTTGATACAAAAATTCTTTACTATGGCTTGAAAAAATGCATTAAAAAACACACCTTGTGTACCTAGGGGAATGTTCAGTCAATGTAACTGTGCTAATTTTTATTTATTTTTTTTTTACACAACTTTCCAAAATTGTACAAAAAAATGATTTTTTTTTGCCTTGATTTAAAATAAAAAATGCAAAAAAGCATTTTTTTTTCATATAAATACATTTTTGTTTCCTTACGGCTAGGGTTTTTCTCTCATCCGAGAAATTCGAGCAGATTATACTGATCTAACTCCGATCAGAGTGTGATCCGATTTTCTCAGATATGAAGAATAAAAAAAAAAATCTCCATCTCCTCCGTTCTGTTAGTGACTACACTCGGATGTCATCTGAGTGCAGTCCAATGTTTTCCACGCGCCCATAGACTTAAAATGGCTGTGTGTGATCTGATTATCGGAGGCAAATCGTGTACGCTGCAATCTTTTACCGTGGACCACTCGGTCCAAGGAAACAAAATCAGACATGCACGGCCCCACGGGTGTCTGACTGCTGCAACACGTACAGAGATTGACTAACAAACAGGCAATCCCTGCATGTGTTGCGATTGTTGAATACTCGCGAGACGTGGACGCGAACATATTTTTCGAGCACGCTGTAGACGCTCGGTTAGCACCCTCAGATAACACCTTATCCCAGCACGCTCGCTCATCACTAGTTAATATTTCGACAAAATGTTTAACAAAACACATAAAGAGCTTCTGACCGTGCAAAACATACAAACTCCTAATACTGTAAAACGCACACGACCGGATGCAACATGCGATTAATCTGCAGCGCAAAAAGTTGTAACTGTTGTACATAAAGTGAGTGCGAAGCCCCCAGCCCAAACCCTGCGCCTCCTCTCCTGGGTGAGTCCTGAGCTGCCTAAACTCCCAGCCACCACCCCATTTCTCTGCTCTCCTCCAATCCGCAGAGTCCACCACCACCCCCATCTCTGTGCTGTCTCTTCCTGCCTGAACCTCAGAGCCAGCCCTCCTGCAGCCACTTCCCACCCCACCCCTCTCTAAAGCACCAGCCAGCACCCATTCACATTGCACTCTCTGCCTCTCTCACTGCTGCTGCAAAAAAACATCCCAAAACTTTTCTTTATTTGTGGACAAATCCGAAAGCAGAAATCTAAGAAGATTTGGCCAAGATGTCAGAGCAGGCTGATGTGGAGCTCTTTGTGAAGGTGAGGACAGCAAAAATGTTCTGGTTTCATTGTATCTGATGAGACTTCAGGGCTCCTCATTGTTTTGCAACAGGTGGTAAGTCGAGGACAACTGGGCGACGATCACTGTGATTAGGGCTACAAATATGTCAAAACCCCAACTTTTCGAGGCAACTCTATCCCCCATCTCGTCGTTCCTGGGCGTCCAGTTTTCTCCAGGAAAGCTGAATGGTATCTTACTGTAATGGTGGCAACATTTACCGGGCTCTCAGGTTTTTAGAAGAAGGCGATTCTTCGACTTTATCCAAAAATTTTTCTTATAGGGCACAAATGTGATCTTTGAAAATTACAGATACATTGTAGATCCAGTGTGGGAGTGACGATCCCTACAAGATGCTATCATGGGGCCATTAACATCGGCAGCTTCTTAGTGTTGGGCGCCAGGTGGTCTTCCGTTTTTTGTTTGCTATTTTTGGTGGGGGGCTTATAAGCCGACATGCTGATTACTGCCGTATAGGGCCACCCCAAATCTGAGCTCGTGCCCCGGCCCTCCAAACCGTGTGCTAGGTGTCCCTTATTTCGCACCCCAAAAAATGCCGTAGAAAACGGGCACCTGCTGCGACGTTCTATCCTTGTGGCTCACACGTCGCTTCTTAATCTTTTGACCCAAACTTTGCGCCGAAAGTACTCTCTCACTCAAAAACTAAGGCTGGGTTCACATGATGCATATTTAGTGCACTTCAAATTGGTAGCATTTTCACAATGTCAGCAAAGTGGATGAGTATTGGCTCAATCTCTGCTATGCCCCCTTTTTTTTTTCGTCCGGGTGTCCATTTCTGTTGTGGAAACGCACCTTTTTGGTTCAGATTTTTAACCATGAGCATCCTAGATCTGCTGACCCGCCATTGTTTCATACGGGCGCCCAAGTTGTAAGGGGGCCACTACCACCCCCCAAATCAGCGACAGAACTATTGTCAGGCAAAGGGCCCCTAAACTGTTCTGGCACAGGGGTCCTCTTCTGTCTGTGTCCACCACTAGTTTCATTGAAGGGTTTTTTTGTTTTTTTTTCTGGTGCATTTTCTGCAAAAAAAAAAATTAATACCTGCAGATTTCTGTTTAGAAATCAGTGCATAAAATCTGCACCAAAGAGGCAACGTGTGAACCTAGCCTACATTTGCAGCCCTATCTCTGCATGCATGTACCTCCCTTCCCCTTGAGTTGGGGGGGGGGAATGCAGGTGTTGTGGCTGAAACTTTTTTTTTTTTTTCCCTTAATGTTTTCAGTATTCTAAAATAAAACCGTGTCTTTTTTATGGGGGGGATAGATATGGTTTCAGCCACTACAATGGAATATTACTTGGTGCTGAGGGGTACCAAAAATCCCTGTATATAACATATATAACTCTTGTGCGCATCTATAACTCCAGTAAAATGCAAACTGCCATGCAAATGTTTTTTTTTTTCTATGTATATATTTCCAAAAACGGGTAGTAAAGAAAGTCCGTATATGGCACATTTTGTCTGTGCGGATCCAGTGCGCAGTGATTATAAGAGCTCTGTGGAGGAACAGGTTCAGGTTGTTAGTAGAGGGGGATGGGAGATGGTGGTAAATAATGAAAAGGCTGAGTGCACCCTTTTTTTATTTTTTCTGTCCTGTACGGACCCAGCAGGTCAGGTCGAATGGTCTCGTACACTAAGCTCCTGGCATGGCTGGATTTCGGGGTGTATGGTCATGTTTCGTCTAACACTTTCATGAAATTTGCAGCAAAAGACAATATAGCTGTTCAGAAAGGGAATAAATATTGGACTTATCTGCTTATGTTTTGCTGAAAAAAAAAAAAACCCTTTTGCGCATAACAGCGCCACTCTTGTCCGTAGGCAGTGCTCAGTATTGCAGATCATTCCCATTTAACTATAAGCGGCTGAGCTACTGTTTTTGTTTTTGAACCCACTGATATGGTGAGGGGGAAAAATGGCTGACACTGGTAGACACAGTCCAAATGAATCCCGGTAGTTGTTGAAGACCTACTGTCTATTCTTTGGGGGTAGACTGACAGTGTCTTGAAGGGACCAGAGGAGCTCGCCATAATCGCTTGTTGATTCTCTAAAATTCTGACTTCTTTGGAGATAGAAGGTAGCCATGTGGATGGGGTCATGGTTGTCAAGGCCAATATGGCAGATGTTATGAGATCTCCACTGTGAAAGGAGCTTCTGTAATGGCAGGAGTGAGAGGAGTCTATGATCACGGCTGATGGTCATTAAGAGGGGCTATGTTCCAAGTGTTGCAATTTGGTCGTGTGGCTAGTATGCTCCTGGATAGGAGAATTTCCCTAAGGGTACGTGCACACGCTGCAGATTGGGGTGTGGATTTGGCCGCGCAGATCTTGTAAAATCCGCAGGTAAATCTGCAGGTCAAAAGACCTGCGGTTTTACCTGCGGATTAGCCAGCGGTTTTGCCCTGCAGTTTTTCATCTCCACAATGGAGGAGATGGCAAACTGCAGCGGAATCCGCAGAAAGAATTGACATGTCAACTCTTTCTGCGGTTTTGAAACCGCGAGGAAAAATCCGCACCGTCTGCACTGCGGTTTTTAATATCCATAGGATATTATGGTACTGTACACCACAGCAAAAACTGCTGCGGATCCGCAGTGGCCAAATCCACTGCAGAATCCGCAGCGTGTGCACACACCCTAAGGCCTTCCTCAACAGCACTTGAAGGCCAAATCTGCTACCTCTGCCACTTTCCTACCATCCCAGTAGTAATCTGGTGCGAATCTGTGGTTCATGCAAGGCCACATGTCATGAGAGTCCGACCCCTTATTACTCAGCCAAGAATCCGACCTTGTATGACCCACTTCCAATTGATCATCTTACTATAGAATGTTTTAGAAGAAAGTTTTTATGGTTTAGACGATCCAGGAATGGACAGATTTCTCCAAATGGAAGCAAGATGTTGCTTACCTACAGCATCTTCTGAATTTGTGTTCTCCAACTGGTCCCAAGCTACAATTCCTAATATACTGGGAGTTATAGTCTTGCAAAATTCAGCGGCCACAGTTTAAGACAACACGTTGGCTAAGCCTGTTTCACACTTCCATATTTTTTTTTTTTTGTTCAGTTGCAATCCGTGAAAGATGTGAAAAACGGATCCGTTTCCGTTGTGACACCAACGTATGCCACCGGATCCGTTTTTTCTAAAAGTGGCAGATTTTGACTGACGTCAAAAAACGGAAATGTGAAACAGGCCTTATCTGGCATTTTTATCTCATGCCTCCTGATAAGGTGCTGGGGCATTAAGGGCACCCATACATATTAGATAACGATCAGGCAAACCTGTAAGTTTCGACAGGATCAGCCGACTATCTGCTGTGTGTATGGTCTCCTTGTTGGCATATCAGTGGCTGATCCTTTTTGTCTTTTGGGGGATATAAGTTACAGAGGAGTCCGGCAGTGACTTTCTCCTTTCTCCCTGCTGGAAAACACAATGCCACGCACCCATGTACATGGTGGTGGCCGGTCTCATGTCTGACCAGCTTTACTCTTTATCCTGTCTGGATGTTGCTAGTCGCTCATCCGTAGAAGAAAATTTTCATGGTAAGCCGACTGCATGTATGGCCTGTATAGCCCAGGGATGATGGATGTCACTTTGACTATTGGGGTGGTGGAAGAGACAGGAACTTCTCCACTCTTGGTTGCATTAGCTTCTCGAGGCCCAGTGTTGGATGATTTCTTTTGGAAGCTATGGAAGAAATCTCATTTTCCAAAAATAGACAAGTAATGACCAAACAAGAGGACATGCTTGGAGTTGTAGTTTCCCAACACTCGTAGAGCCTCGTCTCTGTGGCTGAAGGGCAGAATTGCACATGCAATATCCGAGCGACACAGTGAGATGCAGAGTTTGCGGAGAGGGGGTGAAGGCCACTGCTTGATTCTGTGTTCCTCTCTGCCAACGGAGGTCCCGGCCATATAAGGCTCCTTTCAAACTTGTGTTTTGCTAAAAAAAAAATTAACTTTGCAACTTATTTAAGTACATTGGACAACCCGCGATGAAATGTGTGCAGCAATTCTCACTCATGAGGGTATTATTAAATAAAACATGTTTGTTACCTCCAAAGGGAGAGAAAGAGTAATCATTTTTATTTAAGACATAATTAGTGCACATAAAAAAGCAACTTTATCATATCTGATCAGAGAAATCTGCTTTTTTTTCCTCCTAGACTGATCCCTCCCTCATAATTAATGAGCAAAATCTGTATTCATTGAAGACATTTTCTCAATGATGACAGTTGGTGCTTTTAAAATTCTATGGAGATGGGAGGAGCTAGAGGCCGACATGACATTCTACCAAGGAACTGTGATCTGTAATCTCAGTAATGGGGAAATTTCTATTTAGTGAAGACAAATTTTACTCAGGAATTGAGAGTTTTGAGAATGAATGATCAAGTCTGGGAAGAGAAACAAGCACATTTCCCTAATCAGGTATTAGAAAGTTTATTTTCGCATGTACTATCGATTTCTGGAATAAAAAAAATAAATCAAAGGATGAATTGCTCTTTAACTTGCCCTGCAATGATTAAGAACAAAAGAAAGCTGAGAATATTGATTGAGCAGCGGTGAAGTGGTAAATCGCTGAGCCGCTTATCTCGTGTTCTTATGTTAAAGAACAGAAAGCTGCATCTGAGCAGATCGTCTTATACACGGGGGGCCTCGAAGATCGATCTTCTAGACATTAACTAAAGAAGTCATTATAAATGGCCGATTAAAGGGAAATTCCATTTCAAGGTACTTTTACATGTTGATGTAATTGGATTGACCTAAAAATATGAAAATGAGGACAATTTTCTTTAAAAAAAAAAAAAATTCTTCTAAATCTAATCATGCTCCTAAAACATTTCTTGATATTTTGCAGCAGAGAATCACTTTCAGACTTATCCTTATGGGAAACAGTCAGCAATGATGGTAGTGATTTAGTTTTTTGGTTTCCACTTCTCTTTTGAAAACTACAACTCCCAGCATGTCATGCCATCCTACGGACATGAGGCGGTTCTGCTTCGCTCACCGTGCATGGGTTTTGGGCTCTTGTCGTCTCCCCCCCCCCCCAACCCCCAACAGTACCGCGCTCCGTGCACATAGAACCTGCAGTATTGTATTGGGAAAACTCCCCTTCAGCAAATACTAACTTACAAGCCCTACAGCCGGGACAGACATCACAGGAGCCTGTCTGACCGCTCCAGGAGCCGGTTTGGTTGTGGGTTCTTTTTTTTTTTTTTTTTTTTAATTTTCTTTACCATCCAGTAAGCACTAAACATTCTAAAAAGTTTAACCTCTCCCTAGCCCTGCCTGGTTAACTGCATAAAAGAAAAATATATAATTCTTTTCTCTGGAAATGAAGGAGATTGTTCTTGAATGACACATAGTTTATAAGTGAGGGGAGTAATGGTGCAAGACCGTTCTGGAGGGGGATGAGATAATGGGGCCACTTCCTGTGAGAACAGCTGCCCGAATCCTACAGGAAGTGTGATCTATCTATAAACATCCTGTGCTCGCATACCAAGGCCATGGTCTGTACTCTGGCTTCGGCCCCCTGTGCCCCTCCTGCTATGGCTGCATACAGTGATTTTAGTCTCTGCTGATGGTCATAGACCTTATTTGTTATAGTTGCTATTTCTGTTTCATGAAAATAATCACAAACTTAAAATACCTGATTTGATTCTACATAGATCCACACTTCTTTGTTATATTCGTAGTTGTTGCTCCTGCAGCCTCCACTAGGAGCAGCATTCTGCAGTCAGACTGGAGTTGTTTCTTTTGTGAGCTCCCCCTAGTGGTGGCTGCAAGCGGACAGAAATGTAACATCTAGCTCTATGGAGAATGGAAGCAAGAGATTTGGAGATCTATAGCAGAAAAAGGGACCTTCAACATATGTCTTGAACGGAAGATTGGAGCTGCTATAATAATTATTTTCAGAAGCTCTGCTCCGTTGTTGCTTTCCTTGAAGCCTCACTTCTTTGTTTTCCCAACATCACCTCTAATGAAAACCACTGTACAAGCGCTATTCTCCCAGTTGTCTGGTACCTACTCACGGAAGAGGAAACTAGCGCATGCACAGTGGGTTTTTACAGAGGTCGCAGGCAGACGTCTCGTTACCTTTGCCCTATTTGTGGCCACGTAAGTGGTGTGCTTTTTGAGTAATCAAATAAGAAATGCCAACCAGGGGGCTTGCGCACCTATAGGTTTGCTTAATTGCGGGGTCGGTAGCCTTTCAATTTGGGAAGGAATAGCAGCCTGAGCCTCTGACATCCTAAGGCCTTGTTCAGACAAGCATATAACCAGTCTGTGTATGTCACGGGCCCACCTGGTTGACCATGCTGCTAAATTTATAGACCACGCCCTAGAACACACTGCTGATTTTTTTCCATGTAGAAGGATGGTCTGCCTGGAAAAAAAAAAAGCATCATCCCCTGCTTTGGTCCATTTTAAGAACCAAAATCATGCATGCAACAATTGGGTATCTCCAGCATCCTGTCCGAAATGCGGCGTTGCAAACGGAGACCTTCTCCAGCCCAATTTCCAATAAGGCCGTCTCTTTGGCAGCCATGTTCTCCAACAGACAATGCAAAGGAGCTGGAGACACTGATCATACACTTATGATGCCATTAGATGCCAGCCATACTGCACGTGGGTCCCATATAGTGTTGTGGACATCATATACATGGGGCTGGTTAGGTACGACTAACGTTTTGCACCAGTACCATACAGCAATAGCCCTGGTCCTAGGTGTTTGTTAAAATACTTTACTATTTACTAGTATCTTTGTGTGATACTAGCCTTGAAGAGGCCTTCCAATAGTACCATAGAGGAATGTTCATAATGAGTTTTTTGGGGGAGGTTTTAGGCACAGATTGCGTGCCAAAAAGGTTTCTGTGTGTTAATCACATTATTAAAATGCTCCTATTTGACACTTTTTTTGGATGCCTTGATTGTCCTCCTCAAGAGTTGTACTCCAAATTGGTGAAACCTCTAATCTGGGTTGTCTCATTAATGCAATATTGGGGAATAGCATGATACAAGGGGTTGTCCGTTGGGGATCACCTGCAAGAGCTACTGTCTTAACGTGGCTCTTTCACTGTTGTGATCAAGTCATCTACGTATGGACAAATTTTCCTCTGAATGACAGTCATGTAATCCTGCGTTTTCTGGCTAACTAGTGGCTTCCCATTCCAAAATCGTGTGATTGTCAGGGGCCCTAGCAACTGGGTGGTGGCAATCGGCTGATCATGTTGATGACTCCTACAAACTTGCTCCACAAAAACCGGTACTGATATAAGGTATGACTGACCCTGCGTACTTAGAGACTAGCTTAAAGGCGGAAACAAAAACTATCAAAAGTCCAAAATGTTATGGAATTAGAAAATGTTTAATAAATACTTCAAATATAAGGGAGGGAAAGTCACCCACCACGCATGTGTTGGAAAACAGACACTGAGGAAAAAATTGCACAAAAATAGCACATGGGTACAGACCATAATCAATACAAATATGAGAAACACATAAAATAACTGTAGTGAAAACTATCACAAGATTGCATGTCCTCAGTACATCATAACAGCCCACAAGGTGGGCTGCATATAGTCATATTACCCAACATATAGTATACTTGGAAGTGCACATAGGCCCCCCACAACCCGATTAATAAATAGTAGAGGTGTATACCTGAAATAGAGGTGAGAGCAGGGGCTAAGTCCTCAAGCGTCACCCCGACGCGCGTTTCGGCTGTAAAAGCCCCTTGAGAAAGGCCTTTACATCCGAAACACGCGTCGGGGTGACGCTTGAGGACTTGGCCCCTGCTCTCACCTCTATTTCAGGTATACACCTCTAATATTTATTAATCGGGTTGTGGGGGGCCTATGCGCACTTCCAAGTATACTATATGTTGGGTAATATGACTATATGCAGCCCACCTTGTGGGCTGTTATGATGTACTGAGGACATGCAATCTTGTGATAGTTTTCACTACAGTTATTTTATCACAAGATTGCATGTCCTCAGTACATCATAACAGCCCACAAGGTGGGCTGCATATAGTCATATTACCCAACATATAGTATACTTGGAAGTGCGCATAGGCCCCCCACAACCCGATTAATAAATATTAGAGGTGTATACCTGAAATAGAGGTGAGAGCAGGGGCCAAGTCCTCAAGCGTCACCCCGACGCGTGTTTCGGATGTAAAGGCCTTTCTCAAGGGGCTTTTACAGCCGAAACGCGCGTCGGGGTGACGCTTGAGGACTTAGCCCCTGCTCTCACCTCTATTTCAGGTATACACCTCTACTATTTATTAATCGGGTTGTGGGGGGCCTATGTGCACTTCCAAGTATACTATATGTTGGGTAATATGACTATATGCAGCCCACCTTGTGGGCTGTTATGATGTACTGAGGACATGCAATCTTGTGATAGTTTTCACTACAATTATTTTATGTGTTGCTCATATTTGTATTGATTATGGTCTGTACCCATGTGCTATTTTTGTGCAATTTTTTCCTCAGTGTCTGTTTTCCAACACATGCGTGGTAGGTGACTTTCCCTCCCTTATATTTGAAGTATTTATTAAACATTTTCTAATTCCATAACATTTTGGACTTTTGATCGTTTTTGTTTCTGCCTTTATGTTTATCTATTTGCGATTAGTCCCATAATGGTCCATGTTCATCAGTGCCATAGGCATAATTGAATAAGCATTTTGTGGGTATATATTTTGGATTTGATGTACTTCACGAGATATTTACAATTAGAGACTAGCTTGTGTAGTCGAAGCTGAATATTGAAATAGTCTGGAAATTCTATCTTGAATCATCATGAAGGATATGACACACTAGAAAAATAGAGCCAGGATTTAGCTGTAATCTTTAAGGGATATTTCACAATCTCAGATCGGTGGTAGTCTGTCCATTGGAATCTCAACCTGCCAGACTTGGTTCCACTGTCTTAGTGGCTTCCGCAACTCCGCTATGTCCGGACAGACTCCCGAGTCTTCAACCTGAACTCCACAGCCTCGTATGTGAACTTGAGGCTGTTTAGTTTTGGCTCGGAAGGCTCGCGGCTGGTCTGGATATTGTAGTCCATTCTCAGTCCGAGAATGTAAAATATGTGAATGAAAGTTAGGATATTTTAATTCTCAGGGTCAGGATATTGGAAGTACAGAATACAGGCTGCCAAATACAGTCTGCATTCTGCGATCTATGTAATACGTACAGTCACCTAATTGATGGATGTCTGGACCACTTTCTCCCCTCTAATCCTTTTATCTCAGAATGCCCTAAGTGACCCCAGGTTTACTGACATGGTACTGAGAAACTCCTGAATGTGTCATTATTACAATTCGGATTTTTTTTACCTTGAAAGATGTACCAGTCTGGCACAAAACACGTTGGTTAATCTTCATTTCATACCACCAAAGATTCTTCATTTCCGAAAGAGCAGCCCAGGTACCATAATCTCTCCACTAAAGTGAATTATGACAGTTCAGACTGACTCTTGACCTTTCTGTGACTTTATCTTGCACTTTCCTTTCTTGATAAAGAAGCGGCATCCCCTTGTCATAAATGCCTCAGTAATGACTGTACCTCCATTCATGGGTAGTTCCTTCCCTGTATTTAATCCCATGTTCAAAGTATTACTTGCTCAAACAAAAGGGGCTTACTCACTCTTCCATCATTTCTGCCTTGAGCTGCTGTAACCTCTTAGATGGGTCAAATATTTGTTTTCCAAAAGGGGATGTTCTCCAGCACCAAAGGAAAACGGTTAAAACTTAGCCTTTACTCATATAGGACAAAAAAGAGAATGTACTTACCCGCTTCAGGTAGAAATCATTAATCATAGCTGATTTTGAGGGTTTTTTTTACTAATAACTTTGTAATATGTTGTCGTAAGCAAACCCCATAAGGTGGAGTATAGAGTTCCACAGCTTAAGACCCTAAAATGTATGGGCACCTTTACCTCATGAACATCAGTTTATGCCGGTGGCAGCTATCACATTACTTTAACAGGAAACTCATGTGATTCATACTGCCCGGACCACAGGCAGCCTGAATCGGAGACTTTCAGATTTACAAAAATTCACGTCTTTCTCAACGTTTCAGAGAAAACCGTGGAAGGGTATGTGCACACGCTGCGGATTCTGCTGTGGATCCGCAGCGGATTTGGCCCTGCAGGTCCACAGCAGATTCTGCTGCGTTGTACAGTACCTTTATTTCCTATGGGGGAAAAAAAAAAAAAATCGCTGTGCATATGCTGTGGATTTTTCCGCGCAGGTTACAATCCGCAGCATGTCAATTCTTTGTACGGTTTCACACCTTATCGTTATGAGGTGTGAAACCGCAGGCTAATCCGCGGATAAACCGCAGGACTTTTGTCCTGCAGATTTTCCAACAAAATCCGCACAACCTAAAAACTACGTGTGCACTTACCCGAAGACAGGAGCCAGTTGCTTCCCCGTAGACTTCTCCCCACCTAACTAGATTGATAGACTTCTCCCTGTGTGTGTATATTAGGGTGACCGCAAAAAATCGATGTCGGAATTTTGTCCGTCTGGACCCCACAAAACGATTCCCCTTTCCAGATATTGAAATAGCCAAAATTTGAGCTCGATCAAACGACGTTAACCCATGCCGCTCGTCGCTCAAAGTTTGAAAAAATCCAAATTGAGGTATTTTAAGATTTAGGTATTTTGCATAGTCTGTTAGACTATAAAGAATGTGACAACAACATTGCAGAAATAGCCCTGACCAAATTTTCGAACCATATGTGGTATTTGAATGCAGAGTTGGTGGGATTATCGTTTTTTGATCCCACCATTACAGACAATGAAAAGTTGTTAATGGCTAATAAATTGCTCAGTAGCACAGATGAACCATCAGAGCACGCTAGGGTTGTAAAGCCAAAAGTTAGGAAAGAAAAATTAAAAGAGGTAGGAAGTAACCGACTTTAACGACCTTCTGACAAAAGATGAAGAACAAAAGCAATATGTCCTGCAAGTAAGCAAATGCCGAGCATTATATTCTGACGTTTCAAAAACTACTTTAACAAAAGCTCTAGAATAGATTAGATAACTATGTAAAATTATCAACTCATGTAGGTTAGCGTGCTCTGATGGTTCATCTGTGCTACTGAGCAATTTATTAGCCATTAACAACTTTTCATTGTCTGTAATGGTGGGATCAAAAAACGATAATCCCACCAACTCTGCATTCAAATACCACAAATGGTTCGAAAATTTGGTCAGGGCTATTTCTGCAATGTTGTTGTCACATTCTTTATAGTCTAACAGACTATGCAAAATACCTAAATCTTAAAATACCTCAATTTGGATTTTTTCAAACTTTGAGCGACGAGCGGCACGGGTTAACGTCGTTTGATCGAGCTCAAATTTTGGCTATTTCAATATCTGGAAAGGGGAATCGTTTTGTGGGGTCCAGACGAACAAGATTCTGACATTTTTTTTCCCCCCCCCATATGAGATCCGGTCACCCTAGTGTATATATAGAAACCAGTCAATGATGCAGTGTACAACGAGGGACCATGTAACTGATTCATGCTGCCCAAAAATGTGACCAAGAAGACAAGTTCTCGAGACCAGTTCTTGCCTCCCAACCTCTGCAAGATTGACAATTCTCTCCCTTTTTGTGTATAGCGAAAGGCCTGTCAATCAAACCAGGTGGGGAGAAGTCTGCATTTACAGACCATTGTTCTTGACTGTTTTCTTTGAAACACAGCAGCTTTTCAGTGTAAATTTCAAGAGTGTGTCCTGTCTAGTTGTGAACCCTGGGGGATCTGGGTTCAGTAGGTCACAACGTTTAACTGAAGGTAAGGCCTCTTTGGAGCCAGTTTGACTCTTACTTTGATTTTGGAGTGTATTTACTGTCATTTGGTGCTGAATGAGTTAAGGACTCTTGTCACCAGTCCCTTGCACTATATAAACCAAATCCTAGCTTCATCCCTTGCCGGTTATAGATCTTCTATACTGACCACTTTGAAGGAGTCAGTGTGGATAAGCTGAGGTGTTCATTCCTGTTGCAGCAGCGAAGTTTCCCACTGGAGAAGTTGAAGAGTGTATTTGTTGTGCCTTTTCCCACCTGTTTGTCTTACCTTCCTCGTGTTGTCATATTGGATTAGTGTGACTAGTGTCTCACTGACCTAAACGTTAGTCAGGGTGAGTTGTTGGCCAGTGATCGCACACCGGGGGCACTGTCTAGGGACGATAGCAAAGTGCAGGGATCTGACTGAGGTGACCCCTCTTCCTATTGCCAGGGCCTTTCTAGTACATATGTCCTGGTGTTCCCTTTGTGTTGCGCCGCATGCTGGGCATCCTTTTGCCACCGTCATGACAGTAAAACATGGATGTTTGTAATGTCGGACCTTGTCTCTCATTCATGCTGCCCAGGTTTGTGGCAGCAGGAAATGTCTGACCAGTTCCTTTTTTATGTGGTTCTTCACCCTGGATAATTCCAACTTGTTAAAAGTGTTTCTTTATAATTTGATTACAAAGTGATCAGCAGTGATCTGTGGGAAAATCTGAAAGAAATTGGTTGCTGCATCACCAGACAGGTTCTCCAGGGCAGGAGACACTCTCTGTAGCCAATCTTCACTGACTGAGAGATGAGAATCTAGAGGTCCAACCTCTTTTTCAAAATTCACTTAGGTTATGGGGAAATGGTTTTCTAGACCAGACACCCCCCCCCCCCCCCATAATACCAGCATTTTCAGTAACCGCTACTATTTGGTGATCTCTAATAACGACTTTTTTTATTTTTTTTTCTTTTTTTTTTTTTTCAGTTGGTATGTGGAAACTCCATTTGACTCATGTTCGGTGGATTTGGCCACTGCTGGTGCCTTTTATTATAATGGGGGGGAATCTTTGCAGAAAATGAGGTTTTGGGAAGTGTGTGTAAAATTCATCCGGTGTCTTCGTTCACAGATGATATTTTTCCAATGTCTGATGTTTTTGCATCCAACCATGTGTAAACACCCGCATAAGTCGGTAAAATATCATAAGGGTTGATGGTTTCCCGAGTAGAGCTACCTGGAAAGTTACAGCTTGTCGCACAGCAATTTTGTCAAATTTGACATCCAAAGGTTGGACAAGATTGTCAGCTGTTTGGCTGAATCAACAAGCAAATCGTTGCAGTAAAGTGTTCTGTGTGACAAGATCGGGGTCCGTAATGTGACGCACGCAGTCTTCTGTGGACCCATAGTGTTCTTTGAGGAATGCCATTGTGGCGCCCCTGAGGCTCAGTCGCCACAGAGGTACTGCACCTTCTCCTAAGGTGTGGTGCCCCACCATCCAGGTAAGTTGGAGGCTCCTGACCACGCTCCAACACTCGCACTCCACACAATAGAGTAGTTCAGCAAAATCACATTGTGGCTCCTTGCTTAGAGAGAAGCAGAGCACCTTTGGTGGTTCCCTGCTCGGAACACTAACTGTGCTGGGAGGTGGGTGGAGTTGATGATACATAAAAGAGGGGGAAGGTTTAGGATTACGGGTCAGTCTGACAGGAGGTCAGTGAGAGGAAGCCACTCGGAGAGGAGTGGGGGATCCCTGGAAGAGGGATGGAGGAAGGAGTGCTGCAGCAGATCTGAGTGATCCGGGTCTGCTGGCACGGGAAAGGAAAGAAGGAGAAAGAGACTGAACTGAAGCCTGAACTTCCATCAGAGAGAGAGAGATTAGTATGGAACGAAGGAAAAAAGGGAACACAGAGGACGTGGGTTAGAAGAGAACCCTGCCTAGAAGTTCTAAGCGCAAGGCCGGGGCCCGGTCCCCGAGGTTGTATGGACACTAATGGTTGTGCAGCAGACACCGGTGGAGTAGTGGGCTGTAAATGCACTACTCCCTTCTAAGACTTGGGGGCACAACAGCAACACTGATAGAGAGCCGGGACTCAGGAGTAAGGAGTCCCCGAAGCAGGCTACAGCTGTCTGCCGTACAAGTAGCGTTCTTGGGAACATCTGATAGGAGGAACTCCAGTGTAACTCAGTACTAGGAGATCTTCACACTTAATGGCGCTATAGAGGAGACGTTCAGAAAAGGCACATAAGTTGGCGGAGTGTGGAAGGGAGCATTCCATTTTGCCTGGGGGTTGGCTGAGTCCCTGACCCGGAGGAAACGGTACAGAAGCGGGCACTACAGACTGTGAGTAAAGCTTTAGAACTACATGCCCTGGTGTCCTCCATTCCTTCCTGCGTCCGTCCGTCTGGCACTGCTACATCCCCTGCGCCAAACACTACACCATCTAAGTGTCTCCACATCTACACTGCCCTGGGACAACAGCCCTGCCTGTGGAGGGCTATAACATCATTGCTGCACCACACCATCAGTCCCGGAGGATCTGTCTGCAGCGTCGGCTTAACACCTCCCTTGCCGAACACAAGTGGCGTCGCGAAGTATTCCATTAACTACATTCTACCATACACATCTTCCTATTACTTGGGCGCCCAGGGCCACGATTCGGATCTCCGCCGCTGTGACACATCCCACTGATACCGGCCCGGTGCCGAGTACCCCACAGCCCTGGGAGGGCGACCCACCATATTTCGGATGTTGACTATTGGAAAAGCAGAACCGCTTCTTGTAGAGGCACCACATGGTGGCAATGGGGCCACTGTGATTTATCCGAATATCTACAGGGGCTTAAATGGATCAGATCTTGGAATGTGTAATCTGGAAAGCCTTTTGCAAACCATTTTTGCCGGTGCCCGTTTATCTGAAGAGTCCTGCTTGGTTCCCATTTATCCGGGGGAGTCCTGCATATAGACTAGGAAGGGGGGGGGGGGCGGCAATCATGGAGACTGGGTAATGGTGTCAGTCCGGGTGATCTCTTTTGAGGACACTTCAAGGAGGCCATGGTGTACATGTATATAAGATGGTTGTGGGAATTTTTTTTTTTTTTTTTTTTCTCTTCCTTTTGTCAGCTTTTGAGAACTGGAGCTCTCCACTTGTGACCTGCGGTGTGTCTGGTATAGGTAAAGGCCCCGGGGCAATATAACGCTCCCTGTGTTGACACAGTAACAGGCCGTCGCCTTCTGCCGTGCTCGAATGTTTACTGAACATCATCTTCGGTTACTCAGAATATTGTCACGTTAGGGCAGGGCCGTTCATCTGCTCCAACCTGAGCCGAGCTTATTTTTAATTTCCAATATTGTCCTTGTTTTTATTCCTGGATATGTGACTATGGCTGCAAATTTTATCCAATTTTTGGAATTTAAAACCTTTCAGTGTGGAGCCATTGTGGTCAGAGTAATGCTCTACAGCCTGTACCTACTTGGTGGATGTCTTCACTTGCTGACCCTCAACCCACCTCAATCGCCTCTTCTTGCATATCAGAAGATATTTAAGCCATGCTCGCACATAGCAGTCATGCTCCGATGATTGCACTTTTTTGGCTGCAACGTGCGAACAGAGCCTTAAGGAAAATCCACATCCAGTAGAACATGCACATGGTCATATTATGGGTCCGTAATATGGCTCCTCTCAAAATCTGAGCCCCTGTCGTGTACCCTTTTGTGCATCTTAACTTTCATGTGGTGGCGTAATGAGTTTCTAATGGATTAAATATAGAAATAATTGTCATGATCCTTGATATTTGGCGGTATTGTCCTCAGCGGTATTGGGGACGCATTGTACATTGACGGTTGCATACAGTGGTGTCAGTGGGTCTATAATGGAACTGTACAAATATTGGGTGGCTGGTAAGTTCTCATATTTGATGTGAAATTGAGGCCAGAATTTGCATATTTTAGCAAGTTGATTATGCAGTAGGCAAGTGGGATGGGGGCATCTACAGCATTTTCGTATGACCGAGCATCCTGAAGGGTTTTCCCAGAAATTGCATCTCATTTGCCTTTATCATTTGCTTGGTATTATTTATCCCATTAATTTGCCGCATTTTGGCACTAATAAAATAATGATCGGCTCATGTTCAGTCCCACTTGGATCCAGCCACGTTTCCAGGACATCCTTTTGACCTCCCAGAATCTTCCACAATTAGGTTTTATTATACTATGATGTGGCGCAGGTCTTCCTGTCTGCAGTCCATTTCCGTACCTGTTTGTCTATTTCTTGAGCATAACACAAGGATTTTGGATTTTACTATTCTTCTCCACCCCCTCCCCTTTGCGCCATTGGCCATCCATCGTTATGTACTGTTGGCCAGATGTAGAAGTCGTTGATCAGTTCCACATGTATTGAGAAAAAATAAATCTGTCTTGTTAGTCTGTAGAAATAATATTACTAGAAAACTTAGTATGTCCTCAAATTGGCAATGATGGATTATTAAGTTCTATCCCCATTACACAATAGAGTAGGCTGAGATTTGCCTCCATTCCCCTGTCCCTCAACAGATTATCTGGGGAGATAAAGATGGGTGGTTGGAATTGGATCTCCCAATCCTTTTCTCTTTTTTTTTTTAACTTAGAGATAAGGATTCAGGGAGCTGCTCTCTTGGAGAACATTGGAGTACTTTTCATGGCCTACGGTAAAGCGTCACTTCATGAAAGCATTGATGGTAGTTTGTTGGATTCCCATGTCTTACCACTCTGAGGTTTTGGCAGACATTAGCAAACATGCTGTTCTCAAGAACCATCAGACAGTTTACTGTTCCCTTTTAAAAGGGGTTATCCGGGAATAGAAGAAAAAATTTGAGAGAAAATGTCAGTATGATAGAAAAAAAAAAAATGGTCACCGTCTTGTTACACTGGCAAAGACCTGTTCCAGTATGCTAATGGAACAGATGCCTGTGAGCACGTGCAGTAGGAAGCTCCGCTGCCGTGACCTGGAGATGACAGCATGTGGTATAGGTTAAGATATTTCGAGGTCATGGCAGTGGAGCTTCCTACTGCACATGCTCAGAGGCATCTATGTCGCCCGCCGCCGCTCTTCGTCGTCGCCCGCCGCCGCTCTTCGTCGTCGCCCGCCGCCGCTCTTCGTCGTCGCCCGCCGCCGCTCTTCGTCGTCGCCCGCCGCCGCTCTTCGTCGTCGCCCGCCGCCGCTCTTCGTCGTCGCCCGCCGCCGCTCTTCGTCGTCGCCCGCCGCCGCTCTTCGTCGTCGCCCGCCGCCGCTCTTCGTCGTCGCCCGCCGCCGCTCTTCGTCGTCGCCCGCCGCCGCTCTTCGTCGTCGCCCGCCGCCGCTCTTCTTCGTCGCCCGCCGCCGCTCTTCTTCGTCGCCCGCCGCCGCTCTTCTTCGTCGCCCGCCGCCGCTCTTCTTCGTCGCCCGCCGCCGCTCTTCTTCGTCGCCCGCCGCCGCTCTTCTTCGTCGCCCGCCGCCGCTCTTCTTCGTCGCCCGCCGCCGCTCTTCTTCGTCGCCCGCCGCCGCTCTTCTTCGTCGCCCGCCGCCGCTCTTCTTCGTCGCCCGCCGCCGCTCTTCTTCGCCGCCCGCCGCCGCTCTTCTTCGCCGCCGCTCTTCTTCGTCGCCGCTCTTCTTCGTCGCCGCTCTTCTTCGTCGCCGCTCTTCTTCGTCGCCGCTCTTCTTCGCCGCCGCTCTTCTTCGCCGCCCGCCGCCGCCGCTCTTCTTCGTCGCCCGCCGCCGCCGCTCTTCTTCGTCGCCCGCCGCCGCCGCTCTTCTTCGTCGCCCGCCGCCGCCGCTCTTCTTCGTCGCCCGCCGCCGCCGCTCTTCTTCGTCGCCCGCCGCCGCTCTTCTCTCAGATGAAGACACCGTTGTTGACCTTGGCAGACAATGAGAAGTTTACTTTGATGCATCTAGCTTTGATTTGCTAAATTTTAAGATTCGCTCTCCACTGTGAGCCTTGTGACCCTACCCTAACTGAGGAGCATATCAGGGACATGAGATCCTTATCAGAAGTGAAGGTCTTATTTACTTTCCTCTCCATGCAAGGAGGTGCCTTTGGCCAGGAATCCAGCTTTTGACAGGAAGGGTGTAATCTTCTGGGAGGGGGAGCTCGCACTTATAAGTAATCCAGCCCCTTATTAGAACAACTTTCAGCACTGACTTGCCCTTTCTTATGGGAGGAACCAGGCGATTTGGTGGGACACCACCCTATTTCAGATTTACTCAGTGACCTCATCTCTTTGAAGGGTCTGGGTGTGGCGTGTGTACTTTCTTGCTCACAGCTATTTCTGTACGTAGATTACTTATTTTTGTCTATTAAACAGTTAATGAGACCTTTTTCAGTTTCTTTGCCCTGGAGCAAATGGCTCTGCATTCTCCAAAAAAGCACATAGTCAGTAAAATATATTACACTGCAGATGTCCAATGCCACTTCTGCAGCGTGGACTACTCCTTTCCCTCACAGTGGTCACACCTCCATAATTATGAATGGTACATGAGGTTCCTTTCATTGTTGTGTTTTTTGTTTTTTTTTCTGGTTTGGGACTTCCAACTATTCCCTGACATATGCCGTGATGGGTGGAAAAGGCATCAGGCATAATGAATTCCATCTCCCAATCCTTTTATTCTTAGGGAACAATAACGGCCGCTATGGGAGTCTGGCAGCGTCTTACTCCCCTCTCTCCATTGAGAATACATGTACGCTCTGATAAATCGAGTGAGCATTTGTTGGGAGGGAATCGGGAACAATTAGTTATCATCCACCTGACAACTATAAAAATTAGATGGGCTTCTTTACTGCTGTATTACTGGATTAACATCATTAACTCTATTTTATCCTTGTTGCTCAGATCTGTATAGTGTCGGATGAAATCCCGACACAGGCTTGGTCCCATTAGGTCACACTTGCATAGTGAGTTACTGAACCTAATCTAGTAATTTAACATGGGTGTGGCCCACTGAAAATAGCTTCATTCCTCTCCAGGAGATTATTGACCGGACACGTCAAAAAATATTTCTACAGCGCAATTAAACAGATTTTTATATGCATTTTTTTTCTTAAAGGAATTCTCTAGACTTAAGATATTGATGAGTGATGTATTCAGTATCGGAACGACAGAGGTCAGACACCCGGGCCCCCCCTGCATGATCAGTAGTTTGTGCCGATCGGAGCAGAATACAGCAGCGCTGTACATTGTATAGTGACCGCTTCCAGGTGCTGCAGATCACGTGTTTTTTCTTTTGCAAGTAAAACTATTTAACTTCAAAATTGTCCCACTATTACAAATCTATATGAGAACTGGCGGGCACTGTAAGTTTTAAGTAGACAGACCATTATCGTGCACCCCACCTTGTTCTCGTTAATCTGCTTGTTCCATGGCTGCCACCTTTCTTAAGCCCCCGTTACACACTGCGATATCGCTAGCAATATCACTGTAAAGTCACCGATTTTGTGACGTTGCAGCGATATCGCTGCATGTGATGCTTACCTCCGACCGGCTCCCCCGCTGGTTATCGCTGATCGCGCGAGAAGCTCCTGGACCATTCCTCGTTGGCCACTTCCTGCGGCGCTTCCTGCTGTGACTATGAGCGACGCGTGGAGGCGGGCGGGAGGACGTGGCGTCTGACAGGTAAGTAGCGATCCCCGTCCCCAGCGATGTCGCTAGTGAGATCTGCCTGTGTGGCAGCTCACTAGCGACCACCTAGCGATGCACCAGCGATCCTGTTTGCCTGCAGTATATACAGTGACTTCGCACCCACCGTGATCAAACCTTTCTTCATCTTTGGCTTTCTCTAGTTCTTTTCTGCACCCTCTCCTGCCCAAAACTTACAGCTCCAAACTACTGAATTAACGCCTTTCCATCTCTGTTTCAGGTTTGTAAGACTTGGGTGTGACCCTTTAAAACTCAGGAATTCACTAGGATGGACATGCCAAGTAATGGAGACAGGACTGGGTCTCACCTACTCCTCCACATCTCCCTTACCCTCCTCTATGGACACCTCCTTTCTCAGTGTCACATTCCTCACTTTTCATTACTTCTTATTATTTGCTCTTTCTGGCTCGGTTCCTCTGTTTTTCCTCCTCCCTTTCTGCTTTCTCTGTTACTCTCTTGCACAACAGGGTTATTGTTAATGTGTAACATAGAGCAGATATCTTCATGTTTCCACTTCTTCTAAATTCCAAATTTCTTTTCTTTTTTCCCCCTCTAGGCGGGCTCTGATGGACAGACCATTGGAAATTGTCCGTTTTGCCAGCGTCTCTTCATGGTCCTCTGGTTGAAAGGAGTCACGTTCAATGTCACCACTGTCGATCTGAAAAAGTGAGGAATTGTTGGTATCTAATCAAGAACTTTTAGGGACCTAAGTGGGCACAACCCTTCACCCTTTTACTGTCCTGGCCAGACCTTCTGATCCAGTTGTGTGGAGCGGAAATGGTTGGCTGATGGAGCTGAGCTGCTCTGGTATGACGTCCTCATTCCCATCCAGATGAGGGTAGTCCTCATGTCGGCATCCTCAGCAGCTCTTACACTTATTACACTCTGCGACGTCATGACATAGCATTGGCTTGTAAGCGTTAGACGCCGGCCACAGATGTAAAGGCTGCCCAGATCCAGACATTGTGTAACACCAGACTGGACACCGGCTAAGGTCCCAACTCTATTGCCCGAAATAGAGGTCACAAGAAGTAGAGGCGCGGCCACTGAAAACTAAGGGAATCGCTGACATGGATGTGCCCTGTTCCGATGAACCAGTTGAAATTGCAATATGGCACCAATATGGGTTCAAGTGGCCTTCAAGTTGCACATGTGGGATGGGAGCTCCCCACAGTTTGTCTGAAGGCGGAGAAAGCGACGCCAGCGCTCAGTGGGTGCCAGGCATCACGTGTCATTCCACCGCATCACAGATCCGGGACGGCGCCGGCACGGGAGGGAAATATAGGCTTTATTATTTTGAGGGACGAACATTTGTTTAAGAAGGGTTTGTCTTAGTAGTGGACAACCCATTCATCAAGCCCCTCTGCTGTACCCCTGTGCCTCCTGCTGTGTCTCCTGGCCTTCAACCTAATTTTTCTGGAAAAAAAAAAGTGGCATGCACAGTGTTCCCGTCAAGATCTGCCGGCCAGCAAAAGCAGGGAGTTTTTCTATTGGTTCCATTTGATCACTGTGAGAGACCCTATCACTGATCAAAAGCCGATAATTAATGTTATCCCACCACCCCTTGTGTCATCCCCTTAGATTTTTTTTTTTTTTAAAATGTTATAATTTTTGTTTCTTTAATTCTTTGCCGTTGGGGTTAGGGTTTTTTTCAAAAGTAAAAAAAATGACAATATGATGACTAGTGTTGAGCGCAAGTGCTCGCTAATCAAGTTTTGCATCGGGGTGTTTGGGTATTCGCCAAATACCACAGGTACTCGCCATGTTCGAGTCTCTGCCCCGCATATTTTGCTGTTAGGCCGGGTGCCCATGATCCGAAACTAGCAGCGTTTTGGACGCAGTGTATGTTCGCTGCATCTAAAGCGCTGCCGTCTATTGAATGCAGGTAAGTCCGCATGTGCTCACTGAACTGTGTAGGTTTACCGTGTCCAATACATTCTATTGATGTAATTTTTCTCCGCAAGAGAAATTAACATGCTGCAGTCTGGAAAGACACTCCGCATGTCCGTCTCTGTGGGTGAGCCACCGGCATTTCTGGACTCATATTGGACATGGGATTTCTAGAAATCCCATCCACTATGCTGTCACTTTTGGCCGCTGCGGGTTTGACGCTGCATAAATATGCAACGTCAATCCCGCAGCAATTGCTGATCGTGGGCACGTACCCTTAGACAGCTAAACATGCAGGGATTGACTTACACTGGCAGTCCCCACATAGTGTTTTTTGGTGTGAACATGCAGGGCAGGAACTTAAGCACGTCGCTCCAGCACCCGCAATACTTAATGTGTACCCGATGCAAAGTGGAGTAGCGAGCGCGTTCGCTCAACACGAATGATGAAATGTTCAATATAACAGTAGAAATAAGGGCAGTGCACAGAGTAAATCCCTCAGATGTGCTGCCGTGGGTCACCCCTGTCTCTGCCCTTGTCACCATTAGACGGTGGCTCCATCAGCCAAAGCCATTCATTCAGTCATTGGAAACCTTTTGGCCCTGCTGCTATTTTCCTTTCCACGCCCAGTTTGCAAAATTGGTGAAGTTTAGTTGTGAAAAGTTAAAGGGCGTTAACACTTTTGCAACCACGTATGCCTTGCCTCCAATGCATCCTGAAACAAGCTTTTAAAAAAGGTTTTTTTTCATTTTTATTCAGACTATTGTTTTACATATTCAGCTCTTATACAGTCCTGTATGTCACCTTGGTTACAGACGACAAACAAAACCTTCTGTAGTCAGGTTACACTCCTGTATCTTCCCCCTCTACAGATAGTAGGAGAAAGGATGGAGAAAAGGGAGCTAATGGGTGGGTACAGGATAAAACTGGAGACACATAGGCCTACATAAGGGCTGTATACCGAAAACAATAAAAGTTATTTTTGGGTATGTACAGTTTTGCAACCAAAGTCTCTTAATAAAAATGTATATAAGCTTTAGAGGCCAGCAGTCGCACACCCTTAGGTGGCCGTAGGTCCTTCATCCACATCACACCAATATTTAAGATCCTAGTATTCTAAATGGAAGGTGCGTGGTTTCACAAGTGTTTGTCTTTTTTTTTTTTTTTTTCTTTTCTGGGGTCTAGGAGTCTCATGGGCAGCAGTCCTGTGTTCCCTGAGAGAGAGATCCTCACTGTCACAGGGATCATGCCATGTGTATATAGAGTCGTGGGAAGTTTCACAGGCGGCACCTCTGTGTATGGGAGAATAGGGGAAGGTCTTGCAGGCGGCACCTCTGTGTATGGGAGAATAGGGGAAGGTCTTGCAGGCGGCACCTCTGTGTATGGGAGAATAGGGGAAGGTCTCGCAGGCGGCACCTCTGTGTATGGGAGAATAGGGGAAGGTCTCGCAGGCGGCACCTCTGTGTATGGGAGAATAGGGGAAGGTCTCGCAGGCGGCACCTCTGTGTATGGGAGAATAGGGGAAGGTCTCGCAGGCGGCACCTCTGTGTATGGGAGAATAGGGGAAGGTCTCGCAGGCGGCACCTCTGTGTATGGGAGAATTGGGGAAGGTCTCGCAGGCGGCACCTCTGTGTATGGGAGAATAGGGGAAGGTCTCGCAGGCGGCACCTCTGTGTATGGGAGAATAGGGGAAGGTCTCGCAGGCGGCACCTCTGTGTATGGGAGAATAGGGGAAGGTCTCGCAGGCGGCACCTCTGTGTATGGGAGAATAGGGGAAGGTCTCGCAGGCGGCACCTCTGTGTATGGGGGAAGGTCTTGGAGATGGGGTCCTCCCTCTATATATAGGTCTCACAGGTGCTATAATCTATTAAAGAATGGGAAAGGTCTCGCACGTGGCCCATCTATCTGTGGGAGAATGGGGAGGCGCCTTTCCATTTTTGCATAGTAAATGGAGAGATGACTTATATGGATTTCATCATCCAGATCTGTTACAGAACCCTCACTTATCCATAGTCCCTATTTTGCCGGGACAGTTCAAGAAACGGACTGCAAAATAATGTCCAAATCTGTGTGAGTAAAAAGTATATTGTTAAATATGCAACAAGAGAAAACTCGGGCAGCCCCTTTTCCAGCTAAATGGGGGCCCAAAGGTTGGACCCTCCCCTCATCTCTCCGCCAATACGGTATATTGTGTGTCTCCTTCGTTTTGTAAATGTAACTTTCACAACCTGTTCTATAAATTATACTTTAACGCTCAGAGATCCGGTTTTACAGGTTTTGTGGCCTGTACGAAGTATGCAGTGGAATAATTGCACTCGTACTACACTCCGTATAATTCTAATTTGCCCTTTTTATTTCTTAGGAGACCAGAATCCCTAAAGCATATCGCACCCGGAGCTCTGCCGCCTTTCCTGTTGTTCCAAGGAGATGTCCGAACAGACACCAATAAGATAGAAGAATTCCTGGAGGAGACCCTGGCCCCACCAAAGTATGTATATGGGTTACAAGTGGTTAAATATTCTTTTAGACAGTGTTCATACTTCTGTCCCATTAACCTCTAGCGTTGGGTGATTGCCACCATATTGTGGACTGAATCCTTGTGGTGAATTTTAAGTCATATGGCCTAAATTATTTTCTTGCCAACCAACCCAGTGTAAAAAAGGAGATGCCTACCAAGAAATCTTGGCAAAGAATGGACAGAGTGAGCGGATATGGGGTGTGGCAAGGCTATGAAAGCGCTAACCTGCTCCACAACACTCCACCTCTACCAGATGCCAACTTGTGAAAGTTGTTGACGTCCGTGAAAGCTCACCTTCATATTCAGCAATAGGATTAGTACAGTATAAGTAATGTATGTACACAGTGACTGCACCAGCAGAATAGTGAGTGCAGCTCTGGGGTATAATACAGGATGTATCTCAGGATCAGTACAGGATCAGTAATGTATGTACACAGTGACTGCACCAGCAGAATAGTGAGTGCAGCTCTGGAGTATAATACAGGATGTAACTTAGGATCAGTAATGCAATGTATGTACACAGTGACTGCACCAGCAGAATAATGAGAGCAGCTCTGGGGTATAATACAGGATGTAACTCAGGATCAGTAATGTATGTACACAGTGACTGCACCAGCAGAGTAGTGAGTGCAGCTCTGGGGTATAATGCAGGGTGTAACTCAGGATCAGTAATGTATGTCCACAGTGACTGCACCAGCAGAATAGTGAGTGCAGCTCTGGAGTATAATACAGGATGTAACTTAGGATCAGTAATGCAATGTATGTACACAGTGACTGCACCAGCAGAGTAGTGAGTGCAGCTCTGGGGTATAATACAGGATGTAACTCAGGATCAGTAATGTATGTACACAGTGACTGCACCAGCAGAGTAGTGAGTGCAGCTCTGGGGTATAATGCAGGGTGTAACTCAGGATCAGTAATGTATGTCCACAGTGACTGCACCAGCAGAATAGTGAGTGCAGCTCTGGAGTATAATACAGGATGTAACTCAGGATCAGTAATGTATGTACATAGTGACTTCAGCAGAATAATGAGACCATCTCTGCAGCATAATACGAGATGTTTTATCCAGGATCAAGGTGTCTCTTCTTCCTGTGGCTAGGGTTGGATTACACAGGTCTGCGACTAAAAAGCTGTTTGATTATTTTCATCTAATTTCCATGTATTTTGGTGTGCTGAAAACGACAAAAATATTGAAAAAAAATCCTGGACGTCAGGATTTGCCACAAAATGCAAAATTCTCTTCAAATTTAGTAAATTTTTCTCTTTTTTTTTTTATCATCTTAGGGTTTTGAAAGTCAAAATTAATATTAATTAATTCACATCAATGCATTGAAGATATACAATGCCAAAAAAATATAACTTTCAAAGAAAAGAAGTTGCAGAGAGCTAATGAAACCAGCATCAACATGTTGCAAGCTGAACGAGCGGGCTCTGACATGCACGGGCTTGTTTCAATTGTTTTATCTTGGTTCTGGCCTGTTCACACTTTTTATCTCCGTTTGTGTTAGCTCGTCATATTCAACAGTGTTTCCCAAAATTAGCATTATGGCTCAGCGGAAGTGTATTAATTCGCCTGACAGTTTCTGTCAGGGCTGTGGAGTCGGTAAGCCACAGTTGCGACTCCAACTCCGACTCCTGGATTTTATCAGGCTCCGACTCCGGCTCCGACTCCTTCATAAATGGCCAATTCATAACAACAAATTTACTGTTGTAAAATATTAAACATCGTGCTTATTCAGTTTCTCACCATCATATAAGTAATCAGACCACTTAGAGCAAAAACTACATTTATTAGAATACAATTAGAATATAGCAAATAACTTTTATAAACTTTTCTAAACTGTAAGTAAATATGCAATAAACACTTTTATGCAGTTAATAATAAGAAATCTATAAATTTGTCCTCAGAAAAAGTATTGCCTCTGTCAGATCCTCCTTCATGGATGCCCTCAAATCTGATCTAATTATTTTGAGAGCAGAGAACAACCTCTCTACACTAACTTGTGTTGGTGGCAAAGCAGTAACCACTCGGGCAACATCTCTGACAATGTCAGGATACAGAGGAATCGCTTGTTGCACTGTTATTTTTGATGAACGGTCAAATTTCTCAATTTCTTTTAGTGCACATGAAAAATTCTGCTGAAATGTACTGACTGTGTTCCTTGATGGGGATGACTCTTCTTCTATGCGGGAACGCTTTGCACGGTCCTTGTGATCCAAATATTTTTCGAAATTAAATTCTTCATCAGTTGATGATGAGGGTGAAGATGTGGCAGGACGACCAAATTCTTCTTGTTCCTCCTGACTGTTCTGCAACCCTTTCATCCTTACTGCTATTTCAAACAGAGCTTCTTTTCCTTTACTTAGCTGTTGATCATCTAGAAGAATCCGATGCATTGGGTCTACATAAACAGCTGCCAAAAGAATGTTATTTTGTAATAGTAGCTCCTCTCTCCGTTTCATTGATGTAGCAATGCCACTTGCAATTAACCCTCCTCTTTGGGACAGGCAAAACATCAGGTTCTTCCACTCCTTTAAGAAAATACCTGGAGTTAAGTCCTCTGCTTGTAATTTTTTAGTCACTGTAAATGGGTGCTCTAGCAATTTTTCCAGCTCAGTCACCTGATTCCACTGACTTTCATTTAGCGTCAGTTGAGGGTTAGCCATGTCTACAAGAAAGGTTTTCAGTTCAACCAAGCGCTGAATCATTAAGTAAGTACTGCCCCATCGTGTGGCTTGATCAATAATTGCCCCTTTTCCAGCACGTCTCTTCAAAATTGAGTCAACTTTAGGGGTTCTGGCAACAGTAGCCAATTTTCTCACCTTGCCAATTAGTGCAGCAGCATGTCCTTCTTGCAAGACTGTCTCTTATAGCCAGCTGTAGCGTATGCACAACACAGCGCATGTGATGAATGAAAGAACATATTGACACAGTTTCAACAAGATCATCTAAACTATCATGTTGCTGTTCATCTGAAGCAACTTCAGTTTGCTCCTCAGTTACAATACTGTGTTCCTCTATTTCAAACATTTCTGTGTCTGTGGACCCAGAATGTTCTTCTAGCTGCTGGTCACCATCATTACTCTCATTCATTAGCTTAATAGTACTTATCATATTTGAAGCATTGTCAGTTACGACAGAAAGAACTTGCTCTTTTTTAAGTTCGTAGTCTTGCAGAACCTTTTCCACCAAGACCTGGAGAAACTCACTGGTGTGATGAGCTTTGGTGTCTTTTACTGCCAATGTCTTGGTAACTATTTCATTTTTGTCACAAACAAATCGGACATTGATGGCAAAATAGTTCACTCTGTGACGTGTGCAGGCATCCATTTTAAGAAACAGAAAGCGTCCCTTGAGAGTTTTTTTAAGTTCTTCCTTTTGTTTAAAAGCTTCTTCGATTACTAATTTTCTAATACTCTCTCTCTCCAGAGAAACGCCAAGCTTGCGGGACATTTCCCCATTCAGACACATAAAAGCTGGTCGTGAAAATAATGAAATAGGCACGCTATCCTTTACAACAAGCTCTATGATCTGTTTTTTTAAATGTATCTACTGTCATTGTCACAGTAACTTTGTCACTGACAAAATATCTTGCAACTGATGGCTGCAAAGTTCTCTGCTCCTTTGTTTGGCTGGAAGAGCTGGGCACTGGTTCATTGGTTTGGATGCAGTCTTTCTCATCCACTGCTTTCAGTACTTCTGGATGAAAGCGCTGTAAATGTCTCTTTTAGATTAGAAGCTCTGGTAGGAGCATTTTTATCTTTGCCTGAATATGCACTCATCTTGGCTTCACAGCATTTGTTTTCGTCTGGATCATTTGTCATACACTGACAGACATAATGTTTTCTATCTTGAGTGATGGTGAAATGTTCAAATACAGCTGATTTAATGTGATGCTTCTTTGACGTTCTCAGGTTTTTAATTCTGCATTCACAATCCAAATGACAATTGTTTTTCCTAAAAACAATTGTACAAAATTATTGCCAGGTCGTACAACTGATATAGTGGTCAGTAATACTGTTATTATTCCTCATGTACTCACAGTTAACTGATGCAAAGTTTGTTGAAAGGATAATACTTCTTACAGTCTTCCTCTTCTGAGTAGCAGGCAGCTGTGAGATGCTAGGAAGACGCACACCTAGTATGATCTAGTCTAGAGGAGGAGCTTTACTACTAAGAATTTGCAACACATTTTCACTTTCAGTTTCATACATTGTAAGTAGGGGGGTTGGGGCAGCATGAGGTTAACCAAGTATAAGCTAGATAAGGGCAGTGGAGAACAGTGACACACAAGAAGTAAGAAATGTCTCTATCTCCAGCAGAACTGCTTATCACTGTTGTTCATAGTTTGATAGAACATATATATTTGAGTAACATTTATAAAATTCATATGAAAGTTCAATTATGAAATATTAATACATTTTTTTTAAAGCTGGAGTCGGTACATTTCTACCGACTCCGGCTCCGACTCCAACCAAAACTAACTCCGACTCCACGACTCCGACTCCACAGCCCTGGTTTCTGTAACATTTGTGGTGAATATACAGTGCTGAAGCAACAGCTGAGTATTACACACTTTATGAAAAAAAGTATACTTCGTATATTTCGAACTAAAGCTTGGAGATCAACATAAAGCTTGGGCGCATCATAAAGTGTACAAACGGTGTGTTGAGGACCTCCGAAATTGCTTCAAGGGTAAGAAAAAAGCTTTCCGTTATGGGATTCCTATGGTATGGCAAGAGCAAAAGAACCATAGTGACGATTGTTACTTTAGTTCATGCGATGTGAAAGGGTATAATTCAAAATGGAAGCATTCCATTTCATACCCCAATATTCACTCAGCAATTCGTCCCATCCCCCATGGCACAGATATACCAGTACCTAAGGCCCCTGCTACCTTGGAAGAGATAACTAGCTCCGATGAAGGTGGAGTCATACCTGAACCAAATGATGAATCAAGTTCTTACTTTGAAGATGATACAAGACCAAAATTGTTTTCCCAGGAGGAGATGAATGATTTGGTAAGAGACTTGAATCTTCCCAAAGATGCTGCTGAGTTACTCGGATCAAGGCTCAAAAGCAAGAATTTTTTTTGTTGCCAGGAGTGTCTTTTTCATGGTTCAAATATCGTGAAGACGAGTTCGTTAAGTTGGTTTATTGCATTGATGTCGAAGGTTTGATGGGTCAATTCAAAATACAATATGATTCAGCGCAATGGCGTCTTTTTATAGATTCTTCAAAAAGAAGTCTCAAAGCAGTTTTACTCCACAACGGCTGTTTTTATGCTTCCATCCCTGTAGGTCATTCCGTACACCTCAAGGAAACCTACGAGAACTTGGAATTGGTTCTTTGTAAACTTAAATAAGAAGACCATGGTTGGCAAGTGTGCGGGGATTTGAAAGTCTTGTGCATGCTGCTCGGGCAACAAGCTGGGTATACCAAATACCTTTGTTTTCTGTGTCTATGGGACAGTCGAGAACGACAAAATCACTGGACCAAGAAGAATTGGCAGCCGAGGGTGCTCACAGTTGGTGAAAAAATGTCCTCCGAGAAACTTTGGTTCCTCTCCATAAAGTTCTTCTACCACCTCTCCACATCAAATTGGGATTGATGAAGCAATTTGTAAAATCACTTCCAAAAGATGGAGAATGCTTCAAATACTTGGTCACGAAGTTTCCAGGCCTCTCGGCGGCAAAATTGAAGGAAGGTGTGTTCGTCGGACCAGACATTAGAAGGCTTATAGCTGATCAAGAGTTTATCAATACCATGACGCATCCTCAAAAAGAAGGGTGGATTGCAATTAAAGAGGTCTTAGAGAAATTTTAGGCAATAACAAAGACCCTGACTACAAAAAAATCGTCGGACGAATGCAGAAAGCATTTCAAGCTTTAGGTTGCCTGAGTTTGAAAGTGCATTCCCTCCATTACCACCTTGACAACTTTCCTGAAAATTTGGGAGCTGTGAGTGAAGAGCAAGGTGAACGATTCCACCAGGACATTAAAGAGATGGAAAGACGATACCAGGGAAGATGGAGCATTACAATGATGGCAGACTACTGTTGGACGCTTCAGAGAGACAATACAGATGCTACTCACAAGCGTAAATGTACCAAGAGAAGCCTCACAGGGAAGAAAAATCGATTTTAGTGTGTGTTAGTGAGCTCATTGCAGTTAAAAAAATGATTTTCATGAAACATTTGTAATAAAAAATTAATTTTATGAGTCTGTTTCACTTATTTTGAGGTATTGTCTTATTTAACATGGTTACTTAAATTGTCAGATAACGTGATGTCCTATGACAAAACGGAGGTCATTTTCGGATTCAGCGCACTCAAAAACATAAAGATTACGTGGAATAACCAAAACAGCTCTTGAGAAAATTTTTTTTGCAGACCTGTGTTATTTATAAAGATGGGTACAGTTATACACAGTGGTGTAGATACAGGGTGTGTGAATGTTTGCCCAATAGCTTCTCCTAAGTAATCACGAGCCTGCGCACAGCAATAAACTTCTCCTTCGGCTCTTGCTGCTGTACTGTGGTGGTGGTAGGCATAAGACTGGCTCCCTCTTCCTAAGCTTTAGCTAAGGGCAGCGATCCTTGTGTGTCACAAACTGCACAATGTACTTTTTTTTTTTTTTTTTTTTTTTTGATGAATTTGAGAACAAAAGAAAAAATTTAGTTTTTGCAAAGTAGCTCCGCAAAGTCCAGAAGGAGCATCGCTAAGGTGGGGCTGGTAAGGCGTGCACCCTTGGTGCTAGGAGTCAGGGGGTCACCAACAAATTGGGTATAGTGCTGCCCTGGAAGGTCTCCTAAATCTTGTACAGAACTAGTGAGGAAACTTTGGCCATTACTAACAGATTTTGAATCCGGTTGAGTGGACAGGACATAATGGAGTACAGAAGAAAACTAGGGCATGGTTACTCAGCCGTGAGGCTTGGAATTCCTTCATCTGACCTACTGTACTTCTCTTCATCAGGTACCCAAAGTTGGCTGCCAAAAACCCAGAATCGAACACAGCTGGACTTGATGTCTTTGCCAAATTCTCCGCCTACATCAAGAATCCCAACCCCTGTCTGAACCAAAGTAAGTGCAAAACGCCTGAAAACCCGGGGACTGGTAGTCTGCACCCAGAAGCATGAAACTTGGGAGCAAATCCAAAAAGGAGGGTGCACAAACCATAGCAGCAGCTCCTTCCCTGGAGAGGGGAATGGGGTTCAGTTGGATGCGTCCCTTATTTGTGTGGATCCAATCTCCATACATTATGCAATCATGGGAATAAAGCACACTAACATGAAGGTGCTATCAGTGTGTCAAGAGTGGGAGTAGAGGGTTGCATTCACAATCCAACACAATGGACAGCACTTTGAACACATTTTATAAGTGGTCATAAACTTGTAAATAACTCAGGAAAGAATAAAGTTACATTAAAACCACCATTGTTTTTCTTGTGAAATTCTCAATAAGTTTTATGTCAAATGATCCTCCTCCCATTGGAAAAAATAAAGTTTGATCAAAAATGGCCGACTTCAAAATGGTCACCACCCGTCTTGAAAAGTTTCCCCCCTCCCATATACTAATGTGCCACAAACAGGAAGTTGATATCACCAACCATTCCCATTTTATTTAGGTGTATCCATATAAATGGTCCACCCTGTGTATGTATGTGTGTGTATATATATCTGTCGTGCCTGTGTCTGTGATATATATTTATTTTTGTATCTTCTGTATACTACAAAATGTAAGATAAAGCCATTAGCAGAGTAAAACAGCCCTGAGCCCAGTTACTTCCAGCAGCACGGGCCATGAGCATTTATCTACCGATCTCCTGATCGCTGGGACCAGCAGACGCCACGTTGAAGGTTGTATGAGGGCTGCGATCAGTGAGATCCTGACAGGAAGGGCACGGTAAAATCCTGTGCCCGGCTGTTTCCCAATTTCTTATGGAGCCTCGTTCGATACAAGATCCATGATTAATGGTCTCCATCTATATTCAGAAGGGTATCTTTTCCTATAGCCCCCATCTCACCCTCTATGGCCTGATGCAATAGTAGTCCTCAACAGTCTGGGAAGGGGAAAGCTTCACTTTTTGGCTTGTACTCCAGAAGTCTGGAAGCCCCGTCACTATCGGTCACAACCACAGCTTCCTCCCTCCGCCAGTACTTGCTGACTGCACATGATTTCCGTGGTTTGTGTTGTGCATGAGGTCATATCTCGCTCCAGGGAGTTTCCTCTGTTGCAGAAGCAACAAGAGACACAAGTAACATAGTTATGAAGGCTGAAGGAAGATCTTATGTCCATCTAGTTCAGCCTATTTTTAGTGCAGCTGTTCTGCATTGTTGATCCTGGGGAAGGCAAAAAACCCACAGAGTAGAAGCCAATTTTCTCCATAGGGAAAAAAAATTCCTTCTCCTAAGCTGGGTCAACCATCTACCTATAGTATTCTGTTATTCGTAACCTTCTATACTGTTACTCACAAGAAAAGCATCCATTCCTTTCTTAAATTCTTTCAGTGAGTTGGCCATCACCACTTCCTCAGGAAGAGCATTCCAGAGCCTCACTGCTCTTACCGTGAAGAACCCTCTTCTATGCTGGTGCAGAAATTGTCTTTCCTCCAAACGAAGAGAATGCCCCCTTGTTCTTGTCACAGTCCTTGGTACAAACAGTTCATTGGAGAGATCTCTGTATTGCCCTCTGATATACTTGTGCATATATATTAAGTCTCCCCTAAGTCTTCTCTTTTCTAGAGTAAATAGACCTAATTTTGATAACCTTTCTGGGTATTGTAGTGAACCAACTCCATTTATCATTTTAGTAGCCCGCCTTTGAACCCTTTCAAGTTCAGTAATGTCTTTCTTGAGCACCGGCGTCCAAAATTGCACACAATACTCCCAAGTGTGGTCTGACGAGTGATTTGTACAGAGGGAGAATTGTTTTCATCTCGTGTCCCCAGACCTCTTCTAATGCATCCCATGACCCTATTTGCTTTGGTGGCAGCTGCCTGACACTGGGCACTCCAATTTAGCTTCTTATTGACTAAGATGCCTAAGTCTTTTTCCATGTCTGATTTCCCCAGCAGTTTCCCATTTAGTAAGTAATTGTAGCATCTGTTTCTCCTTCCCATGTGCATAACCTTACACTTATCTGTGTTAAACCTCATTTGCCATTTTTCAGCCCAATTCTCCAATTTACTCAAATCTGTCTGTAGTTGCAAACTGTCCTCCTTTGTGTTAACTACCTTACGTAGTTTTGTATCATCTGCACATACTGATATTTTACTGTGTAAGCCATCCACTAGATCATTAATAAATATATTAAATAGTAGGGGGCCCAATACAGAACCCTGTGGTACCCCACTAGTATCCCTGGCCCAATCTGAGTATGCACCATTAATAACCACTCTTTGTTTTCTATCACTAAGCCAGCTACCTACCCATCTACACACATTTTCCCCTAGCCCAAGCTTTCTCATCTTACTTACCAATCTTTTATGTGGGACAGTGTCAGATGCTTTAGAGAAGTCGAGATAAATTACATCCAATGATTCTCCTTGGTCCATTTGAGAGCTTACATCCTCATAGAAGCTGATCAGGTTAGTTTGACAGGAGCGATCCTTCATAAATCCATGTTGATATGGAGTTAAACATTTATTAACATTGAGATATTCCATAATGTATCCCTTAGAAACCCTTCAAAAATTTTACCCACAACAGATGTTAAGCTTACCGGCCTATAATTTCCAGGTTCCCTTTTACAACCCTTTTTGAATATTGGTACCACATTTGCTTGCCACTAATCAAAAGGAACAGACCCTGTTTCTATAGAGTCTTTAAATATAAGGAATAGAAGCCTGTCTATCACATTACTTAACTCCCTTAATACCTGAGGGTGAATGCCATCAGGGCCTGGTGATTTGTAAATTTTAATCTTACTAAGGCGGTTCTGCACTTCTTCCTGGGTTAGGCAGGTAATACTTAATGGGGAGTATGCAAGTCTTGACAAAAAGTCGGCAGAGCTGCAGTGTAAAGCATGAGGGACAAAGCAGCAACCTGAGCTTTAAATAAGAAGGGAGACTTTTCCAGACTCTTGTTACTGACTGTATAGTATGCTATGTGTCAGTAAGTGACTGACTGAGTGCTGAATTTGCTGTATACTCTATGCTCTTTCCGTATGTCTGCACTATCTGTATACGGTCCTGGTGTAACCCAGTCCTTCTACTCCCCCAGCTCTGGAGAAAGGCCTCCTGAAGGCTCTGCAGATTCTGGACAATTACCTGAACACTCCCCTCCCGGAAGAAATAGACGAGAACAGCGCTGAGGACGAGACCGTGTCTCACCGCAAGTTTCTGGATGGAGACGAGCTGACGCTATCGGACTGCAACCTCCTCCCTAAGCTGCACATAGTACAGGTGAGAGGTGCCCAGAGCCTTCCAGGATGATCTGTGATATGGACCTGGGGAAGCAGCGATGCAGGTTAAAGCATGGGGGAAGGGTGGTATGAGCTTTAGAATAGAGAGCTGGTGTGTCTCAGATTTTACTTTTTAACCTAGACTCCTACACAGCTAAAGTAAAGTTAATGACGAAAAGCGGGCAAAAATGGTAGGTAAGAAAACATCTATTAGCACAGACTGAAATACGAAGGTGCTCCTCCAACCTTCCTTGTATGCAATAGCAGAGAGAGAAAAATCAGCTCCATCCCCCCTCATCCATGTTTCGCCAGTTTATATGAAATATCTTTCTAATCCCGGAAATGGCACCTCTCAACCCTTCCCTACCTGCTGGGTTCTTAAAATGGCACCTCACCCGCCCTGCCTGCTGAGCCACTGAAATGGCACCTCTTGCCCCCTCCCTGCCTGCTGAGCCACTGAAATGGCGCTTCTCGCTCCCTCCCTGCCTGCTGGGCCCCTGAAATGGCATCTCTTCCCTGCCTCCTGGGCCCTTGAATTGGCACCCCTCTCCCTGACAGCTGAGGCACTGAAATAACACCCCTGGCCCCCTCCCTGCCTGCTGGGCCACTGAAATGGCACCTCTCGCCCCCACCCTGCCTGCTGAGCCCTGGAAATGGCACCTCTCGCCCCCACCCTTCCTGCTGGGTCCCTGAACTAGCCCCCACGTCCCCTATCTACGTGCAGCTTCCTGCAATATCACGTTTCACCACCTCCCAGCCTGCTGGCGCCTGATATGGTGCCTCTCGCCCCCTCTCTACCTGCAGCTTCCTGAAATATCACATCTCGCCCCTCTTTTTCTACAGGTGGTCTGTGAGAAGTATCGAGGCTTTAAGATCCCAGAAGAGTTCAGTGGAATCCAGCGCTACCTGACAAACGCCTACAAGCGGGAAGAATTTGTTAGCACATGCCCTGCCAAAGCTGAAATTGAACTGGCATACGCCCAGGTGGCCAGACCCCTCAACTAGCAAGACCGCTCTTCAAGAGGGAGAGGAACTCCTCCTATTTAATCTCTTTGTGATAAAAATAAAACAAAAAAATGGCTTATGTTCCTTTAAGGAGGACAGAGTTTTGATTTAGCCTGTCCAACTGCCACTTAATAAATCTAAAAACCTCCTCCTCTAGCTGGGGGCACTGTTATATGGCCCAGGAACAGTGTAGTTCCCATAGGCTGTCTCTGTGTGGCAGTGTAAAGGGTAAATTACCTGTGCCTTTTTTTATATTGTATAGAGAAAGGAGATGTTTCTGCTGTGCCTTAAAGAAGACCTGTCACCAAGTCAAGTGGGCAGATTTTGCTTCCTTTTTACTTCTGCTGCTCCAGTGTTTTGTTTTTTTTTTTTTATAATATGGCCTTTTTTAGTACAAATTTTGTATGGTCTTCAGAGATGGGTGTGACTCACAGGGTCCTCAGGGGCGTAGCCTACATAATTACTCTGAGCCATACCTCCTTAGTAAAGAGCCATAAAAAGTATCACTAAATAAGAACATGTCTCTGGAACCATATGGCAGATTTATAAAAAAAAAAAAAAATTGGTCACTTTTGGCCTAGTGACAGGTCCTCTTTAATTTTTATTTTTTATTTTTTTTTACAGTTTGTGGTCCAATATAATGGGTGATTTTTTTTTTGATTTTTTTTTTTTTTTTTTTTTTTTTTTTTTCTGATCAATGGCAATGTTTTAGTACTGTAGATCGGCTGAGACAATCAAAATATACAATTCTTGCTACCTCTTCCTGGAAGAGCTTCCTATAATACACAGTAGTCCATATAGGCAGAATTTTTTTTTTTTTTTTAATAAGGGCTATGGGATCACATACTGAGGCCACTCACATCTGCCACATGTGCCTGATAATACCCTCCGGCTGTAAATATGATGAGGGACCAATATTAAGTTGGGGACCCCAAATGTACATTTTCTGATTTAAAATTCTCCTTCCTGGCCGATTTGTTGTATTTTTCTCCAATTAAGCAATTAAAGGGGTTCTCCAGTTTTTGGTTTTTTCATATATACTTACTTAAAAGGGTTGTCTCATAAACAGAAATGGATGATTTTTGCATCCATGTGTTCGTTGGGGGAGCCCAAGGAGTGACATATTTATCACCTTTTCTACAGATGGGTCATAAATTATCTTTATGGGTCAACCCCTTTAATAGAGTGGATGTGGGGCATTTAAAGCCCCTCATTTATCAATCAGAGCAAAAGCGTGAAGGACTGAACATATGTAGTGACTGCCCGTTCATTTTAATAGGAATGGTGTAATACTTCATTTCTCCTGCGGTAGTGCTATAGGGAAACTGAACACTTACTGCCAGGTTCCAGCAGTGATCACCAGTGATCAATGGTGGTGCCGGCAGTTTAAAGCTCTGTGATTAGCTTACCAGAGGAACCTTGTAAGAATAAAGTTTCTACCTTTTTAGATAACGAGACCATTGAATATAACTGGTTTGCGGAGAGTATATCACTTACGATATTAAGAATTCCATGTAGTTCTGTAATAGTAATCACAGAAGGGTTTTATTATAGGTGGAGAACCTCTTTTTCACGGCACTTACCCTTAGTTATGTTTCTATGTGACTACACAGGGGCCCTCAAGGATCTGGGCACAAAACCTGCCATTTATAGACTTTATTTTTGTTGTATATTTCTAATAAGATGCCTTTTTGTTTTTTGATTAACACACGACAACCCCAACCTAGCCCTCTAATAGCAGACGCTGAACCTTAGTTTTGATTAGCCGATGACAATGTCGCCCCCTAGAGTTTAACTTTTTGTTTATTGTAATAGTTTGGCTAGGACTCATTCTCACTTTATAAACCCGACACAGAAGTTGTATATTATTAAAAAACAGCCTGAATATTCACAATTATATTAAAAACCAAACCTGAAAACCCTATCTTGGAGTGGAGTCTATGTATATGAGCTAAAGAAAAAATATTTTTTTTTTTTTGTTTCCAAAAGCAGTGCCACTTTCGTCTACAGGGTAAATCTGGAATTGCAGCTTGAATTGATTTACATGAATATGAGAATCTCTGCCTATGGGCAGGAGTGGTGCTGAACCTTACGCCTTGTTCAGTTGACATCTGAATGATGTCTTAGAGAATGTGACTCTCCCATATAAATTGGTAAAAGCAGCGTCTCTCTCTTCTGCTGGTCTGATATTGCTGCACACTACAGAATCTCTCCAGGCCTGATGTCAGATACGGCAGAAAAGGATTGTACCAATATCCCCTTCACCTTACTGGTGAAGGACTTTATGGAAACAGAGGGTGTGAATATTTGTGCAAAATGTTGCAAAAGTCATACAACTTACAGTGACATGCAAAAGTATTCACCCCCCTCCTTGGCACTTTTTGTGTTTTGCTACCTTGCAAACTGGAATGTCACTGTTTTTCTATAGGGTTTTTGCATCAATCATGTAAAGAACATGCCTTCAACGGTCAACATTTTGATGCTTGCTTCATAAGAAAAAGAAAACAAATAGGACAGAATAACCGAAAACTTTAGTGTGCATAACTATTCACCCCCCCCCCCCCCCAAAAACCAGTACTTCGTAGAGCCTCCTGTTGCAGAAATTTCAGCTGCAAGTTGCTTTGGATAAGTTTTCCCCATCTTGCCATTGGGATTTTTGCCCATTCGTCAAGGCTTAAAACTGCTCCAGCTCCTTCCAGTTTCCTCTGATGAACAGCAATCTTCAAGTCTAACCACAGATTCTCTATTGGATTAAGACCTGGGCTTTGACTAGGCCACTCAAAAACTTTTACATGTTTCCCCTTAAACCACCCAAGTGTTGCTTTAGCAGTATGCTTTGGGTCATTGTCTTGTTGGAAGGTGAACCTCCGTCCCAGTCTCAAATGACTGACAGACTGAAACAGGTTTTGCTCTAAAATATCCCTGTATTTTGCAACATTCATCTTCCCCCTTGGCACAAACCATTTTCCCTGTGCCTGCTGCCAAAAAACATCCCCACAGCATGATACTTCCATCACCATGTTTCACTGTAGGGATGGTGTTCTTGGGGTGATGAGCTGTGCTGGTTTGGTGTCTGACATAGTGTTTACCTTGGTGGACAAAAAGTTCAATTTTGATCTCCACTGACCACAGCACCTTCATCCACACATTTGGGGAGTTTTCCACATGTCTTTTGGCAAACTCAAAACGAGCCTTATAAATTTTTGTGTAAGTAAAGGCTTTTTTCTGCCCACTCTTCCATAAAGGCTACCTCTATGGAGTGTACAGCCGATTGTGGCCCTATGGACAGATACTCTAGTCTCTGCTTGGGAACTGTGCAGCTCCTCCAGGGTTACCTTTGGTCTCTGTGCTGCCTCTCTGACTAATGCCCTCCTTGCTTGGGTAGAAAGTTTTGGTGGGCCAAAGGTGTGAAACTTTTGCAAGTCGCTGTAAGTAAGTGTTAATATTCCGTGATTCTGGGAGACGTCTCGTATAATTTGTGAACGTATTGGGTATGAAGAAATGGGAGCATGTCTAGTCAAAGGACATGAGATAATAGGGAAATTATGGCTTTTGGGTGGAGTTACTCTCTGGCACAGGAGCCTTTTGAGGTTCTACATCACACGTGGAGGAATGGTTGTCTAGCAGAACCCTGTGAACATGCTGCTGCACGCGCCATATACCCATTAGGTCGGAGCATGTGTATACAAATATGCATGTATGTAATGTATAATACATAATGTACTGTATATTAGTCTGTATAAAATATATATACATACACACTTGCTGTAATGTACAAACATTACACACGTAGCAGAGTTGAGTTTGGTGTGTAAGGCTGCTATCGCATATATAGCTATACTAGCTATGAACCCGTTCTACGCCCGGGTGGCGAGCATTTTTATTGGTATATGGTCTCCCATCCCGGTATGTGCTGCCCCCCTCCTATCCTGGTGTCCATGGCACCCCTCATCACTATGCTGGTATGCATGGTCCCCTCATCCTCCAATCCTGGTATGCATGGCACCCCCTTATCCCTATCCTGGTATGCATGGTCCCCTCACCCCCCCAATCCTGGTATGCATGGTCCCCTCACCCCCCCAATCCTGGTATGCATGGTCCTCTCACCCCCCCAATCCTGGTATGCGTGATCCCCTCACTCCCCTTTCGTGGTATGCGTGGTCCCCTCACTCCCCTTTCGCGGTGTGCGTGGTCCCCTCACTCCCCTTTCGCGGTGTGCGTGGTCCCCTCACTCCCCTTTCGCGGTATGCGTGGTCCCCTCACTCCCCTTTCGCGGTGTGCGTGGTCCCCTCACTCCCCTTTCGCGGTGTGCGTGGTCCCCTCACTCCCCTTTCGCGGTGTGCGTGGTCCCCTCACTCCCCTTTCGCGGTGTGCGTGGTCCCCTCACTCCCCTTTCGCGGTGTGCGTGGTCCCCTCACTCCCCTTTCGCGGTGTGCGTGGTCCCCTCACTCCCCTTTCGCGGTGTGCGTGGTCCCCTCACTCCCCTTTCGCGGTGTGCGTGGTCCCCTCACTCCCCTTTCGCGGTGTGCGTGGTCCCCTCACTCCCCTTTCGCGGTGTGCGTGGTCCCCTCACTCCCCTTTCGCGGTGTGCGTGGTCCCCTCACTCCCCTTTCGCGGTGTGCGTGGTCCCCTCACTCCCCTTTCGCGGTGTGCGTGGTCCCCTCACTCCCCAATCCTGGTGTGCGTGGTCCCCTCACTCCCCTTTCTTGGTGTGCGTGGTCCCCTCACTCCCCTTTCGCGGTGTGCGTGGTCCCCTCACTCCCCTTTCGCGGTGTGCGTGGTCCCCTCACTCCCCTTTCGCGGTGTGCGTGGTCCCCTCACTCCCCTTTCGCGGTGTGCGTGGTCCCCTCACTCCCCTTTCGCGGTGTGCGTGGTCCCCTCACTCCCCTTTCGCGGTGTGCGTGGTCCCCTCACTCCCCTTTCGCGGTGTGCGTGGTCCCCTCACTCCCCTTTCGCGGTGTGCGTGGTCCCCTCACTCCCCTTTCGCGGTGTGCGTGGTCCCCTCACTCCCCTTTCGCGGTGTGCGTGGTCCCCTCACTCCCCTTTCGCGGTGTGCGTGGTCCCCTCACTCCCCTTTCGCGGTGTGCGTGGTCCCCTCACTCCCCTTTCGCGGTGTGCGTGGTCCTCTCACCCCCCAATCCTGGTGTGCGTGGTCCCCTCACTCCCCTTTCGCGGTGTGCGTGGTCCCCTCACTCCCCTTTCGCGGTGTGCGTGGTCCCCTCACTCCCCTTTCGCGGTGTGCGTGGTCCCCTCACTCCCCTTTCGCGGTGTGCGGTGTGCGTGGTCCCCTCACTCCCCTTTCGCGGTGTGCGTGGTCCCCTCACTCCCCTTTCGCGGTGTGCGTGGTCCCCTCACTCCCCTTTCGCGGTGTGCGTGGTCCCCTCACTCCCCTTTCGCGGTGTGCGTGGTCCCCTCACTCCCCTTTCGCGGTGTGCGTGGTCCCCTCACTCCCCTTTCGCGGTGTGCGTGGTCCCCTCACTCCCCTTTCGCGGTGTGCGTGGTCCCCTCACTCCCCTTTCGCGGTGTGCGTGGTCCCCTCACTCCCCTTTCGCGGTGTGCGTGGTCCCCTCACTCCCCTTTCGCGGTGTGCGTGGTCCCCTCACTCCCCTTTCGCGGTGTGCGTGGTCCCCTCACTCCCCTTTCGCGGTGTGCGTGGTCCCCTCACTCCCCTTTCGCGGTGTGCGTGGTCCCCTCACTCCCCTTTCGCGGTGTGCGTGGTCCCCTCACTCCCCTTTCGCGGTGTGCGTGGTCCCCTCACTCCCCTTTCGCGGTGTGCGTGGTCCCCTCACTCCCCTTTCGTGGTGTGCGTGGTCCCCTCACTCCCCTTTCGCGGTGTGCGTGGTCCCCTCACTCCCCTTTCGCGGTATGCGTGGTCCCCTCACTCCCCTTTCCTGGTATGCGTGGTCCCCTCACCCCCCTTTCCTGGTATGCGTGGTCCCCTCACCCCCCTTTCCTGGTATGCGTGGTCCCCTCACCCCCCTTTCCTGGTATGCGTGGTCCCCTCACCCTCCTTTCCTGGTATGCGTGGTCCCCTCACCCTCCTTTCCTGGTATGCGTGGTCCCCTCACCCTCCTTTCCTGGTATGCGTGGTCCCCTCACTCCCCTTTCTTGGTATGCATGGTCACCCTCACCACTATTAAACTACACACATGCAAAAAAAAAAAACATTTATACTCGCCCTTCTTTCCTGTGCTCCAGCGCTGTCACGTTCTGCTGAAGGCCGGGGGAGGAGTCTGGCGCTTTCCGACGCCATATTGCTGAAGACACTGCAAATGTGTCTTCAGTAAAATGGCGCCAGATCGCGCTATGCGCTTGCGCGATTCCGTCCGCAGTCCTGCCCCGGTCTCTGGCCGAAGAGAAGCGCCTCGGCAATGCTCCTTCTGGTCAGGTAAGTATGGCGCCCGAGATTGTGGTATGTACGCATACCGCCATCTACGGGCACCATACACACTCCTCACCGCTGGATGCCTCATTCTGTCTGGAGCCAGACTACGCAGGCATGTCGCGCTTGTGCAGTCTATAAAGGCTTCAGACAGAGTGACGCTTAGCCCGTTATGTTATAGATATAGCTTTTTCTTTGCCTAAGCATCTCTTTGCACCCCCTGGGGCACTTACAGGACTCACATTTCACTTTCCTCCCCTACATATCTCTTACCCTGGGGGTAGAACTGCTTTAACTTCTTGTTGTGACATTGTCCTAGCATCTACTGTTTGCTGCCACTAGCGGGAGCGCTTTTCTTATACCCCTTAGCTGTACACATCCATTTGCAGATGGCTCCCTCTAGTGACAGTGGTAGGGATTAAATAAATACCAGTAGTTATAAAAACTGACTGCCCAAATTTGAGAACTTTTTTCTGTGTAACATCCTGTTTATTGATCGTCAGCATACTGTCACATTTTCTATTGACTTATTCTCTGTATGGATCAGTAATATATAAATACATTATTGGGTGTATATATAATAGAATAGCGGGGGCAGGTCCCTGTTTGGATCCTCACATAAGTGTTATGACAGGAGTAGTATTAGTGCCGGTATCAGGGCGATCCTTAGGGCTGACCTGGACACCGGGCCGGAGTTGCAGAGGTCGGTGTCGCAGCAGATATTGTGATAGGTCATGTTGACTCCCAGCTTGCTCTGCTGACCACTGATCCCACACAGACTATTCACAGCACAGCTCATCTCATGCAGGATAATTGAAAAGTTTTCTGTGGGAGAAAAGAGAGCATCACTGTACAGAAGTTTCCCTATCGCTTCATTGGGGGACACAGGAAACCATGGGGTGTATGATGCTGCCACTAGGAGGCCGACAGTTTCCATGCTGCACTCCCCACACTTACCACAAGGGGGCGCTCTCCAGTTAGGTTTGGAAAAGAGGAGCCTGGCACCTGTGTCAGAAAGAAACCCTGAGCTGTAATGCCTCCAGTGACCACCAGGGTGCAGCACTTACTTGTTTTGCCGGAGGCCGTGGAGTACAGGCATCTTTCTTTGGGAAGACATTTCACTGGGAATTTAATACAGTCCATTGGGGAAAGGGTTGGAAACAGACAAGTGTAGCATCGCAGTCCGTCCCCTGTAGGGTTAAACGCAGCGTTACTCCTCGGTGTCACTCTCAGTTATGTCGCCTCTGGTGAGACGTTCATTGCATAATGGAGGGTAATCAGGTTTCTATTTTCAGAGTCGCTTCCAGAAAAGTGGAGTTAACCATTAACACCAAAAAGAGAATGTGTTGTCAGAAAACGACCTATGGTTTAAATCGGGTGTATAAAGTTAAATGTATTTTTTTAAGGTTTTTTTTGTTGTGTCTTTGTTGTTATATATAATTTCTCAAATCTTGAGATTTTTACACTGACCACCAGGCCTTATACTGTACAGATGACTTTGCAGCAGTCTCATCATCACAGATAGGAGTATAATGAAAGATAAGACCTCTATATAGAGTAGATGTCAAAGCTCACCTCCTCTCCTCCTGTCTAATGACTGATAACACCTCTATATACAGTAGATGACACAGGATCCACCATTCACAATAGGGGATGTCACAGCTCACCCTCCTCCTCCTCCTGTACAATGACTGATAACCCCTCTATACACAGTAGATAACACAGGATCCAGCATACACAATAGGTGATGTCACAGCTCACCTCCTCATCCTGTACAATAACTGAAAACAGTTCTATATACAGTAGATAACACTGGATCCACCATTCACAATAGGTAATGTCACAGCTCACCGCCTCCTCCTGTACAATGACTGAAAACAGTTCTATATACAGTAGATAACAGAGGATCCACCATACACAATAAGTGATGTCACAGCTCACCTCCTGTGTAATGACTGGTAACACCTCTATCTACAGTAGATAACACAGGATCCACCATACACAATAGGTGACGTCACAGCTCACCTCCTCCTGTATAATGACTGAAAACAGTTCTATATACAGTAGGTAACACAGGATCCACCATTTACAATAGATGATGTCACAACTCACCTCCTCCTCCTGTACAATGACTGATAACACCTCTATATACAGTAGATAACACAGGATCCACCATTCACAATAGATGATGTCACAACTCACCTCCTCCTGTATAATGCCTTATAACACCTCTATATACAGTAGATAACACAGGATCCACCATTCACAATAAGCGATGATACACGCAGGCATACAATAGTCCTATTAGTTCTAAGAGCATTGGACCGATGGAAATTTTAGTGGCACTACTTATTTTTAAAACAAATCTGTTACTTGCCGTAAATATGCATTTTTTGTTGCCTGGTGTCCTGAATCCAGCGATGTTTTCATATTGTTCCTGCCCCTCTCTGTTCCTGAGATTTGACCCCCTATTACATGAATATAAATGTAATATTTTTAGCCAACCAGGCGTAGTCCACTAGAAGACCTAGTTGAGGACCACTCCCACTTGCCTAGCAAAACTAGATTTATATACATGGAACAGGGCAGGCCATATAGTAAGGGTAGGGATCGATGATCCCTAGAGTTTGAGTTCATATCACCATCCTTATAAAATGTCCTCCCGTTCAGTATATACCATTATGTTCTTACCACTCTGTATGAGGAAGACCAAGGTCATAGCAACAATGACGATCTTCATGGTCGATCCCTTGCTTGTGAGCCGCCTGTATCCCATGTCCATCCCTTTATATCCGTTTCCTTTTCCTTTATTACCAACCTACTTCTTCCAATTAACGATAATTTAATTTATTTCACTCTGTTTTGCATCGAGCTGGTTCTAAGCCAGAATCATGGAGCATAGAGCTGATGAGGACCTGGTGATGTTTTGTAAAGGGAGTTTCCACCACTAATATTGAAAAGGTTGCCCAGGCGGGCATATGTAAACTGTTAACAGAGCCGGAACAGTACAACTCTGTTGGCGAGCGTTCCACTGAAGTGAATGGAAGATGAGCTGAAAGTTATATTGGATCTACCAGAAAGTCATCATCAGGAACTTGGGTTTGACCTTCAAGCTTCTTCAAAGTGAAATTCAGATGGGGCTGGGTCTTAAGGGCCCTATAATTAAGGGCCAACCACAGGGTCCTCTGGTGGATAAGTCCATCAACAATCATAGATATTCTTCAATCTTTATATTCTTCAACTCTGAACATTCTAGATCAGAGGCCTGATTAATTATTGCATTTGCGTTTCTTTTTTTTGCTTACTTTTGGGTGCTTGTTGCCCGTTCTATTTTTCTGCACCTTTTTTACACTCCAATATGAGTCCTTAATTGTCGTGGGATGTTTGAGACTTTCAGATATTTTGGACCGATTTCAAACTTTTTTTTTTTGCACACCATTCTCTCACCTCAGAGTAATTTTATCTATGCCTGAATTATTTTTTTTGTTGTGCAAATTTGGCATCATTTGAGCGGAACTTGCAACTTTTGATGCTAAAAAAAAGTCAAGATAAATGATGGCTTCTCTGCTATGTAGGGATGTTTTATGGAACATGCAAGGTAGAGCTGGTCCTTGAGGACCATGAGGGTCGAGTGTATGAGCTGGATATGTCAGAAACCTCTCTTGAAAGTTCTGTACCATCCCAACCATGGATGGTCATGTATGGACCAGGCACAGGAACATGGACCTTGCTCTTCTTCCTGCGTCTCACCACATCTTCCCCAAGATTAACACCGAGGAACTAACTTTTAGACAGATATATTAATAAGTCGGAGCATCTGCTCGGACATTTTACACTACTAAATTCCAATGAACCCCTTTAAGAATTTTCTGGCTTCAGTGAAGAGCATGACCTGATACCCCATGGAGATGGAGGACTAGGAGGGTGAGGGGCTTCATGACAGATGGCCTGTGATACTCTTGAAGGATAATAAGCCGCTGTGTTCAGGACGCTCATAGCTCCTCAGTGACTCACAATAACCGTGTGTGGACATCCTCGTGATTATCACAAGGGATAGGACCTCCCATTATAAGACGTGCGGAGGGGGCAGGGTTGGCATCTCACACTGACTCTGTGTCCGGTGACTCTGCTTCTTATCTATTCATTTTTTTCTTAAGAAACTGGGGAGATTTTTTTAGAAATTGGGCAATGAGGTGAATAGACGATGGCTCCTCAGGAACACTAAAAAATGAAGTCCCTTTCAGGAGCTGCTTGACACTAGCACTCTGTCTAGTGTATTTACCACTTTTTTTCTTTGCAGCAACTTTAGAGATCACATTCTTCTGAAAAAAAAAAGCTAAAATGGGTGTAAGAGCAAAATCCGAGGGTCACACAACAGCTGCCGGCTCTGCTTTCATACTGTGTATGTGTAAGATACCCAAGCGAGTTAGTCGTGGGCGAGCTCTGGTCCCCACTTGCTCTGACATCCTACAGAAAAGAGGTGTCTCAGTCCTGGTGTGCTGCTGTCTATGCGGTGGGTACTTCCCACCTACTTGTGGCCACTAGGGCTCTTCTGTGTCCAGGAATTATTCTTCTGGAACCAGGGCAGCAAACAGTCCAAGAGACACGTGGTTCATAAAAAACAAACTTTTACTTAGAGAATGGCAGTGTTAGGAACGGCGGAACACACTAAATAAAAATAATAATAAAGTGTGTTCGCCGCTCTGGGTCCACCGTGCAGTAGATGATATGACTGGCTGCTGCTAGGTAATGACAGAGGAGCAATATGGCGGTATAATGCGCACGAGTTCAACTTCACCCGGAGTGCGCAGAGCGGCCTCTGTTCACACACAGAGACACCGCAACAAAACATACAAAAATGCTGAGCCTGTTAGTGACACAGGCCTCAGGTAAATGCACACACGGTATCTGGTCACAGGAGCACGACCTAAGACAGAGGAGCTGCGTCCGTCTAGACTTACCGTGTGTGCGGCGTCGCTACTGCGAGCGCCAAGAAGGGCTGCAGCGCGGCGTAGGACACTGCCGCTCGACGACAAAGCTAGAAAGCAAGCGCAATGTCGGACGCTAGCGTAGAGGTGCGGTGTGCACAGTGGCCTAAGGCTTGCCACTGACTGGCGCAGACTGCTAAACTAATTCCCTATCCACATGCGTAATATCAGAGGGAAGGGGTTTCATAATAATGAGCCAGTCACCAGAAACATACATCCGTCACCATTCACACATAGCAAGTATAGTCTATACTAGCGCATGGCAGAACGGCCATGCGTGCTTTTTTATAGCCGTGTGGGACCTTCCAGATCTCTGAGATGGACCAATGAGATCTGGAACAGGACCTGGGCACATGACTCCCGATCTACAACGTCCTTGAGGCTGGCCACCAAAGCCGAGCCTGTTCACCACCATGAGGTTTTACATCCTCTATTAGTTAAAATGAGTCCACCTTAACTTGTCTGCAACTTCCACCTGACTCCTAAACCGCCACCAGAGAGGCCATTTGACACCTTAAATGGACTCGACCCCCATCAACCATGCCTAATAAAGCCATCAACCATTTCTACATGCTATGGAAAGACTGTGCCCACAAGTAAAAAAAATAATAAAATACAGTACCAGAACTCCGACAGATTAATTTTATCAATGCCATGCTACCAAGTTATGATCGATAATACGGTAATTACAGCAAAATAACAGTTGCTAAACATCCTGCAATGAGGATCCCATAATGGGGAATGTGGAAAGTAAACCATAATTAAGGTCGTAGCTACAATCTGAATACCTGTATAATGACATCTGTCATGCCTCAAAAAACTATTATACCGCATGCATTGTAGCCAGATCTAATAATTCTCTGATTTTAGTTCTAGAAACCCCCATAATTTACAGTAGCTGTGCAGTAAAATTTCTTAAACCCACTTACTATCACTACCGGAAAAGTGATGAACATATCAATAGAAAGATATTTTAAATAGGGAGTAATTAAAAACTATACACAATATAACATCAACATTATAACTGACCATAAAATAATGTTCAGAATATCTGGAAGTAGTCATTTAAATAAACCTAAAGCAGAAAAAGTCTACAAAGGCATTATTAATAACCCTGCCACACCATTGTTAATTGTTGTTCATGCACTTGATAACATTTACTGTTGTCCTCTCCAACTGGGTCAAAGGCATTGGGAATAGGCATATTGCCCTTTGTGTTAATGCACTTGATTACTTTACCCTTAGCTGCTCCCATTGACTCAAGGGCAACGGGAGTAGGCATACTGCCCTTTGTGTTAATGCACTTGATTATACCCTTAGCCGCTCCCATCGGCTCAAGGGCATCAGGAATAGCATATTGCCCTTCATGTTAATGCACTTGATTACTTAACCCTTAGTCACTCCCACTGACTCAAGGGCACACAGATTACATTGCTCTTCAATTTCATGCACTAGATAACTGCATTGTCCAGACGACAACCTTGAAAGAAACATGGTTTGGTCAATATAAACAGTCAAAAACCGTGCCTCGGCATTCTCAAGTCACATGAAAAAATAAGAGAGGGTCCTTGAAGCTATAGATTGTATTGAAAAGCATGCCTACTTTGTTCTCTTCTCCCCTCCAGCCGCTGTTCCTGGCTCAGAGGAGCCAATTTATTCTGTAGGCATGCAAAATATGATTGCCTTGACATCAGGGACTTTACCCTAAAGGTACTGTCACACTTAGCGATGTACCAGCGATCCCGACCAGCGATATGACGCGGTCAGGATCGCTGGTACATTGCTAAGTGGACGCTAGTGAGCTGCCACACAGGCAGATCTCACTAGCGACATCGCTGGGGTCGGGGGTCGCTACTTACCTGTCAGACGCGGCGATCCAGACGTCCTCCGCCCGTGTCCACACACCACTCGTCTCCACAGCAGGAAGCGCAGCAGGAAGCAGACGACGAGAAACGGTCCAGGACGTTCTCGCGCGATCAGCGATAACCAGCGGGGGAGCTGTCGGAGGTAAGTATCAGACATAGCGATATCGCTAGCAATATCGCTATAAAGTCACAAAAACCAGTGATGTTATAGCGATATTGCTAGCGATATCGCTTAGTGTGACAGGCCCTTAAAGGGTCCTATAAAATATAAATGCTTCTGGAGAACAGGGGGGCCATACCGTGATGGTTACCCCTCCACACCAGGGGGCCATACACGAGATGGTTACCCCTCAAACCCAGGGTGCCATAACTGAGATGGTTACCCTTCCAAACCCAGGGGGTCATACTGTGATGAACACCCCCCCAAACCAGAGGTCCATACTTGATATGGTTACCCCTACTGACCAATTTATAAATAACTTCCAGGACCGACTAAAAGGAAAACAAATAACTGTTGTTGTTTTTTTAAAATTTTAATTCATGTTATTAAAATAAACATAAAATAAACATCAAAGCATAAATAGCATTAACACGCTGGGGGGAGTCCTTGAAGCTCCCAAATCTGGTGATTACCAAACATAAAATGTACCAACAATTGCTCCCAGCCGTTACCCCACTAGCTCGGGAACACCAAAACCACAAGTGTTCCAATGTTCACTTGAATTTCCTGGGGATACGACAAACCCTTGCCGAAACTCCCCTCCACCTTTCACCAGATGCAGAACCATATTAAATTCCAAAAGGAGGAAACCATATCCCATTGGATCTCCAAGACCACATTTAACCAACTTCAAGGACCCCAAGATGTGGGATAAGTGAGGATGAAAACACCATGCAGGTTTACAACCAAGGTATACAACAGGTTAATAATGGAAAATAATGGAAAATATCCCATCGTAAGGTCCAGAAATAGACAGAGATGGGCAATGCTGTGTTATATGCTGTAACAATAAATGAGAAGCCGCCTGCTCCTCTACAGCAGTTACAGACAGACTCTAATCACCAGCTGCGCATAAACGGTAAGAAATATGTAGGTCTAATATAAGCTGCCTGCAGCCATAGGTGTGTGTGCAGAAACTGCAAGTTCTGTATCCCAGTCAGTCACTCTACTACATACCATAGACGAGAACCAGGGCTGAAAACTGGGCCCATGAGGTGTCCTCCAGAGCAATGTGCAGCATCACACTAGGAGTGCCCACTCACTGCCCGCCATGTGCTGAGTTATTAGTGCCCACTCAAATGTGCCGAGTTACTCCCCGATTATTTACTGTACACATGATAAAACATAATCCATTCAGGTCGGCAGGACAGCATGTAACATAAGAGGACTAAAGGCAGCAATAGCTACAGAAATTAAGCACTAAGCTGGAAGTCATGTCCAGATTATATGTACAGCCAGGAAAATAATCTGGAGACACAGGATGTCTGTCACGTGGAGCCGTCCTGTGTGACACGGCTCGCAAGCCGGTAACTAAAACAACAGGACGCGGCACGTGATGCTGTCCTGTGTGACACGGCTTGCAGGCCGGTAACTAAAACAACAAGACAAGGGGTAGGGAAAACAGTTACAATGGTGGGCCCTGCAATAGGGAAAGGGGACGTGGAGACCTCCTGCACTCCCCTGAGTCAGTGTCCCTACCGCTCCTAACATTCCCTATGCCGGTTCTGCACCAGGCGCCGATCACGAACCTGTCACCCTAGCACACCCTACACCTATCCCTTGCTAGGGAGCTGGGTGGCGCAGGCACTGGCCCCACCACTGTACTAATACACACTAAGGAGAAAACACAAACGGGGAAACACAACTTAGCTTTACTCTGTTGCACTTGCTCCTGGCAACAGAGTCCACCACCAGCATGCAGCTCTCTCCTGAATCGCTGCCACCAAGCTCTGTCAGAGCTAAGGAAATCCCCTATGACTCCTTTCGCACCAGGCTCTGTCAGAGCTGCTCTCCAGCTCCTTCCTCCACCAAGGATGGTTGAAATGAACACTATCACCAACACTGATTGCAACACATGTGACTCTCTTAGCAGAGCCAGCAATCACACCTGCATCATAATCACGTGCACCAAACAAAAGAAACTAGAGGGCAATGATGCTCACCACCACCGGGGAGAAAACTTAGAACAAACGACACACAGTGCAATAATCCTAATGGCCACCGGGGGCAAAAACACCTTAACCCCTTCACGACCTATGACGCCTACGTAGGCGTCATGAAAAGCAGTGCCCAAACGACCTATGACGCCTACGTAGGCGTCATGCTATAAATAGCCCCCCTGCGGGTCGGGTGACCGGGGTCACTGAAAGGTCACCCGACCCGCACACAAAGGACCCTTCAGAGTTAACACCTGGGGGTGTGGCTTAGCCCCCACGTGCCTACGATCGCTCTGATTGGCTGTTAAAAGTGAAACTGCCAATCAGAGCGATTGTAATATTTCACCAATGAAAATTGGTGAAATATTACAATCCAGCCATGGCCGATGCTGAAATAGCATCGGACATGGCTGGACACCGAGACCCGACCCCCCCCACACCGACTGACGGCACCGATCGGCTGCCGCCACCTTCTGACGGCACCGATCGGCAGCCGCCGTCATGATCTGCCCCCCCCGCCTTCTCTCCTCCCCCCCAGCCCTCCGATCATCCCCTCTCACCCTCCGATCACCCCCTCACCCTCCTTTGTGCCTCCGATCTCCCGCTATCCGTCCCGGTGTCCTGCCGTCCAGCGTCATGGGCGCCGCCATCTTGCAAGATGGCGGGCGCATGCGCAGTGCGCCGAATCGAATCTGCAATGCTGCAGATTCATTTATTTTGATCACTATGATAAACTTTCATAGTGATCAAAATAAATAAAAAGTAAATCACCGCCCCCTTTATCACCCCCATAGGTAGGGACAAATAATAAAATATTTTTTTTTTTTTTTTTTCCATTAGGGTTAGGTCCAGGGCTAGGGTTAGGGCTAGGGTTAGGGTTAGGGTTGGACTAGGGGTTAGGGTTGGACTAGGGGTTAGGGTTGGACTAGGGGTTAGGGTTGGACTAGGGGTTAGGGTTGGACTAAGGGTTAGGGTTGGACTAAGGGTTAGGGTTGGACTAAGGGTTAGGGTTGAATTTAGGGTTAGGGTTGAATTTAGGGTTAGGGTTGGAATTGGGATTAGGGTTGGGGTTGGGATTACGGTTAGGCTTGTGGTTAGGGTTAGAGTTGGGATTTCGTTAGGGGTGTGTTGGGATTAGGGTTGTGGTTAGGGTTATGATTAGGGTTGGGATTAGGGTTAGGGGTGTGTTGGCGTTAGGGTTGGAGATAGAATTGAGGGGTTTCCACTGTTTAGGCACATCAGGGGCTCTCCAAACGCGACATGGAGCCACCATTTATTCCAGCCAATTTTGCGTTCAAAAAGTCAAACGGTGCTCCCTCCATTTCGAGCCCCGACGTGTGCCCAAACAGTGGTGTACCCCCACTTATGGGGTATCAGGGTACTCAGGAAAAATTGCACAACAACTTTAGGGGTCTAATTTCTCCTGTTACCCTTGGGAAAATAAAAAAATGGGGGCGAAAATAATTATTTTTGTGGAAAAAAAAGATTTTTTATTTTCACGGTTCTGCGTTATAAACTTCTGTGAAGCACTTGGGGGTTCAACGTGCTCACCACACATCTAGATAAGTTCCTTGGGGGGTCTAGTTTCCAAAATGGGGTCACTTGTGGGGGGTTTCCACTGTTTAGGTACATCAGGGGCTCTGCAAACGTAACATGACGCCCACAGACCATTCCATCAAGTCGGCATTTCAAAGCGTCACTACTTCCCTTCCGAGCCCCAACGTGTGCCCAAACAGTGGTCCCCCCCCATATATGGGGTACCAGCGTACTCAGGACAACCTGGACAACAACTTTTGGGGTCCAATTTATCCTGTTACCCTTGTGAAAATAAAAAATAGTGGGCTAAAAATCACTTTTTGAGGAAAAAAAATATTTTTTTATTTTCACAGCTCTGCGTTATAAACTTCTGTGAAGCACTTGGGGGTTCAAAGTGCTGACCTCACATCTAGATTAGTTCCTTAGGTGATATAGTTTCCAAAATGGGGTCACTTGTGGGGGGTTTCCACTGTTTAGGTACATCAGGGGCTCTGCAAATGTAGCATGACGCCCACAGACCATTCCATCAAGTCTTCATTTCAAAGCGTCACTACTTCCCTTCCGAGCCCCAACGTGTGCCCAAACAGTGGTCCCCCCCCACTTATGGGGTACCAGCGTACTCAGGACACACTGGACAACAACTTTTGGGGTCCAATTTATCCTGTTACCCTTGTGAAAATAAAAAATAGTGGACTAAAAATAATTTTTTGAGGAAAAAAAAATATTTTTTTATTTTCACGGCTCTGCGTTATAAACTTCTTTGAAGCACTTGGGGGTTCAACGTGCTCACCACACATCTATATTAGTTTCTTGGGTGATCTAGTTTCCAAAATGGGGTCATTTGTGGGGGGTTTCCACTGTTTAGGTACATCAGGGGCTCTGCAAACATAACATGACGCCCACAGACCATTCCATCAAGTCGGCATTTCAAAACGTCACTACTTCCCTTCTGAGCCCCAACGTGTGCCCAAACAGTGGTCCCCCCCACATATGTGGTACCAGCGTACTCAGGACAAGCTGGACAACAACTTTTGGGGTCCAATTTATCCTGTTACCTTTGTGAAAATAAAAAATAGCAGGCTAAAAATTTATTTTTTGAGGGAAAAAAATATTTTTATTTTAACGGCTCTGCGTTATAAACTTCTGTGTAGCACCTGGGGGTTCAAAGTGCTCACTATGCATCTAGATAAGTTCCTTAGGGGGTCTAATTTCCAATATGGGGTCATTTGTGGGGGAGCTCCAAAGTTTACGCACACAGGGGCTCTGCAAACACAACATGGTGTCCGCTAACGATTGGAGCTAATTTTCCATTCAAAAAGTCAAATGACGCTCCTTCCCTTCTGAGTCATGCCGTGCGCTCAAACAGTGGTTTTCCCCCACATATGGGGTACCAGTGTACTCAGGACAAACTGGACAACAACTTTTGGGGTCCAATTTATCCTGTTACCCTTGGGAAAATAAAAAATAGCGGGCTAAAAAATCATTTTTGAGGAAAAAAAATTATTTTTTTATTTTCACTGCTCTGCGTTATAAACTTCTGTGAAGCACTTGGGGGTTCAAAGTGCTCACCACACATCTAGATAAGTTCCTTCGGGGGTCTAGTTTCCAAAATGGGGTCACTTGTGGGGGAGCTCCAATGTTTAGGCACACAGGGGCTCTCCAAATGCGACATGGTGTCCGCTAACGATTGGAGCTAATTTTCCAATCAAAAAGTCACATGGCGCTCCTTCCCTTCCGGGCCTTGCGGTGCGCCCAAACAGTGGTTTATGACCACATATGAGATATTGATGTACTCAGGAGAAATTGCCCAACAAATTTTAGGATCCATTTTATCCTGTTGCCCATGTGAAAATGAAAAAACTGAGGCCAAATAAAATTTTTGTGAAAAAAAAGTACTTTTTTTTTTTACAGATCAATTTGTGAAGCACCTGGGGGTTCAAAGTGCATACTATGCATCTAGATAAGTTCTTTGGAGGGTCTAGTTTCCAAAATGGGCTCACTTGTGGGGGAGCTCCAATGTTTAGGCACACAGGTACTCTTAAAACAAGACATGGCAACCGCTAAACATTCAAGCATATTTTACATTCAAAAAGTAAAATGGCGCTCCTTGCCTTCTGAGCCCTGCCGTGCGCCCAAATAGTGGTTTATGACCACATATGAGGTATCAGTGTACTCAGGAGAAATTGCCCAACAAATTTTAGGATACATTTTATCCTGTTACCCATGTGAAAATGAAAAAACTGATGCTAAAATAAAATTTTGGTTGGAAAAATTAAAATGTCCATTTTTTCATTCCATGTTGCTTTAGTTCCTGTGAAGCACCTGAAGGGTTAATAATCTTCTTGAATATAGTTTTGAGTAGCTTGAGGGGTGCAGTTTTTAGAATGGTGACACTTTTGGGTATTTTCTGCCATATAGACCCCTCAAAGTGACTTCAAATGTGAGGTGGTCCCTAAAAAAAATGGTTTTGTAAATTTTGTTGTAAAAATGAGAAATTGCTGGTCAACTTTTAACCCTTATAACTTCCTAACGAAAAAAAATGTTGTTTTCCAAAATTGTGCTGATGTAAAGTAGACATGTGGGAAATGTTATTTATTAACTATTTTGTGTCACATAACTCTCTGGTTTAACAGAATAAAAATTCAAAATTTGAAAATTGCAAAATTTTCAAAATTTTTGCCAAATTTCCATTTTTTTCACAAATAAACGCAAAAATTATTGACCTAAATATACCACTATCATGAAGCCCAATATGTCACGAAAAAACAATCTCGGAATCGCTAGGATGCGTTGAAGCGTTCCTGAGTTATTACCTCATAAAGGGACATTGGTCAGAATTGCAAAAAATGGCCAGGTCATTAAGGTCAAAATAGGCTGGGTCATGAAGGGGTTAAGCACAGCTTAGGGAAAAAAAAAAGGTTACCTGTGCTTTATATCAGTCATGATCCAGCATGGATCATGACAGTACCCTCCCCTTAATGAGGGACCTCTGGACCCTCAAGACCGCTCCCCATCAGGGAACCAACAACAGCGGGGACGCCCAGATCCAGAGTTCACCCCTGCAACTACCTGCACCTCAGGTTTATGACAAACAAGCCCGCTGGTATTGGCAACGTATGTTCTGGAGGCAACACACATCTCCGAAGCTCTGACCTGGGGAACGGGTTGTGTATGTGTATGTTTGGTATGAGCTGGTAACAATCCACAAAACACTCCACTGGATGTTTTTTGGTGGCCACCCATACACGCTCGTTCACACACAGGTCTGGACCTGAACGTTTATTGCCACTCGTTCTTTTGTCACCACTTGGAGAACTCTTTCTGGGATTGACAACAGAGGCGTCCCCCTGTGTCACCACACTCACACCCCTGCACCTCACCAAGGGGTACACCACCCTCCAACCCCTTCCACCACAAGGTCTGCACCTCCCAGGGTTGGTCAATGGCGAGGGTTGAGACTTGCCCATACTCTCCTGCAGCACATCTGCTGCCCTCACCGGAGAGGAAGGGGTCCGTTGAAGAGAGACGGCAGAGACAGTAGTTCCTAGGCAGCAGCCCTCACACGAGTGCCCCCAGCAGACCACTTCCCTTGCCCGCCAATCTATTACCGGGTTGTGTCTCTTCAGCCAAGGGAGGCCTAAAACTATAGGTACTGGCTTTCCCTCCAAGATGTAGCATGACAAGGTCTCCTCATGATGTCCTATACGCAGCTGGATATTCTCTACGACCTTGGTCAAGCTACCCTGGCTCAGTGGAACAGAGTTTATGGCCGGACACTTATAGGCTGAGCTAGTGTCCTACACCTCAAACCATGAGTCTGGACAAAGCGAGCATCCACCAGACTGACTCCTGCTCCGCTGTCCACAAACACCGGTATCACCTCTGGTACCCCGCCAGCCAAGACCTCTGCTGACATGGTACTTTGGGAGGACAAAATGGAGGAAATGTATACTCCCTGGTCGCCTCCATCCAAACGACCAGGGGAATGCGGCTTCTCAGATGGCACAGATAATTTGGCGCGCAATGGGCAAGCCTTCAGGACATGACCAGTCTGCCCACAGTACAAACATGCCGACACCACTCCCCAAACCGTAGGCAGCTCCAAAAACAAACTAGCTCCTCCTACTTGCATAGGTTCGTCTGGAGACTTGGCATGAACTGGGCAGGCTCTCATAAAATGGCCAGGCTTCCCACAAGAAAAGCACACACCCCCACCATGACGAGCTGCAGACACCCCCTTTTTTGTATCAATAACACCGGGCTGTCTGGGTTCCTCCATCTGCACTGGTGGGTCCTCCTCCCTAGCGAGGACATCAGGGGGCACTTTTTGTATATGTCTTTCCCTAAGGCGTCTATCCACCCAGATGGCAAGGGACATGGCGGCGGCGTACTGCACCAGAGTATCCTGCAACTTAGGAGACAAACCCTGCACAAATTGACTCCTAAGTGCAGGGTCATTCCACTGAGTATTAGTGGCCCATCTCCTAAACTCTGAGCAGTACTCCTCAGCGACCCGGGCTCCCTGTTTACATCTACGGATTCGAGATTCCGTCAGGGCGACGCCATCAGGATCCCTATACACAAGCGCCAAAGCTGCAAAGAACTCGTCCACGGACTCTGAAGATGGAGAATCGTCCGGCAGGGAGAAGGCCCAGGATTGAGGATCCCCTTAAGGAGGGACATAATGATTCCCACCCGTTGCTCTTCACTCCCTGATGAACGAGGGCGCAGCCTGAAATATAATTTGCAGGCTTGCTGAAATACCAAGAATTGATCTCTCCCTCCAGAACACCTGTCAGGGAGGGATATCTTGGGTTCTGGCTGAGCCTGTCTTTGAACCAAGCCCCCAAAGCCCACCAACAGCTGCAGTTGCTGCACCAACTCACCGCGCAGCCCCCTAATCTCATCCGTAAAGATTTGAAGCATTTGGGCAAAGGTCTGCATTGGGTCCATGGCTCAGCAGAAAAAAAATGTATAGGTTGGTGATAAATGTCACGTGGAGCCATCTTGTGTGACACGGCTCACAGGCCGGTAACTAAAACAACAGGACGCAGCACGTGATACTGTCCTGTGTGACACGGCTCGCAGGCCGGTAACTAAAACAACAAGACAAGAGGTAGGGAAAACAGTTACAATGGTGGGCCCTGCGATAGGGAAAGGGGACGTCGAGACCTCCTGCACTCCCGTGAGTCAGTGTCCCTACGGCTCCTAATGTTCCCTAAGCCGGTTTCACACCGGGCGTCGATCACGAACCTGTCACCCTAGCACACCCTACACCTATCCCTTGCTAGGGAGCTTGGTGTCACAGGCACTGGCCCCACCGCTGTACTAATACACACTAAGGAGAAAACACAAACGGGGAAACACAACTTAGCTTTACTCTGTTGCTCTTGCTCCTGGCAACAGAGTCCACCACCAGCATGCAGCTCTCCTCCTGAATCGCTGACATCAAGCTCTGTCAGAGCTAAGGAAATCCCCTATGACTCCTTTCACACCAGGCTCTGTCAGAGCTGCTCTCCAGCTCCTTCCTCCACCAAGGATGGTTGAAATGAACACTATCACCAACACTGATTGCAACACCTGTGACTCTCTTAGAGCAGAGCCAGCAATCACACCTGCATCATAATCACGTGCACCAAACAAAAGAAACTAGAGGGCAATGACGCTCACCACCACCGGGGGGAAAACTTAGAACAAATGACACACAGTGCAATAATCCTAATGGCCACCGGGGGCAAAAACACCTTAAGCACAGCTTAGGGGAAAAAAAAGGTTACCTGTGCTTTATATCAGTCATGATCCAGCATGGATCATGACAATGTCTATACGCAGCATGATCCGTTTATAGCAGAGTGAGGAGTGATATCATGTATTCAGACCTGTGGTACAGGTTAAGTATACAGCACAGAAATAGAGACTTTACACATATGCCACATATAGTGAGAGTACCCTGGTTACACTGGATCTGTACACCCAGCATCAAAGTATGTAACAGAGATGAGATCACATACAGATCATCAGACTCCATAACTGGGAAGGGGAGATAATCAGCACACAGCAGAGTCAGTATACAGTGCACTGACATGAAGTGCAGCCTTTCATCATCATACATATATACCATTCCCCGATTGCTCCTCTCTCACGCTCACCAGTGTCTCTAATACATGTGACTGCCCAGCTCCACCATAGTAATGGCAGACACTGTATGTGTCCCTGCTCTGTCCTAAGGTGAATGTGCTCCTATCATCTGTAATGTGAGGTGATAACCCCAGTATTATACTCCCTGAAACTGGAGACATGCTTCCTCCTGTTCATCCTGTGTAAGAAAGAGGGTGAGAGACAGATTTCCTGTTCTATATAAGCTCCACCCTCCTCACAGTAACACACCAGGAACATACATACTGTGCTTCTTACTCTGAAAGCAACATCACTCTTGCTTAAAATCTACACCACTATACCAAAAAAAGCTGCAGGAGTAAAGGTCCACCCATCCCAAAGTCATGTCCTCCTCCGCCTATGGCTCCAGTGGTTTCTGTTCTCCCCTCCCATCTGGGTTAGCCACTACAGTTAACCCTGTGCTAGCTAACTCCGGTACCATGGGATATTGTAAGGGTACCACATACAAGTACATAAACACATTTAACCCTTTGGGGTCTGGAAGCAAACCATGAGTTTCCACCATCGCTACATTGCCCCACACTGTAATCATGGTCGTCCCTGACCATGCCAGACCTTAAAAGAAAAAGTTAATACACAGAGAAGGCAGTTTAAACATCATTTATAAAACACTAACGGCTAGTTGTCCTCGATGTCGCCTTCTTAGAGCCGGCCCTTCTCGGTTAAGGGCCCTGGAACGGCAAGCGTGACAGTCCATATTCATAAAACCTTACAACAATACCAGAATAGATATATGGAAAAAACAAACGACCAAAAAATCTCACGGAAAAAATATAATAATACAAAATATAATTTATTAAACAATCAACAAAACCAGGACATGTGGAAAACACAGTGACATGGGAGATCCAAGTCTGCTTGTGCATGCAGAAAAAACCATGGGACACACATATAGCGGGAGGGGGATAAATATAAATCACATATATAGTGCCTAGCAGCAAAAATGAACATAATTATACTTGCTCATAGCAAAATTGCACATCCCCCAATAGGCCTCATAAAGTCCACCTCACCAGACATATATCCATAATGAATAGCATAATGCAATGATGATATAAAGTGTTAAATTCATACCTGGTAAGGATAAGAGGCAACCCGCCTGGTGTGTGTCCCCCCGACGCGCGTTTCGGCGTGAAATGCCTTTCTCAAGGGGTGGTAGGAAAGGGGAAGTGAGGGGATTAAAACCGCTGTGTCCACCAATCACAGACAAGTGTACCACTCATGTGACTCATAAGGCCAATCAAAACCGTGCAATGACGGCTATATAATTGAAGATCCCGGTTACTATGGGGATGTACATGTGCCTCAGTATATCAGCGTCATACCCAGGCTGCCTCTTATGACGCATGTAACACCGTGGCAACTGAAGACGCCGAGCGGCGTCGGCGTCAGCTGACCAGTGACGTCACAGAAGGTGTGACTAATCGCCAGATCAACAAAGACGCCAAGAGCCGCCAGGCGCCGTGGAAGCAGCAGGGCGCATGCGTACCGGCGGTCGGCATGAGATGGCATGATGAATAATACTGGCTCAAAGTCGGGAAAACAATTATTAGCGATGGATACTGAATAGACTACACATTAGATATATATATGCAGGCGCCGCTTAATTTAAATAAACTAAAAATATAGCCATATATCAATGGATATGGGTACGTCATCAGTGATGTTATAGATAAATCATGCAAGGTGATAATATACATGCGACACTCAAAGCAGGATAATAAAATGAAACCCTAAAAGATAAAATCATTATGCTATTCAGAATGATAATGTGAATTTCTGATGTAATAAAATAAAATAAACACAGCTGTAGATATATGTGCATATATACACTAAATTGGTGATGAATAATAGCTTGATATTTACTCAATTATTGAAGAATATATATAAAGATAGAATTGCCTCAATAATAAATGTTATCATTTACCACCATAGGTATAATTGTCATAATGTCATACACATACAATTCACATCTTCACGAATAACATAATATACCCTCAAATATGCAATAAGATCTATAAATAAAATAGAAGTAGAATACAACTTGCATAGGATATCATACATTATAAGGTAATACAATGCAAGAAGGGTAACTCCCGCGACGTAACATAAGTCTAGGGTCACATGACGTATCCCAATCCACCGACGATCCATGCCACATAGAGTACACATATAATAATGGACAGAGCTAAATAAAAAAATATAAAATAATAGAACAATGATATAAAAACATACGCATAACTGAAGTCGTCATACCTATGTAAAGTAAATTACATGGACACAAAGCAAAATAAATCACATAATGTGAAGTGCAAGAGATATGTCCCCTGATGTCATATGTCCTGGTGCCACTGGAATTAGAAAAGGAATCAGTACGTTCAATATTTGGACAGGTGACACACCGACCACAAGGAAAACAACCACGCCTAGGGCCACTACCACCAAAGATATTAGGCTTAAGTTCACCATGGTAATGGCTATGTACCAAATGATCTCTGAGGTTCTTAGACCTCCTAATGGTTATGCTGGGTACATCAGGAAGAATTTGCTTCAAAATCGAATCGGTTTGGAGGATGGGCCAAGCCTTCTGAATACAATATCTCATTCGTGCAAATTGAGAATGGTAGCTAGTAATGAATCTAATTTTCTGAGATGATCTTTTCACTTTTTGGCCATACAGTAGAGAATGTCTTGTGGAATATTTCGCTCTATTGTAAGCACGCTTTATGGATCGTCTACTATAACCTCTCTCACGGAATCGAGCTGAAAGATTCAAAGCCTGTTTTTCAAAATCACAATCATCAGAACAGATTCTGCGTAAACGCAAAAACTGTCCGATGGGGATGGAATTAATAAGTGACCTTGGATGTGCAGAAGACGCATGAAGTAACTTATTGGTTGATGTCTCCTTCCTGAAAATAGTGGTCTGAAGGATATCATCAGAATTGCGCCATACTGTGACATCCAAAAAGTCAATTCTATTGATGTGTATTTGATAAGTAATATGGATGTTGCGATCATTGGAATTGATGCCATCCATAAATTCGCTCAATTGGGAAGAGCTCCCCTGCCAGATTAAGAAAATGTCGTCAATGTACCGCACCCAAAATGGGATGCGGTCCATTGACGTCCATTGACGACCCCCAATCTGACAGGGGGAGGTCCCTCTCCCACAGCCCTAGGAACAGGTTGGCGTATGATGGGGCAAATGATGCCCCCATAGCTGTACCCTGGAGCTGTAGGTAGAAGGACCCCTTGAAGGTGAAAAAATTATGTGTAAGTGAAAATTCCAGAATCAGGTCGATGATCCCCACAGGCAAATTGGACATGTTCAAAAAGTATTTAGTGGCTACCAAACCGTCCGTATGCCTAATATTTGTATAAAGTGATTCAACATCACCCGTTACAAGTATGGTATCTCCTCCAATGTGGAGACCATCAATCCTTTTCAGAAACTCTCCAGTATCAAGAAGAAAAGAGGGAAGACTCTCCACAATCGGCTGTAACTTGGAGTCAATCCAGCAATTAACCTTCTCTAAGTAATTGCCTGAACCCGAGATGATGGGGCACCCCGGAGACTCAACATTCTTATGCACCTTTGGTAGAAGGTACAAAGTTGAAATGGTTGGTTCTTGAACCTGTAGTGCTGAAGCCAGTTCTTTGGTGATGATACCAGTTTGTACAGCTCTGTTCAAAATAAATACGAGAATGTTCATTTCCATCTATATTAATATGCCCTTAGGTGACTTTCAGCTGCTACACAGTCCACAATGGTGCAATTCGGGTCGGGTTAGATGTCAACAACCCACTGAGAGCACCTTCTTCAGCAATTCCAGCAGAAAAAGGAGCAACAGCCACTACAAAATAAAGAAAACAGTCCTATAAACATGAGTTATAGTCCTATAAACAGTCACTCATGTAAACTTTGGCCTCTTTTGGCCCAGAGGGAAACGTAACAGTCCTTTTTATTTCAACCACAACAGTCCATAACAATCCTGGCTTCAGAACATGGAGGCACTGTCCTCAACGGAGATAAACTGCTACTGCAAGTTCAGCAGCTCTTCCTCAAACTACAATCAGTTACATCATGAACCAGTCAAGGCTTCCTCCTCTACTCCATGAAGGCAGCACATGTGGTGGAGGATGGTGGTCTTTTCCACTTCCAAAGCTGGTCTGTAAACTTCTCCAGACCAGGATGTGCTGCCCCCTACAGTAGGCACGAATCCTTGTGGGGCCTCCCTGGCCCATTTCTGCCAGGCTGCTTTGGCCTCCCTGGCCTGCTGTTGCAGGGCCTCCCGCTGGGTCCTTCAGGAAAGTATCTCTCAATCCCTTTCTAGGGTGTTCTCTTAGGTATGAGGCCACTCCACCACTGGGGTTTACCACCTCTTCTGGCATTGGCACTTTACAAAATAAACAATTTCTCCTGGGTACAGGCTGTGCAAACGGGAAGGAAGATAGTTCCGTTTTACTGCATCATGACTAATATAAACCCAATCTGCGGTGAACTCCTCCTTCAGGAATCCATACCCCTCTATGATGTAAAACTCCAGGACTTATCCCCTGCTCTGGGAATCCTGAACTGACTCCCACCTGCCAGCATCTTTCAAGCTACCTCCTTAAGAAGATATCTGTGAACTTTCTCTCCCACTTCGGGTCCCGGGGTAGATACATTGCCGACATCCATTTCAGCTTGGCCTCAGAGGGGAGTGGGATATGTTGACGAATAGTGCGCCGGCACCCACGGTGGTTGATACTCAGGGGGGAGGTCTCCAGATGCTTGCTGCACCAGCTGCATCTTGGGCTCGGAGGGGACGACCGTAACCGGCGGATCGCTTGTTGGAGCGTGCCCAACCCACCTTAGATCAGCCTGTCCAGCATCCTTCGCTGCTTCTATTTTGGTCCCCGAAACTCTGTCATCTTCGGAGCCCTCCGATTTCTCCATCGGGACTGGCTCCTGGACATCTAGTACCAGATCTGTAGCCTCCTTTCCATCAGCGCGGGCCACTAACGCCCGCTGAGGATTCTCCCGCTTCAGCTGCAGAGACTTCTTCCGCTGGTATCCGGCTCCAGCATATTATACGCAGCACGTGTGTCAGCAATCCCACATCTGGCTAGGGCAACACCAACCACTGGAGCACCACACCGGTGGCGGCAGCACCGGCTCTGGGACGGCCCCTCTCCTTAGCTGACTGCTCGCCGTGGCTCCAGGGGTAATTATCCTCTCTATTTCATCCTCGCTTCCTCCTTCAGAACTCCGATACCTATCATGAGGATTTGGAGTGTACCCAACCATCTTCACCAGGAGCTGCTCTCGGTGCATCTCTCCTCCACGCTGCAGACAAAATGGCGCCAAACGCCTTCTGATGGAATGCTTCCTGCGCTCCTGGCTTCGCCTTTTCGTGGACCGAAGTTCTGAAGCGACCGCCGTCACACTTCACTCTTGGGGTGTCCACCACCAGCTGCGCCCTCTTCCAGTGCACTTTGACACACAGTGGGCCATGCCTCACACTGTACCACATATCCCTCTGGAACGTTACTCCTATTCCAGGCGGGCCTTTCTTCACCAGGCCCATCCTTCTTTGGCAGTCACTCGTGGGGACAAACATCTTTTCACACTCTTGGGCACCGTCCACGCCCACCAGAGGGTGGGGTGTTAATTTGGGGGAGGGCGAAAAATCTGAGTGGGCCCCTAACCAGGTAATCTTGACTACAGCTACGTGGCGCACCCTAAGGCCAGGGTCACATTTACTGCCCCCGGTTCAGAATGGTTCAGAATGGAGCGTTCAGCTGCATAGAAATACATGCAGCCGCACACTCAGGTCCGAGTGCCGGCGGCAGTGCCGGGTATCGAGACGCGAGACTCGCACGAATTTCTCGCAAGTGTGACCCCGGCCTAATTGTGAGTGTAGGGGAAAATCACCAGATGACCGTGCTGTGATTGAAAATAAAGCTATATACAAAAACGAACACTGATATTACTATATGGGGACCAGATAGTGGTAAATACCTGTCCTGCAGACCATATAAGACATCACAGTACAGTTATAGATGGTGACTTACAGTTGATGGTCTTTCTTATGCAGTCGATCACTTTTCCCGTCTTTTCCATCTGGCCCAGACCAACATGGCAACTTCTTCAGCCAGGACTCATCAGCAGAGATTAAAACAACGACACATCTAATTTCTCACATTTCCAGCCCCGTCCCCATCTATTCCCAACCTGCACAAACTACTCAATCTGCTGATACCCCAATACCCAGCTGCTGCTGCCATATGTGTCTTACAGCTCCTGCTGTGTGGTACAATAACGACTTCTCTTACCACCCCACATACAGGTGATGTCACTGCTCTATAGGGCCTCCCAGTGATGAACTGACAGGAGACAATGCCTCCTGCGGGGCATCACTGAAGTTACCTGAGTTCAGAGTCTCACTTTACAGCAATGCTGTGTGAGAATTAGGGTTAGGGTTAGGTCTAGGGTTAGGGTTACGGGACCTCTTTCCCAGCGGCAGAGGGATACACAGCAGAGGATTACCACTGCCTGCCATTTCATCACTTGAGCCCCTGGAGAGCGGTCCCATCAGCTGATACGGCTGCTCTCCACTGAAGATCGTCGTGGGACCCTCGTTATTAATTGGACTACGGCGGATAGGTAAGTATAGGTTGGTTTATTATTTTATTTTTATTACATGAGATCGATGGCTTCGGGGACTTAGGTGATTGGTAAGTATGTAGTCTATGTTATGTGTTGTATGTTATATGTACAGTATGTTCTATATGTTATATATTGCATGTTCTTTTTTTTTTTTACATTCAACACATTAGCCGGCTGATGGGACTACTACTGTCCCATCATTGGCTAATGTGTCACTCACTGACAGTGTAGCAGGCATAGCCCGATGGGACTTGTAGTCCCATGGGACGATGCCTGCATACGCATACACACACACAAACACATACACACACACACACAGCCCCGCAGACCCCCCCGCACAGCCCCGCAAACCCCCCGCACAGCCCCAGCAGACCCCTGCAAGACCCCGTACAGTCCCGGCAACACCCGGCAACCCCCCGAACAGCTCGATGACCCCCGCACAGCCCCGGCAGACGCTCGATGACTCCCGCACTGTCCTGGCAACACCCGACAACCCCCCTCACAGCCCAATGACCCCCGCACAGTCCAGGCAGACGCCCGATGACCCCCGCACAGCCCCGGCAGACGCCCGATGACCCCTGCACAGCCCCGGCAGACGCCTGATGACCCCCGCACAGCCCTGGCAACCCCCCGCACAGCCCCGCAGACCCCTACACACACTTAGGCACATACACGCACACAGTCACCGCCCACACACCAAACCCGCACACAGTCACCGCCCACACTCCGCCCACACTCTTCCCCCTCCCGATCTGCAGCGTTTCATCTGCAGCAAAACCGCAGATCTTTTTTAGACCTGCGGTTTTGCTGCGGATCAATGGAAGTCAATGGGTGCAGAAATGATATAAGGGGAGGGGGAAGATAAGCAACTTCCAGAAGACAATGAAGGTCAAAGTATAAAATTGCTTTATTGGACACAGGGCAAGGAACAATACAAGATTTAAAATAAAAGCTGATAGCTCATCACAGAAATATCAAAACACCATTGTCCACACATGCTGCTTCAATTTATCCCATAAAGGGAGGACAAAAAAGTGAGACCACCATTCGATATAATATATAAAGGCATAGCCTGCTCAAATTAAAGGTAGTAACACATAAGAACACTGCAGATAACCATATTAAAAACAGTAAACATGTCCTACATTACCTAATATGTGCTTGTGCACGCAGACAAGTGGGGAGACCTGGTGCAGAACTGATGCAGATCCGCACAAAGAATTGACATGCTGCGGAAATGAACCCACAGCGCTTCCGTGCGGATTTTTCCGCAGCATGTGCACAGCGTTTTTCAAATTAAATAGACTTTAATGCTACTTTACAATGCAGGAGATTCTGCTGCGGACCCGCAGGGCAAAATCCACTGCAGATCTGCTGTAGAATCTGCAAAGTGTGCACATACCCTAAGAAAAAAAAATGTGGTAGTCAGTAAGGGTTATTTTTTTTTAACCAAGCATAGGGGAAAAATTATGGAGTCACTCAATTCTGAGGGAAAAAATTATGGAATCATGAAAAACAAACAAACAAAAAAACATTCCAACACATCGCTAGTATTTTGCTGCACCACCTCTGGCTTTTATAACAGCTTGCAGTCTCTGAGGCATGGACTTAATGAGTGTCAAAACAGTACTCTTCATTAATCTGGCTCCAACTATCTTGGATTGCTGTTGCCAGATCAGCTTTGCAGGTTGGAGCCTTGTCATGGACCATTTTCTTCAACTTCCACCAAAGATTTTCAATTGGATTGAGATCCGGACTATTTACAGGCCATGACATTGACCTTATGTGTCTTTTTTCAAGGAATATTTTCACAGTTTTTGCTCTATGGCAGGATGCATTATCATCTTGAAAAATGATTTCATCATCCCCAAACATCCTTTCAATTGATGGGATAAGAAAAGTGTCCAAAATATCAACATAAACTTGTGCATTTATTGAAGCTGTAATAACAGCCATCGCCCCAGTGCCTTTACCTGACATGCAGTCCCATATCATCAATGACTGTGGAAATTTGCATGTTCTCTTCAGGCAGTCATCTTTATAAATCTCATTGGAACGGCACCAAACATAAGTTCCAGCATCATCACCTTGCCCAATGCAGATTTGCGATTCATCACTGAATATGACTTTCATCCAGTCATCCACAGTCCACAATTGCTTTTCCTTAGCCCATTGTAACCTTGTTTTTTTTCTGTTTAGGTGTTAATGATGACTTTCGTTTAGCTTTTCTGTATGTAAATCCCATTTCCTTTAGGCGGTTTCTTACAGTTCGGTCACAGACGTTGACTCCAGTTTCCTCCCATTTGTTCATTTGTTTTGTTGTGCATTTCCGGTTTTGGAGACATATTGCTTTAAGTTTCTGGTCTTGATGCTTTGATGTCTTCTTTGGTCTACCAGTATGTTTGCCTTTAACATCCTTCCTATGTTGTTTGTATTTGGTCCAGATTTTAGACACAGCTGCCTGTGAACAACCAACATCTTTTGCAACATTGCATGATGATTTACCCTCTTTTAAGAGTTTGATAATCCTCTACTTTGTTTCAATTGACATCTCATGTTGGAGCCATGATTCATGTCAGTCCACTTGGTGCAACAGCTCTCTAAGGTGTGATCACTCCTTTTTATATGCAGACTAAAGAGTAGATCTAATTTAATGCAGGTGTTAGTTTTGGGATTGAAAATTTACAGGGTGATTCCTTAATTTTTTCCCTCAGAATTGAATGACTCCATAATTTTTCCCCTATGCTTGGTTAAAAAAAAATAACCATTACTGACTACCATATTTTTTGTCATTGATTTCTTTTAGTGTTTCTTAAAGCCAGAAAGTTGCCATTTGAAACTACTTCAGTTTTGTGCCATGTCTGTGATCTGCTTTTTTTCAAAAAATTAAACATCTGAATGAACATCCTCAAAGGCCGGTGATTACATAATTTTTACCTGGGGTTGTAATACTGCCACCACTGTGCTCCTTACATAGTGATAATGACTCCATTGTGCTCTCTAGATAAAATTCACCCCTAGAAAACAGTAATGCCTTGTGCTAGTGCCTTCCACATTTTGTCCCTAGAAAGTAACAATACCACATATGCAACTTTGATAGTCACAATACTCTGTGGGCCCCTATAACAATAATGCTTAAGTGCCCACTTAACATTTAATAATGTTCCCTAAGTAGCCGCCATGTACAGCTCGACTATACACAGTATGGTGGGCCCACAACTTCCCTAAACACAGTATAATGCCCCCACAGCTCTCCTATACACACTATAATTATCCCCTGTACACAGTATGATGTCCCCATGGCTCCCCTATAGACAATATGATGATCACACTACTCCCCTATACACAGTATGATGATCCCACAGCTCCCCTCTACACAGTATGATGATCCCACTGCTCCCCTACACACAGTATGATGATCCCACTGCTCTCCTACACACAGTATGATGAGCCCACAGCACCCATCTACACAGTATGATGATCCCACTGCTACCCTACACAGTATGATGAGCCCACAGCTCCCCTATGCACAGTATGATCACCCCACAGTTCCACTCTACACAGTATGATAATCCCACTACTCCCCTATACACAGTATGATGATCCCACTGCTCTCCTACACACAGTATGATGAGCCCACAGCTCCCATCTACACAGTATGATCCCACTGCTACCCTACACAGTATGATGAGCCCACAGCTCCCCTATGCACAGTATGATCACCCCACAGTTCCACTCTACACAGTATGATAATCCCACTACTCTCCTATACACAGTATGATGATCCCACAACTCTCCTATACACACTATGATGATCCCACTGCTCCCCTATACACAGTATGATGAGCCCACAGCTCCCCTATACATAGTATGATGATCCCACAGCTCCTATATACACAGTATGATACCCCCACAGCTCTCCTATACACACTATGATGATCCCACAGCTCCCCTATACAAAGTATGATGCCCCCACAGCTTCCCTATACACAGTATGATTATCTCACTGCTCCCTTATACACAGTATGATGTCCCCATGGCTCCCCTATACACAGTATGATGTCCCCACGGCTCCCCTATACACAGTATGATGAGCCCACAGATCCCCTCTACACAGTATGATGATCCCACTGCACCCCCATACACAGTCTTATGCTGAAAGATCTCCACTATAGAAAATATAATGCCCCCCAGAGCTCCGCTAAATACAATATAATGGGCCAACAGCTCACCTATGCATAGTATAATGCCTTCATAGTTCCCATATACATAGTATGGTGGGCTCACAGCTCCCGTATATAAGTATGATGCCCCCCACAGTTCCCTGTACACAGTATAATCGGTTAGTCGCTCCTTTATACACAGTATAATGCCCCCACAGCTCCCCTACACACAGTATTGTAGGCCCACAATTCGATTATACACAGTATGATGGGCCTACAGCTCCCGTACATACAGTATGATGTCCAGTAGAGTTCACCTATACACAGAGTGATGTACCCACTGCTCCCTGTTAGCAGCGGATTAATCAGCGTAACATCCAGAGTCAGCAACACAGAATGTAGATTTATTCATATCCAGGTTGAACAGCTTACAGCATGAAATGTGATCAGTCTGGTATCTGCTGTGGCTTGCAGCATGGGAGCATTACAACAACAAGAAGGGAAGAGAAGGAGGGGGCATCCTGTCTGGTTTTTTTTTTGTCACTGAACTTTATTAACAATCTCACAATATGCACAATATATAAAACAGTACAGTAGTAGTTGTTGCAATACATACAGATCAATATGCATTATTCCAACACCCCCACTCAACAACTACTTATCCTCTTAGTCCCAGTGTGGTTCTCAATTCTTGGAACTTGGCTCGTGGCAATGGCTTTGTCATAATGTCAGCTGCCATCTTATCAGTTTCACAATAGACGAACTGATTTATGCCACGATCTATCAAATCACGTAAATGATGATGTCTGACGTCAATGTGCTTGGTTCTAGCACTGATCTTTTCACTGCATGCAAGTTTAATGCTTCCTTGGTTGTCCTCATAAATCACCGTCGGCTGAGTTGACGGTTTGCCAAGATCATCCATCAATTGTCTTAGCCAAATGACCTCCTGGCTTGCATAGGCTGCGGACACATACTCCGCTTCTGTAGATGACAAGGCAACAGACACTTGTTTCCTACTAGACCAGGAGATTAAACTTTCTCCAACTTTAAACAAGTATCCGCTTGTGGATTTACGATCATGCGAATCACCAGCCCAATCTGCATCTACATAGCCGGTGAGTTCTAGATCTCCCGTTGCAGACAGCTTTAAATTTACATCTTGCGTTTCTTTTAAATATCGGAGAAGTCTCTTAACAGCATTCCAGTCTCTTTGGCGTGGTTTTTCCACATATCTGCAAAGGATTCCAACTGTTGTTGTGATATCCGGTCGAGTCATAGTTGATATGTATAGAAGTGCCCCCACTGCCTGACGATATTTCTCATTGTTTGGCAACAGGTCATCCTCTCCTTCCAGCTTCAGGTAGGATGGTTCCATTGGGGTTGATATACCTTTGGCTTCTGACATTCCAAACTGATTCAGAATCGAATTAATTTTTGCACTTTGGTTTAGAAGAAAACTTCCATCTTCCTCTCTCTGGATTTGGATTCCTAGATAATATGTCACATTTCCAAGGTCTTTCGTTTCAAAATGCTGGTTCAGAATTTCAGCCATTTTTCCAATTTCTGCGTCTTCCTGATGAACTACAATCACATCGTTCACATATAAGAGAATATACATCCACTTTCCATCTGTATATTTTGTGTATAAGCATGGATCCGCTTGACCTCTTTTAAAACCTTTTTCCAACAAGACCTTATTCATCTTGGTATTCCATGCTCTTGCTGATTGCTTAAGACCATAAAGGGATTTTTGTAGTTTGCAAACAAGATTCTCTTCACCCCCTTTTACATAACCTTCAAGTTGAGTCATGTATAAGTCCTCCTCAATGTCACCATTTAAAAAGGCAGTTTTTATATCCAAATGTTTGATATTCATCTTTTGTACAGCAGCTACAGCTAACAAAGCTCTGAACGTGGTTTGTTTAGCGACTGGAGCAAACGTAGCATCGTAATCTTCGCCATACTTTTGAGAATATCCTTTTGCCACCAGCCTTGCTTTAAATCTGTGGACTTTACCTTCAGAGTCATATTTGGTTTTGAAGACCCACTTGCACTTGATTGCCTTTTTGCGCTGTGGCAGCTTGGTGAGTTTCCAAGTTTGAAGTCGATGAAGTGATTTGATTTCCTCATTAGCAGCATTGATCCACTTTGTTCTTTCATGGACAGGTAGTTCTTGCATTTCATCCCATGACTGCGGCTCTGATTCAGGTAGTGTCTTGACTATGTAGGATAGACGTTTAGCTGGTACGCCTCTGTTTGATCTTGAAGATTTCCTGACTTCAGATTCACCTGATTTTTCTGTTGTTCCTTCAGTGGTTGCAAAATCCAGCCAGACCTCTACATCCTCCTTGTTATTGTCTTGTAATTGTGACTTCAGCTGGACTACTGGCGTGATGTCACAAAACTTGGGGGACACAAAGTTGTCATCAATCACTACATCTCTACTTATTGTAACCTTGTTTGTTTCTGGGTGTAGAATCCTATAACCTTTCTGGATTTCACTGTAGCCTACCAGGATCCCTTCCTTAGCGTGAGATTCCCACTTAGTTCGCCTTTCTTTGAGAACATGTACAAGCGCTTTACTTCCGAATATTCTTATATGACGTAGTTTTGGCTTTCTGCTGTTCCATTGCTCAAACGGAGTTTTCTCTGTAGCTTTACCTGGTACTCTGTTCTGAAGATAGCAAACTGTCATGATTGCTTCACCCCAATATGCTGTGGGCAGATTTGCATCAAACAACATACTTCTTCCACTTTCACAGAGTGTTCGGTTCCTTCTTTCCGCGACACCATTTTGCTCAGGATTGTATGGTACAGTGGTCTGAAATAGGATTCCATTTTTCTTTAAAATGCTCTGTGTCTCATTACTTGTGTATTCAGTCCCATTATCTGCACATAGAATCTTTGGCATTCTCCCAAATTTATTATATACCTCAGTTAGATATACTTCAAGTTTCTCTGGAACTTCTTTCTTGCTGTGAAGCAGATGGACAACTGTATATCTGGAATGATCATCAATAAATGTGAGAAAATATCTCTTCTTCTCAGGAGTCTGAGTGCTTCATTGGACCACAGACATCTGTATGTATTAAATCTAGTGTCTGTTCTGTTCTTGTAGTACTTCTCTTAGGAAAAGCTTTTCTAGACATTTTCCCTTTGATGCAGCTAGTACATTTCATTATCTGGTTACATAGATCAATTGTAATGTCCTCAGCTAGTTGCTTTTGAACTAACTTCCTTATTGCTTCTGGGTCTCTGTGTGCTAGGCGCCTATGCCATACATGAATGCAGTTATTGTGCCTTTCTTCCTGAGCAGTATACACACACTCTTTGCATTTAAGCTGATTCATTCTAGCTTTCCAGACTCTGCAGTCGGCTTTCAAATGTCCTGATTTCTTGCAAACAAAACATTCACGTGTTTCTTTTAGGTGGTTTCTGTTATCATTTAGATTTTGTGTCTGTAAAGCAGATTCTGCATCGCATGTCCTGCTGTTTACACCTTTCGCTTTCCGCTTATATTCATCTATGAGCTTCCCTCTGACATACTCCAATGTAAGCTCATCATCTGGGCGCGCATCTAGTGCGGTTACAAGCGTGTCATAGTTTTCTGGAAGACCACTAAGCAGTAATGCGGCTACATGAAAGTCCTTCAAATCTTCCCCAATGCCTCTCAGGCATTCTACAATCTCTAGAATGCTTGTTATGTAGTCCTGCATATCCTGGCCATTCTGTAGTTTAGACTGGTACAATTTTCTCATGAGATAAAGTTTATTGCTTAAATGTATCCTCTCATGCACCTTTTGCAGCTGCTCCCACATTTCTCTTGCAGTTTCACTTTTACACACATGCACAATCTGATCATCATCTACAGTCATGGCCAAAAGTTTTGAGAATGACACAAATATTAATTTTTACAAAGTCTACTGCTTTATTTTTTCTAATGGCAATTTGCATATACTCCAGAATGTTATAAAGAGTGATCAGCTTAACAGCAATTACTTGCAAAGTCAATATTTGCCTAGAAAATGAACTTTATCCCCCAAAACACATTTCAACATCATTGCAGCCCTGCCTTAAAAGGACCAGCTAACATCGTTTCAATGATTGCTCCATTAACACCGGTGTGGGTGTTGATGAGGACAGGGCTGGAGATCAATCTGTCATGATTAAGTAAGAATGACACCACTGGACACTTTAAAAGGAGGCTGGTGCTTGGCATCATTGTTTCTCTTCTGTTAACCATGGTTATCTCTAAAGAAACACGTGCAGTCATCATTGCACTGCACAAAAATGGCCTAACAGGGAAGAGTATCGCAGCTAGAAAGATTGCACCTCAGTCAACAATCTATCGCATCATCAAGAACTTCAAGGAGAGAGGTTCCCTTGTTGCCAAAAAGGCTCCAGGGTGCCCAAGAAAGACCAGCAAGCGCCAGGACGGTCTCTTAAAAGTGTTTCAGCTGCGGGATCGGGCTACCAGCAGTGCAGAGCTTGCTCAGGAATGGCAGCAGGCAGGTGTGAGTGCATCTGCACGCACTGTGAGGCGGAGACTCTTGGAGCAAGGCCTGGTCTCAAGGAGGGCAGCAAAGAAGCCTCTTCTCTCCAGGAAAAACATCATGGACAGACTGATATTCTGCAAGAGGTACAAGGAGTGGACTGCTGAGGACTGGGGTAAAGTCATTTTCTCTGAAGAATCCCCTTTTCGATTGTTTGGGACATCTGGAAAACGGCTTATTCGGAGAAGACCAGGTGAGCGCTACCACCAGTCTTGTCTCATGCCAACTGTCAAGCATCCTGAAACCATTCATGTGTGGGGTGGCTTCTCAGCCAAGGGAATGGGCTCTCTCTCAGTCTTGCCTAAAAACACAGCCATGAATAAAGAATGGTACCAGAATGTCCTCCAAGAGCAACTTCTCCCAACCGTCCAAGAGCAGTTTGGCGATCAACAATGCCTTTTTCAACATGATGGAGCACCTTGCCATAAAGCAAAGGTGATAACTAAATGGCTCAGGGAACAAAACATAGAGATTTTGGGACCATGGCCTGGAAACTCCCCAGATCTTAATCCCATTGAGAACTTGTGGTCAATCATCAAGAGACGGGTGGACAAACAAAAACCTTCAAATTCAGACAAAATAAAAGCATTGATTTTGCAAGAATAGACTGCTATCAGTCAGGATTTGATCCAGAAGTTGATTGAGAGCATGCCAGGGAGAATTGCTGAGGTCCTGAAGAAGAAGGGTCAACACTGCAAATATTGACTTGCTGCATTAACTCATTCTAACTGTCAATATAACCTTTTGCTACTCATAATATGATTGCAATTATATTTCTGTATGTGATAAAAACATCTGACAAACACACATAAAAACCAGAGGGCAGCAGATCATGTGAAAATATAATATTTGTGTCATTCTCAAAACTTTTGGCCATGACTGTATACTGAGTGATATGGTACTTTGTGCTTTCTGATCCATCTCTATCCACTCCTGTGATACTGGGTCAGGTTTAGGCTCCTGTGTGTATTTCCACGTACCTTCTCTTATCAGCAGCATTTTCACTTTGAATTTCCAGGATTGATAATTCTGGTTAGTGAGTCTTGGTACTGTAAACTTCATGGAGTTGCTGCTGCTGGTGGCCATCTTTGCTGTCTTCCTTTCTTTTCTTTTCTCTGTGATCTGGGACTCTAGGACTCTGGGCCCATAACCTTTTAGCAGCGGATTAATCAGCGTAACATCCAGAGTCAGCAACACAGAATGTAGATTTATTCATATCCAGGTTGAACAGCTTACAGCATGAAATGTGATCAGTCTGGTATCTGCTGTGGCTTGCAGCATGGGAGCATTACAACAACAAGAAGGGAAGAGAAGGAGGGGGCATCCTGTCTGTTTTTTTTTTTTGTCACTGAACTTTGTTAACAATCTCACAATATGCACTATATATAAAACAGTACAGTAGTAGTTGTTGCAATACATACAGATCAATATGCATTATTCCAACACTCCCCCAAAACACTGTATAATAGTTAATAGCGTTCTGAAAGTTCCACTGCCAGGAGGGAATTACCTTTATTCCTCCCAGCAGCCTCACTCTTCCAGTCATAGGGGCGGCTCTGGCATAGCTTCAGTCACTGCTCTTTGTATAGAGAGCAGAAGCTGTAACCACACCCCGGCACTGACTGACAGCCGGCTCAGCACCGTCTACCACACGGAAGCTTTGCTACTGATGCTCCTATAAATAATAATGCTTCTTAAGTGCCCACTTGACATTTAATAATCTCCCGAGTCCCCTCATGTACAGTAACAATGGCCCCAGCATCGCTGATGTCAGTAGGCGTTCATGTGACGAATCTTTTGGCTTCTCCCAATTCTCTTCTATTGATAGAAGCCAAACCTTTCTAGTTGACACATGCACATAGCAAACATGTGGTCCATGACCGCCTGAAAACGCCAGTGATATAGGGGGCTCATGCAGCAGGCACTCCCTGTTATGATTTGGCAATCTGCTTATTGTTAAATTACTAAAGCACCACTCTAGCGGGGGGTTCACTGCTGGAGTGGTTCTTTAAGTGCAAGTCCCCTGCCCCGGTCAAATACTCATCCTCCAATGTATTCACCATTTTTTGGCACCGCTTCAATCCCACGGCTCAATCTTGAGAGTGCAGTTTCTGATTGGCCAGAAGTTAGAAGCTACGTCACAAGTGCTCAATGTAAGTCTATGAGCGTCAGAACAAGGCAAGAAAGAGGTCAGAATGAGGCTCTCATAGACTCAAATTGATTAGTAACCTCCGCACCACTCCATGAAGCACAGGAGCAGCGGACAGGTCACAAACTGCAGGAGATGGACCCAAGCGGTGTGGTGGCGAAAACAGATGAAAACGCCGGAAGGTGAGTATCAGACAGTTGGTGTTGGATTTAAAGTGCCACTCCAGTGGTAAAATTAAAAAAAATGCTGGAGTGGTGCTTTAAATGTGATGCAGCTCATGGCTTACCCAACATCCAACAAGACAGAGGAAGTTTAGCCATAAAATAAACAGCCTTTATTACTGCGTAATAGCACAAATACGAAAACACTTTAAAAAGAGATACATGTCCAATACAGACTTACAAGGTAAATATGTAAATATACTACCATAAGGCAGATAACCACCATAGAGGAGCATACAATGTGCAAACACAAACTAGTATAACAGTAAAGTGACCGTAAAGAAATAAATTCCTCAATGGAGCTATCTATGACTACTCTGCATGTATAGCCTGCATAGCTGTAGGATTACAAACATGTATGGTACAGACAAATATTCCCACTTGGGGTAAATGTAGCATATAATAGCCAATATAATAATCCAACCAACTAATACAGCCTAAGTAAACAATCATGTGATGAAATCAACAATAATCAAAGTCACAACAATTGCCACTGATAGTAGAATGCACAGTGCATGTAGATGAAAAACATGCAGCCAATACTCATATGGAGCCAATGCCCATTCATATATAATACACATATGTAATTAAAAAATACCTATGATGTAGAGACATTAGGCCTCATAGAATAAAGGTAAGTGTACAGTGACAATACAGGTATATACAGTATGTACATAAATCTAGTGAAATATATACGCTATTATAATGTATGGTAAGAAACATACAACCTTGTAAGGCGCAAGTCCTCGACGTGCGTTTTGCTCTAGCTTCGCCTCAGGGGGGATAAGGAATTCCTTATCCCCCCTGAGATGTAGCTAGATCTAAACGCGTGTCGGGGACTTGCGCCTTACAAGGTTGTATGTTTCTTATATGCACGCTGCACTTTTTTTTGCCATTAGTCATGCCCGGTATTAACTTGGTGGTTGAGGTTATTCTATAGGGTCATTGTTTACCTGTTCAGCTGGAGCATATTGTAACTGTACACTGCCTCTCATGCCACCATACCATACATTATAATAACGTATATATTTCACTAGATTTATGTACATATATACCTGTATTGTCACTGTACACTTACCTTTATTCTATGAGGCCTAATGTCTCTACACTCTAAACTTCCTCTGTCTTGTTGGATGTTCTTTTGCATAGAAGTGCCATTTAATTAGGCTCAACTATTTGGCTATATCATGGCTTACACAGCTGGTAAGTATAAAAGCCCCCGACCTCCCCATCCCAGAGAACAACTATTACATGTGATGGAGTGCATATAATCTCATAACAAAACCATATAATAATGCCGCTCCAGTGCCGTCGAACTTTCACCACCTCAGCCCTTACAATACCCTTGTCCTCTCACATTCACCCCCAGTGCCCTGTCCCCCTCCCCCACAATATCCCCATCTTCACATTCACCCCCAGTGAGCTGTCGACCTTCCCCCACCTCAGCACCCACAATACACTAATCCTCTCACATTCACCCCCCCAGGGTCCTGTCGACCCTCCCCCACCTCAGCCCCCACAATACCCCCATCCTCGTGCATTCATCCCCCAGTGCCCTGTCGACCCTCCCCCACCTCAGCCCCCACAATACCACCATCCTCTCACATTCACCCCCCAGTGCCCTGCCGACGCTCCCCCACCTCAGCCCCCACAATACCCCATCCTCTCACATTCAACCCCCTAGTACCCTGTCCCCCTCCACCAATTCAGCCCCCACAATATCCCCATCCTCTCACATTGAACCCCCAGTACCCTGTCCCCCTCCACCAATTTAGCCCCCACAATACCCCCATCCTCTCACATTCAACCCCCAGTACCCTGTCCCCCTCCACCAATTCAGCCCCCACAATACCCCCATCCTCTCACATTCAACCCCCCGTACCCTGTCCCCTCCACCAATTCAGCCCCCACAATGCCCCCAACCTCTCACATCCCTCCCCCCAGTGATCATGACATGCCTATCAATCTAATAAATGTTATCTCCACTTACCGATGAAGTTTGCAGCAGGACCAGGAAGTATCTGAGTGAAATGTAGGTGGGCACTAGGACCTAGCGTGCCTGTTCTGAGCCAATCTCAGCTTGCAGAGTGAAGAAAACTGCAGCCTGGGAGAAGCTCCTGAGTCCTGCGGGCAGTCAGCACAATACTGCGCAGGAGGGAGACTCTGCAACTGCCTACTGTGCTACCAGGGTGCAGAATCTCCGTCAAACAGGAGCAGGCATTTTGCTGCTCTCCTCCTGTGCTGTGTTCTGCCTCATCACTGAAGTGGCAGTGCCGGTTCCCAGTGGGCCCCTTCATGTGATGAGCCCGGAGCGATGGAACCTCTCTACCCCCCCAGTAAGCTACGCTACTGAAGCGCACGATAGGCAGTGTTTCTCCTCTTCACCGCCACTGTCGCTATCTTGGTATCCAAGCTTCGTGCCGCCATCTTAGGCCGCATGTATTCCGGTGCCCTTCAATCTGCATCACAAGCCACATCTTCCACGCTTACTTTGTGTGAGGTAGTTGTATTCTGCCAACTACGCCAAATGTAAGATGCCCAAGCGAGGTCATGGGCGAGCTCTGGTCCCCACTCACTCTGGCATCCTGCAGAAAAGCAGTGTCTCAGTCCTGGTGTGCTGCTGTGTATGTAGTGCTTCCCACCTACTTTTGGCCTCTTAGTCCAGGAATCCTTCTTCTGGAACCAGAGCAGCAAACAGACTAGGAGACACGTGGTTCATAAAAAACAAACTTTTACTGAGAGAATGGCAGTCTGTTATAATCAGTTCAAAGGATAAGGCCCAACGGGTTGTCATCCTTCCCACAGGTACCGGATACAACTTTAGCCCTGGTTCTGAGCATAGGTGGCATATCCCCCTTTCTGGCTTTCCTAGCCCTTGGGGATTTTCCTCACCTCTAGCAGCATTTCTGGATTGTGACACCTTCCACCCCATGTAGTCTGAGTCTACTTTTCTATGTACCTTCGCAAGCTGAGTGTGCCCCTAACCCCCGACGTCCATATCGAGGTTGCCCTTGGTCATTACACTGAATCACACGGAAGTTATTTACTGCAATCTGCTGTCCCAAATATTGAGCTTGCATCGTCCTTAGCAGCCTACTATTCTTGCTGCATATTCACGCTTTCATATTAACTGAACTGTCACTTCCTGCCTCTGTCTAACACTCAGATCTCACCTCCCATCTGGGTTGGCCACTACAGTTAACCCTGTCCCAGCTAACTCCAGCCCCATGGGATATTCTACTGGTACCACATACAAGTTTATAAACACATTTAACCCTTGGGGGTCTGCAGGGGTGGGCTGGGCCGGGTGGCAGGGAGGCATATGCCCCCCGGGCCGCTCCCCCAGGCGCACACGTGGGCCGGCAGCTTTCTCTGAGCTGTGCATAGCTGTCTTATCTTGACATATGCGCAGCTCCGACTCTCTCCCTCCGCCCTCCCTGGACTTCTTGTCATGTGACATGGCTGTAGCTAGAATGCAGGGGCTCCTTGCAGGTCCTGACTACAGCCCATACATTCTAGCTGTCTCAGTAGTGAATGTGCTAGGCTGTATGGGCTGCAGTCAGTTCCTCTCAGCAGCCCATACAGTCTAGCTGATTCACTGCTGAAAATGATACAATGTATGGGCTCCTTCCAGGTACAGCGTCTACCATGACAAGAGGAGCTGCAGCTGTGCCTGCTGGGGATCACTGGTGAGGTAAGTATGAAAAACGTTTTTTTTTTCTTTATCAAATAAATTAAATGGGTGAGGGGGCTGCAAATGATGAAAGGGGGGCTGCAAATGATGGATGGAGGGGGGCTGCCAATGGTGGAGGGGGCTGCAAAAGAAGAAAGGGGGCTGCCAATGGTGGAGGGGGCTGCAAATGATGGAGGGGGGCTGCAAATGAAGGAGGAGGTGCTGAAAATGATGGAGTGGGCTGCAAATGATGGAGGGGGTGCTGGAAATGATGGAGGGGGCTGCAAATAATGGAGGGGGGCTGCAAATGATGGAGGAGGTGCTGGAAATGATGGAGGGGTGCTGGAAATGACGGAGGGGGGCTGCAAATAATGGAGGGGGGCTGCAAATGACAGAGGAGGTGCTGGAAATGATGGAGGGGCTGCAAATGATGGAGGGGGTGCTGGAAATGATGGAGCAGGCCTGCAAATGATGGAGCGGGTGCTGCGAATGATGGAGGGGGCTGCAAATGATGGAGGGGGCTGCAAATGATGGAGGAGGTGCTGGAAATGACGGAGGGGGGCTGCAAATGATGGAGGGGGTGCTGGAAATGATGGAGGGGGTGCTGGAAATGACGGAGGGGGGCTGCAAATGATGGAGGGGGTGCTGGAAATGATGGAGGGGGCTGCAAATGATGGAGGGGGCTGCAAATGATGCAGGAGGCTGCAAATGATGGAGGGGGTGCTGGAAATGATGGAGCAGGTCTGCAAATGATGGAGGGGGGCTGCAAATGATGGAGGGGGCTGCAAATAATGGAAGGGGTGCTGGAAATAATGGAGGGGGTGCTGGAAATAATGGAGGGGGGTTGCAAATGATGGAGTGGGCCTGCAAATGATGGAGGAGGTGCTGGAAATGATGGAGGGGGTTGCAAATGATGGAGGGGGCTGCAAATGATGGAGGGGATGTTGGAAATGATGGAGCAGGCCAGCAAATGATGGAGGGGTGCTGGAAATGAAGGAGGGGGGCTGCAAATGATGGAGGGGGCTGCAAATGATGCAGGGGGCTGCAAATGATGGAGGGGGTGCTGGAAATGATGGAGCAGGCCTGCAAATGATGGAGGGGGCTGCAAATGATGCAGGGGGCTGCAAATGATGGAGGGAGTGCTGGAAATGATGGAGGGGGCTGCAAATGATGGAGGAGGTGCTGGAAATGATGGAGGGGGTGTTGGAAATGACGGATGGGGCTGCAAATGATGGTGGGGTGCTGGAAATGATGGAGGGGTGCTGCAAATGATGCAGGGGGCTGCAAATGATGGAGGGGGTGCTGGAAATGATGGAGCAGGCCTGCAAATGATGGAGCGGGTGCTGCAAATGATGGAGGGGGCTGCAAATGATGGAGGGGGCTGCAAATGATGGAGGAGGTGCTGGAAATGACGGAGGGGGGCTGCAAATGATGGAGGGGGTGCTGGAAATGATGGAGGGGGTGCTGGAAATGACGGAGGAGGGCTGCAAATGATGGAGGGGGTGCTGGAAATGATGGAGGGGGCTGCAAATGATGGAGGGGGCTGCAAATGATGCAGGGGGCTGCAAATGATGGAGGGGGTGCTGGAAATGATGGTGCAGGCCTGCAAATGATGGAGCGGGTGCTGCAAATGATGGAGGGTGATAGGAACTGAAGGAGTTAAATTGAGTTCTGTCTATGTTGCATTCTCTTGTTTAAAACCTTATCTGTTCTTCGAGGAGATGTCTCAGACATCTCCCTTGTGAACCAAGGTCAAATACCTCTGCTTTTTCGCCTAAATGACTTTCTTTGTCTAAAACAAGTTGTAAAATCATTTGTACTGCGCATGTCTGTAAAATGTTTAAATTCTTTACTATAAAAGACGGAAGCCTAACTGATAAGCCAGAGGCGTCTTGGAGGCATCCTGAGTGGTATTATACAGCTGGTGTCTGTGTAGTTCTTCTCGATGGAGCTGATTTAATTAGAGACATATGATGCTTCACACCTAAGAACATCGGTCCTTCAGATGAAAGAGTAATCTGAGGGATCCCGACAAGGGGATGTTGGAAATGATGGAGCAGGCCAGCAAATGATGGAGGGGTGCTGGAAATGAAGGAGGGGGGCTGCAAATGATGGAGGGGGCTGCAAATGATGCAGGGGGCTGCAAATGATGGAGGGGGTGCTGGAAATGATGGAGCAGGCCTGCAAATGATGGAGGGGGCTGCAAATGATGCAGGGGGCTGCAAATGATGGAGGGAGTGCTGGAAATGATGGAGGGGGCTGCAAATGATGGAGGAGGTGCTGGAAATGATGGAGGGGGTGTTGGAAATGACGGATGGGGCTGCAAATGATAGTGGGGTGCTGGAAATGATGGAGGGGGTGCTGCAAATGATGCAGGGGGCTGCAAATGATGGAGGGGGTGCTGGAAATGATGGAGCAGGCCTGCAAATGATGGAGCGGGTGCTGCAAATGATGGAGGGGGCTGCAAATGATGGAGGGGGCTGCAAATGATGGAGGAGGTGCTGGAAATGACGGAGGGGGGCTGCAAATGATGGAGGGGGTGCTGGAAATGATGGAGGGGGTGCTGGAAATGACGGAGGAGGGCTGCAAATGATGGAGGGGGTGCTGGAAATGATGGAGGGGGCTGCAAATGATGGAGGGGGCTGCAAATGATGGAGGGGGCTGCAAATGATGCAGGGGGCTGCAAATGATGGAGGGGGTGCTGGAAATGATGGTGCAGGCCTGCAAATGATGGAGCGGGTGCTGCAAATGATGGAGGGGGTGCTGGAAATGATGGAGGGGGGTTGCAAATGATGGAGGGGGTGCTGGAAATGATGGAGGGGGTGCTGGAAATGAAGGAGGGGGCTGCAAATGATGGAGGAGGTGCTGGAAATGATGGAGGGGGGCTGCAAATGATGGAGGGGGCTGCAAATGATGCAGGGGGCTGCAAATGATGGAGGGGGTGCTGGAAATGATGGAGCAGGCCTGCAAATGATGGAGGGGGCTGCAAATGATGGAGGAGGTGCTGAAAATGATGGAGGGGGCTGCAAATGATGGAGGGGGCTGCAAATTATGCAGGGGGCTGCAAATGATGCAGGGGGCTGCAAATGATGGAGGGGGTGCTGGAAATGATGGAGGGGGCTGCAAATGATGGAGGAGGTGCTGGAAATGATGGAGGGGGCTGCAAATAATGGAGGGGGGCTGCAAATGATGGAGGGGGTGCTGGAAATAATGGAGGGGTGCTGGAAATGATGGAGTGGGGTTGCAAATGATGGAGTGGGCCTGCAAATGATGGAGGAGGGGGCTGCAAATGATGGAGGAGGCTGCAAATGATGGAGGGGGTGCTGGAAATGATGGAGGGGGCTGCAAATAATGGAGGGGGGCTGCAAATGATGGAGGGGATGCTGGAAATAATGGAGGGGTGCTGGAAATGATGGAGGGGGGTTGCAAATGATGGAGTGGGCCTGCAAATGATGGAGTGGGCCTGCAAATGATGGAGTGGGCCTGCAAATGATGGAGGGGGCTGCAAATGATGGAGGGGGTGCTGGAAATCATGGAGCAGGCCAGCAAATGATGGAGGGGAGCTGGAAATGATAGTGGGGCTGCAAATGATAGAGGAGGCTGGCAATGATGGAGGGGGGCTGCAGTGCAAATGATGGAGGGGGCTGCCCATGATGGAGGGGGGTGCTGCAAATGATGGAGGGGGTGCTGCAGTGCAAATGATGGAGGGGGTGCTGCCAATGATGACAGCGGGGCTGCCAATGATGAAGGGGGGCTACAAATGATGGAGGAGGTGCTGAAAATGATGAAAGGGGGGATGCAAATGATGGAGGGGGGTGCTGCAATTTGCAAATTATGGAATGGGGCCTGCAAATGTTGGAAGGGGCTGCAAATGATGGAGGGGGCTGCATATGATGATGTGAGGGAAGGGATAGGGGACTGCACGTGAACGAAAGGGGACTGCACATGAAATGGGGGGAGAATGGGTGACTGCAAATGATGAAGAGAGGGGGGAAGGGGCACAGTGAATGATGAAGTGAGGGGGACTGCAAATGATGAAATTAGGGACGGGGACAGCAAATGAAATGAAGGTGGGGGATGGGGAGAGCAAATAATGAATTTTCAGGGTGATGGGAGTAAATGATGTATTGAATGTGGGGTAGAGCAGTTGATAATGAATAGAGGGTGGGAGAGAAAGACATGACAATGAATTGAGGCGGAAGGGGCATATAAATATAATGAATTGGGGGAGCGGGAGGCACATTGTGGGGGACATTGAGGATGCAGTGACTGGTAATGAATTGGAGGAAGAATACAGGGGCTAATTAATGTATATATTTATTAGGTGGGGAAATTGCTATTTATTGGTGGGGGTGCAGTGGTGAATTATAATTTATATTTGGAATGGTGGATTATTATATATTAATGGTGGGTGCACGTCTGTATTTAGATGTGTAGTGTAGAAGAAAGGGGAAAAATGGGGAATGTGCTCTGGAAGCCGTGCTCTAGGTAACTTTGTGTTATTTTATGCAGAGATGAGTCCTGGCTGAAAGAAATGATGGCGGTCTGCGCTGCATAAAAAAGAAAAGCAAAGATGAGGGACTTCAGCTGGAGACGTCACTGGTGAGTCAGTGTGCTACCTGTACACTGACACTATACACTATAACCTGTTCACTGTGCACTATATACAGAGCTTCTGTGTATAATGTCACAGGTAATCACTGTATTGCCTGGACACTGACACTGTATGGACACTGACACTGTATACAGAGCTCCTGTGTGCAATGTCACTGGTGAGCTCTGTATTACCTGTACACTATATACAAAGCTCCTGTGTATAATGGCATTAGCATTGTGTATTTTTTTATTAATGATCTGTATTGTAGTATTCGGTCACTATATGGTGGTAGTATGTGATCTGGTTATGGTCTGGCGGTATTTCTCCCTGTATGTGGTAATATTTGGCACTATGTGATGGTAATATGTGGTCTGGTCATGGTATGGAGGTATTTGTTCCTTATATAGTATTATTCGGTCGCTATGTGGTGGTAATATATGGTTTGGTCATGGTGTGACGGTTTTTGTCGCTTGTATGTGGTATTAATGATCATTCTAAAAAATATATGCGACTCATTCCCTTAAAGAAAAATAAATAAAAAAAAAACTAAAAAGAGTATTGGATATTTTAGGAAATGTTTAATAAGTAAGAGTAGAATATGGCCCGACCAAAAGAGTCTACCTTGTTGTGGTGGTGGCTTAAGCCCCAAGGGTGGTTTGCACGTTCATGACCGGGCCAATTTTTACAATTCTGACCACTGTCCCTTTATGAGGTAATAACTCTGAAACGCTTCCATGGATCCCGGTGATTCTGACATTGTTTTCTCGTGACATATTGTACTTCATGTTAGTGGTAAAATTTCATTCATATAACTTGCGTTAAATTTGGCGAAAATTTTGAAAATTTCGCAATTTTCCAAATTTGAATTTTTATGCCCTTAAATCACAGAGATACGGCACACAAAAAAACTTAATAAATAACATTTCCCACATGTTTACTTTACATCAGCACAATTTTGGAACCCAATTTTTTTTTTTTAGGAAGTTATAAGGGTTAAAAATTGAGCAGCGATTTCTCATTTTTGCAACACCATTTTATTTTTACGGACCACATCACATTTGAAGCCACTTTGAGGGGTCTATATGATAGAAAATACCCAAAAGTGACACCATTCTAAAAACTGCACCCCTTTAAGGTGCTCAAAACCACATTCAAGAAGTTTATTAACCCTTTAGGTGCGTCACTGGAATTTTTTGAATATTTAAAAAAAAATGAACATTTAACTTTTTTTCACAAAAAAAATACTTCACGTTCAATTTTTTTTATTTTACCAAGGGTAACAGGAGAAATTGGACAAACGTTATTGTGCAATTTGTCCTGAGTACGCTGATACCTGATATGTGGGGGGGAACCACTGTTTCGGCGCATGCAGAGCTCAGAAGGGAAGGAACGCCGTTTGATTTTTTCAATGCAAAATTGGCTGGAATTCAGATCGGACGCCATGTCCCGTTTGGAGAGCCCCTGATGTACCTAAACAGTGGAAACCCCCACAAGTGACCCCATTTTGGAAACTAGACCCCCCAAGGAACTTATCTAGATATGTGGTGAGAACTTTGAACCCACAAGGGCTTCACAGAAGTTTATAACGTACAGCGGTACAATTAAAAAATCATATTTTTTCCACAAAAATGATCTTTTCACCCCCAATTTTTATTTTTCCTAGGGTAACAGGACCCTAAAAGTTATTGTGCAATTTGTCCTGAGTACGCTGATACCCCATATGTGGGTGTAAATGACTATTTGGGCACATGGCAGAGCTCGGAAGGGAAGCAGCGCCATTTGACGTTTTTGGCTGGAATTGAGATCGGACACCAGGTCGCGATTGGAAAACCCCTGATGTACCAAAACAGTGGAAATCCCCCACAAATGACACCATTTTGGAAACTAGACCCCCCAACGAACTTATCTAGATGTGTGGTGAGAACTTTGAACCCCCAAGGGCTTCACAGAAGTTTATAACATACAGCCGTACAATTAAAAAATCATATTTTTTCCACAAAAATGATCTTATCACCCTCAATTCTTATTTTTCCAAGGGTAACAGGACCCTAAAAGATATTGTGCAATTTGTCCTGAGTGCACTGATACCCCACATGTGGGGGTAAACCACTATGTGGGCGCATGACAGAGCTCGGAAGGGAAGCAGCGCCATTTGACGTTTTAGGCTGGAATTGAGATCGGACATCATGTCGCATTTGGAAAGCCCCTGATGTACCAAAACAGTAGAAACCCCCCACAAGTGACACCATTTTGGAAACTAAACCCCCCAAGGAACTTATCTAGATATGTGGTGAGCACTTTGAACCCCCCAGTGCTTCACAGAAGTTTATAACTCCCGGGCGTAAAAAAAAAAAAATTGTATTTTTTCAACAAAAATGATCTTTTAGTCACCAATTTTTTTATTTTCCCAAGGGTACAAGGAGAAATTGGACCTCAAAAGTTGTTGTCCAATTTGTCCTGAGTACGCTGATACCTCATATGTGGGAGAAAACTACTGTATGGGCACACGTCGGGGCTCGGAAGGGAAGTAGTGATGTTTTGGAATGCAGACTTTGATGGAATGGTCTGCGGGTGTCATGTTGCTTTTGGAGAGCCCCTGATGTACCTAAACAGTGGAAACACCCCACACGTGACCCCATTTTGGAAACTAGACCCCCTGAGGAACTTATCTAGATGTGTGGTGAGCACTTTGAACCCCCCAGTGCTTCACAGAAGTTTATAACGACCGGGCGTGAAAATAAAAATATCGTATTTTTTCAACAAACATCATCTTTTAGTCCCCATTTTTTTTATTTTCCCAAGGGTAACAGGAGAAATTGGACCCCAAAAGTTGTTGTCCAATTTGTCATGAGTATGCTGACAACCCATATCTGGGAGAAAACTACTGTATGGGCACACGTCGGGGCTCGGAAGGGATGTAGTGACGTTTTGGAATGCAGACTTTGATGGAATGGTCTGCAGGTGTCATGTTGCCTCTGGAGAGCCCCTAATGTACCTAAACAGTGGAAACCCCACACCAATGACCCCATTTTGGAAACTAGACCCCCTAAGGAACTTATCTAGATGTGTGGTGAGCACTTTGAACCCCCAAGGGCTTCACAGAAGTTTCATGCCCAGGCATGAAAATAAAAAAATCATATTTTTTCCACAAACATGATCAATTAGTCTCCAATTTTTTTATTTTCCCAAGGGTAACAGGAGAAATTGGACCCCAAAAGTTGTTGTCCAATTTGTCCTGAGTACCCTGATATCTCATATGTGGGAGAAAACTACTGTATGGACACACGTCAGGGCTCGGAAGGGAAGTAGTGACATTTTGGAATGCAGACTTTGATGGATTGGTCTGCGGGTGTCATGTGCGTTTGGAGAGCCCCTGATGTACCTAAACTATTGAAACTTCCCACAAGTGACTCCATTTTGGAAACTAGACCCCCCCACGGAACTTATCTAGATGTGTGGTGAGCACTTTGAACCCCCAAGTGCTTCCCAGAAGTTTATAACGCCTGGGCGTGAAAATAAAAAAAATGATTTTTTTTCCACAAAAATGATATTTTTGCCCCCAATTTTTTATTTTCCTAAGGGTAACAGGAGAAATTGGACCCCAAAAGTTGTTTTGCAATTTGTCCTGAGTATGCTGATACCCTATATGTGGGGGTAAAACACTGTTTGGGCGCATGGCAGAGCTTGGAAGGGAAGGAGCACCATTTGACTTTTTCAACGCAGAATTGGCTGGAATTGAGATCAGACGCCATGTTGCATTTGGAGAGCACCTGATGTGCCCAAACAGTGGAAACCCCCCAATTATAACTCCAACCCTAACCCCAACACACCCCTAACCCTAATCTCAGCCCTAACCCTAGCCCTAACCCTAATGGAAAAATGGAAATAAATACATTTTCTTTTAATTTTATTATTTTTCCCTAACTAAGGAAGTGATAACGGGGGGTTTGATTTACTATTTATGGCGGGTTTTTATGTTTGGCAGCTGTCACACGCTAAAAGACACTTTTTATTGTAAAAATAGTTTTTGCATCACCACATATTGAGAGCTATAATTTTTCCGTATTTTGATCCACCGAGTCATGTGAGGTCTTATTCTTTGCGGGACGAGTTGACGTTTTTATTGGTACCATTTTCGGGCACGTGACTTTTTTTGATCGCTTTTTATTCCGATTTTTGGGACACACAATGAACAAAAACCAGCGTTTCATGAATTTCTGTTGGGGGGGTGCGTTTACACCATTCCGCGTGCGGTAAAATTGATAAAGCGGTTTTATTCTTCGGGTCAGTACGGTTACAGCGATACCTCATTTAGGTCTTTTTTTTATGTTTTTGCGGTTTTATGCAATGAAAACTATTTTATATAAAAAATAATTATTTTTGCATCGCTTTATTCTGCGAGCTATAACTTTTTTATTTTTTTGTGGATGATGCTGTATGGTGGCTCGTTTTTTGCGGAACAAGCTGACGTTTTCAGCGGTACCATGGATATTTATATGCGTCTTTTTGATCGCGCGTTATTGCACTTTTTGTTCAGTGGTATGATAATAGATCATTATTTTTTGCTTTGTTTTTTATTTTTATTTTTTAAAGGGTTCGCTAAAGGGGTTAACTAATGGGACAGTTTTATAGGGCGGGTCGTTACGGACACGGCGATACAAAATATGTGTACTTTTATTGTTTTTTTTTTTATTTTCAAAAAATGAATTTATTGGGGAATATTTTTTTTTTTTTACCTATTTAGCGATTTTTTAAAAATTATTCTTACATTTTTTTTTTTTTTTTAAACTTTATTACATTGTCCCTGGTGGGACATCACTGTCCTGTGACAGATCGCTGATCTGTCACATCACAGATCAGCGATCTGTCACAGGCACTGCTGCAGATTTCCTCATGCCTGCGCTTTGCAGGCAGTGAGGAAGTCAGCTCCCTACAGGCCCCCGAAGGTCCCCGTCGCCATCTTGGATCTGGGGGCCTGTAGGGAAAGAGCCCGCCGCAGCAGCGCTGCACATTGTGCTGCCGTGGGGGGCTCAGGGAAGCACGGAGGGAGCCCCCTCCCTGCCGATGCTTCCCTTTAACCCCCGGTACACCGCGATCGTGTTTGATTGCGGTGTACAAGGGGTTAATGTGTCGGGGGCGGTCCGTGACCGCCCCTGACACATTGTGCCGGGTGTCAGCTGTGATAATCAGCTGACACCCGGCCGCGATTAGCGGCGCTCACCACGTGGGCGCCGCTGATCGCTATGACGTACTATCCCGTCCCTGGGAATTAAGTCCCAGAGCACATGGACGGGATAGTACGTCTGATGGCAGAAAGGGGTTAAAAATTCTTTTGGCCAAAACAAAAGCTGCTGGTGGTTATGTATGTGATCTGGTGTTTGTTGGGAACTGTTGAAAGATTGGTGAGGACGTGGTGCAGAAGATGAGTTTTTCCAAGAGCGGGCGGTGGGACTGTGGCAGGCTCGAGGTGTGGAGGTAGAACTGGGGTGGAGCCTGGGTGGAGTCTCAAGGGGTCCCGAAAATTTTGCCAGTATGGGGCCCCGAAATTCCCAGTGGCAGCCCTGACTGTAATCATGTGTGTGTTCTGCAGGGATGGTATCTACCAATATATGGTTCCTGTAAGGTGGGACTAGTGCTCTTTTTAGTAGCTTTTGGTTTTTTTATTTATTTAGTAACAGCTTAATGTGTTTCGGTCATTATATAGTAGAAGGTGTATGGTGGTGTCATTGGTCTGATTAGAGTGTTTTGTTATGTAGAGGTAATGGTCATATTATATTATGTATTCGCGGTGTGGTGGTGATGGTAGTGGGCATTGTGCAGACGTATTGTTTTGGCCTTTTATAGTAGTAATATTGATCATATTGGTCTTTGCATTGTGTGTTTTTGGGTAGCAACAGTGGTACACTGTAATTACATATACATGCTATTTTAAATGGCTAAAGGTTAGTCTTATGGGGAGACCTTCCTTTTTGGGGCTTGGGCCCTTGAGCTTTAAGGACCCTGGCAATGCCCCTGCCATATTGTGTGTTTAAATGTCCGTGTTTCTGGAGTTGTATGTTTGTAAGTAAGCTCAGTTATGGTACCACTAGATTATGGCCCGATGCTATCGCATCGGGAGGATATGATAGCATCACACCTCTTGCCATGTTAACCCTCAACACACACACACACTCCTCTCACCTTTTACCATCTCCACTCACGTCCACTCACTCTTTCACTCCACATACGACCCCTTCTCTCACTCCGTCTCTCATACTCACGCTGTCATCGCCGCTGCTCCACGACACGATCCCCGACATCTTCCGCCGGCGCCATCCTGGATCCAGACGTTGTCCACGCCGGCGACATGTTCTTGCGGCGACGCCATCTTGAGTATCGTGAAATCCCGCGATAGTCAAGATGGCGTCGCCGGAAGAACATGTCGCCGGCGTGGACGACGTCGGGATCCAAAATGGCGTCGGCGAAATCTCGCGAGTTTTCGCCGACGCCATTTTGGATCCCGACGTCGTCCTCGCCGGCGACATGTTCTTGCGGCGACACCATCTTGAGTATCACGGGATTTCGCCGATCCAAAATAGCATCGCCGCAGGAACATGTCGCCGGCGTGGATGCCGTTGGGATCCAAAATGGCGTCGGCGAAATCTCGCGAGATTTCGCCGACGCCATTTTGGATCCCGACGTCCTACACGCTGGCGACATGTTCTTGCGGCGACGCCATCTTGACTATCGCGGGATTTCGCCGATCCAAAATGGCGTCGCCGCAAGAACATGTCGCCGGCGTGGAGGACGTCTGGATCCAGGATGGCGCCGGCGGAAGAAGATGTCGGGGATCGTGGATCAGCGGCGATGACGGCGTGAGTATGAGAGACGGAGTGAGAGAAGGGGTCGTATGTGGAGTGAAAGAGTGAGTGGACGTGAGTGGAGATGTGAAAGATGAGAGGAGTGTGTGTTGAGGAGTGGTGTGTTGAGGGTTAACATGGAAAGAGGTGTGCGGTGACGTCACCGGTTACAACTGGACGGAAGTTGTTACAACCGGAAGCTGCTTAGGGCATTTATTATTATAGATATCTAAGCAGTAACCTTGGTTCTGATACTGTATTGATGTAGTAATCTAGATTCTGGTACAATATGTATGCCATAAGCTTGGTTCTGTTTCTGTATCTTGTAGTAGATATAGTAAGCTCTGTTCTGCTTCCTTATCTCTGTAGTAAGCTCTGTTCTGCTTCCTTATCTCTCTAGTAAGCTCCATTCTACTCCTATATCTCTGGAGTAAGCTCCATTCTGCTCCCATATCTCTGGAGTAAGCTCCGTTCTGCTCCCTTATCTCTAGAGTAAGCTCTGTTCTGCTCCAATATCTCTGTAGTAAGCTCGGTTCTGCTCCCATAGCTCCTGGAGTAAGCTTGGTTCTACTCCTTTATCTCTGCAGTAAGCTGCGTTCTGCTCCGATATCTCTGCAGTAAGCTCGGTTCTGCTCCCATATCTCTGGAGTAAGCTCTGTTCTGCTCCCATATCTCTGTAGTAAGCTCGTTTCTGCTCCTATATCTCTGTAGTAAACTCGGTTCTGCTCCCATATCTCTGGAGTAAGCTCTGTTCTGCTCCCATATCTCTGTAGTAAGCTCGTTTCTGCTCCTATATCTCTGTAGTAAACTCGGTTCTGCTCCCATATCTGTAGTAAGCTCAGTCCTGCTCCCTTATCTCTGTAGTAAGCTCTGTTCTGCTCCCATATCTCTGTAGTAAGCTCGATTCTGCTCCCTTATCTCTGTTGTAAACTCGGCTCTGCTCCCTTATCTCTGTAGTAAGCTCGGTTCTACTTCTTTATTTCTGTAGTAAGCTCGGTTTTGCTTCCATACCTCTGTAGTCAGCTTCCTTCTGTTACAGTATCTTTGTAGGCAGCAAGCTTGGTTCTGCTCCCATATCTCTGTAGTAAACTCGATTCTGCTCCCTTATCTTTGTTGTAAACTTGGTTCTGCTCCCTTGTTTCTGTAGTAAGCTCGGTTCTACTCCTTTATTTCTGTAGTAAACTTGGTTCTGCTTCCATAGCTCTGTAGTAAGCTCTGTTCTGTTCCCATATCTCTGTAGCAAGCTTGGTTCTGCTCCCATATCTCTGTAGTAAGCTCAATTCTTTTCCCATTTCTCTGCAGTAAGCTTGGTTCTGCTCCCATATCTCTGTAGTAAGCTTGGTTCTGCTCCCATATCTCTGTAGTAAGCTCCAGTCAGTCATAGTCCTTGTCTATGTAGCAATCTTGGTTCTGGTCTCGTGTCTATATAGTCAGCTTGCTTCTGTTACAGTATCTATGTAGGCAGCAAACTTGGTTCTGCTGCCATATATATGCAGCTAGCTCCGTTCTGTTCCCATATCTATGTACTAGCCTGTTATTAAAGCCTGTTATCTCTGCTGCTTTAATGCAGCGGCCAGAGATAAGCATGGCAAAAGCACCGCAACTGGAAGGCCACTGCCATGTGATTGCCCCCCAGGCTGAAAAGTGCCAGCCAGCCCCTGGGGGTCTGACAGCAAGCAGCTTTGAGCTTCCACCATCATTACATATGGTGCTGGAATTGAAGACGCCTCCTACTTCTGCTCAGGTGATTTAGCATCTGTCTGCCATTTACCAGGTTTTGTGAATGGCCAACAGGCATCGTGCAACACCAGTAGGTGTAGTCTAAGGCAGCAGGAATCGTGCAAGGCCAGCAGGTGTCGTTCACAACAAGCAGGTAGCATGCAAGGCCAACAGGTGTTGTGCAAGGACAGTATGTATTATGCAAGGCCAGCTAGTGTCATGCAAGGCCAACAGGTGTTGTGCAACATCAGCAGGTATTGTGCAAGGACAGCTAGTGTCGTGCATGGCCAGCAGATATCGTGTAAGGCCAGCAGGCATCGCGCTAGACAGCAGGTGTTGTGCACAACCACCACAGCAGGTATCGTGGAAGGACAGCAGGTATTGTTCACAACCAGCAGATATCATGCAAGGCCAGCTGGTGACACACAGAACGTCAGCAGTGCCTGTATCCACCCACAGAGGCACCACAATACATCAGCTTTAAGGCTGCATTAACAAAGGTGTGTTATTTTTTTTTCATTTTTTTTGCAAACATGGTAGAACCACAATGTTTGAGAAAATCGTGGCAAAACCCTGTGTTTTGGCTGAAATGACAGCAACAACAAAAAAGCGCAACACTCCTGCAGCATGGAACCAGTGTAAGACTTACGCCCTGGGTATGAATCCTACCAGAGTGACATCTGCTTCTTCTGGGTTTTTTACTCCTTGATTCTAATGTCCATCTAGGTACCCGAGATTAGAGAAGCTGAGCCTATCTGTGCACATGGACCCATATGAATGTATACAGTGCCATAGACTGTGTTGGTGCTATACAAATCATGCACTATCACAGCATCCTGTGAAACTTCCTAACAATCATTTCCTTTCTGAATTCCACCCCCCACCCATCATCTGCATTTCATTAGCGGCAATAATTAGGTTGGCTGACGGCAGAAACATGTGATAGCGTTTTATTTCATTCACTGGTGGATGAAGAACATACAAGTGATTGTGCAAAGATGTAGAGTGTGAATATGTCGGACCCCCGCAGACAGTGACTTTTTTTATCGAACCGCCAGTTTCAGGGCTCAGTCGCAGGAACGACCCCTTTAGCTTTGCGACTCCTTCCTGGCATTGATTTAATCATCGGCCACCCAGTTTGTCATCTCTTTGCTTGGCTTTATCGCATCCTTGTCCTTCTTCCTGTTCTTTCCCCTCTTGCCCCCGCACTGACACCTCTGCACCCACATAACCTGGCGGGTGACCTTCCGATTGAGTTGGGAACACCGAAATAACAACGGGCGCGTCTCGCTCAGTGACGGTGTACAGAAACGTCCGTCCGAGCAAAGGCCACAGAATTTGGGGAGTAAGGGGCGGCTTGACAGACAGTCACGGAAACGGAGATGTGATGGATGGGACCAGCGCATCACATGACTGCAAACGTTATTTGCCTTCAGGACCTACCAGAAAGATAAGAGGATGGAAATAATACACACTACCATGTAAAGGTTTAGGGTCACTTAGAAATTTCCTTATTTGTGAAAGAAAAGCAATTTTTTCCAATGAAGCTAACATTAAATGATTCAGAAATACACTCTATACATTGTTAATGTGGTAAATGACTATTCTAGCTGCAAATTATGCAAGTATGTTAGCACAGCTGAAAACAGTTTGGCTGATTAGCGAACCTATAAACCTGATCTTCCTTTGAGCTAGTTGAGAATCTGGAGCATTACATTTGTTGGTTCCATTAAACTCTCAAAATGGCCAGAAAAAAAAGAACATTCATGTGAAACTTGACAGTCTATTCTTGTTCTTAGAAATGAAGGCTATTTCATGAGAGAAATTGTCAAGAAACTGAAGATTTCCTACAGTGGTGTGTACTACTCCCTTCTTAGGCGAGCACAAACAGGCTCTAACTAGAGTAGAAAGAGAAGTGGGAGGCCCCGCTGCACAACTGAGCAACAAGACAAGTACATTAGTCTGTAGTTTGAGAAATCGATGCCTCACAGGGCCTCAACTGGCAGCTTCATTAAATAGTACACGCAAAACGCCAGTGTCAACCTCTACAGTGAAGAGACGACTCCGGGATGCTGGCCTTCAGGGCAGAGTGGCAAAGAAAAGCCATATCTGAGACCGGCTAATAAATGGAAAAGATTAATATGGGCAGAAGAACACAGACATTGGACAGAGGAAGATTGGTAAAAAGTGTTATGGACAGACGAATCCAAGTTTGAGGTGTTTGGATCACACAGAAGAACATTTGTGAGATGCAGAACAACTGAAAAGATGCTGGAAGAGTGCCTGACGCCATCTGTCAAGCTCGGTGGAGGTAATGTGATGGTCTGGGGTTGCTTTGGTGCTGGTAAAGTGGGAGATTTGTACAAGGTAAAAGGGATTTTGAATAAGGAAGGCTATCACTCCATTTTGCAACGCCATGCCATACCCTGTGGACAGCGCTTGATTGGAACCAGTTTCATCCTACACAACAGGACTATAACCCAAAGCACACCTCCAAATTATGTAAGAACTATTTAGGGAAGAAGCAAGCAGCTGGTATTCTATCTGTAACGGAGTGGCCAGCGCAGTCACCAGATCTCAACCCCATTGAGCTGATGTGGGAGCAGCTTGACCTTATGGTACGCAAAAAGTGCCCATCAAGCCAAACCAACTTGTGGGAGGGGCTTCTGGAAACATGGGGTGAAATTTCTCCAGATAGCCTCAGCAAATTAACTGCTAGAAAGCCAAAGGTCTGCAGTGCTGGAATTGCTGCAAAGGGAACATTCTTTGACAAAAGCAAAGTTTGAAGGAGAAAATTATTATTTCAAATAAAAATCTTTTTTTTCGAACCTTGTCAATGTCTGGACTAGATTTTAAATTCATGTGGCAACTCATTTGATTAACAACAGTATGAGTTTTCAAGGAAAACACAAAATTGTCTGGGTGACCCCAAACTTTGGATCGGTAGTGTAAACCCACACATTCCACAGCCTGAAGCTCGGCCACTTTGGAGATGTGTCTGATATCACTGAGCGACTCCTAGCAGCCCACCGAGCGGGGTTGGCTCCGGGGTTATGGGGGTACTCGGCTGACAGTCTCGGTGGACCCTCTTCACTTTCAATTTTTTCTCCTCACCATTTGTTATTTTTCGTCAATAGAGTTGCATCAGGGCTCGGTCTTTTTTTTATGTTTTATGAGCTGTAGTTATCATTACTATTTGGGGGGTCCATACGACTTTATTTCTTTTTATTACTTTTTTTGGAAGAAAACTGACAAAAAAACAGTAATTCTTCACTTTCGATGTGATTTTTATTCCTTTTTTGAAAAGTTCATATCACCGCCCACTATTACTGGAGTATATACAGTGCTGTGCAAATTAATTGGGACAAAGCATTTTTTTAAGTAAAATCGTAAGTTGGTTACCAGTCAGTGATTCAAACCAGTTTTAACTGCTTTGAACAGGCACTCACACCTGTTCAAAGCAGTTAAAACTGGTTTGAATCACTGACTGGTAACCAACTTATGATTTTACTTAAAAAAAAATCCTTTGTCCCAATTAATTAAACAGCACTGTACATATATATATATATATATATATATATATATATATATATAGTAGGGATTGATTCAACTTGCTCAGGAGCCACGGGACTAAATCAGGAGGCACGTTCCTTTTAAAAGTTCACAGGGTTTATTGCTTCATAACCCATAAACCAGCACATAACATAAGGAATTGCCTTTAGCTCAGGCGAAAGCAAGCATAAGTGTCCATGATTTCAGGCTCAGTCCTGGAGCCTCAGCAAACACAGGAGGCTTATCCGTCCTCAGATCCATGTGCTCTCTCTCATGTGATCTACTCTGGTTACCTTATATGGTCCGTAGCCACGCCCACCGGGTCACTTGGCCATGACCTCATCACAGGTCCTACAAGCATTTATACACTCTATTAAGGCATTCTAGACACCGCCCCTAGGTGGGTTTGTAGGTTGCTCTCGCTGACACAGTGTAACAGCAGCTCAGCAGTGCCTCTGCTGATCAACACACATTCCAGCTTCCATCCCAAGGCCACCTACCTTGGGATACATAACGGTCATTCAGCATCCTATACCCATTACCACAATGGATATGCCTGTAGGCCCGTCCTGGGACACCCACCCAGCGCCCCCTAGCGGACATAGTGATCACTACACCACATACCTCCCCCCTCTGTTCAAACTTGTGGGGTTGAACACATGACATCACCCAGGGATCTCGAGACCGGGCACCCATGTCACCTTGCCCTACAAGTCGAGAGGACCATCTCCGTCTGTCTCGGTAGTCATACTGCATCATATTTACGTTAGGCCTCCCCCGTCCACAGCGGTCAGTATCTCGGCCATGAGCTTTGGCCTTCCTGTCAACGTCCATCAGCGTGACCAGACACTCTTTAGTCTCCACCTATCTGCAGTGCGCTCCGTCACCCGACCTTTCTCTCACTGGCCAGCTCTCCCGGTTCGTACGGTCATGAGTCCCACGTCCAGTTGGGCTAACTGGGTGGTCTGAGTCTGACCCTCTGTCGCTACGTCCACCACCGGGTCTCGTGCCTATGCTACTAAGATAAGAACTGCCACATGCGGACTCTCGACGTTCTTGCCTTCGACTACCTGTCCTTTCATTATGTGGAGGATCCCTTTGGGCCCTTACACCTTGGGTTAGAGGTGGATGCCACCTGACGTTCTGTATCTGCTTAGTCAACTGCAGTCTGTCCTGTCTTAGCTGCTCTATCTCCTTCAGGTATGCTACCCAATATTCCAGGAGCATGCGAAGCTTCCCAATGCTTTCCATCAAGCCAACCACAATGACTGGAACCATGTCATCTTCAACAGCAACTTGGATTTCCCCAGCAGGTGGGATCCTCTCTCTCTTCACACTGGATCGATTTACCATCTCCTGCATCACCTTTCCAAGTCTGCCAACGACTTTCCCCACCAGATTTCTGGGTAACGGAATTATGTCTTCCACAAAGCCCAGCCGACTTTGAGTGCCCCTAGCAAGCTCGAAACGTCGAGCGGCTTTCCTATTACACTACACGAGCATCTGTTTCGTGCGGAGACATTGTAGGTGCATTTTCTTCATGACAGCCACCCTCTTCTGTGTCTTCCGTTTCTGGCAGTATCACCAACTGGTCTGTGTCTGGTGCCCAGTTCACACTATAGGCCTTTACTGCCTTTTTAAAGGTCTCATGCACACCCTCGCTGGCACATGCTTCTCGCACGTCTTCGGGTACCTCCATCACGCACTTGAAGGTCGTGGACTTGCTCTCATCCTGGACAGTCGGTTCTGGGTTTACCACGGACACTTCCCTCAAGATATCTGCCACGACCGGGTGACTGTCTTGTACAGCTCTTGGCTCACCATCTTCCTGAGTTTTACAGGACCCTTTTCCAAGATGGGCTTTGGCAGTTCTGCCTTATCACTCGGGCCCGGCCGCTGTACATCTTCGTCCCAGCTCTTCTCCCGCAGAAGACCTTTTACTATTCCTCTGAGTTCTTGGAGAACTTTATCCCGCTCCTCTGCCAGGTAGCGACGCTCATCCTCTCTTCGGAGAATCTCCTGTTGATGCTTCTCTTGGGCCTCTCTGAGCACCTCCATATCCTTCACTATAGCTTTGTTCATAGTTTGACACACTGACAGGTGACCTCTGAGTGCAGAGACTTCCTTCTCCAGCTCATCCACTCTGTGCTCAGCTGCTTGCCTTAGGACCCTTTCTTGTTTGACATGTTCTTTTACAGTCTCTTTAAGCATCTCTATTGTGTAGTCCTGCTCTATGGTCTCTGCAGGTCTACTACAGGTCTGTTTTACTTCCAGCCCATCACTAACTCCCTCTGTGCTGGTGACTGTCCAAGATAAAGTGACCTCCTTACTACACACTCTTTCCCTTGTGTTGGCGTCACAGTCTGAATTGGAGTCATCACTCACCCTGTCATCCTGAACAGCCAGTCCCCACTCACACAGGTGTCGGACCCCTGTCCTGGAGGTACCCCGTTTCCCACGGTCACACGTTTGGTCACCCCGGCCAAATCCCCGAGTTGGTCAGACCCACACTTTCTCTCAGTCACCCGAAACTCTGGACTATCGACCTTAGGTGGTGCTACCTCCTCCTTTGAGCCACCCCACATTTCATCAACTTCCCATGCATCGTCAAACAAGACAAAGTCCCGGTCCCTCTCCAAGGCATACACTAAGTCAGGGGGTATCCCGTCCCCTTGGCACTCACCACCTTTGGTTCCCTCAAACATTACTCTGTCTACGGCCCAGTTCACCGTGACCCCGTGTTTACAGCGAATCCTGACGTTTTTCTCGGTCAGAGAGAAAACGAGAGGAGTTCCTGTCAGAGTCACCTGACTCTTTGAGTCCAGCCTACCAGAGACTCCTTCCCGGTGCAGCATCACGGTACACACCTGTGGCCCGTCATTATCTGAAAAGATTGTCCCCGATTCTTCAAAAGTCATACACATACACTGCGGTTCCCCAGACATGTCCACTGAGGCAACAAGTGCTGCCCCTTTTAAAACTTGGCCCCTTTCTGGGACTCCACCCACTTTTGGGTCACTGCCCCCTTCTGGGACTCCACCCCCTTTTGGGCTACCACCCCGATTTGGGCCACCTCCCCCTTTCGGGATTTCCCCATGTCCGTTCTGCAGAACTTCTTATGCCACAGTTCACACAGTACAGTTTATGTCTTTTTGGGCTGGTACTGGCCCTTTAAGCACGACACCACACCAGTTCCTTCTGGGGCTGCCACAGCTCCCGCTGTCACAAATCACCGGCACCTCCGGCTGTTGCTGACAAGCAGCTGCTGGTGTCACTGCAGCTCCTGCTGCGCCGTCTTCGTGGACCCGCCGATCCACCGGAAGCCGCTTGTCCCCTTCGTAACCCCGCCGAGTTACCGGAAGCCGCTTGTCACCTTCGTAACCCCGCCGAGTTACAGCAAGCCGCTTTCCAAAAAACCCTTCGTGACTCCTCTGAGCCACAGCAATCACCTTCAAGTTTTGCAGAGGAAAAGAGGAAAAAGAAAAAAACACATGCACAGTCTCTCACTGACCCTGGTCAGTGCAACACGGATTCCCGTCCGTTACCTGCTGGTGTTGTCACGTCCGCCATGTCTGCCATGTCTGTTTGTCTCAAGAACTCCTGGAGCGATGTGCATGCGCATGTTTTGTCTGCTGTCCTGCATGTTCGCTAGAGCTGTGTGCAGACTCACCTCATGTCTGAGCTGCAGGATCCCTGCGTTTCTGCTCTGCCTTCTGTGATCTTCTCGTCATGTCTGGAGTCCTTGATCATGTGATGTTTCTTAAGATCCTGCACTGTCTGGTTCTGCAATCATCTCGTCATGTCTAGAATCCCGGATCATGTGTTCTTCCTAGGATCCTGCACTGGTTGGTTCGGTGATCATCTCGTCATGTCTGAAACCCTGATCATGTGACGTTTCCTAAGATCCTGCACTGTCTGGTTCTGCTATCATCTCGTCATGTCTAGAATCCCGGAAGTTCTCCCCTGGTCCTGACCTGGAGGAGGAGGTGCTATGCGCTATATCAGGCCGCCTCTTCCTATGCTCAGGGCCTGATTATTGTGTTGCTTCCCTGCAAGGCTCTGGGTCTGTGGGGTTGCTCCCTCTATTCTGTGCCCTTGCACTTTGCTCTGTAGTGCGTCTCTGCACACGCTCCGTGCTCGTATTCCGCCTCTTGTCTTGTGCCATGTCTTGTGTTGTCTCTCGTGCCATGTTTGTCTTTGCCTTGCTTTGCCTTGTAGTCCTTCTGCTGTTCTTTGTCTTAGTCTGTTTTGCTATGTCTCGCCTTAGCTATGCTTTGACTTGTAGTCCTTCCTTTGTTCTCTGCCTCGCCTGTTTTGCCATGTCTTGCTTTTGCTATGCTTTGACTTGTAGTCCTCCCTGTGTTCTCTGCCTTGCTATTCCTTGCTTTGTGTTCCTCCCTATGGTCTCAGTCTTTGCTTGCTCTTCCTCGCTCTCTCCTATGGTGCTCTGTAGTGCTCCCTGGCACACGCACCATTTCTCCTCTCCTTAGTGCTCGTTTCTTTGTCTAGTCCCAAGGTCTTCCCTTGGCCCGGCTCTGGGCTTCTGCCTAAGCTCCGCTGCTAGACTCTGTCCTCGCTCTGACCTGGCTCTGTTTCTGCTTGTGTTCCTTGTCTTGTTTCCCTGCCTTGTACTTGCATTGAACCCCGGCGTGGGTTCCCCTTGGCAGTCTCCTGTGCCGTGGTAAGTGCCACGTGTTTGTGTACAGCCGTGTGCACTGGCCAGTGTGGCGTGCCCCCTGCGTGGCTCCTAGCACGCACCCTGCCTTGAACCCTGGCGTGGCTCCTAGCACGCACCCTGCCTTGAACCCTGGCGTGGCTACTAGCACGCACCCTGCCCTGAACCTGGCGTGGCTCCTAGCACGAAGGTTCCTTTGCCCCCTCCTGTGCCTTAGTCGTGCCTCGTGCTGGCGTTACAGCCGTGTGCATTGGCCAGTGAGGTGTGCGTCCCTGCGTAGCTCCTAGCACGCAGCCCTGCTCTGAACCCTGGCGTGTCTCTACACGCACCCTGTCTTGTGCCTTGGCGTGTCTCTACACGCACTCTGTCTTGTGCCTTGGCGTGTCTCTACACGCACTCTGTCTTGTACCTTGGCGTGTCTCTACACGCACTCTGTCTTGTACCTTGGCGTGTCTCTACACGCACTCTGTCTTGTACCTTGGCGTGTCTCTACACGCACTCTGTCTTGTACCTTGGCGTGTCTCTACACGCACTCTGTCTTGTACCTTGGCGTGTCTCTACACGCACTCTGTCTTGTACCTTGTGCCTTCGCGTGTCTCTACACGCACTCTGTCTTATTCTATGCTTTGGCGTGGCTACACACGCACCCTGTCTCGTTTGCGAACCTTGGCGTGTCCCCTACACACGCACCTCGCTTTGAACCCTGGCGTGTCCCCTGCACACGCACCTTGCCTTGCACCTAGTCTTGAACCCTGGCGTGTCCCCTACACACGCACCTAGCCTTGGACCTTGGCGTGTTCCCTAAACACGCACCCTGCTTGGATATCTGTCGTGCCTCCTTGCCTGAACCCTGGTTTGCCTGCCGGATGCCCGGAACCTGCCGACCGTTGCCAGAGGTCCGGAACCAGATGACTACGGCCTGATGTCCGGAGCTGACGTCCGCAGCCTGATCCCTGGACCCTGTCGGTTTGCCAGCAGTCCGGAGTCCGATGCCATCATGCCATTACCTGTGCCTAGGCGTGCCATCTGGCACGTACCATGTTATGGACCTTGGCGTGCCCACGCGCGTACCTTGCACGTTTTGCTTGTTTTCTCTGTATGTGATCTTGTGTTATTCTAATGAAGATACCTTGCACCTACGTCTAGTCTCGTCTTGCTTCCTGCTCGTCCTTGTCGTCAGACACTCGTCTAGTGTCCTCTGAGCCGGCCGTCTGGTCCCAGCAGTCGTGGTGGCTCACCCCCTTGGTCTTGCCCCTGACACTCCCTGTATAGGGGGTGGAATCTCACAAGGTCAGCTCGCCCTCAGTGGGTGGGTGCCACGACCCAGAGGGTCCACTCAAAAAATGGGCTCAGCAGGAGCTGAGTCCGTCACAGGAGTCAGCCACACAGGTTCTCGGGTACCTCTCATCCATAGCGACTTCTCAAATAGTCTTTCCCTGACCCAGGTCAGCATACCACAGACTCCTGTCTGTTACCTGTTGGTGACGGCCACACAGGTTCCTGGACGCCTCTTCTCCTCAGAGGTATCCCACAAATATCAATACAGTCACTTTCTGTGACCCCGGTCCGTATTACTCACGATTTTCCAGACCGTCTGCTCTCCTGGCTCAGAGCCGCCAGTACGGCAACATGTGCTTCTTTGGAACCGCTGCCCGCAGTCTGTCACCAATTGTAGGGATTCAACTCGCTCAGAAGCCACGGGAGTAAATCAGGAGGCACGTTCCTTTTAAAAGTTCACAGGGTTTATTGCTTCATAACCCATAAACCAGCACATAACATAAGGAATAGCCTTTAGCTCAGGCGAAAGCAAGCATAAGTGTCCATGATTTCAGACTCAGTCCTGGAGCCTCAGCAAATACAGGAGGCTTATCTGTCCTCACATACAGCCAATATACACAGGCCTCACTGGGTCAGCAGCCTCAGCACGTGGTCTTCCTCCACATAGGCCTGCCAGGACCTTCCACATGGTCCAATCAGATCCATGTGCTCTCTCATGTGACCTACTCTGGTTACCTTATATGGTCCGTAGCCACGCCCAATGGGTCACATGGCCATGACCTCATCACAGGTCCTACAAGCACTCATACACTCTATTAAGGCGTTCTAGACACAGCCCCTAGGTGGGTTTGTAGGTAGCTCTCGCTGACACAGTGTAACAACAGCTCAGCAGTGCCTCTGCTGATCAACACACATATTCCAGCTTCCATCCCAAGGCCACCTACCTTGGGATACATAACGGTCATTCAGCATCCTATACCCATTACCACAATGGATATGCCTGTAGGCCCGTCCTGGGACACCTACACAGCACCCCCTAGTGGACATAGTGGTCACTACACCACAATTTATACATATTGTGGTGTAGTTACCACTATGTCAGCTAGGGGGCGCTGTGTGGGTGTCCCAGGACGGGTGTACAGGCACATTCAGTGTGGTAACAGGAGCAGGGTCCTAAATGACCATTATGGGTCTCAAGGTGGGTGGCCTTGGGATGCAGGCTCCAGGGTGTATTGATCAGCAGAGGTACTGCTGATCTTTCTGTTACACTGTGTCAGGGAAACCTATGTGTGTCTATACAACCTTTAGTGATGTCATAGCCATGTGATCACCTGTGGGTGTGGTTACAGGGCTATGTAATTGAGGTGTTTGGCACATGTGAGAGAGAGTGGAGGGAGTCTGTGAGCGTGTGGACAGACTTCCCTGTGTCCAGGTGGGACACTACAGAGAGGGGCCTGTGTGCTAAGGAAGGAGAAGCCTTCCTGGGTCTGCGGCTGCAGATATAGCGCTGCTCTGGACATTGCCCTGAGCTGGGTATATTAGTTGTATATGGGGAGGACTACACCTCCCAGCATGTGCTGAGACTCTCGGTCCGAGTCTGAAGCCACGGACGTTTATGTTCTTTTGTGCCTAAGCTAGAGGCTATTTTGGTGATACGCTGATTTATGGTTTATGGAGCAAATAAACCTCATGAACTTTGGGAAGAACCTGCCTCATGATTGTCTCCCGCTGCACCTGAGCGAGTCGAATCCCTACAATTGGTGGAGAATGCGGGCAGCGACTCCCAGAAGCACGTGTGGCAGCGCTGGCGATTCTGAGCCAGGAGAGCAGACGGTCTGACAACCGTGAGTAATACTGATCGAGGTCAGAGAAAGTGACTGTATTAAAATTTGTGGGATACCTCTGAGGAGAAGAGGCGTCCAGGAACCTGTGTGGCCGACACAGGTGACAGACAGGAGTCTGTGTTGCACTGACCAGGGTCAGTGAGAGACTGTGTTCCTGGAGGGGTCAGTGAGCAAGGTCCTGGAGGGTCAGTGTTGGGAGGTTCTGGGAGAGGAATCGGATCCCTGGAACACGTGATATGACCTTGGACCTGATGAGGCGTGTGTTGGGCAGTCTCAGGCGGAGACGGATGTCCTGAAGAGCACCCGCTGAGCCCCTGGACCTGGTGAGGCTGGTGTTTTCTTTAAGGGATCTGCCCTGGGAGCATTGGTAGCAGACGCTGTCTGTCTACGCCATCCTGCTGCAGCTTTATGGCATGTGACTAAGCGGATACAGTAGTTGTGGCTTTACACAACTATTGAGGGTGAGTACCCTGTATTATTGCTGCATAACCCATTATACCTGCACTGGTAAGGCCCTATGGGCGCACTTTTGTGGCTTTTTTATCTTTGAGGGTGACAAGCGGCTTCCAGTAACCCGGCGGGGTTACGAAGGTGACAAGCGGCTTCCGGTGGATCGGCGGGTCCACGAAGATGGCGCAGCAGGAGCTGCAGTGACACCAGCCGCTGTGTATGTGTGTGAACAGCAGCCGGAGGTGCCGGTGATCAGTGACAGCAGGAGCTGTGGTGGTGCCAGCAAGGACTTGTCTGGTATCGTGAGAGACAAACTGTGTGGTGTGAACTGTGGCCTAAGAGGTTCTGCAGGACGGACATGGGGAAATCCCAAAAGGGAGTGGTAACCCAAAAGGGGGCGGTGACCCAAAAGGGAGTGGTAACCCAAAAAGGGGTGGAGTCCAAAAAGGGGGCGGTGACCCAAATTGGAGTGGTAACCCAAAAAGGGGTGGAGTCCCAAAAGGGGGCGGTGACCCAAATTGGAGTGGTAACCCAAAAAGGGATGGAGTTCCAAAAGGGGGCGGTGACCAAAATTGGGGTGGCAACCCAAAGCAGGGTGGTGGTCCAGAAAGGGGCCAAGTGTGAAGAAGTGACAGCACTGGGTGACTCAGTAGGTATGTCTGGAGTACCGCAGTGTATGTGCAGGTCTTTTTCAGAATGTGGAATATCCTTTCCAGGTAGTAATGATGGGCCACAGATGTGTACAGTGATGCTGCACCGGGAAGGAGCCTTTGGTCGGCTGGACTCAGAGAGTCAGGTGACTCTGACAGGAACTCCTCTCGTTTTCTCTCTGACCGAGAAAAACGTCAGGGTTCACTGTAAACACGGGGTCACGGTGAACTACGCAGTAGACACAGTAGTGTTTGAGGGGACCAAAGGTGGTGAGTGCCAAGGTAGAGGGATACCACGGGACTTAGTCTATGCCTGGGAGAGGGGCCGGGACTTTCTTTTGTTTGATGACATTTGGTCGGATGATGGAGATGCTTCGACTATGGGGCCAGCGGACACTGAGACAGTGACGGCTCCTGACATGGACAGGTCAGAGGTAGAACTGACCAGAGGAAGAAGTACATCTGCCCAACTGACGGACCTGACGTCTCGTGATAAGACAGATGGTGGGCTGGGAGACGAGACTACTGGACTAGACACATTGGTGCTGGACGGTAACTGGAGGGTTCACTCGACTGGGGTGACTGACCCAGTGGTACCCTTTAACGATATAATTAAAGAGGTAGTGGTGCGACACGTGATGGACAAAAGAGAACAAGATCGTGAGATACAGCTGATAAAGGAGACTGTAACAAAACATGTCGAACGGGAGAGAGTCCTAAGGCAAGCAGCTGAGCACAGAGTGGATGAGCTGGAGAAGGAAGTCTCTGAGCTCAGAGGTCACCTGTCAGCGTGTAAAACCATGAACAAGACCCTGTTGGAAGATATGGAGGTGCTCAGAGAGGCCCAAGAGAAGCATCAACAGGAGATTCTCAGGAGAGAGGATGAGCGTCGCTACCTGGCAGAGGAGAAAGATAAAGTTCTGCAAGAACTCAGTGGAGTAGTAAAAGGTCTTCTGCAGGAGAAGTGGAGGGGCGAAGACGTACAGCGGCCTTGCCCGACTGATAGCAAGGCAGAACTGCCAAAGCCCATCTTGGAAAAGGGTCCTGAAGACTGTAAATCTCAGGAAGATGGTGAGCCAAGAGCTGCACAAGACAGTCATCCGGTCATGACAGATATCTTGAGGGAAGTGTCCGTGGGGAACCCAGAGCCATCTGTCCAGGATGAGAGCAAGTCCACGACCTTCAAGGTTGTAATGGAGGTACCCGAAGACGTGCGAGAAGAGTGTGCCAGCGAAGGTGTGCATGAGACCTTTAAAAAGGCAGTAAAGGCCTATAGTGTGAGCTGGGCACCAGAAACAGACCAGTTGGTGATACTGGCAGAAACGGAAGACACAGAGAGAAGGGTGGCTATCCTGAAGGAGATGCACCTACAATGTCTCCGCACGAAACAGATGCTCGTGGAGCGTAATAGGAAAGCCGCTCGACGTCTGGAGCTTGCAAGGGAAGCACAAAGTCGGCTGGGCTTTGTGGAAGACATAATTCCGGTACCCAGAAATCTGGTGGGGAAAGTCGTTGGCAGACTTGGAAAGGTGATGCAGGAGATGGTGAATCGATCCTGTGTGAAGAGAGTGAGGATCCCACCTGCTGGTGAAATCCAAGTCGTTATTGAAGATGACATGGTTCCTGTCATTGTGGTTGGTTCGGTGGAAAGCATTGGGAAGCTTCGCTTGCTCCTGGAATATCGGGTAGCGTACCTGAAGGAGATTGAGCAGCTAAGACAGGATCGGCTGCAGATGAATAAGCAGATACAGAACGTCAGGTGGCGTCCACCTCCAACCCAAGTTGTAAAGACCCGAAGGGATCCTCCAAAGAATGAAAGGACAGGTAGTCGAAGACAAGAACGTCGAGAGTCCGCAAGTGGTAGTTCTAATCTTAGTAGCATAGGCACGAGACCCGGTGGTGGACGTAGCGACAGAGGGTCAGACTCATACCAGCCAGTTAGCCCAACTGGACGTGGGACTCATGACCGTATGAACCGGGAGAGTCAGCTAGTGAGAGAAAGGTCGGGTGATGGAGCGCACTGCAGACAGATGGAGACTAAAGAGTGCCTGGTCACCCTGACGGACTTTGACGGGAAGGCCAAAGCCCAAGGCCGAGATGCTGACCGCTGGGGGCGGGGGAGGCCTAACGTAAATATGATGCAGTATGACTGCCGAAACAGATGGAGACGGTCCTCTCGATTGGTAGGGCAAGGTGACATGAGTGCCCGGTCTCAAGATCCCTGGGTGATGTCATGTGTTCAACCCCACAAGTTTGAACAGAGGGGGGAGGTATGTGGTGTAGTTACCACTATGTCAGCTAGGGGGCGCTGTGTGGGTGTCCCAGGACGGGTGTACAGGCACATTCAGTGTGGTAACAGGAGCAGGGTCCTAAATGACCATTATGGGTCTCAAGGTGGGTGGCCTTGGGATGCAGGCTCCAGGGTGTATTGATCAGCAGAGGTACTGCTGATCTTTCTGTTACACTGTGTCAGGGAAACCTATGTGTGTCTATACAACCTTTAGTGATGTCATAGTCATGTGATCACCTGTGGGTGTGGTTACAGGGCTATGTAATTGAGGTGTTTGGCACATGTGAGAGAGAGTGGAGGGAGTCTGTGAGAGTGTGGACAGACTTCCCTGTGTCCAGGTGGGACACTACAGAGAGGGGCCTGTGTGCTAAGGAAGGAGAAGCCTTCCTGGGTCTGCGGCTGCAGATATAGCGCTGCTCTGGACATTGCCCTGAGCTGGGTATATTAGTTGTATATGGGGAGGACTACACCTCCCAGCATGTGCTGAGACTCTCGGTCCGAGTCTGAAGCCACGGACGTTTATGTTCTTTTGTGCCTAAGCTAGAGGCTATTTTGGTGATACGCTGATTTATGGTTTATGGAGCAAATAAACCTCATGAACTTTGGGAAGAACCTGCCTCATGATTGTCTCCCGCTGCACCTGAGCGAGTCGAATCCCTACAATATATATATATATATATATATATATATATATATATATATATATATATATATATGACATTCCAGTAAAAGTGGGCAGTGATATGAAATTTTCTAAAAAAAAAAAAAAAAAAGATGGGAGCTTTACACATATACAATATATTGTAATAATTGCAGTATATTGTACAATTACCTTTCTCCTATGAAGCCCAGTCATAGGTTTTATAGGTAGGTAGTTACCCAAGCCTTCAGTAGGCCCCTGTTGGCCATTAAAACGCCACCGACTCCCAATAATTTGGTTGTGGGATGTGTAGGAGGAGGTGGTGCAAGTGTTGGAAGAGACGCCCCATATCCCAATTCCAATCTCGTAAATGCCACAGTCACAATTGAAGACAGAGTCTAGCTACAATGACAGCAGCGAGATTCACATGCCGGCTGTATGATACTGTCGGCACCTGCAGGGAGAGGGCTAAACTCCGGAGCCTGCGCCATACATGCAATGCATACATGTACCATGAATGCCGCGGTGAAAATCTAGGCCGCGTGGCTTCTTACATCGCATAATGGGCCCCCTCTCTTGCCCAAATTTGCTTGTGACCCTTTTCTATTCATACCGTGTAGTTGGCGCTGGGGTATTGGCCCTTGCAGGGTCTGATCATACAAATCCTCTTCTCAGCCTTAGGGATACAAGTTTCCTTCTCATAGACTATTCTCAGCGAGTTTCCAAATCCACATGTGCGGGAGCATGGCGTCCACTCAGTGTCGGGTTTGCAGGGGTGAGGTTCTTCGGGCGGCTCCTCATCGCGTTCTGGATCTGTGGAACATATTAGAAATGAGATGTCACCATTGTCGGTCAAAAGCAAATATGAAAATCCTTCCGGCAAAGATGCCATCTGGACAGTGGGGCAGTAATTGCGCCCTTTTGGAGCTTCTGGCTCTGGGGGGCGGGGGAGAGACCGATTTTTGGCTCTTTAATTCATGCATCCATATACCCTGACCCTTACTTCATTTACTTATTTCTTATTGAGAGAAACCAGTAAGATAATCCATACTGAGAACCTTTTACTTGGATAGACCCCTTTATATTACACTTCTTAAGGGGCAATGGACACCTTCAGGGTTTCACCTTAATTTTTTCTATTTCTATAATTGGGTTTCCTTCAAAAAAAAAAAAAATACACCATTTAACTCCCATATCCTTTGCTTATTGATGGCTGAAGAATGAGTTAACCAAGAATCTGTCAGTGAACATCTCCTAACAGGAGAGTTTATATAACTCTTACCATTGTTCTTCTGAGCTCCTCTCAGCAGATTTAGGATCTAATGCTTCAGCTCAACTTTCCCTTGGTCAGAAATGAGCTGTGATCAGAAGGAAGATCTGTAAGAATGAGCTCACTGATAGATTCTCGGGTAACTCATTCTGCAGCCTGCAATAGACAGTGCAGCACAGAGGCTTTAGGAGGAAAACTGGACAAAATTTTTAATGAAACCTAATTGCCAAGTGCCAACATTATTTTTAGCCAAAAATCCATCCATCTATGAATAATAAAATGCCTTTAAGGAGGTCCAAATCTTGTCCAGAATTAGAAAAAACAGATCTGTATTTACTTTTAAAGCCATAGGCAATAGAAAAGTTTTTGCATTTATAGAATAAGATGGCGCAATCAAGTAATTCATATAAGACATACAGGGACTGGTACATACTTGAAGGGCACTTTTCTGACCTTTTATAAAAGATTGGGGCAAGTCGGGTATTTAGGGATTAAAAACACATGTGACATGCACACATATGAACAAGTCGGTAGGACAATGTTCACACCCCCCACTGACTCAAACACAAACAGAGAGCACAGAATGACAATTGTGCAAAAATATCCTGCAGTAAAACTTTTAACAGTAGTCAGCAAGTGCTGATAAAAAGATGATAACAAATACAGGGTATTTAGTCGATACTTTTTTTGCAAAAAAAATGTATACCAAGCTGCTCCACCGCGTCAAGGTAACCCCTATTGAAGCAGTCCCTATTTAGGGAGCATAGATGTAGATGTACTAATTAATTTATAGAACCTTTTCCTTATGCCACCCATCTTTCGGGCCGTCACTCGGACATCCATGCACCATCTCTGCCTCCACCACCCATATTAAGCTCCGCCCTCAGATCCATCTCATCACCTGAATCGGGGGCATCTCTTCTGGTCCTGATATTTGCCTCTTCATCTGTAGAATTATCTTCTAGAGTTGGATAGACATTAAGGGGTTCAGTTGAGTCTTCAAGCCCACTTGACTCCTCCAGACATCTCCATTGGGCACAGCTCTGGCCTGGAACTATGAGAACAGTCCGTATGTAATAAACTCCCTTGACAATGACCGAAGAATGAAATGTAAAGAACCCAAACAAGCCCCCCCATTCATAAGGTCGTACAGAAAAAAACATGGCGGCTTTCTTCTAAGAATGGGACCAAACCTGTCTATGGGTTGTGTCTCGTACTACAGCCCACACCCATTGAAATGACCTGCCATCCCATACACAACCTTTGCACAGGTGCAGCACAGTTTTTGGAAAAAAGCGATTTACCCCTGTCTACATGCCACTTATGTTCTTACCAGTCTCTAATCGCATTTCTTTGCAGTTGGGTTTGGTGGGTTTCTCCAGTGGGGGGCACAGAGGGACACAGTGGATATTTCCATTCTCACATTTGCAGTAACTTTCACGGCCCAGCTTAAACTCTTCTCCATGGAGAATCTCATTGCTGTTGTGGAGGCAAGACCGTCGCTCATGATGGACTAAAAAAGGGTGAAAAACAAATTATAGGTCAGGTCCACTTTACTGTTCACACGAGATTTTTTTTTTCGCTCTTTTTGAAGTGGATCATGATGGAATCTGCTCCAAACTAGACACTGTCAAATCTTAAAGGGGAGGTCCACCTTTAAGCTACAAGTCTGCAGGCGCTTTACTCTATGGAGGCTGCAAAAAAATTAAGAAAACACTTAAGAAAAAAACTTTCCCTAAACTTTTCAAAACTACTGTAGGAAAAGAAAAAACTTCCCCCATAAAACAGACAGTTTCCTGAAGCAGTTTTCAGGGAAGAGCTGAACACAAAGGGGAAGAATTTATTTTTTTTGCACATTTCTTTTGTGAAAGTTCAATTTTTTGCCATTTTTAATATAGCGTTGAATCTATGATGGCTTTTTGCAACATTTTTACACTGCTTATTTCAGTCCTGGCCATATTTTGGGTTGGCTCTACAATGTGGGTGCAGATTTCATTATCCAGATGTCCTCAGCTAATTCATAATTTGCAAAAATTTGCCCACAATGGGACAAAATCTAATTTTTTCATTGGCCCATTTGAAGACTAATGTGCAACTTTTTCAAACTTAAAGGGATCAAGCAACTTTTCATTAAGGGCACAAAACGATGTCAAAAGAGGGGGGGGGTATCTTAATTTGTGCCAAATTTATCAAATATTGTGCGTGAATTTTCATGCATTTGGAGCAAAGTGCACTAGAAAAAATATAATTGATGACTCTGGGTCAATATATATTGAAAAGTTGCAAAAATTCTCATTATATAGTTAGTAGACTTATGTAATTACAATAAATTCTAACAACACAAAATGACTGTTCAAACCAAGCACAGGCGCTTGGTGCACCCTTGGTGTGGCCAAATACTACATTGCACCTTCCCATCCACTAGTTTTGTATCCAGTCATTTTTGCTGACTTACTCTCTTTGAAGGGATATTCTCACATTAAACATTTATGGATGTGTCATAAATGCATGTTTAGGACCCACACTCTTCTCTGAAATGGGGCCACTTCACTTAAAGCTAAAGGACAGCATAGTCCAGCCTAATTGTTGAGATGGCCAACTCATTGACTGTGGTAGAAGAAGATAATATGACAAACCCTTGCAAACCCCTTGCCGCCCGCTGGGGTCCTCCTGATAGTCGCACATCAGATTTCTAGAGGCATCACATGGTCTAAGCCCATCACATTCAGTGCCAAGGCCTCGGACACAAACGGTACACCCACAATCACAAGAGTCCAGCACCGGCGTTACTCCTGGGGGACACGTAGGGACTTCCGAGCACTCACAAGTTTGAGGACATCCCTAAAGGACAAGAAACAAGAATATACATTAGTACATATAGAGTAATGCAGACTTAATGGATCACAGAGGAAAATCCTACCATTCTCTTCCCTAATGTACATGTCCCACATAATAACATCAAGGCAAATTCAATATATGATGCCATTTCCAAGCATTAGCAGAGACGTCTGCAGGGAATCCCACAAGAAGCCGCCACTCTATATGCATCAACATGGCCTCCTGCCATTGGCCAGATGAATATTTGAGTCATAATGTACAGGGCCTGAGGTTTAGTATTTGCACCAACAATAGGATGCCTGTGCCAGGAGATAATGGCTGATATGAGATAGGAAGGAAGGGTGATGGTAACGTCTTATTTTCAGAAGTTCTTGTACTTAAAGATGAAGTTATTATTAAATATTTCTGTTCCCCCTTTCCTGATTATAAGCCAAGTACAGGGTGTCCTACTGTTTGGAACCTCAACAATGAATTACAATGAGAAGAAAAACCTGATATCAAAGTGTCCCCTCCCCCTGCAGCTCCCCTGCAGGGGTAATGAAGCATTGCATGATGCAAAACCATTTTGACTACCCTACACTTACGTTACACTCTTATTTGTCTGGTGTCCAATTGCCCATAACTCAGTTTCTAGTAAATTAATAGCTGCCTGTTCTACACAGGGTAGAGGCTGGCTGTGTTAAGCCCCCGTCACAGACAGCGATCTCGCTAGCGAGATCGCTGCTGAGTCACAAGTTTTGTGACGAGATAGCGATCTCACCAGCGAGATCGCTGTGTGTGACACTTATCAGCGACCGACCCCCTTACCGGGTATCGCTGATCGTCCTCGAATGGCCAGGACATTTTGTTGATCACTGGTCTCCCGCTGGCCAGCACGCATCGCTGCGTGTGGCAGGCGGGAGACCAGCGAACTGGAGCTGGTAACCAAGGTACACATCGGGTTTCTAAGCGCCGCGCGGTGCTTAGAAACCCAATGTGTACCTTGGTTACCAGCTCCCTGCACCAGCGTGCTGGTATCTAACGTACACTGAGGGTAACTAAGCGATGTGCGTCGCTTGTTACCCGCGTGTCGCTGTCCTGATCGCTGGTGAAGCTGCCTCTTTGGCAGCTCACCAGCGATCATGTAGCGACACACCAGCGATCCTGACAAGTTCATATCGTTGTCGGGATCGCTAGTGAGTCGCTATGGGTGACGGGGACCTTATACAGCCGGCATCTGCCTCTGATAGCATCGATAGGAGATAGCTGTCATTCCTTCTGTTTAACGATTTACACCCACTACCAACTGCAGCCTTGCAGCGCTTAGGTCCTGGGTTCAAATTCCACTAGGGAGGGAGGAGTTTGTATGTTCTCCCCATGTTTGTGTGGGTTTCCTCCAGGTTCTCTGGTTTCGTCCCACACTCCAAAGACATACTGATCAGGAATATAGATTGTGAGCCCCAATGGGGACAGTGATGCTAATGTCTGTAAATTGCTGTGGCGTTAATGGTGCTAGTGTAGGAGGAGGGGCCTCCGCCGAGTACCCGGCCCGGGAACCGAGAGGACCGTCTTCTAGGTTCCTGGGGGATCTGTTTCCGGGAGCAGAGTTAGGGGATGGACCGCTGAGACTGACAGGACAGTTGATAAAAGGGACGGAGAGGGCCAGTCTGGGTGAGTCAGCAGAACGGGAGAGAAGGAGGAGGAGACCTGGTGAGGGCCAGGGAGTCAGAGCCACGAGCAGCAATCAGAGAGGAGTACAGCAACAGGAGGGAGACTCTCGGTGGACCGCAGGGAGACCGCGCCGAGCCTACCGACAGAAGAAGACTGCTGCCTCACTCCAGCTCGTGGCTGCGGCTTACTCGCAGCCATCTGTGGCCGTCGCCGCCTCACTCCAGCTCGCGGCTGTGGCCTCCTCGCTGCTGCCCGCAGCCGCTGCCGCTTCACTCCCGACCATGGCGGTGACTTATCCATTGCCGGCCGCAGCTGCCACTGCTCCACTCCAGTCCGTGGTAGGGGCTGGGCCGGCACCCGCCGCAGATCCTCCTGTGCAGCCGCAGGCTGCGCCTGTGGCCTATCAACCGCCACTTAGCATCGCCGCTGCCAGCCCCTGTCAGGGGGCCGCGACCTCCACTCTCCCACTCCCAGGCGGTATCTCGCTGCCTCCGCTGGGGGATATTCCGCCAAAGAACTCTCCGCGGGCCTGTTGTGCCCCTGCTTCGTCTGGGGGTCGGAATGCCCAAAAACTACTCCAGATCCTCAGCGGCTGGGCCCAGTGGATGCGATGCCGACACACCGTCGAACAGGATGCCGAGGGACGTCCGGACGGATAAGTGACACATAGTAACTAAGGACCCGTAGTCGGCCATTCCGTGGCCCTATAGTGACCGGCCTTTGCCGGAGTAGTCGTGTTCTCCCAATCCGTGTTTATGTGTATTTGCTCCCTGCGAGGACAACTACTGTTATTTTGTTGGGTTGCTTAGAATAGCCCTCACGGCATTTAGCTATAAAAGTTACTATCTAAAGTTTAATCTGTCTCGCGTCTTGTCACTGCATCCTGCGTACCTGCAATTACCACATTTGGCGTAGTCGGCAGGATGCAGTCTCCGAGTGCGGACAGCGGCACCCCAGGCCAGAGCAGGGCCATAGACACAGCAAACAATCAGGGTCCCTGGTCCAGCATTTCTCTGGGGGCTATGCTAAACAACCTGCCTAGGTTCTCCAGTTCCAACACCATGCTTTGGAGCTGGGCAGAGCGAATGCGAGGCCTCTTCCGAATGCATCCGATGACCCCTGACCAGAAAGCTGAGGTAGTTCTCATGGCATTGGAAGGGGAGGCCCGGGATTCAGTAATCTTGAGGTCCCCGGGACACCGCAACACTTTTGCTAGGGTCTTGCGGATTCTGGAAGAGTCCCATGGGGATCCGACAGATGTGGGAGAGTTGAGGACCCGGTTGTTCAGTCGAATGCAGGGAGAGGGGGAGACTATCACCCAGTATATGAATGTCCTCCAAGAGTTATATACAGCCATCGAGCGGAAGGACGGCGTAGGGGTAGGACCTATCGACATTACCTTACGCGACCTGTTAGTGACTGGACTCTGAGACCCGTTGATAAAGTAGGCATTACAGACCGAGTGAACCCACATTTAGCTTTCTCTGAGGTGGGGAGTCAGGCACGTGTACGAGAGCAGGAGCATGGAATGACGGTCCCCGTGGGGAAGGTCCAGAGTGTGGAGGCCGCTGTGACTGCTGTCGGGGAGCCCCAATGGATAGAAGAGATGAAACAAGAGCTGAAGAACATTAGGGGCAAGTTGGCCAAAGTGAAGAGAAGGATCGAGGTCATGACTGGGCGGCCTAGTTTCAATCCCGGGCCCTGGGGGCCTCGCAATGCCCAGAGTGGCTGGCCCTCACAGCCCCAGTGCTATGAGTGCGGGGAGCTGAGCCACTTCGCACGAGAGTGTCCGCGGCGTGGGAGACGCCCACCCCAGCCGCCATTAAACTAGAGGGCTCTGGGCTGGGGAGACGCCGCTTTAAGCCAGAAGTCACGACATGGGGTGGTGGAAGTCCCGAAGATCTGGTCGCAAAGTAACGACCATGCCTGCAACTTACTAGCATTTCCCTGAGGCAGTGAGACCCCAGTGGGGATCCATGATAAGACTGGTAGCCGCCAATCAATTACCGGTCCCTGTCGCCGGGGTAGTTTGGGTGCAGATGACACTGTGTGGCAAATCCCTCGGCCGCAGGGGAGTGACCCATGGGGAAACCAATAACAAACATCTAGTCATTCTGGGCATGAACATCCTGCGGGAGTTCAGCAATTTACTCCTCAATGACCCCACGCAAGACACTCTGAACCAGTGGGGTTCCCGCACGCCCCAAGGGCAGGTCTTCCAGCAGTTGGTGCGAGTTCTCCAGGACTGCCAGGAGGGCGAGGCACTGGGCAAAGTCATCGCGCCAGCGGCTCCCCCACTTATGCTGCCCCCCGGGCAGACAGTGGTGGCCCTGCCTATTCAGGCCCCGGTGCCTTTGGAGGGTGTGGAGATGCAGGTGGAGCCGTGCTACTCGGAACACCTGCCTCCTGGCATACTGGTGGCCCGCTCCCTGGCCACTGTGCGGAGAGGGACTGTCCTGGTGCGCTGCGTCAACCTAGAAGACCAAGACATCGTCTTAAGGCCCCGGGTCGAGATGGCCAAGCTGGTGAGGCCGTTGGAAGAGGTGCTGCCAGCCACTACGGTCCAATCGAAGGAGCAACCCGAGGACCCTTGGGCAGTGACTATTCGAACTCTGCAGACTGCCGAGCCTTCGACTCAGGAAAAAGGCCGAAACATCCTGGAAAGAATGCGGGTCGAACTCTCCGGCCTGGCTCCCGCCCAACTTCTCCAGGTAGAAAAACTACTAGGACAGTATCACGGGGTATTCGCTAGCCGCAAGTATGATTTTGGATGCACCACAGCCATCACGCACGGATTTCCCACGGCAGGAACGGCCCCCATACGGGAACGATACAGACAAATCCCTCCACAACTATACCAGGAGGTAAAAACTTTACTGGCCCAAATGCTGCGGAAGGGGGTTATACGAGAGAGCAAGAGCCCCTGGGAAGTTCCCATAGTGTTGGTTCGCAAAAAGGATGGCACCCTGCGGTTCTGCGTGGACTATCGAAAGCTGAATGCCTGTACCATCAAAGACTCGTACCCGTTGCCCCGCATAGAAGAATCCCTGTCTGCTTTGGAAAAGGCGAAGTACTTCTCAACTTTAGATCTGGCCAGCGGGTATTGGCAGGTGCCGATGTCGTAAGAAGACAGGGCTAAGACGGCGTTCATCCTTCCCATGGGGCTGTTCGAGTTCAATCGGATGCCGTTCGGGCTGGCCAATGCCCCGGGGACCTTTCAGCGGCTGATGAAGCGGTGTCTGGGGGATCTCAACTTCGAGGCCATGCTGATATATCTGGACGACATCATCATCTATGCTGCAACGTTTGAGGACCACCTGAATGGTTGGGGCAGGTGCTCGGCCGGCTGCAGAAGTACAGGTTGAAGGTGAAACCCCAGAAATGCCACCTGTTTCGCACCCAGATTGAATATCTGGGGCATATTGTCTCTGCCGAGGGTGTTAGACCGTCCCTGGAAAAGGTTGCTGCCATCCAGGGATGGCCTACCCCCGAAACGGTAAAAGACGTGCGGGCCTTCCTGGGTTTGGCCGGATACTACCGTCGTTTCGTAAAGAATTTTGCACGCCGGGCCCGAGCCCTGCAGGACCTTCTAAAGGGGGCTCCTGCCGGGGCGAATGGACGGAAAATCCAGTGGCAACAACCGCAAGAGGAAGCTTTCCAAGACCTTACGGCTGCACTCTCGGGTGCCCCGGTGTTAGCTTATGCGGATTTCTCACAACCATTAATACTACACACCGACAGGAGCCTCCACGGGCTAGGGGCTGTATTGTCACAAGTGCAGGACGGCTGGGAGAGAGTGATTGCTTATGGTAGCCGATCACTTCTTGACTCCGAACGTAACCCTGACAATTACAGCTCCTTTAAGCTCGAGCTCCTCACGGTAGTGTGGGCCATGACGGAGCGGTTCGCAGAGTACCTGGTGGGCTCCGAAGTGGTGGTGCGGACCGACAACAACCCACTGGCCCACTTGGAAAATGCCAAATTGGGGGTTCTGGAGCAGCGATGGGTGAGTTCAACTACAAGCTCATCTACAAAAGAGGAGCAGAAAATGTGCACGCGGATGCCCTCTCCAGGATCCGGCACACAACGCCAGGGAAAAGTCGAGCCGACGAAAGGGAAGTAGAAGAGACGCCGTACGCCCTCACCGCCGCCGTGCTCACAGCTGCCACGCAAGAAGGACCCCCAAGGGGTATGCTGGAGCAATCATGTGACAGATGGATCCAACAGCAGCAAGAAGATGAAGAAATTGTGCTCCTACGCCGATGGGTGACCACCGGCAGACTACCCACCGACGCCCAGAGACAGACTTCGTCTCAGGATATGTTGCTGATGCTACGCCAATGGGAGAAACTAGTCATCAAGAAAGGACTATTGTATCGTAAGGCGGTATCACGGGCGACGTCTGCAACAACTTGGCAGGTAGTCATGCCCAGAGCCCAACTCAGTGAAGTGGCTCAGGAAGCCCACGAAAAGGGGGCTCACTTCGGAGTTCAAAAGACCTTGCAATGGCTGCAGCAGATAGTTTACCATCCGCGCTTGCACGCTGCTGTGGAAGAAACTTGCCGGGCCTGCCGCCTATGTGAGCTAGCTAAACCACCCACACAACGGACCCCGGTGCAAACGATACTGACATCAGCACTCCTCGAGCTCTTGACGGTGGACTATTTGACCATTGGCCCCGCATACCAAGTATGAACATTGTCTCGTCATGGTGGATCACTTCACCAAATTTGCCGTGGTAACCCCCACCCGAGATCAAACTGCGGAGTCAGCCGCCTATGCAATCTGCAAGAACTTTATCCAAGTGTACGGCTGCCCTCAATGGATACATTCAAGAGCATGCTTCCTGGGGAAAGTTATGGAGGAGCTACATCGTCTCTATGGTATCAATAAATCTCAGACCACACCATACCACCCACAGGGAAACGATTTAATCGGACACTAATTCAAATGTTATGTTCCCTGGAGACTGACCGAAAGGCCCGCTGGCCTGAGTATGTTCCTAAACTAGTGTGGGTCTATAACAACCGGGTGCACCGGGTTACCGGCTATACCCCCTACTCACTGCTATTCGGGCGAGAAGGCAAAGGGATCACGGAGGTAGAACTAAACCCGGAAGAACCCCAACCCTGGTCCGGGGTGTCATCATGGGTCCAAAACCACCGTCATCGGCTACAGACCCTTCACCGCATCGTCTAGACAAAACTCCAGGACCTAGAGCACCCAGGGGGAACTCTGCCTCCACCCACCGACTTCCAGACTGGGGATCGAGTACTCGTACTAGACCAGCGTCCCCAGAACAAGCTAGAACCATGGTGGGAAGAGAGTCCTTACCGAGTATTGCGTCGAATAAGCACCGATGGGCCTGTGTACGAGATACGACCTGAAAAAGACGGGGCACTTCCCACTCGTACTGTGCACCGTAATATGTTGCGGCCCTGTACATCCAACGATCCCGTGCGACCCGAGCCGACTCCTCAGGTCCCCGAACAACTGCCCACGGTCTGGGACTTAGATGATGAAGAAGATAGCCCATCGGTACAAGCGGGTCATCCAAGAAACAATATCTCAACAAGTCACGCCAGCCCACCAGAATCGGCCAGCCCACCACCGGCCACCACCCCAGAAAGCTCCACCACAGTCGAACCAAGACGCTCCGAGCAGTCAACAGCTGGCAAACCCCCCCAAACGCTACGAACACGATCAGTTCGTATGGCAACAAGAACTTTTGTCTCAAAAGGCCAACCCGAGCCTACCAAGACCCTCACCCGAGAACTGGCGAGCATACAGGATGGGGGAGTGTAGGAGGAAGGGCCTCCGCCGAGTACCCGGGCCGGAACCAAGGGGACTGGAGAGCCCCACCAGGGCCTAGCGGGGTACTCGGTACCGGGCCCGTTGATCTCAATGGGAGTTGTCACGGAAGCTGTGACCCGGTCCGTTGCCCTGGGGCTCCATGGCAAAAAGGGGGTGAATAAACAATGAAATAGAGTTTATAAATAGTTCGTGAGGCCACCTGTGGTGTTCGGCAAGTGAGGTGTTAGGCCGACGCTGCATGCAGATCCGCTAGGACTGGTGGTGGGTTGCAGCCAAGATGGTGAAGCTCCCCACAGGTGGAGCTGTAGTCCCAGGGCAGTGTAGATGTAGCAATGGAGGAGAGGCACAGGCGGTGTGGAGGCTGGTGCCCAGATGTAGTAGTGCGGGGTGTAGTGGTGCGGGAATAAGTGGAGGACACCAGGGCATGTAGTTCCAAAGCTTTATTCACAGTCTGCAGTTCACACAGATGCCTGCCTCCGTGCTGTGTCCTCCGGGTCCTGGGCTCAGTCAACCTCCAGGCAAGATAGGATGCTCCCTTCCAACACTCCGCCAACATGTACCTTTCTGAACGTCTCCTCTATAGCGCCTTTAAGTGAAGTACTCCCAGTACTGAGTTACACTGGAGTGCCTCCTGACAGATGTTCCCAAGAACTCTACTTTACGGCAGACAGCTGTAGCCTGCTTCGGGGACTCCTCACTCCTGAGTCCCGGCTCACTATCCAAGTTGCTGTTGTGCCACCAAGTCTTAGATGGGAGTAGTGCATTTACAGCCCACTACTCCACCGGTGTCTGCTGCAGAACCATTAGTGTCCATACAACCTCGGGGACCGGGCCCCGGCCTTGCGCTTAGAACTTCTAGGCAGGGTTCTTACTCCTACGTTCCGTACTATTCTTTCCTTCTCATGGAAGATCAGGTTTCAGTTCAATGTCTTTCTCCTTCTTTCCTTTCCCGTGCCAGCTGGCTCAGATCACTGAGGCAGCTGCAGCACTCCTTCCTCCATCCCTCTCCTAGGGATCTTCTTTCCTCACTCCTCTCTGAGTGACTCTCTCCGACCGACTGAACTAACTAACTAACTAACTGAAATTCTAAACCTTCCCACTCATTTATTTATTCAAAACTCCACCCACCTCCCAACACGTTTCGTGTTTCCAAGCAGGGAACCCCCAAAGGTGCTCTTCTACTCTCTAAGCAAGGAGCCGCAATGTGGCTTTGCTACACTACTTTGTGGTGAGGGGCCTGGATGGTGGGGGCCTTACCTGGATGGTGGGGCACCACACCTCAGGAGGAGGTGCAGTACCTCTGTGGCGACTGAAGCCTCAGGGGTGCCACTTCCGTCTTCTAGGTTCCTGGGGGATCTGTTTCCGGGGAGCAGAGTTAGGGGATGGACCGCTGAGACTGACAGGACAGTTGAGGAGGAGTCCAGATAAAAGGGGCGGAGAGGGCCAGTCTGGGTGAGTCAGCAGAACGGGAGAGATGGAGGAGGAGACCTTGTGAGGGCCAGGGAGCCAGAGCCACGAGCAGCAATCAGAGAGGAGTACAGCAACAGGAGGGAGACTCTCGGTGGACCGCAGGGAGAGGGCGCTGAGCCTACCGAGAGAAGAAGACTGCTGCCTCACTCCAGCTCGCGGCTGTGGCCTACTCGCAGCCATCTGCGGCCATCGCCGCCTCACTCCAGCTCGCGGCTGCGGCCTCCTCGCTGCTGCCCGCAGCCACTGCCACTTCACTCCAGACCGCGGCGGTGACTTATCCTTTGCCGGCCGCAGCTGCCACCGCCCCGCTCCAGTCCGTGGTAGGGGCTGGGCCGGCGCCCGCCGCGGATCCTCCAGTGCAGCCGCATGCTGCGCCTGTGACCTATCAACCGCCACTTAGCACCGCCGCTGCAAGCCTGTCAGGGGGCCGCGACCTCCACTCTCCCACTCCCAGGCGGTGTCCCGCTGCCTCCACTGGGGGACATTCCGCCAAAGAACTCTCCCGCGGGCCTGTTGAGCCCCTGCTTCGTCTGGGCTTCGGAACGCCCGAAGACTACGCCAGATCCTCAGCAGCTTGCCCAGTGACTGCGACGCCGACACACCGTCGAACAGGACGCCGAGGGACGTCAGGACAGATAAGTGACACATAGTAACTAAGGACCCGTAGTCGGCCATTCTGCGGCTCTATAGTGACCGGCGTTTGCCGGAGTAGTCGTGTTCTCCCAATCCGTGTTTATTTTGTTGGGTTGCTTAGAATAGCCCTCACGGCATTTATCTATAAAAGTTACTATCTAAAGTTTAATCTGTCTCGCGTCTCGTCACTGCATCCCGCGTACCTGCAATTACCACACTATATAAATGACTCCAACAAAGTGTTAATCCACTATATAAATGAGTAAACAAAAAAAATAATCATTCCGCAGTATAAAGCACAAACAATCAAGTCTCCACTGGGTGCTAAAAAGATAGTAAGAAGTAAAAAAGTTTACAAATATAAAAATGTCAAATCAACCCAGTTTTCTACAGTTACAAAATAAAAAAAAATACTAAAATAAAAAAACCATATTCAGTATAATTACTTCTGTAAAAGTCCAATCTATGGAAATGTAAAATTATGTAAGGCCCTGACTGTGTTCAATGGAAGGAAAACTAAAAAGTTCTGAATCTTGTAAAATGGTGCCAAAATTTATAAATAAATAATATATATATTTTTTTACAAAGTCCAGGATTATGTAATGCCAACAGAAAAAAAAAAACTAAGCCTGGAATTGCTGTAATCCTACTGTCCTGAAAAATTATTTTGCCAAGACATTCTTACTGAGCAGTAAACATAATTAAAAAAAAAAAAACCCTCCCACCCAAAAATGGCACAAAAGCCTTTTTTTCACTATTTCACCTGACTTGGATTAAGAATATTCTGACACACGGAGTCCTAAAATATGAAGCTAAGCTGTAAAAATGTGGCTATAAAATCTAATTATATGTCATAGTCTGTGTCACGCTGCAGCTCCGCAGGTAAATGCAAACTCCACAAGATGGCAGCAGAGTGGAGGGAAGACTGAAATACTGCTCAGAACAGTCCAGCAGCACTGCAGCGAGGCTACCACTAGAATAGTCAAACAAGCCGGGTCAATACCAGAGAACAGCGCAGTACAAAGGAAAATACCAAACACAGAGTCAGAAGAGTGCCAAAAAAGTACTGGTCAGAAGCAGAAATACCAGAAGCAAGAGGAAGGAGCAGGTCAGAGTCAAACCAGAGTCAGGTACCGGGAAGTCGGGACGGGAAGAAGGGAATGAACAGACACGGACACGGGCACAGTCAGCAAAACACAGCAGGACAAGTCAGGGTATAACCAGAGTCAGCTACTCACGCCGAAAATATAACTGACACTGCCTGCAGGAAGCAGCGAGAAATAGCCAACCTGAAACCAGAACGAGGCAGAGAAAAGTTAACCCCTGAATGACCAGACCAGGAAAAGGAGAGACAGGAAAAACCTGGTCTGTATCATGACAGTCTGACCCCATTTTGAAGCATTTCCCTTGTTTATTGATATACAACCACAAAGGAAAAAAAACAAACATTAAAATGGAAAGTGCAACGTCCCTTTTATAAAGGTCACAGGAACTCTGGTATATACAGATAATAAGGCATCATGAGTACACGCCACTATGGGAGAATGTAGATGAGTCTGTGAACAGCATATTACAAGCCGTCTGTTACATATTTTGGTTATTTTGAGTAATGAAGCATGGGCGTACCCACAGTGGGGCGGGGGGGCGTCTATCCTGCCGCCGGTCCTTTTAATCTTCGGGCACGGCGCTGGCGGTTTTACAGGTGCCTGCAGTGGCCTGTAAAGAATAAAGAATATACAATACACAAATACTGGCAGGTAAGGCTAGTTTCACACTAGCGCTTTTGAGCGCAGCGACGGCCTGCGCACGGCCGCCGCTAAGCCCCGTCCCCTGCCGCACCTCCGCCGGTAGCTCCGCCTACCGGTGCATGACGCTGCATGCGTCCTGCGTCCCCTATCTTTATCACTGGGGGCGCAGGCCGTGCGCAATATGCGTTTGGCGGCGCATGCGCCTTTTTGACGGTGCACCGAGCGCAACCAAACTGCAGCAGGTTGCGTTTGGCGCAGGTCGGCGCACCGTCAAAAGGATGCATGCGCCGCCAAACGCATACTGCGCACGGCCTGCGCCTCCAGTGATAAAGATAGGGGACGCAGGACGCATGCAGCGTCATGCGCCGGTAGGCGGAGCTACCGGCGGAGGTGCGGCAGGGGGCGGGGCTTAGTGGGGGCCGTGCGCAGGCCGTCGCTGCGCTCAAAAGCGCTAGTGTGAAACTAGCCTAATTACAGCAATACAATGTACTATCACAGTAGCAATGATACAGGATGCTGTTATCATGCATTATATCAAAGCTGAGCAATATAGCATACACAGTAGCAAAGAGAAAGATGTCTAAAACGACTAATGGCTGCAAGCTTTGCACTGACTGAACAGAGGATGCATAGCCAGAGGACACATATAACTAACATGCATTGCAAACATCATGGGGGGCTGCATTATGGCTGCTAACACAGATGCATAGCATAGTTTACATAAGTGCATTAAACCTTACCGGAATCCACTTATTATAAGCAGTGGTTTTGCAGGGAGCTGCGCAGATGTGAGCTACTCAGAAGACAGCTGAAAATGGTTACATTTTCTTGACAAGGGCAGGAAGAAGGGGCAGTTCTGAACAGTTAACCATTTGGGGAACAGAAGATTCCAAACACATGAATAAAAAGGAGGAAGGCAACTTATGACACTTACTGGCGATAGCTGGAACAGCACTTAAAATATCTCCTTGCACATAATGGGCAGAACACAGGGGCTAGGGGCTGGCTGGACTGATGTATATACAGGAGCTGGGGGCTGGCTATGGCTGAGCTGATGGATATACAGGGGCTGGGGGCTGACTGGGCTAATGTATATACGGGGCTGGGTGCTGGCTGGGCTGATGAATATACAGGGTCTGGCTGTGGCTGATGTATATACAGGGGCTGGTCGTTCCTGCACTGATGTATATACAGGTGGTGCTGGGCTCAGTGGGCTGTACCTGGTGACGATATATATTACAGGAGGTGCTGGGCTCAGTGGGCTGGTGATGATGTATACACAGGTAGTGCTGGGCTCAATGGGCTGGGGCTGGTTGGTAACGATGTTTATACAGGTGTGGGGCTCATTATACTGTATGGGGAAGTTTTATTCACCTTTTTTGCTCTAAAATTTTACAACTTGAATGACCATGGCTTACCCCTCCCTAGTTTTGATCCTGGGTACGCCCATGTAATGAAGGGTTCAGGTGCCCCTTAAATATGGGGTTATTCTCCTCTAGAGGCAATTATTGGGGCAATTTTTATTAAAAAAGAATATCTGTCTGCTGCCCATAGCGACCAATCACAGTGCAGCTTTCATTTTAACAGAGCTATTTTAGAAATGGAAGTAGAGCTCTAATTGGTTGCTAATGGCAACATGGCTTTGATGAGGCCTACAATGTTTTTAGGTGAGAGGAGCTCGATAATTTGGCAGAGTTCAGCTCTGAATGAAACGCAGTGATACAGTAAATGCTTCATGTACATCTGTAGATAGGTACAGAGGTTGCAGATGCAGCCCTGAAACTGGATATAAGGGGGTCTTGAAGGGACCCTTTGGCCTATATGACCGTTTGTAGACCTGGATGTAATTATTCATCACAGTCAATCACTGAAAGCAGCAATTAAATAGCTGGTTTGCCTGCTCGCATACATACCAGCGCTAATGGAGTGTAGTGGCTGCCAGGGGCCTGCTGAAATATATAGAGAAAATGATAGTCCCCATAGGGGAGCCAAGATGGCCGTTATGGGCACAGCGGCCATCTTGGCTCCTCTATGGGGTCCTTCAGGTTCTCTACATATTTCAGTTAATAGTATAAGCGATCAAACAATCGCACGTTCAAGCCTCTTAGGCTGTGTTCACACACAGCGTTTTTTTAGCGGTTTTTACCGCGGTTTTCACTATAAAACCACTAAAAATAAGGTGCACAGTCATTTCTATGCATTTTACACTTTTTGTGCACATTGATGCGTTTTTTACCGCAGCATGCACATTAATTTTGCGTTTTTTTCCGCGGTTTAGGCTTCTCCCATGCTTTTAGAAACCGCAGCTGTAAAAAACGCATCAAAAACGCATCGAAACCGCGCAAAAAACGCACAAAAACCGCCGTGGAAAAATAGGTGCGGTTTCTGGGAAGGGATTCAGGTTTTTGTGCAGAAATTTTCTGCAACGTGTGCACTTACCCTTATAGGGAGTAAATGATCATGTAAATATTAATCAAAACATTTTTAACAAATATTAAATCATATAATACTTTATATCAACCTATTTCCTAATGAAAAACTACAGAATAAAAAATAAATATTTGGTACTGTCATGCCCTTAAAAGTCCAATCTATCAAATATTAAATAATTTAATCTGTCAACAGAGGGAAAAAAAAGGAAAACACCAGAAATGCCATTTTTTGCACCTTGAACTGCCTAAAGAAAATGCAATAAAAAAAAAAATAGATTGATCAAAGCGACATATTTGTCCCAAGATGGTACCAATGAAAAAACACAAACTTGTCACACAAAAGATCAAGACCCCCATACAGTTTAATGGATGAAAAAATAAATTAAAAAGTTACTTGTCTCAGAAAATAGTGACACAGACACATTTAAAAAGAAAAAAAAACACAAAAGGTCTGAATTTTTTTAACCATTACATTAGAAGAGAAAATGCACAAATCTGAGATCTCTATAATTGCAATGACTTGGAGAATAATATCATTTTTACTACATAAAAAATGACAAGTAAAATTTAAAAAAAAAAAACACAATGATTGAATTGCAGGGGTTTTTAACATTTCTCCTCCCATAATTTTTCTATTTTTTTTCCAATATATTATATGACAAAGTGACTGGTGTCGTTCAACACTACAACTCATGGCACGAAAAATAAAGCCATGATATGGTTATGCAAAAAAAAAAAAAGTCATGGCTCTTTGAAAAGGGAGGGAAAAAAATAACGCAAAAATGAAAAATGTCTGTCACCCATGATGACCATAGAGAAGACCCATAGGGACTCTATGTGTTGCCGTGCAGCATCCTTACAGAAAATCCTGAGCAAGAAGGACAGTTTTGGAGAATCTTGCATAAAGTAACCTGATATATACTTTCAGAGGATGCAACTCCTATTGAGCAAGCATTAGCCATAGACTAGTGCAGACGTGTTCAGTAATTGAGGGGTTAATTATAATCACCCCCTCCCTAATTACCGTGTAGGGTATAAAGTTAATGAGCATAGCTGCTCCTGTGTGGAGACCTGTGAAAGGTGCTTATGGCCTGGGAGTGGCTAGTTAGTGGTGGGTTATATGGAGGGGCACAATGGCTGTGAAGCTGAGGCCTAATGTGGATGATTAGCATTTAGCACAGGTGGTATACTGAATATTGAGGTTTGTGAGGGCAAAGGTAAGAAATGGGCATAAGCTTGTATCAAGTTAGGAGCTATAGATGGCACTGAATGTAGCTGCATCTACTAACACTGAAAGGCTAAGTGCATTAGGGTATGGTTGGTGTGTGTCCAGAGAAGAGTATGCAGTGTCTTTGTATGTGTGTCCAGAAAGGTGCATGTCTAGAAAGAGGTGTGCAGCATCTCTGCATGTGTCTAGAGAGGGGTGTAGGGATATGCTTTACATGCTTGGCTAGAAAGGGGTGAGTGTACATGTCTAGATATTGGCATGATGCATCTGCATGCATTTTTCTATAGTGGGATGTATGGGTGGGTTTGCATGTCTACAGGTGCCTAGAGAGTGGTGTTTCTAGAGTGGTGCATGCAGCATCTGTGCATTTCTAGAGAGGTGGATGTGTGCCTAGAGGGGTGTCCTGCATCTCTACATGTGTGTCTAGAGTGGGGTGTAGGGATATGCTTTACATGCTTGGCTAGAAAGGGGTGGGTGTAAATGTCTAGATATTGGCATGCTGCATCTATGCATGCCTGTCTAGTGAAGGGCATAAGTGCATGCATGTTTCTAGAGTGGACTGTAGGGGTGGATTTGCATGTCTACAGGTGCCTAGAGTGGTGGGTGTGTCTAGAGATGCATGCCTAGAGATGGGCATGCAGCATCTGTGCATTTCTAGAGAGGGGTGTGCAGCATCTTTATGGCTTGTATAGAAAGGGGTGGGTGTGCATGCCTAGAGATGGGTATGCTGCATCTGTGCATGCATGTCTAGATGGGCATAAGTACATGAAGGCTTGGAATCCCCTGGTGGGCCCCTGTGCAGATCTGGGGCCCCAACCCCACTGTATGGGCAGTACTTGGCATAATTCACTCTGCACTGACAAAAAGCAGCATCTCATCACTCAGTAACCAAGCTATCTAGTTTGTTATATAGACATGTGTAAATTTGGGAACAAGGGTAGTGTAATATTTGTATGTTGGTGAAAAGTGGCCCCCCAGTCTGACACATGAAGTGCATGCATGTTTCTAGAGTGGGCTGTAGGGGCAGGTTCGCATGTCTAGAGAAGTGTGTATGTGTATTTAGAGGGGCATGCAGTGTCTGAGTGTTGTCTACTTCTAGGGAGGGGTGCTGTGTGCGTAATTTAAAGCTCATGGGCCCCAATGCAAAAACACTAAAGGAACCCCCAACTATTGTAGTATTGATCTCTTCGGGTTCTTGATGGGCACCAGGGCCTGATGTGACTGCCGCCCTTGCACAACCCCAGGCTACGTGTGTGAGACACATTGGAGTCTGTGCTGGTTCCCTCCTATTTCCAGTGAGTGCTGCTCTGGGAGGAGAAGGAGGAGGTAGCCAGGACTGCTGGAGGGAGGGATGAAGGGGGAGCAGCAGGGCCGATCTGGGCTGGGTGACCTCCCCCCCCCCCCCCAGCTTTCTGCGGTTTGGGGACAAGGACTTGTCACGTGTTTGGACCCTGTCCTCCCTGTGGTGAGTGCCCCTTCCCTCCCTGTACTCCAGCCCTGCTGTGTGCCTCACCCTGTTGCCCTCCTTCTTGCTGTCACAGCCCCTCAGCCCTGCTGCATGTCACCCCTGCACACACTCCTTATCCTGCTCCCATCCCCTGGTCTCTGCTGGAGGTGACCCGCTTGTGTCTGGGGTCTCTCCACCCTGTGACTTCATGTCCAGTGCATGCTTTCTCCTATCCCTCCAGCCCTCCCTTCTTTAAAGCCATCTCCTTCAAAGTCACTTGTCTGATCTATATAGGGTTAAAAATAAGACCAGCACAATGCAATCCCTAATATCCTTGAGATCCAGTGGGTCCGGGACGTTCAATAACTGGGTTGGGACCACTCGCATCTATTGTTAGTCACTATGAGCCCCCTGGAAGAAACAGCAGCTGGTTTTTTGGGAGTCTGTAATAATCCTGTAACCCCTCCACATTGTATGGCCATGATTAACTTGTCTAGTTCTGGGAGGTGCAGGATCCTTGCATGGTGATCGCAAAGGGTTACGTTGAGTGTACCCAAATACATCTTTGCAGGTTAATTAGGTGCTATGCTTTTCCCATGACTTTTTGGAAGGGTAATGCATGGAACCCTATTGGCAGTTAAAAGGTTCCAAAAGAGAATACAAGTGGTTTTTGTAACCAGTTCAGGATGGGGGTCTGGAGCAGGTTCAGCATAAGCTTTGGGTAGCTGAGGCTTTGCCATTAGGGGAACACCAAGTGACTCCACAGGTTGGTGGCCGGGGACAACAGGGCCGAGAGGACTGGTACTTCTAATATTTGCCACTTGCTCGGATCCAAGGTCCGATCTGTCATCTATAGCTGTTTGCTTCTATCATGGCGCTGGAATGTCCCAATATCTCCGGGGGCTTTGCTGTTACCCAGAGGCTTTTATCACCTCCTAAGTTTTGGTACCAAATTTAGCCGTACGGCTGCTCGGACCGTGCACTTTGTTTGTCATCTGCTTGGTGACCGCTGGGTGTTTGTCAATTTATGTTTCTGGACATTGCTGTCATTCCTTTATTGCAGGCTGTGAAGACAGGAAGGAAACTAGAAGGCACAGGGACGAGAGAAACTCATCCACGTAGGAGACCAAGAGGAAAATCGACAGGAACCGCAGGCAAAAGGGCCGAAGGACAGATCTTTTGTTCCCCCTACCTGGGGCTTAAAAAATAAAAATGACTGGTAGATACACCCATGCTGTGGTCAGAGGGGTGCCCTCCTCTCTGGCACAGGAAGCGGATGGGAAGGTGGACCTTGCAAGGGCGCAGAGGGAAAGTGGTGTATTCTCTGGCATCTTAAGACAGAAACTAGGACTCCAGGTGATGGAGCTTCCTCCAAATGAAGATCTACCCCGAGGGCAACTAATTGGCGACATGGCCATAGTAATATCAGATACGGTTTTAATCACCCGTCCAGCAAACCCCGCCAGGAGAAAAGAGGTGAGTTCTGTCTGCCAGTCTGGGTGTGATTATGTGCGCAGCCCATCTTGGTTTCATAATCTGCCATCTGTTTGTTCGTTCCTCTTCACCCTCCGCTCTTCATCTTCCTCAGACAGAAGGTTTGCACAAGTTGTTCGAAGAGTTGAAATTTCGAGTTTATGAACTTACAGACGAAAGTGCTACGTTGGACGCCAGCGACATCCTCTTTACAGGTGAGAGATGCTCTGACCCTCGGGAAGAAGGTTGAAGTAGACATTTAAGGTCAGGTGGTAAGATGTGGATATATTGCAAAGAAATAGAAATGTTTTCATGGGGGGGGGGGGGGAACAACATGTAGCAGTATTGAAAAGTGATGGTATCTTGGGTTTCAACCCATGTTACCCTCTTCCTCCCTCCATAAGCAATGTTTCAGCCTGTTAATTATTGTGCAGATGCCAAGTTTGTAGTATGTATCATGGAGACACACAGGTATGTGTAGGAGCTGTATACACAAATTCTACATGTGTGCATTGGAGCTGTAGACAAGTGGTTCTGAAAGTATGTGAATTCCTTAAATATGAAAGTGCATCTAAAATTAATCTTCCAGATGTAAACTCTTGAAACAGAAGTTTAGGGTTTGTTGCCACAAACAGTGCTGCACTTGACTGGCTAGGTCTGGTATTGCTTGGTTTCATTTGAACTATTTGAATAATTTTTATTTTTTGCAGGTACAGAAATCTTTGTGGGTTTGTCAAAGTGGACCAATCTCCAAGGTGCTGAGGTGGTGGCAAAAACCTACCAGGTAGTAAACCAAATCTTCATGTCTTTCTGATACCACTTCTATGTTGATTTGCCTGACATCTGTATTGTTTAATGTGAATCGTCACTTCACTGGCCAATGGCTGTCCTCACCTCTATACATATGCATGCTCACATCAGCCCAATGTGCATTGGTCCTGAATTAGAAGGAAAAAATAAACAGCTGCCAAAGATCTGGCAGCTGATTTTTCCCTAAGAATGAAAAAGATGGGGCATGTTGAAATCTGTCAACCTGATCATTCTCTGCCACTGACATCTGTTACCATGGGGGGGGGAAGTCTGGGTGACTCTGTACACATCAGATGTCTGGCCAGTAAGTACTAGATTGACCTGCAAAGGTCCTAGTCAACAGTTACACATTGCCTTATAGCCCATTCACATCTAGGCTTGCTGTCTTCCTGTTAGCTCTCAGGCCTGTCCTTCTTCATGCTTCTTGGAGGCAAGAGCTGAGATCTCCAACAAAACTTTCAGTGTTCATTAAAAACCTGGTGACCTGTAGAACCCCCTGAAAAGATCTCTGGACTCTGTTTTCTCCTAGGACTATGCAGTTTCCATTGTACCAGTTACAGGAGAATTGCATCTAAAAAGCTTCTGCAGTATGGCCGGCCCTGACATCCTTGTGACTGGCAGCAGCAACACAGCAAAAAAAGCTCTGAAGGCAAGTCTTGATTGTCAGCATTCCCCTTGTAGAAGTATCTGCTCACCTCCTGGCTTTATCTGTATAAATAATGCAATGAGAAAAATGTGAAGGCCACTTTTCTCTTTATCAGATGATGGAGCAGCTGACGGATCATCACTATGAGACGCTGACTGTGCCCGACGATGCTGCCGCCAACTGCATCTATGCTCGCGTGGGGCCCAAATCCAACGTCTTGGTTCATCGCAGTGCGGAGGAATATCCGAACAGTGTTCAGGTGAGTGTCCCATCGGTGGGCGAACATACCGTAGATCTCGTTGTTGTGCGTCCACAGGTGACAGGTGGTCTTTTCAGATTGGCCGTCACTGTTTTTAGTAGGTAGTAATGGAGGCACTGTACTGTCATTGTGGGTGGTGCTGTCAATTAAGGCCCTGTCACAGACTTTTCTTTGGTCGCTGGTCTCCCGCTGGCCAGTACGCATCGCTGCGTGTGACAGGTGGGAGACCAGCGATCAGCTGGTAACTAACATACACATCGGGTATCCAAGGGATGTGCGTCCCTTAGATACCCGATGTGCACATTAGTTACCAGCTCCCTGCATCAGCGCACTGGTAACGAACACAGCAACGCTGTGCGCTTGGTGTCGCTGTGCTGATCGCTGGTGAAGATGTCTGTGTGACAGCTCGCCATCGATCACGTAGCTACTTACCAGCGATCCTGACACGTTGATATAGTTGCTGGGATCGCTGGTGAGTCGTTATGTGTGACGGGGCCCTTAGACCCTAATTTCTACCTTTGCTATAGGACCCCTAGTTCTCTGTATGCCACTGTGATTTGTAATGTGTGCATCTCCCAAAAAGCCTTACAATTACTATTTTTTTTTTTTTTTTTTTTTTTTTTGTAGATGGATGCTGTATTCTGCACTCATTTATCATAATACAATCTTATTGTACTTGATATTTTGAGTATTGTATCAGAAATGTACAATCTTTTCCTTCTGCCTCAACTAGGCGGAGCTCCATCACACAGCAGACAGAATTGGGATCAATAGGTGCTGTATGTGATGAGCTCCACCTAGTGGTGGCGTCAGACATTTTACTTGCCAAAATAAATTCTGTAGCTAATCAACACTAAATCTTGATTTCTAAGGCTGGTTTCACATTAGCGTTTTTTTGCGTCATGCATCCTATGTTTAACATGGGGGGGGGGGGGGGGGGGGGTGGTGCACGGTCTTGTGTTCGTATGTCTTCGTGCGCATGCATTTCTTCAAGGTGTGCGCCTAGGCGCGCCAGATGCAACCTTTTGCACTTCTGGGTCTGCTGAAAGGCGTCAAAACGCATGTGCATGGAATGCAACAAAATAACGCAATAGTCTATGGGAACGCAGGTGTGCGCATGGACATGTGTACGTCTGCGTCTTCATGCGCATGTGTTTTGGTGTAAAATGTGTAGACACTGGTTTTAACCCCTAGAGGACAAATGTGCATAAACAAACGCATGCAAAAACGCTTGGGCTACACTGGGAATTGTAGTTCTGGAACAGCTGGTGTGGCAGAGGTTGCTGGGCATTAGATGCTACCATACATGTATAGATGTCGCCATACTGGCTACTGCTGGTGTTTCTGTACATGGCATAGAGAAATCTGATTACTAATGCAGGCCTGGCATACTAGGTGTAATGCATATATTTATTTCTAGGTTTTTCAGAAGCTGACAGATTATACGCTGGTCCCAGCGTCTTGCACAGAAGTGTCGAAGATCGGAGGATGTCTGACCTCCTGCTCTATTCTGATAAATCGCAAGCCGGAGATCTGAGTGGTCCGACTGCTGGTTGTATAGGGGCAGCCTCTCCTCCTATAGTGTCATACAGCAAAAAATATCTATCTCTGGGTTTACTGGTCTCGTACATGTTACCCTGACACGTGCAGCCTGTAGCACTGTGTGCTTCTACATATCTAGGAACAGTCTGGGGCTGCCTGTAGACTCCAGTAGTTATATGGAATTACTTATATTTTGTTTTTCACTTCTTCCTATAGATGACAGGACATGGACATACCTGTGGGATGTTGACTCTTTAGTGGCTTACATAGTTCAAAAATAAACATTCCAGCTAAAATACACCCATATCAGAACACTCAGGGCTTTTCCAGGGCCTATCTTTATGAAATTGCTTTTTCTCTACCAATATCTATCTCAAGCCTTGCTGTAATGTCTTATATGATCACCAGATGGTGCTCAAGAGCTCCTGAAGAATGCAATATACTCTATGGTTCCAACTGTTGGCATTTCTGTGGACTAGAAAAATCTGATTAATAGTGCCAGCTGGCATGGATGCTAATGTCGTTTAATTACCACCAAGTGTTTGTTTTTTCCAATACACTGCCTAATGACTAAAGTGGTTGCTCAGCACATCCTCAGTGAGTCTGTCCCAGTTTGTGTTTTTAGGTTTCTATGTCTTCATAGACTCTTCAGTGTTTAATGCATATTTTTGTTGAATTTTTTTTTTTTGTTTAGATGGGACCCTTCTTAAGCAGTTTCTGCAGCATTGTAGTAATACTGTGGTTTAAAGGGAATGAACTCTCAACTGCAGGTTTTTTTTTTTCCTCTGGTGTGAAGTAGTCCATCTGCATATTTAGGAGGACTGTTATATTAAATCAACTTCCCAGGGTCTTAATGTGGATTTGCCTCTACTCCATCTTTTTTAAGGTGATGTAAGGAATCTGAATTTATATCCTGCCTCGAACTACTCCGAAGTTATTTGTGTATATATACTTTTTTTTTTTTTTTTTTTTTTTTTTTTCTTAATACTATCATCCTTCATGTCACTTTTTTTTTTTTTTTTCTCTCACCTCCCTTATGGCTTAACACCCCCACAATCCATTTCAGGAAAAATTTGATTAATGGTGCAAACTGGATAGATGGGACAGTTTCCTTTCTCTCTGCTTTTTGAACAGAGCCAGTCAGATTTGAGAGTTTGGCTCATGGTGGAGACCCTGACAATCAACCATTGGGACTTCAATATGGTTGTCAGGCAGCTTATCCCAAATAACTGGTCATCTCTAGCAATCTGGCCTATAACTCTAGTACACACTGGCACTGACCATGGTAAGGACAAGTCAAAAGTAGTGGTGATCATGGCTATGTCTTGGTACCCTATTAGCTTTTTGTAGTGTAAAAAAAAAAAGTGGAGCATCCCTTTAAATAGACTATCACTTATGGATCTCTGGGAGGTTGAATTTTTTTTTTGTTTAATTCAGTACAGAATACTATAAAAGGGGTATTGTTTAAAATTTTGGGCAAAGGAGGGGAAAATGTTGGTTTGTTTCAACCAGTTAAATGTCTGCATACATGTTGGTTAGGGAAAGTTCTGTTTGCAAAACTAAAAGCAGCATAGTGAGACAGCTGTCTCACTATCAGGGCATGCTGGGGTTTGTAGTTTTCCTGCAGCTGTAGTCACAGGTTTGAGAACACTGCACTAAAGCAATGCACATTGTGAAGCAATGAGCCAGTTGACCACTAGGGGGCGACACCTATTCTGACTGTCGTCCACCACTTGTCTTGTCACTTCATCTTGAATGTAACAATCGTAATTGTCAGTGGCAAATCCCAGCCTGGCCAGCTTTTCGATCTGCCGACTTTTGCCTTTTGGTGCTATTTCTGGTTGGATGGTGGTATGGGAAGGGTTTAAACCTGTGGTCAGAGCAAGTGATATGTTTCTCTTGTTGAATGCATCTTCTGTCAGTTTGGAGTATTTGTATGTTGTCACTCTGTTCTCTCATCTAATATATGCTGGAAATTTAGTTAACACTTTTGAATTTATAAATAAACTGCTTCAAGACTACATTACTTGTCCCATTTCTTCTTGTTTCTAACATATTGGAATGGATGGTGTGAAATATCACTTCATAGTAGTGCCTTCTGAATGCTTACAGAACATTATTGTGCAAGGCAGTGTCACTTACTCCAATTCACAAGATTGACTTTTCTCACCGGCTTGATAAGAGCGTGTAGGAGTCACAAGCTCCTGACTTAGTAAGAGGTGCAAGCGAGTCTTGGGAGTGGTGTGCACCTCTGCTCCACCTGAAATCTCTCATCTTCCTGACTAAAGTGAGGCATTGTCACCTAAGGTCAACAATATAGGCCTCTTTAACTATTGCCCCTTCATGAGTAATTTCTCTCTAGTGATCTTTTGGTTCAATGATCTAATTTAAGACTCAAATATTTTGTACAAATAGGACTTTTCCCTTTTTTTGGCAACACTTTTGATGACCCTTTTGGTGTAAGAATTTCTCATGTCCAATAAACTGTTTACTGTGACGTTCAATACATAGTGTGCCACACAAAGGCTATCAGTATCAATAAAATGATGCCAGATTTTTTTAAGTAAATTTGGAGAAACCTCTCATGTTCCCATAAAGCCAAATGGATTTTTGCAAGAGTTGGGGCAACAGCTGTTCCCACTGCAGTTCCACATATCTGCAGATATTAGTGTCCAAGGAGTAAGTGGTTATGCATTAGTTTAATTTGTAATGAGCAAAGTGTAAGTGGTGTGTGTACTGCATTGGTCATAGTCTCAAGATAGGGGGAAAAATGGCCACTTGGCCTCTCCTGGTTAATACCTTTGCATGAACTGTCTAGATCACAAGCGGCAAAACAACTCATGTTTCAAGGTGCTTCCCTCAAATATTTGAAGACTGTGCATCTCTGCTCTAGATCTAGCAATTGGCTTTTTTTTTTTTCTTCCATTTTTGCCTACTGCACAATACTTAAGTTCTTGTGGATTTTGGGAAGCAGAGAGGGTCCTCTTGGAATGTTTTTTTTTTTTTTTTTTTTTTTTTTTTTCCCTTCAGATTGTCTATACTAATTATTGGCTGAACGGAGACTGTTTATGAATTACCATCATGTAAAAGACATCACTCAGATTCTTACAAGCTGCTTTCTTCAAGTTTTGGAACATGACAACCTTACCACATACACTGTAGAGCATTTATAGATTAGTTTAATCCATGAAAGGTGCTATGCTGCATTATTTTATACCTCCCATTCTGGTCTGTAGACTGGCTATAATGGTGTGCAAACAATCTTTTTGTATTAATAGCCTCCTCAGGTATGTGAAACTGCAAGAATCCATAAACCTTTTATTCAAAAATGAGCATCACTACCATCTTGATGAGGTGGTGTACTGGAGTCAGATGCTCCTGCTTTATGAAGGTGTATGTCTCTCAATGAATCAGGAGCATCAGATGAGTGGCATAAGCCTCGCCACTACTACTGGAGTAAGGCTAAGTGCACACGTACCGGAACTCTCGCGGAAATTACCGCAAGAATTCCGAAATTCCAGTCCGCGGGAAAACCGCATTTTAAATTCCCGCAATTTTCCCACGGAAAAACTAGCATTTTGCAAGCGTATTTAGCTTGCAAAATGCTAGCGGTTTCCAAGCGATCTGTAGCAGCGGTGGGAGAACTGATTGACAGATTGGTCACACTTGTCAAACATAGTGTTTGACAAGTGTGACCAACTTTTTACTACTCAGGCCACCTATGCAGCATCAGTAGTAAAAGATAGAATGTAAAGGAGAAAAAAAAAAAAAAAAAGTTATTCTTACCTTCCGCCGTCCCACGCATCCGTTCCCAGTAATCCTTTGCGAAAATGCCCGCGATGACGTCCGTTCTCGTGGGATCGCGATGTCTCGCGGTCATTCACGATGACCGCGAGACTGGACGTCATCGCGGGCATTTTCGCAAAGGATTACTGGGAACGGGAGCGTGAAGAGAAGCGGGAAGACTGCGCGGGACGTCGGAGGGTGAGAATAACAATATTTTTTATTTTTAAATTCTATTTTTTACAGGGATATGGTACCCACAGCCTGGAGGACAGTCTCCTCTCCTCCGGACCGTGGGTACCATCCACCATTGTTCTGCTTACTTTCTGCATGGTGTGCACAGCCACATGCGGAAAGTAAGCGGAACAATGCATTCCTATGGGTGCGGGATCGCCGCGATTCCGCAAATTAATGAGCATGCTGCATTTTTTACCGCGAAGCAATTCCGCCGCTGTAAAAACCGCAGCATTAGCACAGCATTGCGGAATCCCATAGGAATGCATGGGATGCCTATTTTTCGCGGTTAAAACAGCTGCGGAAACGCGAAAAAAGCCACGTATGAACGCAGCCTTAGACTTGTGAATGCTGCCACTCGTCATGAATTGACCCACGATCCAGCCTCAGGTCCTCCCATTTTGTAAGAGCTGGTAGAAACTGGTGTGAGTGTCAAGCTGCAAAATTTTGGCACAACGGCATTTTGTATAAGTTCTGGCGCAAATGCTTTGATGCATCAGGATCTAAATGTCTCCTTCCTTACACCAGACAACTTCCCTGGGTGTTTGGTGGTCTGGACAAAAAGTAGGAGTGTAAATTTTTTTTTTTTTGCACAAAATATTTTATTTTTTAGTAGTGAAAATAAGCTGTGGTTCAACTTATACTCCCATCTGTTTATTTTTCTCCCTTATCCTTGCTTATATCCTTCATTACTTGTCCTGTATTGAACTCCAGAGCTGCAGTCACTGTGTACATACATTACTGATCCTGAGTTACATCCTGTATTATACCCCAGAGCTGCACTCACTATTCTGCTGGTGCAGTCACTGTGTACATACATTACTGATCCTGAGTTATATCCTGTATTATACTCCAGAGCTGCACTCCCTATTCTGCTGGTGCAGTCACTGTGTACATACATTACATTACTGATCCTGAGTTACATCCTGTATTATACTCCGGAGCTGCACTCACTATTCTGCTGGTGCAGTCACTGTGTACATACATTACATTACTGATCCTGAGTTACATCCTGTATTATACCCCAGAGCTGCACTCACTATTCTGCTGGTGCAGTCACTGTGTACATACATTACTGATCCTGAGTTACATCCTGTATTATACTCCAGAGCTGCACTCATTATTCTGCTGGTGAGGTCACTGTGTACATACATTACTGATCCTGAGTTACATCCTGTATTAGGGTATGTGCACACGCTGCGGAATGCTCTGTGGATTTTGTAAAATCCGCAGGTAAATCAGCAGGTCAAAAGACCTGCAGATTGGCCTGCGGTTTTTCATCTCCACAATGGAGGAGATGGCAAACCGCATTGGAATCCGCAGAAAGAATTGACATGCCAATTCTTTCTGCGGTTTTGAAACCGCAGAAAATCCGCGTGGAAAATTGCACAGCCTTTTATCCCATAGGGTATAAAGGTACTGTACAATGCAGAAGAAACTGCTGCAGATCTGCAGCGTGTGCACACACCCTCATACCCCAGAGCTGCACTCACTATTCTGCTGGTGCAGTCACTGTGGACATACATTACTGATCCTGTATTATACTCCAGAGCTGTGCTCGCTCAGTTAAAGGGTTTGTCCGGGCTTTTCACATAATCTCAGTACATAGTCATATGTTAAGGTTTGGGCACCCCTATTAATGTTAACCTTTTTTCTTTATAACAATTTTGGTTTTTGCAACAGCTATTTCAGTTTCATATATCTAATAACTGATGGACTCAGTTATATTTCTGGATTCAAATGAGGTTTATTGTACTAACAGAAAATGTGCAATCTGCATTTTAACAAAATTTGACCGGTGCAAAAGTATAGGCACCCTTATCATTTTCTTGATTTGAACACTCCTAACTACTTTTTACTGACTTCCTGAAGCACTAAATTGGTTTTGTAACCTCATTGAGCTTTGAACTTCATAGCCAGGTGTATCAAATCATGAGAAAAGGTATTTAAAGTGGCCACTTGCAAGTAGTTCTCCTATTTGATTCTCCTATGAAGAGTGGCATCATGGGCTCCTCAAAACAACTCTCAAATGATCTGAAAACAAAGATTATTCAACATAGCTTTTCAGGGGAAGGATACAAAAAGTTGTCTCAGAGATTTAACCTGTCAGTTTCCACTGTGAGGAACATAGTAAGGAAATGGAAGAACACAGGTACAGTTCTTGTTAAGCCCAGAAGTGGCAGGCCAAGAAACATATCAGAAAGGCAGAGAAGAAGAATGGTGAGAACAGTCAAGGACAATCCACAGACCACCTCCAAAGACCTGCAGCATCATCTTGCTGCAGATGGTGTCACTGTGCATCGGTCAACAATACAGCGCACTTTGCACAAGGAGAAGCTGTATGGGAGAGTGATGCGAAAGAAGCCGTTTCTGCAAGCACGCCACAAGCAGAGTCATCTGAGGTATGCAAAAGCACATTTGGACAAGCCAGTTACATTTTGGAAGAAGGTCCTGTGGACTGATGAAACAAAGATTGAGTTGTTTGGCCATACAAAAAGATGTTATGCATGGAGGCTAAAAAACACAGCATTCCAAGAAAAACACTTGCTACCCACAGTAAAATTTGGTGGAGGTTCCATCATGCTTTGGGGCTGTGTGGCCAATGCCGGCACCGGGAATCTTGTTAAAGTTGAGGGTCACATGGATTCAACTCAGTATCAGTAGATTCTTGACAATAATGAGCAAGAATCAGTGACGAAGTTGAAGTTACGCAGGGGATGGATATTTCAGCAAGACAATGATCCAAAACACCGCTCCAAATCTACTCAGGCTTTCATGCAGAGGAACAATTACAATGTTCTGGAATGGCCATCCCAGTCCCCAGACCTGAATATCATTGAACATCTGTGGGATGATTTGAAGCGGGCTGTCCATGCTCGGCGACCATCAAACTTAACTGAACTGGAATTGTTTTGTAAACAGGAATGGTCACAAATACCTTCATCCAGGATCCAGGAACTCATTAATAGCTACAGGAAGCGACTAGAGGCTGTTATTTTTGCAAAAGGAGGATCTACGAAATATTAATGTCACTTTTATGTTGAGGTGCCCATACTTTTGCACCGGTCAAATTTTGTTAAAATGCAGATTGCACATTTTCTGTTAGTACAATAAACCTCATTTGAATCCAGAAATATAACTGAGTCCATCAGTTATTAGATATATGAAACTGAAATAGCTGTTGCAAAAACCAAAATTGTTATAAAGAAAAAAGGTTAACATTAATAGGGGTGCCCAAACTTTAACATATGACTGTATCTGGGCTGCAGAATTATGACAATAAGTAATGTACTTTCTGTCACTAGTTTGCACGGTTTTCTAGATATTCTGAACAGAACGTCCAGGGGGGGGTGTTATGGCATTGAAATGAGAACTAGTCGTAACCTACTGTACTCCAAACATGCCCTCTATAGCAACAACCCTACCCTCCATAGCTACAGGCCCTCCCCGTCCACATGAAGCAGCCCTCATCACACAGTAACAAATTCTTCCCCTCCAGCAGCCTCAGTGCAGAGAGCAGCTGCTCCTCCCCCAGACACACACTGAACAGTGATCTATGGAAAGTGAATCTAGTGAGGAGTGAAAATCGTCCTGTATTCTGGGCAACTCCATGATTACAATACATAACTCATTATCAGTAATTCCTTCCCTCACTGCCCCAGGCTGCTGGCAGCAGTGAGAACAGACTGTGTGATGGCCAGTGATGGGGGTCTGCAGCTTCTAATCTGCACAGGGGATGGCAGTCACTGATGTAATCTGTTCTGTGACAAAGCCTCTGCTGTGTGAATGAGACAGCTCTGTGTCACTGATGTCTTCACACAGCAGCAGATTTGGTGCAGTGTATGTGTGAGCACTGTCTCTAATGACACAAATACTGATGGGAGCAGCCTGTCCAATCAGCAGCTGTAACAGTGTGAAGTGTTGGGGGGTGTATGTATGTATTGTGCTGCTTTCACAAATACAGGATCACTGCTGTGTTCTTTCCAATGCTGGAATAATGATAAAGATGAGTGCTGGTGCAGTTTACTGCCAGCCATTGAGTGGGTGGTGCTGGTCACTGGAGCTTGCTGGGAGTTTGGTGGAACTTCGCACATACACTGCACCAAATCTGCTGTGTGAAGACATCAGTGACACAGAGCTGTCTCATTCACACAGCAGAGGCTTTGTCACACAACAGATTACATCAGTGACTGCCATCCCCTGTGCAGATTAGAAGCTGCAGACCCCCATCACTGGCCATCACACAGTCTGTTCTCACTGCTGCCAGCAGCCTGGGACAGTGAGGGAAGGAATCACTGATGAGTTATGTATTGTAATCATGGAGTGGCCCAGAATACAGGACGATTTTCACTCCTCACTAGATTCACTTTCCATAGATAACTGTTCAGTGTGTGTCTGGGGGAGGAGCAGCTCTCTGCACTGAGGCTGCTGGAGGGGAAGAATTCGTTACTGTGTGATGAGGGCTGCTTCATGTGGACGGGGAGGGCCTGTAGCTATGGAGGGTGGGGTTGTTGCTATAGAGGGCATGTTTGGAGTAGTGTAGGAGGTTACGACTAGTTCTCATTTCAATGCCATAACACCCCCCCCCCTTGGACGTTCTGTTCAGAATATCTAGAAAACCGTGCAAACTAGTGACAGAAAGTAAATTACTTATTGTCATAATTCTGCAGCCCAGATATGTGCTGAGATTAAGTGAAAAGCCCGGACAACCCCTTTAAGCATTTCACGTATTATCTGTCTGAGTGTCTAGTGTAGCAGTACTTTGTGCAATATTGTATTTTATTCTGCATGTACATTTGGTTGATGGTCCTAAAATAGGAGGGTGATAGGTAAGCTATGGGGCCTGTACATCTTGGGGTGTGCAATAATAGCAGAATTACACAAGCAGAAAAACAGAGCTCGGAAAGTAAGATTTAGATTCCCTATGAACTCGCTTGACACTTCTCGCCAGTTTTAGTAAAATATCATACATGCATAAAGTGCATCACTGATCTCCACATGAAACAGAAGGATCAGATCTGCCAATAGGCAACACTCGGGCAGAGGATGATGAAAAGGAAATCCTGACCAGTCCTTCCTCCCAGGAGTCATCCACACTTACTGCCACTCATTTTAATGTCACATTATGTTTGCATAGATCGTATTAGGACTCATGGAAGGTTTTCGAGAAGGATCCCGGATGATCTCCAGCTCCACGTAAGAGACTTCTGTGTCCTGGAAAAATTAGCACAAAAAGAATTTTTGGTAAAAATCAGTATGGCATTCCCTGTATCACCAGAAGAGGGCGATGTTAGAGCCGTTAATACTTACTGCCTCTAGTTTAGGATTGCCGAGATTGGGGCCAAGATTTTCAGTGAGAGGGAAGTTGTCAGATCTCACTCCGGCTGTACAAAAAATAAAATATCGAGGGTTCACAAACTTAAAGGTTACATGTTCCATTTACTCTTCTAGTTTGGTCTTGGAAAGTCAGTCACATGTTGGGTTCTGAGCCAAACTGCTGTTACCTGAGCACCCACAATGCACGTCATGCAAAACTTAGTCATAGAAAGTAAGTGAACCCCCTAATGAGTCAATCTTACCTTTGTGATGTTGATGGTGAGCAGATTTTCTTCTAAAAAAAAAAAAAGCATAAAAATGATTGTTTCAGTAATGGAGCAATAAAATCTATTAACCCCTTTTGAGCACTTTTTCGTTTTTGCTCTTTTGTTAATTTTTTTTTTTCCTTCCCTCTGCACATACCCTTTAAAGGGGTTGATCGGGATTGGCATGAAAGTCTAGTCACTATGTGAATCCTCACATTGTGCTGCCATGATTCATTGCCTGAATCGGGAGCAATTACCCCATTTATGTGATGTGGGTACTCCTGGCCACATTCTGCCTAGACGTGCGTGACCTCACTCAATACCAGTGAGTTGCGCAAGGCCGCTTACATCTAGTTGAAAGGTGGTTGGAAGCGTGCATGAAACTGTAATGAGCTCCCCCTAGTGGTGGCTGCATGCAGTCAGAATGACATAATTGATCGGTTTACTTCTTCTTTTGCAGAGAGCTCATTTACATACTTAGTTTCCATATGGAATTACTATAAAAACTCCAGACACATCTGGTCTCCTTAAAGGAAGGCAGACAAAACTAAGAAAACATCAGTGATGGGATTGATATTAGTGATGAGCACAAGTGCTTGTAACTCGAGTTTGCCCAGGACGCTCGGGCATGCACCAAGTATCACGGGTGCTTGAGTGACATGTTTGAGACCATGTGGCCGCATGTTTTGCGGCTGACAAATCCGGGCAATCCTCGCATGTTTTGTGGCTGTTTAATGGCTGCGAAACATGCTGCCGAGGGGATTCAAAGATGTCACTCAAGCACCTGTGAATCTCTGTGCATGACCGAGCACCCTGGGCAAACTCGAGTAATGAGCACTTGCACTCATCAATAATTGGTATCTGTTAAAGAAACAATTTAATACATTTTAAAGGGGTTTTTACTTATGTATTTGGGGCTAAAAATTATTTTTGCAATTGGGTTTCCTTCAAAATGTTGCACCGTTTGGCTCTTACAGGCGCTTTGTTTTTCCGGCACATTCACCCTTGATGTGGTCATAAATCAGCTGAGAGGAGCGCAGGAAAAAATAGAATAGTGCTATTGGCTGACAGCAAGCAGGGATCTTGAGAGGTACACGAGATTCCCTGTATTTCAGACCTATTGATCTCCTCACCTACCTGCATCGCTTCGATATACAGATGCCCGATGTGACGGATATCACGAGGATGAGGATGAGCAGTAGAAACACGGCACTCGCGATGGTCAGCAGGACTGTGGTGGTCACAGCGGAGAGAGGGACCGACGTTTTTTCTTACACGGAAGCAAATGGGAAAAAAATTAATGATGACTGTAATATAGGCTTGAGACATAGTGGGCAGCATTGGGCAAAAGATCAGTAGTAGATTAGAGAGTAAGCTCTGCAGGAGAGAAAGGAGCGATATGTGGGGACAGATGAGCTCATGTATACCAGATGACCTCCTATATCAGTACCACGTTGTTGTCCAGTGCCCCCCAGTCTATGCCACCCCCTACCTGTGTCTTCCATCTTTTCTTCTGCCTGTGCAGGTACAAGGGGTCCCAGGTAATACGCCTCCCTGAGTTTGGGGAACTCCCGCACCTTACATCTCCACAAGCCGGTGTGGTTCTTCTTGGACTCCAGTGGGTACAGTATCCTCCGGGCTGATATCTGGCTGAAGCGGGCGACTTTTCCATTCCTGGTGAGGGTGAAGGTGAAATTTTGCTGAGGATAAGCTTTCATGTCCAGGCAGAGGAGACACTGCAGGGTCGGGGTCTTATGTCCATTCAGGTAAGACAGAGAGAGGTAAGGAGACGAGGAAAGCAAGCAACCTAAAGAAATGGGAATGGTTGAATTATTCACTGACAGCAAGCAGAGATCTTCAGCAGATTCAGGGTTTAAATTAAAACACAAATTATATTAGAAAGTTACAGAATTTCTCATTATACTCTGATCAGAGCAGTCATTATCAATGTATATATACACCATGCTGTCCACCTCACCTTCCACGACACAGGGCACCATGAGGGCCAGTGCCAAAGTGACCCGAAAATCCATCCCATACCGGATCATCGTTTCCGTCTGCTCTTCAGGGTTAGTTTTTCTGTTAATTATCATCCGTCACTGTTTTAGTACCCAACCGCCACTCACTGTCTATACCACCTGTGTGTCAGTCATTATGTGTCTACATCCTGTGTGCCACTCGCTGTGGCTTTACCACCTGTCTGTTAGTCTTTTTATACCACCTCTCCAATCATTACTATGTGTATACCACTTATCTACCTGCTACTAATTCTCTACCACCTATAGTTGGCACTACTTGTGTGCCAGTCACTGCGTTTATGCCACCTGGGTGTGTCTATACCATCTATAGTGCCTGCCTTTGTTTCTTTTCTATTTGAACATTACTTTCTACATCATCTGTGTGCCAGTCTGTCTGTATCTCCCATGTGCCAGGCTCTGTGTATGCACTTCCTGTGTGCCAGGGTCTGTGTCTGTATTCCTGGTTGCCAGGCTCTGTGTCTGCACCTTCTCAGTGCCAGTCTCTGTGTCTGTATTCCTGTGTGCCAGGCTCTGTGTCTGCACCTTCTCAGTGCCAGTCTCTGTGTCTGTATTCCTGTGTGCCAGGCTCTGTGTCTGCACCTTCTCAGTGCCAGTCTCTGTGTCTGTATTCCCGTGTGCCAGGCTCTGTGTCTGCACCTTCTCAGTGCCAGTCTCTGTGTCTGTATTCCTGTGTGCCAGGCTCTGTGTCTGCACCTTCTCAGTGCCAGTCTCTGTGTCTGTATTCCTGTGTGCCAGGCTCTGTGTCTGCACCTTCTCAGTGCCAGTCTCTGTGTGTGTACTTCCTGTGTGCCAGGCTCTGTATCTGTACTTCCTGTGTGCCAGTCTCTGTGTCTGTCCTTCCTGTGTGCCAGTTTCTGTATCTGTACCTCCTGTGTGCCAGTCTCTGTGTCTGTCCTTCCTGTGTGCCAGTTTCTGTATCTGTACCTCCTGTGTGCCAGTCTCTGTGTCTGTCCTTCCTGTGTGCCAGTTTCTGTATCTGTACCTCCTGTGTGCCAGTCTCTGTTTCTGTCCTTCCTGTGTGCCAGTTTCTGTATCTGTACCTCCTGTGTGCCAGTCTGTCTGCATATGAGGGGTCCTCAGTGTCAGTCTGTCCACTTCTTTCACTCTCACTTCCCATCATCAGAAGGAGATGAGTAAGAGAAGTTTTATCTGTGACAGGCAGACCCAACATGTTATATCCCTAATCTCTGGGGATGCCAGCCAGGCTATACTTGGGTATAAATTAAGAAACAGAGGAAAGTAGAAACATCCACAATGACTCATCATCACTTCTTATGGCAAGAGGATTATCTACAAACAGAATAATGCACAGCCAGCTAGGGAAATTCTATTTTTTCTCTTCGCCACGACAGCACCCACTGAGAGTTGGGGATCTGCGCCTAGGAACAGGAAACCTACAGAGAGATAAAAGGGGCAGTTCCCCTAGCTCTCTCAGTTGGTTTCCTGTTCCTGGAAGGAACCCATAGAGAGAAGAGGATACGTGGCCTGGTTGCCGCCCGCGCAGCATTATATGAGCGGCAGGGGCCCCAGAGCTGGAAGCAGCGTCGGGGGAGATCAGAGATTCAACTCCCCCCTCGGCTGGAAATGCAGTGTGAGGCCTTGATATGTAGTGCCTGGCTCACGTACCGGTGCATGGCGCGGCAGGAGCCGGCACCTAGTAACTCCCCCCGAGGGACGCAGCATTACTGAGCGCGGCACAGCGTTGGGGCTACTATGATAGTGCCCCCCCGGACACTGAGAGGCCAGGAAATGAGAATGACCCTGAGCTCGCAGGGACGCGGTAAGGTGCCAAAGCGCTGAAGGGGAGAATTCCATACCTGACGATGGAGGTCAGCACTATGGTCCGGTCCGGCCCGGTGATTCAGGGGCAGCGATTTCGGGAGGCACTCGGCGGGCATTAGGCCAGCGCTCCGGTGCAGAGACAGGGCTACCTGGAAGTGGATGCCTAGAACTTCCGGGGGAGGAGGCACAGATCGCGGTATCGCCTGGCAAGCGACCGCGCATGCGCAGAAGGGGGGGGGGGGAGAAAAAAAAGAGGGAAGCGAGACCAGGAAGCTGCATAAAGCACCGGCCAGAGACATACCGGTGCGCAGGTATGTCGTCCACAAACGACCCGGTTTCGCTCCAACTGGAACAGCCAGGGGAATCCCCACATGGCAGTGCCAAAAGAGGTGGCAGAACTAGGAGAAGTGACAGCACCATAAGACGTGGCAGCACCAGGAGAAATAGCAACGGACGCTCTAGGAGCGAGCCCACTGAGAAAAAATGGAAGGAGAAGAAGCCGTCTCACGTCTCGCCTCAGCCTGTGCCTCGAACCCCGCAGCCGGTACTATGCTGACAAAATTCACAGGTGAGTGTTTTTTAGTCATGCTTCTTGCTGATGGTGCCCTTTTGTTCTGTATACCCCTTAGGCCAAAAGAACGTAAAAATCTAAGCACAAGGAATGTGCCTTATGTTCCCAACCTCTCCCGGATAGCTACCCTAAGTGGTTATGTCAGAGCTGTATTGGACAAACCCTGCGAGAGGAATCCTCAGGGAAAACAGAGAATATCCGTGCGATAATCAGGGAAGAACTACAGGTCCTAGGGGAATCCAGTAGCCTAGGAGGACAAACCTCCGGCAGAGGGATAACCTCACCGGCGTCTAGATCGCCTTCAGAGGTTGGGGAGCTTGACTCAGATATATCCCAAGAATACCTAATCTCAGAAGAAGAGGAGCAGGCTTACTTCCCCACTGACAGTATTAATAATCTGGTCAAGTCTGTGTGTAATACTATGGGGTTATCCGATACTAAAGACCCCAAAACTCCGCAGGAAATAATGTTTGTGGGTATCTCCCAAAAGAAGGTCCGAGCCTTCCCAGTAATTCCAGCGATAAAAGAGCTGGTGAAAAGGGAGTGGGAGAAGCAGAGGCAAAGGACCTTTCTCCCCTTAACATCCAAACGAAAATACCTGTTTGATGAAGAGTTGGCGTCTTGGACAAGAGCCCCCAAAGTGGATGCAGCAGTGGCCTACACTTCTCGCCGATCTTCCTTGCCAGTGGAAGATTCGGGAACGGTATCTGATCCCTTAGATCGCAAGGCGGATACCTTCCTCAAACGATCTTGGGAAGCATGCACAGGGGACTTCAAGCCGGCAATATCGGCCACGTGCACGGGGAGGTCCATGTTAATATGGTTAGATGAGTTGGAGGAAAAAATAAAAAATGGAACGTCTAGAGACAAGCTTCGTTCCTCTATTCCCCTAATAAAGGGTGCAGCAGCCTTCTTATCTGATGCCTCAGCTGACTCCCTCCGATTATCTGCCAGAGCAGCAGGGTTAACCAATGCAGCCCGTCGGGCCTTGTGGTTTATGGGATGGAGAGGTGATACGCAGACAAAATCAAAGCTCTGCGCTATGCCCTGTCAGGGTTAGTACCTGTTTGGCACAGTACTTGATGAAATCCTGACCAAAGCGGGAGAGAGAAAGAAAGGATTCCCTAACCCGTACGTTCCCCTCTACAGGAGGGCCTTCAGGAAGCCTCCATTTGGCAAAAAGAAGGATTACAAGCCACATGACCGCTGGGGCAACAAGGATCCCAAACAAAGGGGCAGTCTATTTGGGAAGCGTCCCTTCAGATCGGGGGACAGATTCCGGTAGCACCAATCCACCGGTAGGTGGAAGGTTACTATATTTCAGCCACCAATGGGAATCAATAACGGCTAACCCCTGGGCCATTAATAATTAATATTGTTACATTGGGCCTAAGACTAGAATTTGTTCGGTACCCACCCGACTCCTTCCTATTGACTTCTCTGAAGTCTCCGGCTCAGCAGGAAGCATTGGCATTGGAAATTGCAGGCCTCTTATCTAAACACGCTCTGGTAGATGTTCCAGGAGACGAAAGGGGAACGGGGTTCTACTCTCCCCTGTTTCTAGTTCCTAAGTCAGATGGCTCATTTAGAACCATTATTAATTTGAAAAAGCTTAATACCTTTTTAAGGCTGAGGTCCTTTAAAATGGAATCTATACGATCAGCGATAAAACTCGTTTCCTAGGTGCTATATGGCAGTCTTGGACCTAAAAGATACCTACTACCATCTACCCATATGCAAGGAGCACCAGCAACTCCTGCGAGTGGCAGTCATGTTAAAAGGCCGAATACGACATCTCCAGTTTACGGCAATGCCGTTCGGATTATCCATGGCACCCCGCGTATTTACCAAGTTAATACTGGAGGTGATGGCGCATGTAAGACTAAAAGACACCTTTATAGTCCCGTATCTGGACGACCTGCTCATAGTGGGAAATTCTGTTTCCCAATGCAAAAGCAGGATAGCTGATATTATCTCATCCCTACAGACACTGGGCTGGCTGATCAACTGGGAAAAATCCAGACTACAACCGGTATCCTATCAGACGTTCCTAGGCTTTCAACTAGACTCTGTAAGTCAAAAATGCTTCCTGCCAGAAACAAAAAGTCGAGCTATAATTAATAATGTATGGACGGCAATCAGTAAGCCTATGATGTCCTTGAGAGAAGGCATGTCCTTGTTAGGTTCTCAAACATCATGCATTCCGGCTGTTCAGTGGGCCCAATTCCATTCCAGAAAGTTGCAGTGGGCCATTTTGCAAGAGGTGGATAGGTTGCAGGGACAATTGGAAAGCGAGATGTCCCTATCATCAGAAGTGATCAGCTCCCTAGAGTGGTGGTTAGACCCAAACAATCTCACGGGGGGGGGGGTGTTCCATGGTGGATTGTCCCTTCAAAAATAGTCACTACGGACGCTAGCCCCTCGGGGTGGGGGGCCCACCTAGAGGAGGATATGGTGCAGGGACTGGTCCAAGGCCGAAGCAGGGGATTCATCTAATATGAGAGAATTAGAAGCGATATATTATGCTATATCTGAATTTCACCCACAGCTATGAGGAACCCACACAAGAATCCAATCAGTCAACACCACCTCAGTAGCTTACCTAAACCGGCAAGGAGGCACGCGATCAGGGCCGCTCATGTCTATCGCGGAAATTTTTTTAAAGATGGCTGAATTACATCTCCACTCCTTATCTGCTCTACATATCAGAGGTAACCAGGAGGTTAGCGTGCACTCAAGTCCAATGGCGAGGTGCAGGTGTAACAGACCAGTAGGTCCTATTACCAATAATAATTACCACTCAGAGGGATTTATGCAAATAAGTGCTCATTTTATTATATACAAAACATGTGGGAGCCAAACAAGAATATATAGCACAAAGTAGAAGCGATATAATTAACACGCCGTTTCGGCTCAGTCCGAGCCTTTATCACTTTTATCGCTGAATTGAAATTCGGATCTTTGAATAAAGAGGAATAGAACTCCCAAGAGAATAGCCCAAGAAAGATGGCTGTTGATAGGGTGCTATACAGCGGCGCTCCCACGCCTAGCTTCGTGCTATATATTCTTGTTTGGCTCCCACATGTTTTGTATATAATAAAATGAGCACTTATTTGCATAAATCCCTCTGAGTGTGCGGTGAATTAGACTACATATCAGAGGAGCGGACAATTCCAAGGCGGACTTTCTCAGCCACCAGACTTTACATCAGGGGGAATGGGTGCTGAGCCAGCACATCTTCGAGATGATAGCGGCCAGGTGGAGCAGACCAGAGGTAGATCTATTCGCAACAAGAGCCAACAGGCGTGTAGAAAGGTTTGCTTCTCTATACAGAGCGGACAATCCAGACTTGCGTGACGCTCTCCACGCACCATGGACATTCTGCCTGGCCTACGCCTTCCCTCCAATGATACTGTTGCCAATGGTAGTCAGGAAAATAAGGGAAGAAGGTGGAAGGATCATCTTAATAGCCCCATTTTGGCCCAAGAGTCCATGGTTCTCATGGCTGAGAGCCATGTCGGTAACTGACCCATGGATTCTCCCACTACATCGGGACCTTCTCTCACAAGGACCCTGTTACCACCCTAGCGGCATGGAATTTGAAAGGGGTTATTTAAAACTGAGAGGGTTCTCAAGTAATCTGATTGACACCCTCCTACAAAGTAGGAAGGAATCCATAACGAGGATCTACACTAGAGTGTGGAAGAAATTTTTAGCTTTTCACCCAGCAACGCTTTCCAGCGAAGTGCCTATCTCAGCCATTTTAGAATTCCTGCAGAAAGGCCAAGAGTTGAAGCTTTCAGTTAACACTCTAAAAGGTCCAAGTATTGGCTCTAGGGGCCTTATATAATTACGATGTGGCAGGCAATAAGTGGGTGGCCCGGTTTATTTCAGCTTGTCAGCGAGTGAACCCAGTCCACATTCCTCAGCTACCAACATGGGACCTTAGCTTAGTCTTAGATGCCTTCACACAGGCCCCATTCGAACCCATACAGTCGGCATCAATAAAATGCCTTTCATTGAAAACTGCTCTACTGGTGGCTCTAGTCTCAGCAAGAAGAGTGAGTGATCTCCAAGCCCTGTCGGTAGATCCCCCTTCCTGTCGGTAGTCCAGGACAGGCTAGTGTTAAAAACGGACCTGTCTTATCTTCCCAAATGAGCTACTAGGTTACATAGATCCCAAGAGTTCTATCTACCCTCCTTCTGTGAGAGCCCAGCAACACCAGAAGAGGATAGATATCACACCTTAGACGTGAAGAGAGCAATCCTAGCCTACTTAGATAGGACCAGTCCCTGGAGGCAGAGCAGGGCTCTTTTTTTTGTCTCCTTCCAGGGTAACAAGAAAGGGTCCAGAGTTACCAGAACCATGCTGTCCCGGTGGATCAAAGACGCGATCACGTTGGCATATTCAGCAAAAGGAGAAGACCCTCCACAGGGTATAAAGGCACACTCTACACGAGCCATATCATCCTCCTGGGCCGAGAGGGCGAATGTCCCAATTGAACTAATATGTAAGGCTGCAACCTGGTCTTCTCCATCTACCATTTATAGTCACTATAGGCTAGATTTATCCTCTTCTGAGGACTTAGCCTTCGGTAGATCTATCCTTGACATGGCGCGCCCTCCCCAGGGCTGTGGAGTCGGAGTCGGTGCTCATTTTGGTGGAGTTGGTATAAAATGGACCGACTCCGACTCCTAAAATATATAATAAATTGGGTACAATAGTTCAATGCAGAATGTGCTGAATATTTTTTCATAGGAATTTGGGAAAGTTATGAAATGTCCTATAAATGGCTGTTCTATTCCTGATCTAAGGCTACATTCACACACAACGTTTTTGCTGTGTTTTTTAAGGATACGTTTTTCAGCTGCAAAAGCAGATCAGCTTTTTAAAAAACCGCATCAGCTGAAAGGTTTTTGAGCTCATAGATGTTTTCAATAGCAAAAGCAGATTAGAAAAACGCCACACAAACTGACATGCTCATTCAGCCCAAAAACAGATCCTCACAAAGCAATGTGTCTGAATGTCATATCTTGAAACCCATTGACTTTGCTGGGATGCCCAGAGTCACTTCATTTAACTGCAAAAAACGGATCCACAAAAACGCTGTGTGTGAATCATGGCCGTAGCCAGCGAGGGGCAGGGGGGCAGCTGCCCCCCCCTAGAAGCAGGGGCATGCACCTATCAAAACTCACTTGTATGCTGCAGTGCTCCCGTCCTGCACCGGCTCCAGACTGCAGGGGGCAATCTCCCCTCCTCTGTCCTGTCTTCTGCCGTCTTCACCAGAGAGAGGAGGGGGAGGGGTGCCTGCCCTGCACAGGATCCCATTCCTGGGCCCCGAGCTGGAGAAAGTAAGAAAGTTGTGCACAAGCTGCAGCTGGCAATAAGAGGTAGTCTGCAAGAGGGACATGCTGGAAATCTGATTGGAAAAGTGAGGAGATTGGTTATTGCCGCCATAACCCCTAAAATTGATTCCATGTTGAAGAGACGTGCTGGTAAAGGGGCAATTGTCGATCAAGCCACTCGGTGGGGCAGCACCTATTTAATGATTGAGCGATTGCTTGAACTAAAACCATTTCTTATAGATATGGCCAGGCCCGGATTGGTAATATAACCAACCGGGCGTTTTCCCGCTGGGCCGCTGTCATGTGGGCCGCGGGCGGCAGCGCCCGCTCATCTGGCCGCTTGCCAGCTGATGCGGCCACTGGCCTGGCTGTTCTTCCTGCCACCAGCCCTCTGCGGCCATGGCGGTTATAGTTTCCAACCAAGCCGCCATGCACCCCATCCTCCCGCCCCCCCCGCAGCCACTCACAGCGTCGCTTGCCAGCTCTCTTCTCTGTAGACAGGACCTGTGATGAGGTCACAGGAGGGGAGGAGTCAGGGGTCACATGATCAGGAGCCTTTGTCCAGAGCCCTGATCATGTGACCCCTGACTCCACCCCTCCTATGACCTCATCACAGGTCCTGTGCGCACAGCCCTGCCTCTTGGTGTCTGCCGGACTCTGCTGTGCTGGTTGTCATGGTGCTGGATGAGGGAATTATGTGTGGGGTCAGGAGGGGTTTACAGGGTAGATGTAGCAAAGCTGTGTGTGTATGAGGTGTACGGAGCGAAGCCGTGTGTGTACGAGGTGTACGGAGCGGAGCTGGATGTGTACGAGGTGTATGGAGAGGAGCCATGTGCGTACAGGGTGTACGGAGGAGCCGCGTGTGTACGAGGTGTACGGAGCGGAGCCGTGTGTGTACGAGGTGTATGGAGAGGAGCCATGTGTGTACTTGGTGTACGGAGAGGAGCCGCGCGTGTACGAGGTGTACGGATAGGAGCCGCGCGTGTACGAGGTGTACGGATAGGAGCCGCACGTGTACGAGGTGTACGGAGCAGAGCAGTGTGTGTACGGGGTGCACAGAGAGGAGCCGTGTGTGTACGAGGTGTACGGACCGGAGCCGCGTGTGTACTTGGTGTACGGAGCGGAGCTGCGCGTGTACGAGGTGTATGGAGGAGGAGCCGCGCGTGTACGAGGTGTATGGAGAGAAGCCGCGCGTGTACGGAGGGGAGCCGCACATGTACGGGTTGTACAGAGAGGAGCCGCGCGTGTACGGGGTGTACGGAGAGGAGCCGCGTGTGTACGAGGTGTACGGACGGGAGCCGTGTGTGTACGAGGTGTATGGACCGGAGCCGTGTGTTTACTTGGTGTACGGAGCGGAGCCGTGTGTGTACTTGATGTATGGAGCGGAGCCATGTGTGTACGAAGTGGAGCCATATGTGTACGGGACGTACGGAGCGGAGCCAAGTGTGTACGAAGCATACAAAGCGGGCTTTTCCCACGGACACAGGAGTACACGGCGGAGCCCCGAAACTCACAGATGACATTCCACCGGAAGTGATATGCTGGAAGCTGACCGGAAATGAGATAATTTCATGAGGAGATTGTGACGGAACTAGGAATGCTTCAGTTCCGTCACCATGTCCTCCTCCGACAGCGCGGACAGCGGGATCGCCTTGGAATCGGGGATGCCGGCCATGTGAGCGGATCATGATATGTCCTGCATTGGGAGGCTCAGGTGGGCACTACAATGGGAGCCGGGCTGCTATAGTATCTTTATAGAATCTTTCTTTATTTCTTTCACTCTTTATTTTTTTCTTTCTCTGTTCTTTCTTTCTTTCTCATTCTCTGTTCTGTCTTTCCCTCATTTTCTTTCTCTCTCTCTGTTCTTTCTTTCTTTCTCTCTCTAATCTTTCTTTTTTCTTTCTCTCTCCCTGTTCTTTCTTTCCCCTCTTTCTTTTTCTTTCCTCTCTTTCTTTCTCTCTGTTTTTTCTTTCTTTTCTTTACTTCTTTCTTTCTCTCTCTGTCCTTTCTTTCCCCTCTTTCTTTCTCTCTCTGTTCTTTCTTCTTTCTCTCTCTGTTCTTTCTCTCTCACTCTCCTTTCTTTCTCTCTCGCTCTGTCACATGGGTGTGACTAGTTTGCAAAATGGATGTGGCTGGGGCGTGGCCTAAAATTTGCAGCGGCGCAAATGGATAGCCGTTCTGCCAGGAATTCTGTCACCGTGCGTACAAAAGGAGACAAAGCTTTGGGAGGAGTACTGCAACTAAAAGCAATAAATAGGACTGAGCTGAAATACTGGGCACAGCTGTGACTACATGTTATATAGTCGTGTTAATCTCCTCTCACTTCTTGTAACCAACAAGTGTACAAAGATATTATATAGTCACCATGTGACTAGTGGGCCTGTATAACTTCAAATGCCAGGGCTGAATTTTAGTCCCAGTCCAGCCCTGGATATGGCGAACCCTCAGGTAACCCTAAATGAAGGTCAATGGACACAGGTGGCTGAATTGAAGGAATTGCTTAATCACTCATTTACCGTGACTAAAAAATTACAAGCTGAGGATTTAACTCCTGGCATTTAACTCCTGGCATTTTCATAAGGGAGTGGAAGAACTTGCTATTTTGCCTGTCCCAAAGAGGAGGTTTAATCGCAGATGGCATTTCTGCTTCAATGAAACGGAGAGACACAGCTATTGGAAAATAAAATTTTTCTGGCAGCTGTTTATGTGGACCCAAGTCATCATATACTGCTTGATGATCAACAGCTTACTAAAAGAAAAGAAGCTCTGACTGAGGTAGCAGTTAGGATTAGTGGCCTACAGGAGGACTGCCAGACACAAGAGGACTTGGGTCCTGACAGTGTTACTGCTGCCATATCTTCATCCTCATCAGATGAGGAGTTTGATTTTGACAAGTATTTGGATGACATGGAGCAGGCAAAGCGTTGCCGCAAGGAAAAAGATTTCACTCCGTCTCCTATAGCAAGCAGATTGACCATATTTCAGCAAAATGTTTCACTTGCTCTCAAAGAAAAATTCAACCGTTCATCAAAACTGACTGTGCATGAGGCAATTCCTTTATACCCGGAAATTGTTAGAGATGTTGCCCATGTGGTTACAGCTTTGCCTCCAACCCAAGTTACTGTAGAGAGGTTGTTTTCTAGCCTTAAAATTATTAGGTCAGATTTGAGGTTATCTATGAAGGAGGATCTGATGGAGGCAATTCTATTTCTTAGAACAAATTCATAGACTGCACAAATGTTATACAGTATGTTTTTGTTGAAAACTGTTTTTTGCCACTTGCATAGTTTATTACATAGTGATATATATATATATATATATATACACACACATACATACAATATATATATATATGTAATCGATATTACATAGTGATTACATATTTACAATTTATTACAGTTTTTTGTGTTCTAAAGTTGTATTCCAATAAATATATGTTATGTTCTATCTAAATATCTTGATTATAGTATCATAAAAATGATTAAATGTCTGATGTTCACATTGTACTACAATACATTTTTCACTTAAATATAAGCAATATATGTGGGAGTCGTGGAGTTGGAGTCGGAGTTGGAGTCGGTGTAAGGGAAATTGAGGAGTCGGAGTCGCAGGTTTGGCTTACTAACTCCACAGCCCTGGCCCTCCCAGGTGATTATCTCTGAAAATCTCTCAGTGGGTGCTGTCATGGCGAGAAAAAAATGGATTACTTACCGGTAATACTCTTTTTTTACAGAGTCCACGACAGCACCCGCTCACTTCCCTACCTTGATTAATAAGTATACACGTGGTTCTCTCTGGTGGTGGAGAATAGAATTATAGATTAATGTGTGGATATGTATAGCAAACATATAAGAATGTATAGGCTTGAATCGCTAGGCTAGCTATTGACTAAAACATGTACGGCGGTTCCTCTTGTTCTCTGTAATCCAACTGAGGGAGCAAGGAGGACCGCCCCTTTTATCTATCTGTAGGTTTCCTGTTCCTAGGGGCGGATCCCCTCTCTCAGTGGGTGCTGTCGTGGACTCTATAAAAGAGTATTACCGGTAAGTAATCCATTTTTTTCTAAATTGGTGGTAATATTATAGTAGTTATATTCTTGTACATAGGAGCAGTATTGTAGTAGTTATATTCTTGTACATAGGAGCAGTATTATAGTAGCTATATTCTTGTACATAGGGCAGTATTATAGTAGTTATATTCTTGTACATAGGGGCAGTATTATAGTAGCTATATTCTTGTACATAGTGGTAGTATTATAGTAGATATATTCTTGTACATAGGAGCAGTATTATAGTAGTTATATTCTTGTACATAGGAGCAGTATTATAGTAGCTATATTCTTGTACATAGGAGCAGTATTATAGTAGTTATATTCTTGTACATAGGGGCAGTATTATAGTAGTTATATTGTTGTACATAGGAGCAGTATTATAGTAGTTATAATGTTGTACATAGGGGCAGTATTACAGTAGTTATATTCTTGTACATAGGAGCAGTATTATAGTAGTTATATTCTTGTACATAGGGGGTAGTATTATAGTAGCTATATTCTTGTACATAGGGCAGTATTATAGTAGTTATATTCTTGTACATAGGAGCAGTATTATAGTAGCTATATTCTTGTACATAGGAGCAGTATTATAGTAGTTATATTCTTGTACATAGGGGCAGTATTATAGTAGTTATATTCTTGTACATAGGAGCAGCATTATAGTAGTTATATTTTTGTACATAGGAGCAGTATTATAGTAGTTATAATGTTGTACATAGAGGCAATTTTTATTGTAAAAACAAAACAAATACAAATAACATTCCTCCAATAATACAAAACTAAATTCACTTGGATTGTACATACATTCATTACATATCCAGTTTATACATATCAAATTAGCTTAGAGTTCATACTCCTAGTTTGAGGAGAGAAAAAAAAAAAAACACTTTGCAAACAGAGCTCATCATGTTCCTACCCAGTGACTCATCCTTCTCTATCTTAACATTTCCTACATTTCCTAATTTCTCCTAATGATTTTCCCTATCTGAGTTCAGACATTATCTGGTTGACAGCGTCACAGATCTGAGTCGGAGTTATTCTGTTCACCACCGGTCTCCATCTCAGACTCTACCTGAGCACCCTCAGGTAAGGGCTTCCGCTTTGGCGGAGGACAGTCCTCTACGTCCCTATCACACTCTTAAGGTCATCTTAAAAAAAAAGCTGACATCATAGCCCTGCCTGTCTGGAAGATTAATCACTGCCAGATTGCTGACTGGCACAAACCCCATCTGGTGGCACAAGAGCTCCCTGACGACAAACCTCCTGTCCGGCAGGTCCTCCTTGGCACCTCTATGCCGGAAACGCACAACGTTTCTCCGTTTAAACGCCTGGCCTGTATAATTGGTACCAGAGGGAAAGGACGGAGCACCACGACTCCAGGCATTACTGGGGGGGACCGTGCGGGGTCACATTGGATTGACTGACGGGGTGAAGGTCTGCAGCAGGAGGGGCAGCCACACCTTGTGTGCTTGAAATTAAAGGTGGGAAATTACAGACATTATCATGCACATTGTTATCATCAGCATCAATGTCATTATCAAACTGTGCAGCGTCCACCAAAGATACTGTGCTCCCCCAAGCCCCCGACCCCCCAGATACAGTGCGGTTATCCCCAGCATCAGAGCCCTGCTGGGCACCATCAGTAATGACCAGGCACATATCCACTTCCCAACTGTTGTGCTTGGCATTCTGAGACTTTTAGTCCCTCTGCTGGAAAGTGCAGTCCATGCTGCTGCTTGGAATCTGCTGCAGGCTGCTCTGCTGGGCATTCTGAGACTTGTGGTACACCTGCTGGAATCTGCATAACATGCTGCTGCTTGGGGTCTGCCGCAGGCTGCTGCGGCTGCAGTATTTGACCCTTTTGGAAGCAGAAACTTGCAGGCTGCAGCACTGGCCGCACCGGCTTCTGGGGCTCACCTGGGACAATGTCTGAGCTGGAACCTGCAGAGTCCTGCTTGTGTGACATAAACAGTTCCTGGTTCCTATAAGTCTCTGCCAGGGGCCCCATCTTCTCTAGGACACAGTCCATGTCCGTCACCACTTTTGCCAGCTGTATACCAAGCATGTTCAGAGTCTGATCACAAAAGGTGTGATCCCCACCAGGATTATCAGCCTTTACATTATAGCCCATTTCTATTTGCTTCTGCAGCAAGTCTTTGTGCTGCTGTAACTCACCGAGCCTCTTGACCAGTCCTGGGATCTCCTCTGCGACCTGAAGCTCAGGTGCACGTGGCGTCTCCTCCTGGGATCCTGCTTTCAGCAATGTCCCCGGATGCTTGAAACCAGACGTCTCCTTAACTTTCACCACCGCTGGTTTCGTGGCTCCAGGCTCCACAGCACTTTTACTGCTGTCACCTGACTGCGACCTTGTGCGCCCAGAGCTCGCCATGCTGGACACCACATGCTTCTGCTGCAGGTTCTCCTGGAGCGTCTGTCTCTCCAGTGAGGTTCTCCTCTGCCTGCTGGGAGTCAGCTGCACACCTGAAGTTGGTGATGGCAGCTCCTGAGCTGCAGGCTGCTTTCCGCCATTCAGCTTCTCACCAACAGATTTCTTTTGGATTTCTCCTAGTTGTCCTTCACTCTGCTTGCCTTGGCTGGCCGACTGCATAAATGGAACTTTCTTACCCACAGCCATGGCTTTTCCTTGTTCCGTTACTTTTTGCACTTTCACAGCTTCATCTTTCTTGCTGCTGCTACTTCCATTCTGAGCTTTCTTTACCTCAGAAACAACTTTGGGACTTGCATCCGCCTTAGACACAACTTGAGCGTTACTTCCAAGTGTAGGCCTGGAAGCCTGGGCCTTGCTTGGGGAGTTACCCCGCCCAGGGTGGCCTCCCCCTGGGCTTGCTCCAGACATCAGGAGAGCTACAAACACACAACCTCACAGCTAGGAGGCAGTATTATAGTAGTTATATTCTTGTACATAGGAGCAGTATTACAGTAGTTATATTCTTGTACATGGGGGCAGTATTATAGTAGTTATATTCTTGTACATAGGAGCAGTATTACAGTAGTTATATTCTTGTACATAGGGGCAGTATTATAGTAGTTATATTCTTGTACATAGGGGCCGTATTATAGTAGTTATATTCTTGTACATAGGGGGTAGTATTATAGTAGTTATATTCTTGTACATAGGGGGCAGTATTATAGTAGCGATATTCTTGTACATAGGGGCAGTATTATAGTAGTTATATTCTTGTACATAGGAGCAGTATTACAGTAGTTATATTCTTGTACATAGTGGGCAGTATTATAGTTGTTATATTCTTATATTCTTGTACATAGGAGCAGTATTATAGTAGTTATATTCTTGTACATAGGAGCAACATTATAGGAGTTAAATTCTTGTACATAGGAACAGTATTATAGTAGCTATATTGTCCATAGGGGCAGTATTATAGTAGTTATATTGTTGTACATAGGAGCAGTATTATTGTAGTTATATTCTTGCACATAGTGGCCGTATTATAGGAGTTACATTCTTGTACATATGGGTAGTATTATAGTAGTTATATTCTTGTACATAGGGGCAGTATTATAGTAGTTATATTCTTGTACATAGGGGGCAGTATTATAGTAGTTATATTGTTGTACATAGGGGGCAGTATTATAGTAGTTATATTGTTGTACATAGGAGCAGTATTATAGTAGTTATATTCTTGTACATGGGGGCAGTATTATAGTAGCTATATTCTTGTACATAGGAGCAGTATTATAGTAGTTATATTCTTGTACATAGGGTCAGTATTATAGGAGTTACATTCTTGTACATAGGGGCAGTATTATAATAGTTATATCTAATACTAGCTGAAGAGCCCGGCGCTGCCCGGGCATAGTAACTAACTGTGGTTAGTTATAACAAATTATAATTATCCTCAATCCCATAGTCCCGTGCCCAAATACCCATCATACATATCCACCATCCCATAGGCCCGTGCCCATATACCCATCATACATATCCTCCATCCCATAGTCCCATGCCCTTATACCCATCATACATATTCTTCATCCCATGCCCATATACCCATCATACATATTCTCCATCCCATAGTCCCATGCCCATATACCCATCATACATAGTCGCCATCCCATAGTCGAGTGCCCATATACCCCTCACACATCCTTCATCTCATAGTCCCATGCCCATATACCCATCATATCCTCCATCCCATAGTCCCGTGCCCATAAACCCATCATACATATCCGCCATCCCATAGTCCCGTGCCCATATACCCGTCATACATATCCTCCATCCCATAGTCGAGTGCCCATATACCCATCACACATCCTCCATCCCTTAGTCCCATGCCCATATACCCATCATACATATTCTCCATCCCACAGTCCCATGCCCATATACCCATCATACATATTCACCATCCCATAGTCGAGTACCCATATACACATCACACATCCTTCATCTCATAGTCCCATGCCCATATACCCATCATACATATCCTCCATCCCATAGTCCCGTGCCCATATACCCATCATACATATCCTACATCCCATAGTCCCGTGCCCATATACCCGTCATACATATTCTCCATCCCATAGTCCCATGCCCATATACCCATCATACATCCTCCAACCCATAGTCCCATGCCCATACACCCATCATACATATTCGCCATCCCATAGTCGAGTGCCCATATACCCATCATACATATCCGCCATCCCATAGGCCCGTGCCCATATACCCGTCATACATATCCTCCATCCCATAGTCCAGTGCCCATATACCCATCACACATCCTCCATCCCATAGTCCCATGCCCATATACCCATCATACATATTCTCCATCCCATAGTCCCATGCCCATATACCCATCATACATATCCGCCATCCCATAGTCGAGTGCCCATATACCCATCACACATCCTTCATCTCATAGTCCCGTGCCCATATACCCATCACACATCCTCCATCCCAGAGTCCCGTGCCCATATACATATCCTCCATCCCATAGTCCCGTGCCCATATAAACGTCAAACATATCCTCCATCCCATAGTCGAGTGCCCATATACCCATCACACATCCTCCATCCCATAGTCCCATGCCCATATACCCATCATACATATTTTCCATCCCATAGTCCCATGCCCATATACCCATCATACATATCCGCCATCCCATAGTCGAGTGCCCATATACCCATCACACTTCCTTCATCTCATAGTCCCATGCCCATATACCCATCACACATCCTCCATCCCAGAGTCCCGTGCCCATATACATATCCTCCATCCCATAGTCCCGTGCCCATATACCTGTCAAACATATCCTCCATCCCATAGTCGAGTGCCCATATACCCATCACACATCCTCCATCCCATAGTCCCATTCCCATATACCCATCATACATATTCTCCATCCCATAGTCCCATGCCCATATACCCATCATACATATTCGCCATCCCATAGTCGAGTGCCCATATACCCATCACACATCCTTCATCTCATAGTCCCGTGCCCATATACCCATCACACATCCTCCATCCCATAGTCCCGTGCCCATATACATATCCTCCATCCCATAGTCCCGTGCCCATATACCCGTCAAACATATCCTCCATCCCATAGTCGAGTGCCCATATACCCATCACACATCCTCCATCCCATAGACCCATGCCCATATACCCATCATACATATTCTCCATCCCATAGTCCAATGCCAATATACCCATCATACATATTCTCCATCCCATAGTCCCATGCCCATATACCCATCATACATATCCTCCATCCCATAGTCCCGTGTCCATATACCCATCACACATCCTCCATCCCTTAGTCCCGTGCCCATATACATATCCTCCATCCCATAGTCCCGTGCCCATATACCCGTCAAACATATCCTCCATCCCATAGTCGAGTGCCCATATACCCATCACACATCCTCCATCCCATAGTCCCATTCCCATATACCCATCATACATATTCTCCATCCCATAGTCCCATGCCAATATACCCATCATACATATTCTCCATCCCATAGTCCCATGCCCATATACCCATCAAACATATCCTCCATCGCATAGTCAAGTGCCCATATACCCATCACACATCCTCCATCCCATAGTCCTGTGCCCATATACTCATCATACATATCCGCCATCTCATAGTCCCGTGCCCATATACCCGTCATACATATCCTCCATCCCATAGTCCAGTGCACATATACCCATCACACATCCTCCATCCCATAGTCCCGTGCCCATATACATATCCGCCATCCCATAGTCCCGTGCCCATATACCCGTCAAACATATCCTCCATCCCCTAGTCCCGTGCCCATATACATATCTGCCATCCCTTAGTCCCGTGCCCATATACCCATCATACATATCCTCCATCCCATAGTCCCGTGCCCATATACCCATCATACATATCCTCCATCCCATAGTCCAGTGCCCATATACCCATCACACATCCTCCATCCCATAGTCAACCATTATGATATCATAATGAGCGGCGGCGGGGCTTGCGACCTATGATGACATCAGCGTCGCCATGGCAACCGTTGTGACATCATAATGAGGGGCGGGGCTTGATACGCACACACTGCTTCCCCAGTATGCAAATAGGGGCATTGTGGCATCATAATGAGGGGCGGGGCTTGACACGCACACACTTTTCCCCCCAGTATGTAGATAGGGGCAAAATTGTTTGGTGAATTAGAACGCGCGGGGTTAAAATTTCGCCTCACAACATAGCTTAGGACGCTCTCGGGGTCCAGACGTGTGACTGTGCCAAATTTTGTGGCTGTAGCTGCGACGGTGCGGATGCCTATCCCGGACATACACACATACATACATACATACATACACACTTTGAGCTTTATATATTAGACTACCTGAAGAGCCGGGCGCTACCCGGGCATAGTAACTAACTGTGGTTAGTTATAACAAATTATAATTATCCTCCATCCCATAGTCCCGTGCCCATATACCCATCATACATATCCACGATCCCATAGGCCTGTGCCCATATACCCACCATACATATTCTCCATCCCATAGTCCCATGCCCATATACCCATCATACATATTTGCTATCCCATAGTCCCATGCCCATATACCCATCATACATATTTGCTATCCCATAGTCGAGTGCCCATATACCCATCACACATCCTTCGTCTCATAGTCCCATGCCCATATACCCATCATACATATCCTCCATCCCATAGTCCCGTGCCCATTTACCCATCATACATATCCGCCATCCCATAGTCCCGTGCCCATATACCCGTCATACATATCCTCCATCCCATAGTCCAGTGCCCATATACCCATCACACATCCTCCATCCCATAGTCAACCATTATGACATCATAATGAGCGGCGGCAGGGCTTGCAACCTATGATGACATCAGCGTCGCCATGGCAACCATTGTGACATCATAATGAGGGGCGGGGCTTGATACGCACACATTGTTTCCCCATTATGCAAATAGGGGCATTATGACATCATAATGAGGGGAGGGGCTTGACGCACACACACTTTTTCCCCAGTATGTAGATAGGGCAAAATTGTTTGGTGAATTGGTTAAAATTTCGCCTCACAACATAGCTTAGGACGCTCTCGGGGTCCAGACGTGTGACTGTGCCAAATTTTGTGGCTGTAGCTGCGACGGTGCGGATGCCTATCCCAGACATACACACATACATACACACTTTGAGCTTTATATATTAGATGTAAAGCTCAAGTGTGTGTATGTATGTGTGTATTGCCGGGATTGGCATCCGCACCGTCGCAGCTACAGCCACAAAATTTGGCACAGTCACATGTCTGGACCCCGAGAGTGTCCTAGGCTATGTTGTGAGGCGAAATTTTAACCCCACGCGTTCCAATTCGCCAAACAATTTTGCCCCTATCTACATAATGGGGAAAAAGTGTGTGTGTATCAAGCCCCTCCCCTCATTATGATGTCATAATGGTTGCCATGGCGACGCTGATGTCATCATAGGTTGCAAGCCCCCACCGCTCATTATGATGTCATAATGGTTGACTATGGGATGGAGGATGTATGATGGGTATATGGGCACTGGACTATGGGATGGAGGATATGTATGACAGGTATATGGGCACGGGACTATGGGATGGAGGATATGTATGATGGGTATATGGGCATGGGACTATGGGATGGAGAATATGTATGTTGGGTATATGGGCATGGGACTATGGGATGGAGGATATGTATGATGGGTATATGGGCACGGGACTATGGGATGAAGGATGTGTGATGGGTATATGGGCATGGGACTATGAGATGAAGGATGTGTGATGGGTATATGGGCACTCGACTATGGGATGGCGAATATGTATGATGGGTATATGGGCACTGGACTATGGGATGGAGGATATGTATGACGGGTATATGGGCATGGGACTATGGGATGGAGGATGTGAGATGGGTATATGGGCACTGGACTATGGGATGGAGGATATGTATGACGGTATATGGGCATGGGACGATGGGATGGAGGATGTGTGATGGGTATATGGGCATGGGACTATGGGATGGAGGATGTGTGATGGGTATATGGGCACTCGAGTATGGGATGGAGGATATGTATGATGGGTATATGGGCACGGGCCTATGGGATGGTGGATATGTATGATGGGTATATGGACATGGGACTATGGGATGGAGGATAATTATAATTTGTTATAACTAACCACAGTTAGTTACTATGCCTGGGCAGCGCCGGGCTCTTCAGCTAGTTCTTGTATATAGGGACAGTATTATAGTAGTCATATTCTTTTACATAGGAGCATTATTATACTAGTTATATTCTTGTACATAGGGGGCAGTATTATAGTAGTCATATTCTTGTACATAGGGGCAGTATTATAGTAGTTATATTCTTGTACATAGGGGTAGTATTATAGTATTTATATTCTTGTACATTGGAGCAGTATTATAGTAGCTATATTCTTGTTCATAGGAGCAGTATTATAGTAATTATATTCTTGTACATAGGGGGAGTATTATAGTAGTTATATTCTTCTACATATGGGCAGTATTATCATAGTTATATTCTTGTACATAGTGGTAGTACTATAGTAGATATATTCTTGTACATAGGAGCATTATTATAGTAGTTATATTCTTGTACATAGTGGTAGTATTATAGTAGATATATTCTTGTACATAGGAGCAGTATTATAGTAGTTATATTCTTGTACATAGTGGTAGTATTATAGTAGATATATTCTTGTACATAGGAGTAGTATTATAGTAGTAGTCATATTCTTGCACATAGGGGCCGTATTATAGGAGTTACATTCTTGTACATATGGGCAGTATTATAGTAGTCATATTCTTGTACATAGGGCGCAGTATTATAGTAGTTATATCTTGTACATAGGGGGCAGTATTGTAGTAGTTAGATTCTTGTACATAGGGGGAGTATCATAGTAGTTATACTCTTTACATAGGAGCAGTATCATACTAGTTATATTCTTGTACATAGGGGCAGTATTATAGTAGTTATATTCTTGTACATAGGGGCAGTATTATAGTAGTTATATTCTTGTACGTAGGGGCAGTATTATAGTAGTTATATTCTTGTACGTAGAGGCAGTATTATTGTAGTTATATTCTTGTACATAGGGGCAGTATTACAGTAGTTATATTCTTGTACAGAGGGGGCAGTATTATAGTAGTTATATTCTTGTACATAGGAGGCAGTATTTTAGTAGTTATATTCTTGTACATAGGGGCAGTATTATAGTAGTTATATTCTTGTACATAGGGGTAGTATTATAGTAGCTATATTCTTGTACATAGGAGTAGTATTATAGTAGTTGTATTCTTGTACATAGGGGGAGTATTATAGTAGTTATATTCTTCTACATATGGGCAGTATTATCATAGTTATATTCTTGTACATAGTGGTAGTATTATAGCAGATATATTCTTGTACATAGGAGCAGTATTATAGTAGTTATATTCTTGTACATAGTGGTAGTATATTAGATATATTCTTGTACATAGGAGCAGTATTATAGTAGTCATATTCTTGTAATAGGGAGCAGTATTATAGTAGTTATATTCTTGTACATAGGGGGCAGTATTATAGTAGTTATTTTCTTGTACATAGGGGGGCAGTATTATAGTAGTTATATTGTACATAGGGGCAGTATTATAGTAGTTATATTGTTGTACATAGGAGCAGTATTATAGGAGTTACATTCTTGTACATAGGGGCAGTATTATAGTAGTTATATTCTTGTATATAGGGACAGTATTATAGTAGTCATATTCTTGTACATAAGAGCAGTATTATAGTAGTTATATTCTTGTACATAGGGGCAGTATTATAGTATTTATATTCTTGTACACAGGAGCAGTATTATAGTAGCTATATTCTTGTACATAGGGGCAGAATTATAGTAGTTATATTCTTGTAATAGGGAGCAGTATTATAGTAGTTATATTCTTGTACATAGGGGGCAGTATTATAGTAGTTATTTTCTTGTACATAGGGGGGCAGTATTATAGTAGTTATATTGTACATAGGGGCAGTATTATAGTAGTTATATTGTTGTACATAGGAGCAGTATTATAGGAGTTACATTCTTGTACATAGGGGCAGTATTATAGTAGTTATATTCTTGTATATAGGGACAGTATTATAGTAGTCATATTCTTGTACATAAGAGCAGTATTATAGTAGTTATATTCTTGTAAATAGGGGCAGTATTATAGTATTTATATTCTTGTACACAGGAGCAGTATTATAGTAGCTATATTCTTGTACATAGGGGCAGAATTATAGTAGTTATATTCTTGTACATAGGAGCAGTATTATAGTAGTTATATTCCTGTACATAGGGGCAGTATTATAGTAGTTATTTTCTTGTACATAGGGGGCAGTATTATAGTAGTTATATTCTTGTACATAGGAGCAGTATTATAGTAGTTATATTCCTGTACATTGGGGCAGTATTATAGTAGTTATATTCTTGTACATAGGGTTCAGTATTATAGTAGTTATATTCTTGTACATAGGAGCAGTATTATAGTAGTTATCTTCTTGTACATAGGGGGAGTATTATAGTAATTATATTCTTCTACATATGGGCAGTATGATCATAGTTATATTCTTGTACATAGTGGTAGTACTATAGTAGATATATTCTTGTACATAGGAGCAGTATTATAGTAGTTATATTCTTGTACATAGGAGCAGTATTATAGTAGTTATATTCTTGTACATAGGGGGAGTATTATAGTAGTTATATTCTTCTACATATGGGCAGTATTATCATAGTTATATTCTTGTACATAGTGGTAGTACTATAGTAGATATATTCTTGTACATAGGAGCAGTATTATAGTAGTTATATTCTTGTACATAGTGGTAGTATTATAGTAGTTATATTCTTGTACATAGGGGGAGTATCATAGTAGTTATACTCTTGTACATAGGAGCAGCATTATACTAGTTATATTCTTGAGAAAGCAGAAAGCAAAAAACACAAATATCCTGAACTAAAAAGTAAAAAATAAACTGCAAATAATGCATAAAGGTAATAATAATAATAAGGGTATTTAGTAAACATTATTTGCAGTTTATTGTTTACTTTTTAGTTCAGGATATTTGTGTTTTTTGCTTTCTGTTTTCTCTGGTTAATGGTCATGTGTTAATATGCACTTACATTGTGCATACACATTAACTTACTTTTCTCAGTTCAGATTCGTTTTTTAATCTAGTTATATTCTTGTACATAGAGGCAGTATTATAGTAGTTATATTCTTGTACGTAGGTGTGGCGCTCCAGAGGCTCAGTCGCCACAGAGGTACTGCACCTTCTCCTAAGGTGTAGTGCCCCACCATCCTGGTAAGTTGGGAACTCCTTTCCTCACTTCAACACCTGCATCCGACACACAGGATAGTTCAGCACTGATCACACTGCGGCTCATGCTTAGAGGGTAGCAGAGCACCTTTCGTGGTCCCTTGCTTCGTAACACGAGATGTGCTGGGAGGTGGGTGGAGTTTAGCTTCATATAAAAGAGTGGGAAGGTTTACAGTAGAATTGGAGTTCAGTTCAGGTCAGTCTGGGGTGAGTCCCAGAGGAGTGAGAAGGACAGTCAGTCAGGAGAGTCTGACGATGGGTCCGAGGAGAGAAGGAGTGCTGCAGCTGCCTCAGTGATCTGAGCCAGCTGGCACGGGAAAGAGAAGAGAAGGAGAAAGACGTAGAACTGCAACCTAAGCTTCCATAGAGAGAAAGACAAGTACGGAACGAAGGAGTAGGAGAACAGAGAGGAGTTGTGGGTTGGAAGATGAACCCTGCCTATAGGTTCTCAGTGCAAGGCCGGGGCCCGGTCCCCGAGGTTGTATGGACGCTTATGGTTCTGCAGCAGACACCGGTGGAGTAGTTGGCTGTAAATTCACTACTCCCATCTAAGACTTGGGACACAACAGCAACACGGATAGAGAGCCGGGATCCAGGAGGTCCCTGATCAGGCTACAGCTGTCTGTCATACAAGTAGAGTTGTTAGGAACATCTGACAGGAGGACTTCAGAGAACCACGGTACTGGAGCTCTCCACACTAAAAGGCGCAATAGAGGAGTCGTTCAGGAAAGGCACATGTTGGCGGAGTGTTGGAGAGGAGAATCCTGACTCGCCCGGGAGGTTGATTGAGTCTTTTCCCAGAGGACACGGCACGGAGGCAGGCACCAGTGTGTACCACGAACTGTGAGTAAAGCTTTGGAACTACAAGCCCTGGTGTCTTCCATTCAATTGTGCGTCAACACCGCCAGCACTGCTACATCTGGGAACCCACGCTCCTCACACCGCCTGCGCCTATACACTGCCCTGGGGTTACAGCTTCACCTGTGGGGAGCTACACTATCTAAGCTGCAACACACCATCAGCCCCAGAGGATCTGCACGCAGCGTTGGCTAAGGCTAATTTCACACTTGCTTTTTTTTCCAGCGCGTTTTAGCGCAAAAAAAGCATAGAAAAAACGCATACAAATACATACAAATGCTGCGTTTTTTTCAAGCATTTTTATGAGCATGCATGAAAAAAACGCAGCGTTTTTATGCGTTTGCGTTTTTAGTGCGTTTTTACCGCGTTTGCATTTTTTCCAACATTAGGTGGCCCCTCACACTAACCCAAACCATGACTTTACTAACCCTAACCCTAACCCTGACCCTAACCCTAACCCTGACCCTAACCCTAAACCCTAGCTAACCCTAACCCTAGCCCTAAACCCCCTTAACTAACCCTAACTCTAACCCAAACCCCTAAATTCCATTGTCCAACTAATGGTAAAAAAAAAAAACGCATGCGCAAAAAACGCATACATAAGCATGCCAATGTGCACATATGCGCACCCATAGACTTATAATGGGTGTCTTGCTGTAAAAAAACGCATTGCGTGCGCATGCGTTTTTTTGAGGCAAGTCGGACGCTCAAAAAATGCAACAGGATGCATTTTGTGCGCCCGAGCACATACTGCAAAAAAACGCATGCGCGGAAAAACGGATACAAACGCATGTGTATGCGCACATAAGCGCATCCCATGCAAAGTATAGGAAACAAAATCGCATGCGTTTTTTAGCGCTAAAATCCCGCAAAAAAAAACGCAAGTGTGAAACCAGCCTAACACCTCACTTGCCAAACACCACAGGTGGCGTCACGAACTTTCCAAATAAACTACATTACAAACATCCGCCATTGACTTGGGCGCCCAGGGCCATGGACCGGGTCACCGCTGCTGTGACACATCCCCCTGACACCGGCCCGGTACCGAGCACTCCCGCAGCCTTTCGAGGGGGACCCAACTTGGCGTCACGAACAGGATGACGAGACCCGATGCCATCGGGTTCTGTGTGCCTGAGATTTATTGGACTTTTGAAAATGTGCAGAAGACCTGATTTGCTAGACTGTAAAATGGACATTAGAAATGGCCGCTGGCACAGAGAAGAAGGGCGTGAAGACATGGGAGGTCCTAGGAATAGACCGCAAAGCGTCTTGGGCCTCCCCTGCCTGAATTACTATGTGACAGCTACATGGCCCACCCCCCGAGGGGTTCGTATACTGGCTTGGTATGGAGGCGCTGGAAGAAGACGCCGCCCCCGGAAGGAGGGGCAGGAGAAGCCAGTGGCGGGAAAGGGGCCGAGGCAGGAAGAAGAACGCCAGAACGCCATTTTGGAGAGTAAGGGAAGGAGGCCTGCGGAGCACGGGGAAATGGATTTCCCTGGCGCCATGGCTGACGGCTCCAACCCGAGCTCCGGAATGAACCGCCAGCAACTAGAAGACGAGATTGCTGAACTGACAACCCGTCTGCAGCTGAGGCAGGAAGCCTTGGAGCAGCTGAGACAGCAGCAGGCCCAGAAGGGGCCTATGCCTGCGGTACCCGCTCCACTGCTACAAGCTGCCGCTGCACCGGATCTTTTCCTGGCAGACCTTGCGGAGCTTGGAGCCGCTGCCATGCCATCGGCAGCGTATACTGTCCCCTCTTTGCCGTTAATACCGGAGTAGTTGTACACAGCCCAGGGAGCTGAAGCGGAGGAAGAGAAGCTCTCACCCGGACCTGGCGCGGCTACGCAGGTCCCGCCAGCGACCCCCACGGACCCGGAGCTGCTTATGGCTCCACCGCCGTCCCCAGTGTCTCATCGAGCAGCACCCGTTGCCATCACGCCTGCACTGGAGCAGAAACCGTACCGCCGAGAACTCCCAGGTATATACCCCGGCCTTCCTAATGGGTTGATGGGGAGGAGGAGGACCCTGCTGCTAGGGGTACGGTTGGAGCTGGCATGCCCGATCCGACATCTACAGGCCAGAGGGGGGTCTGGATCGTTTTGGGACGGTGATCTCAGGATTCCTTCACTGCCAAGTCCCCAGGCAGTTGCCTGTCAGAGCCGACAAGCTGCAGAGGCCCTAGGTGCTAGACCTCGTACCAGAGCAATGGAATCACCTATCGAGGAAGAGCAGTTGATGGGCATTGAGATACATCATGGGTTCCATTTGCCACAGCTTCAAGGTCCTTTGGTGAGAAACCAGAATCAGGATGGAGACAATTCCAGTGTGGCTTCCAGAACCCCAGGAGAGGAATACAATTAGAAAACTTTCAAATCTCGTTACCCAGGAGGGTTTGTTTGCACCAGTTGTGCCTTTTTCTATTTTTCATCATGTTTTTGTTTTTATGGTAGCACTTTTGTTGCCCTGTTGATTGGCAGCGTTCTTCAATTTTGAACTGAGGAGATCATGAATGCTGTATGATCCAAGACTTTCTTGTAAATAGTTTGCACCTCTTTAGGTGCCCTTTCTTGGTTTTACATAAGAGACACTTTGCGAAGATAATGTTTTTGCATGGACACTTTTCGAAGATGATGTCTACCTCAAAGGACACTGCAAGAGATCCCGGCTGGGAGTGGTGTCCAGCACTTACAAGAATAACTGTTGAATGTTTTACTGTAAAGTACATGATAATGTGTTTTATAAGATTATTAGTAACTGAGAAATGGCTTTTATAGAAGAATTAGGATGTGAATAAAGAATTGAAAGTAGACAGGTGACGGACCAGGTATTTGCGGTCAGCGTCTTGCATCTAGAGAAGGAAAAGAAAAGAAAGATACTAAGGAAAAATGTGTTACAGAGAATAACACTTTGAATTGAGAATTGCACTTAGAATTAAAAATTTTAGAAAGAATTGTTTGTAACGTTCAAGATGAGTACCTCCTATACTAGGAAGATTAGTATAAGAAAAGTTATGCATTGTAAAATTTTTATACACCAACACCAATGAGAACCAGTGTAACAAGTCCAATGTAGAAATAAAATCACAATCTTTATTATAAACAGATGAGGCACAATAAAGCTAAAAAGTGACACTACAAAAATGGCAGTGTATAGTGGGCCACAAATATATCAATACTGTAAATATGGATAAAGTAACACATTGGTAAGGTGAACACCAGTGTTGCATAGGCAAAGATAATACATGAAAGTGCCATCAGAATGAAGGGAAAAATCCCTGGCTCTACCATCAGAAGTGAAAATACTGCCAAGACATAAGTGGTAGAATCACATACCTAATGAGGAATGCAGCACAGTATACACACGGCTGTGTCTTGATGTATTTGTGGCCCACTATACACTGCCATTTTTGTAGTGTCACTTTTTAGCTTTATTGTGCCTCATCTGTTTATAGTAAAGATTGTGATTTTATTTCTACATTGGACTTGTTACACTGGTTCTCATTGGTGTTGGTGTATATATATATATACATACAGTGTGTCCTGCACTGTCTCATGATGTGCTGGAATCTTGATGGTGGTCACCAGTACATTCATTGTGAACATGTGGTTGACTAAGTTTTCCAGCTCATCTTGCTACCAATTGTTCTTATTGTAAAATTTTGTATGTTTCTTTGCTGTCTACTTTGTCTACTTTGTTATCTTGCAGCCCGCGGACGTGCTGTGTTTAACGGGGGGGTATGTGGTGCCCCTGAGGCTCAGTCGCCACAGAGGTACTGCACCTTCTCCTAAGGTGTAGTGCCCCACCATCCTGGTAAGTTGGGAATTCCTTTCCGCACTCCAACACCTGCATCCCACACACAGGATAGTTCAGCACTGATCACACTGCGGCTCATGCTTAGAGGGTAGCAGAGCACCTTTCGTGGTCCCTTGCTTCGTAATACGAGATGTGCTGGGAGGTGGGTGGAGTTTAGCTTCATATAAAAGAGTGGGAAGGTTTAGAATTGGAGTTCAGTTCAGGTCAGTCTGGGGTGAGTACCAGAGGAGTGAGGAGAGTCAGTCAGGAGAGTCTGAGGACGGGTCCGAGGAGAGAAGGAGTGCTGCAGCTGCCTCAGTGATCTGAGCCAGCTGGCACAGGAAAGCGAAGAGAAGGAGAAAGACGTAGAGCTGCAACCTAAGCTTCCATAGAGAGAAAGACAAGTACGGAACGAAGGAGTAGGAGAACAGAGAGGAGTTGTGGGTTGGAAGAGGAACCCTGCCTATAGATTCTCAGCGTAAGGCCGGGGCCCGGTCCCCAAGGTTGCATGGACACTTATGGTTCTGCATCAGACACTGGTGGAGTAGTTGGCTGTAAATGCACTACTCCCATCTAAGACTTGGGACACAACAGCAACACAGATAGAGAGCCGGGATCCAGGAGGTCCCTGATCAGGCTACAGCTGTCTGTCATACAAGTAGAGTTGTTAGGAGCATCTGACAGGAGGACTTCAGAGAACCACGGTACTGGGAGGGCAACCCATAGGGGCAGTATTTTAGTAGTTATATTCTTGTACATAGAGGCAGTATTATAGTAATAATAAATAAATAATATTTATTTTTATATAGCACTAACATATTCCGCAGCGCTTTACAGTTTGCACACATTATCATCACTGTCCCCGATGGGGCTCACAATCTAAATTCCCTATTAGTATGTCTTTAGAATGTGGGAGGAAACCGGAGTACCCGGAGGAAACCCACGCAAACACGGGGAGAACATACAAACACCTTGCAGATGTTGTCCTTAGTGGGATTCGAACCCAGGACCCCAAGGCTGCAGCGCTAACCACTGAGCCACCATGCCGTAGTAGTTATATTCTTGTACATAGGAGTATTATAGCAGTTATATTCTTGTACATAGGGGCAGTATTATAGTAGTTATATTCTTGTACATAGGGGCAGTATTATAGTAGTTATATTCTTGTACATAGGGGCAGTATTATAGTAGTTATATTCTTGTACATAGGAGCAGTATTATAGCAGTTATATTCTTGTACATAGGGGCAGTATTATAGTAGTTATATTCTTGTACATAGGAGCAGTATTATAGTAGTTTTGTAGTAATTATATGCTTGTATATGAAGGATCAATTCCCCCTCCATGTCTTTATCGACCTTTTGCACTGGACACAGAAAAGGGTCTTCCCCAAACTGTTCCCATAAAGCTGAAGCTACGATTGCCCACAATATCTTGTGCTAAAGAATTAAGATTTCCATTCACTGGAACTAATTTGCAAAGGTTGTCCCCTAAAAACCATCTGTGCAGGTGGCACCAAGCACTCAGGGGGTATCGTCATCCTGGAATCACCAAACCAGACTCATCCATCAGGCTCAGACAGAGAAGTGCAATCCGTCACTGCACAGAACACGTCTCCTCCAGAGTGCAGTGGTGGCGGCTTTACACAACTCCATCCGATACTCAGCATTGTGCTTGGTGATGTAAGACTTCACATAGCTTGGCTATGAAGCTCCCGGCGAGGGCGCAGTGTTTGTGCTGATGTTATACCAGATTTTGCAGTTATGGGATCAGCAGAGCGTTGGTGACTTTTCTGCCCTCTCCTCCTCAGCACTCGCCCCCCACTCTGTAACATTACGGGGTCTCCATTTCATGGCTGAGTTGTTGCCGTTCATTCCACTTCTCAATAATATCACTCACAGGTGATGGGGGAAGAAATGTCATGGACGAACTTGTTACCCCGGGGGGCTCCTATTACAGGACGGCGCTGGTGTCAGTGAGGTCTGCATCACTGACCATTCTGTAATGTTAATAAAGGCAGATGGCATGGCAGGGGGCTGGATGTTATACACTGGGGGTAACGAGCAGGATGTTATACACTGGGGAACTGGAAACAATGGGGCTGAATAAAAAACAGAAATTCAGTAATGATGACTTGATTCCCAATACTTTTTCCATATAGTGTATATAAGCCACCGAGCGACCACCGACGACCGCTCATGTCTACAATCCAGCTGCTCTCCATCAACAAAGCTGTTCTTATTCCGGGCTGCTCTGTCAATGGGGCGTGACTGCTGACATCATGATGATTGAAAGCCGGCTCTTCCGCATAATGTCGACAGTCACTCCCGATGTCAACAGCCATGAACCACTGGCAGAGCTGAGTGAAAAGCTGCTGCTCTGTCGACATGACGTCAGTGGCGTGATATCTGTGCCCTCCCTGAGCCGGCACAGATCTGCACTAGGCACAACATGCAGGCGGTTAGCAACTACCTGCCTGTAGGTAAAAAAAAAATTAAATAGTCCTGGATAAACCCTTTTAGTTAAAATAAGTCAAACCAGAATCTCTGTTTGCAGATACAGTATTTTGGGGTGTTGCCCCACATCAGTGCAAAGTGTGAGGTCTGATTTAGCTAGGTGAGAGGAAACACCCCGAAACATCGTGTCTGCAAATTGAGATTTTGGTTTGGCTTTTATCCTAAGTCATATTGAAAGACTTGTTAAAGAGTTGCAATTGACTTTTAAGATCACTGCTTCCAATAGGTGGCGGTAGAGTTCTAGTCCTCTTCCTTTCTGAAGAGGCAATTTACATATTTAATTTCCCAGAGGTGCATGTATGACTTATATATGTCTTCTCACTCTAACATACCAGGCTTGGATTGTCACTCTATACAAGAAGAAATGTTACCCCTTAGACATCAGCCCAGAGCCTCTCATCTAGCCAAATCAGATCTCATACTTTGCACTGATGAAGGGTAACAATCTGAAACACTGGGTCTGCAAATTACAAACCTGGTTTGGCTTTTATCCTAAGTCATATTGAGTTTTAAGATCACTGCATCCAATAGGTGCGATAGAGTTCTAGTCCTCTACCTCTATGAAGAGACCATTTGCAAAAATATTTTACAAATATGTTTGGTAGGAGGCTATAACATCCGCACGATATGTCATGAAAGCTTGATGTGTGGGCCCCACCTCTGAGACCATGGCATTTTATCTGTGGGAGGCGAGGGGCTCAATAAAGGGGCATCACAATGTGACGGGCATTATACTAGGCTCAAAGTGCATCACTCTTTGTGGGAGGCAGTAAAAGGGTATTGTACATTGTGGGGGCAATAACGGGACATACTGTCTTTGTGGAGGACTAAGGGACATTACTACTGGGTGGGTGGAAATAAGGGGGCATTCTTTTCTGTGTGGGTGGCACTTATTGGACATAATTAGTGTGGGGGCATGATAAACATTTGCGTTACAAAGATGCCACTATCACAATGTGTTGGGCACCAAGGGGCACTATCATGTGGGGCTGAGGATGGACAAGAAGGCTGTGTAGTGGCACTAGTACTGTGTACTGCACAAGTGGGCACTATTACAGAAGGGGGCGCTATCTGTTATGTTTTGGGCACACTATCTGTGTGGCACGATTATTTTAGGGGCATCTTTATTTTGGGGGGTTTAGCCTTTTCTAGTTAAACCCGTGTGTTAGATACGGCGGGATACTGTCGGCGCAGACGTGGACAAACGCGAGACAGCCTCCGCGACTGCCTGCGCAGCAGCCTCAGTAACCTTCACAGCTGAGGCAGAACTCTCGAGAGTCGCCAACCTGCCCTCCAGCTGCCGAATGTACTGCAATAGCTGCTGCTGCTGGTCCGCCATTACTAGCCAGACCCTGGCGCTAGTATAATGTTAGGGACGACGGAACACACTAAATATAAAATAACGTAAAGTGCGTTCGTTGCCCGGGGTCCACCGTGCAGAAGGTGTTAACACTGCTGCTAGATAATGGCGGACATACAATATGGAGGTATAACACACGCGGGTTGAGCGTCACCCGGGTGCGCTGAGCGATCACTGTTATATTCACAGAGACGCCTAAATGATAACACAAAAGGCTGAGCCTGTTAACGTCACAGGTCAGAGAAGTGCACGCACGGTATATGGTCAAAGGAGCAGGGCCCTAGGCAGAGGGTCAGCGTCCGTCTACACCCACCATGCGTGCGGCGTCACTACTGCGGACGCCTAGAGAAGCTGCAGACTGCAGCGCGGCGAGAGACACTGCCACTAATCGACAATGCCCGGTTGCAGGCGTACTGTCGGACGCTAGCACTGTGGAGGATGCTAATGTGGCTTGTAGCTTGTCACTGACTCTAAAGCTAAGTCCCTATACACACTCATAATATCAGAGGGAGGGGATCTTAATGAGTTATTCGCAGGTACATGCATCCATCATCATTCACAGTTAGCAACTAGAGACTATACGAGCGCATGGCCGAGCGGCCATGCGAAACTTTTATAGCCGGGACCTTCCGGAAACTTCCAGATCCCTGAGATGGACCAATCAGATCACGAGAAGGACCTGGACATGTGACTCCCGATCTCCAATGGGAGATCGTCTCGTGAGCATGCTCAGTAGAGCGATGGAGGGACTTTGCCTCTGGAGCGATTTGCTGCTGAGCAGCCTGCATTGCCATTGCTGACTCAAAGGTGGCAGCAATAGCCAGCCCCACAGAGCAGGTCTGGGCAGAGTGTCTGGAAAGACGGGACTGCTGAGCAATGTCCTTGCGGTCAAAAGACAATGGGAGACCGCAATATGTGAGGCTCTGGGATTCCTGTTGAACTGCTGCAGGAACCCGACGCCTAACACCCGTGTACAGGATCTTCACCCACCGTTCCCCAATTCCAGGACGGCACTTTCTTCAAGGTGCTGCCCAGCTTGAGTGGATCAGTTGATGTCCTTCCCCCTGTGGGCCCTGCCTATAACCTGGCCCTGGGTTCATTATATAGAGGACATTACTGTGATTCCATTTTTATTTTCCAGTATTAGAATAGTTTAATGAGCATTACTATTGGGTGGGCGGCACTAAAGGGGCATCCTTTTCTGTAGGGGGGCTCTTAGTGGACATTATTTGGGGCACTAAGTGAACATCTTTAGTGTGGGGGGGCATTATAACCATTTGCATTACAAAGATGCCACTATCACAATACGTGGGGTACCCAGTGGCAGTATCGTGTTGGGCTGAGGGTGGGCAATATGGCTGTATAGTGGCACTATTACTGTGTGCTTTACAAATGGGATGCTATTACAGCAGGGGGTGCTAACAATTAGTATTATTTTTTGGGGCACACTATCTGTGTGGCACTATTATTTTTAGGGGGACCTTTTATTTTGGGAGGTTTAGCTTTTTTAGTTAGACCCGTGTACAGGATTCTCACCCCCCAGTCCCCCAATTCCAGGCTGACCATTTTCTTCCTGGCGCTGCCCAGCTTGAGAAGATCAGTGTGTGCTCCATGGGCCTTTCCTATAACCTGGGCCTGTGTTCATTATAGAGGACATTATTGCGATTCCATTTTTCATTTCAAATTTTATAATAGTTGTTTTTGTTAATGAAGAAAGTAGGACCACACTTGATTCTCCCAATCTCAATCTCACTGTTGGCTTTGATAACTATACAGCTCTGGCAAAAATTAAGAGACCATTACAAAATTTACAGTTTGTCTGATTTTTCTCTTTATACTAGCTAAAGAGCCCGGCGCTGCCCGGGCATAGTAACTAACTACGGCTAGTTGTAACAAATTATAATGATTATCTAATATATAAAGCTCAAGTGTGTGTATGTATGTATGTGTGTATGTCCGGGATTGGCATCCGCACCGTCGCAGCTACAGCCACAAAATTTGGCACAGTCACACGTCTGGACCCCAAGAGTGTCCTAGGCTATGTTGTGAGGCGAAATTTTAACCCCGCGCGTTCCAATTCACCAAACAATTTTGCCCCTATCTACATAATGTATCATGCCCCGCCCCTCATTATGATGTCATAATGGTTGCCATGGTGACGCTGACGTCATCATAGGTTGAAAACCCCGCCGCTCATTATGATGTCATAATGGTTGACTATGGGATGGAGGATGTGTGATGGGTATATGGGCACTGGACTATGGGATGGAGGATATGTATGACGGGTATATGGGAATGGAACTATGGGATGGAGGATGTGTGATGGGTGTATGGGCACTGGACTATGGGATGGAGGATATGTATGATGGGTATATGGCACGGGCCTATGGGATCGTAGATATGTATGATGGGTATATGGGCACGGGACTATGGGATGGAGGATAATTATAATTTGCTATAGCTAACCACAGTTAGTTACTATGCCCGGGCAGCGCCGGGCTCTTCAGCTAGTATCTATATATATATATATATAAAGATGAGTGGAGCCCCGCCCACTCCGCATAGCCACATTCACTATAATATCCCACATCATCCCATCAGCCAGAGCCATCAGACTACTGCCACTAATATCCCACATTGTCCCATCAACCAGAGCCACCGGACTACTCCCCTAATATCCCACATCATCCCGTCAGCCAGAGCCACCGGACTACTACCCCTAATATCCCACATCATCCCATCAGCCAGAGCCACCGGACTGCTACCCCTAATATCCCACATCATCCCGTCAGCCAGAGCCACCGGACTACTACCCCTAAGATCCCACATCATCCTGTCAGCCTGGGGTCAGAACCAGAGCGCTGAGTGGAACGGTCCTAACTTCCAGACTGCAGAGACTCGTGTGACGTAAACAGTGCCTTCCCGCCTCCCACCAATCCCGTAATAACAAAAACACCGACAGACCAGGATGGGTTGAACATGTCAGTCACAGTTTATTAAATTTATAAGCAGAGAGAGGCAAGTACAAATCGCAACGGACTCATCGCTGAAAGCCCCATCACTGACCAGTGGGCCAGCAAGCAGATGAGAGGTTACGAACCTTTGACCCCTCACGGGGGGAGCGCAGCTGATTGCGGCAGGGTGTCAGCTGATTATCACAGCTGACACCCGGCACTATGTGTCAGGGGCGCCGACACGTTATCCCCTTGCACACCGCGATCAAACGCGATTGCGGTGTACCAGGGGTTAAAGGGAAGTGTTATGAATGAGTCACTGAGGAGGAAAAACAAAAACAAGCTAAGCCACACAAAACCAAAGAGGTTGGTAACTAAGCGGATTGCAGACCCCAGATCCTATCCACACAACTAGCAGTAGCCGTGGAGCGTACCTACGATCATCCTAGACGCCTCATCACAGCCGGAGAACTAAATAAACCTAAAGCAAGAAAAGGGGAAATCTAAACTGCCCCAGAGCAGACCCCAAAGCAATAGACAGCCCCCAAATATGTATTGTCGGTGAGACAAGATGAAAACACAAACACAGATAGAAAAATAGGCTGAGCAAACGATGGGGCCCACACTAACTAGAAAGGACAGGAAAGGAAAGATGCTGTCTGCAATCACGCACAAAACCCTGCCAAAAAATGTCCAACACTTTCTGATAACAAAAACCCTGAAGTCACTAGACTTCAATTCCCTATATCAGCACTCTGGTATATTCTGAAGACAGAGCAAAAAGAGACCAATCTGATCAGGGAGACATAAGAATGGAAATTCAGCACAGCCCCAGCAGGGGCTGGCTGACCACAATACTGAGTAAACAAGACCAAATCTCATGTGAAAAAAATAGCAGAGCACACTTAGCTTGAGAAGGCAGGAACAGAACTGGAAACCAGAACCTCAGGGCAGGAAAAAATCACCAGCACAAAATTAGGGAGTCGGCTGTCTTAAATCCAGTCAGAGACTCCTGATGTCCACTCACAGTCCTCCTCCTCAGGTGGCAGGTCTCTGCCATTTAGATCAGCTTCATTACCTATTGTTACCACTAGAGGGAGCCCGGATGGAGAACTCACGACTCCTCTGTCAACACATCCAGCTGCACCACCCTCACCAGAAGCCAGAGGTAAACCAGAAAATGAGTTCACAACAGTACCCCCCTTGAGGAAGGGTCACCGAACCCTCATTCGCGCTACCGGGCCGATCAGGATGGGCCCGGTGAAAAGCACAAACCAATCTGTCGGCATGAATGTCAGAGGCAGGGACCCAAGAATTGTCCTCCTGGCCATAACCCTTCCACTTGACCAAATACTGGAGTCTCCGTCTAGCCAGACGAGAATCCAGATTTTTCTCTACCTCATATTCCACATTACCTTCAACCAACACAGGGTCAGGAGGCGCCACCATAGGAACCACTGGCTCAACAAACCTCTTCAACAGAGACTTATGAAACACGTTATGGATCTTAAACGTAACTGGAAGAGCCAATCGAAAAGAAACCGGGTTAAGAATCTCCAAAATCCTATAAGGTCCAATAAATCTTGGCTTTAACTTTGGAGACGAAACCTTCATAGAGATATTTTTTGACGACAACCAAACCATATCACCCACTTTAAACCGGGGACCAATGGTCCTATGCCGGTTGGAAAACCGCTGGGCCTTTTCCTGAGAGAGGGGCAACTTATCCACCACTTGGTCCCAAATCTGCTGCATTCTCTCTACCACAGTGTCAACACCTGGGCAGGCTGAAGATTCCACTTGCCCTGTAGAAAATCGAGGATGAAACCCAAAGTTACAGAAAAAGAGTGACATCAATGTGGCAGAACTAGCTCTATTATTTAGGGCGAATTCGGCCAAGGGCAAAAATGAGACCCAATCATCCTGATCAGCAGATATAAAACATTTCAAATAAGACTCCAAAGTCTGGTTTGTTCTCTCAGTCTGCCCATTGGTCTGTGGGTGAAACGCAGAGGAGAAAGATAACTGAATTCCCAGCTTGGAACAAAAAGCTTTCCAAAATCTGGAGACAAACTGGACTCCTCTGTCCGACACAATGTTCTCAGGAATCCCATGCAACCGAACCACCTGTTGTAAAAACAAGGGCACCAACTCTGAGGAAGATGGCAGCTTTGGGAGTGGTACAAGATGGACCATCTTAGAGAATCTATCACAAATCACCCAGATAACATTCATTCTCTGAGAGACAGGAAGATCAGAAATAAAATCCATTGAGATATGGGTCCATGGCCTCTTGGGCACCGGCAAGGGCATCAACAACCCACTAGAACGAGAACAGGGTTTAGACCGGGAACAAGTCCCACAAGACTGCACAAAATTCCTGACATCACGAGATAAGGCGGGCTACCAAAAAGACCGACTCACCAAATCTCTGGCACCAAAAATACCTGGATGACCAGCCAACGCGGAGCAATGAACTTCAGACATCACTGTCTTCCTCCACTGGTCAGGAACATACAATTTTCCCATAGAACAACGCTCAGGTTTGTCCTCCTGAAATTCTTCCAGGGCACATCTCAAATCGGGCGAGATGGCAGAAAGAACTACCCCCTCACCTAGGATGGTAGTAGGTTCGGTCACAATAGGAGAATCAGCAAGGAAACTCCTAGAAAGGGCGTCTGCCTTAACATTCTTAGTGCCCGGAAGAAAGGAGACCACAAAATCAAAACGCGTGAAAAACAAGGCCCACCTAGCCTGTCTAGGATTCAAGCGTTTGGCCGACTCCAGGTAAATCAAATTCTTGTGGTCAGTAAGGACCACAACTTGATGTCTAGCTCCCTCCAGCCAATGTCTCCACTCCTCGATTGCCCACTTCATGGCCAACAATTCCCGATTCCCCACATCATAGTTGCGTTCAGATGGGGCGAACTTTCGGGAAAAGAAGGCACAGGGATTCATTTTAGAAGTCACCGGATCTTTTTGGGACAAAACAGCTCCTGCACCAATCTCCGAAGCATCTACCTATACCTGAAATGGAAGTGAGTCATCAGGTTGCCGTAAAACTGGAGCACAAGTGAACCTCCGCTTCAGCTCCTGAAATGCCAAAACAGCCTCTGGAGACCAATTCAGCACATCAGCGCCCTTCTTGGTCAGATCAGTCAGAGGTTTGGCAATACCAGAAAAATTAGCTATAAATTTACGATAAAAATTAGCAAAACCCAAAAACTTCTGGAAAGCCTTCAAAGAAGTGGGCTGAACCCAATCATAAATAGCCTGTACCTTGGCCGGGTCCATTTCAATAGTTGACGGAGACAAAATAAATCCCAAAAATAAAATCCTCTGTACACCAAAAAGGCATTTCGATCCCTTAACATACAGGGAATTCTCCCTCAAAATCCGAAACACAGTCCAAACATGTTCCACATAAGAATCCCAATCACTGGAAAAGATCAGAATATCATCCAAATAGATGATCAAAAACTTATCCACAAAGTCCCGGAAAATATCATTCATGAAGGATTGGAAGACAGAAGGGGCATTAGTGAGCCCAAAAGGCATCACCAGGTACTCAAAATGTCCCTCCGGAGTATTAAACGCCGTCTTCCATTCATCCCCATGCTTGATGCGAATAAGATTATACGCCCCCCTGAGGTCAAGCTTAGTAAACCAGCAGGCACCTTTAACTCTGGAGAATAAATCAGAAATCAAGGGTTACCGGATACTGATATTTAACTGTAATCTTGGTAAGGGAACGATAGTCAATACAAGGCCTTAAAGAACCATCTTTCTTCGCCACGAAAAAAAAAACAGCACCTAAGGGTGAAGAGGATGGTCTAATTTGACCCTTCTCCAACGACTCCTTAATATAAGATCGCATAGCCTCGTGTTCAGGTACAGATAAGTTGAAAAGCCAACCCTTGGGAAATTTACACCCAGGCCTCAACTCAATTGCACAGTCATAACTCCTATGAGGAGGCAGGGATGCAGACTTACTCTCACTAAATACATCATAAAAATCAGCCAAATAGTCAGGAACATCATAAGACTGGGGAGAGGCGGAGAAAACAGGAGTGTCACCAAGAGCACACCGACAGCCCCAACTCACCACAGACACAGATTTCCAATCCAAAACTGGATTATGGATTTGCAACCAGGGAAAACCCAGAACAATAGTATCATGCAAATTATGCAGTACCAAAAATCTACAATTTTCTTGGTGGTCTGGGGCGACCCGCATTATCACCTGGGTCCAAAACTGAGGTTTATTCTCCGCCAAAGGAGTAGCATCAATACCCCTCAAAGGAATAGGCATCCGCAGAGGTATCATGGAAAAACCACAATGTTTAGCAAAATCCAAATCCATCAGATTCAAAGCCGCTCCTGAATCCACAAAAGCCTTGGCGGAAAATGTGGATAAGGAGCAGATCAGAGTAATTGCCAAAAGAAACTTAGGTTGTATGCCACCCACAGCAAATGTGTGTGCAAAATGTTTCTCTCGTTTAGGGCAGACAGAAATAATATGAGAGGCATCTCCACAGAAAAAACACAGCTTATTATGCCTTCTATACTCTATCACATTGCATAGGTTCAGACATTTGTTCAAAAGGTGGCAACATCTCTCGTGTAGTTTTACGTTCACGTAAACGCCGATCAACTTGAATGGCTAATGACATAGAATCATCAAGACCAGAGGGAACAGGAAATCCCACCATAACATCTTTTATGGTTTCTGCCAAACCCTTCCGAAAGAGAGCTGCTAAGGCACCGTCATTCCATGTAGTAAAGACCGTCCACTTTCAGAATTTTTGACAGTATAACTCTGCAGAATCCTGACCCTGGTTCAATGCCAATAGAGCTTTCTCAGCTTGATCAATGGCATTAGGTTCATCATACAACAACCAAAGGCCTGAAAAAATGCATCCACATTAGTCAGAATAGGATTTTCAGGTGTCAAAGAAAATGCCCAATCCTGGGGATCGCCGCGCAGCAAGGAGATGACAACTTTAACCTGCTGCGCAGAGCTCCCCGATGAGTTAGGCTTCAAGGCAAGAAATAGTTTACAATTATTCTTAAAATTCAAAAATTTAGACCGATCCCCAGAAAACACATCAGGAGTAGGGATTTTGGGTTCAACAGCATGTGATTGAGCGAGATAGGCGGAAATTCCCCGCACTTGAGCAGCGAGCTGCTCCACACGATCAGACAATTGCTTGATCTCCATTAAGGAAAAAAGAAAAAGGGGAAAAAATGCATATGAAAAAAAAATTCTAACACTTTTCTTTTTTTTTTTTTTTCCTGCTTTTGAGTACCCTAGAATGTGCGGTATGGCTGCTGATTCTGTTATGAATGAGTCACCAAGGAGGAAAACAAAAACAAGCTAAGCCACAGAAAACCAAAGAGGTTGGTAACTAAGCGGATTGCAGACCCCTGATCCTATCCACACAACTAGCAGTAGCCATGGAGCGTACCTACGATGATCCTAGACGCCTCGTCACAGCCGGAGAACTAAGTAAACCTAAAGCAAGAAAAGGGGAAATCTAAACTTCCCCAGAGCAGACCCCAAAGCAATAGACAGCCCCCAAACATGTATTGTCGGTGAGACAAGATGAAAACACAAACACAGATAGAAAAATAGGCTGAGCAAACGATGGGGCCCACACTAACTAGAAAGGACAGGAAAGGAAAGATGCTGTCTGCAATCACGCACAAAACGCTGCCAAAAAATGTCCAACACTTTCTGATAACAAAAACCCTGAAGTCACTAGACTTCAATTCCCTATATCGGCACTCTGGTATATTCTGAAGACAGAGCAAAAAGAGACCAATCTGATCAGGGACAAAAGGCAAACTGGCATAAACAGAGACATAAGAATGGAAATTCAGCACAGCCCCAGCAGGGGCTGGCTGACCACAAAAACTGAGTAAACAAGACCAAATCTCATGTGAAAAAATAGCAGAGCACACTTAGCTTGAGAAGGCAGGAACAGAACTGGAAACCAGAACTTCAGGGCAGGAAAAAATCACCAGCACAAAATTAGGGAGTCGGCTGTCTTAAATCCAGTCAGAGACTCCTGATGTCCACTCACAGTCCTCCTCCTCAGGTGGCAGGTCTCTGCCATTTAGATCAGCTTCATTACCTATTGTTACCACTAGAGGGAGCCCAGATGGAGAACTCACGACTCCTCTGTCAACACATCCAGCTCCACCACCCTCTCCAGAAGCCAGAGGTAAACCAGAAAATGAGTTCACAGCAGGGAAGCATCGGCAAGGAGGGGGCTCCCTCCGTGCTTCCCTGAGCCCCCCACAGCAGCGCAATGTGCAGCGCTGCTGCGGGGGGATCCTTCCCTGTAGGTCCCCAGATCCAAGATGGCATCGGGGACCTTCGGGGGCCTGCAGGAAGCTGGCTTCCTCAGTGCCTGCAAAGCGCATGCATGAGGAAGTCTGATTCTATGCTTGTGACAGATCACTGATCTGTCACAGTGATCTGTGATGTGACAGATCAGTGATCTGTCACATGACAGCTATGTCCCCCCTGGGACAATGTAATAAAGTTAAAAAAAAGTGTAAAAAATAATTTTAAAAAAAATCGCTAAATAAATTAAAAAAAAATATTCCCTAATAAATTCATTTTTTGGAAATAAAAAAAAAAATAAAAGTGCACATATTTGGTATCGCCGCGTCCGTAACGACCCGCCCTATAAAACTGTCCCATTAGTTAACCCCTTTAAAAATAAAAATAAAAAATGAAGCAAAAAATAATGATTTATTATCATACTGCCGAAAAAGTGCAATAACGCACAATCAAAAAGACGCATATAAATATCCATGGTACCACTGAAAACGTCATCTTGGACCGCAAAAAACAAGCTGCCATAAAGCGTCATCAGCGAAAAAATAAAAAAATTATAGCTCGCAGAATAAAACCATGCAAAAATAATTATTTTTATATAAAATTGTTTTCATTGCATAAAAGCGTCAAAACATAAAAAAAGAAATTAATGAGGTATCGCTGTAACCGTACTGACCCGAAGAATAAAATCACCTTATCAATTTTACTGCACGCGGAACGGTGTAAACGCACCCCCCAAAAGAAATTTTTTTCTGAATTTCCCCATAGTGGGATGATTAAAGGATTATCTTGAAATGCTGGTTTTTGTTCATTCTGCGTCCCAAAAATCAGAATAAAAAGCGATCAAAAAATGTCACATGCCCAAAAATGGTACCAATAAAAATGTCAACTCGTCCCGCAAAAAATAAGACCTCACATGACTCTGGGTCACAATACGGAAAAATTATAGGTCTCAAAATGTGGTGATGCAAAAACTATTTTTACAATAAAAAGCGTCTTTTAGCGTGCGACAGCTGCCAAAAATAAAAACCCGCCATAAATAGTAAATCAAACCCCCCGTTATCACCCCCCTTAGTTAGGGAAAAATAATAAAATTTAAAAATGTATTTATTTCCATTTTCCCATTAGGGTTAGGGCTAGGGTTAGGGCTAGGGCTAGGGGATGTGTTGAGGTTAGGGTTGGAGTTAGAATTGGGGGGTTTCCACTGTTTGGGCACATCAGGTGCTCTCCAAATGCAACATGGCGTCTGATCTCAATTCCAGCCAATTCTGCGTTGAAAAGGTCAAATGGTGCTCCTTCCCTTACAACCTCTGCCATGCGCCCAAACAGTGGTTTATCCCCACATATGGGGTATCAGCCTACTCAGGACAAATTGCAAAACAACTTTTTGGGTCCAATTTCTCCTGTTTCCCTTAGGAAAATAAAAAATTGGGGGCAAAAATATCATTTTTGTGGAAAAAAATATGATTTTTTTATTTTCACACCCAGACGTTATAAACTTCTGTGAAGCACTTGGGGGTTCAAAATGCTCACCACACATCTAGATAAGTTCTGTGGGGGGGGTCTAGTTTCCAAAATGGTGTCACTTGTGGGGAGTTTCAACAGTTTAGGCACATCAGAGGCTCTCCAAACGCGACATGACACCCACAAACCATTCCATCAAAGTCTGCATTCCAAAACGTCACTACTTCCCTTCCGAGCCCCGACATGTCCCCATACAGTAGTTTTCTCCCACATATGGGGTATCAGCGTACTCAGGACAAATTGGACAACAACTGTTGTGATCCAATTTCTCCTGTTACCCTTGGGAAAATAAAAAAAATTGGGGACTAAAAGATCATGTTTGTGGAAAAAATATGATTTTTTTATTTTCACGCCTGGGCGTTATAAACTTCTATGAAGCACTGGGGGGGTTCAAAGTGCTCAACACACATCTAGATAAGTTCCGTGGGGGGGTCTAGTTTCCAAAATGGGGTAACTTGTGGGGAGTTTCAACAGTTTAGGCACATCAGAGGCTCTCCAAACGCGACATGACACCCGCAAACCATTCCATCAAAGTCTGCATTCCAAAACGCCACTACTTCCCTTCCGAACCCCGACATGTGCCCATACAGTAGTTTTCTCCCACATATGGGGTATCAGCGGACTCAGGACAAATTGGATAACAACTGTTGGGGTCCAATTTCTCCTGTTACCCTTGAGAAAATAAAAAGATTGGGGACTAAAAGATCATGTTTGTGGAAAAAATATGATTTTTTTTATTTTCACGCCCGGGCGTTATAAACTTCTGTGAAGGACTGGGGGGTTCAAAGTGCTCACCACACATCTAGATAAGTTCCTTAGGTGGTCCAGTTTCCAAAATGGGGTCACTTATGGGGAGTTTCCACTGTTTAGGTACATCAGGGGCTCTCCAAAGGCAACATGACACCAGCAGATCATTCCATCAAAGTCTGCATTCCAAAACGTCACTACTTCCCTTCATAGCCCCGACGTGTGCCCATACAGTAGTTTTCTCCCACATATGGGGTATCAGGGTACTCAGGACAAATTGGACAACAACTATTGGGGTCCAATTTCTCATGTTACCCTTGGGAAAATAAAAAAAATTGGGGACTAAAAGATCATGTTTGTGGAAAAAATATGATTTTTTTATTTTCACGCCCGGGCGTTCTAAGCTTCTATGAAGCACTGGGGGGTTCAAAGTGCTCACCACACATCTAGATAAGTTTATTAGGGGGTCTAGTTTCCAAAATGGTGTCATTTGTGGGGGGTTTCCACTGTTTAGGCACATCAGGGGCTTTCCAAATGCGGCATGGCATCCAATCCCAATTCCAGCCAAAAAAAGTCAAATGGCGCTGCTTCCCTTCCGAGCTCTGCCATGCGCCCAAATAGTTGTTTACCCCCACATATGGGGTATCAGCGCACTCAGGACAAATTGCAAAATAACTTTTGGGTCCTGTTACCCTTGGAAAAATAAAAATTAAGGGTGAAAAGATCATTTTTGTGGAAAAAATGTGATTTTTTAATTGTACGGCTGTACGTTATAAACTTCTGTGAAGCCCTTGGGGGTTCCAATTTCTCACCAAATATCTAGATAAGTTCCTTGGGGGGTCTAGTTTCCAAAATGGGGTCACTTGTGGGGGGTTTCCACTGTTTAGGTACATCAGGGGCTCTCCAAACGTGACATGGTGTCCGATCTGAATTCCAGCCAATTTTGCATTGAAAAAGTCAAACGGCGCTCCTTCCCTTCTTAGCTCTGCCATGCGCCGAAACAGTGGTTCCCCCCCCACATATCAGGTATCAGCGTACTCAGGACAAATTGCTCAATAACTTTTGCAAAAAAATAAAAAAATTGGACCTGAAGTAATTTTTTTGTGAAAAAAAGTTAAATGTTCATTTTTTTTTAAACATTCAAAAAATTCCTGTGACGCACCTGAAGGGTTAATAAACTTCTTGAATGTGGTTTTGAGCATCTTGAGGGGTGCAGTTTTTAGAATGGTGTCACTTTTGGGGATTTTCTATCATATAGACCCCTCAAAGTGACTTCAAATGTGATGTGGTCCGTAAAAATAAAATGGTGTTGCAAAAATGAGAAATCGCTGGTCAACTTTTAACCCTTATAACTTCCTAACAAAAAAAAATTTTGGTTCCAAAATTGTGCTGATGTTAATTAAACATGTGGGAAATGTTGCTTATTAAGTTTTTTGTGTGCTATAGGTCTGTGATTTAAGGGCATAAAAATTCAAAGTTGAAAAATTGCGAAATTTTCAAAATTTTCACCAAATTTCCATTTTTTTCACAAATAAACGCAAGTTATTTGAATGAAATTTTACCACTAACATGAAGTACAATATGTCACGAGAAAACAGTGTCAGAATCACCAGGATCCATGGAAGCATTTCAGAATTATTACCTCATAAAGGGACAGTGGTCAGAATTGTAAAAATTGGCGCTGTCATGAACGTGCAAACCACCCTTGGGGTAAAGGGGTTAATAGAATCCTGGGGTCAGAATCAGAGCTCTGAGGGATTTGCCCTAACTTCCATACAGGACATCCCTTTAAGAGAGCCTGGGGTCAGTACCAGAGCATTTGAAGACAATTGCCCTGACTTCCATACCGGAGATCCCTTTAAGAGAGGCCTGGGGTCAGAACCAAAGTGTTGGATGGATTTGCCCTGACTTCCATACCGGAGATCCCTTTAAGAAAGGCCTGGGGTCAGTATTAAAGCGCAGAGTGGATTTGCCCTAACTTCCATACCAATGATCCTTTTAAGAGACCCTGGAGTCAGAACAACAGAGCTGAGTGAAACAGTCCTAACTTTCTTACCGGAGATCCCTTTAAGAGGGAAGATGTGCCTATGGGATGGAGGATGTGTGATGGGTATATGGGCACGGGAGGGGGGTGATTCATTTCTGTCATGCACTCTCTGCTCCTTTCGGGGGGGAAGACAATGGCTGGGAGCTTATGTTTACGGGGATGCTAGATTTCTCCCACCATGTCAGTGTCTGCTGAGGTGTTGTCAAGTGGGAAAACTGTTGCTCATAGCAACCAATCACAGCTCAGCTTCTTTTAACCAGCTCTGGTGAAATGAAAGATGCTTAGTGATTGGTTGCAAGGAAAACTGTTGCTCATAGCAACCAATCACAGCTCAGCTTCTTTTGAACAGCTCTGGTGAAATCAAATATGCTTCGTGATTGGTTGGTGATACACATATACATACATTCAGTTTTATATTTATAGATTTTTGAGTAAAATGTAAATTGCTCTTTTATTCTATAAACTACTGACAACATGTCTTCAAATTTCCAAGCACTAAATTTTGTATTTATTTTCAGAACATGAGAAATGGTCAAAATAACAATAAAATGCAGTGCTTGCAGACCTCAAATAATGCTAAGAAAACAAGTTCATAATCATTTAGAAACAACAATACTAATGTTTTAACTCAGGAAGAGTTCAGAAATCAATATTTTGTGTAATAACCATGATTTTTAATCACAGCTTTCATGCGTCTTGGCATGCTTTCCACCAGTCTTTCACACTGCTTTTGGGTGACTTCTGGTTCAAAAATGTAAGCAATTCTTCTTTGTTGGCTTGTGACTATCCATCTTCTTCTTGATTACATTCCAGAGATTTTCAATGGGGTTCAGGTCTGGAGATTGGGCTGGCCATGACAGGGATTTGATTTGGTGGTCCTTCATCCACACATTGATTGACCTAGCTGTGTGGCATGGTGCATTGTCCTGCTGGAAAAAACAGTACTCAGAGTTGGGGAACATTGCCTGAGCAGAAGGAATCAACTGTTTTTCCAGGATAATCTTGTACGCGGCTTGATTCATACATCCTTCGCAAAGATTAACCTGCCCAATTCCAGACATGCTGAAGCATCCCCAGATCATTACTGATGCTCCACCAAATTCCAGAGTGGGTGCAAGACACTGTGGCTTGTGCACCTCTCCAGGTCTCCGTCTAACCATTAGATGACCAGGTGTTGGGCAAAGCTGAAAATTAGACTCATGAGAGATTACCTTACTCCAGTCCTCTATGGTCCAATCCTTATGGTCTTTGGCAAACTTCAGCCTGGCTCTCCTTTGCTTCTCATTGATGAAAGGCTTTTTTCTAGCTTTACATGACTTGAGCCCTGCCTCTAGGAGCCTGTTACAAACTGTTCTAGCCATGCACTTCACCCCAGCTGCTATTTGCCATTCCTTTTGTAGGTCACTTGATGTCATCCTGTGGTTGCTGAGTGACATCCGAATAAGATGATGGTCATCCCGGTCAGTGGAGAGTTGTTTTCGCCCTCTGCCGGTCTGTAGCTTTGTTGTCCCCAATGTCTGCTGCTTGACCTTGTTGTAATGGACTGCCATCTTAGAAATTTTAAGGATGGAGGCAACATGACGCTCGCTGTATCCCTCTGCTAGTAAAGCCAGAATTGAGCCCTTATTTTCCTCACTCAAGACTTTTCTTTTTAACTCCTTTGGCATGGTTACAAGTTATTTTTTTATTCCTATTACTTTTGAGATATTACTAGCACTTGTTTTGCCATCCAGCTTGTCCTATTGCAAGAGGATTGTGAACACCACAGCAGGGTTTTTTATACTTTCCTTCGTTAAATAAGATTTGGTTCAGGTGATCACCTAATCAGAAGCACATTAAGTAGAAAGAGGTGTACTCTGGTTGGAATTCAACTGACACTGGAATGGAATGGCTGTCAGACATGTAGAGAAGCTGATTTTTTTTAAAACTGTGCAGTGGTTGTCCACTACTTTCCAGAGTGGGCATATCAATATAATACTGTAAGATAATGGTTTTGTTATATACCTTGTGCAGTCCTAATAGCCTCTGAGTGGCGCTATGCCAGCGGCTGAGTCCGGGTCACGTGACCCCCAGGCTGCAGCCGCCGCTAATATCCGCTGACGTCACATCAAATTACTAACTCTGGAACTTGTTGTGACATTAGCCAGGCGTGCCCCAGTCTCCGCAGACTGCGGTCAGTCATCAAGAGTGACTGGGCTGTGGGCGGTGCTGCGTCCGCACGTCACAGCCCCGTTGCTCTGTAGCATCTGTCTCCTCTCCCCAGCTCTGCATCCACCCTGTGACCTCTTTTCATCAGACTAGGTGCTTGCAATGTGTTATTGTAATAAGATGTTTCAGATTGAAGGGAGAGGAGGGATTTGGGTGTGTTTTGGAGTGGGTGTGCTAGGTGCTGGCTTACAGGCCAGTGCAATGCATCATGGAACTTGTAGTATTAGAGCACAGGAAGTCAGGAGAAAGGAAGTTGTTGATTTACCCCATGAGAACTGGAGCCAGCACTGAGGATGTGCTGCTAGAGCATGATAAAAGGTAATATTGCTAAAATAAACACAGTGGATGTTTTGAGTGGCACATAATAGCAAGATCTATGAAAAAAACGTTATAGTAATAGACAACTTCTTTAATTTTTTCCAGAGCTGTATATAAATACAGGGTACGGAAAGTATTCAGACCCCTTTAAATTTTTCACTCTTTCATTGCAGCCATTTTAAATTCAAAAAAGTTAATTTTTTTTGTTCTCATTATTGTACACTCTGCAGCCCATCTTGACTGAAAAAAACCAGAAATGTAGAAATTTTTGCAAATTTATTAAAAAAGAAAAACTGAAATATCACATGGTCATAAGTATTCAGACCCTTTGCTCAGTATTGAGTAGAAGCGCCCATTTGAGCTAGTACAGCCATGAGTCTTCTTGGGAATGATGCAACAAGTTTTTCACACCTGGATTTGGGGATCCTCTGCCATTCTTCCTTGCAGATCCTCTCCAGTTCTGTCAGGTTGGATGGGAACGTTGGTGGACAGCCATTTTCAAGTCTCTCCATAGATGCTCAATTGGGTTTAGGTCAGGGCTCTGGCTGGGCCAGTCAAGAATGGTCAGAGAGTTGTTCTGAAGCCACTCCTTTGTTATTTTAGCTGTGTGCTTAGGATCATTGTCTTGTTGGAAGGTGAACCTTCGGCCAAGTCTGAGGTCCAGAGCACTCTGGAAGAGGTTTTCATCCAGGATATCTCTGTACTTGACCGCATTCATATTTCCTTCAATTTTTACCAGTCGTCCTGTCCCTGCAGCTGAAAAAACATCCCCATAGCATGATGCTGCTACCACCATGTTTCACTGTTTGGATCGTATTGGGCAAGTTATGTGCAGTGCCTGGTTTTCTCCAAACATACCGCTTAGAATTATCACCAAAAAGTTCTATCTTTGTCTCATCAGACCAAAGTATCCTATTTCTCATAGTCTGGGAGTCCTTCATGTGTTTTTTAGCAAACTCGATGCGGGCTTTGATATGTCTTGCACTGAGGAGAGGCTTCGCGGTTCACTCTGCTGTAAGGGTCAGCCAGGGTGGTAGTCGTGGCTGAGGACTTCTGCTCCATCACACCCTGGCCTCCCCTCACATAAACATAGTGTCCTTTAGTCAGAATACCTGCAACTTCATGTCCAACATCATCAAGATCTCTTCTGCGCCCCTGAAGGCTGTTTGCAAACGGCTTCACATGAAATGAGACACAGTCGATTTCAGTTGAAACTGAACAACTTTACTGTTTTCATTTCTCAGCACATTCAAGTATTTCACAACATTAATAACATGTTCAATATTACACATCTCTCCCTCTTTCCCTGTACTTCTCTCACTGTCACACAGCACGTATCAGAGTTAGCTCTGCCACGGTTAGACACTCCTCTGTCTGTTTCACCCCAGACATCAGACAATCTGTTCCTGAAGTCAGTTGCCACATGGCGAGTGACCTGCTCTTATGCACTGTCATAGCTTTTCCTGTGGTACTTCCTATGGCCTCCAGTACATTACGGGGACCTACCGCCTATATTGGTAATGCACACTCTTAATACTTAATAAATTGCAAGTTTGCACAATTTTTTTTTTCATTTATAATAGGTACATGTAATTTGCACTATATATATTTCTGTGCATCCTTTGCAAAAACAAACATCTACATATATATATAAAAAAAAAAATTCTTGTATTTGTTTGCAGTTTTTGCACCTCATTGCTGCTAAAACCTCTTGCCTTATTTTTTATTTATTTTTTCCTGCACCAGGCTTGTGAGATACAGGGATTACTCTTATAATTGTGGATCTATTATCTGCATCTGCAAGATCCTACACTCCCCTTTATTGTAAGCGGTTTAATTGCCTTTTTACACTAATATTGCATTATTAATATATGTGTATATATTTTTTTTTATGTTGTGCCATTCTGTAAAATAAAGGCCATTTTAATATAGTAATTTTATTCCATTTTTATTTATTGTTGCACACATTATCCCTACCAGGTGTGTCACTCACCATTCTCAGTTGTGTTTTTTTTTATCTATTACCGGATGGTCTGCCATCCATTCACTTGGGAAAAGGGCACATTGATTACACTACTATTTACATAGCTCCCAAGTGTCCCATCCACCGACGCCATGCTCACCGTCCCATATAGACGCACCGCAGCCTGCAATGATGTGGCTGGGCTGTGTGTGTTCTGTGCACAGAGGACCTGTGAGAGGGGAGGAGTCAGGGGTCACATGATCAGGGGCCTCCGTGTCTAAATGGCTGGGCTGTGTGTGTTCTGTGCGCACAGGACCGGTGAGAGGGGAGGAGTCAGGGGTCACATGATCAGGGGCCGTGTCTGCCTCTTGTCTGACAGTGTCTGTCTGCACTCTGCAGGACGCTGCTGTGCTGGTTGTCATGGTGCTGGAGAGGTAAAGTTTCTGTGTGGGGTTAGGAGGGTTTTACAGTGTGGATGTAGCAGAGCCGCGCGTGTACGAGGTGTATGGAGCCACGTGTGTACGGAGCGGAGCCGCATGTGTATGAGGTGTACGGAGCGGAGCCCCGTGTGTATGAGGTGTACAGAGCGGAGCCGCACGTGTACAAGGTGTACGGAGCCACGTGTGTACGAGGTGTGGGGAGCTGCGCTGCATGTGTATGAGGTGTACGGAGTGGAGCCGCATGTGTACCAGGTGTACAGAGTGGAGCCACATGTGTACGAGGTGTACAGAGCGGAGCCGCGTGTGTACGAGGTGTATGGAGAGGAGCCGCATGTGTATGAGGTGTACGGAGCGGAGCCAAGTGTGTACGAGGCATACAAAGTGGGCTTTTCCCATGGACACAGGAGTAAACGGCGGAGCCCTGAGGAGCACTTTAAAACTCGCACATAACGTTCCACCGGAAGTGATGTGCTGGAAGCTGACCGGAAATGAGGTAATTTCATGAGGAGATTGTGATGGAACCAGGAATGCTTCAGATCCATCACCATGTCCTCCTCCGACAGTGCGGACAGCGGGATCGCCTTGGAATCAGGGATACCGGCCATGTGAGCGGATCATGATATGTCCTGCACCGGGAGGCTCAGGTGGGCATTACAATGGGAGTCGGGCTGCTATAGTATCTTTATAGAATCTTTCCTTCTTTCTCTCTGTTTCTTTCTTTCTCTGTTTCTTTCTCTTTCTCTGTTCTGTCTTTCCCTCTCTTTTTCTTTCTATCTCTCTGTTCTTTCTTTCTCTCTCTAATCTTTCTTTTTTTTCTTTCTCTCTCTGCTCTTTCTTTCTCTCTCTGTTCTTTCTTTCCCCTCTTTCTTTCTTTCTGTCTTTCCGCTCTTTCTCTCTGTTCTTTCTTTCTTTACTTCTTTCTTTCTCTCTCATTTCTTTCTCTGTCTCTCTTTCCCCTCTTTCTTTCTTTCTTTCTTTCTTTCTCTCTGTTCTTTCTTTCATTTTTTTCACTTTCTTTCTCTCTCTGTTCTTTCTTCCCCTCTTTCTTTCTCTCTATTGCTCTGTTCTTTCTTTAACCCTCTTTCTTTCTCTTTCTTTCTTTTTTTCCTCTTTCTTTCTTTTTCTCTCTCTCTATTCTTTCTTTCCCCTCTTTCTTTCTTTTGCTCTCCCTCTGTTCTTTTTTTCAGTCCCCTCTTTCTTTTTCTCTTTGTTCTTTCTTTCCCATCTTTCTTTCTCTCTGTTTTCTTTTTTCTTTCCCCTCTTTCTTTCTCTCTCTGTTCTTTCTTTCTCTCTGTCTGTTCTTTTTTTCTGTCCCCACTTTTTTCTCTCTGTGATCTTTCTTTATTTTTCTCTGTTCTTTCTTTCCCCTTTCTTTCTCTCTCTCTCTCTGTTCCTTTTGCTCTCTGTTCTTACTTTCTTTCCCCTTTCTTTCTCTCTCTGTTCTTTCTTTTCTCTTTGTTCTTTCTTCTTTCTCTCTCTGTTCTTTCTTTCTCGCTCTCCTTTCTTTCTTTCATTCTTTCTCTCTCTATTTTCTTTTTTCTCTCTCTCTGTCTTCTTTCTTTTTCATAGTATCAGTAAGTGTGCCCACAATACCAGCCACTGTGCCCATAATGCCAGCCACTATGCCCCTAATAGCAGTCAGTGTGATCAGCAGTGCTAAATGGGTGCAACTGGGCGTGGACATGGGTGTGACTAGTCATGAAATGGGTGTGATCGGGGGCGTGGCCTAAAAATTGTGGCTGTGCGCTGCACGCTCCGCAGCCTTTGTCCCTCTTTCCCTTTTTCGAAAGTTGGGAGGTATGTATCACCTCCAACTAAGATTAATATTATTCTGCTCCCTTTCCTAATGCTGTTGTCCACTGCAGTTCTGTCTTGCTGCTTTCCTTTCCTGTTACTGCAGATGGCTGGGCTCCTCACTTTTCATGACGTTGCGTGGTCACTGCTACGATTCTGGACACTTAAGTCCGTGCTATAGTCCTGGGAACTTATGCCCATGCCCGGTTTGGGCTTCGTGGGTCTGAACACTATGAGGAAATTCTCCCTCTCTTAGCTGCAGCTGACCCCTCCTACATTAACTATTTACTCACTGGTTTCCTACTCCTACTATACTATGTACAGTACTCTACAACTATGATGTGCCCCATCTTGTGGCTAAATTTATGGACTAGGCTTTCCCTACTTAACAGTAGATGTACAAATCACATTTTAGTCAATACACAGCAGCAATACCAATATATGCAACATATTATACAAATAGTTATATACAGCACAACACATGGTCAAGAACAGCAAAGACATATCATACCCCCTACATTGCCATAAAGACCCGACTGGTGGAAAAATTCAAAAAACTCATACCACAAGATATGGCCTTCCCAAAACCTTGTCTGATGAACAAATGCACAGGTTGTTTTATCAGTGGATTGCACCTGTGCTGCTCCTTGCCTTTATTAGTGGAGGCCCGCTGCATCCTGCTACATGTGCATTTGTTCATCAGACAAGGTTTTGGGAAGGCCATATCTAGTGGTATGAGTTTTTTGAATTTTTCCTATTATAAGCCGTTTTGAAATTAGTGTTAGGGACCTGCGATATTATGAGGAGCCTTGATGTTGGCGTGCAGGCTTTATCTATTGTGGCCAAAATATTAACCAATACCTCATTTAATGTATTCATTGTATGCATTAATTTTTTGCACTTATCATATCAGTTTTTGCAGGATGCGGCCGGGCCTCTTTCTGTTGGCTTGGTCTGGGGCGTCTGTCACTGTGTTTTGCATACTATAGTGCTGTAGCAGGCCGCCTGATAATACTATGGGCGTCATTAATAGGTTGCAAGCCAGACACTTTGCATCACACCTGCCTGTGTGACTGGCGCCCAAAACAAGCCTTTATCTATGTGCATTTTTTCTACTAGGCAGCTAACCCCTCCATGGTCTGGTAGGTGTGGGGTGGTTGTTTTATCAGTGGATTGCACCTGTGCTGCTCCTTGCCTTTATTAGTGGAGGCCGGCTGCATCCTGCTACATGTGCATTTGTTCATCAGACAAGGTTTTGGGAAGGCCATATCTTGTGGTATGAGTTTTTTGATTATCCTGTGTCCTAGCACAGCTGTAGCATGCGAAGGTATGCTCCCCGCCGTGGCAGGGTCCAGCAACAAAATTACATTCATGTGACTCCTGTTCGAAGGAGCCAGCAAACTGAAGCACTTGGAGAGGTTCCTGTGGCTGTAGTCTTCGTAGATGCGTCATAAGAAACGTAGACTTGTCTCTTGATGACAGTTGAAAGAATCTTTAAAGAACTACGGTGCAAGACTTGGAGTTGCTGTAAAGCCTTTAGGGACTTCTTCCCCATCTCCCACCTTTGCTGTCACTGAAATGGTAACATAGTGTTCCTGTTGATGCCTTGAGTAGCGAGCTGTCTCAGCCCTGCCTTGAACTGCAATGGGTGTTTTGAACCCAAGAGGACCGTGGATGCTGTTTTAAACAGGCGAGGCTCCTCGTTTGATAGGAAGTTCATCACAGGGTGATGCTTGGGAAGTGAACATGTCTTGTTCGACATTCGGCAGTATGCTGAGGCTGTGTTGCATGGGGCAAACGCTAGCACCATCGGTAAGGTAGGTAAAAGGTAGGCTGTTTAGAGAGGGGCTCTCACTCTGAGCACTGAAGTCTAGCATGGCTTCGGCTTGACCAGGCTTGTGATGGAGATAGGCATCAAAGGTTGGGAACTTAGCAGTTGCTTCCTGTGGATCCCTTGGCAACTCGGTCTTTTCTGGAAGAGAAGGTGAGGGAGCTACCCATCTGTTATAGCTGTCGTTGGTGGGTTTGATGCTCATGACCCTGATGATCACCTTGTCTTCCTCTGTAGGTGGTGAGTTGCTGTCCTTGGTTGAAGGATCGAGTGCTGTCGCCTCGAGGTTGTAGTCTCGAGGACTAAGCATACTTGAATTGTCAGATGGTTGTTGTTGACATTTAGTGTCAATTGATTTCTCCTTAATCCAGTAATGACGTGGGTCTGGCAGGGGGGACAAGTCATGGTGATCTGACGTGATAAGCATTTTGTAAGAGGAGATTTTGCTAGGATCCTGTGTCTGGTCACTACAGACATTGCCGATGATAACCCAGCCTAGCTCGAGGCGCTGAGCATACGGTTCATTGAGTAGTCCGTGGATTTGTTGACACATCTTGTGCAGTTGTATAATGTCTCTGCCGAGGAGAATTAGGATGTCTGCCTTGTCGTCCTGGGGTGGCATCTCTTTGGCGATCATTCTGAGGTGAGGATGCTGAAGAGCGACTTCTGGCGTTGGGATTTCTTCCCTATTGAATGGAATTTGGTTACACTCAAAAAGCGTGGGTAGTGGTATTTCCATGGCGCCTTCTCAAGAGAAGTTATTATGAGGCCACCGGCCCTTCTTCCAGAGGTTTTTATAACGCCACTGCAGGTGCCCAAAGTGTAAGGATAGACATCTTCTTTTAAGTCGAACAAGTTGAAGAGTTCTGACCTGGCCAGTGATTTGTTGCTCTTGTCGTCCAGACTAACAAACACCTTGACTGCCTTCTCTGGATGACCCTTGGGATACATGGGTCACCCTCCCAGGGCTGTGGGGTACTCGGTACCGGGCCGGTGTCAGCGGGATGTGTCACAGCAGCGGTGACCCGGTCCGTGGCCCTGGGCGCCAAGTGATGGGGGAATTTGTATTGTAGTTAGTTTGAATGAATAGTTTGTGATGCCACCTGTGATGTTCGGTAAGTGAGGTGTTAAGCTGATGCTGCTTGCAGATCCTCTGGGGCTGGTGTTGTGTGTCAGCCAAGATGGTGAAGCTCCCCACAGGTGGAGCTTTAGCCCCAGGGCAGTGTAGGTGTAGTGGATGAGGAGGCGCAGGCAGTGTAGGAGCTGGTACCCAGATGTAGTGGTGCTGAGGGTGTAGGCGCGATAATGAATGGAGGACACCGGGGACTTGTAGTTCCAAAGCTTTACTCACAGTCTATAGTGCACACAGGTGCCTGCCTCCGGGCCATGTCCTCCGGGTCAGAGACTCAAGTCAACCTCCAGGCAAGATGGTAGGCTCCCCTCCAACACTCCGCCAACATGTACCTTTCTGAACGTCTCCTCTATAGCGCCTTAAAGTGTGAAGATCTCCTAGGACTGAGTTACACTGGAGTTCCTCTCATCAGATGTTCCCAAGAACTCTGCTTGTACGGCAGACAGCTGTAGCCTGCTTTCGGGACTCCCTTCTCCTGAGTCCCGGCTCTCTATCCAAATGCTGTTGTGCCCCAAGTCTTAGATGGGAGTAGTGCATTTACAGCCAACTACTCCACCGGTGTTTGCTGCAGAACCATAAGTGTCCATACAACCTCGGGACCGGGCCCCGGCCTTGCGCTTAGAACCTATAGACAGGGTGCTTATTTCCAACCCACGTCCACTCTGTTCAATTCTCCTTCGTTTCGTACTATTCTCTCTTTCTTATGGATGCTTAGGTTACAGATCAGTGTCCTTCTTCCTTCCTTTCCTGTACCAGCTGGCTCAGGTCACTGAGGCAGCTGCAGCACTCCTTCCTCCATCCCTTCTTCCAGGGATCCCCACTCCTCTCCGAGTGGCTTCCTTCTCAGACTTCCCTGATGGACTCCCCCTGAGGGACTGACCTCTAATTCTAAACCTCCCCGGTCTTTTATATGTTCTAACTCCACCCACCTCCCAGCACCTCCAGTGTTCCAAGCAGGGAACCACCAAAGGTGCTCTGCTACTCTCTAAGCACTGAGCCACAATGTGGTTGTGCAGAACTACCCTGGTGTGTGGGGTGCAAGTGTTGGAGCGCGGAAAGGAGTTCCCACCTCACCTGGATGGTGGGGCACTACACCTTAGGAGAAGGTGCAGTACCTCTGTGGCGACTGAGCCTCAGGGGCGCCACATACACCCTTGTTAGGCAAATCTTCGCGCAGGACTTGTCTCAAAGACCTTCTCCGTAGACTTCGGTGCATGAGGAAGATACCGCAACTTGGCTTGTCACTTGGTCTGAACTCTCCCCGCCATGGCTTGTGGTGGGAGGTGTAGATGCAGAGTCAGGCTGTGATGGATGGAGCGCTTGTACATGGTCTTCGTTCTCGGCGTATCATGAGCCTCGCAAAATCAGCCATGTCTGTTCTTTCTGACTTTGGAGAAACATTTGCTGGCTGAGTGCTGTTAGCATGGGTCGTAGCTTCTTGGTTCAAGAACATGGGAAGATATGGAGTGGCATAGGCGTTTAGACCAGCAACCGGTTTGTGGCATATGATCTCTGTTATATGCCGGGCTGGAACCACACAGTTGTCGGAAGCGTAGTACCTTGGCTGCATGTTAGGTTGCAAGTAGACATTGGTGAATGGTGTTTGCTGAGATGTAGGGTCAGGCCGTGTATTGACGCATGAAGGAGGTTCGGGTTTGAATGTTTGTGGTACATTGGACTGACCTTGAAAGCTGGGAGCTGCAAGCGGATCGACATCGTGATGCCTTGGGGAGGGATCGGTACTGACGGGAATGTTGATGGTGGTCAGAGGTTCGCTGGCTTGGCTTAGCAAGTAGTCTCTTGTGCGTTTAAGTGGGTCCTCCGTGTCAAATTCACACAAATTGAGGCTGTCTCCTCGGCTCCCACCTAGGGCTTGCTGGAAGACCTTTACCTTTGCTATGGCTGCTGCATGTTCGTAATCCTTCTGCAGGACTTCTATTTCCGCCTTCTCATGTGCAGATTCAGCTTCCATCTCTGCTTCCTTGCATGCAATCTCTGCTTCCATCTCTGCTTTCTTGTGGGCGAAAATGGCTTGCACTTTCGTAGATTCTGCTTCAGCATGCGATCTTATGAGCTGCTCACTGAAGGTTGAGTACCTTGATGAGTTTGACTTGATTGAGTGCTTTGAGCTCCTAGCAGACCTGGATCTGTGTGATGTCACTTGACATTTGTGGGATTTTTGCTTCTGTTTTGTTCACGATGTCACGCACAGTGCTATCTCATTTGGCATTGAGCTGTTGGAAGTCCTGACATTCCTTTATTGAATCTTGTGTATTTAATTTCAGCAGCGTGATGTACAGTATTTTTTACAAGTATCTTTATAAGACTGGTATGCAGAGTTCAATTGTTCAAGGGCTCCCTCTGGTGGTAACTCATGAGAGCTGGGCACAGTCAAGACAGTAGCTTGGTCTAGTACTCTTTTTCCATAGGGATGTTGTGTGGTGGAGCAATTCACTTTTGGTGGATTCTAGGTTCTCTTTGACTTTCCATGTAGGATTGATTGATCTTTTGGATATTTCACCGCGAAATGTGAGAAGTTCTGCTTCCATTTCTTGCTGCTGCAGGACTGGCAGTGAAAGGGTTCTTTTGGTCTGGGACATAGTGGCAGGAGTGAAGGGTGGGGGCTGTTCTGCTCCTGATTGTCAAGGAGACCAATAGAAAGTTGCAACAAGCCTGAGCTGGAGAGCACAGAATGATACAAGTCTATGTAAACTGCACCTTCTCAATAGCTTATAGATGATCCTTTCTCTTGATTACAGGCTGTGGACTGTTCTTAGTAACAGGTTAAATCTGTCACTGTGCAGTTTTCTGAAGTGAAGAGCACAGAATGTCTGCAGCCATATAAGCTGCTGTTGTTGTGGCTTTACATTAGATTACAGCTGTATATTGTTCCTGGTAACAGCTAGCCCCTTTTTACTATTCTGACTCTTCCTGATGACTGCGAGTCCCTAGCGTTCTAACTATCAGCTTCTTAGATAATTGTGTAACTTGTACTCACATCACCAGGCGTCCTCAGTAGTATTAACTCCACTGGCAATGCAACTGTAGAAAGACCAGGAGAAACGATGCTGTTTTCTTCCAAAATCTTGTATTAGTTTACAATGGACAGTAGGTAAAAGTGGGTAATTTGTACAGGGGAATACACATGCGTCTTGAGTAATGGCTGCTGTAGGCTAAACTGATGAAGAAGGGAGGAGCAACCTAATACAGAGCTCAACTACAGAGGGACATAGGGACAATTTTCACACAGTCTAATTCTACCTAGCAACAACAGGGAAATTTGCTGATCGGAAAAAGAACTAAACACCGAGAAATATTCATTACAGGTTGTTCCTATTCGTGGGACACAACAGTATCCCATTGTCTGAATTAGAGAGATTGAAAATGTTTTCCTGTCCTCTCACTGTGTGTCTTACCTCTAAGTATCTGAAAAATTAAGAATTACTCAAATTCAATTCCTTTTTAAGAAGAGCAAAAGAGATCATCTACATACAACTGAAACATACTGCAATCCACGTGGTTTCCACTCCCCAAACAGTTCCAAAGGTTGTAATTCCCTCAAGCAAAGGTTATTCCAAAGAGGGGTGTGTTTCGAAAAATGCCCCATTCCCAATAACTTTTTGCAAGCCCACGTATTATGCATAAAAAGTAGGGTAGGGAAACCTCCTGAGGTGTCCTTAAGTTTATGAAATTCTAAGAAGTCTGTTTCAATACAACTATCCCATCTCTTGAGTCCTTTCCAAGACCTGGAATGGGGACCTAGAAAGTACCACCAGGTATGAGGTAGTGCCAATCCTCCTTAACCTGTGGGTAACTGTAGCTTTTTAAGTTTTGTGCTTGGATTCCCATTTCTCCGTACCAAGTCTATGAAAATGTGCATTTTCCTAAACCTATACTTGGGTATCCAGACGGGGTTGTGAAGGGCATAAAGGATGGAGGGCATGACATACATTTTGATGAGAATGGTTCTGCCCAGGGCCGAAAGAAGAAGCTTCTCCCTGACATTAACTTTATTTCTTGATTTGATCACCAGGAGGGTTCAAAATTATAGGGATTTAATCATTAGTCTCTTTTGTAATAGATTTACCCAGGTATTTCAATTTCTGCACTTTTGTTATATTTGAGACACTATCCAGCTGTGTCATATCTCTCTTATCCAGAGAGAGTAATGCAGACTTTGACCAGTTTATAATTAGTCCAGAGAAAGACCCACATTTAATTATTTCCATTACGATGGGAAAGGGAAATACTAGAGTTATTAATAAACAATAACAGGTCATCTGCGTTTAGGGTGTTCCTTTCTTCCTTACTACCATATTTAAAGCTCTCTAGACCAGGGTGTCTCCTAATAATGCAAGCCATAGGTTCTATAGCAAGGGAAAACAACAATGGAGACAGCAAGCATCTCTGCCTAGTTCCAATGTAAAGATTAAAGCTGTCAGATATGCCCACATTGACTATAGCTCTAGTGGACAGAGCTTTATATAAAAGCATAATCCACTTAATAAAGTTGGGGCCAAAGCCCGTCTCTTTTAGCACCGCCCAAATATAACCCCATACACGCTTTCACAGGCCTTGTTGGCATCTAGTGAAAGGACAGCTTTATGATAAAGGAACAAACTACACAGATTAATGATAGATTAATGGCAGTTGATCCAAGTAGTTGTTTATCATTTACATATTTAGACAATTATAGCTTCATACAGAGCTTTTGGCAGCTCACCAGACAAGAAGGCCTTGCATAACATGTCCAAGTAAGGGTGGTTTCACATTTGCGTTTCCAGCAGCAGCGTCGGCTTGCGCATGGCCGCCGCTAAGCCCCGCCCCCTGCCGTGCCTCCTCCGGTAGCTCCGCCTAGGGGTGCATGACGCTACATGCGACCTGCATCCCCTATCTTTAGCACTGGGGACGCAGGCCATCCGCAGGTATGCGTCTGGCGGCGCATGCGCCCTTTTGACGGTGCACCGATCGGCGCCAAATGCAACCTGTTGCAATTTGGTGCGCTTGGTGCACCGTCAAAAGGGAGCATGCACCGCCATACGCATACCTGCGCACAGCCTGCGTCCCCAGTGCAAAAGATAGGGGACGCAGGTCGCATGCAGTGTCATGCGCCCCTAGGCAGAGCTACAGGAGGAGGCGCGGCAGGGGGCAGGGCTTAGTGGCGGCCATGCGCAGGCCGACGCTGCTGTTGGAAACCCAAATGTGAAACCAGCCTAATGCTGCAAAATTTCCCTTTCAGCCAGCTTATAAATCTCAATTGGAAGACCGTCTGGCTTCGGGGCTTTTTCATTAGGTATTTTTTGCTTGTTGAATTTCCTCCTTGGTAATCGACAGGTCTAGAAAATCCTCATTCTTATCACTCAAGGAGGGAAGCCCAATACTGTAGTCTACTAACTCCTCCTGGGAGTGATTAAGCTTGGATGAGTAAAGGTTAGAGTAAAATCTGTAAAATCTGCCATATTTTGGGAACATACATTTCACTCCGTGTCCCTTAACTTATACACTCCTCCAAAAAATAAAGGGAACCCTTAAACAACACAATGTAACCCATTGAACCCCATTCGTGATTGAGATTGGGGATTGCAATTCTTCCTGTGAATGAGGAATTCCCAGTAAGTGCGGGTCATAAGCTCACAATGTACTGTATCTCCAAATCAATCTCACTTCTGCACAGTTATGAAGCAACACTGATTAGAAATCAATTTCTCCTACTAGTGTGCAAATGGAACAGACAACAGGTAGAAATGATTGGCAATTATCAAAACAACCCTTATAAAGCAGTGGTTCTGTCACAGTCCATTTCTCTGTTCTCATCCTTTTAGGCTGCTGTTTTGGTCACTTTTGTATTTTGTCATTACTCTCACCCCTAGAGGTAGTGTACAGTAGCGTGAGGCGGTGTCTACAGCCCACAAAAGTTGCTCAGGTAGTGCAGCTCATCCAGGATGACACATCAATGCAAGCTGTGGTAAGAAGGGTAGCTGTGTCTGTCAGCACAGTGTCTAGAGCATGGAACAGATACCACGAGACAGGTCAGTACACCAGGAGATGTGGAGGGGGCCATAGGTGGACAACAACCCAGCAGCAGGACTGTTACCTCATCTTTTGTGCAAGGAGGAACAGAAAGATCATTGCCAGAACCCTGCAAAAATAACCTTCAGCAGGTCACTAACATCCATGTGTCGGCTAAAACTGTCAAAAACAGACTCCATGAGGGTGGTATGAGGGCCCAACATCCAAAAGTGGGTGTTGTGCTTGCAGCCCAACACCATTCAGGGCGATTGGAATTTGCCAGCGAACATCAAGATTAGCAGATTCGACATTGGTTCCCTTAGTTCTTCACAGATTAAAGCTGGTTCACACTGAGCACATGTGACAGAGTCTGGAGACGCCATGGAGAACATTCTGCAGCCTGCAAAATCCTCCAGCATGACCAATTTGGCAGTGGGTCAGTAATGGAGTGGGGAGGCATTTCTTTGAGCCAGAGATACTCTGGCTGCCATTATTTACCGGGATGAGATCCTCAAACCCATTGTTAGACCATATGCTGCTGCAGTGGGCTTGGGTTCCTTCTGATGCATGACAATGCTAGGCCTCATGTGGCTGAAGTGTGTCAGCAGGTCCTGCATGATGAAGGCATTGATGCTATGGACTGGCCTGCCCATTCCCCAGACCTGAATCCAATAGAGCACATCTGGGATATCATGTCTCATTCCATCCACCAATGCCATGTTATGTCACAGACTGTCCAGGATTTGACTGATGCTTTTATCCAGGTCTGGGGGAGATCCCTCAGGAGAACATCGGTATCCTCATCAGGAGCATGCCCAGGCTTTGTAGGGAGGTCATACAGGCCACACACACTACTGAGCATCATTTCCTTGTCTTGAGGCATCTCCACTGAAGTTGGATCAGCCTGTAATTTGATTTTCCATTTTGATTTTGAGTTCCATTCCAAATCCAGAACTCCATGGGGTATTAATTTTGATTTACATTGATCATTTTTATGTTTTATTGTTCTGAAAGCATTACACTATGTAATGAATAAAGATTTGCAACTGTAATATTTCCTTCAGTGATATCTAGGATGTGGCATTATAGTGTTCCCTTTATTTTTTGAGCAGTGTAAATAAATGCATTATCTCATTGCAGCATTGCCAGTTTAGCTAATAAATGACCTGTTTCTTCTCCCTCCTCACAAAACTGTTGCTTTAGAAACATACGCTTATTGTCAGCCTGTTCCTATTGATATCCATGCAATTGCTGCAGGGCCTCCTTCCACTGCACCTGATTGAGCTATTATTGTGTATAAATGTTCCTTCAGTTCGATGTATCTTATTCTCTAACTCCTTTCCCTTTCTTCGCGAGTTCTCTTTCACCATCTATCAGGATCCTGTCAGCGCCGGCGGACTGCCGCGGCTGAGCAGGGTCACTCACCCAGACTACGGGAGGGCCCGGGGTCCGAAACTGCAGGGAAAACTCTGAGCATGGGACCTGCGACACTAAAGTTAGTATAGAGTACCAGGACCTAAGATCATGTGACCACAGGGGGCGTGGCTTAGCGTCCTGCTGCAGTAGATGACTGTAGGATTCTATTACATGAATTCTGGAGTGAAGATTAGGGGAACTCAGGTCAGACAAGCGGGGGGAGGCGTCATACACAGAGAGGGCAGAGTGGTACCAGAGGAGCAAGCAGAGAATAGTCAGAACGTAAGCAATGAGTCATACACAGAGATAGCAACGCGGTACAAGGGAGGCAGTCAGAGAGTAGTCAGGTCCAAGCCAAAAGAGTCATACACAGGAATAGCAGAGCAGAACAAAAGGAACAGGCAGAACTCGTAACAGGGACAGAACCGGGTCAAAACCAAACAAGCATAAAGTATCACAGTCACAAAGCACACCAGGGTCACATACACTCGGCCAAGGATCAGAGTATAAGCGACGAGGAATGAGTCCACAATGAGGCTATAAAAAGCCTCCCAGAATCTGAGTGAGGCCATCCAGATTAACCTCTGAACTACCTAATCCCATGAACTAAGCAGATCATGACACCATCTTTATTAGAATAGTTTAATGAGGGTTGGAGAAGAAATATTGTGTAACAAGGAAATTCTGAGCTGATTTACATACGGGCCTGTTGGAGCATATTCACCTGGAAGGCTTCTGATGACATATAATCTCAGTAACTATACACAGTGCAATGAAACAAAAGAGACATTGTTTGGAACGGTTGTTTTCTACTCTGTTTATTCACTGAAATATCAATCCTCACCTGCAACCGCACACGGCATTTGTCCCCCACTTCCCGCTTGATGCCTGGAGTGCAAACTGCTTTGGGACACGATCTGACATTGTTTATTGAAATAACCCCTGACTGGAACTGTTTGAAGGGGAACGCACTCCCTTTATTTGGGTACATCATGATCATCACTTGTGGGTGTAATGAGATGGGGGGCAGTGCACACTCAGTCCATACTGTTCATATGATGGTATTACTTGGAAAGTTATTTTCAACTTCTATCTTCAGGAGCACAGCGCTCCCCTGCGTCTCCGGCTGCGGTATGCTCCTGATGATTGACAGTTTGGATCTGTGACCCATGACAGCAACATAAAGCAATTTTTTTTTCCCAAAAACTCACAAAGTAAGGTAAATGTTGTCCATCAAAGCAGTCCGTATCAAGAGCCCTATTGGGTGCATCAGAAGTTTTGTTTTCCTTCATTCTATGTTAACCTCACACAGGCCTGTATCACACAGCGCCTCCTGCTCTACAGCTTGCAAACAAAACACTGACACACCCAAACCTCAACTCAAAGTTTAAATGTGAATCGTGGACATAGGCTACTCCCAAAACCTGAAGTAGACTGAGTGATATGCCCCATTATCAAACCTGAAAACCTTTCCATAAATAAAAGCATATGTTGGGTTCTCCAAAAATTCTTGGTAAAATAGTTTGACCAAATCCATACTCTTTTATTCTGCATTGTAATCACAGGTGTTGCTGTGATCACAATGCTCTCCAGCGGGTTCAATATACCTCTATGCATATCCTAGGGCAGTGATGGCAAACCTTTCTGAGACCGAGTGCCCAAACTGCAACCTAAAACCCAATTGTTTATGATGAAGTGCCAACACATGCCAAATTCCCCATCATGATCCCCGTCTTGTAGTAATATGCCCCATCATTGTCCCCTTCTTGTAGTAATATGCCACATCATTATCCCCTTCATGTAGAAATGCCCCATCAAGATCCCCTTCATTCAGAAGTATGCCCCATCATGATCCCCTTAATGCAGAAATATGCCCCATCATGATCCCCTTAATGCAGAAATATGCCCCATCATGATCCCCTTAATGCAGAAATATGCCCCATCATGTTCCCCTTAATGCAGAAATATGCCCCATCATGATCCCCTTCATGCAGAAATATGCCCCATCATGATCCCATTCATGTAGAAATATGCCCCATCATGATCCCCTTCATGCAGAAATATGCCCCATCATGATCCCATTCATGTATAAATATGCCCCATCATGATCCCATTCATGTAGAAATATAGAAATTGCCCATTACACCACCTCCATCATTTCCTCCTCCCCATCACCCCATCGTTGCTCTCTCCCCATCATGCCCATCATTGGCCCACTCTCCATCACTCCCATCATTGGCCCTCTCCCCATCACTCCAATTGTTCTGTCCCCACATAAGGCAAATGAAGATGTGGCTGGTGAATAGGGGCTGGGAGAGGTCCTACCTTAGTTTCCTTAATGCAGGGCAGACAGGACCATATGATGCTCAGCGTCCGGAGAGATAGTGCACACCAGGGATTGTGAAGTCCAGACTTGTTTAATTGGAAATCTGGACATGCAGCGTATAATTGGTAATACAATAGTTTTTCCAGAAATGCAGAGTGTTAACAGCAAGGTGTGACCAACGAAGTGTGGTCGAAAAACTGATGCCTTTCACAGCTCGGTACAAGCATGTCTCTCCCAGGTGAAAGTGAAACTAAGCATGGTTGCAAAGAGGAAGAGAAGTCCTGAACCTTGACCTGGAAGTGAAAGATATGTACAAGAATTAATTAGCTGCAGGCTGCCATACAGAAAAAAGACCAGCAGGTGGCAGCAGAGCAAATGCAGGATGATTATACAGTTGTGGCCAAAAGTATTGACACCCCCTGCAATTTTGTCAGATAATACTCAGTTTCTTCCTGAAAATTATTGCAAACACAAGGCCCGCAGACCATTCCATCAAAGTCTGTATTTCAAAACGTCACTACTTCCCTTCCGAGCCCCGAAGTGTGCCCAAACAGTGGTTTCCCCCCACATATGGGGTACTTGCATACTCAGGAGAAACTGGACAACAACTTTTGGGGTCCACTTTCTCCTGTTACCCTTGTTAAAATAAAAAATTGTGGGCTAAATAATCAATTATGATGAAAAAAAATTATCTTTTATTTTCACAGCTCTGCGTTATAAACTTCTGTGAAGCACTTGAGGGTTCAAAGTGCTTGCGACACATCTAGATAAGTTCCTTAAGAGGTCTAGTTTCCAAAATGGTGTCACTTGTGGGGGGTTTCCACTGTTTAGGCACATCAGGGGCTCTCCAAACATGACATGGCATCCAATCTTAATTTCAGCCAATTCTGCATTGAAAAAGTCAAGCGGCACTCCTTCCCTTTCGAGCTCTGTCGTGCTCATAAATAGTGGTTTACCCCCACATAAGGAGTATCAGCGTACTCAGGACAAATTGCACAACAACTTTGAGAGTCTAATTTCTCCTGTTACCCTTGTGAAAATAAAAATGTTCGGGAGAAAAGATCACTTTTGTGGATAAAATATGATTTTTTATTTTCACAGCTCTACATTATAAACTTCTGTGAAGCACATGGGGGTTCAAAGTGCTAACCACACATCTAGATAAGTTCCTTAACGGGTCTAGTTTCCAAAATGGTGTCACTTTTGGTGGATTTCCACTGTTTAGGCACACCAGGGGCTCTCCAAACGAGACATGACGTCCGTTCTTAATTCCAAGCAATTCTACATTGAAAAAGTCAAACGGCAATCCTTCCCTTCCAAGCTCTGCCATGCGCCCAAACAGTGGTTTACCCCCACATATGGGGTATCGGCGTATTCAGGAGAAATTGCACAACACATTTTTCTGTTCTATTTCTCTTTTTACATTCGTGAAAATAAAAAAATCGGTTCTGAATTAAAATGTTTGTAAAAAAAAAGTTAAATGTTAATTTTTTCCTTCCATATTGCTTCAGTTCCTGTGAAACACGTAAAAGGTTAATAAACTTCTTGAATGCGGTTTTGAGCACCTTGAGGGGTGCAGTTTTTAGACTGGAGTCACTTTTGGGTATTTTCTGTCATGTGAACCCCTCAAAGTAACTTTAATTGTGAAGAGGTCCCTAAAAACAATGGTTTTGTAAATATGGTTGTAAAAATGAGAAATTGCTGGTCAACCCTTTTAACTTCCTAACAAAAAAAAATTGTTACCAAAATTGTGCTGATGGAAAGACATGTGGGAAATGTTATTTATTAAGTATTTTATGTGACATATCTCTCTTATTTAAGGGCATAAAAATTGAAAGTTTGAAAATTGCAAAATTTTAAAAATGTTCACTATATTTCCATTTCTTTCATAAATAAACGCAAGTCATATCGAAGAAATTTTACCACTAACATGAAGTACAATATGTCGTGAAAACATATTCTCAGAATCAGCGGGATCTGTTAAAGCATTCCAGAGTTATAACCTCATAAAGTGACAGTGGTCAGAATTGTAAAAATTGGCCTGGTCATTAAGCTACAAATTGGCTCTGTCACTAAGGTCTTAAGTTGTTCTGAACCCCTTGCCATACAGGTGATAGTGATGAAAAGAATTGTTCCTCCTCAGGAACCCCTGAAGACCCCTCCTTACTGAAGGTACAAAACTGAGGATGGAAGCCATATGCACCAAAAAATGGTGGCTTACTAGTGGACTCACTACGACGATTATTTAAAGCAAACTCAGCTAATGGTAAAAAAGATGACCAATCCACCTGGCTATCTGACAAAAAAAAAACCTGACGTATGTCTCCAGACTTTGGTTTAAATGTTCAGTCTGACCTTTAATTTGAGGATGAAATGCCAAAGAAAATTATAGATACATCCCAAGGTGAGAATAAAATGCTATACAGAATTCAAATAAAAACTGGGTCCCCCGATCTGACACCACATTGGAGGGAACCCTGTGAAGCTTGTCGATCTCGTTGACAAACACCTGAGCCCGGGTCTTAGTGTTAGGAACAGAAGGTAAAACAATGAAGTATGCCATTTTACTAAACCTATCCACCACAACTAAGATAACAGTCTTACCAGAGGAGGAAGGAAGATCTGTAATAAAATCCATGGATAAATGTGTCCATGGCCGATCAGGTATGGTTAATGGTAGAAGAACCCCAGACGACCTGGAGTTAGAAGTTTTACTTTTACTATGGCTTTTTGTGCTTTGGTAAAGAAGGACCGACCCAAATGAAATGCCCGTTTTGAGCACAGAAAAAACACAACTCCGTTTTGCAGTGAGCCTCAAGAGACTCATACTGAGGGGATGCCATTCCTAACTGCATTGGTTTTTCAGAGCACACAGGGAGAACTTCGGTTTTAGGGAGTACCATGGGGTGGCGGAGTCACAACTTGTCTATCCCTGAGAAGTCAATCTATGTGTATGGCCAGAGCCATGGCGACCTCCAATGACTCAGGAGTTTCATAAAACGCTAGTGCGTCTTTTAATTTTTCAGACAGGCTCTGACAAAACTGACTCTTAAGAGCAGAATCGTTCCACTGGTTATCAGTGGCCCATCTACGAAACTGCTCTGCCGGCTGGTCTCCCTGCTGGAGCTTACTTAGCTTAGATTCAGCAAGGGAGACACGGTCCAGACGGAACATCATACACGAGACCTAGAGCCTCAAAAAAAAAAAACCTCAACCCCATGATACATGAGACAGAAATGTAATGTAAATGTGGCGCCCCCAGGAGTATGGTCACCACACTGGCTTTGCCTTCCTCCAGGGGAGGGTAATGCCAGGCTTGGAGGCAATGATGGGTCTCTCTCACAGTCAATCCATACATGCAACGCGGTTCCACTCCAGGCCAGCAGGGGGACCTCTGACCCAGGATTGAGAGGAGGAGTACTCTCTGTGGGCCAGGAGGAGGAAATGGTAGTTAGTCTGCGGAGGGTGAAGTGTGCAGACGTGGAGTGAGAAGCTGGAGGTTGAGCTGCAGGAGGCGAGCTCCCTCAGCTTGAGAGCGCAAGAACTGGAGTCTGGTCTCCACGGTGGTACGGATACTAATGGTCCTGCCACAGATACCAGAGGAGTAGGAGGCTGTAAATGCCCTACTCCAATCTAAGACTTGAGGCACAACAGCAAAACGGATAGAGAGCCGGGAGTGAGCGTCCCTGATCAGGCTACAGCTGTCTGTCATACAAGTGGAGTTCTAGGAACATCTAACAGGAGGAACTTCAGAGTAATTAAGTACTGGAGTGCTTCACACTACACGAGCGCTAGGAAGGAGACTGCACAGCCCGTCTGTGAGAGAGAATCCCTGAGTTGCTTCCAGGCTAGCCTGCTCTGTTACCATCTGTAATCAGGACCCTGGACTGCAGTTATCAAGTAAAGGTACAGAAATTGCACCCCGCTGTGTTTTGTCTGCTTCCTACCCTGTCGGCACTGCTACATCCCCATGCCAACCACCTTTACACTGCCCTGGGGTTACAGCTTCACCTGTGGGGAGCTACACCATCTAAGCTGCAACATACCATCAGCCCCAGAGGATCTGCACGCAGCGTTGGCTAACACCTCACTTGCCAAACACCACAGGTGGCGTCACGAACTTTCCATATAAACTACATTACAAACATCATCCGCCATTGACTTGGGCACCCAGGGCCACGGACCGGGTCACCGCTGCTGTGACACATCCCCCCTGACACCGGTCCGGTACCGAGTACCACACAGCCCTGGGAATGCGACCCATAAACAAGATACGAAGGCAGGAGAGGGATAACAGAAAACCTCTATCTTACAAAAGCACTAACCAACAATAAGGAGGACAAGAGGTACAGGGAGGAATAAATAAGGACCAGGAGACAATTACTCATGTACTAAAGCAAACCACAGGACACCTCTACAACAACTCTATTCCAACCACTTAGCTTTAGCACACAGCACAGGAAGGCAAATCTGTTACTGGCAGGACAAGAAGGTCTGACCAGTTTATATAGGAAGATGTATTGGCCAGATCAGAAGCAGCTGAAATGGAGCTGCATGTTTCTGACCAGCATAGAAAAGGCCATTAACCTTTTCAGCACCAGAAGAAGCTAAATCCATTTGATATGGGATACAAATCACACCATCTGTAAAGAATACCTACTATTCATTACCTGGTGTGACCGTCTAATTCCAGGTCTATCAGGGGAAGTGGAACCCTTGTGACAATTATTCAGTCACAATATATAGGCACTATTTAATAGTTTTATGGCAGTAATATTCAGTCTCTATACAGAGGTATTATTGGTATCATCATACTGTCGCTTTATGGTAGAATCATTCACTCTCCATGTAGAGGTATCATTTAATAATATGACAATATTATTCATTCTCCACATAGTGGTATTACGCAGGTTCTGTATAGAGGTATTATTTAATCATTGTATGGTAATTTTACTCTGTCATTGTACGGATGTATTATTTAGTAATTGTATGGTAGTATTTTCAAGTCTCCATATAGTATGATGTGTATAAAAGGGCACAAGACAAGGATGTTTTCTTTTGCTTTCTTTTCAAACTGTATGAGGAAGAAATAACAAGTAATTTGCATTTTGATGATTCGAGTGTTAAGGTAAAAACAGGCAGAAAAAAACTCAGCAATCTGAGATATGTAACTCATATAATCCTGCTGAGAGTAAGAGGAACTTGGAAAAGCTGGTCTTTAAGTTGAAAGAAGAAAGCGAGGACATGGGACTTTACCTGAACATCAAGAAGACCAAAATCATGACCACCACCAACGAGGAAGCTCATATACAGATCAATACTGGAGTAATAGGGGTGGTTACCAGCTTATTTTTTGGGGGGGCCTTTCTATAATCATAATGGCAGTATGACAAAGATCAACTTTAAATAGCACTGAGGCGTACAGCCACGGTTAGTATGGACCAGGTATGTAAGCGAAAAAGCGTCTCCATCACTATCAAAGACTTCCTAATTATGACATATGGCTATAAGATGTGGACACTCATGAAAGCAGACAGAAAAAGAATTGATGCCTATGAGCTGTAGTGTTGGAGAAAACATCCACAAATTCCGCGGTCAGTGAGGATCACCAACAAAGATGTTCTTGATCATATAAACCCAGAGATGCCTCCAGAAAGCGAGATCACCAGACAGAAACTAACCTACTTTGGACACTAGGTGAGGGAAAATTCACTAGAAAGGGAACTGCTGCTCAGAGCGGTCAGTGGTAAAAGGCAACGGGAGATTGAGGGCCCAATGGATACCATGGAGAATGACGCAGCAATAAACATCAAGCAATTGAAAGAAGCCATGAAAACAAAGAGAACTGGACTGCAGACTATCCAAGGGTTGGATATGACTAATGCAATCAGAATCAAATATAGTGGTACGATTTAGACAATTTAAGGTACTATTCAGTCACTGTACAGAGGTATTATACAATCATGGTATGGCGGTATTATTCAGTTACTGTATGAAGGTGATTTTTTAGTCATTATGAAAATTGATTTTTCTGGCTAACATGGTACTAGAATCTTATTTTTTATTGTTCTTCAAAGTTAAAAATCAGTAGAGGATATTCTATTAAGCCCTTGTTTCCTGGAGAAACAATATGTTGGCAAGCAGAACTTATCAGTGAAATTTACATTGATAAGACCCGGGAGTTCTTGATAAAAAGTTGTGAATCACTAGGAGCTGATTTCATTTAAATCACCTTGATGTTCAGACATTCTTTCAAGAAGTGATCCTGGACAAAGGGTGGAATGAGGAGTTGTAGACTGGAAGTCTTCATGGTACTGACCCTCTGCGCACTCGGTAAGGGGAAACTCGAGCAACGGTTTGGACACTGATTGGTTGTAGATTTTATTTACAGATAAAGGGTTGCCCTATGGGTTTTTGCTTTTCATCATCTTTGGCAAAGCTGTATATGGCCATTTGGGAGGAACAATCAATAATCCATACCATCTACATATTTAGTGGTACAGTAGGTACATTGATGATTTAATATCTGGAATGCCCATTTAGGGAAATTAATGGGGTTTTTGCTGTTTGTGAAAAAAAATGAGGATAATTTGCACTAAACAAGAGAGCACAACAAAAATCAGATTCCTTTCCTGGACTTTTTTTGATGAGAGATAGCATTAATCATGACATTGTTACTAAACTGACAAAACCCAAGCTAGAAACATAATAAGCAAATACCCTGCAGTAAATATGCAAAAGGGAAAAGCAATCCCACTACTTCACGGTGACCCTAATTGGGATAGTCCTAATCTCAAATATTAAAACCTGTTTGTCAAGTAACATGCAGGTGGATAAGGGTTGAGAAGTCCTGAATCCAGCTAGTAGACACACGCGGTCATGGGGAACCACATGAACATAATGTCTTGCTCAAAGAAAAGGCAGGAAACACATTTATATGCACAGGGTGCAAACATGCATGTAACTAAACTGTACAGAAAATCAGTGTTAGGCAATACTATTTTACATGTTAACAGCTGTCATCTGTTAGGCATCAGGTTTCTGCGTCTGCTCTGCAGAAATCTAGAGCCTCACATTCTGCGGTCTCCTGCTGTCTTTCTACTGCAGAGGAGATTACTTTGCAGCAGACCGCTCCAGAGACTAAGTCCCTCTGTGCTCCTACTGGGTATGCTCATGAGACGATCTCCCATTGGAGATCGGGAGTCATGTGCCCAGGTCCTGTTCCAGATCTCATTGGTCCATCTCGGAGATCTGGAAGGTCCCGCATGGCTATAAAAAGCACGCATGGCCATTCCGCCATGCGCTAGTATAGATTATACTCGCTATGTGTGAATGGTGACGGATGTATCATTCTGGTGACTGACTCATTTGAAACCTCTTCCCTCTGATATTACGCATGTGGTTAGGGTTTTAGTTTAGTAGTCAGCACCAGTCAGTGGCAAGCCTTAAGCCACTGTACTCTCCGCACCTCTACGCTAGCGTCCGACATTGCGCTTACCTTCCAGCCTTGTTGTCGAGCGGCAGTGTCCTACGCCGCTCTGCAGTTGCAGCCCCTCTTGGCGCTCGCTGTAGCGACGCCGCACACATGGTAGGTCTAGAAGGACACAGCTCCTCTGTCTTAGGGCCTGCTACTGTGACCAGATACCGTGTGTGCATTTTACTGAACCCTGTGACACTAACAGGTTCAGTGTTCTTTGTGTTTTTGTGTTGCGGCGCCTCTGTGTGTGAACAGAGCCCGCTTTGCGCACTACGGGTGAAGTTGAACTCGTGCGCATTATACCGCCATATTGCGCCTGCCATCACTCAGCAGCGGTTGTAACACCTACTGCACGGTGGACCTCGAGCGGCGAACGCACTTTATTATTATTTTTATTTAGTGCATTCCGCCGTTCCTAATATCATCCAAGTCATATAGTCATAAATCTTCAAATTGGGGAGTTCATTTAATTGAAGAAAAAATGTTTAATTGAACCCCTCTACTAGAAGAGCCATAATGAATAGACTTAAACCTAGAAGTCTCATGGGTGCTTTAAAGAGTACCTATCACTTGCTCTAAACAATTTAATTATATACCTTGGAAAAAATCCTTGATCTCCCCTGATTCTGCTACTTTTCTGTTTTTCATTGTGTGGCTCCATTGCAGAGATAATCATATTTGTTGCTTTTGGAGTGCAGTATGTGAAATCTCTGCTTGCATATCAACTGGGTGTTTCTCCACAGCTAATCACACTACTAGCAGTCTCAGACTGCTATATCAGAAGATGAATGGTCTGGGAGGGAGGGATGAAAGTGAACGCCCCAGACAAAATTCTAAGGAGACACCCAGTTGCACTATAAGCAGAGATTTCACATACTCCAAAAGCAACAAATGTGATTATCTCTGTAATCGAACGATGCAATGCAAAACGGAAAAAAATGGCAGAATCAGGTGAGCTCAGGGATTCTTACAATGCATTTGACTAAATTGATCAGGTGACAGATCCTCTTTAAATAGGACCAAAAAATTTCAGATCGTAAAGAACATATCTGTTCTAGGAGGAATATATCTGTATATAACCTGGTCATCACTTTTTCACTTTTTCCAGTGAGCAGTAATAATAATACAAAAATATATTCCAATTTAGTTTCAAGGAAAATAGAAAAGGCGCTCCAAGTATGTTAACCTCAATATAGGACACAGTGAGCAAAGGATTGTATATGCTCCCCTGCCTGGATTGTGACCTGGCACAGCTGCATATTTGTAAGAATGAAGGGCTGCGGCCTATGATTGGTTATGCAGATTCTTGTTATGTCGCTTCGCTGTTACTATTTTGCTCCTAAAAATCTAAATTATAATTTTTAGGATTTTGTTAGTATTTTGTAAATCCACCTTTGGCTTTTAGCACTGCCTGAATCCTCCTTGGCTGTGCTTAATCAGATTCAAGCAGGTCTTGATCGAAATTTGATCCCGGGTCTCTTCTACACATTCCCAAAGTTGGTGTCTACTGGTTGACTCACTTAGGTATGTAAACAGTGTTTTCTTCAACTCTACACTCAAGTGTTGGATTGGGTTGATGTCTGGACGTCTGTGTTCTCACTATTGTGAAGCAGACCACCTCCACTGCCGTGTTTCTTTCACCAGAGCTGATGTACAATAATAAATTATATTGTGGTACCATGTTAGCCAGAAAAATCGATGTGAATACTTTTACGCCCAATGATGACAAAAGTATTCGCAGGGTGATACCTTTATTGGCTAACCAGAAAATAATGTTTGCAAGCTTTCAGAGCACAGTGGCTCCTTCTTCAGGCATGATAACAAAATGATGATACTAATCAAAGTCAAGCTGTTAATGAAAAAGATAAATCTGTGGACAAATACAGACCTGTGACAGCTGCTCACCTTCCATTGCGGCCCAGCGGCTCTTGCCCCCTCCCCTCAAGGTTCCACCATTCAGCCTATGATTTCACTATATCACACCTGGTGCGCGGAGTCTCAGACTAAATGCTGAACAGAGTGGAAAAGCACATCGGGGAAACAAGGCAAGGTGAGTATTAGTTATTTATTATTTTAAACGTCATGATGTTTTACGAGTGGCCGGGCCATGGAACCCATAATACTGTGTGTGGAGGGTAATCAGGGTCATCATACTGTGTGTGGAGGACTGTCAGGATCATCATACTGCATGTTGAGGGCTGTCAGGGTCATCATAATGTGTGTGGAGGGTAATCAGCGACATCATACTGTGTGTGGAAGGCTGTCAGGGTCATCATACTGTGTGTGGAGGGCTGTCAGGGTCATCATACTGCACGTGGAAGGCTGTCAGGGTCATTATACTGTGCGTGTATGGCTGTCATGGTCATCATACTGTGTATGGATGGCTGTCAGGGTCGTCATACTGCATGTTGAGGGCTGTTAGGGTCATTATACTGTGTGTGGAGAGCTGTCAGGGTCATCATACTGTGTGTGGAGGGCTGTCACGGTCATCATACTGCAAGTTGAGGGCTGTCAGGGTCATCATAATGTGTGTGGAGGGTAATCGGCGTCATCATACTGTGTGTGGAAGGCTGTCAGAGTCATCATACTGCACGTGGAGGGCTGTCGGGGTCATCATACTCTGCGTGGACGGCTGTCATGGTCATCATACTGTGTGTGGAGGGCTGTCAGGGTCGTCATACTGCATGTTGAGGGCTGTTAGGGTCATTATACTGTGTGTGGAGAGCTGTCAGGGTCATCATACTGTGTGTGGAGGGCTGTCAGGATCATCATACTGCATGTTGAGGGCTGTCAGGGTCATCATAATGTGTGTGGAGGGTAATCAGCGTCATCATACTGAGTGTAGAGGGATGTCAGGGTCATCATACTGTGTGTGGAGGGTAATCGGCGTCATCATACTGTGTGTGGAAGGCTGTCAGGGTCATCATACTGTGTGTGGAGGGCTGTCAGAGTCATCATACTGCACGTGGAGGGCTGTCTGGGTCATTATACTGTGTGTGGAGAGCTGTCAGGGTCATCATACTGTGTGTGGAGAGCTGTCAGGATCATCATACTGCATATTGAGGGCTGTCAGGGTCATCATAGTGTGTGTGGAGGGTAATCAGCGTCATCATACTGAGTGTAGAGGGATGTCAGGGTCATCATACTGTGTGTGGAGGGTAATCGGCGTCATCATACTGTGTGTGGAGAGCTGTCAGAGTCATCATACTGCACGTGGAGGGCTGTCGGGGTCATCATACTCTGCGTGGACGGCTGTCATGGTCATCATACTGTGTGTGGAGGGCTGTCAGGGTCGTCATACTGCATGTTGAGGGCTGTTAGGGTCATTATACTGTGTGTGGAGAGCTGTCAGGGTCATCATACTGTGTGTGGAGGGCTGTCAGGATCATCATACTGCATGTTGAGGGCTGTCAGGGTCATCATAATGTGTGTGGAGGGTAATCAGCGTCATCATACTGAGTGTAGAGGGATGTCAGGGTCATCATACTGTGTGTGGAGGGGAATCGGCGTCATCATACTGTGTGTGGAAGGCTGTCAGGGTCATCATACTGTGTGTGGAGGGCTGTCAGAGTCATCATACTGCACGTGGAGGGCTGTCTGGGTCATTATACTGTGCGTGGACGGCTGTTATGGTCATCATACTGTGTGTGGAGGGCTGTCAGGGTCGTCATACTGCATGTTGAGGGCTGTTAGGGTCATTATACTGTGTGTGGAGAGCTGTCAGGGTCATCATACTGTGTGTGTGGGCTGTCAGGATCATCATACTGCATGCTGAGGGCTGTCAGGGTCATCATAATGTGTGTGGAGGGTAATCAGCGTCATCATACTGAGTGTAGAGGGATGTCAGGGTCATCATACTGTGTGTGGAGGGTAATCGGCATCATCATACTGTGTGTGGAGAGCTGTCAGAGTCATCATACTGCACGTGGAGGGCTGTCGGGGTCATCATACTCTGCGTGGACGGCTGTCATGGTCATCATACTGTGTGTGGAGGGCTGTCAGGGTCGTCATACTGCATGTTGAGGGCTGTTAGGGTCATTATACTGTGTGTGGAGAGCTGTCAGGGTCATCATACTGTGTGTGGAGGGCTGTCACGGTCATCATACTGCATGTTGAGGGCTGTCAGGGTCATCATAATGTGTGTGGAGGGTAATCAGCGTCATCATACTGAGTGTAGAGGGATGTCAGGGTCATCATACTGTGTGTGGAGGGTAATCGGCGTCATCATACTGTGTATGGAGGGCTGTTAGAGTCATCATACTGCACGTGAAGGGCTGTCTGGGTCATTATACTGTGTGTGGACGGCTGTCATGGTCATCATACTGTGTGTGGAGGGCTGTCAGGGTCGTCATACTGCATGTTGAGGGCTGTTAGGGTCATTATACTGTGTGTGGAGGGCTGTCAGGATCATCATACTGCATGTTGAGGGCTGTCAGGGTCATCATACTGTGTGTGGAGGGTAATCAGCGTCATCATACTGAGTGTAGAGGGATATCAGGGACATCATACTGTGTGGAGGGTAATCGGAGTCATCATACTGTGTGTGGAAGGCTATCAGGGTCATCATACTGTGTGTGGAGGGCTGTCAGGGTCATCATACTGCACGTGGAGGGCTGTCGGGGTCATCATACTCTGCGTGGACGGCTGTCATGGTCATCATACTGTGTGTGGAGGGCTGTCAGGGTCGTCATACTGCATGCTGAGGGCTGTTAGGGTCATCATAATGTGTGTGGACGATAATCAGCGTCATCATACTGAGTGTAGAGGGATGACAGGGTCATCATACTGTGTGTGGAGGGTAATCGGCGTCATCATACTGTGTGTGGAAGGCTGTCAGGGTCATCATACTGTGTGTGGAGGGCTGTCAGGGTCGTCATACTACATGTTGAGGGCTGTTAGGGTCATTATACTGTGTGTGGAGGGCTGTCAGGGTCATCATACTGAGTGTAGAGGGATGACAGGGTCATCATACTGTGTGTGGAGGGTAATCGGCGTCATCATACTGTGTGTGGAAGGCTGTCAGGGTCATCATACTGTGTGTGGAGGGCTGTCAGGGTCGTCATACTACATGTTGAGGGCTGTTAGGGTCATTATACTGTGTGTGGAGGGTTGTCAGGGTCGTCATTATACTGTGTGTGGAGGGCTGTCAGGGTCATCATACTGCATGTTGAGGGCTGTTAGGGTCATTATACTGTATATGGAGGGCTGTCAGGGTCATTATACTGTATATGGAGGGCTGTCAGGGTCATTATACTGTGTTGGAGCCCTCATACTCTGTGGGAGACATTGTGGCAACATCATAATGTGTGTGGGCGTCACTGTAGAGGCACCGTACTTTGCTGGAGTCACTGTGTCATCATACTGTGCATGTGGGGGTGCTGTGAAGAAATTCATTATGCTTCTATCATACTGTGTGGTGAAAGGACATTTTTGGGGACCTCATAGTCTATTGGGGCCTTGAAACGATTATCGTAGTGATACGATGCCCTTGGTTTCTCTTAGCCACCATATCCCGTTTGCTTTGTTTTATTTTTCTTGGCATCAGCTTCTTGTACTCACGGATATTTATCAGCTTGTTGTAACAAGGTTGTCATAAGACCTGCCTATTACTAATTTCACTGAACGTTAATTATTGGTAGAGATCTGGAGTTCTGTATTAAAGGGAATCCGTCACCAGGTTTTTGCCACCTAATGTAGGGGGAGAGATGCTGATTCCAGTGCTGGGTCACTTACTGGGCTGCTTTCTGCAGTTTTGATAAAATCACTATTTTATGAGCAGAAGATTATCACTAGAGGACTAGTAAACCTACTACCAGATAGTCCTCCATATTCATGATTTCTGTACAACCCGGCGCCGCCAATGATTGGCAGCTTTCTGCCTATGCACAGTGTACACAGAAAGCAGCCAATCAATGGTGTGGGCAGGGTTATCCTGGGTTCAGCATTCAGAGAACTGCTAGATCTTCAGAAGATGAAACAGTGATTTTATCAAAACTAGAGCAAGTAGCCTAGTACATGATACTTCGCTGGAATCAGGGTCTCTGCCCCTACATCATGCTTCTCACATAGAAAAAAAACTTATTGTCAGATTCTCTTTGAAAAAAATGTTCTCAGATCACAAGAATGATATATTAGTAAATCTGCACAGATAAAATACCATAAACATCTTTTTTTTATCAGCGAAATTAAAGTTTGTCTCCACTCTCCTGATGGCGATTCAATACTTTGAAGTGTTTGTACATGGATAATAAATTATTTTGCACCGATAAGGGGTAACTTATTAATCACTGGGAGTCCAACTACTGGAAACTTCATTGATTTCGCTAACGGAGCCCTAGAGATTTAATGGAGCGGGGATGCGTATGCTCGACCTATGCTCTATTCAGATGGGGTGCTCATTCTCAGGATGGGTGGTGGTCAGACCTCTGAGCGATCAATAGATTATTCCATAACCTATCAATAGGGAAAAGCTTTAAGCTTGGTATTGTGCAAACCCTTCAAAGGAGAAGAGCTCCAATGTTTTTGTAAATGGTATGGCTTTTGGAAAAGCCTATTTCTACAAGTTCCTTGGCCATTGGTTAAAGGTCCACCCAGAGTGGATCACTCTATGGTCTATTCGTTATTAGTGTAATGCTAGATAAAGATGACAATGATACGTTAATGATCTCACAGATGTTCCACTTTTCCCCAACAGCTCAGTCTATGCCCAGTAAGTTAATCAAACATGACCTGTTTGATCCCAAGTATTCAAATAAACCTGGAAAAAGCGAATTATCTGTCACCAATGAGGCCATTTTTGTCAATCTGACCGCTTTGGTCTCCATACCTCCATCTGAGAACGGGAGCGCACAGATTGTGTCCTCCGATCTGACCATGTCTGGAGAGAACCCATGCCTCTTCACCATCATAGCTGATGATATCAAGAACTGCGACAAATCCCCCGGAACGAGCGTCCCCTGCAAATCTCAGAACAAGGGGCCAGAACTGCGTGTAACATTGGTCGCTGTAGTAAACTATGAAAAAACTTTCACCTACACAACAAATGTCACCAGTGGGACACAAATGCTGACGATTTCTATGGATGACACGCTAGTCGTTGTGCCCACATATTTTCCTTGGATGAGGAACACAACAATTTATCTCAACTTCATGTTTGAAAGCTTTCAAAGCATCGATAAGATGGCCAACTCTACGAATGTTTTCATGAATCTGCAAACTACGTTCACATCTTCATCGTCCCAAAACACCTCCACCATAAATGGACGGCCTGGTCTACGTAAGTAAAAAAAAAAGTAGCCGATTATAAATCCAATTACCTTATTGGAGCTAATTGGTGAGGTGTCCCTTTCAAGTCACCCTCAAATCAATTAAGAAAAAGTGCCCACAATAGATATGTCCTCTGCCTGGAGGACCCAATCTGTCCATGTATTACAGAGTCTGAATACTGATTTTAATGAGAAACATGTAATACCTAATTTCCCCTGCGGAGGCACTGCAGGGAGATGGAACTCTTCCTACATTCTTCTCTCTTAGATAACAGCAGGTTGCTGAGATTATGATCATCAAGGTTCTCTAAAATCATGACTCTGAACAAAAATAGGCTAATCAAGCATACCAAACCCTTGGGCAACCAGCTAATGCATATGGGCATGTGCCAACTTTTCCCAATAAATGAGGATCACCACGTGATCCTTTTGGAAATCCTGGAGATAAGTTGCCCCAGGGATGTTACTCCACTCTCCCTATAGAGAACACATGCCGAGCCAACCTTGTATGTGTATGGGGGAGCCGGTACAGATGGCTTAGATGTTTGGGCACCTTAAAATTTATAATTTTTAGAAATACTTTTTTTTTTTACATAATACAAATTTGGATACCTCAATAAATTAGAAAATTTTAGAAATGCAATTTAAAGGAAAAAAAAAAAAAGCGCCTCCTTGCAATACAAGCCAAGACCAGAATGGTGCCAGGTAGTTTTTTAAAGCAGGAAGGAAGCGATATCGATGTTATTGTATCAGGGAGAGAGAACTGATAACACACATGACTCATTAGAGATTCCAGACCGCGTTTCCACGCTACCAGTAGTTACAATGATATTTCTACATTCTCAGATCCTGTTTGTTTGACCTCTATCTACAACCTCACAGAGCCGTTAATAGAATATTTCCTTTTTTCTGTAGGAATAGTCATAAAATATGGTGATTTTGAATTCATATTTTCCTACAAATACAAAGTCTCATCTAGACTGTCCTGAACTTGCTGCATTTATGTGACTAGGTGGTGACGTGCTATATTACCACGTGCCATATGGAGGCAGAAAATTATTCAGAATTATTATCACTGGTAGGCTAGAACGGGGGCAGTCCAGGGCAATATTATCCACCATGGCACCTGGATACAGGTATGGACTGGGGCTGAAATTCAGACTGGACATTTGAAATCACACAGGCCCATGCTGCCCCGTCCCCAAGCACCAGATGTTGATATATTCCTAATATTACCCTGGATGGAGGAAAGCAAGATTTCATACAAGACCAATATTTCTAATGATACCTGTGGCCTGCTGGGGTAAGTGACGGAGTCAGCTACTATGTGCTCCATCACATCTCTTAACAGTATGGGTGTCTTAAGAACCCCGATTACGTTAACATTGTAGCAGACAAGACGGCCCACGACCAGACAGGCCCTTCTGTCATTTGCCAGAATTGCCAGATGACCAGTCCGGCCCTGCCTGGATCATTTGTATCTACAGCATGGCTAGGTGGAGAACTCAGGTACACGCCACCGGAAGGCCCAAACAAAAAGCTGAGTGCAAAACTGAAATGATACGAGAAGTCGGCAGATTGCAGACTATAAAGTTATTTCTTCTCCGCAGGTCCTCTGAATGGAACCGTCCTGCTGATGCTTTTTGCCATTTATCTCTTCATCTGATTCATTACTGGCAGCTTCTTCTGTAAGTTTTTTATGACCATTTTGGGGGACCTAAAAAAAATCACTTTTCATATCACAATATACCAGAGGCATTTAGAGGTTGGTTTGTATAAAGTGTCCATACATAGTAGCATAAATTTCCTAAATAACAGTAACAAATATACTTATAATAGGGTGACCACATATTAGTGCAATATAGAGCTCAGATAAACCTAAATAACACCACCACACAGCATCCTATATAGTGTTCACATAATAGTACAGTACTGAGCCCAAATAATAGCACTATAGATTGCCTAAATAATACCGCCACACAGTATCCTATATTGCGATCACATAATAGTGCAGTACCGAGCCCATATAATAGCATTATAGATTGCATAAATAATACCGCCACACAATATAATACAGTGACCACATTATAGTGTATACAGAGCCCAAATATCCACTAGAGTGCCAAAATAATACCCAATTTCTCAAAGAAAGTAAAACATCAGACAACAGAACATCCAGCGAGATGTTATAATTTAATTTCAATACGTAATAACAAGAAGCAATAAAAAGCAGACGCTTCCTCCATGTTCACCAATTGTTCACAGAGTCCAGATATTGAAATTTGAGACTGTCATGGATCCATCAATCAACGCTGAGACGCTGCAAGGCAAAACTAGTGCCAGCATACCTGTGCCATCGCAGCACCTCAGTGGTTATTCATGGATCCTTGTCAGTCTCAAAAAACAGCAAAAATTTGAATGTCTGGACTCCGTGCAGAACAGAGCCCAAATAACGTCACTATAAACGGCCTAAATAATACCGCCACATAGTATCGTATACAGTGAAAACATACTAGTGCAGTGCAGAGCCTAAATAACAGCCCTATACAGGGCCAAAACAATACCGCCACACAGTGTCATATATAGTTACTACATAATATTGCAGTACAGAGCATAAAATAAAAACAGTAATATGCAGAGCCTAAATAATACTCCCACAAAGTATCATACATAGTGACTACATAATAGTGCATATAGAGCCAAAATAACAGCAATGTAAAGAGTCTAAATAATATTGCCACACATGTATCATATTTAGCGATCACATAATAGTGCACTTCAGAGGACAAATAATAGCACTATAGGAAGCCTAAATAATACAGCCACACAGTATCATATACAGTGACTACATAATAGTGCATATAGAGCCCAAATAACAGCACTATAAAGAGCCTAAATAATACTCACACATAGTATCTTATATAGTGACCGCATAATAGTGCATATAGAGCCAAAATAACAGCACTATACACAGCCTAAATAATATCGCCAAAATGTGTCATATACAGTAACTACATAATTCTGCAGTAGAGTACAAATAGCTGTACTATACAGAGCTTAAATAATACCACCATACAGTATCATATAAAGTGTGAGACAGTGACCAGCATTGTTGTAAATGGCCGGTATGTGTCACAAGGGAGGAGCTCCTCTGTGCTGTAAGCCTGAAATGTTGCTCTGGGACCTGTAGTTCCACAAGCTTTGTTTTGCTTATAAGGCTATGTGCACATGCTGCGGATTCACCCGCGGATTTGTATCTGCGGATCCGCAGGTAAAACCGCAGGTAAAATGACCTGCGGTTTTACCTGCGGATTGGCCTGCGGTTTGACACCTGGACAATGGAATAGGTGGCAAACCGCAGCGGAATCCGCAGAAAGAATTGACATGTCAATTTCCGCAGTTGAAAATCCGCAGCATGTGCACAACGGATTGTAAATCACATAGACTTACATTGTACTGTACACTGTCTGCAGAACTGCTGCGGATCCGCAGAGGCCAAATCTGCAGCGGATCCGCAGCAGAATCCGCAGTGTGTGCACATAGCCTAAGGGGGGCTTACAGGGTTAGCCGTAGAACTGGCTAACCACACACTTCCCACCTATGGGAGTGGTTACAGCTACATAATGTGACCGTGGTTTGGGTCACATGGTCTAGGATGCAAAGTCCTGCAAGAGGCACACTGAGTATTACCTACACAAATCTACAATAACAATACATATAAATATAATACAAAGGTCCTTACGTGCTTCAACTAGGGATACCAGGGTATCTATGATTATGCTACCTTTAACCTGAAGTGAGTCTCCTCTCAGGCATATAGATTGCATCGGCTGCAGCCAGTCCCAAATCTTCGGCGCCAATCAGTTACATCAACACAAGGTTCCTAGTATTGTCGGCTGGTGCAGAGCCCAAACGCCGGGGACTTATACTTCTGTAGCCTCAAGATGCCGTCTCTCCTTCTGTAGTCCTCACAAATTCTCCTAAAAGCAATACGCCTTTTTCTGTATAAAACTAGATGGAGACCCGATGTTATTGCATCAGTAGGGCAGTAATGTCACGATGGGGGCAGGTTTGCAGCATTGAGACTCTCTCCCCTCCATGTGCTCACCCACCTATCCACTCTCTCTTTCCCCATGTGCTGACTTCTCCCGTCTGTGCTCTCTTCTTTGAACTGTCTACCCTATGTGCTATCCCCCTTGTCTGCTGTCTCTCTCCTTCCTGTGCTGTGTTCTCCCCTCATGTAGTGTCCCGTTTGAGCTGTCTCCCCCTGTGCTCTGTGTCTCTCACCCCTGTGTCTGACCATGTACAGAACATACCACAGCTTCTGGGCAGGGGAGGAAGCAAAAGACAATATTGGCATTACAGCAGGAGATGACAGAGGATACATTTTGTGAGGTAAAATATTGTTTAAAACAGTCAGTGAAATATTTCACCTCACAAAATGAATCCTCTGTGATTCCCTGCTGTAATGTCAGTATTGTCTTTTGCTTCCTCCCCTGCCCAGGAGATGTGGTATGCTCAGTACACGGTCAGACACAATTTTTAAAATGAACTTTCGTTCGTGCGAAAACCCCTTTAATGTGACCGGTTTCCTCTGCCTGTAGACACGCATCTGCCTCCGAAATCAGCCGAATGATTCACTGTGTCTGCGTGGAATTCGCACAAGCGCAGTGCGACGGTGTTCCACTTGTCGTACCACGCAAGAGGCTACGTGACGTGAGTGTGAGTGTATGAGTGAGTCTGAGTGTGTGTGTGAATGTGAGTATGACTGAGTGTGAGAGTGTGAATGTGAGTGTGTGTGAGAGTGAGTGAGAGTGTGTGTGTGAGTGTGTGTGTGTGTGGTGCGGCAGTGTTCCGCTTTTGGTACCACACAATAGGTTGGTACCAGCAGCAGTTTCCATATTGAGACACCCATCACTTGGGTGTCCCAATATGGTGATCGGTGAGCTTCCTCCACTTGGAATTCTGGGATACGGTGACATCTGGAGAGAACAGGAAATGAAAACATTACAAGGCAATTATATAATTAGATGCCTGTCCAATATTGCTTCTCAGCTCATCACAACAGGGACTCCACAGAGCTCCACAGTCACACAGCTCTCAGGAACTCTCAGTCTTTGTTCCACAGCAAGGTCCCAGGCTCCCCAAGATGAAGGGGTTGCAGTAAACAGTCTCTTACAGCGTTCAATTTCTTTGCTTCTCACAAGCTGCTCCACACTCACAGTGTCTCTCAGGGCAGTCTCTCTTCTTCTGGAAGCTTCACTTGCAGATCTAGATAGCCGACACTAGACCCCACGCCCTAGGACACACAGATTCCCAGGCACTCACAGCACCTGCTCTTAGCTGCAGCAGGCCAACACCACAGGGTCCTAGTGCTCTCCTGGTGTAATCACAATTCACCCTCTTACACCAAGGCACCTGATGAGATGGTGATCCCAGTAAGGCAGCTTCCCTAGGAGCCAGGACTGACAAGGAGTCAGCGTGGGGAGCAGGAGTTCCTGTAAGGTAACTCTAGACAAGGGGGTTATAGTGAGGGCAGACAAGTATCTGCCATTGGAACAGACTGTTGGGTGCTTATTATGTTCTGTGGATGTTAATGGACTGTTCGGCGTGCGGCCGCCCACGGTAACTGGTCAAAGAGAAGTCCAGCGTGTTTAGGGACCATGACTCAAAGCCGTATACAATGAAGCGCTATGGACTATGCTCTGAGGTCTGTGATGTGTAACGTCCTACAGTGGTTTATGAGTTGCATAATAAACCGCATAGACTGCTTAAGTGAAAAATGTTCCTGTGTGCCTTAATTCCCGCTGCCAAGTGAGTGTCCCCCAATACATTCAGTAAGGGCTCATACTCACTTGCGAGAGACTCGTGCGATTCTCGTGCGAGTCTCTCTCATGAAAACCTGGCACTGCCACCGGCAGGGTCAGATTGAGACTGGCCCACCGGAGAATTCTCCAGTGGGCCCTGGCTCTGATGTCTGCTGGCATATTGGCCAGCAGCTGCCTAGGGTCCCCACTGCTCCAGGGGCTTCCAGCCAGTGGTGTGTCGCTAATAGCGGGGGGAGCGGTGAGTGTGTGTGGTGCTGTGCTGTGTGTGTGTATGTGTGTGTGGTGTGTGTGTATATGTGTGTGGTGTGGTGCTGTGTGTGTGTGGTGCGGTTCTGTGTGTGTGGTTGTGTGTGTGTGTGGTGCGGTGCTTTGTGTGTGTGAGAGAGTGGTGCGGTGCTGTCTGTGAGGTGCTGTATGTGTGATGGTGTGGTGTGGGGGAGGCAATGATGGTGGTGAGGAGGCGATGATGATGGTGGGGGGGAGGCAGTGATGATGGTGAGGAGGCAATGGTGGGGGGAGGCAGTGATGATGGTGAGGAGGCAATGATAATGGTGATGAGGAGGCGATGATGGTGGAGGGGGGAAGGCAATGATGATGATGGTGGTGAGGAGGCAATGGTAATGGTGGTGAGGAGGCGATGATGGTGGTGGGGGAGGCAGTGATGATAGTGAGCAGGCAATGATGATAGTGGGAGGAGGTGATGATGGTGGTGGGGGAGGCAGTAATGATGGTGAGGAGGCAATGATGATGGTGGTGAGGAGGCAATGATAATGGTGGTGAGGAGGCGATGATGGTGGTGGGGGAGGCAGTGATTATGGTGAGGAGGCAATGATGATGGTTGTAGGGGGAGGCAATGATGGGGGTGTTGGGGGAGAAAGCAATGATGGTTGTGGTGTAAAGGACAATGATGGTAGTGGTGGAAAGGACAATGGTAGTGGGGGAGGAGGCAATGATGGAGGTGGTGATGAGGACAATGGTGGAGGGGTGCTTGCATTATACCCTTTGAGGGCGGCTGCATTATACCCTATGGGGGGCTACATTATATTCTGTGGGGGGCTGCATTATATTCTGTGTGGGGCTGCATTATACTATATGAGGTGGGCTGCATTATGCCATATGATGGTGCTACATTATATTCTATGGGGGGCGGCATTATAACTTATGAGGGGGTTGCATTATATTTTGTAGGGTGCTGTATTATACCCTATGAGGGGGTGCATTATATTCTATGAGTGGGCTGCATTATATTCCATGAGGGAGGCTACATTATATTCTATGAGGGGGCTACTTTATATTCTATGAAGGGGCTACCCCAAACTGTGCTACATAATTAAGACATGTACTACCATATATTATACCCTGATATTAGCGTGTTTTACCGCACAATTGCTGGTCTTGCATTTATTTCTATGTGGCTACTTAGTGGACCCAAAGAATGATTTTCTCTGTTGGGCCCAAGGTGCTCCAGTCCGACGCTGGCCGCCGGCACTTGGACTGGAGCGTGCAGCTGCATACAAATACATGTAGCCGCACACTCCGGTCCCAGTGCTGGCGGCTGTGCCAGGTTCTCATGCGAGGGACTCGCACGAGAATTGTGCGAGTCTCTCGCAAGTGAGTATGAGCCCTAAGCGCCACATTACAACAGTTACTACATAACAGTGCAGTAAAGAGCATAAAATAACAGCATTATACAGAGCCTAAATAATACCGCCACACAGTATCATATACAGCAACTACATAATAATGCACATGAAACCTATATAACAGCACTATAGAGAGCCTAAATAATACCGCCACACAGTATCATATATAGTGACCACATAATAGTGCATATAGAGCCCAAATAACCACTATCCAGTTCATATATAATAACACCACACAGTGTCATGTACAGTGCCCACATCATAGTGCAGTGCAGAGCTCACATAATTACTGTTAGGCTAAGTGCACACGTACCGGAACTCTTGCGGAAATTACCGTGAGAATTCCGGAATTCCATTCCGCGGGAAAATCGCATTTTAAATTCCCGCGATTTTCCCACGGAAAAACTAGCATTTTGCAAGCGTGACCAACTTTTTACTACTGAGGCCGCCTATGCAGCATCAGTAGTAAAAGATAGAATGTAAAAAAAATAAAAAAATGGTGTTTATTATTACCCTCCGACATCCCGCGCAGCCGTTCCCAGTAATCCTTTGCGAAAATGCCCGCGATGACGTCCGTTCTCGCGGGATCGCGATGTCTCGCGGTAATTCGCGATGACGTCGCGCGAATGACCGCGAGACTTCGCGATCCCGCGAGAACGGACGCCATCGCGGGCATTTTCGCAAAGGACTACTGGGAACGAGAGCGTGGAGAGAAGCGGGAAGACTGCGCGGGACGTCGGAGGGTGAGAATAACAATATTTTTTATTTTTAAATTCTATTTTTTACAGGGATATGGTACCCAAAGCCCGGAGGACAGTCTCCTCTCCTCCGGACCGTGGGTACCATCCGCAAATGTTCTGCTTACTTTCCGCATGGTGTGCACAGCCACATGCGGGAAGTAAGCGGAACAATGCATTCCTATGGGTGCGGGATCGCCGCGATTCCGCAAATTAATGAGCATGCTGCGGTTTTTACCGTGAAGCGATTCCGCCGCGGTAAAAACCACAGCATTAGCACAGCATTGCGGAATCCCATAGGAATGCATGGGATGCTTATTTTTCGCGTTTTCGCGGCAAAATCGCGCGGTTAAAACCGCCGCGGAAACGCGAAAAAAATGCCACGTGTGAACTCAGCCTTAGGGCTAAATAATACCACCACTGAGTATCAGATGAGATTACGGAGTGACCAAATATATTGCCATGCAGAGGAAAAATAGCCGCTGTGGAATGCCTATGTAATACCCAGGGCTAGCGTTTGGGACAGGCAGACCAGGCAGATGCCTGGGGCCCCCACCTACAAAGGGGCCCCCTGCATCTGCAGCCCATTTATCAAGTGCCCAGAGGGTGTACAGCAGTGAATAATGCTGTGCATTGCTCTGAAGTCTTGGAGTGTCTCTCGCAAAGCCCCTTGAGCCCCCCTGTCTCTTTCTCCCTGCAGTCAGGTTAAAAGTTGAGAGTGAGGGGGAGGGGCCAATTAGAGCACAGTGACAGCCAGAAAGACGCCTGAAGCTCAGTATGTCTCCTCCTGAGTCCTGATCATGGCTGCTCCTAGCACTGTCCTGAGAATGGATATGCCTAAGTGAAGCCACAGAACCTGGTAAGAGCAGCAATAACAGCAGGTCAGAGTGCAGTGATTTCCTCACTGTGGTCCGGAGCTCTGTGCTGATTGCTGCAGGATCAGGATTCACAGCCACATACAGCAGCGGCGATCAGTATCAGCTCTGACCACAGTCACTAATCACTGCTTGTAATATGACAGGGCGACCTCCTGTCACTACTGTCTGGATGGCACAAGACAGGGATATTGTCTGCTGAATCAGGGGATTTATGATATAGAAATAAATGAATTCCCATGTGAAATAATAAGGGTAAACCATACACATAGTACAGGTGTGCATTTGAATCAGCTTTTTTGGTGCATTTTTTTTTTTTGCTGCCAAAGCCTGCTCTCTTGGCAGTAAAAACACTACTTTCAAAACACCCATTTTTTAGGGTATGTGCAGACGATCCGGAAATGGCAGCGCTTTGGACGCAGCGGACATGCGCTCCATCTAAAGTGCTGCCATCTTACGCAGGTGATTCCACATGTGTTCATCCCCTCCACTATGCTGTAACATCTGGCCGCTGCAGGATGGATGCTGCGGATGTACGCAGCATCCAGAGTTTACTGAGCTTAGAGCTTTTGCTGTTTTTTTTTGTATAGTATTCATTTTGTCAACAGTACATGTTTAATAAAGTTTGTTTTATTCACCAAAAACACAGCGAAAAACGTTGCGACATTTGCAGCTTTTCTAAAACTTTTTCATTGCATTCTACGGGTGAAAAAAATTGCTGAAAGAAGTGAAGCTGCAGATTTAAAAAACGCTGCAGTTATGAAATTCAGTCAGGAGAAAATAAAGGGGTGTGCGGGAGATCTCTGAAAATCTCAGTCTTTGCTTGTGCTATAAAGTGCTGTAAACTTCTTATTTGCAGAAGAAATTCTCCATATGAACGTGGCCAAGTGCAGCTTTTTAAAGTGCAGCAAAACATATGAGATTTCCGAAATCTCCTGCATGCGCTTGTTTTTTTTCTGACTGAATTTGAGAACTGTAGCGCTTTTTAAATCTGCAGCGTGTCACTTCTTTCAGTGTGTTTTCACCCGTAGAATGCAATGAAAGAATATAAAAAAGAAAGCTGCAGATATTGCATCGGTATTTTTCGCTGCAATTTTTTAAGTGGTTTTGGTTTTGGTGAATTAAACTATTAAGTGTCTTTACATGTTCAGTATTTGGTCAGTATTTCACATCAGTATTTATAATGCAGAAACAGCAGTGGAACAATCAGAGGAAAAGTATAGTAGAAACACGGCACCACGTCTGGATTTCTCACCCTCCTGGTTTTGACTTGCACATACTGATGTGAAATACTGACCGAATACTCAACGTGTGAACGTGGCCTTAAACATACTGTAGACAAAGCAATCATCCTCACTTTAAAACAAGCTGAAAAAAAGTGTAAAGAACACCAGAAAACAAGCTGAAAAACAGGTGTTTTAAATGCAACATTTTTACCGCCAATAGAACAGGTTTTGGCTACTGAAAATATGCATGTGAACATAGTCTTACTCTGAAACGCTATGGCTACAGTTGTAGCCAAAAGTATTGGCACCCCTGCAATTCTGTCAGATAATACTCAGTTTCTTCCTGAAAATGATTGCAAACACAAATTCTTTGGTATTATTATCTTCATTTAATTTGTCTTAAATGAAAAAACACAAAAAGAATTGTCCTAAAGCCAAATTGGATATAATTCCACACCAAACATAAAAAGAGGGTGGACAAAAGTATTGGCACTGTTCGAAAAATCATGTGATGCTTCTCTAATTTGTGTAATTAACAGCACCTGTAACTTACCTGTGGCACCTAACAGGTGTTGGCAATAACTAAATTACACTTGCAGCCAGTTGACATGGATTAAAGTTGACTCAACCTCTGTCCTGTGTCCTTGTGTGTACCACATTGAGCATGGAGAAAAGAAAGAAGACCAAAGAACTGTCTGAGGACTTGAGAAACCAAATTGTGAGGAAGCATGAGCAATCTCAAGGCTACAAGTCCATCTCCAAAGACCTGAATGTTCCTGTGTCTACCGTGCGCAGTGTCATCAAGAAGTTTAAAGCCCATGGCACTGTGGCTAACCTCCCTAGATGTGGACGGAAAAGAAAAATTGACAAGAGATTTCAACGCAAGATTTTGCGGATGTTGGATAAAGAGCCTCGACTAACATCCAAACAAGTTCAAGCTGCCCTGCAGTCCGAGGGTACAACAGTGTCAACCCGTACTATCTGTCGGCGTCTGAATGAAAAGGGACTGTATGGTAGGAGACCCAGGAAGACCCCACTTCTTACCCCAAGACATAAAAAAGCCAGGCTGGAGTTTGCCAAAACTTACCTGAAAAAGCCTAAAATGTTTTGGAAGAATGTTCTCTGGTCAGATGAGACAAAAGTAGAGCTTTTTGGGCAAAGGCATCAACATAGAGTTTACAGGAGAAAAAAAGAGGCATTCAAAGAAAAAAACACGGTCCCTACAGTCAAACATGGCGGAGGTTCCCTGATGTTTTGGGGTTGCTTTGCTGCCTCTGGCACTGGACTGCTTGACCGTGTGCATGGCATTATGAAGTCTGAAGACTACCAACAAATTTTGCAGCATAATGTAGGGCCCAGTGTGAGAAAGCTGGGACTCCCTCAGAGGTCATGGGTCTTCCAGCAGGACAATGACCCAAAACACACTTCAAAAAGCACTAGAAAATGGTTTGAGAGAAAGCACTGGAGACTTCTAAGGTGGCCAGCAATGAGTCCCGACCTGAATCCCATAGAACACCTGTAGAGAGATCTAAAAATGTCAGTTTCAAATATCAGGGACCTGGAGCAGTTTGCCAAAGAAGAATGGTCTAAAATTCCAGCAGAGCATTGTAAGAAACTCATTGATGTTTACCGGAAGCGGTTGGTCGCAGTTATTTTGGCTAAAGGTTGTGCAACCAAGTATTAGGCTGAGGGTGCCAATACTTTTGTCTGGCCCATTTTTGGAGTTTTGTGTGAAATGATTAATGTTTTGCTTTTTGCTTCATTCTCTTTTGTGTTTTTTCATTTAAGCCAAATTAAATAAAGATAATAATACCAAAGAATTTGTGTTTGCAATCATTTTCAGGAAGAAACTGAGTATTATCTGACAGAATTGCAGGGGTGTCAATACTTTTGGCCACAACTGTATCTGTGGTGTTACATAGGACTGCAGGTGACATCTACTATATTATCTGTTCTCAGAGAGTTATCACTGCTATCTCTGGTGTTACATAGGATGAGGTCACAGTCATGTGACTAGTCATGTGAGCCAGGGAGGGCTTCTGAGTGTACTGTGCAGAGGGGGAATTGTATGGAGATTGATACACAGTCCATTTTGAAATGACAGGTGGGCATGGCGGCTGATTTACAGTGCGGGAAACCTACGATCCCGCAGGTGGGAGTGTCAAAATCGGGACTGTCCCGCTGGATAAAGGATGGTTGGGAGCCCTGCTGTGTTATCTGCAGTGTTAAAAAAAAAAATAAGAGGGGGTTGGGGGACAACTCTTTGTCTTTGGGGATTGGGCCCCCCAATCTTTTCTGACCCTAGCAACACTCCTGTGTAGTGCTAATAGTGGCAGACCCGTCGGCCGATATAAGGTCCCTGAATATCGGGGCCACAGTGCCAGCACTGGCTCCAGGCCCCTCTGCCAACTGTTCATGTAATATAACCTAAATGTACTGTATGATTTTACAATGTTAGCATTTGGGGCCCCACTTTAAACTTTTGCCTAGGGCTCAACTTTGTCTAAAACTGGCCCTGGTAATACCAGCCTGTTGTATCAAATAATATTATTATATAGAAAAAAAATAGAGCAGCACCTTTCAGAAATAATGATGCAGAGCCAACCTTGTACATAGCAAGCCATCCAGATAAAAAGAGTGTACAAAAATATCTACCGTATGTATTTATAAGCCCATAATGGCGATGTTTCAGTTCCAATGTTGGAATCTTCTGCTTGAAAAAGGTTCACATCTTTGGAACCGAAAAGTCACCATTATGGGCTTGGATACTTTGTAGACTCTTTTGTGAGCTGCCTCCAGTTTTTGCTTTTTTTTTTTTCTTAATAGCATTCTATAGTAACCACATAATAGCCATACACAGTGCTTAACTACGTAATACCGCAGCAGGGACCTCGCATGGTGGGGACTGGGTGGTTGGGACCATTAAATAAAGAAGACGCAGAGAAATTCTCCTCCATAGTAACTGCGTCTGATGTTTTTTCCGTCTACAGATCATTACCGCCTCGTATTACTGCCCCATTGTCACCACTGTGTATCCAGACATTTGAACTGTGTCCAGAATATCCAAAAACCATCCTGTCTGCGAACCTGCTGAGATCGGCCATTGATTTTACCCGCCGTGGTGCATGTACAGTTCTTCATGTGAATTTACCCCAAAGCCATATAGAAAGGTTGTGCCAATAAAGGTTTAACTTTTACAATTGTCCCAGCTCCGTGTTTTTCTGATGGTGAGCCCCAAATCCTCTGCAAAGACCTAGAATTAAAGGGGTTGTCCTAAGATTTTAGGTTCAGCTTAGACATTGTTACCAAATGTTGTGACCGTAAAATATTTGTAAGAGTGAAGTGGCAGAGAGGCTAGGAAAGGGCTGTGGGGTTAAGAGACGGTGCTCCGTTGTAGGGCTAGGAGACTGTACTCTGCTGTGGGGCTAGGAGATGGTGCTCTAATGTGGGGCTAGGAGACGGTGCTCTGCTGTAGTGCTAGGAGATGGTGCTCTGTGGTGCTAGGAGACTGTATTCTGCAAGGCTAGGAGTCTGTAATCTGTGAGGCTAGGAGACTGTACTCTGTGGGGCTAGGACACTGTACTCTGTGGGGCTACGAGACTGTACTCTGTGGGACTACGATACTGTACTCTGTGGAGCTACGAGACTGCACTCTGTGGGGATAGGACATTGTACTCTGTGGGGCTAGGACATTGTACTCTGTGGGGCTAGGAAACTGTACTCTGTGGGGCTACGAAACTGTACTCTGTGGGGCTGCGAGACTATACCCTGTGAGCCTACGAGACAATACCCTGTGGGGCTACGAGACTGTAATCTCTAGGGCTGCGAGACTGTATTCCATTAGGCTACAAGACTGTACTCTGTGAGGCTAGGTGTCTGTTCTCTATGAGGCTATGAGACAGTACTCTGTGAGGCTAGGAGACTGTACTCTGTGGGGCTAGGAGACTGTACTCTGTGGGGCTACGAGACTGTACTCTGTGGGGCTACGAGACTGTAATCTGTGGTGCTGTGAGCATGTGGCGGGATGCAGTGACGAACGGGAGACAGAGCATGGGTTAACAATTTTAATTAACACAGATAATCCATGCAGGAAGGTAAAAGGTTAACATGGGGGTTGGGTAGGCAGTTCAAAATATAGATAGTATGCAGGGATTTAAGAACAGTGAAATAGGTATTAACAGTTCTTGGGAGGTTAACTTATCCTGTCAGATGTTTATCAAGACGTGGTAGTCCCGGAGCAGGTGATGATGCCAACAACAGCTGACGTGGCGCTTGTCCGATGTGGTCCTGTAGGTAACGATGATCCGTCTTCTGGCGGCAGCAGTTGGTCTCTGGTACCATATACTGAAGTGGATGGAGGAGCGTGGGCCAGGGCACTGTCTGAGCCCAACGTGGCCCAGCAGATATACACTGGTGAATCAGGACGCAGATGACAGTCCTGCACCCGGTATCTCTCTGGCAGCACGCGCGCAGTACTCACTAGCCCGGAATGTTCAACACCTCACTTTGTGGTGACCAATGGGCACACTGCACGTCTCACCTCACAGTCTCTGTCAGTGGTGGGGGGAAGCTTGAGCGCCGGCCGACGCTATAATGATGCTCGAGAGCCAGAGCACTAACATCCCCCTGCTGCACACTGTCTTTCCCGCCAAGTCTGCCTGTTTCCGCACGCACTGAGGCTGTAAACCCTTAACCACGCCCCCTGCTTCCGCCTGCAAGGATTGGTCCGGTCCTTTAAGCTTTCCCACAGACAACAGAGGAGACAGCCATGACAGTTTTGGAACCGGCACAGAACAGGTACCCGCGCACAGTCCTTCTTACAGGGCTACGAGACTGTACTCTGTGGGGCTAGGAGACTGTAATCTCTAGGGCTGCGAGACTGTATTCCATTAGGCTACAAGACTGTACTCTGTGAGGCTAGGTGTCTGTTCTCTATGAGGCTATGAGACAGTACTCTGTGAGGCTAGGAGACTGTACTCTGTGGGGCTAGGAGACTGTACTCTGTGAGGCTAGGAGACTGTACTCTGTGAGGCTGTGAGCATGTGGCGGGATGCAGTGACGAACGGGAGACAGAGCATGGGTTAACAATTTTAATTAACACAGATAATCCATGCAGGAAGGTAAAAGGTTAACATGGGGGTTGGGTAGGCAGTTCCAAATATAGATAGTATGCAGGGATTTAAGAACAGTGAAATAGGTATTAACAGTTCTTGGGAGGTTAACTTATCCTGTCAGATGTTTATCAAGACGTGGTAGTCCCGGAGCAGGTGATGATGCCAACAACGGCTGACGTGGCGCTTGTCCGATGTGGTCCTGTAGGTAACGATGATCCGTCTTCTGGCGGCAGCAGTTGGTCTCTGGTACCATATACTGAAGTGGATGGAGGAGCGTGGGCCAGGGCACTGTCTGAGCCCAACGTGGCCCAGCAGATATACACTGGTGAATCAGGACGCAGATGACAGTCCTGCACCCGGTATCTCTCTGGCAGCACGCGCGCAGTACTCACTAGCCCGGAATGTTCAACACCTCACTTTGTGGTGACCAATGGGCACACTGCACGTCTCACCTCACAGTCTCTGTCAGTGGTGGGGGGAAGCTTGAGCGCCGGCCGGCGCTATAATGATGCTCGAGAGCCAGAGCACTAACATCCCCCTGCTGCACACTGTCTTTCCCGCCAAGTCTGCCTGTTTCCGCACGCACTGAGGCTGTAAACCCTTAACCACGCCCCCTGCTTCCGCCTGCAAGGATTGGTCCGGTCCTTTAAGCTTTCCCACAGACAACAGAGGAGACAGCCATGACAGTTTTGGAACCGGCACAGAACAGGTACCAACGCACAGTCCTTCTTCTTACAGGGCTAGGAGACTGTACTCTGTTGGGCTACGAGACTGATTTCTGCTGTTGAGCTCGGAGAAGGGTCCCAAGTTTGCACAATGTTGAAACCAAGTCTGTCAAACTTGTAATTTCCTCTGAATTTGTAACTCTTTACATCCTTTACCCGAATCTTACACCGTCTTGGCCAATTTCTTTTTTCTTTTCTTTTTTTTCTTTTTTTTTCTTCAGTTGTGCAAGTCTATTGATGTTCCCATATTAGGAAGTTATCACTTATTCACAAGAAAGGTAAATGGGGTTTAACCACTAGGACCCGAAATGATCTCAAGAACCCGGCTCTGAAATGTCCCATGACATTTCTAATGGTGCTAGCGGTGACATCATAAAGGTCGGCTCACCCTGAACTGATAATGGGAACGCGGCTGCCTGTAACTTGCGCTAACCTCATTGATGTCACCACAGGTCACTGGAGCTACGCTCTGATGCTCAGCATCTCCTGGACTCACAGCTGAGCTATTCCATCACGCCACCGCTCAGCCATGCAATCCAGATGAAATGGACTTGGGCTCTTCGTGGTCAAATGGATTATCGTCAGACAGTTGAGGAATATGGTGTTTTATTATTTCTTTTTTTACAGTAATAAATGGGAAAAAGACGATGGGAAGTGTTTTCGTTTTCATTTTTTGCTCCACTTCTTCCCAGACCCATAACTTTTTATGCCATGTGAGGGCTTGTTTTTTTGCGGGACAAGTTGTACTTTTGAATGACACCATTGGTTTTAACATATCGTGTACTGGAAAACAAGTGAGGTGAAATTGCAGTTAAGTGCAACTCCAGAGTTGTTGTTTTTTTACCATGTTCACTAAATGCTAAAACTGACCTACCATTAGATTCTCCATGTCATTATGAGTACATAGACACCAAACATCCACATGTGAAGAAATGACGGATGGCACTCACCGGAATATGAGGAATAAAAGACATCGGCACAGGAGATATGTGCAGAGTACGGACTATGGCTGTTTTGCGCTGCTGCGCTTCAACGGGTCCTGATACTGGACTCAAGAGGGTAGGCACCTAGAAACACGTGCAGGTAAGGTACCGCCTGTAATGTATAATGATTTGACCTGTCTCTTTAACCCCTTCATGACCCAGCCTATTTTGAACCTAATGACCTGGCCATTTTTTGCAATTCTGACCAGTGTCCCTTTATGAGGCAATAACTCTGGAACACTTCAACGCATCCTAGTGATTTTGAGATTGTTTTTTCGTGACATATTGGGCTTCATGTTAGTGGTAAATTTAGGTCGATAATTTTTGTGTTTATTTGTGAAAAAAATGGAAATTTGGCAAAAATTTTGAAAATTTCGCAATTTTCACATTTTGAATTTTTATTCTGTTAAACCAGAGAGTTATGTGACACAAAATAGTCTACTTTACATGAGCACAATTTTGGAAACAAAATTTTTTTTTGTTAGGAAGTTATAAGGGTTAAAAGTTGACCAGCGATTTCTCATTTTTATAACAAAATTTACAAAACCATTTCTTTTAGGGACCACCTCACATTTGAAGTCACTTTGAGGTACTATATGGCAGAAAATACCCAAAAGTGACACCATTCTAAAAACTGCACCCCTCAAGCTACTCAAAACTACATTCAAGAAGATTATTAACCCTTTAGGTGCTTCACAGGAACTAAAGCAACGTGGAAGAAAAAATGAACTATTTAAATTTTCCAAGAAAAATTTTCTTTTAGCATCAATGTTTTCATTTTCACATGGGTAACATGATAAAATGGATCCTAAAATTTGTTGGGGAATTTCTCCTGAGTACACCGATACCTCATATGTGGTTATAAACTACTGTTTGGGCGCACGGCAGGGCTCAGAAGGGAAGGAGCGCCATTTGACTTTTTGAATGGAAAATATGCTGGAATATTTAGCGGTTGCCATGTTGCGTTTGGAGAGTCCCTGTGTGCCTAAACATTAGAGCTTCTCCACAAGTGACCCCATTTTGGAAACTAGACCCTCCAAGGAACTTATTTAGATGCATACTGAGCACTTTGAACCCCCAGGTGCTTCACAAATTGATCCGTAAAAAAAAAGGACTTTTTTTTCAAAAAAATTTTCTTTTAGCCTCAGTTTTTTCATTTTCACATGGGCAACAGGATAAAATGGATCTTAAAATTTGTTGGGCAATTTCTCCTGATTACACCGATACCTGATATGTGTTCAGAAACCACTGTTTGGGCGCACGGCAGGGCCCGGAAGGGAAGGAGCACTGTTTGACTTTTTGAATGGAAAATAAGCTCCAATCGCTAGCGGACACCATGTTGCGTTTGGAAAGCCCCTGTGTACCTAAACATTGGTACCCCCACAAGTGACCCCATTTTGGAAACTAGTCCCCCCAAGGAACTTATCTAGATGTGTGGTGGGCACTTTGAACCCCCAAGTGCTTCACAGAAGTTTATAACGCAGAGCAGTGAAAATAAAAAATCATTTTTTTTTCCTCAAAAATTATTTTTTAGCCTGCTATTTTTTATTTTCACAAGGCTAACAGGAGAAATTGGACCACAAAAGTTGTTGTGCAATTTGTCCTGAGTACACCGATACCCCATATGTGTGGGGGAACCACTGTTTGGGCGCATGGGCGAGCTCAGAAGGGAAGAAGCGTGATTTTGGAATGCAGACTTTGATGGAATGTTCTGCAGCATCATGTTGCGTTTGCAGAGCCCCTGATGTGCCTAAACAGTAGAAACCTCCCACAAGTGACCCCATTTTGGAAACTAGTCCCCCCAAGGAGCTTATCTAGATATGTAGTGAGCACTTTGAACCCCCAAGTGCTTCACAGAAGTTTATAAACACAGAGCCATGAAAATAAAAAATATTTTTTTTTCCTCAAAAATTATTTTTTAGCCCCCTATTTTTTATTTTCACAAGGACAACAGGATAAATTAGACCCCTAAAGTTGTTGTTCAGTTTGTCCTGAGTACGCTGGTACCCAATATGTGGGGGGAACCACTGTTTGGGCGCACGGCAGGGCTCAGAAGGGAAGGAGCGCCATTTGACTTTTTGAATGGAAAATTAGCTCCAATCATTAGCGGACACCATGTCGTGTTTGGAGAGCCCCTGTGTGCCTAAACTTTGGAGCTCCCCCACAAATGACCCCATTTTGAAACTAGACCCCCTAAGGAACTTATCTAGATGCATAGTGAGCACTTTGAACCCCCCGGTGCTTCACAGAAGCGTATAACGCAGAGCCGTGAAAATAAAAATAATTTTTTTTTCCTCAAAAAATGATTTTTTAGCCAGCTATTTTTTATTTTCACAATGGTAACAGGAGAAATTGGACACCAAAAGTTGTTGTCCAGTTTGTTCTGAGTATGCTGGTACCCCATATGTGGGGGGGAATCACTGTTTGGGCACACGTCGGGGCTCGAAAGCGAAGTAGTGACGTTTTGAAATGCCGACTTGATGGAATGGTCTGCGGGCATCATGTTACTTTTGCAGAGCCTCTGATGTGCCTAAACAGTGGAAACCCCACATAAGTGACCCCATTTTGGAAACTAGACCACCCAAGGAACTTATCTAGATGTGTGGTGAGCTCTTTGAACCCCCAAATGCTTCACAAAAGTTTATAACGCAGAGCAGTGAAAATAAAAAATCTTTTATTCCCCAAAAAATGATTTTTTAGCCCGCAATTTTTTATTTTCACAAGGGTAACAGGAGAAATTGGACCACAAAAGTTGAGTACAGTTTGTCCTCAGTACTCTGGTACCCCATATGTGGGGGGGAACCACTGTTCGGGCACACGTCGGGGCTCGGAAGGGAAGTAGTGACGTTTTGAAATGCCGACTTGATGGAATGGTCTGTGGGCGTCATGTTACGTTTGCAGAGCCTCTGATGTGCCTAAACAGTGGAAACCCCCCACAAGTGACCCCATTTTGGAAACTAGACCACCCAAGGAACTTATCTAGATGTGTGGTGAGCACTTTGAACCCCCAAGTGCTTCACAGAAGTTTATAACGCAGAGTTGTGAAAATAAAAAATCATTTTTTTTCCACAAACTTCCAAAAAAGTTGTTGTGCAATTTTTTCTGAGTACGCTGATAGCCCATATGTGGGGGTAAACCACTGTTTGGGCATACGTCAGAGCTCGAAATGGAGGGAGTGCTGTTTGACTTTTTGAATGCAAAATTGGCTGGAATAAATCGTGGCGCCATGTCGCGTTCGGAGACCCCGTGATGTGCCTAAACAGTCGAAACCCCTCAGTTCTAACTCCAACTCTAACCCCAACACACCCCTAACCCAAACCCAACCCTAATCATAACCCTAACCACAACCCTAACCCCAACACACCCCTTACCGTAATCCCAACTCTAACCCTAACCACAAGCCCAACCCTAATTCCAACCCCAACCCACCCCTAACCCTAATCTTAAGCCTAATTCCAACCCTAACCCCACCCCAAACCCTAATTCCAACCCTAACCCTAATTCTAACCCTAATTGCAATCCTAACCCTAATTCCAACTCTAACCTTATTTCTAACCATAAACCTATTTCTAACTCTAACCCTATTTCTAATCCTAACCCTAACCCTAATTCCAACCCTAACTGTAGTGAGTTCATTCTTTGGTCCACCAGCTGTGAGTTCTCCTTCCAGACTCCCTCTGGTGGTAACAGGAGGTAGTGAGGCTGATTTAATCAGTAGAGATCTACCACCTGATAATGAGGATGACGATTGGACCTCAGGAATAAGACTGGATTTAAGACAGCCGACGCCCTAGTCTAGTGCTGGTGATTGCTTCTGGTTTCTCAGGTCTTGGCTTTCAGCTCTGTTCCAGCCTTCTCAAGATAAGTGCTTTTGCTAATGTTCACACTGGATTTTGTTGGTCTATTCAGTTTTTTGTGTGTTCAGCCAGCCCCGGCTGGGGCTGTGCTGAATTTCCACTCTTATTTATCTGTATTTGCCAATTTGCTTTTTAGTCCCTTATTAGATTGGCCTCTTTTTGCTCTGTCTCAGAATATTTCAGAGTGCTGATATACTGGGAGAAATCTAGTGACTTCAGGGTTAATTTTGTTATCAGAAGTGTTGGACATTATTTTTGTAGGGTTTTTGGCAGATTGCAGACAGTGTCTTTCCTTTCCTATTCTTTATAGTTAGTTTGGGCCCCATCGTTTGCTCAGCCTATTTTCCTGCCCGTGTTTGTGTTTTCATCTTGTTTCACCGTCAATACATGTGTGGGGGATGTCTATTCCTTTGGGGTCTGCTCTGGGGCAGTTAGTTTTTCCCTTTTCTTGCTTTAGGCTTATGTAGTCCTCCAGCGGTGACGAGGCGTCTAGATCATCATAGGAACTCCACTGCTACTGTTAGTTGTGTGGTTAGGATCAGGGATCTGCAATCTGCTTAGTTACCAACCTCTCTGGTTTTCTGGGACTGAGCTTTTTGTTGTCCTCCTCGGTGACCCATTCATAACACCTAACCCTAATTCCAACCCTAACCCTAATTCTAACCCTAATGGAAATAAAAATATTTTTATTTTATTATTTGTGCCTACCTATGGGGGTGATGAACGGGGGGGTGTATTTACTTTTTTTTTCATTTTGATCACTGTGAGAGTTTATCACAGTGATCAAAATGAAAAATGAATGGGCAGATGGCAAATTCATGGGCGCCGCCATCTTGGATAATGGCAGACGCACTGTGCATGCACCCACCATTTTCCAAGATGGCGGCGCCCATGATCTGGGACGGCGGGACCCCGGGAGCCACCGCAGGACATCGCTGCCGTCCGACGGTGGTGGGGGCCGGGTCTCGGTGTCCAGCCATGTCCGATGTTACTGCAGCATCGGCCATGGCTGGATTGTAATATTTCACCAAATTTCATTGGTGAAATATTACAAATCACTGTGATTGGCTGTTTCACTTTTAACAGTCAATCAAAGCGATCGTAGGCACGTGGGGGCTAAGCCACGCCCCCTGGGGTTAACTCTCAAGTGTCTTCTGTGTGCGGGTCGGGTGACCTTTCAGTGACCCTGGTCACCCAACCCGCAGGGGGGCAATCAATTCATGACGCCACATAGGCGTCATGGGTCGTATTGGCACGACTTTTCATGATGCCTACGTGGTGTCAAAGGTTGGGAAGGGGTTAAAGAAATTAAATCTTGCGACTGGAAGGTTATAGACAGGAAGTGGGTTGGCGGAGTTTCAGTTTCAGTTTAGCCTGATGAGGGAAATGTGATGCTGTGTGCTGGAGGAAGAACGAGAAGAAAAAAGTACAGTTAAAGCGTTCTCTCTTGAATTCCTTATACCGTGCGGACATTACAACTGGCGACGAGGATGGGATACAATCACCTGCTGCTGTGAGTACTAACCCCTGCTTTACCGCTTCACATGCCAGCGCCACTGAGAGACTCCATCATGGCCGACTACCGTATTTTTCGGACTATAAGACGCACCGGACCATAAGACGCACCCCAATTTTCAGAAGGAAAATAGGGAAAAAAATAATAATGGGTCAAATGGGGGTCCGTCTTACAGTCCGAATTCAGCTTACCTGGGAAAGGATCCGGCACAGGTGGAGGGGTGATCACAGGGGTCATTCAGTGGTCCAGGCTCGTGCGGTGGCGGCTCTGTGCTGGGGCAGGTTGGTTGTGCTGGAGCAGCTGGGCTGTGCTGGGGCAGCTGGGCTGGGCTGTGCTGGGGCAGCTGGGCTGTAGCAGCTGTGCTGGGGCTGGGGCAGCTGTGCTGGGGCTGGGGCAGCTGGGCTGGGGCAGCTGGGCTGTACCGGGGCTGGGGCAGCTGGGCTGGGGCAGCTGGGCTGTGCTGGGGCAGTTGTGCTGGGGCTGGGGCAGCTGTGCTGTGCTGGGGCAGCGGCAGCTATGCTGTGGCTGGGGCAGCTGTGCTGTGCTGGGGCTGGAGCAGCTGTGCTGGGGCAGGAGCAGCTGGGCTCTGTGGGGTGAGGGTGGTGGCTCTCTGTGCTCCGGTGCAGGGGCGGCGGCTCCACCGGCATTTCCTCCAAGCCCGGAGGCCCCCGCACATCCCTTTCTGGCCACCGCCATGTTGCGGTGGCCTCCGTGAACATGGACGCCAGGAAGATGGCCGCCGATCCGGGGACGGTGCATGCGCAGGTTCAGATCTCGTCCCGAGATCTCCGGGGACGAGATTCAAATCTCGACAACGAGATCTCGTCACCCGAGATCTCGGGACGAGATCTGAACCTGCGCATGCGCCGTCCCCGGGCCGGCGGCCATCTTCCCAGCATCCATGTTCCCAGAGGCCACCGCAATATGGCGGTGGCCAGAAAGGGATGTGCGGGGGCCTCCGGGCTTGGAGGAAATGCCGGTGGAGCCGCCGCCCCTGCACTGGATCACAGAGAGCCGCTACCCCTGCACCGGAGCACAGCCCGCTGCCACCACCGCACTACAGAGCCCCGCGGCACCCGCACCAGTCTCCAGCCATGATCGGAGGTTAGTATATTGCGACCATAAGATGCACCCCCCACTTTCCCCCAAAATTTTGGGGCAAAAAAGTGCGTCTTATGGTCCGAAAAATACGGTACTTGCACACGTTCCCCCAGTATGATATGACTGATGTCATTAATCTCTCTCATAACTGAAGAAAATGGCTAAACCGGTTTGAGAATTTCCTGCAAGCTATGGACATAAAAGAGGAGAAAAGAAAGGAAGCCGTGCTCCTGCACTGCGCAGGCACAGGAGTCTATGACATATACAGCACGTTACCTGCAGCAGAGACAGGCACGTACAGCAACTGCACCAAAGCTCTCACTGACTACTTCGACCCCAAACAGAACATCAGATAAGAGAGATACAAGTTCAGGATTGCTAAGCAGCTTCCAGAAGAATCCATAGACACCTATGTCACAAGGCTAAAAGAGCTAGCCCATGGATGTGCATTTATGGATGTAGATGATGAAATCCTAACTCAAGTGATTGTCACCTGCTCGTCTAATAACATAAGGCGCAAGGCTCTGAAGCTGGATCTCTCTACATGATTTACTCAAGATGGCCTGTGCTATAGAGATAGCAGATCATCAGGCCACCGCAATGGAGAATGGGGATAATTTACATGTGCATAATCTCAAACATAAAAGTGCACAAGACAAACAAGCCCCGAAACAGAAGAAATGCTATAGATGTGGACAAGATTTCCCTCACCACCTGAAAAAATGTCCAGCTATGGGACAAACATGCAGTAAATGTGGAAAAGGGAACCATTTTGCAGCTGTCTGCAAGTCAGTGCACAACAAGCCTCCTCTGTCTATGACAAAGCCCGCAAATATAAAAATGGTAAATCAGGATACAGAAGAAATGTCTGTGGCTGAGAACTATGTGTTCACTACCTCTGTCACTGGCTCAGTGCAGTCTCCCTGCATAACGCTCACCATCTGCGACATGGATATGACCTTTACAATAGATACCAGAGCTTCAGTGGATATCATAGACAGCAATGCATATGAACAATTGAAAACAAAGCCAGTCTTACAGCAAGTGCATAATAAAATCTTTCCTTATGGATCTAAAACACCTCTAATTACAATGGGACAATTTGACGCTGAACTTAGCTATAATGAAAATAGGCAGAAAACCACTTTCCACACATTACAAGGATCGGGAGGCTGTCTTCTCAGCTATCACACTGCCCTGAAGCTAGGACTCATCCAGATTATTCATACCATAACTGACCCAGCGGATCTGGATGTACAGGCCATGGTGAACAGCTTTCCCTCCCTATTTAGTGGTTTGGGAAAACTAAAGAACTCTCAAGTGCATCTTCATGTGGATGACAGTGTTCGTCCAGTAGCCCAGGCTCACAGGTGTATTCCATTTCACCTGAGACAGAAGGTAGAAAAGGAACTCCAATTGCTCATGGATGAGGACGTTATTGAAACTGTTACTGGTCCCACTCCGTGGGTCTCTCCTCTTGTGGTAGTTCCAAAACCAAAGACTCCAGAGCAGGAGAGACTGTGTGTTGACATGCGCCTGCCCAACACCGCTATCCAGAGGGAAAGACATATCTCACCTACGATTGATGACATCATTCATTTATTAAATGGAGCAACCGTTTTTTCAAGACTTGACCTCAATAAGGACTATCATCAATTAGAATTGAGTCCTGAATCCAGACACCTAACAACATTTTCCACCCATGTGGGTCTCCGAAGATATAAAAGATTGACTTTTGGGTTCTGCTCAGCAGTGGAAATTTTTCAAGACACGATAAGGAGCGTCATTCAACACAATCCGAATGCCTTTAATTATAGTGATGCAAATAAACCAAAGGAACAAAAAGTGCAATAGGGTCTTATCCGGGTTATTGTTAGAAGAATAAATAAAAATTCACTCACCCTTTCCAGGAGAGGTTCAGGCATATATGATCCGTAGTCAGCTTGCTGCACGTCCAAAGGTCAACTCCGTGACCGCCAGAACTTCAGATTTTTATGGAATAAATTCATGGACTTCAGTGCGCTGCTTGACAAATTCACGAATCCAGGTTATGAGAAAGATAAACTGTTTATTTCCCTACGGGTTTCGAAGTGTATACCACTTCTTCCTCAGGGGATGACATATATCATATACTGGGCGAGTCTTTCTTTTATTTGGTGCAGATTTCACATTTCTATCATCCTTTGTTGCTTTCCTGTGATTAGTCAAATGTGCACCATGACTTTATGGACACACTGGTTATGAAAATCTATGAATATCTATCAATCTATCTATCATGTTTCTCATTGCTATCTATATCTTTGAACATCTTTAATACCTAACAATCTTTAATTTCTATTCTGCATTTCATTCCATACAGGTCACACTGACATAGGGAGCGGTGGTTTACTATGAGCACTGCTCCATTCTAAAAGGGGTAAAAGTGCCCATTCTGCCAATAGATGCAGGTACCAACAGTCAGATTCCCAATGATCAAAAGTTGTCACCAATCTGATAGACAACCCCTTTAAATTATAAATACAAGTTGCCGGAAGGCAACTAAACCACTAATAATTCTAATCATACTGTACCTACATGCAAATAAAGCCTGCATTTTATTACTAATTACCACCTACAAAGGTGACTTCCAGACAGTTTGTCAGCGATGTTGTTCTTCTATAATTGTTATATCACGCCAATGCACTTTACATATCGTTTGTCGCATTGGGTGTTTTACATTCCAGAAAAGTTGGGCAACAAGGAAGTCGCATGAAGCAACTACCTAACCGTCCTCATTAATACAGTATTAACTCTTGTCTGCCCAGCACTAACAGTTCATTTTGAGCTAATGTATCTAATCTTATATGATATTGTCTGCTGAGTTGTGTATCTAAGTCTACCATGTATGATTCTATCATATGTGACACTTTCTGCTGAGCTTCTGTATCTATCTTGTAATTTGTGATGTTGTTTGCCCCATCACGCACAATACGGGTTGCTGAGATGTGTTCAATGACTGTGTATTAAACATATGTGGTTGTTTGATTTCGCACCTTGGACGGCTCATTTGTTTGCACTGGCTTTGTTCTCTCTTTGTCAGACTCCCATACTGTCACACCTTGGAGCATCGTTATTACACACCCTGTTTACTTTTGGTTTTTTATATATACAGTACATGCTATGTCTATTTCCTCTATGCATCACACTATCATCCATTATTTAAATGTTATGCATATTATATGTGTGTATACCTTTCCATCTTATATTTACAACCAATGTGATGGTTTGATTCAGAGATCTTCAGGTACATATGGTGTCATGAACCCGGGGTGTGTAGTTGCCCCCAGTTCGTCAGGGATTTATTATATCCGACTTTCCAATTCCGGTTTGGAACTTGCAGCTCTCTGGGGCCCCCTTACGCTCAGGTCAGTCAGGGAACTACACTTAGGATAAGTAGTCGCCAGAAAGGCTGCCTTGCTGTGTACTGGCTATTAGGCACTCTGCAGGGAGGGTGGTATGTATATCCCCAGACTCAGGCGGGAAATACACATGTAAAACCTCCGTTCCGTCACTGCCAGAATATCCCAAATAACCCAGAACACAGCTCCTGGTTGGACAATTAAAATTAATTTTGGGTCAGTTGCCAACCCACTAGGTAGTGTGAATTTTGCTCCAAAAAGAACAGGCAGTGTTTACAAAAGTACAAAAGATGTTACAAAGAGAGACAACTACAGTATATACAGACAATTACAAAATAAGAATGGATTAAAATGAGAACTTACACTTATCAGTCATTGTCACGCCATGTGGTGGAGGTGGGGGAGGGGAAACGTCCCAAAACAAAGGGAACATCTGCACAGCTGTCTCTTAGCTGATTTCCTGGCAAAATACCACTTCCTGATGGGGCCTCCTAGCCTTACACTGTTAGGGCTGGCGGAACGCACCAAATAGTAAAATAATAGTAAGGTGCGTTCACAGCCCGGGGTCCACCATGCAGGGGCGGAAGTATAAAGCAGTAAACAAAAGGTGAACACAACACTCACTCCTCATAGTCTGGTAATGCAGTCTATACTAGCGCATGGCCGAGCGGCCATGCAAACCTTTTATAGCAGCGTCCTTCCGGGGCCTTCCTGACCTTCCTGATTGTCCAATCCGAGCTGGAGAAGGACCTGAGCATGTGACCTCCTATCTCCAATGAGAGATCGTCCCACGGGCATGCTCAGTGGACCGAAAGGAGGACTTACTCCCTGGATTAGCTCGCTGCTGACCAGCATGCATTGCTATAGCTGGACCAGAGGTGGCAGCAGCAACCAAACCCACAGAGCTGGTCTGAGCAGAGCGCCAGGATCGACGAGTCTGCTGAGCAGCCTCCTCTGCAGCCGGAGAGGAATGGGAGACTGCCGAATGCAAGGCTCGGGATTCCTGCTGTGCAGCAACAGGAACCCGACGCCTAACATTACCCCCCTCCTAGGGCCCCCTCCCCTCTGAGCCTCTCTTCACTCAAATGCTGTAATGAGAAGCAAAGCACAGATGTTCTCCACTGGCTCCCAGGTCCAAGCTTCTGGACCATGACCCTTCCAGTCCACCAAATAAAACTTTTACCTACATACCACTCTGCATCCCACGATGGCATTAAACTCAAACTCGTCTGAGGACAGGTCTGGTGTTCCGGCAGATGACTCGGAGAACCGGGACATGTGGACCGGCTTAAGGAGGGACACGTGGAAGGTATCAGAGATAGCCAAGTGTGATGGAAGGGCCAGCCGATAGACCACAGAGCTGATCTGCTCGAGGACCTTAAAGGGACCAATGTAGTGAGGAGCGAACTTAGTGGACTCGACTCGCAGCCTGATGTTACGGGCGGAGAGCCACACTAAGTTCGCAGGGGAGAAGGTTGGAGCAGGATGCCGGTGTGCATCCGCGGAGACCCTCATTCTCTCCTTAGAGACCCGAATAGCATCCTTGGTGCTGTCCCAAATGTCACGTGCCTCCACCGCCCAGTCTGCCACCCTGGAATCGGTGGACAACACGGGCATGGGCACAGGGACGCGTGGATGCTGGCCATAGTTTAGGAGGAATGGGGTCTGGCCGGTGGAGTCGGCCACAGCATTGTTCAAAGTGAACTCCGCCCACGGCAGCAAGGATGCCCAGTCATCCTGCTTGGCCGAGACAAAATGTCGTAGATCTGTGACCAGGGTCTGGTTGGCTCTCTCTACCAACCTGTTGGTCTCGGGATGATAGGTTGAGGAAAGATTTAGCTCAATGCTGAGCAGGCTACAGAGCTCTCTCCAGAACCGAGACGCAAACTGGGGATCCCGGTCACTGACAATCTTGTCCGGCATGCCGTGCAGGCGGAAAACATTCTTAATAAACAATGCTGCCAGGCCCCGTGCAGATGGTAACCGGGAGAGAGGTACCAGGTGCACCATCTTGGAGAAATGGTGGGTGACAACCCAAATGACCATGCTGCCACTGGACTGGGCAGCCCCACCACAAAGTCTATACTGACCATCTCCCAGGGCCTGTCCGCTACCGGCAGGGGTAAAGTAACCCAGCGGGCCGCTGCCGAGAGGACCTATTCTAGGCGCAAGAGACGCACACCTGAATATAGTCCCTGACATCACGGGCCATATGCGGCCACCAGTACGGCCTCGCCAGAAGCTCAGAGGTCCTTTTTGTCCTGAAATGTCCACTCACCCTGGAAGAATGAGCCCAAGAGAGGACCTCCGGTCACAGACGGGCAGGGACAAATGTCTTGCCCGGAGGTACTGACTCAAGGGCGACCGGACCACGGTCCTCAGGCTCTCGGACGGGATGATCAGCCGAGGCTCAGTCTCCTCCTCCGATGACACTACGGAGCGAGAGAGAGCATCGGCCCGGACGTTCTTCACACCAGACAGAAAATGAAGGGTGAAGTGGAACCGGGTGAAGTGGAACCAGGAGAAGAAAAGCGACCATCTGGCCTGGCGAGAATTTAGCCGCTGGGCCGTCTGCAGGTACATCAAGTTCTTGTGGTCAGTGTATACCTGGAAAGGATAGATACTCATAATGGCCATCCCTGGTATTAAAAGCCGTCTTCCACTCGTCTCCCTCACGTATGCGTATCAGGTTGTAAGCCCCCCGCAGATCGAGCTTGGTAAACACTCTCGCTCCCCACAACCTATCAAACAGTTCCGATATCAGGGGCAGAGGGTACTTATTCTTAATGATCATGGCGTTAAGACCCCTGTAATCGATGCAAGGCCGTAATTCTCCACTCTTCTTCTGAACAAAGAAGAATTCCGCCCCTGCTGGTGACACCGACTTCCTAATAAATCCTCTTGCCAGATTCTCCCTGATATACTGTGACATGGCCTCCGTCTGCGGGAGAGACAGGGGATACACTCGAACCCGGGAAGGCTCTGCACCAGGCAAGAGGTCTATAGGACAGTCATAGGGGCGGTGTGGCGGAAGAGTCTCTGCCGTTCTCTTGGAGAACATGTCTGCGTACTGCTGATAGTGTTTAGGGAGCGAAGAAAGATTTGCGGGTGCCACAGTGGAGGCAACCTGTACACATTCGCTCAAACATCTACCCTCACAGGGCTTACTCCAACTAAGAATTCTCCCCGAAGACAACTCTATATGGGGAGAGTGGCAACGCAACCAGGGAACTCCCAAGAGAACCTGATCGATACCCTCGGGCATTATAAGGAGGGACACTGTCTCGTGATGGGACGGAGACAGCGAGAGCCTTAGTGGAGCAGTCTGATGGGTAATCTGCGAGGGTAGTGTTGAGCCGTTCACAACTCTGATGGTGACAGGCTGAGGTAGCATAACCAAGGGCATTGCGTGCCGAAGGGCGAAGGCTGAGGACATAAAATTACCCTCTGCTCAGGAATCTACGCAAACCTCTACCGCCAGAGTGGAGGAACAGAACTCTAGCATCCCCTTGAAGGTAAGCTTGGAAGAGAATGGTGAGGTCTCTAGTAAGCCTCCTCCTATTGCCACTAGACGTGGGCGTTTCTCCGAGCGCTGTGGACACCTATTGGCTAAGCGACCAGACTGTCGGCAATGGAAACGGGCTCTGGAGGTTCGAGCAGAGCGTGACTTAGAGCCCGTGCGAGGCACCTCCATAGCCACCGACAGCTCGGATGCTCAATCGGGTGCCAACCTAAACCTCTTTCTGGACTGGGAGCGCTCCAACCCTCACTCTAAGAAGCGGAGATTAATGCGGGTGGAGATGGTAATAAGCCCCTCCAGAGTGACGGGACCCTCCCGAGTCGCCAGGGCGTCCTTAACGTTGTCAGCCAAACCCCTCCAAAAAATTGGTATAAGACCCTTGTCTGACAATTCCAACTCAGAAGCCAGCGTCCGAAAATGGATGGCATACTGGCTGACCAGGGATGAACCCTGTGTCAGAGCCAACAACTGGAGCGCGGTATCGTGTCTGACCCATGGTCCCAGAAAAACCTGCTTTAGAGAGACTAGGAACTGAGAGGCTCTCTGTACCACGGGGTCACCACGCTCCCAGAGTGGAGTGGCCCACTCCAGAGCCCTGCCAGCCAAAAAGGAAATGATGAATCCCATCTTAGCCCGCTCAGAGGGGAATCGCGCAGCCAGCAGCTCTAACTGAATAGCGCACTGGCTCACAAAGCTCCTGCAGGAGGCACTATCGCCCGAGAACTTCTCGGGCAGCGGGAGGTGGGATAACATCGGTGCAAGGATGATAGTGGGGACACGGGAGACAGCCTCCGCGGCTGCTTGGGCAGCGACCGCAGTAACATCCGCAGCTGAGGTTGAACGTTCAAGAGCCGCCAACCTGCCCTCCAGCTGCCGGATGTGCTGCAGTAGTTGCTGTTCGTCCGCCATTACTAGCCGGACCCTGGTGCTAGTATAATGTTAGGGCTGGCAGAACGCACAAAATAATAAAATAATAGTAAGGTGCGTTCGCAGCCCGGGGTCCACCGTGCAGGGGTGGTAAACTGCTGCTTAGTAATGGCGGAAGTATAAAGCGGTATACAAAAGGTCACACGTGGGTTAACGTCACCCAGTGTGAACAGGGCGAACTCTGTTACCTCACAGAGCCGCACTACCGCAGAACATAAATGCCGGAGCCTGTTTAGCTCACAGAGCTAGGCAACGGAGCGCACAGAATGTGGTCACAGTACTCTGCCCTAAGGACACGGGGTCAGAGTCCCTGCGGACGCCACTATAGACACTGAATATGGTGGCGTGTCAAGTACGTGCACCGTGGCATGCAGAGCCACCGGTGGACACTGATGCCAGTCTCAGACTCTGCCTCTACCTACACCTAAGCCTGGGAGCTTAACAGGCTAGGCTGCACAACACATGCGTACCAAGGGTAAGGGTTTCTTAATGAGTCATTCACCAGAGACATTCATGCATGCATACAACACTCACTCCTCATAGTCTGGAAATGCAGTCTATACTAGCGCATGGCCGAGCAGCCATGCAAACCTTTTATAGCAGCGTCCTTCCGGGACCTTCCTGACCTTCCTGATGGTCCAATCCAAGCTGGAGAAGGATCTGAGCATGTGACCTCCGATCTCCAATGAGAGATCGTCCCACGGGCATGCTCAGTGGACTGAAAGGAGGACTTACTCCCTGGAGTAGCTCGCTGCTGGCCAGCATGCGTTGCTATAGCTGGACCAGAGGTGGCAGCAGCAACCAAATCCACAGAGCTGGTCAGAGCAGCCTCCTCTGCGGCCGGAGAGGAATGGGAGACTGCCGAATGCAAGGCTCGGGATTCCTGCTGTGCAGTGACAGGAACCCGACGCCTAACATATACTTTATCCTAGGTGACATCACAGAATGTACTCACCTTTTGAAAAGTACTAGAAAACTTATAAGTTCCATAAATCTGGCTGGAAACCTCATAGAGTGATGGCAGGACTATCATTTTTCTTATTACAAAATTAGCTTTCATTCAACACCAAACATTGCATAACTAAGTTTTATTGGAAAGCATACACTCGTCTCTCAGTTTCTGGTGAGCATGGAAGCCCAGAAGCGCTGTGGTGAATAGCTGAAAGGATGTAGATTGCAAAAACATAGGTTTCCTACTTCTATGCCTAATCTGTGTTATTATATACCAGTTTGAAGGAACAAAGGAACCATGTGCCATGTGTTTTTAAACAAGGAGCTGCAGCCGATAGCTCTGCATGTGTGCCTAGAACAATAAAAAATACGTCATGTTTCCTGACATATGGATGGTATGTTGCTGTAAAATTTAGTTATCATTGACAACAATGTTTTTATTTTGTGCCCAGGTTCTGTTTTCTTGCATCCTACACTTACCCATATTTTCGCTTTTTAAATGGTTTTAATATGTATTTCCCAGACATATAAGAGCCTATTGTGCCCTAACAAGTAACACGGAGGACCGTGATAAAAGAAAACCTAAATAGAACGAAGCATCCTCCAAAACCAAATGATCAGAAATATTAAATTTTTGTTGACAATTACAGCATAAAAACAGTTAATAAAAAGTGGAGCTGTCCAAAACGAATCGTACAGAAAACTACAAACACAATCAAGATATATTCAATAAAGCTTATGAGGAAGAATAGCCGAAACACGCTTTAAGGGGTCACACTGCTGCAGTACTGAGTTTGGGTAAAAATACTTATTGTAGTACTTTGAAATGCATACTGTGTGAACTGGGATTATGTGACATCCTTTTTTTATTGTGCTCCCCTGGTCTGTCTGCAGAATGATGATTTAGAATCATGTTACATTTATTGAATATACCTTGATTGTCTTCTCTGCAGCACACGCCAGGGGCAAGCTTAGGCACCCTCCAGCATGACATAAAATAGTCTCTGTACGGTTCATTTTAGACATCTCTGTGAAGAATTGCAAGGGGGATATATTTGGTTATCCCACCGCTGCCACCAATATGTCACGAACTGCAGGGGTGTTTGGTTGCCCCCAGTTCCTCAGCAGGGATTTATGTATATCCCACTTTCCTGTTCCGATTTTGGAATTTGCAGCTCTCCGGCGCCCCCCTTACCCTCAGGTCAGTCAGGGAACTGCACCTAGGATAAGTGATCGCCAAACGGGCCACCTCACCGTGTACGGGCTAATGGGAAGGCTGCAGTGAGGGAGATGACTAATCCCGGTCCTAGGTGGGATATACACTTATCAAACTCAGTCTGTCACTGCCAGGGTCTTCCCCAAAAGCCCAGAACACACTACTCCGTCACCAGCTCCAGGTTCTAATCAAGATCGGGTCAGGAGCCAACCAATCAGTAGCGTTGGCGTAATTTAGCACGGAGGTCGTGGGGATATGCTATAGAGCAAGGAGAAACTAAGCTAGTAATTTTATATTTTACTCCAAAAAGTAGACAGTGTTTACAAATATGAAAAAAATACTCCAGAAAGACATTTTCAATCCATCACCAGTAAATACTTTAGTAGACCTCAATAATAATTATCATAGAGGCGACTCCTTAACAATACAATAAAAAACAGGAGAAAAATGGAGTCCAGAGCTATTTAAATAAAGTTAGATTTTTATTATAGCAAAAAAGACACATATGAGAGAACATGACAAGTTCGATATAAAAGTGGATAAGACATCATATAAATAAGTGGCCCAGAACCAACAGAAAAAGCAGACCAGCACCGGAATGATAATCTCAACGTCCGAATGGACAGCCTACTGAGGGGTGAGTAGTAGGTAAAAAATGGTATGTTCATACATTAGAGCTAACAATGCATCTATGGGTGGCAGAATAATACCTTGCTTGTTAGATATTATATGAATTAATGCACTTGCCCAGTATATATCCAATCAGTAATATTTTATTGCAGCAGTGTGCGTGGCTGATACAGTCATGAGAAGACCCCAGCAGAATGTATATGCAAAGTTGCCTGCATAGGCTCCATCATGCCAGGAGCAGCTACATAAACACACTACCATAAATATCAACGTCCAAATGGAAAACCTACTAAATAATAAGTAGGTCAGGAAAATGTATGTAGGTCAGAGCTAACAATGCATCTATGAGTAGCAAAATAAATCCTCAAATGATAGATGTTGAATAAATTATTGCACTTTGTCCAATGTATGTCAAATCAGTAAAACCTTACTGCAGCAGTATGTGTGGCTGGCACAGACATGAAGAGACCCTAGTAGAATATATATGCAAAGTTGCCTGCATAGGTTTCATCATGCCAGGAACAGCCACGTAGGGGTTCTGCTGAAAAGAGTTAACTCATGTAGATATAAATTAATGGAGGACAAAAAAGTGCATGGTGAAAAACGATAATATCCATGCACGAGAATAGATGAAAGTGAAGCTATACTGAATATGCATAGTAGACAGCTTAGATAAACTGAAAACACATACCCATCATGGCTTGATGTAACACATGTGCTGGTTAGGAAACCCCAACGCGCGTTTTGCGGATAGAGATGTTACAAATTGAGACAATTTAGAATATAGAAGCAATTACAAAAATAAAGAATTTAAGGTGAAAATAAACACTTACAGATATCTCAGTCCATGGAAAGCATGTGGTTTGGTGAGAGAGGGGCTCCCAAAGGCAAGGATTCAGCCCACAGCATGGATGGTATACGTTGTCTCCCCCAGGTCTCTCTGACTTTAGACTGAGGTTCCTGATCATATACCCTCTGCTTGTGACATCACTGAGGGGGCGGAGCTATAGAAGCCATCCCACTTTGGCAAAGACATAAAACTTGCTAAAACCTTATTAATTCCATATCTCGGGGAGGGAAGCTCGTAGAAGGACGACAAAATAATCATCTTACTCAGCCCGAAATTGGCATTCATTTAAGTCCAAGCACACACTGTCTTCTGGCTAGGGGTAAGCAGAAATCCATTCCATGGATACTGCTTGGTTTGGAGCTTAGAAATTTCACTGATGTGTAGATCGGTCGGTGGCATCCGCCACCTTATGTGCCCTAGTTGAGGACAGAGCCACTGCCTCTGGGTACCGGGTAGCGTAGTCTACCACAGTGAGGATGTATTCCTTTCCCGATCTGCTCCGAACGGCCAGTGGGCCCACAATGTTCACAGCGATCCGCTGGAAAGGCTCCCCTATCACTGGCAAAGAGATCAGGGGAGCCTTGGGAACAGGCCCTGACTTCCCTACTCTTTGACAGGTGATACAGGTGCGGTAGTAGTTGGTCACATCTGTCCCCATCTTGGGCCAACAGAAGTGTTGAGACAGCCGGGCCTTAGTTTTGCCGATCCCCAAGTGTCCAGCGAGCGGAATCTCATGGGAAATCCGCAACAACTCACCCCTGAATTGGTATGGGACGACCAGCTGTCTTACCCTCAACCACTCCTTTTGAGATTTGCCGGGAACTGTCTCCCGGTACAACCTTCCTCTTTCCCAGAACACCCTCTCCTTTTCCGACTCGGAGGTAGGCTCCTGGGCGAGGCTTCTCAAGGCCTCCAGGCTCACATCTGACTGCAGAGCATCCTGGAACTCCTGGCTGGAGGCAGCCAGCAGTGACTTCAAGGTTCCTTCCTCACGGGAATCCTCTTGGACCTGCTCGGGGTCCATCTCTATTTCATTCAACCCTCTGACTGAGGAGGGTTCAGAAGGCAGGGCGTTACCTACGATCTGGGCACCCTGACTGCAGGTGACAGCGGCTACGTAGTCTGTCTCCCTGTAGTTTTCCACAGACCCATCAGCCGGCGCTGCTATGGGTTCTACCTCCCCATCCACCCCCCAATACCTCAGGAGCAGTGCTAATCATGGGGCAGTTACTTTCCTCATGGTTACTGGTCAGTTGTATGGCATTACCTTCCTCATTGTTCCCGTGCATCTCCCCACCTCCCTTAGCACTGTCGCTTGCTCCTGTTTGGGGTTCCTCAACTGCCTCACACCGCAGGTTGATGTGGCTGGGTAGTTCTGCACCTGTAGACACATCATCATTCTCAGATAAATGGTTATCAGGTAAAACATTATCAGGTAAAGCATGCAATTTCACTTCATTATCAATAGCATTAACATTACCTTTAGTATCAGATTGGGGAGGGGGGTTAGGGACATAATACGTGACCATTCTCCCCAAATCAGTCCCCAACAAAACGTCGGTGGGCAAGTTTTCGGACAACCCCACCTCCTTCACCCCGCTCCCGGCACCCCAATCGATGAAAACCCAGGCCAGTGGCAAGGGAAGTGGACGCCCCCATTCCCGGTGACAGTCAAGGTTTTCCCCTGAATAATCTCATCAGGGGCTGCCAGCTCGGGTCGTATGAGGGTCTGTTTAGCCCCCTTGTCCTTGATGCCTGTTGCGACATGGGCCCCCACGCGGACTTGCTGCACATTGTCATCGATCTTCCCAACCATCCCACCCACCAAAAGAACTGCTGCATTAGGCCTGGAGGCCTTGGCTGGGGGGGTCTTCCGCTTTCCTGGACAGGTGGCGCTGATATGTCCAGTCTGCTTGCAGGAAAATCACTGGTGAAGGTCTGATGTAGGCCTGGCGTTGGCAAATGGGACAGGGCCTCCAGGGTGTCACCTGGCAGGGGTACTGGGGTTGGTTGCAGGCTTACCCCCTCTCCATCTGGCAGTGACTGGCTTCTGCACTTTTGGTTTCCAGTTGTCCTCATAGGTGTCGGCGATCTGCACTACTTTGTCCGCATCCTTTGGCTCTCGGTCCATCACGAACTGTCGCACCTCAGCTAGGCAAAGATGTAGGAACTGGTCTTTCATCATCAGGTCCCTCAGCTGCTCAAAGGTGGTCGCAGACAGTCCTTGGATCCACTGGTCAAAGTGGGTCCTGAGTACTTGCACCACATTGCTGTAACTGTCGTGTGGGCCACGTTGGAGGTTCTGGAACTTCTTGCAGTATACCTCAGGGGTTAGCTGGTACTTCTTTATCAGGGCCTGTTTGATGGCCTCATAATTTCCATCTTGTTCTGGAGGGAGAGAAGCAAAGACCTCCAGAGCTTTGCCTTTCAGCCCTGTCAAGAACTTGGCCCATTGGTTCTAAGGCAACTGGTACTGTCTGCAGGCTTTCTCAAAGGCCCGCAGAAAAGTGTCCATGTCCCCATCCTTTTCCATCACTGGAAAGTGCTCTGGCCACGGTTTAGGACTCTGAGCGCTGCTAGGCTCACTGCTCCGTGCTCTGGAGGGTACTACTGTACCTATAGCTGGGCCATCTGCAGTTCCTGGTCTCTCTGGGCTTGGCGATCGGCTCTCTCTGCTCGGCCTCTCGCTGGGCATGGCGCTCGGCTCTCTCTTCAGCATGCTGGATCAGCTGCAGACGTCTGTCCATATCGTCTGCTGGGCAGTGTTGTAGGGCCATTTGCAGATAGAGGTCCACGGCTCCCTGGCTGCAGGTAAGGCTGGCCTGCACCAGCTGGACATCTGGTTCAGTAATGTCCATACTTTGGCTGGCCCCAGCCACCACTGGGCTCTGGGCATGGTCATGGCCCTCTTTAGATTGCACGAGTTCCGTCACCAGTAGTTCTTTAGTTTTGTCCATGGCATCAATCTGGTTCGACGTGCACAGAACAATAAGAGTGTCCTTGGACTGCCGCTTATAAAAAGCTTCTCCCAGCTTAACCATGGTTGCCAAATAAAGGATAGGACAGAAAAACAAAGACAAGGGGAGGGGGTAATCGCTTATACACACTGTATTGTCTCAGCACCAATAAACACTGAGTTTGTTCTCCAAAACTTTTTGTGCAGGGTCCTCACAAGAACCGTGCAAGTTTTTAGTGACAGGAATGATTGCTCAGACCAGATCACTAATGCTCTATTATCCCACCGCTCTGCCACCAAATGTGAATAATTGCAGGGAGGATATATTTGGTTATCCCACCGCTGCCACCAAAATGTCACAAACTGCAGGGGTGTTTGGCTGCCCCCAGTTCCTCAGCAGGGATTTATGTATATCCCACTTTCCAGTTCTGGAACTTTCAGCTCTCCGTCACTCCCCTTAACCTCAGGTCAGTCAGGGAACTGCACCTAGGATAAGTGGTCGCCAGATGGGCCACCTCACCGTGTACGGGCTAACGGGAAGGCTGCAATGAGGGAGATGACTAATCCTGGTCCTAGGCTGGATATACACTTATTAAACTCCATCCGTCACTGCCAGGGTCTCCCTCAAAAGCCCAGAACACACTATGCCGCCACCAGCTCCTGGTTCTAATCAAGATCGGGTCAGGAGCCACTCGATCAATAGCGTTGGCTTAATTTAGCAAGGAGGTCGTGGGGATACGTTATAGAGCAAGGAGAAACGAAGCTAGTAATTTTATATTTTACTCCAAAAAGTAGGCAGTGTTTACAAATATGCAAAAAGATGTTACAAATTGAGACAATTTAGAATGTACAGGCAATTACAAAAATAAAGAAGAATTAAAGGTGAAAGTAAACACTTACAGATATCTCAGTCTATGGAAAGCATGTGGTTTGGGGGGGAGGGGCTCCCAAAGGCAAGGATTCAGCCCACAGCATGGATGGTATATGCTGTCTCCCCCAGGTCTCTCTGACCTCAGACTGAGGTTCCTGATCATATACCCTCTGCTTGTGACATCACTGAGGGGGGCAAAGCTATAGAAGCCATCCCACTTTGGCAAAGACTTAAAACTTGCTAAAACATTATTAATTCCATATCTCGGGGAGGGAAGCTCGTAGAAGGACGACAAAATGATCATCTTATTCAGCCCGAAATTGGCGTTCATTTAAGTCCAAGCACGCACTGTCTGCCGGCTAGGGGTAAGCTGGTAGAAGGAGGGAGAGTGAAATCACACACTGGAGTCTCACATTACAGAGAGTGTGCAGTGAGAAGGAGCTGGAAGGGGGGTTCAAAAAGCCCACAGTGTATGTCTGTAAAGCCATGGAACCTTCTAGAAATGTGTGTTGATAAAGAAAACCATCCATCATATTTATATTATCGTGGCAATCTCCAATTTTTATTCACTGTTTTTATGCTTTGTCAATAGAGATTTAATATTTCTGATCATTTGGTTTTGGAGGACCCTTTGTTCTATCCCAGACATATAGACAGACAAACATATAGACAGAGCGACCGACATATAGACAAATAATTGCACAACCCCCGGCATATTATAACATTTCACCCTATCAAGCTCATTGGACAGTTTTTAATAATTAAATACATTAATAAATGGAAAAAAATGACTTGGGATTTCTCCAGTTTTTGTAACCTGCATAGGTAAAGCAGACAGCTGAGAACTGATATAATCTGTCTGGAAAGCTTTATTTAAATAAACCCTCCCCCACACTTTCTCTGGCTCACCATTTTATTAAAAAAAAAAGTTCCCATGCAGGTTCAACGGAGTCCCCTGACTACAACATCGTCCACAAATGGAAACTTGAAAAACATAAACAGAGAGAAATAAAAACAAAGCACTGTCCACTGTTGACCACTTTATTATAAAAAGGTTCCCACACGGGTCCGCCGTAGCACACTGAATCTGACGTAGTCCAGAGTGCAGAGTGAGCAGGATCGTCTGAAGAGCAGTAACATTACTGACATCTCTGGTCTCCAGAGGTGCCTGAGAAGAGCAGTAACGTTACTGATGCCACTGCTGTTCAGCACCGCCGGGTCTTGCGGAGCGCAGTAGATCTGTCTACTCTGATAAATGGTGACATCAGTAATGTTAATGCTCTTCATAGTCTCTGGGTCTCACAGAGCTGCATGAGCCAGGAGTGGCTACTACTAAAAATTATGCAGCATCAGAATTAGGCTCCATAGGTTTTGGACGGCAGATTTGGGGAACTTCATGGCAAAGCAGGGACTAGGTATTTCACTGCCTTAGGCAGATGAAACCGATGGTACCCTCCAAGCCCCATACAGCCCCTTGTAATGTTCCCACAGCTAGCTTCTCATAATGTCTAGAGAGCCAGATCCTTATAATATCCAAAAAACCAGCAGCTCATAATGTCCCCTCAGCCAGCCCCTCAATGTCACCTCAGCCAGACCTTCATAGCGTTCACAAAGCCAGCCCATCGTAATGTTCCCACAGCTAGTCCCTCTTAATGTCCCCACATCCAGCCCCCATAATGTTCACACAGCCATCCTCTTATAATGTTCCTACAGTCCGCCACTCGCAATGTCCCCACAGCCAGTCCCCCCATAATGTCCCCACATCCAGCCCCTTCACTGTTCCCACATCCAGCACCTCATAATATCCCTACATACCACCCCTCAATGTCCACACAGCCATTTCCTCCATATTGTCCCCACAACCAGCCTCCCATAATGTCCCCACACACAGCCTCTCATAATGTAACCACATTCAGCTGTCCCCACAGTCAGCCCCTCTTGTGATAGTCCCCATTTATTGGCAAAGTAAAATAAGAAAAATAAAAAAGGTTGCACTCACCTAATCCAGGCTCCCCATCCACTGCAGCTTCCGCCTCTTCCTCTCTCTGATAAGCAGTAGGTGCTAGATGGCGCCATGATGTCACTGTATCATTCCATCCGAAGTCCCATGTTCCCGGTGGAGCAGGGAGCTGATTTACAGCTCCTCTGAGGCTCTGCTTCTATCATGGGTGGCGTCGTTATCAATTGTATTCACAACTGACAGGTGGGAATACAATTGAGTGAGGGAGTGAGAAACTGGTGGGGCGCAGAAAGAGAAAGGGGTGACTGACACTGCTCACCTGAGTGCCTGCACCCCGGCCATTACTGTGCTGAATGCCTGCGGCCTTAGGAAGGTGCAGGGCAGCCGCTGGCATTCAGAAATGTAAGCGTTTTTTTCAAAAGTGCGCCTCCATTGGGTAGGCAGGAAGTAGCACCCTAGGCAGGTGCCTACCCCTTGTTCCTGCCCTGCTTCGTGGGAAGCGCTAGACTATGGTGGACCTCTGTGGGAACTTTTTTTTTTTATAATAAATTGGTGATTGAGGGAAAGTGTCTTGTTTATATTTCTCTCTGTTAATGTTTCACAGGTTTCAATATGTGAACTTTGTCGGATTCCCTGGACTACGTCGGACCTGCGTGGGAACTTATTTTTTTCATAAAATGGTGAACCAGGGATAGTATCGGGGAGAGTTTATTTAAATAAAGATTTTTTTTGTGTTTTTTTCTCTTTACTTACTGGGTTAGTAATGGGAATGTCTGATCTCAGCTGTTTTAACCCCTTAACGACCGCCGATACGCCTTTTAACGGCGGTAGGTAAGAGTACTTAAACCACAGTGCCGTTAATTTGGCGCTGTGGAAAAAGTGTATAGCGCTCACCAAAGTTGGATTTTCTACGGGACCCCAGAGAACATGATTCGGGTCGGTTTTTATAAACCCTGATTTTGTGATCACCATTATTAACTGTATAACGGCGTGGGCTTCCTCAGGGGGCTGTGCTAATACTGTGTGTTCAGCTATATATATATATATATATATATACCCCTACAGCTGTTCCCAGTTTACATCTGATAACGGTGCACGTCAGAAACAGCGCCCGGACCGAAAATGACATAGTTCCCAAGATCCAGTGCGGCGCACATAGGCGCAGAGTCACTACCATGGCAACAATGATCAGCATATATCTAACATCAGCGTACGTCAAAAGCAGCGCCCAGACCAGAAGTGACGTGACTCCCAGCATTCCAAGCTGTGCACATAGTCACAGAGCCTCTACCATGGCAACAGTAATCAGCCTGCATCTAATATAGGCGTACGTCAAAAGCAGTGCCTAAACCGGAAGTGACATCACTCCCAGCATACAGCGCGGTGCACAAAATCACAAACAATCGCCATGGCAACAGTGACCTGCATGCCAAACACCAAGAATGTAACAGCGCTACAGCTCCTATGTGCTGCCGACATGCGCACTTAGACATCAGTAAATACTCCAGGATATCAATACGGTGCATGTGACTGTGACATGTGGCGGAAGTAACATCGCCCCCAGGCCTCCACCATGACACATCAGGTAAATATATTGTCACCAAAGTAACAACCCGATGTGCCAAAAAGGACGCTAGCAGCGATGCTCCAGATCACACAGGGCATAGTCATGCGCACCTATCCACAGAGACAAAATACTGGCCATCAGTATTGATCCACCATTGAATTATATACTGGCTCAAATCAACTTAATATTAAATATTAAATAATCAATAAGTGAAAAACAAAGTGACAGTGCATAAAAAAACATAGATTACGTGATAAGCATAATAAGCTTAATATATGATATTAGACATAATTATGAGTAAAAATTACAATCAATCAATACACAAACACAATATAAATGTGCAACAATCAATATAAAGTGCAAAGAACAATATTAAAGTTACAAAAATAGTGCAAATCCAATTACATTGAGGTGAATCCAATTACAACAAATATATTAAAGTGAATCCAATTTCATCCATATAAGTCGATTTGAGTCCAATTTCATCAATATGTTACAAAAGGATCTTAGACAGAAATCTGACGTTCATATATGTCCATTTATCAGGGTATCAGCATCAGGGCATATCACATATACAAAACTAAAAAGATCAAAAATAAAAATTAATAAAAAATAATAAAAATAAAAACAATACACACAAAATTAAAACCAAGACTAAGGAATGACACTTAGAGATATGAAACAAAGCTTAATTGCGCATTCAGGCCATTTGGGACCATTGTCCCTAAGGTTGCTACCCATTTACATTCCCTCTGGGTTAGGCAACGCTTATAATCACCTCCTCTAATCCCCAACCGGATCCTATTGATCCCACATATTTTCAATTCTCCAGGGTTACACTTATGCTTTTCCCGAAAATGTCTAGGGAGAGTCTTCAAAGTTGTTATGTCCTCCACATCATGAGCTGCCATAATCTCTCTTACATGCTCACGGTTCTCACACGCAATTCTCGTGTCGTCAATCCGACGTAGATCAGGGAGCAGGTACATTTAGCACAGTACACTATTCTGCCCTCAGGCACGCTGACACAATGTGCAATCCAGCATACAGCATAAACCACAGCTCTGTCTTCCAAAATAAGCAGACTGTTCTCTGTAGTCTAACTTCTTTATTTGTGAAGAGTATAGAATATGCGGTAAAACTGTAAAGAATACAATGACATACATAAGTATTGGGCAGATGATCACACAGTTAACACAGATACAGGAAGCATTTAATGTGATGCAATTTACATAGAAAATAAGACAGGTGTCCAATTATGTCTACTGAATGCAACTAATAAACTCTCTGCACACACACTGCATTGTAAGAAAGATTGAGCTTACCAGATATGCTTTTTACCCGGATAATGAATTCAAGTTGGAGAAAATGAAGATGGAGGACAGGTAAACACGTGCATCCTATGATATACACAGAAGCAAAATGGCCCTTCTTCATCCCAGAATACATTGCTTCCTTCCCATAATGCATTGCTTCTGTTAAAGGCACAGACTATATAATGCTATCAAAGACACTGCTATAAATTCAGCCACCACTACATGGTGCTATAATTAACCCAGCATATAATGCAAGCATATTGCTTTATTCAGAGCACATAACACAAACAGACTGCCCTATATCAGAGGGCAGAACACTCCCTGCTTGGCATCAACTGATGCCACTTACAGGCTGTTTAGGCGAAAGCAATAGAATTAGCTCCGCAACTGGTCTGAGGAATAGTTTACTCTCCCCAGCCTTCCACACTTTGACCTCAACCTTGCGCACCATCTCATCTTTGCTTGGGTACACCTTGGTGATGAGGCCTAGTGGCCACTCATTTCGGTGTGACTGGCTGTCTTTGAGCACAATATCACCGGGTTTGATGTTCGGCTTGTCGATCTGCCACTTCTTCCTAGGCTGTAAGGTGGAGAGGTATTGCTTTCTTCATCTGTCCCAGAAAGTATTGGAGAGACTTTGAACTTGTCTCCATTGACGTCTGTAGAGGTCCTGAATTCTCCCAGTGGAGCACTAGGAGTGTCAGTTTTCTGAGTGAGTAACATGGCGGGAGTGAGAATGGTTGGATCTTCAGCATCACTGGAGAGTGCAGTCAATGGTGTTGCATTTATGATGGCCGAAACTTCTGCCAAGAATGTAGTCAAACCTTCGTGTGTGAGTCTTGTGCTGCCTTCTTGCAAGAAGATAGAGTCTAAGATTCTGCGTGCTATTCCTATCATCCTCTCCCAAGCACCTCCCATGTGAGAAGAGTGAGGTAAATTGAAGGTCCAGGTACATCCCTATTCACAGAGGTATCTTTCCACACTGGTAATGTTTAGGTTTGCAGGAATTTGGAGTTCTTTCACTGTTCCTACGAAATTTGTGCCTCTGTCAGAGCGAATGTGTTTCACGGTGCCTCTGATGGCAATGAAGCATCGGAGTGCATTTATGAAACTTAATGTGTCCATGGATTCAATCAATTCGATGTGGACCGCTCTGATGGACATGCAGGTAAACATAACTGCCCAGCGTTTTGCGTTGGCTTGGACTCTTCTAGTATGCCGTGCAACCACAGACCACGGCCCGAACACATCCAGTCCAACATTGCTAAAGGGAGGATCCATACTAAGTCTGTCTGATGGGAGATTGGCCAATTTTGGGCTTTGAGTCGCGCCGCGGAGTTTGCGACAAGTCACACAGTTGAAGATGAGTCTACTCACACATCTCTTTGCTCCGACTATCCATAGTCCAGCAGTTCGTAGTTTCCCTTCGGTAAACAATCGGCCCCGATGTTTCACCAAAACATGATGGTGCTGTACGAGCAGAGTAGTCACATGATGATGGCCAGGAATAATTACAGGGTGTTTTTCCACGAATTCCACCTTGGCTTCTTGAAGTCGACCTCCAATCCTTATCAGCTCGTTTTGGTCAATTATTGGATCAAGCTTTTTCAAGACACTGTCTCTAGAAATGGGTTGACTTTTGTTGAGGTTGTCTATTTCTTTGGCGTAACACTCGCGTTGTATGATACGAATTATCGTGTTTTTGGCATTTTCCAGGTTCGGAGAGGTAAATGCATGTTTGCAATGGTGCCAACCCTTACAAGACTTCTGACTGGTGGGTAAGCGTTGCCTCTGGGGATTAATTGGTAGAGGGGCCATCCAACTCTTTGACTCATCTCTTACCATCTCTCGATCCATGATGTCGAAAAACAGTCTGTCTTCTATGGACATTGCTACCTTGTTGTCCTCTTTTGTTCTGTGGAAAACTGTGCACCCTATGTGATCTTGGTCGCCATCACATGAGTGGTCTTCACAGGAAGGAACAGCTAATGGACAAGGTAGAGGAGCATTGTGTGGCAACTCTTTTACCAGGAAGCTACTCTTACATGGCTGGAAGAGAGACGGACGTCCATTTTAAAGAGTATAGGTAAGCATGCTGTTGACTAAGGCCGGCGTTATGAATGGGTCACCGAGGAGGAACAACAAAAAGCTAAGTCCCAGAAAACCAGAGAGGTTGGTAACTATGCAGATTGCAGATCCCTGATCTTAACCACACAACTAACAGTAGTAGTGGAGCGTTCCTACGATGTTCCTAGACGCCTCGTCACCGCCGGAGGACTACATAAACCTAACGCAAGAAAAGGGAAAACTAACTGCCCCAGATCAGACCCCAAAGGAAGAGACAGCCCCCACACATGTATTGACGGTGAAGCAAGATGAAAACACAAACACAGGCAGGAAAATAGGCTGAGCAAACGATGGGGCCCAACTAACTATAAAGAACAGGAAAGGAAAGACACTGTCTGCAATCTGCCAAAAAACCCTACAAAATAATGACCAACACTTCTGATAACAAAATTAACCCTGAAGTCACTAGACCTCTCCCACTATATCAGCACTCTGAAATATTCTGAGACAGAGCAAAAAGAGGCCAATCTAATAAGGGACTAAAAAGCAAATTGACAAATACAGATAAATAAGAGTGGAAATTCAGCACAGCCCCAGCCGGGGCTGGCTGTACACATAAAAAACTGAATAGACCAACAAAATCAAGTGTGAACATTAGCAAAAACACTTAGCTTTGAGAAGGCTGGAACAGAGCTGAAAACCAAGACCTGAGCAGCCTGAAGCAATCACCAGCACTGACTTAGGGCGTCGGCAGTCTTAAATCCAATCTAAGACTCCTGAGGTCCAATCGTCATCATCACCATCAGGTGGTAGATCTCCACTGACCAAATCAGCCTCACCACCTCCTGTCACCACCAGAGGGAGTCTGGAAGGTGAACTCACCACTGGTGGACCAGAGAATGAACTCACAACAGGCCGGCTTGTGTGCGCCTCCTAGGCAGACGTCTCCTACAATGACCCATCCAAGGTCGTGCCTCTGTGCGCACGGAGCATTCCCAGAGCCATTTATACATTCTCTAGCCTTGTGGACTTGTAGTATCTCTTCCCAGAAGTAGAGCTATTGGGGTTCCTGGATCTAGTTCAGGTATCAGGTGGGCTATACGCTTTAGATGGGGGTGATATGTCGCCACCTCCCGTGAAGGTATTTCTGACCTTTTGTCAGGAATCTGGTTGCACTCCAGGATGGTCGATAGTGATAGGCAGGTCTGGCCATCTATGGACTCCACTTTGTATCCGGTTGCTTTTCTCCCTGCCGTCTCAATGATACCTGAACATGTTCTTAGGGTGTAGGGAGAACCAGGGCCTACAATGCTGAAGTTGTCAAAGAAGATGGATCTGGCTAGAGACCTGTTACTTTGGTCATCCAGGAATGCATAAATCTTGAAGGCTTTGTCCTTGCGGCCTGCGGGATAAACTCGGACAAGGCAGATTTTTGAACAGGACCATCCTCCTGTGAGTCCTCTACAGATCCCTGTACATTTAGAGCTGACATCCGGGGTGTCTTCGTCAGTGTCCTTCTGCTTTCCATCGTGCTCCTTTGCTTGTGACAACACTCATGGAGGTGATCCAGGGTGCAAGGCTGTATTGTGATCCGTGCTGCTGCATTCTGCACATTTCACGCTAGCTTTACAGTTCCTGGCGAAGTGAGAGGTTGCGGCACAACATTTGAAGCAGATTTCCTTGAGGAAACCTTTACGATCCTCTAAAGACTTCTCCCTGAAGGCTCTGCATTTTAGTAGAGGATGTGGTTTCTTGTGTAGAGGACAATATTTACTGACATCCTGAGGTTTGTTCTCGTCTGGAGGGGTTTTATTTACCTTGTGAGGAGAGGAGCCTGTGGAATCAATGTTAGTTTTGTGGACTGCCATGGGTGTCTTACCGGGTTTGACACCAGTGGCAGTGGAACATGACAGAGTAAAATCAAAACTAGGGTCATTTCTAATCCTAGATTGTTTGGTGACAAAATCAACAAATACATTGAAAGGAGGAACTGATACATTATGATTGTGTTTATACTCTGAACCACATGTAATCCACTTTTCTTGTAGGTTGTAAGGAAGTTTCTGTACTATCAGATTGACACCCCTAGCGGTATCTAAGAATGCCAATCCGGGAAAGTCTCCTTCCTGCTGAGCAACCTGCAACTCATTCAACAAATCTCTCAGTTCTATAAACTTTAGATAACCTTTAGGTCCCATCTTAGGAAAATCTTCAATTCTTTTATATAAAGCATTCTCTATGACTTCTACTGCCCCATAGCATTCATCGAGTCTTTCCCACACCTTATGTAGGGCTGTGCGAGGATGCTTTACATTAATGTCTCTCAGTCTTTTGGCATGCTCGACTAACTCACTTCTGAGCCACTTCACCAGGAGATCTAACTCCTCACCACAAGAAAGGTCCAGACCATGAATGGCGGTCCGGAACGAGGCTCGCCATGACCGATAGTTCTCGGGTTTGTCAGTGAACTTTACAAGTCCCTTTGTAACCAGATCTTGGCGGGCAAGGAACTTTGCAAGGTCCTTCATGGCTCCAGCAGTGCTGGCACGAGCCGGTGTGTGATAGTCATGTCTAGTGTCTGGTGCATCACCATACCTGTAAGATGCTTGTGACTCCGGATAATCTGTGCGGTACCTTGTTGGTAAAGAAGATGTCTCTTTAAGGCGGGATGGAAGCTGTACCTTCTTTTCAGTGGAACGGTAGTTGTGGTCGACATCTCTGTGCTAGTCTTCTCCTCGCCTATGGTAGTGAAGCTCGGGGTTGGATCGCTGGTAATCAGCATGGGCTGATCGATATGATGCGACAGGGCTGTCATCTCTGCCGGAATGTTGATGGACGTACTCTGCGATGCGTTGCGCTGGATCTTGCTGCCCTAGATCTGGTCCGAGAATGCTGCTGTGTCTCTCAGAATCAGGATCTTTCATAGCTTCCAAATACTCTGCTTTAGCTATTGCAGCTGCTGCTAACTCTGGAGCCCTTCCATGGATCCCGGTGATTCTGACATTGTTTTCTTGTGACATATTGTTCTTCATGTTAGTGGTAAAATTTAATTCATATAACTTGCGTTTATTTGTGAAAAAAATGGAAATTTGGCGAAAATTTTGAAAATTTCGCAATTTTTTAACTTTGAATGTGTATGCTCTTAAATCACAGATATGGCACTCAAAAAAGGTAATAAGTAACATTTCCCACATGTTTACATCAGCACAATTTGGGAACCAAAATTTTTTTTGTCAGGAAGTTATAAGGGTTAAAAGTTGACCAGCGATTTCTCATTTTTGCAACACCATTTTATTTTTACGGACTACACCACATTTGAAGTCACTTTGAGGGGTCTATATGATAGAAAATACCCAAAAGTGACACCATTCTAAAAACTGCACCCCTCAAGGTGCTCAAAACCATATTCAAGAAGTTTATTAACCCTTCAGGTGCTTCACAGGAATTTTTTGAATGTTTAAAAAAAATGAACATTTAACTTTTTTTCACAAAAAAAATTACTTCAGGTTCAATTTTTTTTATTTTACCAAGGGTAACAGGAGAAATTGGACTGGAAAAGTTATTGTGCAAGTTGTCCTGAGTACGCCGATACCTGATATGTGGGGGGGAACCACTGTTTGGGTGCATGGCAGAGCTCGGAAGGGAAGGAGCGCCGTTTGACTTTTTCACTGCAAAATTGGCTGGAATTCAGATCGGATGCCATGTTTCGTTTGGAGAGCTCCTGATGTGCCTAAACAGTGGAAACCCCCCTCAAGTGACCCCATTTTGGAAACTAGACCCCCAAAGGAACTTATCTAGATGTGTGGTGAGCACCTTGAACCCCCAAGGGCTTCACAGAAGTTTTTAACGTACAGTCGAACAATTAAAAAAATCATATTTTTTCCACAAAAATGATCTTTTCACCCACAATTTTTATTTTCCCAAGAGTAATAGGACCCCAAAAGTTATTGTGCAATTTGTCCTGAGTACGCTAATACCTCATACAGTGGGGCAAAAAAGTATTTAGTCAGTCAGCAATAGTGCAAGTTCCACCACTTAAAAAGATGAGAGGCGTCTGTAATTTACATCATAGGTAGACCTCAACTATGGGAGACAAACTGAGAAAAAAAAATCCAGAAAATCACATTGTCTGTTTTTTTTTCATTTTATTTGCATATTATGGTGGAAAATAAGTATTTGGTCAGAAACAAGCAATCAAGATTTCTGGCTCTCACAGACCTGTAACTTCTTCTTTAAGAGTCTCCTCTTTCCTCCACTCATTACCTGTAGTAATGGCACCTGTTTAAACTTGTTATCAGTATAAAAAGACACCTGTGCACACCCTCAAACAGTCTGACTCCAAACTCCACTATGGTGAAGACCAAAGAGCTGTCAAAGGACACCAGAAACAAAATTGTAGCCCTGCACCAGGCTGGGAAGACTGAATCTGCAATAGCCAACCAGCTTGGAGTGAAGAAATCAACTGTGGGAGCAATAATTAGAAAATGGAAGACATACAAGACCACTGATAATCTCCCTCGATCTGGTGCTCCACGCAAAATCCCACCCCGTGGGGTCAGAATGATCACAAGAACGGTGAGCAAAAATCCCAGAACCACGCGGGGGGACCTAGTGAATGAACTGCAGAGAGCTGGGACCAATGTAACAAGGCCTACCATAAGTAACACACTACGCCACCATGGACTCAGATCCTGCAGTGCCAGACGTGTCCCACTGCTTAAGCCTGTACATTTCCGGGCCCGTCTGAAGTTTGCTAGAGAGCATTTGGATGATCCAGAGGAGTTTTGGGAGAATGTCCTATGGTCTGATGAAACCAAACTGGAACTGTTTGGTAGAAACACAACTTGTCGTGTTTGGAGGAAAAAGAATACTGAGTTGCATCCATCAAACACCATACCTACTGTAAAGCATGGTGGTGGAAACATCATGCTTTGGGGCTGTTTCTCTGCAAAGGGGCCAGGACGACTGATCCGGGTACATGAAAGAATGAATGGGGCCATGTATCGTGAGATTTTGAGTGCAAACCTCCTTCCATCAGCAAGGGCATTGATCATGAAACGTGGCTGGGTCTTTCAACATGACAATGATCCAAAGCACACCGCCAGGGCAACGAAGGAGTGGCTTCGTAAGAAGCATTTCAAGGTCCTGGAGTGGCCTAGCCAGTCTCCAGATCTCAAGCCTATAGAAAACCTTTGGAGGGAGTTGAAAGTCCGTGTTGCCAAGCGAAAAGCCAAAAACATCACTGCTCTAGAGGAGATCTGCATGGAGGAATGGGCCAACCTACCAACAACAGTGTGTGGCAACCTTGTGAAGACTTACAGAAAACGTTTGACCTCTGTCATTGCCAACAAAGGATATATCACAAAGTATTGAGATGAAATTTTGTTTCTGACCAAATACTTATTTTCCACCATAATATGCAAATAAAATGAAAAAAAAACAGACAATGTGATTTTCTGGATTTTTTTTTCTCAGTTTGTCTCCCATAGTTGAGGTCTACCTATGATGTAAATTACAGACGCCTCTCCTCTTTTTAAGTGGTGGAACTTGCACTATTGCTGACTGACTAAATACTTTTTTGCCCCACTGTATATGGGGGTAAACCACTATTTGGGCGCATGGCAGGGCTTGGAAGGGAAGTAGCGCCATTTGACTTTTATGGCTGGAATTGAGATCGGACGCCAGGTCACGTTTGGAAAGCCCCTGATGTGCCAAAATAGTGGAAACCCCCCAATTCTAATTCCAACCCTAGCCCTAACCCTAACCCTAACGGGAAAATGGAAATAAATATTTTTTTTTTTATTTTATTATTTTTCCCTAACTAAGGGGGTGATGACGGGGGTTTGATTTACTATTTATGGTGGGTTTTTATGTTTGGCAGCTGTCACACGCTAAAAGACGCTTTTTATAGTAAAAATAGTTTATGCATCACCACATTTTGAGAGCTATAATTTTTCCATATTTTGACCCACCAAGTCATGTGAGGTCTTATTTTTTGTGGGACGAGTTGACGTTTTTATTGGTACCATTTTCGGATGCGTGACATTTTTTGATCGCTTTTTATTCCGATTTTTGAGAGGCAGAATGAACAAAAACCAGCGTTTCATGAATTTCTTTTGGGGGGTGCGTTTACACTGTTCCGCGTGCGGTAAAATTGATAAAGCGGTTTTATTCTTCGGGTCAGTACGGTTACAGCGATACCTCATTTATGTCGGTTTTTTATGTTTTGGCACTTTTATGCAATGAAAACAATTTTATATAAAAAATAATTATTTTTGCATCGCTTTACTCTGCGAGCTATAACTTTTTTATTTTTTTGCTGATGATGCTGTGTGGTGGCTCGTTTTTTGTGGCACAAAATGACGTTTTCAGCAGTACCATGGTTATTTATATCCGTCTTTTTGATCGCGCGTTATTGCACTTTTTGCTCGGCGTTATGATAATAAAACATTATTTTTTTGCTTTGTTTTTTATATTTATTTTTTACAGGGTTCACTAAAGGGGTTAACTAACAGGACAGTTTTATAGGGCGGGTCGTTACAGACGCGGCGATACCAAATATGTGTACTTTTATTGTTTTGGGGTTTTTTATTTTCAAAAAATGAATTTATTGGGGATTTTTTTTTTTTTTAATTTATTTAGCGATTTTTTAAAAATTATTTTTACACTTTTTTTTTAAACTTTATTACAATGTCCCGGGGGGGACATCAAAGTCATGTGACAGATCGCTGATCTGTCACATCACAGATCGCTGTGACAGATCAGCGATCTGTCACAGGCACTGCTGCAGGCTTCCTCATGCCTGCGCTCTGCAGGTAGTGAGGAAGCCGGCTCCCTGCAGGCCCCCGAAGGTCCCCGTTGCCATATTGGATTCGGGGACCTGCAGGGAAGGCGACCCCCGCAGCGGCGCTGCACATCGCGTTGCTGTGGGGGTCACGGGGAAGCACAAAGGGAGCCCCCGCCCTGCTGATGCTTCCCTTAACCCCCGGTACACTGCGATTGTCTTTGATCGCAGTGTGCCAGGGGTTAACGTGTTGGGGGCGGTCCGTGACCGCCCCTGACACATAGTGCCGGGTGTCAGCTGTGATAATCAGCTGACACCCGGCCGTGATCAGCTGTGCTTACCCCGTGAGCACAGCTGATCGCACTAGACGTACTATTCCGTCCTTGGGACTTAGGTCCCAGGTCACATGGATGGAATAGTACGTCCAATGTAGGAAAGGGGTTAACCCAGCATATAATACAATCATACTGCTTTATTCAGAGCACATAACACAAACAGACTGCCCTATATCAGAGGGCAGAACATACACCACATGAGTACATGTGATGTACTCCCTATTTTTAAATTCACGTGAACCATCACTTGTGTAGTGGCCCCAACAAAGTTCTTACAGGCCAGACATTCACCACATGGAAAAAAGCCTTGCCTACCCATCCCAGCTCCAAAATGATCAATGGATCTAGCAACATAATGGCTATCAACCAATATATCTTGCAAATTTTTAGACCTCCTTGCTGTCATCATAGGTCTTTCAGGCAAACATTTAGCTAAAATGGCATCTGTCATCAGTATTGACCAATATTTCGTCATAATAGCCCTCATAGTTTCCCACTTATGATTGTATGTTGAAATAAATCTTGTTATAGCCTGCCCATTCTTTTTCTTAAGAGCCCTATCATTCTGATGGCATGAGAGGAGAGATTCCCTATTAGTATTTTTGGCTCTATCATAGCCCCTTTTAATACTCCTCTTACTGTACCCACGCTCCATGAATCTCCCCCCAAGGTCCAGTGCTTGTTTTTCAAAAAGACTAGAAGTAGTACAGATTCTCCTCATATGGAGAAATTGCCCAGTTGGTATGGCTCTTATCGTTGATCCGACATGTGCTGATGACGCATGAAGCAAGGCATTCACCGAAGTCTCTTTCCTAAAGACATCAGTATGAATTGAACCATCATTCTGCACCTGTAATTTAATGTCTAGGAAAGAGACTTCATGATGATGGTATGTATACTGTATGTGAGCCTAATGTTGGAGTCATTACAGTTCAAATCTGCCATGAAAGAATGTAACTCATCAACCAAACCCTGCCAAATAAAAAGAATATCATCTATGAAGCGGAAGCATCCAATGATATGGGAGGCGGAGTGTGTGTGTCATCTGAGAAGATGGGCCTCTCCCAGAACCCCAAAAACAGGAACCCACTAAAGATGTTTGGTTCAAGAATGGCAGATTTAATAATAAAAGGAAGAAGGATACATCTCCTATGAGTGCTAAAAGAGTGAAAAGCAGTGCCATACTCTGTGGTTCTGTGACTATGTGCGCCGCTTGGAATGCTGGGAGTGACATCACTTCCAGTCTGGGCGCCGCTTTTGACGTATGCTGATGTTAGATATACTTTATGCTGATCATTGTTGCCATGGTAGTGACTCTGCAACTATGTGCGTCGCACTGGATCTTGGGAACGATGTCATTTCCGGTCCGGGCGCTGTTTCTGACGTGTGCCGTTATCAGATGTAAACTGGGAACAGCTGTAGGGGTATATATATATATATAGCTGAACACACCGTATTAGCACAGCCCCCTGAGAAGGCCCACGCGAAACACGCGTTGGGGCTGCTTTGTGTGTGGTATATCTGGACTTATTTGGGTAAGAATTCCCCTTTGTGATTATATTATGGCACCTTAATAATTTGGAGTTAATAATGCTGTTTACAGGCGATCACTGCTAATGAATGAATGTTATTTAAGTCATTACATTTTCCTCCAATTTTAAGTGGCCAAATATTTACTGGGACACTTTTGTGCAATATATATGTCTGGAACACCGCACTGAACTTGCTCACTGAGCCAGTGTGCGTGTCCTGAGTAAAGCGAACTGTGCTCAAAGATACCTGTGGAGCGGGCAGCAGCCGAGTAGGTGCGTAATTCAGAACAGCAGGACCTGAAGCACGTGACTGCTGGGGGCGTGGCCTAAACTCCAGAGAGCTAGGAGCTGCAAGAGAACTCCTAGCAGGGTAACTGCGAGACAAAGTTACCAAGGGGCATAGACAGGGAGGATAGTCAGGACGTAGCCAATGAGTCATACAAAGAGATAGCTGCAAGGTACAAGAGTGGCGAGCAGAGAGTAGTCAGATCACAAGCAATGAGTCATACACAGAGAGGGTAGCGCAGTACAGAATCAACAGGCAAACTCACAACGGGGAACAGAACCGGATCAGAACCATATAAACAAGCTATAACAACGAACAGGCACACAGAGGTCATCACACTCGGCCAAAGGCAAAAGTATAACTAACAGGGATTGGAGCTTCCCAGGGGTTTATGAAGCTCTCCCAGAACCAAAGAGAGGCCACAATCATTAACCCCAAGTGTGCAGGTCAAAACCTGCACTGAGCTCCAGACATTAACCCCTGACGTGCAGCTCAAAAACATGCACTGGGATCATGACAATATATATAAATCTCTATACTGGGGTTTTCTATACCCAGACCTTATACAAATCATCTATAGTCCTATACCACTTACTTTGTCACTGTTCATGTCCTTTATATTTTGAACAATGTGTTGTCCAAACAATTAATTTTCTATGATATGTAATATTAATAAAATTTGGTATTTTTATGATATTTTAAACAGGTCTTTGCACTCCTTCCTTTGCGTTTTGGTTATAAACTTCTGTGAAGCACTTGGGGGTTCAAAGTGCTCACCACACATCTAGATAAGATCCTTTGGTGGTCTAGTTTCCAGAATGGGTTGACTTGTGGGGGTTTCTACTGTTTAGGCACATCAGGGGCTCTGCAAATGCAACATGACGCCCGCAGAACATTCCATCAAAGTCTGCATTCCAAAACGGTGCTCCTTCCCTTCCGAGCTCTCTCATGCGCCCAAACAGTGCTTTTCCCCATGTATGGGGGTATCAGCGTACTCAGGACAAATTGCTCAACAACTTTTGTGGTCCAATTTCTCCTGTTAGCCTTGTGAAAATAAAAATAGCAGGCTAAAAATTCCTTTTTGAGGAAAAAAAATGATTTTTTATTTTCACTGATCTGCGTTATAAACTTCTGTGAAGCACTTGGGGGTTCAAAGTGCGCACCACTCATCTAGATAAGTTCCTTAATGGGTCTAGTTTCCAAAATAGTGTCACTTGGGGGTTTCCACTGTTTAGGCACATCAGGGTCTCTCCAAACGCGACATGGCGTCCAATCTCAATTCCAGCCATTTCTGCATTGAAAAAGTCAAGCAGCGCTCCTTCCCTTCTGAGCTCTGCCGTGCGCCCAAACAGTGGTTTACCCCACATATGGGATATCGGCGTACTCAGGACAAATTGCACAACAACTTTGGGGGTCTAATTTCTCCTGTTACCTTTGTGAAATTAAAAATTTGGGGGCAAAAAGATCATTTTTGTGGAAAAAATATTATTTTTTATTTTCACAGCTCTACGTTATAAACTGTGAAGCAGTTGGAGGTTCAAAATGCTCACTATACATCTAGATAAGTTCCTTAAGGGGTCTAGTTTCCATAATGGTATCACTTGATGGGGGTTTCCACTGTTTAGACACATCAGGGGCTCTCCAAACGCAACATGGCGTCTGATCTCAACTCCAGGCAATTTTGAATTGAAAAAGTCAAACGGCGCTCTTTCCATTTCAAGCCCTGCCGTGCGCCCAAACAGTGGTTTACCCCCACATATGGGGTATCGGCGTATTCAGGAGAAATTGCACAGCAAATTTTGTGGTTCATTTTCTCTTTTTACACCTGTGAAAATAAAAAAAAATGGTTCTGAAGTAAAATGTTTGTTAAAAAAAAAAAGTTAAATGTTAATTTTTTCCTTCCACATTGCTTCAGTTCCTGTGAAGCACGTAAAGGGTTAATAAACTTCTTGAATTTTGGTTCCAAAATTGTGCTGATGTAAAGCAGACATGTCAGAAATGTTATTTATTAAGTATTTTTTGTGACATATCTCTCTGACTTAAGGGCATAAAAATTGCTAAATTTTAAATTTTTTTGCCATATTTCCGTTTTTTTTTCATAAATAAACACAAGTCATATCAAGGAAATTTTACCAATAACGTGAAGTAAAAAATGTCATGAAAAAACAATCTCAGAATCAGTGGGATTCATTAAAGCGTTCCAGAGTTATAACTTCATAAAGTGACAGTGGTCAGAATTGTTAAAATTGGCCTGGTCATTAAGCTGCAAATTGGCTCCGTCACTAAGGGGTTAAGACACTCACGTCAACTCCAAACACCATTACCCGATTGCCAATGCACCAGGGCAATCTTGAGGAGCGAAGGGGAAGCACCAGAATTGGAGCATCTCATGTGATGCGCCACTTCTGGAGCATCTGGGGGCCTGTATTTTTAGGTTGCGAAGGGCCCAATATCCAGCTGTCTGCTGTAACTTTGCTGGTTACCCAAAATGGGGGGGACCCGCACGTCAGTTTTTTTTTAAATTTAATTATTTGTCTATATGTCTGTCTATATCTATCTATTATCGATCTCTATAGCAATCATTGTTATCCAAAAATGCTTGAAAAACATTGCATTTTTCCTGTCAAGAAATTTCTGCACCCAAATAATCAATGTGTGCACATACCCTTACTGTCCCGATTCAGAACATTCTGTCACCTAAGGAAATGAGGAAATATCCATCTTGTGATAATTTCTGACTTACTGTAGTTGCTCAAGTTTCTTGTGTTTTTGATATAACTGTCTCACGACTTCCTATCTTGAGCAATAATCACTGTGGGGAGGGGTGGACACTAAGGACGAATCCACTGTAAGGAGGAAGGACTCAGCACCAGGTTTAAAAGGAAGGACAATAAGCCAAGAAGTCATTGTCACATCCAGACATCAAGGTAACATTATGCAACAGTCTCTGAGTATTTCATAGACGCCAGTCATCATTTCTACAGTGCAGCACTTGTGATACTTTTCTCTGTTTCTTGCCTTTCTCAGGATTAATCCAAATTTGATTACTTAAATTTAGACATTTAAGCCCTTTTAAAGGGACGATGATAAGACAGAGGGTTGTGTATATCCATAGGAGACATTATACATGACTGATTCGTGGGCTCTTTCCATAATTCCCACAGACTATAGTGAGGAGAGCAAGGGCAACAGTATTGAAGGGACATCGAAAAAGACAATTGCTAAGATAGTTATTCCTAAAATAACATGACAATATTTTAATAAATGATATATAGATATGACTGATATATCTAATCGTATCTTATCTCTTAGGAGTCAAACCTCTATATGTGCAAAATATTTTCTTCTGTGTGGGATTATTTTAGTAATTTCTCCAGATGTGAATATTATCTAATATAGTGTAGAAAAATGGGCTAATCTAGTGTATGTAAGCCAATCAGGTGTTATACTGTCTTCTGAACTGTGTATCTAAGCTTATCAGGTGTGATACTGCATTCTAAGCAATGTATCTAGGCCTAATAGGTGTTATACTGTCTCCTGAGCTGTGCATCTAAACCTATTAGGTGTGATACTGCCTTCTAAGCTGTGTATCTAAGCCTATCAGGTGTGATACTATCTTCTAAGCTGTGTATCTAAGCCTATCAGGTATGATACTGCCTTCTGAGCTGTGCATTTAAGCCTATCAGGTGTGATATTGTCTTCTGAGCTGAGTATCTAAGCCTAACAAGAGTAATACTATCTTCTAAACTGAGCATCTAAGCCTATCAGGTGTGATACTGTCTTCTATGCTGTGTATCTAAGCCTATCAGCTGTGATACTGTCTTCTAAGCTGTGTATCTAAACCTATCAGGTGTGATACTATCTTCTGAGCTGTGTATCTAAGCCTATCAGGTGTGATACTGTCTTCTAAGCTGTGTATCTAAGCCTAATAGGTGTGAAACTGTACTGAGCTGTGTATCTAAGCCTAATAGGTGTGAAACTGTCTACTGAGCTGTGTATCTAAGCTTATCAGGTATGATACTGTCTTCTATGCTGTGTATCTAAGCCTATCAGGTGTGATACTGTCTTCTGAGCTGTGTATCTAAGCTTGTCAGATGTGATACTGTCTTCTATGCTGTGTATCTAAGCCTATCAGGTGTGATACTGTCTTCTATGCTGTGTATCTAAGCCTATCAGGTATGATACTGTCTTCTGAGCTGTGCATCTAAACCTATCAGGTCTGATACTGTCTTATTTGCCTTGTATCTAAGCCTATCAGGTGTGATACTGTCTTCTAAGCTGTGTATCTAAGCCTATCAGGTGTGATACTATCTTCTAAGCTGTGTATCTAAGCGTATCAGGTGTGATACTGTCTTCTAAGCTGTGTATCTAAGCCTATCAGGTGTGATACTGTCTTCTGAGCTGTGTATCTAAGCTTATCAGGTATGATACTGTCTTCTATGCTGTGTTTCTAAGCCTATCAGGTGTGATAGTGTCTTCTATGCTGTGTATCTAAGCCTATCAGGTATGATACTGTCTTCTATGCTGTGTATCTAAGCGCATCAGGTGTGATACTGTCTTCTAAGCTGTGTATCTAAGGCTAATAGGTGTGATACTGTCTTCTGAGCTGTGTATCTAAGCTTATCAGGTCTGATACTGTCTTCTATGCTGTGTATCTAAGCCTAATAGGTGTGATACTGTCTTCTGAGCTGTGTATCTAAGCTTATCAGATCTGATACTGTCTTCTATGCTGTGTATCTAAGCCTAATAGGTGTGATACTGTCTTCTGAGCTGTGTATCTAAGCTTATCAGGTTTGATACTGTCTTCTAAGCTGTGTATCTAAGCCTATCAGGTGTGATACTGTCTTCTGAGCTGTGCATCTAAGCTTATCAGGTGTGATACTGTATTCTATGTTGTGTATCTAAGCCTATCAGGTGTGATACTGTCTTCTGAGCTGTGTATCTAAGCTTATCAGGTGTGATACTGTCTTCTAAGTTGTGTATCTAAGCCTATCAGGTGTGATACTGTCTTCTAAGCTGTGTATCTAAGCCTATCAGGTGTGATACTGTCTTCTAAGCTGTGTATCTAAGCCTATCAGGTGTGATACTGTCTTCTGAGCTGTGCATCTAAGCTTATCAGGTGTGATACTGTATTCTATGTTGTGTATCTAAGCCTATCAGGTGTGATACTGTCTTCTGAGCTGTGTATCTAGGCTTATCAGGTGTGATACTGTCTTCTATACTGTGTATCTAAGCCTATATGGTGTGATACTGTCTTCTAAGCTGTGTATCTAAGCCTATCAGGTGTGATACTGTCTTCTGAGCTGTGTATCTAAGCTTATTAGGTGTGATACTGTCTTCTGAGCTGTGTATCTAAGTTTATCAGGTGTGATACTGTCTTCTATACTGTGTATCTAAGCCTATATGGTGTGATACTGTCTTCTAAGCTGTGTATCTAAGCTTATCAGGTGTGATACTGTCTTCTGAGCTGTGTATCTAAGCTTATCAGTTGTGATACTGTCTTCTAAGCTGTGTATCTATTCCTTTCTGTTGAGCTGATGTATCTAATCATATAATGTCTGATACTGTTTGCTTAGTGGTGTATCTAAGGCTGTGTGCACACGCTGCGGATTCCGCTGCGTTTCCGCAGCGGTTTTGGCCGCTGCGGACACGCAGCAGTTTTAGCTGCGGTGTATAGTACCATTCATTTGAATGGGAAAAAAAAACCGCTGTGCCGACGCTGCGGAAAAAAACGCGCGGATTTGCTGCGGTTTTGAATCCGCAGAAAGAATTGCATGTCAATTCTTTCTGCGGAAAACGCTGCGGGTTCCTATCTCCACCATTGTGGAGATAGTGAATCCGCAGGACCAAACCGCAGGCAAAACCGCAGATAATCCGCAGGTCTTTGGACCTGCGGATTATCTGCGGTTTTTGCAAAATCCGTGCGGATTAATCCGCAGCGGAATCCGCAGCGTGTGAACGTGGCCTTATACTGTCATTTATCGTACAGTTTATAGACTTGAGTATCTAAGCCTGTCATGTATAATACAGTCTGCTAAGTGCTGTATCTAATCCTACCATCTGCGATGCAGGCTGCCGAGCTTCTATATCAATTCCAATTATATAAAGCTGAATAAAGTAGGATTAGATTCAGAAGCTTAGCAGCCTATATCACAGATAATAGGATTAGATACACTGTGTAGGCAACAATATCACAAGATAGGCACAGCTCAACAGACAGTATCACATGCTGTATTTTTGGATTAGATACAGCAGCTCAGCAGCCTTTATCATAGATAAAAGGATTAGATACACAATTTAGCCAGCAGTATTATCATATGTGATACTGTTTGCTGAGCTGTGTATCTAATCCTATCATATATGTTACTGCCTGCTAAGCTCTGTACCTAAGCCTACCATGTGTGATGCTGTGTAACATGCAATGTAACTAATTCTATCATATAATATACTGTTTGCTGAGCTGTGTATCTAAACCTATCATGTGTGATACTATCTGCTGAGCCATGTATCTAATCCTAATACAACTGATGCCATCTGCTGAGCTGGGTATTTAAGCCTTTCATATCTTCTTATCTGTGTATCTAATGCTTCATATGTGACACAGTCTGCTTAATGGTGTATCTAGACTGCAGAGACCCCATGGATTTGATGATAAGTAAACTCCGTGCAGTGCCTCCTCCTCTCACACTAATCCCCCTCCCCAGGTGACTAGGACGCCCCACTGACCAATGGAAAGTGAATGGAAGGGGCATCCGGCCATACCCCCAGGGGTTAAATTCAGATGCTGGGTGGGGGTCTCTCTCTTTCCTCCCCGGCTGATACCTAGAAGCTTTTGTTCCTGGGCGGGTGCATCAGACAGTGGCTCCGCCCACTTCCTCCCACAATCGTCCTCCCACTCACACACCCACCCCTTCACTTTTGCTGGGACCTGGGCGTCATAGCCGGCCTGTAGCTCCACCCACTTCAGCCCAGCATCACCACATAGGCCCGCCCATCTCCAGTCCCACCCCTAATCCTTTGTTTAGGGCCAGGCATCTGAGCCGGCCCCTAGATCCACCCAAACAGCATCCCATCTCTACTTCCTCTATGTCTGCAGCAATGGCAAGTCCTGTAGAGCAGCCTCTACAGAGGAGGCCGCGCAGCCACTACAATAGCCAGCCATCTCAGGTACACCCGGTCTGCAACATCATCCCTGCGGGCGCAGCTCTGCCGCCCGTGCAGGACGACGTGGGATGCAGAAGAAACAATGCTGCGGCCGAGCGCACTGTCCGGACCAATCCGACCGTTCAGCGCGCTCTGCTCCAACAACAAGGTGAAACATGTATAGCAAGCACAACACACTATACACCGCCGACCCCTCCAATGAGCCAATCCCGCTCTGCACACCCCACATTATTGGCGGATATTACGCCATCCTCCCTGCTAAACGCCACACAGACAACAATCGCCCAGAGCCCTCTGAATATTCCTCTTCAACTGGTACCAGAAACTACCCTTAGGCATGCACCAAGTCAGCATATAAGCTCTAACCTTGGTAGTCGAAATTCCATACACCACAGGTCTTTATCCCCCTCCTCAGGGGATTCCCATCACCATTCTCGCTGTCCCTCTGTCTGTCGCTGTTCCCGTTTCAGTCAAAAGCGAAGCTCCAATAGAAGCCGCCACAGATCGCGGTCATCCAGGTGGCGGTCACCTTCTACTTCTGAACAGTCCGACGCACCCGAGAGTTGTCGCAGCAGGCGGTCGGGGGCATCCAGAAGACGGCGTACGAGATCTCCATCCCAGTCAGCCAGACGGAGGGCCTCCTCAACACCAATTGGGACCTCCGGTCAGATCGTGGTCGGAACCAGTGCGCAGCTATCATCGACAGCATATCCACCACGGGCAGACAGCAGTCATCAGCTGCCACATGCTCCACCATAATATCCACCACGGGCAGACAGCAGTCATCGGCTGCCACATGCTCCACCATCATATCCACCACGGGCAGACAGCAGTCATCGGCTGCCACATGCTCCACCATCATATCCACCATGGGCAGACAGCAGTCATCGGCTGCCACATGCTCCACCATTGCCCACAAGCCGGGAAGAGCTATCACTTCAGGATTAGGGGTGGGACTGGAGATGGGCGGGCCTATGTGGTGACGCTGGGCTGAAGTGGGTGGAGCTACAGGCCGGCTATGACGCCCAGGTCCCAGCAAAAGTGAAGGGGTGGGTGTGTGAGTGGGAGGACGATTGTGGGAGGAAGTGGGCGGAGCCACTGTCTGATGCACCCGCCCAGGAACAAAAGCTAGGTATCAGCCGGGGAGGAAAGAGAGAGACCCCCACCCAGCATCTGAATTTAACCCCTGGGGGTATGGCCTGACGCCCCTTCCATTCACTTTCCATTGGTCCGTGGGGCGTCCTAGTCACCTGGGGAGGGGGATTAGTGTGAGAGGAGGAGGCACTGCACGGAGTTTACTTATCATCAAATCCATGGGGGCTCTACAGTCAGAGGCACCATCCTTATTCAGTACGGTGCCTGCCAATCCTATCCTTTGTCATACTGTCTGCTGAGCTGGGTATCCAAACCTCTCATGTGTGCCATTGAGCCTTACATGTGACACCACACAGCACCACTTCCCCATCATTTTCGGAATCATCACCGTTGCTAGTTCCAGCAGGCATGTGGTTAATACTAGGTTGGTGATTTCTAGTCATTTCAGGCCCGGTGACATCAGCATTATTGGATAGTGACGCCCTACTAACCATAACGAGGAAGGAAGCAACCCAAAAATCACTGTGAGTGCACTAAACCTTACTCCAAACGTCTGCTGGAAATGTTGCAAATATTCAGGGAATGCCCTCCATGAAGCGTAGAGTAGTAGGGCAACTCGGCTGTTTCATGCCATGTGCAGTGGTTGAGACTCTGGAGTCCAAAAATTCTGTATTTCTCACAGAGAGGTACAAGGCTCAGTGAGTTCCCACATAAAATGGGCCCTGTCTCTTATACAGTCACACAGAACAGCAGACAGTCCTTAACGGCCCATTTAGAGGGGTCGACCACGACCATGAAACAACCGGTCACATGCAAGTCGATCAGTGGTTGTTTAGTGGTCTGTTCAGACAAACTAGCTGCACTTCTATGAGGACAGAGAAAATGTTAATTCAGAAAGTTAGGGTTAAGTATGGTTAAGAAGCGGTGCCTGAACGACACCGCCAGGCAGGACTCAAACACGGTAGGTACAGTAGACGAGGAGGCAGAAACAAAACACCGGCTTTATTAAAAGATACAGGATTATATGCCGAAAAATAAGAATAACAGTTATTGTAATGATAACAGCAATCTTAGATACAAGGAGAGATAGCTGGAGCGTGTCACACAAGCTGGGCTCCAGCTATGACAATACAAAGTTTAATGCAAACTAAATAAACAATTTCTACAGACTACTCTCTTCTAACTTACTACCTGAATCCCGATAATCGGGCTGTGCTGTTACAGCACCCTAACTATAGAAACCTGCTCTATACCCTAACATAGTTGAACACCGATGTCACAATCACAGTCCTGCAGCACTGAGGAGAAAGTTTGCCAGCTTCTGCTCGGTCCCGATGTAGTGGAGCAGAGTTTGCCCGATTGCGCTGTTCCTTCAGATTAATGGTTCTATCTTCCTCTGGGTACAGGAAAGTCTTGTCCCACTTTCAATGCTGAGGGATCACTGGTATCACAGGGTTGCTTTCTATCTCCAGATTACAGGTGCTTGTGGAAAACCGCCTTGGCTGTGCTATGCGAACCTTTTCTTTTTACATGGTTCTGCTAGTCGATCCTGTGGTAACCAGGCACTATCTGCTCCCTTAAAGCCGCTAATTCATTTAACAATCTCTCAGCGTTCAGACACCGTTATTGTTCTGTCTTCCTGTCACAGACACGAGTCTCTCACTGTCTTCACTTACGGATCAGACACTTACTGCTTCTTGCTCAAACCAACACACAGCAAGCTGCAGGGCGGAAAAGACTAGTCCAACTACAAACAAATTAGAGGGGAGCATTTTCTTTTAAAGTCACAGTGTAATGCAGTTATTGGCGGAAACTAACCCCCTACAGTTGCCTAGATTGAGACTGGGCAGAGAATGCTAAGGCTTGAATTATTTTGGAGCTCGGTTTCTCGCAAACCAGGGTCACATTGCAGAGGTCACATGAAGTGAGTAGGAGCTACGCAAGCTGTTAAAGGCCATGAAAGTTTTATAGATTTTTCAGTGCACATAGAACTTAATATTCTTGGCAGCACATGTGTAGCGACTCTTGATTCCGATTATCAGCCTGTCTAAATGGGATTTAAAACTCCAGCCATGAAACGATCAGTTACATCTAAGTCGATCAGAGATTGTTTGGGGCCTGTTTAGATAAGCTAACCACACTTCTAATAGGATAGAGCAACTGTTAATTCAGAGAGTTAAGGTTAAGTATGAATGCCTGGATTGAGATTGGGCAGAGAGAATGCTGAGGCTTAAATTATCTAGGAGCTGGTGTTCCTCCCACTCAGGGTCATTTGCAGAGGCCATATGGAATGAGTATGAGCTACCCGATAGAGGCAATGATTAATAGAGCATTCTGTGCACATAAAACATCATATACTCAGCAGCACATGTTCTAGAGACTACCACTACTATTAATCCCATTGGCTGGTAAGGAAGCACACGAGACAATGGTAGCTTTACAATTTGAGCCAAAATCACTTGAAAATTTCTACAAAAACTTATTTACAGTCTTTGTCCTGCAACTCTCCAGTAATCGGTCTTCCTCTTACTGAACTCACCACTCTCCAGTCCATCCTGAATGCAGCAGCTAGGATCATATTCTTCTCCAGCCACTACACTGATGCCTCTGCCCTCTGCCAGTCATTGCAATGGTTACCAATCCGCAACAGCGTCCAATATAAATGTATAATTCTCACCCACAAAGTGCTCTTCAGTTCTGCACCACCCTACATCCATCCCCTTCCTCATCTCTATCATCCTATACGTGCTCTCTGTTCCGCTAATGACGTAACACTGACATACTCAATAATCCAAACCTCCCACTCACATCTTCAAGACTTCTCATGAACTGAACCACTTCTTTGGAATGCACTACTCTGGACCATTCGATTAATTCCCAGTATCCAAACTCAGCCTATGGACAGCTGTGGTGCTCTTTCTCTAAATAAAAAAAAGGAGAAATGGTTTTCTTATCTTGGAAACCCCCTTAGAAAATGAAAAAGGAAATGCCAGAATCGTTTGAGTAGGACATTATTTTTATAAAATGATCTGAATTCTCTTGACTAAATAACATAATTATAAATAGTCTGCTGGCTTCTCCTTTTATTTCAGTAGATCCTGCTTGGAGAAATTTTGGACCAGATCACTGGATCAACTCTGACGAAGGCTAACAATGGAATATGCAAAGAAAACCCTGATTTTCCTCACTCTCTGTGCACTTGGTAAGAGAACAATAACATGGATGATGAGGCAAAAAGCTATAAATGAGGTAGAGAAAGTCCAACAACTAGCCCTGGAGATCAGTTGACCACGGATGTATCTTTTTTTATCATTAAAGACAACCCCTTCCTTACACTTTGAAGTAATGGTACATCAAGGGTCTTAAGTTAAAGTACCTTGACGATTGTTGGCAGAATCATAGCTGCCGGGATCGGAGAAAATTCCAATCCCATCATTAACCTGTTTCTGCTTACTTCCACATGGAGGACCACTATTGATGTAACCCTAATGTCATATGATTGAGGTTCTTCAAGTGAAATCTGCCTTATGGAGTTCTTGTTTCTCATCTTGAATTATTGCTATTTCTTTTGCAGTTGGAGCCCAAAGGGTTGAGAACAATCTAGAAATTTTGATTTCTGTCCCATCAACCCACATCGGAGACACAGAAATTGTGTCAGCGGGTTCGTCTCTCTCAAGCACTATAAGGTGCAACATTGTAGTAGGGAAGAACCAAACCATGTGCATGAATTCCGCCGATCCAAACTGCAACACAATCCAAGAGCCAAAAGCCGATCTGTCTTTGTCTTTCACCCCAGTTGGAAATAATGTTTCTGCTTTTACCTATTCCATGTTGTCCATTAGTGAATCACATCAATTTGACATCAATGTTGATGCAAAAGTCAGTGTCAACCCCCAGAAAATTACCAGCGGAAGTGGTGGCAGTGACCAATTTAGAGTCATTCTAAATATTGACTATAATAGAGCCACTACCACAATGGGCTCATTCAGCTCAAGAAAAGTCTCTCCAACGTTATTTCAATATATCGGTATATATCGGACGACTGTTACCGACACGAAACCAGACGATAATGGACAAGGAAATGGACAAGGAAATGGACAAGGAAATGGACAATCCGCCCTGCGTGAGTACTAAGTAAAAAAATATACAAATAATCATACAAAATATGACTGTATGCAATAAAGGAAGAAGAACGGATTATTATCTTATTTGTAGTGCCTAAGCAGGCTTTTGAGGACTTTGATATTGATGGTCTATTCTGAGGATAGGCCATCAATATCAGATAAGGGGGGTACAACACTACAACACCAGACACCATCAACGATTGGTAGTCATCAAGTCCCATGATGGTCAGAGGAATACAGGGGTACTGTTAGGCGTCGGATTCCTGACGCTGCACAGCGAAAATCCAGAGCCAGACATCCGGTGGTCCCCCATTCCGCTCCGACTGCTCGGACTCCTGCTCAGCAATCACGGCGAGCCAGGCATTCTGCTCAGACTTGTTCTGTGAGCCTGGATGTTGCTACCACCTCTGGTGCAGCAATGGTAGCGCAACCTGCTCTGCAGGGAACCGCTCCAGAGGCTAAGTCCTCGTGCCGTGCTACTGGGCATGCCCGCAACTTGTCCTCTCAGTGGAGAGCAGGGGTCACATGTCCAGGTCCTGCGTCGGATCTGATTGGTTCTTCCCAGGTTACTGGAAGGTCCCGGAAGCGCATGGCTATAAAAATCCCGCATGGCGGCTAGGCCATGCGCTAGTGTAGACCTATTATACTATGTGTGAATGGTGATGGATGCATGTTCTGGAGACTGACTTATTGGAAACCCCTACCCTTTGATATTACGAGTGGTGACCGAGTGTGTATAGTCAGCTCCAGGTAGTGGCTAGCTATTTGCCACTGTGCTACCGCACCTAGCACTAGCGCCCGTCGGTGTCCGCCCTGTCGGCACCGTCGTCTAGCGGCGATAGTTACCGCTGCGCCTGCGCTTAGCAGTTCTGCCGCGCTGCACTTAGCAGTCCTCTGGCATTTGCGGTTGCGATGCCACCCGCTGGTCAGCGCCTTTGTATTTATTTGTTTAAGGTTCTCTGTGCCTGAACAGAGCCGGCCTTAGCCGCTCGGGTGACGTTAACCCGAGCGCACTACTTCACCCATTGGAGTATCTGCCATTGTCCAGCAGCGGTCATATCATCTACCGCACGGTGGACCCCGGGCGGCGAACGCACCTTCTATTATTTTTATTAGGTGCGTTGCGCCATCCATAACATTACACTAGTGCCAGGGTCTGGCTGGTAATGGCAGACCTGCAGCAGCTGCAGCGCTACATCCGGCAGCTGGAGAGCAGGTTGGCGGCTATCGAGAGTGTCAACTCAGCTGCGAATGCTGCGCTAGCTGCTGCCCAGACAGTCGCAGAGGCTGTCTCACGTGTGCCCGCAATCTTGCCCAAGCCGACAATCTCTCGCCTCACGCTCCCCGACAAGTTTTCGGGTGACAGCGCCACCTGTAGGGGATTCGTCAGCCAGTGCTCTATTCAGCTGGAGTTGCTGGCTGCACGGTTTCCTACAGAGCGGGCTAAGGTGGGGTTTATTGTCTCCTTGTTGTCTGGCTGGGCATTACAGTGGGCCACGCCATTGTGGGAACGTGGTGATCCCGTGGTTCAGGGTCCTGCTCAGTTCCTTGCGGCCCTGAAGCAGGTCTTTTTGGGACCACGGATCACGCACGATACCTCACTCCAACTTCTATGCCTAACACAGGGCTCGCTCTCGGTTAGCCATTATGCTGTCCGGTTCCGGACACTGGCTTCCGAAATAGAGTGGCCGGACAAAGCATTAGCTCCGGTGTTTTGGAGTGGGTTAGCTGAGCATGTGAAAGATGCTCTAGCCACTAGAGAAGTTCCCACAAGTCTGGAGGAATTGATTGCAGTTTCCACCCGCATTGACCTCCGGTTTACGGAGCGCGGGTTGGAACGTGCACAATCCAGAGGAAGGGTTAGTTTGGCTCCCACATTCTCCGAGCCGCTAATTTATCCAGCTCAGGAGCTTTCGCCCTCCGAACCTATGGAGGTGTCTCGCACCGGCTCTAAGCCACGGTCGATGCGAAGCTCGGTACGTTGTTATCAGTGCCGCCAGTTTGGTCACCCGGCCAGCACGTGTCCTCTGCGGGCGAAAAAACCCCCACGACCAGTGGCCGTAGGTGGTGGGCAGTCTAATATGAAACCCTTCTCATCCAAACTGGTATTCCGGGGTATCTTAGACAGTGGGTCTTCCACCTGGGAGGTAGTGGTTACCGTGGATACTGGGGCAGATTGGAATTTTATGTCTTCTATCTTCGCCCAGAGACACGCTATCCCCCTGATATTATTACCACAGCCTCTGACCATCAGGGTGGTTAACGGTGCCCCATTACCCTCTCAGGTGACCCATCAGACAGCTCCACTCGGGCTCTCTATCTCACCCTCTCATCGTGAGATTCTGTCCCTGCTCATTCTGCCAGATGGCATCGATCAGGTGCTTCTGGGAGTTCCCTGGCTCCGTTGCCATTCCCCTCACATTGATTGGGCTTCGGGGAATATACTGGCATGGAGCAAGGACTGTGAGGGAAGGTGCCTGAGGGGCAGTGTTCAGGTGGCTTCCACTGAATTGCCTGCGGATCTCTCCGCGCTACCCAAGCCCTACCGCCAGTACGCGGACGTCTTCTCTAAGAAGTCTGCGGAGACGCTCCCACCGCACCGTCCCTATGATTGCCTGATTGATCGCCTGCCAGGCACAGAACCTCCCCGAGGCTGTGTGTATCCGATATCACTCCCTGAGACAGAGGCTATGTCTCAATATATCGGGAGAATCTGGCTAGGGGTTTTATCAGAAAGTCGGTGTCACCGGCTGGTGCAGGGTTCTTCTTCGCACAGAAGAACGGAGAGTTACGTCCCTGCATTGACTACAGAGGTCTCAATGCCATCACGGTTAAAAACAAATACCCCCTACTAGGGCTAAACCGCCGGCCTCTCTTAGGTTGGATGACGTAACTGCAACTACGTTGCGTATTAAAAGATTGGTAATGGGAGAGTTCCCGGAAGATACTTTCCCCTCCACATTGACACCGATTGGCTCAATTCCCTATTTGTTAGAGTTAGACTTTCAAGATCCATACAATTTATGGTCCAACCTCCCTAGAGAAACGTTAAATAGTTTTTATGGTAATAACACCTTGCGGGAGGGGTCTTGGCCACAGGGGGCATCGACCCAACCAACAAATTTTCTCCAGAAACAACACATCAAACGCATACTTTTACAGTTTGGACGGAGATTCCCGTCTAAATCTAATTGGTCCTGGTTAGATATTATGATTAAACTTCCATCCCCACGGCTGAAAATTATATCCCGCATTTACTCACATCTCATCTCTCCGAATGTACATTCTAAACCCTCATTTATACACTCGTGGGAAATTGAACTTAATATCACGTTTACAGAGGATCAAATATCTAAAATGCTGTCAAATGCTCGGGGTTTTTCCAGATGTGTACTTTTGCAGGAGAATTCTTATAAAATATTAACTAGGTGGCATTTAACTCCAGCTAAGTTGTTCCAGTTAGGCCTCGTGGATAATGATGATTGTTGGCGATGCCTCAATCCTAGAGGACATCATACGCATATATTCTGGGAATGTCCTAGATTGCGAGTTTTTTGGGAGGGAGTTGAGCTAGTTCTCAAAAAATTAGGATTAATAAAGGTTGATCTTAGAGCCACGGAAGCTCTCCTTTCATGCCCGTCAAAAGATTTTTTACCAAAAAAACATGGGCTTCTTCCACTGATGTTGAGTGCGGCGAGACAGTTGATAGCTACCCATTGGAAGGATGTAGCTCCTCCCACGTTGGGAGAATGGTATGCGAAAATAAATCAGATTTATCGTTTAGAGGAGCTGTCTAGCTGGGAAATTTATAATCATAGAGCTTTCGTGTCGACTTGGGCCCCTTGGAATAGGTACTTAGAAGACAACCCTCTTTAGGAACATTTTAGAGTTTTTTGTTTTGTTAAGTTCTACTGAATTAGGTGGCTTCTGTTTTGGGGCTCCTAGCCTCACTACCCCATATTAGATAGCCCAATTGTAATACTTGGAGATGCGTTATTTTCTGAAGTGCACCCATTCAATGATTGTGCTCATGTTGTCAACCACATGTTGTTATTGTTAATGTTGTTGGTATTGTATATGAATATGTACCCTTTTCCCCTTCCCTTTCTTTTTTCCTTTCCTCCCCTACCTATTTTTTCCTTATTTTCTCCTCCCTTCTCGCCCTAAACCAGACACTATTTAATATGTCGCCAACTGTACCTGAGAATTGGTGTTGTGTTTAATGGTGATGTTCAAAAACTTCAAAAATTTTAAAATAAAGAATTTACAAAAAAAAAACAAATACCCCCTGCCGCTGATCTCTGAGTTATTTGACAGGTTGTGGGGAGCCTGGATCTTTACAAAATTAGATCTGCGGGGGGGGCATACAACCTGATCCACATTCGCGAAGGAGACGAATGGAAGACAGCTTTTAATACCAGGGATGGCCATTACGAATACCTGGTTATGCCCTTTGGCCTTTGTAATGCGCCAGCTGTCTTCCAAGATTTTGTCAACGACGTCTTCCGCGACATGCTCTCTGCCTCGGTGGTGGTCTATCTGGATGACATACTCATCTTTTCACCAGATTTGACCACCCACCGGAGAGACGTCTGCAGGGTCTTCGACCGTCTGCGGGCAAACTCTCTATTTGCCAAGCTGGAGAAGTGCCAGTTTGAGCAGGAGTCCTTGCCGTTCCTGGGCTATATCATCTCGGCCCAGGGGCTGGCCATGGATCCTGCCAAACTACAAGCGGTAATGGACTGGCAGAAACCTCATTCCCTCAAAGCGGTGCAGCGCTTTTTGGGGTTCGTGAATTACTACCACACTTTTCCACACTGGAGGCTCCTTTGGTTGCTCTCACCAAGAAAGGAGCTAACCCCAATGCTTGGTCGGAACAGGTCTCCAAGGCCTTCTCGGCTATAAAATCGCATTTTGCTGGCGCTCCCATATTACATCGTCCCGATGTGAATAAACCATTTATTCTGGAGGCAGATGCCTCTTCTGTCGGTGCAGGAGCAGTCCTTTTCCAGAAGGATGCTCAAGGTCCGAAGCATCCATGCTTCTTCTCAAAGACCTTCTCACCGGTGGAGAAGAATTACTCCATCGGTGACAGAGAGCTACTAGCCATGAAGTTGGCCTTTTCAGAGTGGAGACATCTCCTGGAGGGGGCTCGGTTTCCCTTCCAGGTATACACAGACCATAAAAATCTGGTCTATTTGCAGACGGCCCAGCGCCTGAACTCCCATCAGGCTAGGTTGTCGCTTTTCTTTTCTCGCTTCCGCTTCACCCTGCACTACCTCTCAGGAGAGAAGAACGTCCGTGCGGATGCTCTCTCCCGCTCGGTGGTTTCAGCGGAGGAAGGAGAGGCTGAGCCTCTGTTAATTCTCCTGCTGGAGAGTTTTACGACCGTGGCTCCAGTCGCTCTCGAGTCAGTGCCACCAGGCAAGACCTTGGTGCCTCCTCAGCTACGGCCGGAGGTCCTCGCCTGGGCACATGCCTCCAGGGTGGTCATTTTGGCAATAAACGGACCACCGAACTCCTGGCAAGGTCATATTGGTGGCCACATATGGCTCGAGATGTTAAGGAGTACGTTCAAGCATGCGTCTCATGTGCTCGGAACAGACCCTCTAGACAGAGGCCGGCGGGGCTGTTGTATCCCCTGCCAGTGGCGGATAGACCTTGGGAGATGGTTGGCATGGACTTCGTGGTTGGCCTGCCCAAGTCTGGTGGAGGTACGGTCATCTGGGTGGTCACCGACCATTTTTCCAAAATGGTGCATCTGGTGCCACTCGCACGGTTGCCTTCCGCTCGTGGTCTTGCCACTTTGTTCATAAAGCACGTATTCCGGTTACATGATATGCCGGACAAAATCATGAGTGACCGAGGTCCCCTGTTCGCGTCTCGGTTTTGGAGGGAGCTCTGCAGATTACTTAGCATCGAGCTCAATCTGTCCTCTGCTTACCATCCCGAGACGAACGGCTTGGTCGAGAGAGCCAATCAGACCTTGGTCACCTACCTACGGCATTTTGTCTCTGCCAGGCAGGATGACTGGGCATCCTTGCTACCTTGGGCTGAATTTGCTTTAAACAATGCGGTGGCTGATTCCATGGGTCAGACGCCCTTTCTCCTAAACTACGGCCAACATCCTTGCGTCCCTGTCCCGATGCCAGTGTCCTCCGCTGACTCCAGGGTGGCACAATGGGCAGTGGAGGCACGGGACATTTGGGACCGCACTCAGGATGCTATCCGTGCCTCTAAGGAAAGATTGAGGGCGTCTGCCAACACGCATCGGCGACCTGCTCCAAGCTTCTCCCCTGGCGACATGGTGTGGCTCTCCACCCGAAATATCAAACTACGGGTCGAGTCCCCCAAGTTCGCGCCGCAATATATTGGACCATTCAAGGTCCTTGAGCGACTTAGCTCGGTGGTCTACCGCCTGGCTCTTCCTCCACATTTAGCCATTTCAGATGTGTTCCATGTGTCCCTCCTCAAACCAGTTCACATGGCTCAGTTTTCCGAGTCATCGGCCGGGTCGTCAGACTTGTCATCTGATGAGTATGAGGTTAATGCCATCGTGGGGCACAGGTTTGTGCGTGGCAAAAAGTTCTATTTGGTGGATTGGAAGGGTCATGGCCCCGAGGCTCGGACCTGGGAGCCGGTGGAAAACATCCACGCACCGCTCCTAATCGCGGCCTTTGAGCGCAGTGAGGGTAATGTTAGGTGTCAGATTCCTGACGCTGCACAGCAGGAATCCAGAGCCAGACATCCGGTGGTCCCCCATTCCGCTCTGACCGCTCAGCCTCCTGCTCAGCCTCCTGCTCAGCAATCACGGCAAGCCAGGCATTCTGCTCAGACTCGTTCTGTGAGCCTGGATGTTGCTGCCACCTCTGGTGCAGCAATGGTAGCGCAACCTGCTCTGCAGAGAACCGCTCCAGAGGCTAAGTCCTCGTGCCGTGCTACTGGGCATGCCCGCAACTTGTCCTCTCAGTGGAGAGCAGGGGTCACATGTCCAGGTCCTGCGTCGGATCTTATTGGTTCTTCCCAGGTTACTGGAAGGTCCCGGAAGCGCATGGCTATAAAAAGCCCGCATGGCGGCTCGGCCATGCGCTAGTGTAGACCTATTATGCTATTTGTGAATGGTGATGGATGCATGTTCTGGTGACTGACTTATTGGAAACCCCTACCCTTTGATATTACGAGTGGTGACCGAGTGTGTATAGTCAGCTCCAGGTAGTGGCTAGCTATTTGCCACTGTGCTACTGCACCTAGCACTAGCGCCCGTCGGTGTCCGCCCTGTCGGCACCGTTGTCTAGCGGCGATAGTTACCGCCGCGCCTGCGCTTAGCAGTTCTGCCGCGCTGCGCTTAGCAGTCCTCTGGCGTTCGCGGTTGCGATGCCACCCGCTGGTTACCTTGTGCGCTTAACAAGGTCAGCGCCTATGTATTTATTTGTTTAAGGTTCTCTATGCCTGAACAGAGCCGGCCTTAGCCGCTCGGGTGACGATAACCCGAGCGCACTACTTCACCCATTGGAGCATCTGCCATTGTCCAGCAGCGGTCATATCATCTACCGCACAGTGGACCCCGGGCGGAAAACGCACCTTCTATTATTTTTATTAGGTGCGTTCCGCCGTCCATAACAGGTACAGAGCTGGAACAGCACTGTGCAGTAGCTATTTATTGGTACTGCAGATCAGCTACTGCACAGTGTACGGAGCTGTGTTTGTCCAGCCATCATGGGACATTGTAACCATTGACTATTTAGGGATGCCAGGTGTTGGACCCCCAATGATCTAAGGATAGGCCACAAATATAAAATTCTCAAACAACCCATTTAAATGGGTTTTCCGGGATCACAGTATGGATGGATTATCCTTAGAGTAATCAGAATCTATAATCCAGTAGGCTTCATGTCCCCTTATTGCTCACCAAGCACGGCTTCACACATTTCCTATTGGCTTTGTCTGGTATTACAGCTCAATCCCATTCACTTATATAGGACTGAGCTCCAGTTAGCAGTAATATGAGACATGGGTATGTTAAAATGGGTGGGCATCACCCAAAATACAAAATAGTGTACAAACCTACCATGTATAGAAAATGATGATATCACTGCTGAGAAACTGAATCCAGGGTGTAACGTAGATTGCAAGCAGTAATGTTTTTATTTCCTTCCAGGCTGTGGTCCGTTGAGTGCTCTCATAGTCCTTTCTCTGCTTCCAGTTTTACTTCTTAAGTGATGCAGGAGTGACTGATGGAAAAAAGTAAGTTCTAAAAAATCACAAATTATAAAATACCCAAAGGAGAATAAAGACTCCATGCTGAGACCAGTTAAAAAAGTGAAACTTATATATTATATAGAGTCATTACAAACAGAGTGATCTACTGTATTTCACGTGTTTATTGATAATCATGACTTACAGCCAATGAAAACCCAAAAGTCATTATTTCAGTAAATTAGAATACTTTATAACACCAGCTGGAAAAATGATTTTAAAATCCAAAACATTAGCCTACTGAAATATATGTTCAGTAAATGTATTCAATACTTGGTCGGGGCTCCTTTGGCATCAATTCTTCACAAAGAATAGAGAGCTCTCCCCGGGGCTCCCGCCGGCTTCTCCAGGATCGTTTGCGTTGCCGCTCTGGGCGCCCCAGCCCCCCCCCCCTTGTTTAGGGGGGGGGAAGGCGGTGGGGCGCCAGTCTCCGCCACTCCGGGTTCGGGGATCTGAACCAGACTCCCTTTCGATCGGCCGAGGGCGACGGAGGCCATCGCCCGTCCCTTCGGAATGGCGCTCGCCCATCACTTAGTACCGACTGACCCATGTTCAACTGCTGTTCCCATGGAACCCTTCTCTTCTTCGGCCTTTAAAGTTCTCATTTGAATATTTGATTCCATCTCTCACACCCCTCGCCCCAGCAAAAAACGTGGTGGAGGAGTTGGCTTGCTCCTGTCTGATACCTGCTCCTTTACCCCAATTCCTCTGCCACCTTCCGCTACTCTTCCCTTGTTCGAGGTGCACTCCGTCCGCATCTATTCCCCCTCCAGCCTTCAACTGGCTGTCATCTACCGCCCCCCAGAACTAGCTATCTCCACCTTTCTCGACCACTTCACCACCTGACTACTCCATTTCCTTTCTGCTGACATCCCCACCATCATCATGGGCGACTTCAACATCCCCATTGACACTTCCACCCCGGCTGCCTCTAAACTTCTATCGCTCACGGCTTCCCTCGGCCTCACTCAGTGGTCCTCTGCAGCCACTCACAAAGATGGTCACACGCTGGACCTTATCTTCACCCATCTCTGTTCCCTCACTAATCTCAATAACTCACAACCTACTGAGATTCTCTTCCCTCTCCTCTCCCACTGCACAACCCCCGCTCCATAAACTCGCTCACCCACGCAGGAATCTCAAACACCTCAATTTACTATCACTCTCTGAGTCCCTTCTCCCTCTTACAGACATAGCTTCCCTTCATGACACAGATGCTGTTGCCACTTTTTATAACACCACAATAACAGCAACACTTGATTCGGCTGCCCCCCTCATGCAGTGCAAATCTCGAACAATCAACAGGCAGCCCTGGCTGACCAGCCTGACCAAAGAGCTGAGATGGGTTTCCAGGGCCACTGAGCAGAGATGAAGAGAACCCATTCTACTGAGCACTTCAGCGCATACAAGCAGTCCCTTGCCAGCTTTAAGTCCACACTCTCTGCCGCAAAACAAACTTACTTCGCATCCCTCATATCCTCCGTCTCACAACCCTAAACAGCTCTGCAACATTTTCAATTCTCTACTCCGTCCCACAGCACCTCCTCCCTCTCCTCTCATTTCTGCTGAAGACTTTGCCTCCTTCTTTAAGCAGAAGATCGACACGATCAGACAAAACTTTGGCCCGCAGCCCCCAATGCCCCTCTTAGCCGCTCAGCCCTGTTCTGCAAAAGCCAGCTTCTCCACCATGACAGAAGATCAGCTCTCCACCCTTCTGTCAAGATCACACCTCACCACTTGTGCCCTCGACCCACTCCTGTCTCACCTCATCCCTAACTTGGCCACAATCTTCATCCCATCTCTAACACACCTCTTCAACCTTTCACTTAGAAATGGTGTATTTCCCTCATCCTTCAAACATGCCTCAATCACACCCATCCTCAAAACGCCCTCCCTTGATCCATCCTCTGTGTCTAACTATCGCCCGATATCTCTTCTCCCTTACGCCTCAAAACTACTGGAACAGCATGTATATCTTGATCTGTCCTCCCACCTCTCCTCCTTTTCCCTCTTTGACCGGTTACAATCTGGCTTCCGATCGCATCACTCAACTGAAACTGCCCTAACTAAAGTCACTAACAACTTACTAACCGCCAAGAGCAAGCGACACTACTCTGTCCTCCTTCTCCTGGACCTGTCCTCTGCCTTCCACACTGTAGACCATTCCCTCCTGCTACAGACTCTCTCATCTCTTGGCATCACAGACTTGGCCCTATCCTGGATCTCATCATACCTAACAGACCGAACATTTAGTGTCTCCCTCTCACACACCACCTCCTCACCTCGCCCCCTGTCTGTTGGTGTTCCTCAAGGCTCTGTCCTAGGACCCCTACTGTTCTCCATCTACACCTTTGGCTTGGGACAGTTCATAGAATCCCACGGTTTGCAGTATCACCTCTATGCCGATGACACGAAGATCTACCTATCTGGACCCAACCTCGCCTCCTTACTGACTGAAATCCCAAAATGTCTGTCTGCTATCTCAGCCTTCTTCTCTGCTCGCTTTCTCAAACTGAACATGGACAAAACAGAATTCATCATCTTTCCCCCATCTCACTCTACCCCTCCACCAGACCTATCCATCAATGTCAATGGCTGCTCTCTTTCCCCACTACCGCACGCTCGGTGCCTTGGGGTGATCCTCGACTCTGCGCTCTCTTTCAAACCACATATCCAAGCCCTCGCCTCCTCCTGCTGCCTCAAACTCAAAAATATTTCCCGTATCCGGTCATTCCTCAACCACGAAACCACAAAAACACTAGTGCATGCTCTTATCATCTCCCGCCTCGACTACTGCAACCTCCTACTCTCTGGCCTCCCCTCTAGTACTCTGGCTCCGCTCCAGTCCATCCTACACTCTGCTGCCCGACTAATCCACCTGTCTCCCCGCTATTCCCAAGCCTCCCCCCTATGCCAGGCCCTTCACTGGCTTCCTATTGCCCAGAGGCTCCAATTCAAAACCCTACCCATGACATACAAAGCCATCCACAACCTGTCTCCTCCATACATCTGTGACATGGTCTCTAGGTACCTACCCGCACGCAACCTTCGATCGTCCCAAGACCTCCATCTATACTCCCCCCTTATCTCTTCTTCCCACAACCGCATACAAGGCTTCTCCCGTGCTTCCCCCATACTCTGGAACTCTCTGCCGCAACACATCAGACTCTCACCATCAACGGAAACCTTCAAGAAGAACCTGAAGAGCCACCTGTTCCGACAAGCCTACAGCCTGCAATGATCCTCGGTCTACTGAACCACCACACGACCTGCTCTACCCTCTCCTACTGTATCCTCACCCATCCCTGTAGACTGTGAGCCCTCGCGGGCAGGGTCCCCTCTCCTTATGTACTTGTGTGTGTGTCCCTTGTCTTACACATGTTTATTATACTTGTTTATATTTCCACTTTTCACATGTAAAGCGCCATGGAATAAATTGCGCTATATAAATGCATAATAATAATAATTACTGCATCAATGCGGCGTGGCATGGAGGCAATCAGCCTGTGGCACTGCTGAGGAGTTTTGGAAGCTCAGGTTGCTTTGATAGCAGCCTTCAGCTCATCTGCATTGTGGGGTCTGGTGTCTCTCATCTTCCTCTTGACAATACCCCATAGATTCTTTATGGGGTTAAGGTCAGACGAGTTTGCTGGCCAATAAAGCACAGTGATACTGTTGTTTGTAAACCAGGTATTGGTACTTTTGGCAGTGTGGACAGGTGCCAAGTCCTGCTGGAGAATGAAATCTCCATCTCCAAAAAGCTTGTCGGCAGAGGGAAGCATGAAGTGCTCTAAAATTTCCTGGTAGATGGCTGCACTGACTTTGGTCTTGATAAAGCACAGTGGACCTACACCAGCAGATGACATGGCTCCCCAAACCATCACTGATTGTGGAAACTTCACACTACACCTCAAGCAGCTTGGATTATGGCCTCTCCACTCTTCCTCCAGACTCTGGGACAAGGGCATAACAGCCGCGGTCGCAGCTGCGACGGGGCCCCTGAGCGCTTAGGGGCCTGGGCCCCAGGACCGCGAGTCAGGGCATTAATGCCTGACTGGCGTATGGAGCCCGATGAGCAGAAGAGGCCCGCATCAGGCCAGCGGTAGGGAAGGCTGGGCAGGAGGGGGGATCAGAGAGGCCCCATGTCAGCGCCGACTCCCCCGCCGCCGCATTGAACTATACCAGCGTAATGCCTGTACAGTTCAAAAACAATGATGGAGGAGAGAGCGTCAGCTGACGCTCCGTCTCCCATCATTCCCTGCACTGCCTCTGACACACAGCGGGTGCGCGATGACATCATCGCGCACTCACTGTGTATCAGGCAGAGCAGGAAACAGGAGCCGGGAGCAGCGCAGGCCCGAGGAGAAGGTGAGAAGAGTGGGGTTTTTTATGCAACAGTACAGCTAGGACTGTGAGGCCATTCTCAGGGGGAGCTGCAAACTATGCGGTGCTTTATCACATGGGGGGTACTGTGCTGTATACCATGGGGGGTGCTGTGCTGTATACCATGGAGCTGCATACCATGGTGCTGTATACCATAGGGGGTGCTGTGCTGTATACCATGCGGGGCTGTATACCATGGGGGGTGCTGTGTTGTATACCATGGGGCTATATACCATGGGGGGTGCTGTGCTGTATACCATGCAGTGCTGTATACCATGGGGAGCCGTATACCATGCAGTGCTGAATACCATGCAGTGCTGTATACCATGGGGGGTGCTGTGCTGTATACTATTGTGGGCTGTATACCATGCAGTGCTGTATACCATGCGGTGCTGTATACCATGGGGGGCTGTATACCATGCAGTGCTGAATATCATGCAGTGCTTTATACCATGGGGGGTGCTGTGCTGTATACCATGGGGGGAGGGTGCTGTGCTGTATACCATGGGGGGCTGTATACCATGCAGTGCTGTATACCATGGGGGGAGTGCTGTTCTGTATACCATGGGGGGCTGGATACTATGCAGTGCTGTATGCCATGGGGGTGCTGTGCTGTATACCATGGGTGGGTGCTGTGCTGTATACCATGGGGGGCTGTATATCATGCGATGCTGTACTGTATACCATGGAGGGGTGCTGTGTTGTATACCATGGGGGGGCTGTATACCGTGCTGTATACCATGTGATGCTGTGCTATATACTATGCGGCTGTGTTATATACCATGGAGGGTACATTATATTCTATGGGGGAGGCTGTGTTATATAATATGGGGGGTGACATTATATTCTATGGTGTAGCAAGTAAGACACCTGCCCTCTGCTCCTTTCATTCTCTATGTGGGGGTGGAGTTATGGGAGCAGTGGGGCTGTGGACAGTTAGAGGGATGGAGCCTGGGCTGGTCTCAAGGGGACCCCGAAAATTTTGCCAGTATGGGACCCCAAAATTCCTAGTGGCAGCCCGGGGTGGGGGGGGGCCATTTGAAAGTTTGCATCGGGGCCCATAACTTTGTAGTTACGCCACTGCTCTGGGACCTTTGCTTCCAAATGAAATGCAAAATTTACTTTCATCTGAAAACAACACCTTGGAACACTGACAACAGTCCAGTTCTTTTTCTCCTTGGCCCAGGTAAGACATTTCTGGTGTTGTCTATTGGTCATGAGTGGCTTGACAAAAGGAATGTGACACTTGTAGCCCATGTCCTGGATACGTCTGTGTGTGGTGGCTCTTGAAGCAATATCTCCAGTAGCAGTCCACTCCTTGTGACTCACCCCCTCAAACTTTTGTATGGCCTTTTCTTAACAGTGCTTTCAAGGCTGTGGTTATCCCGGTTGCTTGTGCACATTTTTCTACCACACTTTTTCCTTCCACTCAACTTTCCATTACTATGCTTGGATACCGCACTCTGTGAACAGCCAGCTTCTCTAGCAATGACCTTTTGTGGCTTACCCTCCTTGTGGAGTGTGTCACTGAATGCCGCAACTCACATTGGCGCCTGCCGTTATGCCTCTAGGACGAACACTTTGGTGAAGGATTTTTTCACTGATCACCTATATGAATTGAATCTGGAGGGATTCTTAATCGTGATATACATGGACCTTTGCTTATGCAGATAAAATCTTGTGAAAGGCTGAATAGCCGAAACGCTGATGTTTTTTGTCTGTATTATCTGGGTTCCATGATTTTTCTGGAAGAATAAATATTGGATTCATACTATACTGTGTGCCGAGGTTTTTTCTATAATATGTTTTAGTTTTTCCTCTGAGCACCAGACTGGAGCAGTGAGCACCCCGTCACCTTCTAATACTGAATGCCTTCTGGACTTCTGTCAGGTCAGCAGTCTTCCCCACGATTGTGGAACCTACTGAAACAGATTAAGGGACCTTTATAAACACTTAGGAAGCCTTTGAAGGTGTCTTTTGTTAATTATTCTAATTTACTGAGATAATGACTTTTGGGCTTTCATTGGCTGTAAGCCATAATCATCAACATTAACAGAAATAAACACATGAGATAGATCACTCTGTTTGCAATGACTCTATATAATATATGAGTTTCACTTTTTGTATTGAGGAACCGAAATAAATTAACTTTTTGATGATATTCTAATTTTGTGAGAAGCACCTGTAGATAGATAGATAATAGCTAGGTAGATACAGTAGCACTCAGTATACACTGAACATGTATTTATAACATGCAGGTACTTTGCACATGAATCGGCAGTAGTTCAGTCTATTAAATAGTTTTTTCTTCTTTTTTTGGAGCAATAATATATTTCTCTCTTTACAGTTTTCCTTGTGGTTTCGAGCAGATTGCTGGCCCTCCTATGATGCATGAAGCATTTGAAAAAAATTAACAGGAAAGGATTAGGGGATTAGGTGATTACCTCTTGTCAGCATAAGATGAAAACTTTTATTTATCTACCTGTGTATATATGCCTATATCTTTAATAAAGTCAGATTTGGCTTTCCTATATATGTGGTCAGTGATTGTGTCCAGGTGTCATCACAAAAGCGTAGCTACTGGGCGGGGAGGCAGAGGGGGCCGTTGCCCCAGGTCCAGTTACATGTAATGTACAGTGGGGAAAAAAAAGTATTTAGTCGGCCACCAATTGTGCAAGTTCTCCCACTTAAAAAGATGAGAGAGGCCTGTAATTGACATCGTAGAAACACAGAAAAACACAGTATATCAAACATATAAAAATACTCTGCTGTAAAAAAGCAACAATAAACAGCAAGTGCTAGTAAAAAGATGATAACAAAACAGGGTACTTGGTTGATACGTTTTTTGCAAAAAATGTATGCTAAGCCACTCTACCAAACGTCAAGGTATACCCATCAGAGCATGTATTTAAAACCTGACCATGTGTATGTTACCTGTATGGGCAGAATTCAGAAAGGTAATATCCAATGTGGACACACTGTGGAAGACGGCTTATATAGGTACCATACACAGTGTCAGGTTTTAAATACATCGGTTAGGGACTGCTCTGATATGGGTATACCTTGAAGTTTGGTAGAGCGGCTTATTATACTTTTTTTTTAAAAAAATGTATCAACCAAATACCCTGTTTTGTTATCATCTTTTTACTAGCACTTGCTGTTTACTGTTACTTTTTTACAGCAGAGTATTTTTATACGTTTGATATACTGTGTTTTTCTGTGTTTCAGTCTTTTGGTGGTGTGAACACTGTCCTACAGACTTGTTCACTGTGTGCATGGCCCATGTGTTTATATTCAATTGACATCATAGATAGACCACAACTATGAGAGTCAAAACTGAGAAATCAAATCCAGAAAATCACCTTAACTGATTTGGCAAGATTTATTTTTCAAATTATGGTGGAAAATAAGTATTTGGTCATTAACAAAAGTTAAGTTATTATTTATATAGCATCATTGATTCCATGGTGCTGTACATGAGAAGGGGTTACATACAAATTACACATATCACTTACAGTAAACAAACTTACAATGACAGACTGATACAGAGGGAAGAAAGGACCCTGCCCTTTCGGGCTTACATGCTGCAGGATGGTGGGGAAGGAGACAGTAGGTTGTTGGGTTTCAGCAGTTCCGGTGTTGGTTGAGGTGATATCACCGGTAGTGGTGAGAGAGAAGGAAGTAGCGGGGTCATTGCAGGCTGTAGGATTTCTTGAAAAGGTGGGTTTTCGGGTTCCGTCTGAAGGATCCAAAAGTGGTTGATAGTCGAACTTGTTGGGGCAAAGATTATAGATGGCCTTGTAGGTCAGTATTAGTAGTTTGAACTGGATACGCTGAGGGAATGGGAGCCAGTGAAGAGATTTGCAAAAGGGAGAAGTGGAGGAGTAGCGAGGTGAGAGATAAATTAGTCAGGCAGCAGAGTTAAGGATGGACTGGAGAGGTGCGAGGGTGTTAGCAGGGAAGCCACAGAAAAGGATGTAGCAGTAGCCGAAGCGGGAGATGATGAGGGCATGCACAAGCATTTTAGTAGATTGAGGGTTGAGGAAAGGACGGATTCTGGAAATATTTTTGAGCTGGAGGCAACAGGAGGTAGAAAGAGCTTGGATGTGCAGTTTGAAGGACAGGGCAGAGTCAAAGGTTACTCCGAGGCAGCGGACTTCTGGTACTGGGGAAAGCTTGATGTAATTAATTGTTATAGCTAGGTCGGTTAAGGAAGATCTGTGAGATGGAGGAAAGATGATGAGTTCAGATTTGTCCACATTGAGCTTGAGGAAGCGAGAGGAGAAGGAGGAGGATATGGCTGATAGACACTCTGGGATTCTGGACAGCAGAGAGGTGACATCTGGGCCAGAGAGGTAGATCTGAGTGTCATCAGCATAAAGGTGGTACTGGAATCCGTGGGACTTTACGAGTTGCCCCAAACCAAGCATATAGATTGAGAAGAGTAGGGGTCCTAAAACAGAGCCTTGGGGGACTCCAACAGAGAGAGGGTGGGATGAGGAGTTGGTGTGGGAGTGGGAGACGCTGAATGTGCGGTTGGAAAGGTATGAGGAGATCCAGGATAGGGCAAGGCCTTTGATGTCGAAGGAGGAGAGGATCTGTAGTAGGAAGCAGTGGTCAACTGTGTCGAATGCAGAGGACAGGTCTAGAAGCAGGAGCATAGAGTATTGTCCACTTGATTTGGCTGTAAGTAGGTCGTTAGTAATTTTGGTCAGGGCTGTCTCAGTGGAGTAATGGGGGCGGAAACGAGATTGTAGATTGTCAAAGAGCAAGTTAGATGATAGGTGGGAGGAAAGTTCAGCGTGGACATGCTGTTCCAGGAGTTTGGAAGCAAATGGGAGCAACGATATTGGGCGATAGCTGGACATAGCGGTTGGGTCGAGGGTTGGCTTTTTTAAGGATAGGCGTGATTGTGGCATGTTTGAAAGCAGAAGGGAAGGTACCGGACGTTAGTGATAGGTTGAAGAGGTGTGTTAGGGATGGGATAAGTGTGGTGGTGAGGTTGGAGAAGAGGTGGGATGGGATGGGGTCGAGTGCACAGGTTGTGAGGTGCGATTTGGAGAAGAGACGATTAAGCTCCCCTTCAGTGATGTTGGAGAGTGAGGTTATGGGGTTTGGGCATTGGTCTGTTGGTCTGGTATACAAAGGGGTTGTGGTGGTTGAGTGATGAAGACTTGCCCTGTTTGGTCAATCTTATTTTTGAAGTGTGTGGCAAAGTCCTCGGCAGAGATGAGGGAGATTGGAGGAGGCGGTGGTGGGCGGAGGAGGGAGTTAAAAGTTTTGAATAACTGTTTGGGATTGTAGGATAGGGAAGATACGAGGGTTGTGAAGTAGGTCTGTTATGAATGAGTCACCGTAGGAGGCAAAAACAGAAATACTAGCTAAGTCCAGAAAACCAGAGAAGTTGGCAGCTATCGAACCTATCAACAACTAGCAGTAGCCGTGGGGGGTTCCTACGGTGCTCTAGACCCCTCAATCACAGCCGGAGAACTAAATAGCCTAAAGACAGAAAGGGAAATTTAAACTGCCCCAGAGCAGACCCCAAAGCAATAGGCAGCCCCCAACATATAATGACGGTGAAGCAAGATAAAAAAAAAACACACTCACACAGATAGAAAGATAGGCTGAGCAAATGATGGGGCCCAAGCTAACTAAATAGGAAAGGATAGAAAAGCTGCTGTCTGCAATCCGCCAAAACCCTATCAAAACAAGAGCCAACAGACTGATAGGTAAAAAAGCCCTGAAGACGCTAGGCTTCAAAAAGACTAAATCAGTACTCAGGTATTTTCTGAAGACAGAGCAAAAAGGAATTCAGCTCACCCCAGCAGGGAATGGCAGAAATCCAGAAAAACAAGGCAAAACAAAACCAAGACACAAATGCAAAAAGCAGAGCAGAAAACTTAGCTTTTGAGGAGCAGGAATCAGACTGGTCTCCTAGAATCCCTGAGAGATCACCAGCAAGTCAGAAGGGCGTCGGCTGCCTTATATCCAGTCAGCAATTCCAGTCACCCAGTCATCATCATCCTGCACAGGTGCTTGGTAATCAGCCTCACTACCTTCCTTCACCAGAAGAGGGAGTTCATCAGACCTCAATGGTGAAGGGGAAAATGAACTCACGACATAGGCATGTTTAGCAGAGGTGAGGGCAGATTTGAAAGCGAGTGTTGCCTGTTTGAATGCAGTGAAGTTGTCTTGCGAATTTGTTTTCTTCCAATGTCGCTCTGCAGCCCTGGACGCTTGCCGGAGCTTTTTAGTGGTGTTATTGTGCCAGGGTTGTCTGTTGGTACATCGCATTCTGCCATGAGCGAGAGGGGCGACCGTGTCAATAGCTGATGCGAGAGTGGCATTGTAGAAAGCAGTGGCACTGTCTGTGTCTTGGAGTGAGGATATGGATGCCAGTGGTAGTCCATCTCAACATTTTGTTATATATCCTTTGTTGGCAATGACAGAGGTGAAACATTTTCTGTAAGTCTTCACAAGGTTGGCACACACTGCTGGTGGTATGTTGGCCCATTCCTCCATGCAGATCTCCTCTAGAGCAGTGATGTTTTGGGCCTGTCGCTGGGCAGCACAAACTTTCAAATTCTTCCATAGGTTTTCTATGGAGTTGAGATCTGGAGACTGGCTAGGCCACTCCAGGACCTTCACATGCTTCTTGCAAAGCCACTCCTTCGTTGCCATGACAGTGTGCTTGGGATCATTATCATACTGAAAGACCCATCCACGTTTCATCTTCAATGCCCTTGCTGATGGAAGGAGGTTTGCACTCAAAATCTCACGATACATGGCCCCATTCATTCTTTCATATACACAGATCAGTCGTCCTGGTCCCTTTGCAGAGAAACTGCCCCAAAGCATGATGTTGCCACCCCCATGCTTCACAGTAAATATGGTGTTCTTTGGATGAAACTCAGCATTCTGTCTCCTCCAAACACGAGTTTTGTTTCTACCAAACAGTTCTACTTTAGTTTCATCAGACCATATGACATTCTCCCAATACTCTTCTGGATAATCCAAATGCTCTCTAGCAAACTTCAGACGGGCCCGGACATGTACTGGCTTAAGCAGGGGGACACGTCTGACACTGCAGGATCTGAGTCCCTGGCGGCATAGTGTATTACTGATGGTTGCCTTTGTTACTGTAGTTCCAGCTCTATGCAGGTCATTCACTAAGTACCCCCGTGTGGCTCTTGGATTTTTGCTCACCGGCCCATTGGGAGACATGGCCAGTATTTGAGGAGTCAGGGAGAGAGCAGCACAACGTCTGTCTGTCTGACAGACTGCACAGTGGCAGGTTGCAGAGCCTGTCTGTGCAGTATATGGTGCTGCTGTCTCACTGGAGGAGCTGTTTCCTTGCTGGTAGCAGCTGCAGTTTCTGCCATGCAGGCTCTGGTTGTCTCAGCCACACTGGGTCCTAGTGCCCTCTGTGTGCATACACTGGACACTTCCTGGTCCTGCCTCAGTCACTGCCTGCAAGCTTCATGGTAAGTGGGAATGGAATTTATTAAATTCATTCAGTTTAAGCATGTCATGGTCACTGTGGGGTGAATGTGAGAGGATGGGGGTATTGTGGGGGCTAGGGCACAGGGTGAATGTGAGAGGATGGAAGTATTGTGAGGCAGGGGTGACAGGGCATGGGGGTGGATGTGAGAGGTTGGGGGTATTGCGGGGGAGGGGGATAGAGCACTGGGCGTGAATATGAGAGGATGGGGGTATTGCGGGGGAGGGGGATAGAGCACTGAGGGGTGCATGTGAGAGGATGGGGGTATTGTGGGGGCTAGGGCACAGGGTGAATGTGAGAGGATGGAAGTATTGTGGGGGCTAGGGCACAGGGTGAATGTGAGAGGATGGAAGTATTGTGAGGCAGGGGTGACAGGGCATGGGGGTGGATGTGAGAGGTTGGGGGTATTGCGGGGGAGGGGGATAGAGCACTGGGCGTGAATATGAGAGGATGGGGGTATTGTGGGGTCAGGGGGATAGAGCACTGAGGGGTGCATGTGAGAGGATGGTGGGAGGGGGACAGGAGGGAGGTAGGGGGCTTTTTTTTTTACTTGTGAGCTCGTTAATACTTTAAGAATAGATTAATATTTTAGTATTAGTATAACAAGGTATAACAAGGGCACAGACAGACGGCCATATAACTCATGCGAGGTTCGCACCGCAATTCTCGGACTGGCCAGTACGGCTCCTGACATGAGCGTGATGGATTACTATGCAGCTGTCACACTCAGGTGTGGAGAGCTGATGGTCAGTCCGAGGATTGCGATGCGATCCTCACACGAGAAATATGTCCATCTGTCTGCCCCCTAACAAGTATGGTTATACAGTAACCACAAGCTGCATTCTTTTTAATAATTTAATAATAAGCAAATTATTATTATTATTATTATTATTATTATAAAGTTATTAAAAGCTTGGGATAATTGCCTGCAGTCACTCTCGGACTACAGACTGCAAAATCATGATGGGGTGCGCCTGCCGTCATGAGACCCCAAAACCACTGGTGCAATCAGGAGGTCATGCGACCATGTTTGCTATTTGCACGTGTCACTAGATAAGTTTGACTTCACTCAATAAAAGATAATTGGGAGAAGCCAAAAGAGTCATCACACCACCCCCTTCTCACATCAGCAATGCTGGGGCCATTACTACTGTACATAGGGGGACTCAGTTAAATATTAAGTGGGGCGCATTTAAGAAGCATTAGTATTTATAGGGGCACCAGTAGGGTAATTACCGGGTGGCAGACGGCTGTCAGTTAGGCCGGGATCACACACGCAGCGAGATACGGCCGAGTCTCGCAGGTTAAAACCAAGCTCTGGTACCGCACTCCGGAGCGGAGCATGCAGCCGCACAGCAATACATGGAGCTGCACGCTCCGCTCCGGAGTGCCGGTGCCAGAGCTTGGTTTTAACCTGCGAGACTTGGCACTATCTCGCTGCGTGACTCCGGCCTTAGTGCCGGGGTGCGGTTACAGCCACCACTCTCTATACACAGAGCGGTGACTGAATCCATGCCAGGGCCGCCCCTATGACTGGAAAAGCAAGGCTGCTGGGAGGAATAAAGTTAATTTCCTCCCAGTAAAGGGGCTCTCAGTGCGGGCGTCACAAGGTGTCAGAATGCTATTAACTATTATACTGTGTATTGGAGGAGCAGTGGGGACATCATTATATGTATAGGGGAACTCTGGGGGACATTATACTGTATGCATGGGAGCTGCGGGTCCATCATACTGTATAAAAGGGAGCTGTGGGCCTACATTACTGTGTATAGGGAAGCTGTGGAATCATCATACGCGTATAGGGGAGCTGTGGGATTATCATACTGTGTATAGGGGAGCTGTGGGCCTGCCATACTGTGTATAGGGGAGCTATGGGATCATACGATGTATAGGAGAGTTGTGGGATTATCATACTGTGTATAGGGGGAGCTGTGGGATCATCATAGAATGTATAGGGGAGCTGTGGGATCATATGCTGTATAGGAGAGCTGTGGGATTATCATACGGTGTATAGGGGAGCTGTGGGATCATCATAATATGTATAGGGGAGCTGTGGGCCCAGCATACTGTATATAGAGGAATTTTACATGGGGAACTCAACTCAGGGGACATTAAATGTTAAGTGGGCACTTAAACATTATTGTTATAGTGGCTCTCAGTATTGTGACCATCAAAGTTGCACTTGGAGTATTATTACTTTCTAGTGTCAAAATTTGGAGGGCACATGTACAGGAAATTATTATTTTCTGAGGGGCAATTTTACCATCTAGAGAGCACAAAGGAGGCATTATTACGATGTAAGGTGCACAGTGGTGACATTACTATGTGGGGCAGTAAGAGGAGCCGTTATTGTACCACACAGTAGGTGCAGTAATAGGGGCACATACAGCAGCAACAGATCAGTGTTGGGGTATCAGCAGGATGAGGGAAGAGTTTGTGCAGGTTGGGAATACATTTGCACATGGAAACACGAGAAACAATGGGATGAAACTGAAAGGAAGAAGATACACATGAGATATTAGAAAACACTTTTTGACAGTGAGGGTGATCAATGAATGGATGGAACAGGTGGCCATCAGAGGTGGTGAGTTCTTCTTCAATGGAATTGTTCACACAGAGGCTGGACGACATCTGTCTGAGATGATTTAGGGAATCCCTGCATTGCTGCATTGAGCAGGAGTTTGGACAGGATGACCCTGGAGGTCCCTTCCAACTCGAACATTCTAGGATTTCATGATTCTACAAGTGAACAGTGCTGGAAATGTGAGAAGACAGATGTGTCTGTGTTGTAATCTCTGCAGATGAGTCCTGGCTGGAGAAGTCGACATGTCGGTCTGGACCAGATGGAAAAGACGGGAAAAATGAATAACTCCACTGGAAAGAACGTCATCTGTAAGTCATCATCTATAACTGTGCAGTAATCTCTCTATATGTCCTTCAGTGGGGTTCCCCAACTCCAGTCCTCAAGGCCCACCAACAGGTCATGGTTTCAGGCTTTTCAGGATTTCCTTAGTATTGCCCAGGTGATAATTGCATCACCTGTACAATACAAAGGAAATCCTGAAAACATGACCTGTTGGTGGGCCTTGAGGACTGGAGTTGGGGAGCCATGTCCTTCAGGACTGGTATCTACCACTGTATGACACCAAAAGGCGGTAATATTAGTGCGGGTCTTTGTATGGAGATTTATTTTCAATATCAGTGCGGTCTTCTCCTGAGGTTCCCCATAGCAACATAGTTATAATCATGATTACCTGGTTAGGGGCCACAGGTGGACACAGACAGAAAGGGCCCCTGTGCAAGAACAATATATAATCCCTTTGCAGCCCAAGAGCTCCTAAAAATACAAAATTGCAACTTTTTTGAAGGTAGAAATGGGCCCCCTTACCTCTTGCACCCATGTGCGGCCAAGCAGGTTGCACCAATGATATGTCCTCCTGCTAGGAACCGACTCAGACGTTTTGCCACCCCCCCCCCCAGCTGAACCCCTAGCTACGTCTCTGCATCACATTAAACAAACCAAAACATAAATTTATACCCCAACTTCAGATATATCTGGCACCGATATAACGTGCCTTATGTTTGTTGTCCTATAAACAACATTTATGACCTATCCATAGGTTCGATGATAAATGTATAATTGCTTGGGATCCGGCTGCTGGAATCCAATGATCCTGGGTATGTCAGGGATGTTACATCCTACATCATATCCCAGAGCTGCACTCATTATTCTGCTAGTGCAGTCACTGTGTACATACATTACATTACTGATCCTGAGTTACATCCTGTAGATCTTTTGTTATAAAAATGAAAAACATAACAATAATAATAACAGAAACATTACAAGAATATCAGCCAGAAAATAATCCGTATACTGAACAAGCCCAAGTTCGGCGCCTGCAGCCCTACATCACTGTATTCCGATCACAAAACAAAAATCTATAGAGTCAGCGGCAGCCCACCACCAGGAAAGGAGATGACCAGACTAGAGCACACTAAAAGAAAAGCCCCTCCAGAGGAGAGCGGCCCTACGTATGCCCAGTCTCTCATACTCCAGAGAGCGCACCTTCACCAGGTCACCGAGTATGGTCCTAAACACATCGTCCACTGGGAGGATTTTCCGTTGCGTCGATACTAAGCACCATGCGTTCCACGTGTGATACATATCCACTGCGCTAACTAGAAATAAGGTGCAGCGGTTTCCGAATTCTCCATAGGCCCATTCCACATAGGAGAGACCGGTCAGCCGAGACCAGCCAATGGAGGCGCCCACCCTGTTGTACACCTCTGTGTTGAAGGGACAATGAAGCAGGAAATGGTCCATGCTTTCCAGCACGGTACCACAATGCTCCTGAGGACAGTTCCTGTCCTCAGAGCTCCTACACTTCAGATTGTCCTCACACACAGTTTCCCATGGAAGCAGCGCCAAACCAAGCCCTAAAACTTCGAGGGGATCCTGATAGCCCAGATAGATCCAGAGCCCGGAGACGAGGAGGACACCCTATTTCCCCCGGAGGTGACAACGGCATAACTAATAATGGGTACTGCCACCACAGGGGGGGGCAACCAGACCAGTGACCATATCAACACCGACAGTATCACTATTACCCACCTCCATAACAGCCTCACTCTCCACCAAACCAGCAACCACACCACTAGACAAAGAAATTTACTCATCCACACCTCCCACCACATTCACACCTGCTGGACCAGTGACAACCTGGGGTGGCATTTTGACCTCCGTATCATCAGGCACAAGGGGCTCAGTCTCCTCCACAGAACTGGAGGCGACTTCAGATTGTCCTCACACACAGTTTCCCATGGAAGCAGCGCCAAACCAAGCCCTAAAACTTCGAGGGGATCCTGATAGCCCAGATAGATCCAGAGCCCGGAGACGAGGAGGACACCCTATTTCCCCCGGAGGTGACAACGGCATAACTAATAATGGGTACTGCCACCACAAGGGGGGGGCAACCAGACCAGTGACCATATCAACACCGACAGTATCACTATTACCCACCTCCATAACAGCCTCACTCTCCACCAAACCAGCAACCACACCACTAGACAAAGAAATTTCCTCATCCACACCTCCCACCACATTCACTCCTGCTGGACCAGTGACAACCTGGGGTGGCATTTTGACCTCCGTATCATCAGGCACAAGGGGCTCAGTCTCCTCCACAGAACTGGAGGCGACTTCACCCCTCCGCATCATCAGTTGGTATTTTTCTTTGCTTCACTAGGTGCCGCTGATCATTTGCCGCTGTGAGGAGCCGCTAATCCTTTACATCAGGATCTTGCTGACCAGCAGCGCCAGCGCAGAACAGGATCTTGGGAGGATCGGAACACCCAGCCCCAACAGCCCCCTCACACTGCAGCCGCTTCTCAACTAAGTGATCAACGGCAACAGCATTCAGGGGCGCCGAGGCTACCAGGGCTGCCCCCGACACTGGGCTGCTCCTCCCTCCCACTGAGGAGCGCACCACAGTCTCGTGGCCTAACCGTATACCCGCCGCCGGGCCGCCCTTACTGTTCAGCCTCTCGGCTGATGCACCTGCTGCTACGTCCCCACTACTACAAGCAGAGACGGAGCTCTGTGCCTCACTACCGTGCTCTGTACTCTCCCCGCGCCTTTGCACCGGATCCACAGCAGAACCCGGGCTGGGCTGGGCAACGGGGCTTATGCAGCGAGCTGACCCTGCAGCTGACTCGGGGGGTACAGGGAGGGGGGCATATACATAACTCACCACTTCCTGGAGCTTTGGCTTCTTTACCTTTTTCTTCTGGTCCCCAGGTGCCTCCTCTGGTAAATCACACCAAGATGGAAGTTCTGAAGGCACACTGGGGACTCAAGGACCTTGATCTCCACCATTATTGCCCCTTCCTGGCCGCTGTTGTCACTGTCCTCCCCAGAGCCAGCAGAACTGTGACCAGATGCCAATGTCGCCTGTCCAGCAGGGAGCTCGCTGCACGTCGCCTGCGGGTGACTTTGCAGGCTGCCAGGTGGGGCTTTCTGCTGGTCGTCATCATCATCATCCACCTGGCTCTCAGGCTGCAGCCCCATCTGCCTTTGCACTCTGTTATCAGCCATTTCTCTAAATCTGTCCTCATTTATTAGTTTCTCTTTAAATGGTCCACTTTTTTCTCTTAGGAACACTTTCCTCACCTCCAGCTCATTAATATCAAGCTTCAGTTGCTTTACCTCCGCCTGGAGTTGGGTTTTCCTGGGTCTGGAGGAACCTGCAGCTTTGGCGCTTGCGCAGGGCATCTCCTCCCGGAGCCTCCTGATGGTCTTGCTCACCTCTTCATACTCACGGAGGTGGCTCATGACCTGGGAGGCATAGGTGGACACAGACTCCTTTGGTTTCTGCAGCCCCCAACTTTCCTCAGCGAGGTCTGCCTTACCTCTGTGAGCACTCAGCTTTCCTCCGGAAGGACCACCATCTTGCACGCTGCTAGCAGGTTTCTTCTCCATGTTGGAAGCCTTACGACTTCTCTGGGTCTCTACAGACCTGGGGGGAGTAGGAGCCACATTGATGCGACTCCTGGTGGAGCGTCTCACCCCCGAGTCCTCTGATGTGCAGGCCGGTTGCTGGTTTCTTCTGCTCCCCGCCGGCCTGGTCCGGGAAACAGAAGCCTGGGACTTGGCTCCTTCACTCATCCCAGTAAACCCACTCCCTCCCTTTGTAGGACAGAGAGCAGGTCCCTGGGTGGAGAGGTGATGTTTCTCAGAGCCCAGGAGCACACAGCAGGATCAGCAGCGAACACACCCACAATTAGCACAATGAGCAGCAACTGAACAGAGCTGCCCTCACTATTCTGCTGGTGCAGTCACTGTGTACATGCATTACATTACTTATACTGTACTGATCCTGAGTTACATCCTGTATTAGGCTACTTTCACACTTGCGTTTTTTTGCTGCGCATTTTTTGTGCAAAAAAGCGCATGGAAAAACGCATACAAACGCTGCGTTTTTTTCAAGCCTTTTCAAGCGCATGCAGGAAAAAAACGCAGCGTTTTTATGCGTTTGTATGCGTTTTTAGTGCGTTTTTAGTGCGTTTGCGTTTTTTTCAACATTGTCCTCACCAAAAAAATCAAGATAACAATTAGGGTTAGGGGTTAGGGTTAGTTAAGGTTAGTAGTACTAACCCTAACCCTAAACCCTGACTCTACTAACCCTAACTCCTAACCCTAAACCCTAACTAACCCTTACCCCTAACCCTTAACCTAACCCTACTAACCCTTAACCAACCCTAACCCCTAACCCTTAACCTAACCCTGCAAACCCTAAACCCTGACCATACTAACCCTAACTAACCCTAACCCTAAACCCTGACTCTACTAACCCTAACTCACCCTAACCCTTACCATAGCCATTAACCAATGTACAACAAAAAACGCATACATGCGCATGCCAATGCGCACATATGTGCACCCATAGATTTACAATGGGTGTCTTGCTGTAAAAAAACGCATTTTTTTTGGGCAAGTCGGACACACAAAAAATGCAACAAGATGCATTTTGTGCGCCCGAGCGCACACTGCAAAAAAACGCATGCGCACAAAAACGCATACAAACGCATGGGTATGCGCACATAAGCGCATCCCATGCAAAATATAGGGAAAAAACGCATGCGTTTTTTAGCGCTAAATAACAGCGCAAAAAAACGCAAGTGTGAAGCCAGCCTTATACTCCAGAGCTGCACTCACTATTCTGCTGGTGCAGTCACTGTGTACATACATTACTGATCCTGAGTTACATCCTGTATCTCTTTTATTATAAAAATATCAAAAACACAATACATAATACATAAGACAGACAAAAACAACATTCCAGAACTAAAAAACAAGACAAAACCATACAGAAACATACAACGCCTGTGCAAAACTTGCAATGTCCTTTGTGGTCCTCAAGCTTTCCAGCTTGGAAGGCCCCCAGCAGGAACTCTCCAACAACACTATACAATTTAAAAAATAAAAAACCCCAGATATAATCCATTCATCCTCATGCATACCCGTTCACACCCCATTCACATTTCCCACCCATACCTATATACAAATAACTAAAGAAATACTTCCGGCCCATACTGCCTCAAAACTAGCTTTAGCCATTAACTTGGCAAAAAGAACCGCCACCGAGCTTACCACCCCTATCCTTTTTTTTTTTTTTTTTTTTTTTTTTATTATATTTTTTTTTTTTTTTATAATTTTTTTTTTTTTTATTTCATTTCCCCCCCCCCACCTTTTTTCCTCACCACAGGTCCATATACGTCCATGGCCTATCACTCCACAAGGTCCATAAAAGTTCATGGCCTTATCACATCTACTTGAGGAGCACGAAAGTTTTATGCCCCTCAAGAAAAAAAACCCTCCACCATTTGCCTCCGATGTGCTCCAGCATGCCTTTTTCCTCCATGGTCCATCTCCACTTGCCACTTCCCTTTGACTTGGGGTCCTTTGATTTTTTTCCACTCTCACCTCCCCCATTCACCCCCCCTCCCAACCTCACTATACCCTCCCATGCCCTCTAACTAAAAGAAAATAATAACACATACACATAATAACATACAATACAATATAACACATAATACACCAATTAAATATAATGTCATAACATCCTATTCATCATTACTAAATACACCATACCCTTCAAAACTTTTCTTACAGGCCCAAGTTCAGTGCCTGCAAGCCCAATATCCATCAATGCTCTATGTTTCCAAAACAAAAGACTAGAGTGGCATGCTTTAGCCCTCCACCAGGAAAAGGAGTTCTCGAGGCCCCGTCCCTCACTAACTCATTCACCCTGTCCCTCAACAACTAAGACTGTCCCTGCTTCTGTCCCTAAAGAAACTGTCCCTATCTGTCCCTTCCTGTCCCTACTCTACCTAACTTATCATAACTAACTCTCTATCTGTCCCTCAGTGCCTGTCCCTCCCTGTCCCTATCTGCATCTACTTCTGTCCCTAACACACCCAGTGAAACTTATGCTATCCCTACCCTCATTCACACAGAGCTAGCTCTCCCTTGAGTGCGTTTTTAAAAGGAGAGGCCTCTCCAAAGCCAAGAGGCCTTCCTCACACCCAACCTTTCAAACTCCAAAGAACGGACCTTCACCAGGTCACCCAAGATGTTTCCTACCACCTCATCCCTTGGGAGGGTTTTTTTCCGCGTCGAAACTAGGCACCGTGCATTCCAAGTGTAGAACCTAACCACTACACTGACTAGGAATAAAGTGCATGGGTCCCGGCCACCCAGGGATCTGAACGCTCCATAGGCCCACTCAGCGTAGGAGAGGGACGCCAGCCGCGGCCAACGTATGGAAGCACCCACCCTGTTGTACACCTCTGCATTAAAGGGACACTGAAGCAGGAAGTGCTCCATGCTTTCCAGCACGTCGCCACACTCCTCACGGGGACAACCCCGATCATCGGATTTCCTGCACTTCAAGTTATCCTTTACATACAGCCTCCCGTGGAAGCAACGCCAGGTCAAGTCCCAAAACTTCATGGGGATCCGCTTAGAATTTAAAAGCCCCAGCCCGACCTCCAGATCCCGGCCTGGGCAATCCTTAAGGGCCAGGGGCTTCTGGAAATGGGTCAACAGGACCCTCCTGTCAAGGCATTGCCTCGACATGGTCCTGATTTCCCACATTCCCAGACCCCACCGGCGGATCACCTTCAGAACCGGGGTAGCGTAAGCCGGGAGATGCCCATGAGGTGTGCGTAGGTCCTTCACCTGCCCTCCTGTCTCCCATTCCTGGAAGAAAGGCCAAAGCCAACCCTTGCAGGAGACTACCCACGGAGGAGCCCTCTCTAGCCAGAGGTTGGAGATGTTAGTCTTAAGAAAGGTGTTTACTAGAAACACCACCGGGTTGACCATACCCAACCCGCCTAGTCTCCTCGTACGGTATGTAACCTCCCTCTTGATTAGGTTAAGCCTATTCCCCCATAACAATTGGAAGAACAGGCTATAGACCCGTGTCCAGAGAGGTTCCGGCAAGATGCACACACTGCCCAGGTATATTAATAAAGGTAGCAGAAAGCCTTTAGCCAGGGCAACCCTTTCCCTCAGGGTTAAAGACCAACCCTTCCATTGGTCCACCTTTTGGGCGGCGATCTTAAGTCTGCCCTCCCAATTTTGCTGGGGGTAATCCCCGGGGCCAAATTCGATGCCTAGAATTTTGGCGGTGGCCTGGGGCCCTGGAAGGGTGTCCGGGAGATCAAACCTGGGATCTCCCCCTCCCAGCCAGAGACTTTCACACTTATCCCGGTTGATCATGGACCCGGATGCCTCCGAGTAGCGCACTACCTCCGACATGACCCAATCCGCCTCCCTTCTCGAGGACACGAAAAGGGAAACATCATCGGCATACGCCACCACCCTCAGAGAGGACCCAGAGCCCGCCTGGTCCATCCCGACTCCCGCCAACGGTCCACGATCTACCCTCCTTAGGAAGGGATCGATCGCGAACACGTATAAAAGCGGGCTCAGCGGACAGCCCTGACGGACCCCAGAACCCACCTCAAAAGGGCGACCTGACCAACCGTTCACCAGCGGAAAAGTCTCAGCCCCTTGGTACAAGATCTCTAACCATTTTACAAACCTCCCAGGCAGACCATACCTCAAAAGGACGGACCAGAGGTACTCGTGGTTGACCCGGTCAAAGGCTTTCGCTTGATCTAATGACAGCAAGTACCCCCTCCAGTGACCTGCCCTACCCTGCTCCACTGCCTCTCGGACACCGAGCACAGCACTAAAAGTACTGCGGCCCGGAACAGAGCAATGCTGGGCCCCTGAAAGGAGCCGGGGTGCAAACTTCACCAGCCGATTAAACAGCACCTTGGCCAGAACCTTCCGGTCCGTATCGAGAAGCGCTATGGGATGCCAATTCTCGATACGGGACGGATCCTTACCCTTTGACAGAATAATGAGGGCTGACTTCCTCATTGAGTCGGGAAGAGTGCCCGAGGAGAGACACTCATTAAATACCCCTGTCAAGAGGGGGACCAAGGAGTCCCTAAAAGTCTTATAGAACTCGGATGTTAAGCCATCCGGACCTGGCGATTTCTTGGGCCGAAGCCCATCAATGGCCAGTCTCACTTCCTCTTCCCTGATTTCCTCTGCCAAAACACCAAGAGAGGGATCACCCCCTGGCTCAGGGACGGTTTCAGCCAGGAAAGCCGACATCCTGTCCCGATCCAGATCCTTCTTTTCCAAGAGGTGTGAGTAGAAGGATCTGACCACCTCCAGGATCCCTGATTTGGATCTGTTCAGGGACCCCGTACTGTCGATCAGTCCTGTCACCATCTTACAATTCACTGACATCTTACAGTTTCGGTAAGGGTCGGGTGAGCGGTACTTCCCGAAGTCCCTCTCAAAAACTAAAGATGTGTGTCTATCATACTGACACCTCTTGAGCAAAGATTTCACTCTGGAGATTTCCTCACGGTCACCTCCAGTCGAGACAAGCTGCTCGAGTTTCCTCCCCAGGGCCTGGTACAAGCGGTGCCTGTTCAGACTCCTGAGGCTCGAGAGCTGACGGAAGAACCCCGCCACCCGCTTTTTGAAGATCTCCCACCACTCTGACTTACTACTACAGAGATCCAACAGTGGTACCTGGCTCTGAAGAAAGTCCTCGAAGGATTGTCTCACCTCCGCTTCTTCCAGCAGGGACGAATTGAGCTTCCACAGCCCTCTTCCCATCCGATGAGTCTCTGCAACATTCAGAGAAAAGAAAATTAGACAGTGATCGGAGAACTCCACCTCAACGGCGGACACAGCAGAAAAGATGGCGTCCTCCTTCAAAAAAAACCCTGTCTATTCTAGACCTACAGCTACCCCTATGGTAGGTGAAACCTCCGTGACCTGGGGTGTGCCGGATGTGGACATCCACCAGGCGAGCTTCGCTGGCTATGCTATTCAACGCGACGCTATCATAAGCCAGGCGATCTCCGGGACCCCCCCGGTCACGGGACCTCGTAATGGTGTTGAAGTCCCCACCGAAGACCACCTGCCGGCTCGTAAAAAGAAAGGGCTTGATCCTCAGGAAGAGACATCTGCGGTCCCACTTGGACTGCGGGCCGTAGATGTTGATGAGCCGGAGCTCTTGTCCCCTCATGAAGACATCTAGGATCAGGCACCTCCCCATTTCCAACTCAGTAACCCGTCGGCATTCAACAGCTGCAGTCTTAAAAAGGACTGCCACCCCGCTATACGGCTCGGCCGCAAGAGACCAGTATGAGGGCCCGCACCTCCACTCCCTCCGTGCTTTATAGATGGCCCCCATGTCTGTTAGTCTGGTCTCTTGCAAGAATAAAATTTCTGCCTCAATCCGGGAGAAAAAATCAAAGGCCGTGAAACGAGCCGCATCTGACTTTATGCTGGCAACATTAATAGATGCCAGCGTCAACGGGGCGAGTTCCGCCATCATGGGTGATCAAGTTGGATGGCCAACTTCTTACCACTGCTATCACCTCCACCTGGGGAGGGGTCGGACACCTTCCTTTTCAGGGAAGCTCCCGTTGTGTCCATCCCACCCCCCCCGGTGTCCTCGCCCCCGGGTTCCAGGTCTGTCCCCCCCCCAGGAGGAACACTGCCCCCTGAGGGACTGATCCCACCATCCCCCGAAGGACCCTCCGGTGGTACCCCCGGCCCAGCATCCTCGTCTTGCGGCCCATCATCCGAGCCTCCGAGGACGCTGAACCGGTTGGAGAGATCAATCAGAGGGGGGTCAGCGGGCCCTTCCGTGCGCACCCTGGTGGTCGGGGGCGGGGGAGATTTTGAAGGCTTGCCAGCCTTCTTCCCCCCCGATTTGTTACGATTGGCACGTTTACTTTTGCCACCCGCTGCTGTAGGCTGCTCCTGGACCTCCTCATCAACACTTTCATACTGTGAGGACCCGTCCGAGTCAGCCGCTTTATCCTCCCTCTCCATCCTCCTGATCTCCTCTCTCACCACACTCTCCCTCAGGACCTCAGAGGCTTTTGCCACGGGCCTGGAGGGAGGAGCAGGCATCGACCCGGTTGCCCGAGACTTCACCTGCCCCCCACCCCCATGGCGTTTTTCTTGCCTCCGCACATACGCGGGGCCCCTCACCTTGGCATTGCCCTTCCTCACCGGTCCCTCAGCCCCTTCCCCTCCGCCACCACCTGCCACAGCTGCAGGAGCGCCGCCAGAGGTTTCTCCCTCACGGACTCCTCCCGCCGGGCCTGCAGCGGCATTAGAAAAGGAGCGAGGGCAGCGGCTGAGAGGGTGACCTAGGTCACCACACAAGTGACACCGAATGTCCTTACACGAGGCGGCCAGATGACCTACCCCACCACACAAGGCACATTTCTGTACCTTGCAGCTAGCGCTGAAGTGAGTGGGGTCGCCGCACTTGTGGCAGACCTTCGGTTGCCCCTGGTAGAAGACCAGGATCCTGTCCCTTCCCAGGAACGCCGAGGAAGGGATGTGGGTGACCGTGCCGCCGGAAACCTTCAGTTTAACCATGAAGGTCCAGCCCCCCGACCAGATGCCGAATTCGTCCCTGTTCTTTTTGGGGACCTCGGTGACTTCCCCGTAACGGGAAAGCCACGTCATAATGTCCACGCCGGCAAGTGACTCGTTACAAGTGACCACGGTCACTCGCTTGACGGAATTTTGGCGAGACACCGCTTGCGCAACGAAGTCTCGCCATCCGGGCTCTTCCCGCACCAGCTCATAGTTAGACCAGAAGAGCTCAAGCCCCTCTGGCCGCACAAAGCTGACGTCGAAGAAGCGGGACGCCGAAGGATGTATCAGGGCAAAGATGTCATTCGCCCCGAAGCCCATCTTAAGGAGGAGCTCCACCACCTTGCTCCTAGGTGGAAAAGCTTCACTGCCCCCCCACCTAAGACGGACCACATTCCTCCTTTGCGGCCCCTGCCCGGCTGTGGGGAGAGACCAAACAGTCCCTCCCTCCCTTTGGTTTTGGAAGGCAGCAAGGCCGTGTCTCTCTATCCAGAAAGACAAGTCCACTGTTCTCCCCTCTACCACTATCGACCTTTCTCCTTTTTTGAGGGCCTCCAGGAAACGGTGGTGCAAAGCGCCGTCCCTGGAGCCCGGAGGCGAGGAGACCCCCCCAGGACCACCCCGAGGACCACCCCGACCCCCAGCCGCGGCCCTCGCATAACTATGTTGGGGTCTTGCGGCCAGGGGGGCAGACGGGCCAGCCCTCCCACCACTACCACCACTTGTGCCAGCACCCTCATTCGTCCTCCCACTCACTCTCCCATTCACTCTTTTATTATTTGCATTCACTCCAGCACACTCACCCACATTCACAGTAGCACTCACTCCCTCATCCATGTCACTCATATCACCATTCACTTCAGCAAACATCTCCTCAAATATATCCACTCCGCTTTCGTACTCACTCTCACTCGCACAATTGGTGAACATAGCAACATTATTTACATTTTTTACATTTTTAACATTTCCCAAACCAGTGCAGTTCCTCTCTTTGCCTGCTGGGGGCCCTGAGCTCTCTTGCTGGGAGCTACTCCAGCTCCTGTCCAGGAGCGCTGCTGCCCCTTTAAATGCCTCAGTGCTGATGACATCATGCACTCTGCCCTGGCTGGGCCTAGGAGCAACAGCAGCTCCTGGTTTCAGCTCCATTTTTTTTTCTTTTGCTGAGTTTTGTTTACTCTGGGCAGGGACGGCCACTGGCACCACTCCCTGCTCTGCACTTTTCTTCACCCCCGCCGCCGGCTTGCCAGGGAGCGCCAGAGTCCCCGCACCCTCAGATGAAGGTAGGTGGGCCGGGGACCCCGACAACTCCCCGCCAGCTTTTGGGGGCAGTACAGCATTACTTGGAAGGGTGGGTGGGACAGAGGGCAGCGGGCCCGCAGCGGCCACGCCCCCCCCGCCGGTCGCAGCCACCCCAGGCAGAGCCGCGGCCCCCTGCGAGGCCACGGCCCCCCCGGGCGACGTGAGCACAGCGGGCGGAGTCGCGACCGCTGAGGCCACGCCCCCCCCGCCAGTCACAGCCACCACGGGCAGAGCAGCGACCCCTTGCGAGGCCATGCCCCCCCCGGGCGACGCAGACGCAGCGGGTGGGACGACGGCCGAGGAGGACATGCCCCCCCCGCACGCCACAGCCTTTGCAGGCCGGGCAACACTCGGGGAGGCCACGCCCCCCTCACGGACCACCGCTGCCACCCCATGCCCACCACTTGAGACAGGCAAGGCCGGCCACTCCCCCTCGTCGCCCAGCGGCGGCGGAGCCCCCTGCACGGACCCCTTTTTGGGTCGACGTGCCGGAGACCCCGCTCTCACCACAGGCGCCGACATGGGAGCGACCAGCACTTTGCACCGCCTCAGCTGCTGCTTGATGTTCTGTTCGCCCTTCCTAGGCTTCTGGACCCCCACTAGCGATCCAGACTTAGCGGATCCGTACGTGGGGGGTCCAGAAGCCCCAGCACTCGCCGCCGGAGGTGCGGCCCTGGCTGTACCAACTTTACCTGGTGCCAGGCCAGCCTCCCCTGCCACCGAGGGCTGAGCCTGGACACCACCACCAACACCACAACCAGCACCGACCTCCATGTCGCTGCCCTGGTCTGAACTGTCACCAGATGCGACAGTCAGGTCACAACAGTCATCTCTCTCCCCGCTCCCTCGCTGCGGACCCACCACAGGGCCCGAGCCGGGGTGGGTAGCGGGTTCCACACAGCGGGACAGAGGGGCCCCGGGAAGAGGAGCAAAAACCAGTTGTTCCTCCACGCCTTCAGAGGCCTTACGCCTGCGCCTCCTGTTTCTCCTCTTCCCGGTTGCCTCATCCTCCGGGCAGACTTCATACCCAAACAACAGCGTGCCAAACCGTGCTGGGGATTCAGTCTGCCGTACTTGTTTAAGGATGAGGCAGCCCCCCTCAGAACTACTCCCGCTCCCTCCATCCTCCCCCTCGCTCCCGCTTTCCTCCACGTTACTGGAGTCCAGCGGGAGGGCCACCTGCTCGGGGGCTATCCCGCTGCATGTTACCTGACTCACGCTGGTGTCCGCCAGGTCTTCAGGTGGAGGTGGCCCGGATGTGGTGTGGGCGCCATCTTGCTCTTCCTCCTCCTCGCTTTCCTCCACCTGGATGGGGACTCCTGACCCCCCAGGAGACCCACCGGCCATGGCCCTGAACCGGTCCTCGTTTTGAAGCTTTTCCTGGAAGGGGCCGCTGCCGGCCATGATGGTACTTCGCCGGTCCTCCAGGGCCCGAATCTCCCCTTTCAGCCGCTTGACCGTGGCGGTGACCTCCGCTCTCTTTGAGGCAGGGAGCCTGTTTTTACTGATGACCCGGGCTCCCTCCAACTCCCCCCGGAGTCTCCTGAGCTGCTTGCCGGCCTCCTCGTACTCGGAGAGGTGGGCATGAATGCGGGAGGCGTAGGTGGTAGCTGGCTCTCCCGCAACCTTGGAGCCCCAGATGTTAAGGGGGGGCCCCGCCTCACCTCTGCCGGCTGCTGCACCTCCGGGGGAAGGGCCCGCCACAGCCTTCACTTCAGGGGTCCCGGACCCTGGAGCCTTGCGGCCCCCTGGGGTCCGCTTTTTCCCCATCCCTGGGACTGTCTGGCTGTGCCTTGGGCCTCCTGGTGGTGGATGAGGCCCCCCACCCCCAGCTGGCTTGCCGGAGGGTGGGAGCCAGGGGCACAGCCCCGGCGCTCAGTCCCAGGTAGAGTCCTCTTTCCTGGGAAGGGGGCAGCTGGAAAGTCCTTGCAGGGAAAAAAAAACCTCCCTTCCCAGGAGCTTAGCAAAACCCCAGCCTGCAGAGGCTCAGCTGCGACGCTCCTCCTCTTCTGGGGTGTGTCCAGAGCTGCACTCAGTATGCTGCTGGTGCAGTCACTGTGTACAGACATTACTGATCCTGAGTTACATCCTGTATTATACTCCAGAGCTGCACTCACTATTCTGCTGGTGCAGTCACTGTGTACATACAATGCATTACTGATCCTGAGTTACATCCTGTAGATCTTTTATTATAAAAATGAAAAACATAACAATAATAATAACAGAAACATAACAAGAATATCAGCCAGAAAATAATCAGCATACTGAACACTGATCCAGCCTCTCATTCTCTCCTGTCACACATTATACATTTATACAGAATAATAACTAATAATAACAACTTACACCTTCTGGTCACCAAACAAACTAATAGCAAACAATAAAATAATCAAAGGCCGACATAAATATACACATAAACATTTTTTATATACCGTATATACTCGAGTATAAGTCGATCCGAGTATAAGTCGACCCCCCTAATTTTGCCACAAAAAACTGGGGGAACTTATTGACTCGAGTATAAGTCTAGGGTGGGAAATGCTCCATAGATTATTCCCCCATATGGTGTCCTCAGAAGAAACTCCATAGATTATTCCCCCATATGCTGCTCCCATAAGAAGCTCCGTAGATTGTTCCCTCATATGCTGCCCCCACAAGAAGCTCCAGATTATTCCCCCATATGCTGCCCCCACAAGAAGCTCCAGATTATTCCCCCATATGCTGCCCCCACAAGAAGCTCCATATTGTTCCCCCATATGCTGCCCCCATAAGAAGCTCCTTAGATTATTCCCCCATGTGCTGCCGCTGCTGCTGCTGCTGCATATAAAAATAAAAAAATGACATACTCACCTCTCCGTCGCTGGGTGTCAGATTCTCACCTGTCCTGCGTCCATGGCTGCTCACCGCTATCTGCACGTCATCAGTCAGTGACGTTCAGACTGCAGGGGGCGCGGCGCGCACTAACCACGTCACCGCGCCCTCTGCTGTCTGAAGTCACTGACCGATGACAGACAGCAGCAAGCAGCCGTGGACGCAGGACAGGTGAGTATCGCTATACTTACCCGTCCTGACGCTGTCTTGAGCCCCCAGCTTCTCCGCGCTCTCTCTTCCTGCCTTCAGCGGTCACGTGGTCCGCTCATTAAAACTCATCAATATGCGCATATTGATGAGTTTTAATGAGCGGCACCACGTGACCGCTGAAGGCAGGAAGAGAGAGCACGGGGAGAAGCTGGGGGCTCAAGACAGCGTCAGGACGGGTAAGTATGACCTGAAACATCCGCCCCCTCCGACCCCTTTGTATATGACTCGAATATAAGTCGAGAGGGGGACTTATATTCGAGTATATACGATATATATATATATATATATATATATATATATATATATATACACTCACTGGCCACTTTATTAGGTACACCATGCTAGTAACGGGTTGGACCCCCTTTTGCCTTCAGAACTGCCTCAATTCTTCGTGGCAGAGATTCAACAAGGTGCTGGAAGCATTCCTCAGAGATTTTGGACCATATTGACATGATGGCATCACACAGTTGGCGCAGATTTGTCGGCTGCACATCCCTGATGCGAATCTCCCGTTCCACCACATCCCAAAGATGCTCTATTGGATTGAGATCTGGTGACTGAGGAGGCCATTTGAGTACAGTGAACTCATTGTCATGTTCAAGAAACCAATCTGAGATGATTCGAGCTTTATGACATGGCGCATTATCCTGCTGAAAGTAGCCATCAGATGTTGGGTACATTGTGGTCATAAAGGGATGGACATGGTCAGCAACAATACTCAGGTAGGCTGTGGCGTTGCAACGATGCTCAATTGGTACCAAGGGGCCCAAAGAGTGCCAAGAAAAAATTCCCCACACCATGACACCACCACCACCAGCCTGAACCGTTGATACAAGGCAGGATGGATCCATGCTTTCATGTTGTTTACGCCAAATTCTGACCCTACCATCCGAATGTCGCAGCAGAAATCGAGACTCATCAGACCAGGCAACGTTTTTCCAATCTTCTACTGTCCAATTTCGATGAGCTTGTGCAAATTGTAGCCTCAGTTTCCTGTTCTTAGCTGAGAGGAGTGGTACCCGGTGTGGTCTTCTGCTGCTGTAGCCCATCTGCCTCAAAGTTCGACGCACTGTGCGTTCAGAGATGCTCTTCTGCCTACCTTGGTTGTAACGGGTGGCAATTTGAGTCACTGTTGCCTTTCTATCAGCTCGAACCAGTCTGGCCATTCTCCTCTGACCTCTGGCATCAACAAGGCATTTCCGGCCACAGAACTGCCGCTCACTGGATTTTTTTTCTTTTTCGGACCATTCTCTGTTAACCCTAGAGATGGTTGTGCGTGAAAATCCCAGTAGATCAGCAGTTTCTGAAATACTCAGACCAGCCCTTCTGGCACCAACAATCATGCCACGTTCAAAGGCACTCAAATCACCTTTCTTCCCCATACTGATGCTCGGTTTGAACTGCAGGAGATTGTCTTGACCATGTCTACATGCCTAAATGCACTGAGTTGCCGCCATGTGATTGGCTGATTAGAAATTAAGTCTTAACACACAGTTGGACAGGTGTACCTAATAAAGTGGCCAGTGAGTGTATATATATATATATATATATATATATACACTGCGTGCATAATTATTAGGCAAGTTATATTTGAGAGAAATCTTTTTATTATTGAACAACAACTATGTTTTCAATCAACCCAAAAGACTCATAAATATCAAAGCTTAATATTTTTGGAAGTTGGAGAGGGTTTTTTTTAGATTTGGCTATCTTAGCAGGATATTTGTTTTTTCAGGTAACTATTACTGTGCAGAATTATTAGGCAACTTAATAAAAACCAAATATATACCCATCTCACTTGTTTATTTTTCACCAGGTAAACCAATATAATAACACAAAATTTAGAAATAAACATTTCTCACATTCAAAAACAAAAAAAAAAATCATTGACCAATATAGTCACCTTTCTTTACGATGACACTCAAAAGCCTTCCATCCATAGATTCTGTCAGTTGCTTGATCTGTTTCCGATCAACATTGCGTGCCGCAGCCACCACAGCCTCCCAATGTTCCGAGAGGTGTACTGTTTTCCCTCCTTGTAGATCTCACATTTTATGAGGGACCACAGGTTCTCTAAGGGGCTCAGATCAGGTCAACAAGGGGGCCATGTCATTATTTTTTCTTCTTTTAGACCTTTACTGGCCAGCCACGCTGTGGAGTATTTGGATGCATGTGACGGAGCATTGTCCTGCATGAAAATCATGTTTTTCTTGAACGATACCGACTTCTTCCTGTACCACTGCTTGAAGAAGGTGTCTTCCAGAAACTGGCAGTAGGTCTGGGAGTTGAGCTTCACTCCATCCTCAACCTGAAAAGGTCCCACAAGTTCATCTTTGATGATACCAGCCCATACCAGTACCCCACCTCCACCTTGCTGGCGTCTGAGTCGGAGTGGAGCTATCTGGCCTTTACTGATCCAGCCTCGGGCCCATCCATCTGGCCCATCAAGAGTGACTCTCATTTCATCAGTCCATAAAACCTTAGAAAAATCAGTCTTAAGATATTTCTTGGCCCAGTCTTGACGTTTTATCTTATGTTTGTTGTTCAAAGGTGGTCATTTTTCAGCCTTCCTTACCTTGACCATGTCCCGGAGTATGGCACACCTTGTGCTTTTTGATACTCCAGTAACGTTGCAGCTCTGAAATATGGCAAAACTGGTGGCAAATGACATCTTGGCAGCTTGACGCTTGATTTTCCTCAGTTCATGGGCAGTTACTTTGCGCCTTTTTTTATCAACACGCTTCTTGCGACCCTGTTGGCTATTTGCCATGAAACGCATGATTGTTCGGTGATCACGCTTCAAAAGTTTGGCAATTTCAAGACTGCTGCATCCCTCTGCAAGACATCTCACAATTTTTGACTTTTCAGAGTCCGTCAAATCTTTCTTCTGACCCATTTTGCCAAAGGAAAGGAAGTTAAATAATAATTAAGCACACCTTATATAGGGTGTTGATGTCATTAGACCACACCCCTCCTCATTACAGAGATGCAAATCACCTGATTTACATAATTGGCAGTTGGCTTTCAAGCCTATACAGCTTGCAGTATGACAACATGTATAAAAAGGATGATGTGATCAAAATACTAATTTGCCTAATAATTCTGCACACAGTGTATATATAAAATAACCAAACAATACAAATATATACAAGACTAAGCTAAACACCCCACACTCAAGCCCACCATTCCCAACCCTCGCACTGTCCTGAGAGCTGGTCCTGCGTCTCATGCCTCAGTTAATGTCCAATGTCCATAGTCCAGATCAGTCAGTGCCAGTGTTTCCCCAAACACCCCAGTGTCCCATAGTTCCACAAGATAAACCCACCTCCCCCTTTTCCCACCACCAAACCTAACACCTACACCCAAATCTATATCCCTATATACAATATATACAGAAACAAGCAACAATACCCACAAATCACAAAGCCCAAGTTCGGCACCTGCAGCCCTACATCACTGTATACCGATCACAAAACAAAAATCTACAGTGTCAGCAGCAGCCCACCACCAGGAAAGGAGATGACCAGACTAGGGCACACTAAAAGAAAAGCCCCTCCAGAGGAGAGCGGCCCTACGTGTGCCCAGTCTCTCATACTCCAGAGAGCGCACCTTCACCAGGTCACCGAGTATGGTCCTAAACACATCGTCCACTGGGAGGATTTTCCGTTGCGTCGATACTAAGCACCGTGCGTTCCACGTGTGATACCTAACCACTGCGCTAACTAGAAATAAGGTGCAGCGGTCCCGGTCACCAAGGTCTCCGAATGCTCCATAGGCCCATTCCGCATAGGCGAGACCGGCCAGCCGAGACCAGCCAATGGAGGCACCCACCCTGTTGTACACCTCTGTGTTGAAGGGACAATGAAGCAGGAAATGATCCATGCTTTCCAGCACAGTACCACAACGCTCCCGAGGACAGTTCCTGTCCTCAGAGCTCCTACACTTCAGATTGTCCCTCACACACAGTTTCCCATGGAAGCAGTGCCAAGCCAAGTCCCAAAACTTCGAGGGGATCCTGATAGAATTCAAAAGATGCAAACCCACCCCAAGATCCCGACTTGGGCAATCCCTGAGCACCAGAGGCCTCTGGAAATTGGTCAACAGAACACTATTGTCAAGGAGTTTCCTTGGCAGAGTCCTGATCTCCCACATTCCCAGACCCCACCGGCGAATTACCTTCAGAACCAATGTAGCGTAAGCTGGAAGATGTCCATGCGGTGTGCGAAGATCCTTCACTTGCCCTCCTGTCTCCTGTCTCCCATTCCTGGAAGAAAGGCTGAAACCATCCCCTACAGGAGAATACCCACGGAGGAGCCCTCTCTTTCCAGAGGTTTGCAATATTGATCTTAATGAAGGTATCCACAAGGAATACCACAGGGTTGACCATACCCAACCCTGCTAGTCTCCTCGTACGGTAAGTAACCTCCCTCTTGACCAGGTTCAGTCTATTCCCCCATAACAGTTGGAAGAACAAACTGTAGACCCGAGTCCAGAGAGACTCTGGCAAGATGCACACACTGCCCAGATATATCAGTAAAGGGAGCAGGTAAGTTTTGATCAGGTTTACCCTTTCCCTGAGGGTCAAAGACCAACCCTTCCATTGGTTCACCTTTTGAGTGGCGATCTCTAGCCTGCTGTCCCAATTTTGTTTGGGGTAATCCCCCTGGCCAAATTCGATGCCAAGGACTTTTGCAGAGACTTTGGGTCCTGGAAGGGTGTCCAGGAGACCAAAACCAGAATCTCCTCCTCCCAGCCAGAGACTCACACTTATCCCAGTTGATCTTGGATCCGGATGCCTCCGAGTAGTGATCTACCTCTGACATCAGCCACCCTGCCTCCTCGTGAAAGGAAACAAAAACAGTGACATTATCGGCATATGCCACCACCCTCAGAGTGGCTTTCTTTGCTGCCCGGTCCATCCCGATCCTGGCCAACGGTCCACGCTCCACCCTATTAAGAAGTGGGTCAATCGCAAACATGTACAGCAGCAGGATCAAGGGCCAACCCTGGCGAACACCAGATCCAACCTCAAAAGAGCTGCCAATCCAACCTTTCACAAGCGGGAAACTCTCTGCCCCACCATACAAGATCTTAAGCCAATCAACAAACCCCCCCGGCAGGCCATAACTCAGAAGGACAAACCAGAGGTACTTGTGATTAACCCGATCAAATGCTTTTGCCTTGTCCAGTGACAGCATTTACCCCTTCCAGTGACCAGTCCTGCCCTGCTCCACTGCCTCCCGGATACCGAGCGCAGCACTAAAAGTGCTGCGGCCTGCAATAGAGCAATGCTGAGCCTCCGAAACGAGTCGGGGTGCAAGTCTCACCAGCCGATTAAACAGCACCTTTGCCAGAACCTTCCTGTCTGCATTGAGAAGCGCTATGGGACGTCAATTATCAATGCAAGATGGGTCCTTACCCTTTGACAAGATGATCGGGACAGACCTCCTCATTGACTTTGGCAGAGTGCCCGAGGAAAGACACTCATTGAATAGCTCAGTCAAGAGGGGAACAAAAATGTCCTTAAAGGTCTTATAGAACTCAGATGTTAAGCCATCTGGACCGGGCGATTTTTTGGGGGCAAGTCCTTCAATTGCCAACTTAACTTCCTCTTCCTCGATCATCTCTGTCAAAACGTCTTCAGCCAGGAAAGCTGACATCTCATCCCAATCAAGATCCCTCTTCCCCAAGAGGTGCAAGTAGAAGAATCTGACTTCCTACAGGATCCCTGATCTGGATCGCTTCAGGGACCCCGTAGTGTCGACCAGTCCTGTAACCACTTTACTATTCACTGACATCTTGCAGTTTCTGTAAAGTTCGGGCGAGCGGTACTTCCCATAATCCCTCTCAAAAACCTACTTACACCTCATAATCTTTACCTACTTACACCTCATAAGCAAAGATTTCACTCTGGAGATCTCCTTGCTGCTACTTCCAGTTGAGACAAGATGCTCAAATTTCCTCAGACCCTGATACAGGCGGTACCTGCTCAGATTCCTGAGGCTCGAGAGCTGGCGGAAGAATCTTGCCACCCTTTTCTTGAACATCTCCCACCACTAGAAAGATCAACCTCTCGACTCTCTACCATTAGTGAACTCTCCCCCTTCTTTAGAGCCTCCAGGAGACGCAGCTGCAACACGCCATCCCCAGAGCCCGGAGATAAGGAGGACGCCCTACTTCCCCCAGAGGTGACAGTGGCATAACTCCTGCCACCACCAGGGGGGGCAACCGGACCAGTGACAACATCAACACCTACAATGTCACTATTATCCACCTCCATAACCCCCTCAGCCTCCACCAAACCAGCAACCACACCACTAGACAAAGAATTTTCCTCATCCATACCTCCCACCACATTCACTCCTGCTGGACTAGGGGCAACAGGGGGTGACATTTTGACCTCTGCATTATCAGGCACAAGGGGCTCAGTCTCCTCCACAGAACTGGAAGCGACCTCACCCCTGGACTTAAATGTGCCCTCCGCATCATCGGTTGGTATTTTCTGTTGCTTCACTGTTGATTCCAGGCACCGCACATCTTTTGCTGCTGTGAGGCGCCGCTGATCCTTTATATCAGGATCTTGCTGACCAGTGGCACCAACACAGAATAGGGCTTTGGGAGGACTGGAACTCCCAGCCCCAGTAACCCCCTCACACTGCCGCCACTTCTCAACTAAGTGATCAGCAGCAACAGTATTCAGGGGCGCCGAGGCTACCAGAGCTGCCCCGACACTGGGCCACTCCCTCTTCCCACTGAGTAGTGCACCACAGTATCGTGGCCTGACCATTCGCCGGCCGCCGGGCCACCCCCACTGTCCAGCCTCTCAGCTGATGCACCTCCTGCTGCGTCAATGCTACTACAGAGACGGGGCTCTGTGCTTCACTACCATGCTCTGTACTCTCCCAGCGCCTTTGCACCGGATCCACCTCAGAACCCGGGCTGGGCTGGGCAACGAGATTTATACAGCGAGCTGATCCTACAGCTGACTAAGGGGGTACTGGGAGGGGGGCATATACATAGCTTACTGCTTACTGCAGCTTTGGCTAGGTGGCCTTTGCTTTTTTTCTTCTGGCCCCCAGGTGCCTCCTCTGGATAATTGTCACCAAGATATAAATTCTGAAGGCACACTGGGGACTCCAGGAGCTTGATCTCCGCCATTAGTGCCCCTCGCTGGCCACTGTATTTGCTGTCCTCCCCAGAGCCAGCAGAACTGCGACCAGATGTCAATGTCGCCTGTCCTGCAGGTAGCTCACTGCACATGGCCTGCGGTGACTTTGCAGGCTGCCAGGTGGGGCTTTCTGCTGGTCATTCTTCTCCTCCTCATCATCATCATCATCCACCTGGCTCTCAGGCTGCAGCCCCATCTGCCTTTGTTCTCTGTTATCAGCCATTTGTCTAAATCTGTCCTCATTCATTAGTTTTTCCTTGAATGGACCACTCTTTTCTCTGATTAATGCTTTCCTCACTTCAAGCTCATTAAGTTCATGTTTCAGTGTCCTTACCTCTGCCTGGAGTTGCGTCTTCCTCAGTTTGGAGGAACTTGCAGCTTTGGCGCTTGTGCTACACAGCTCCTCCCGGAGCTTCCTGATGGTCTTGCTTGCTTCTTCATACTCACGGAGGTGGCTCATGACCCGGGAGGCACAGGTGGACACGGACTCCCGGGGTCTCTGCAGTGCCCAACCCTCCTCAGTGAGGTCGGCCTCACCACTGTGAGCACTCAGCTTTCCTTCGGAAGGTCCACCATTTTTCATGCTAGCAGGCTTTTCCTCCATGTTGGAAGCCATGTTGCTTCTCTGGGTCTCTGCAGGCCCAGGGGGAGTAGGAGTCACATTGCTGCGACTCCTGGTGGAGCGTCTCACCCCTGAGTCCTCTGATATGCAGGCCGGTTGCTGGTTTCTTCTGCTCCCTGCTGGCCTGGCCCGGGAAACAGAAACCTAGGACTTGTCCTGCATTGCTCATCCCAGGAAATCCACTCCCTCCCTGGGTAGGAGAGAGAGCAGGTCCCCGGGTGGAGAGTTGGTGGTACTCTGGAGCTCAGGAGCACACAGAAGGATCAGTGGTGACTGTGCAGCGCCCCATTGGGCCGGGGTTACTCTGTATTGGCCCGGTCAGTCCTTCAGGGGATATGTCACGGCAGCAGTGACCCCGTCTGTAACTCTGGGCGTGCAATGTAAATAAAGATAGTGATTTTGGGGAATAAAGATGGGGATAAGTCGCGACGCCACCCGTGGTGTTCGGCAAGGAAAGTGATAGCTGACGCTGCAAAAGAGACCGGTGGGGCTGTTGGTGATGCAGCAGAGTTGTTACAGCTCTCCACAAGGAGAGCTAAGCCCCAGGTCAGTTGTAGGTGTTAGAGATGATGATGGTGGTTGTGGTGCAAGGCAGGTGACGCTATAAATAAGTCAGAGGACACAGTGGAATGCAGTCTACACATTTTTACTCACAGTTCTTCCAGTTACAATCCCGAGCCGGGGTGCTGTGTCCTCTGGGTCGGTGGTCCAGCTCTCAGGTAATTTGGGGTACACCATGTCTGAACCCCCTTCAGATGTTCCTTTCCTGGACGTCACAATGCGCTGGCTCCCTCCTCTCCTGCCCTGCGCCTTCACATACAGTGTCCCAAGCCAGCAGCCCCTCATCTTGTCGGGCGATGTGCTCTAGGTCCTCTTGATACTATTTGGCTGCCTTTTCAGCGAATGTGTTGGATGTGGCTGCAGCACATTCAGATACTGAAACCTCTGATTAGCTGGCTGAGTCTTTAGTTTCTCCACTAGTCTGGGGCCGGTCCCCTACTGCTACCTGGTCCCTCCACCCAACTACGGTTAGCGTGGATACGGGCCCCACGGGTGGATTCCTCACTACCCATGCCCCTAGGACCCCTTCTTTCTCTCTTCCACGGAAGCTTATATTTCTGTTATTCTGTCTTTCCTTTCTTTCTACTGTCTTCTGTTCTAGGGACGAGCTCCTCACTGCTCAAGTACCCAGCTACAACTGACTACACTTTCTTACTCTCACTTCCATGAGCTCTCCCCCTGCTGCTTTCTCCACCCACACCCTCTGCATAGTCCCTCCCTGGCCTGGAGAGGTCTGGAGTTGGATGCAAGTGTCTGGTTCTGGGTAGTGCCCCCTCCTTACCTGAGAGCGGAATACCACACCTCTGACTGAGGTGCAGTACCTCTGTGGCGACTGAACCCTCAGGGGTGCCACAACTGCACCCACAATTACCAGAACGAGCAACAGCTGAACAGAGCTTCACTCAGTATTATGCTGGTGCAGTCACTGTGTACGTACATTACATTACTTATCCTGTATTGATCCTGAGTTACATCTTGTATTATTTTCCAAAGCTGCACTCACTATTCTGCTGGTGCAGTCACTGTGTACATACATTACATTAGTGATCCTGAGTTACATACTGTATTACCTGTGTTGACATGTTGCATTTTTGCTGTGTTTTTTTCTGCAGGCGAAACCTGCTCTCTTGGCAGTAAAGAAGCTGCTTACAAAAAGCAGGCTTTGCTGAGTTTTTGTCAGGTCCATTTGTCCGTTGTGCATGCTGATAACGTTTATTGCATAGAAAAACATGATTCAACTTCCTCAGGTTTTGCACCAAAAACGGTGCAAAACCTGATACCAGCATTTTTGCACTTACTCATTGCTTTTTATGGGTGGCAAAACACTGAAAGAAGTGACATGCTGCATCTTGAAAAATCGCAGCAGTTTTCCAAATCAGTCAAGAAAAAAACCAATGTGTGTGCAGGAGATTTCTGAAATCTCGTAGCTTTTGCTGGTACTGTAAAATGCAGCTTAAAATTTGCATTTAAAAAAACGCAGCAAAAACGCAACGTGTGAACACAGCCTTATACTCCAGAGCTGCATTAAGGATTCTGCAAGTAGTTTTTGAAAACTGATTTGAAGACAAAACTTTAAAAAATTAAAATCCTTTTCATAGACATTGGGATTGGTCGAGTAGTTGTAAGGAGAAGAACCAGATCAGGCGTACCTCTTCCGTGACAGATCCGGAACTGTCCGGGCTGTCACCTTTGTTGCATGGGGGAAAGCTTAAGGCCCCAGACCAGTTGTTGCACACAGTGACTTAAAAAGCTGTGGCGCGCGGGAAACGAGACAGACTTGGCGGGAATTCGCAGCACACAGATGGACAGAGTGAGTTCTCCGACCTCAGAGCATCGCATCAGACAGTCCCAAGCCTGGGAGCCTCAGCGCCACAACCAAAGACTGTCGAGACACTTGTCCCGTGTACGCCGACACCACTGCTATTACTGACACTACTGACGCCACTGATACCACTGACCGTGAGTCATAAGGCCCATGGGAGAAACATAGACACACGTCCGTACCGGCAGGAAAGCCGGGTGACCCATTTTGAATTGTACCCTGATGAGTCCGCATATAGTCGCCACGCAGTGTTAACCTCTGCCCAGGATAGAGACTTTATCCATTCCGTCCCTTCGTCCTCTGGACCCAGGACCACGAGGAATCACCGCTGTCACGAGGATCCAGGACGTCATCTTCTCCAGGACAACGCCGGACCCCATACGTGCCACGGCCTTGGCGCCAACGTATACACCCAGGACTCCAACTGCTGAAGTTGCTGGTTTGATAAGTTTATTACTTCTGAACTGCTTGCTTTGTTTACCTAAACCTGTTTTTCTTAGTTATAATACCTCCGCTGAAGTAAGCACTTTCCCAACTTCTCACTGCTTGGAGTATCCACTTTATAATTAAACCCCCTTTAACCCTTGCTCTGCCTCCGGTCCCTTACTGCATCCCGTGTTCCTGCTCTACCTTATACAGTCATTTCCAGTTCGCCAACACTCTACCATGAAGCACAGATTGGCATAACCGGCAAAGATGAGGGGACTTTGTTGAGCCATTTTATCCTCTGGGCCCGTAGACCTGGTTATCTCTGGTGACCTATTATACAACATAGTTCCTATAAACTTAAATGTCCTATTCTGTTTGTAAAACCAAACAGTAATTGCTAGAAATATGCAAAAATGCTGAAAAAATAATGAATATGACAGCAGCTGCATTCTCTCCAAATTATGCACAAATCCGAGTGCTCCCTGATCGCGGGTGTGGATGCTGAAAACAAGAGAGTAAGAGAGTAATAAGAAGCTGATAATATTTGGGCTTCTTGCCATTTTTATTACAAATACTTGTGCTTTTAAAAATCAGTGACAATGACGTCTATAAATAGCTGCAGGTCAAGTCCCAATAAATAGAATATGACCAACCCACTGACTACCGCAAACCATGAAAAATCACATAGGCACTACAAAAACATTCAAAAATTCACAACAGAAATTATCAGAGATTATCAATGGTTTCTGTTCGACTTGGTGCGTATTGATTCACAGGACCGAGACTGGCAGGCACTGGACGGGAGACCTGAGAACCATCTCTTACTTTTCAACATCCGCGGCTTTTCTTTTGATGTCGGCCTTGCATGACTTGATTGGTGCAGAGTGACGAACAGGCTGGCAAATGACAAGAAGAGCTGTAGATGTCATCAAGTAAGAGGTGACTGCCAGCGATTACAGATTACTGACCCAACCGGTGGATCAGGTCCTGAGAATCGAATCGTGCCTTCTCTCATTTCCATGCTTCAGCTTTTGCTATATGATCAGAGCTACAAATGTGCCCCATTGGGCTCCATGTGGCCTCATTATACTGCAGGGCTTGGTGGTATGGGGTGGGCACTAACGATCCACTCTGCGAGGGTATTTAGATAAGTGATTAGGACAGAAACTTGAATATTTGCCCCGTTTTCTCAGGTTTCTAATCTGAGGCCCATATCATCAAAACCCATCTTGATTTTTTGAAACGAGTCCTAAACAACCCTCTAGATAAACAACAGTAAAAACCTGCCTAAGGCTGGTTTCACACTAGCGTTTTTTAGCGCAGCGCATCGTGCGCGTACATGCGCATGCGTCCTGATCCCCTATCTTAACATGGGAGCGCATGGTCTAGCGTTTGCACGCGTTTGTATGCGTTTTCGTGCGCATGCGGTTTTTGGTGGTGTGCGCCCAGGCGCGCCGGACGCAACCTGTTGCATTTTTGCACGGAATGCGGCAAAAAAATCACATTACAGTCTATGGGAACGCAGACATGCACATGGACATGCGCACGTCAGCATTTAAAATCGCATGTGTTTTAAGAGTCAATATGGCTACGAACTGGTTAAAATGCATGCGCATAAAATAAGCAAACGCATGCAAAACGCTTGATGCATTTTTTGTATGCGTTTGGACTGCGCACGCAGCGCAAAAAAACGCTAGTGTGAAAGTGGCCTAAGAACACCTTCGACCAGAGGGAGGCTCCCAACTTTTGGCTGGGGTTAACCCATATCCCAATTCTTTTTGGTCACGGATAGCCCAAACATGATCAACAGGATTATATCCGAAAAATCAGGACAGTCATGGCAATTTCGGGACGGTCGTTAGCTATGCAAGAACTTCACGGTTGTCAATACATTGGCACCTCCGACAGGTTCTTAGAACTTCTCTCCTGCTGGTGGTCTAGTGGTAGCTCTAATTCCTGGTGGACCAGGGGCCATTGTATTATCTGAAAGCCCAAAAGCCATTGTGATCTCCAATGATCCAAGGGTCATGATACATCAGTATAGTAGCTGACCTTCATCCATTTTTTAAAGGGGTTGTCAGGGCTTTTCACATAATCTCAGTGCATATCTGGGCTGCAGAATGGTGACAATAAGTAATTTACCTTCTATCACCAGTTTGCAGGGTTTTCTAGATATAACTCTCTTGCTTCTGATCAGAACGTCCAAGGGGGAGTGTGTTCTGGCATTGAAATGAGAACTGGGAGGAGCAGCTGGGTGGTTCTGCTCTCTGCACTGAGGCTGCTAGAGGGGGAGGATTCGTTACTGTGTGATGAGGGCTTGTTTATGTGGATGGGGAGGGCCTGTTGCTATGGAGGGTGGGCTTGTTGCTATAGAGGGCAGGTTTTAGTAGTGTAGGAGGAAAAAAACAGTTCTCATTTCAATGCCAGAACACACACACCCCCCCCTTGGATGTTCTGATCAGAAGCAAGAGAGTGATATCTAGAAAACCATGCAAACTGGTGACAGAAGGTAAATTACTTATTGTCACCATTCTGCAGCCCAGATATGTACTGAGATTTTGTGAAAAGCCCGGACAACCCCTTTAACTTTTCAGTCTTTGTAGTATTTTTAAGTTGCTTTTATCTTGACAATTAAAATCTGACATGGGCATGACACTTTGTACAATTTCAATTACTCACTTGGATCTCAAAAATTGAGGTTCTTGACACTTGTCAGCACATAACTAAAGGTCTTTCCACAGTTTTTTTTATATAGATCTTTCTATTTTCCTATAGATTTGAAGGTCAGAATTAGGAAACCTGTCGAAATGAGGATCTGTTTGTGTTACTCCATAGAAGCCTATCACACCGCAACTCTCATTTTACCAGAGCACATTATAAAATGAAAGCTGAGCTCTGATTGGTTGCTATGGGCAGCACAGTTTCTCATTCAGACAGTATTAATCAATCTGCCCCGAGGGAATCAATCCATCTCCATTTTTCAAAAGCTCAGTTTGCTGTCAAAGAATGAAAAAATGTCAGAATTTCGTACAGTTTCCGCCTCTTGAAAATGCCCATGAATTGAAATACAAAGTACTTAAAGGGATATTACAAAACTATATTTCACGGCGTGAACCAAAATATCACAATATCCATACAAAATCTGTACCAATAATGACTAACCTCAAGGTCCGCACACAGAGATCCTAAAAATCTGACAATTAACGACTTCGTACACGGTTTACGTTTTCTTACATCTACCAAAAAATGCGAAATGGCCGAATGCCTAATGGTGCAAAACAGGAAGTGCTATCGCCAGTTCCTACCAAATCACCGAAAACGTCATCACCCATTGGGACCTGAGCCGTCCTTCTCTGCCTCTGGGAAACATGGGTGACAACCAATATGCAGTGACAACACCTTCAGGGGTATATGGGCTAATATTACATTTTACCCCCATTTTGCGACCAAATAAAAGGGACCTTAAAAGGGTTGTCTACCTTTTTATTTTTATTTTTTTACTGAAATGCAAGTATTTTGAGCTAAAATTCCTTTTCACAATTGGGTTTCATTATACATTTTGCCTCCTATAGCCTGCATGTTGCTCTGTTTATTGCCCAGCTGCAAAATGAGCTATGACGGTGTAAAGGAAGAGTTTGTGACTCTTTAATCTGTCTTTTTCTGCTCTCCTCTCTGCTAATTAATGACCACATCAAAGCTCACTGTGCAGAAATACAAAGAGCCTGTAAAAACCAAAATGATGCAAAATTTTTAATAAACCCAATTGCAAAAATATTTTTTGTACCAAATATATACACTTGAGTTAAAAGAAAAAAAAAAGATGGACAACCCCTAATTGTGGATTCATGTCAGAAGAGACACGAATGAAAGACACTCAATGTGATCCTTATACCCCATCACAAGTCAAATTTTATCCCTGGATTGGAGGGTCACCATCACCAGCAGCAGAAAATAATTTTTCACATTTTTTTTTTTATCTTAGGTGTTATGCTGATTAACTTCATAATATATCTTTTTAGCAGTTCGATCTCCAATTTTTCAAATCTCCTTAAAAAAAATCGTACTACTTGTATCCCTCCAGTAGAGGGCAGATGAGAACCTTACACCTCTGTGATTATGGAGTCCACTGTATACACAGTAGGCAGTGAGCTCCTCCTAGTGGTGGCTGCTGTCAGAAAAAAATGTATTCAACTCACTATCTATGCAGGGAATTTGGACCGCTTTATCATGAGACACAAAAAAATTTAATCAGTATAGAATTTTGGCCCAATTCAGTCCGAAACTCCTATGCAGCATACTCATCATTTGTGCCTTTCATACCCGGTGCCAAGAATTTTTTTTTTGGCACCTAAATTTTCCCAATCATCAACATGCTTCTTTCTTGCAGTCCTTTGGGCTGTTATAACTGGTATTTCTTTTCTTTTGAAGGTAACATATCCCCAACCCTACGGCAAGAATCAGCAGGAGCGGTATGATCAGTAAGTAATGGACTTTGTGTCCGGCCTGCATGGCGGTGACCGGGGCAGAAAGCAAGCAGCTCCACACCGCCCCCTTGTGATTTGTAAGCAGTAGTTCAGCGTGGAGGTGGCAGCAGTCCGATGTGTATTCGACGCCATCGTTTCCTGCATCCGAATAATGCACAGCAGTACCAGAACCATTCACAATGTGGACGGAATGAATCCCATTAATGTCTGAGACTAAAAGAATGGCGATCCAGTGATGATCCTTGCAGCGACTGGGAGCCAAGGGGCAGGACTGTAGATATGATGGCGGAGTCTGAACAGGAGGAGGCGCTGTAGAGGTCTGCAAATAGGAGAGAAAATACAGAATAAGGTTGCACCCCTTTTTGACGCCAGTTATTCCCAAATTTTCTAGGAAAAATCAAGACAATACGAAAAATTCAGGCCTGTGGGCCGCTATGAGAATGGGGCCCCACTTTCGCCTTAGAAAATTAATGCAAGATTATAACTATGAGGAGATTATGGGCTCCTAAATAGACCGGGCCTCATAAGTCTAGGAAAGAATTTCCCCACTTTGAAGTGACCAAAGCCAAACACAGGTCAAACAGGGTCTATTTTCTGTATTATGGGTGGCCAAACATAGACACTTAGACCAAAAACATCTCCCGACAGAGTATCGCAAAATCATGTTTTGGTTTTTTTTTAAGCTTGGTATCTCATACTACTCAACTTGGAGATATAAGCAATCTAGCAAAAAGTTATGGAAGGACAAATCTGTGTTATACCCTTTTTTGGTGATATGTTATGCACGTAAAGTTATGACACCCAGGGCCACTGGGCACAGTTCTTATTTCAATGGCCACCCTGCAATCTTAGTCTATGTAAAAAATAAAAATAAAATTATATATATATATATATATATATATATATATATATATACACAGTCATGGCCAAAAGTATTGACACCCCTGCAATTCTGTCAGATAATACTCAGTTTCTTCCTGAAAATGATTGCAAACACAAATTCTTTGGTATTATTATCTTCATTTAATTTGTCTTAAATGTAAAAACACAAAAAGAATTGTCCTAAAGCCAAATTGGATATAATTCCACACCAAACATAACAAAGAGGGTGGACAAAAGTATTGGCACTGTTCGAAAAATCATGTGATGCTTCTCTAATTTGTGTAATTAACAGCACCTATAACTTACCTGTGGCACCTAACAGGTGTTGGCAATAACTAAATCACACTTGCAGCCAGTTGACATGGATTAAAGTTGACTCAACCTCTGTCCTGTGTCCTTGTGTGTACCACATTGAACATGGAGAAAAGAAAGAACACCAAAGAACTGTCTGAGGACTTGAGAAACCAAATTGTGAGGAAGCATGAGCAATCTCAAGGCTACAAGTCCATCTCCAAAGACCAGAATGTTCCTGTGTCTACCGTGCGCAGTGCCATCAAGAAGTTTAAAGCCCATGGCACTGTGGCTAACCTCTCTAGATGTGGCCGGAAAAGAAAAATTGACAAGAGATTTCAATGCAAGATTGTGCGGATGTTGGATAAAGAACCTCCACTAACATCCAAACAAGTTCAAGCTGCCCTGCAGTCCGAGGGTACAACGGTGTCAACCCGTACTATCCGTCGGCATCTGAATGAAAAGGGACTGTATGGTAGGAGACCCAGGAAGACTCCACTTCTTACCCCGAGACATAAAAAAGCCAGGCTGGAGTTTGCCAAAACTTACCTGAAAAAGCCTAAAACATTTTGGAAGAATGTTCTCTGGTCAGATGAGACAAAAGTAGAGCTTTTAGGGCAAAAGCATCAACATAGAGTTTACAGGAGAAAAAAGAGGCATTCAAAGAAAAGTACACGGTCCCTACAGTCAAACATGGCGGAGGTTCCCTGATGTTTTGGGGTTGCTTTGCTGCCTCTGGCACTGGACTGCTTGACTGTGTGCTTGGCATTATGAAGTCAGAAGACTACCAACAAATTTTGCAGCATAATATAGGGCCCAGTGTGAGAAAGCTGGGTCTACCTCAGAGGTCATAGGTCTTCCAGCAGGACAATAACCCAAAACACACTTCAAAAAGCACTAGAAAATGGTTTGAGAGAAAGCACTGGAGACTTCTAAGGTGGCCAGCAATGAGTCCAGACCTGAATCCCATAGAACACCTGTGGAGAGATCTAAAAATGGCAGTTTGGAGAAGGCACCCTTCAAATATCAGGGACCTGGAGTAGTTTGCCAAAGAAGAATGGTCTAAAATTCCAGCAGAGCATTGTAAGAAACTCATTGATGGTTACCGGAAGCAGTTGGTCGCAGTTATTTTGGCTAAAGGTTGTGCAACCAAGTATTAGGCTGAGGGTGCCAATACTTTTGTCCGGCCCATTTTTGGAGTTTTGCGTGAAATGATCAATGTTTTGCTTTTTGCTTCATTCTCTTTTGTGTTTTTTCATTTAAGACAAATTAAATAAAGATAATAATACCAAAGAATTTGTGTTTGCAATCATTTTCAGGAAGAAACTGAATATTATCTGACAGAATTGCAGGGGTGTCAATACTTTTGGCCATGACTGTGTATATATATATATATATAATATTTTTTTTATGGTTCTCATAGCACCAGCTATTGGCCAAGTTAAGAAACTGCACCAGTAGCAAAATATACACATGTGCAATATATTAGCAATGCATTTTGTTTCATAAATCTTCCCAGAAGGAACGACGCACGTGTCTATGTCTAGTATAGCACATCAGCTACATTGAAGTAAATGAGGCTGAGTTGCAGTACCATTCTAAACCTGTGGACAGGGGTGGAGCTGTTTTGAGAAAAAAGCAGCCAAGTATTTCTACTGCTTTAACAACCCCATTCAGGCCAAGCTAGAAAAAAGGCTCTGAAGTGGACTGAGAAGGCATTGTAGAACGCGTCAGAGATCACCTACTTCATTTTCTCCGATGACTATTAACGAGAGGTGGGTGAAGCACGGAGGATGGAGGTTGTCTCTGCTGCCATCGCACATGTCAGCTTTTACCATAACTGTGACTATGGTATTTTGCTCAGTGTTGTCAGGAATTCTGATCTCCATCTTCTTTACTTCGGTTTTTCCAGACGCCATCTGTATACTGCCAGGAGAGGTTCACAGTTTATCGGACATTTAAAACAGTCACAAATGGGTGACGGGTCAAAGACTTACAAAAGATAAGCAGCTTTAAAAGAAATTAAATACAGAGAAGGACTAGATTTAAAGCAGATCTGTCATTACATTTCACAATACAGACTGCATACTGTATGTCTTGAAATAGATATAGTATTTAGACCAGATGAGTCAAGTGTACTTATTGTGATAATCTATGTCAGAAAGGCAATTAAATTGTTTATAAAGGTATAAACTCAAACTCTGTCCACCTAATTGACAACTCCTCAATGTCCCTCCTCCCTGCTGCTGTTGAATGTCCATCCACCTGATTGACAGCATCTCAGTGTCCCTTCTCCCTGCTGCTGGCGAATCTCCCTCCACCTGACTAACTGCTCCTGAGTGACCCTCCTTCCTACTGCTACTGAATGTACATCAACCTCTTCTGACTGGTAGCTCCTCAGTGTCGCTCCTTCCTGATGCTGAAATCTCACAACCCTTAGTACAAGCTGCAGAAAAATTAAACAATTAGCGCCACTGATCGATTGGTGGATATGGGGCAGTAGGGAGACACTTTATGATCAGTTTATTGTTGAAGTAACCTTCTAAAAAGTAGACACTGTCTGAAACAGAGAATCCCTTTAAAAGGTGGAACCAAGTGTATTGTTCTCACGATGCTTGATGCAAAATTACTGTTTTAATCCAAGAGAGGCCATAGACCTCCATACAGCATGTCCGGACTAGGATATTATACGGACAGATCCCTTTGCTCACCTGAATGTAGGAGTGTCCTTGTTGATATCATTAGTCATGGTGATGGAGTAGCAGTGAAGTTCTCCAAAATTAGTGACCTTCACTGAAATCGGATGAGAGGTTCCTGGTGTCACAAGTGAATTACTGGACATCTGGAAGACACAACAAGATGTCTGTGGTTAAGAGTTAGTTTCTGGAATTCAAATGTAATACAAATTCAATGACCTTACCTCCACGATGCATTCAGCTGCACTTAGTTGCTGAGGTGCCTCACGTTTCAGCTCGAGACCTCTTCCATCCTGACCTCTCACGCCAACACTAAACTCCCCGATGGGGATCTCACTAATTTTGGCTGTGAAGAGTCCACCCTGATTGGCAGTCTCCAGCTCGGCCATCTGCATCTTCCCGTTGCGTGAGGTCAAGCTGACGTGACTCAGGTTGGCCGACTCTGGAAGTCCAATAGCATCAACCACCAGGATGACAGGGACACCTGAGAAGACAGAAGGAAATGATGGAGGCCTTCCCCATCCAACCCCCATTGTGGAATCGAGGCATCATACGTAAACGTATGGAGGCTCTAGGGGAGGAGACCTGGTGAGGACTCTGTGTCATCACCTACCTGTCACCGGCTGGCTGTTGAGTTGGTAGAGACCAGGATGAGACCCATTTACAGGAATCCCAAAATAAAAGAGGAAATCAACAGAGCTCCGACCTAACGAATAAAGAAGAAAAAAAAGGCAATTTTGGGATGGTTTTCAGTAGCTATTGGTTTTATTATCCCTTTTCCAACATGGTAATTTTCTATTTTTTTTTATTGTCATTTTTTCCTTCGCCTCTTCCAAAAACTACTTTTTATTTTTTCCCTCCACATAGCATATATGAGGGCTTTTCTTTGTTTTTTTAACATTCATTTTAACACTATTAGAAAATTGACAAAAAATTTCAGAGAGCGGTGTAATTGTTTTGTTTTTCAGCTTGAATTGTTCCATAAAAATCACCCGGGAACACAATTCTACAGGTCAGAAAGATCATGGCGGTACCAAACTTAACGGGGTTTCTTTTTAAATTCTTTAAAAAAATTACTTTCGTGTCATCATTTTCTGTTAATTAAGTTATGTGAGGGTTTGTTTTTTTGTGCCCTACGCTGACACTTTTATTCATATATGATATATTGGCAGATACAATGTTTTAATTGCCTCTTACTACATTTTTTGTGGTATTGTGGGAATCGAAAAAACATAATTCTGGTTATTTTATTTTTTTTTAAGATTGGGTTTATGAATTTAATATTTTGTTAGATTGTATTTTTATAAACATAATACTAAATATGGTTACTTTTTTATTTATTTACTTTTAATGGTGGTTATTCAAATTTTTATTTATTTTACATAATTGTATTTATTTTATTTTTTTTCATTTTTATTCTATTTTTTTTGTTTCGTTAGGGGAATTGAACCTGCGATCATCCCATTTCTTATACTATATAGTGCAGTACCATAGTATTGCAGTATATATTGATAAATACATTCTCCTTTGAAGTCCACCCATAGGCTGGCGATAACAGGAGGGCCAAGAAGGGGCCATAACAACCCATAGGTTCTCTGTAGTCGTGTAGCACAGAGTCAGTGCAAACTGGAGAACACAAGCACTTGCGATTTGGCCATTTAAATCGCATTGACAATGGCATTTAAGCCCTGGGTGCTATCAATGTTAGAGGCAGATACCGGTTGTATATTACAGCCGGTATCTGCCTTTGTATGATGCAGGCTCAGCTCCTGAGCCCGCTTCATATACGTACTATTACGTCTTATGTCAGTAAGGGGTTAAGGAGATCCAGCTCTATAGGTTCCTCACCTTGCACATGAACACTGTAGGGTTCGACAGTTTTCATAAAAATTGTCCAGTTCCCCACGAGCAGAGGATCGGACAGGAACACTCGGGTAAATCTGCCATAAGTTTGGCGACGGCCATTTTGCTTTCGGCCTAGTTAAGGGTAGGAGAGAATTATGAACACGCCATATCTTGTAGTGTAGCTCACGTCACTGCTCCAGGACGCGCCATTACCTGTCGGATCGTGTATGCGGAATTCCCGGACGTTGCCATTTATGTACAGCGTGACGTTGTGGAGAAACTCGTCCACCAGAAAAACATGGTGAGCTATGCCTCCCTCCGACGTCTGCACATGTAGGAGCGTGACCTGCAGCAGAAAACACTCACCGTCAGACACAAGCATACAAATCTCCAAGGACGATCTGATATCTCTTTAAAGGGATTTCCACAATTCTTTTTCTTACTTAAACTTATGACCTTGGGGCTAACAATTTTTTTTTTGCAATAGGGTTGCATTAAAAATGTTGCTCTGTTTGCCGCCTATAGACGCAGTGTTGCAGTGCCACTTGCAAGTGGCAGCAGAAAGAGTTAACTGAGAATCCATCAATGAGCTGTTATGAGAGTTTGTAACTGTTCTACCAGTATATTTGTCCTTTTCTGAGCTCCTCTCAGATGATTTATGACCACAGACCACATCAAAGTAGAATGTCTAGGAAAACAGACAGCCTGTAAAAGCTTAACGGTGCAAAATCATTAATGAAACCGGCTAGAAAAAATGGTTTTTGACCCCAAATACATACATGTAAGTAAAAAAAAAAAAAAAAAAGGTAAACAACCCCTTTAAGGTCTCTCTAGTGCCACCTAGTGGAGATAGCTACTCTGTAAATCAATGTCCGACCCTTCCAATGTGACTAGAGATCCTAACCAAACCATAAATTGTGTAAACAAAAAGCAAGTCGGCACTGCCAATACTACTGCCGATGTGAGACTGTCATGTCCATACTGCTCGTGGAGACTGAACCCCGAGATCTCGGAATCTAGTGCAGAAAACACAATGTATGGATCCAATAAGAGGAAAGAATAGCATAGCACTCACCGATCCAGGTGAAAAAGTCCGCTTTATTTAGCAATCCACATTAAAACTTCATGGCCGGGAGGCTGGAGGGAGGAGTGAGCAACGTCTGACAACGGCCGTTTCGTGCTTACTAGCACTTCAACGGGTCAGTGAGTAGAAGGATGTGACGTGGGAAATTATACCATGCCACCTTATTGCTCCTCCTTCTACAGCTGCTGCCATAATGACATGAAATACATAGACATTTAAAACAAGATACAAGCATGAAAACATACAGAATGTCACATAAGCGTGTGGAAAAAATCCTATTACACTATAATCTAGATCATTAGAATATGTAAATATATATTTATTCACAAAACTATTTTGCTGCAAATATATGCCTGTCTTGCACGCTGAATGAATAAGCAAAATGGAATGTTGAACTACCCATTAATAATATGCAGCCTGATGTGCAAAAAAGGTGCGACCTAAATATCGCCATAATAATTGTAATAATGTCTTTTTTATCATAATCTGGTTCGTCAGACTCCATATTTATATGTATATATACCAAACTATTTCATTATAAACATGTATCTGCCTTTCATGCTACATAGACAGTCAGACGAGATATTAAACAGAACATTAATGACATGCAACCTAACTATGCAAAAAATTATGCGCTCTGAATATGACCATAAAAGTAAAGGAACAGGCATGAGATGACTGCAAACATATCCACATATCAGTGATGTATCATAAATATTATTTAGATTATTTTTTATTTGTGGATGCACGTCCCAATATATGAGATCTTCTCAATGATTAATGTTCATATGATTATAATATTATCTACCATCTATACTGGCAAAACATTACTAGGAGAACTACAAGAAATAAGTGATGTATAAATATTATTAGGGAAAAGTACTAAAAGAAAATAGACATATCCACCCTGTCGTTAAATCCCGTGGGGCCTATTGCATTAGTCTGCATAATCCACCGAGCCTCACGTCTAAAGGAGTTTGTATAGGTCTCCCCCCTTTTTTGTGTACAATCAGGCTGCATGTTATTAATGGGTAGTTCAATATTCCATTTTGCTTATTTTGCTATTCTTTCCTCTTATTGGATCCAAACCATAAATTGGCACATGCTGTAGAAAGGGAATACTACGATGTGGAGCAGATCACCTCTTCAGATCTCACTGTCTTTACTCACCACATCAAAGTACGCGGAATCTGTTATGACTTTTGCAACTTCAGAAATGTCTTGGTTGTTGGTGAAGATGATCTGACCTCCAGAAACGGAGGCCAAATCGGCATAAAGGTCAAATCTGTTTGGATGTAAAACCTCCCGTCGGCTCCTCGAACTCGTTCGGGAAGGATCCTCTGTTATTAGGAAAGACACCTAGAGACAATAGACAGTGTATTGCTGTTAAAGGGTTTGTCTAGGTCTGGAAAAACATGACGGATTTCTGAAAACCAGCACCACTTCTGCCCACCGATTGCGGGAAAAATGGTGACTCAGTGTTGGTCCTGCCGTAAGGCATTTCAGAAAGATAGATGAAAAATGTAATTCGTGTGAAAGTCCCTTTAAAGCAGCTGTTCAGGGTTGGATTCTGTAAAAATAAATCCTAGTCACTAGTTGTCATCCTTCTGGATCCACTGAAGGTTGCTCTGTGGTCCATGCCAGCACCATCCAACCTTCCACAGGACCGCTGCAGCTTGTAATGAGCTGCAGCGGTCAGGTCAGGTGACTTGAACAATGAATTATCCAAAAGACATCCAATGATGTTCAGTTCAAGTCACCTGACCACTGCAGTCGATCACAAGCAGTATTTCGGTGGCTAGTTGAATGGTGCAGTCATCACTACTGGTGCTGACACAGACCACAGAGTATACCTGCGCTGGATCCAGGAGGCGAGCATGATTTATTCTCATGTTTTTATAAAATTCAACCCCCAGGTAACAAGCACCGTTTCTGCAAGAAACCCCTTTCAAGCCCAAAATTGTAGTTGGCCAACTGTTACAACATCAATCGCTCACCTTCATCTTCCTCTCTTGGATTAAAGCCTCCACAGTGCTTCGGAGATGCGCATCTTTGGAGGAAGCGTCCGTGAAGACAAAGATTTCGGAAAGTGGAGGAGTGTTGATCAGAGCTAGCTGAAGAGAAGGGGAGGACAGTGATGAAAAAAGCATAAAACAATACAAGCAAGATGTGAAGGCTACACACACTTACCTGCAGAGCAGATAAACACATCTCTGGTTCATCTCCACCACCAAGAGCATGGAGATTATCGAGGACCTTCAAAAACTCATCAGGGTCACTTGTCTTATAGACAGGGCCAAAGCCTAAAGAGAAAAATGGCCACGGTTGGCTTGATAACGCTACTGCAGAAAGGTCGATATATGAACGGATGATATTAGAAGGACCGAGGAACGTACTTGGGTCATTGAAGGGCACCAAGATGTAGTAGTCCGGCTCCAATAGGGTCCGGTGCTGCCGCTGGATGATGCTTCGTGACTGCAGACGAGCTGATGTGATCTCCTCTCCCATACTGCCGGTGGTGTCCAGGACAAAGCTCAGAGCCGGGAAGGCAGAAACCCCCAGGAGTCTGAATAAGAGAGACATATATATATATCCGACTTTAGGGTCACGTAATCCTTTACATCTATTGACATAAGTGCGTTTCACACTCCTCTCACCTCAGCATATCTCGATCAGTCACCTCTCCCCGCAGTTCACTCAGAAATTTAATTGTCGCCTTTAGAGCCAATTCAGCTGCTTTTTCATGCAAAAAATGGTGGGGAGAAAACATAGCCGTGGCTGTGTCCTTGTTGATACCTCCTCGGGCACTGCGTTCTCTACTGTCATCAAATGGACCTCCATGACTGCACTTTCCTAATGTCCAGAGACAAAGGCTGTATGAATGACTGAAATTCGAAGAATCAGATCTTACATATATTTTACCCCCACATAACCCCAAGACAAGACTTTATTTTTTCCTCAATTTTCTTGATAATCAGCAAAATTCTCATTGTAAAAATACAACAGGAACATAAAAGCCAAAGTGACTCCCAGAACTACTTACTCTTGGGTGGTGTTTACAGAAACTCCACCATTCTTACACCCAACCATTGCCCAAATTTGCCAGGACTTTATCTAAAAAATTGCGACAGTTTAGAAAAAATTTAGACCGTTGGTATCTATGAACACGAGAGTCAATGTAATCTTATAAACTGCTACAAAAAGTCTGTGTGTGGCCCTTAGCCGGTGGCCTTACAGACATCTGGGGCATGCATCACATACACGTGAACATAGCTTGCCATGGGTAAATACGGTAGTTTTCATGGGATGCTCCATTAATTGTCATACTTACAAGAGCAAAGACTACACCGTAGAAGCAGGTCGCGTGGCTTGTATGGTGCCCTTGGATCTTCTCTCGTGCTTGACAACTTTTGGAAATGGTTTTGTGCAAGATTCGGTAATGTGCTGCAGAAAACCTATTTGCACACCCCTTTTTACAGGTGAAATCCTCTCCAAGCTCCATTTTTTTCCTTCTCCTGAATGTATCTCTGAATGCCAGAGCTCCATATGAAGAATCCAGGCATAATGCCAACAAACCAACCAGGATCATGGCCAAGGTTTTGGGAGAGTTGCTATCTCTTCCAGGTCTTCCCTTTTTCCGGGAGAGTTGAGAAGTACGTTTTTGCTACTGGGTGCCATGATCTTGTGCACGAGTCCCCTCTCCCCAAAATATACGTATGGTCTCTCATGGAACAAACATCAGATCTTTCTGTTCTAGCAAAACCTACACCATGTGTGGTCCATTTTCATCGTTATCATGTGGCCGCCCTGTGGAAGCTTTTTTTTCACAAGGGAGAATATGATGACTCAAAGCCAATATATGGCGGCACACGTAAAAAAGACTCCATGGGCCATCATACAGGGTTCATGTACATGTGGATAAGGTGCCCATGTACCGTAGACAGAGGTCAGCCGAACCTTACCATTTCATCAGGCATATGAGAGCAGAATGTAAAAAAATTCTGATGTCTCATTTCATGCTACGCACCTCGAGGCTTCACAGGTGACACTCCGTAGTATCCCGACGTCAGGAGATGTCTCTTTTGAATGGCCGCTACAATGTTATTCTGACATGAGACATCATTGCAATCTGTACAGGTGTGATCAGAGACTGAGAGAAGAGAGAAACAGAGGGAACAGTCATGAAGAAGACTGCAGATTAGTGAGAGTGAAGACGGGGAGACATATCAAGATCTTATTCCTAAAAACTGGGTGGTCGATACAATGTAGACTAGAAGATGATAAAAACTCACAAACATACAAGCAGATGGAAACCTCAATGGAATTATTGAGAGTCTTACCAAAGCAGAGATAACAGGAAGAGACTGCAGCAGTCTAACATTACCTTCAGCTATGGAGGCAATGTCTTTTCCAGACATGGCGAGAGTAGGATGGACGTCGGTGTTCCCCAGTTCTACCCAGTTAGTATGGCTATAAAAATCCTTTGGGTACAAGGGAGCAGAGATCAGAATCACAGACCAAACAGATATCAGATACATGCCACTTCTAGGTCCATACTAAATCCTGCGCATGTTCAACCTCTACTACTTTCAGAAGGGAATCTTCAGGTTTCCACGTTCTCAGGATCAGTGGGGGTCCCAGGAGATCAGACCCCCAGCTAAAATGAAGTTATTCCCTATACAATTGATAGGAGATTAAGTCTTATCTTGGTACAAACGCTTTAAAGCTTCTGGCTGCCAAGGCAACCCATTGGCTGTTTAACACCTCAGATACTGCAGCTGCTATTGACTGAGGCATCTAAGGGTAGACATTCAAGATGGGTCATTACAGCAGGATATTAACTCTAGATTACAACATTGGCACCTCGTAATAAATATATTGTATTTTTTTTCTTGTTTGTGATCTGAAAAAGCAAATTTATGTCAACAATGGACCACTGTAGATTTGAACTATACTTTTATGCCAATTTCTATGGCAAAATTGATGTAAAAATGAAAAAAAAATGAGAAATTTTTAGTAAAGTCATAAATGTGGCAAAACTATATGCTAATATGCTTTTTTTTCTAATTATTGATTTGCTTTTACTCTATTTTTTTGGCACATAATTGAGGGGGCAGGCCATAGGAAACTGGAGATTAGACTTAGTGTCTATGTCCTTGCTCATCCCAGAACTCCCTCCTTTGGGCAGGATTTACATAAGTCTCAGCCCTCTTTTGACCACCGATGCCCCAAATTTCCCAAGACTGTAACTGGAAATTCAGGACAGGTCAGTTGATCAGCCTTACCTGCAGTGAATGTAAAATCTGACCAAGTATCTCTCGTGCTCCTTCATACTCTTTGGCCCTCATATTCCTCAGCAGGTCCTCACGGGCTCGTAGTAGAAGGCTGTTTCCTTGTCTCACCCTCTCTGAGTCAAAGTGCATGATAGGATCGTTGCGGGTTCCATTAAGAAAGTCCATATTGGCATTGGCACTAACGATCTGCTTCATGGCGGCTCGAAATGGACGCAAGGACACTTCCTCTCCATAATATGACCCCAATATGGCATCCACTGTCAATGTCTTGCCCTATGTAACCAAAATTTAAAAAACATATTGTAAAAGATTGATTGAAACACTGTATGGAAGTATTATTTAAAGCACTCTATGGTGATATGTTGTATATGGGGTCACTGTGGAGTAATATTATATGGAGTTTGCATGTCAGTATTATTTGAAGACTATATGGTCTTATTATTTGGTCAGTGTATGATAGCATTCTTTAGATCATGTTTGTATTATTAGGGCACTGTATAGCAGCATATGCAATTGTTATATTGTTGTAATATTGCTTAATTAATATTATTGTTTGCATTATTATTATGTGGACACTGGTAGTATTACTTATGGTACTACTATTTGGGCACCGTTTGGCAGAATGATTCACGAACTGTATGGCAGCATTATATGGGTACTATATAAAAGTATTAATTAGAAGCTGTATGGCTGTATTATTTAAGCACTGTTTGGCAGTATTATTTATGAACATTTTTGCAGAATGATTCAGACTCTGTATGGCAATATTATGTATGACCTGTATAGCAGTAATAATTTTGGCACTGTTGGTAATATTATTTATCAGTTGTATAGCAGTATTATTTTCACACTATTTGGCAGTAAAGTTTGTGCGTCGTATAGCAGTATCATTTGGACACTGGCAATATATTTCTGCACTGTTTGCGTTACTATTTGGACACTATACAGTATTACTGTATAAATAAATAAAACAAATATCAGAGGCGCCAAGCGCTATACATCGGAATACTAAGCTGCAAATAATAGACAAAACCACCTAATTTGTCAAAAAAAGTCTAAAATTCACATAAAATGAAAATAATATTTGCGCTAGAGTAATATCCGGAGAGAAATGGATAAGTTAAAAGAAAGTCTAAAGACTATTGCACCCAGCCAAACGTACCTTAAAGGGGTTGTCCGGGCTTTTCACATAATCTCAGTACATATCTGGGCTGCAGAATTATGACAATAAGTAATTTACTTTCTGTCACTAGTTTGCACGGTTTTCTAGATATTCTGAACAGAACGTCCAAGGGGGGTGTGTTATGGCATTGAAATGAGAACTGGTCATAACCTACTACACTACTCCAAACATGCCCTCTATAGCAACAACCCCACCCTCCATAGCTACAGGCCCTCCCCGTCCACATGAAGCAGCCCTCATCACACAGTAACGAATTCTTCCCCTCCAGCAGCCTCAGTGCAGATATGTACTGAGATTATGTGAAAAGCCCGGACAACCCCTTTAATCTCAGCACGAAAATGAACGGTGGAAGGTCCTTGGCTAGGGGAGTCCAATGAGAGAGCACCGATACATGCCGCAACCCAAGTAAGGCTATAAGTTATAAAATGCTCCGAACATAGGATGATGGCGTGGATATTGGACGCTGTCCCGGCCGGTGACAGTCGTCCCGCTTACCGCGTGCTAGCCGCTACTCAGAGACGGTGAAGGCACCACGTGTAAGCTATAGCCGGCAAGGTGAAGCAGAAACCTGCAGGACCTTGTGTGACGTCACGGTCATGTGTAAGAACACGTGACTGGCTATGGGGCGCTAGAAGGACCACACTAATCTTACGCGTTTCGGAATTCTCGGATTCCTTCCTCAGAGATGGTCCATAGGATTTGTAAAAGCGATTAAATATGTAAGGTACTCCTGGGGTGGACCCACTAGACCGTGGCAACGAACCTCCCGAGGGCGAGCTGACCAGGTGGACCACCCCCTATACAGGGAGTGTATGGGGCAGGCCCACGGGGAACTATCACCACGGTAGCCGGTACCCGGGAAAGTCAGAGCGGACAGACAGGTAGATCCAAAGAGCAGGCTCTGGACAGACGACACGGCTCGGAGACACAGGAGAGACGGCACGTCTTGGCGAGACAGGAGGGATGGCAAGGCTAGAAGACACAGGAGGGACACGGACGAGAACCGAAGCCACAGAACCTAGGAGAGGAAGCACAAGAGGAACTAGGTAAATGCACGGGAGAAGGCAGGGGAGCGCTAGGAGAGCGTCCAGAGTCACTAGCAAGTACTAATGATAGTCAGGCATCGCCTCCAGAAGGAGGCGGCCTGATATAGGGAGAGCGAAGGCCTTCCAGGTCATGACCTCCAGCTGGAGGAGGAGACACGCGTCCTCAGGTGGGGGAGAGCGCGCGCCCGGCCATAGCGAGGAGACGCACCCGCCGAGGAGGAGGAGCGGGAGCGCGCACCAGGGGGCTGGACAGAGGCGATCGTGGGCCGTGGACGGGAGGCTGGGAGAGACCGCGCCGAGACCCGCAGCGGCCGGTGCGGCAGAGAGGTGACCCCCGGAGAGCGGGTGAGCCGGGGCCGGAGGGAGGTAAGAGAGGAAGTCCGCGGCAGCCGCCGCGTGACAGTACCCCCCCCTTACGCGCCCTCCCCCGCAGACCAGACAAAAATTTAGCCAGGATTCGAGGAGCTTGGATATTCTCCTGGGGCTCCCAGGATCTCTCCTCAGGACCAAAGCCCTTCCAATCAACCAAAAAAAAAGGTTTTCCCTTTTTGCTTTCTCATGGCCAAAATATCTCTCACCTCAAATACATCGTCTGCGGCGGCAGGCGGAGGTGAGTGAGGAGTTTCAGAAAGGAAACGATTGAAAATAACTGGCTTAAGCAAAGACACATGGAAAGCATTAGGGATGCGGAGAGAGGCGGGAAGACGCAATTTATAGGAGACATCATTAATACGGGACAAGACCTCAAAAGGTCCAATATAGCGGGGGCCCAGTTTGTGGGACGGGACTTTGAGGCGAATAAACTTGGAGGCTAGCCAAACTTTATCACCTGGGTGATATGGTGGGACATCCAGGCGCCTCTTGTCTGTGAATCCTTTTACCCTGTTACGCACCAACTCGAGAGCGGTCTTGGTCTCCTGCCAGATCCTGGAGAATTCGCCGGACAGAAGATCAGCCGCCGGTACACCCGAGGCGGGGGGAACTGGTAGAGGTACACCAGGATGTAGACCGTAGACGACAAAAAACGGGGATTTGCCAGAAGATTCACTGATGTGGTTATTATAGGAAAACTCAGCCCACGGGAGTAATTCAGACCAGTCGTTCTGGTGGATATTAGAAAAGTGCCGGAGGTAGTTCACCAAACTCTGATTCGTCCGTTCTGCCTGACCGTTGGACTGTGGATGATAAGATGAGGAGAAGTCAAGGGTGACATCCATCGATTTGCATAGAGCTCTCCAGAAGCGAGAGGTGAATTGGACTCCTCTGTCCGAGACAATATGTTGGGGCAGTCCATGGAGACGAAAGATGTGCTGGACGAAAATCTTCGCCAAGGCGGAAGCCGATGGCAAGCCAGGCAAAGGGATGAAGTGGGCCATTTTAGAGAATCTATCTACTACCACTAAGACGACAGTACACTTGGCAGAGGAGGGTAGGTCCGTAATAAAGTCCATGGCAATGTGTTGCCAAGGCGACGAGGGTACTGGAAGTGGATGTAGAAGACCAGAAGGCAGCTGCCGAGGCACCTTGATTTTGGCACACGAGAGACAGGAGGCGACGAAATCCCGGACATCTTGGGAAAGGGTCGGCCACCAGTAATAGCGGGACACCAGAAGAAGTGTCTTTTTATGGCCGAGATGACCCGCCAGTTTAGAAGCATGGCCCCAGTGGAGGATTCGTCTTCGGTCCCTCTCAGAAACGAAAGTCTTGCCAGGTGGGGTAGCGAGGAGAGAAAGCGGTGCCACGGTGATGAACCTGGATGGGTCCAAAATATGTGCAGGTTCCTCCTCGACATCCGTGGAAAGAGAGGACCTGGACAAGGCGTCGGCTTTGAGGTTCTTGTTGCCTGGACGAAAATGCAGGTCAAAATCGAATCGGCCAAAGAACAGAGACCACCTGGCCTGCCGAGGGTTGAGTCTTTGTGCAGACTGCAGGTACGCCAGATTCTTATGGTCTGTGTAGATTGTGAAGGGATGTGCGGCGCCCTCCAACAAGTACCTCCACTCTTCTAGGGCTAACTTGATGGCAAGCAGTTCTCGGTCTCCGATGGAATAATTCCGCTCTGGGGTGGAGAAAGATTTTGAAAAGAAACCGCACGTAACGAGCCTGCCGGAGGAGGACCTCTGAGACAAAACAGCTCCGGCTCCCGTTGCGGATGCATCTACCTCAAGGACGAATGGTTTGTTGACCTCAGGGCGATGGAGTACGGGGCCCGTGGCAAAGGCACGTTTCAGAGATAGAAAGGCTTCTTCTGCTTCAGGGGTCCAGACGTGTGGGTTGGCTCCCTTACGGATCAAAGATGAGATAGCGCCAGTCAAAGAGGAGAAATGGGAGATGAACTGCCGGTAGTAGTTTGCGAAGCCGAGAAAACGCTGAATGGCTTTCACCCCTTGAGGACATGGCCAGTTAAGCACGGCCGAAACCTTCTCAGGATCCATACGCAGACCAGAGTCGGAGATGATATAGCCCAGAAATGGAAGAGAGGACTGCTCAAAGGCACACTTCTCCAACTTGGCGTACAGACGATTCTCCCTCAAACGGAACAGCACGCGCCGGACATCTCTTCTATGGGTGGACAGATCAGGAGAAAAGACCAGGATATCGTCGAGGTACACAACCACGCAGGAATACAGAAGGTCTCGGAAGACGTCGTTCACAAATTCCTGAAAGACTGCGGGAGCGTTGCATAACCCAAAGGGCATGACGAGATACTCATAGTGTCCATCTCTGGTGTTGAAGGCGGTCTTCCACTCATCTCCAGAGCGAATACGGATGAGATTATAGACTCCACGGAGATCCAATTTAGAAAAGATTCGTGCCCCACGTAGCCGGTCGAACAACTCGGGGATGAGAGGTAGCGGATATCTATTCTTAACGGTAATCTCGTTGAGACCACGATAGTCAATACAGGGGCGCAGGGACCCGTCTTTTTTCTTGACAAAAAAGAAGCCAGCTCCAGCAGGGGAAGAAGACTTTCGGATGAAGCCCCTTGCCAAATTCTCCTGTACATATTCGGTCATGGCCTGGGACTCGAGTGGACTCAACGGATAGATCCGCCCTCGGGGCGGAGTCGAGCCAGGAACAAGCTCGATGGGACAATCATATTGCCGGTGCGGAGGAAGGACCTCCGCTTCCTTTTTATCGAAGACGTCCGCGAAGGGCCAGTAAGCCGAAGGCAACTCCGCAGGGCCCGAGACAGGAGACGAGCATTTGAGGGGTCATACTGGGCGGAGACATCTGGTTTGGCAGAAACGGCCCCAGCGAAGGATGTCTCCGGACCGCCAATCCAGAACAGGTTCATGCATCCGCAACCACGGAAGGCCCAGAAGCACGGTGTGGGACAAAGACGGCAGCACGAAGAAGGTTATCTTTTCACGGTGCAAAACCCCGATCTGTAACTCCAGCTCTTCAGTGACCAGAGTAACGGCTTCGCGCAAGGGAGCACCGTCGACAGAGGCTAACTGCCGGGGAACCTCCAAGGACCTGACAGGTATCCCTAATCTCTTCACCGCCTCGAGTTGGATGAAGTTTCCCGCAGCCCCCGAATCAATATAGGCTAACTCCGAAAAACGTTTGGAGCCCAGGAAAAACACAACAGAAAGGGTCAAGGGTAGAGAGGTGTCAGTGACACCTAGGGAGGCCTCTCTTACCTGTCCTAGGCGGAGGAGTTTCCCGGCCTCACAGGACAGGAACGCAGGAGATGGGAGGCGCTGCCACAATAGAGACAAAGGCCATGAGCGAGTCTGTCCTGGCGGCGAAGCTCCGCGGGCCTTAGTCGGTCCACTTGCATGGGTTCGGGAGCTGCGGCTGCGGCGGAGGACCGTGAGCGTGGTGGGCTGTGTGTAGGAGGAGAAAAACGATTGGGCCTTCTCTCCCTGGCGATCTCGCGGGAACGCTCCCGGAAACGCAGATCAACTCGTGTTGCCAGCGAGATGAGGTCCTCCAAAGTCGAGGGTGTATCCCGGCCTGCCAGCTCGTCCTTGATTCGGGATGATAAGCCTCGCCAAAAAGCCCCAACCAGGGCCTCATTGTTCCACCCCAGCTCCGAGGATAACGTACGGAACTGGATGGCGTACTGTCCTACCGAGAGAGTACCCTGGCGAAGGCAGAACAAAGACTCGGTAGCAGAGACCAGGCGACCGGGCTCATCGAAGACCTTACGAAAGGTCTCCAAGAAAGTCGCGAGCTGGGAGACTATCGGGTCATCGCGTTCCCACAAGGGATTCACCCAGGCCAGAGCCTCACCCTCAAAGTGGGAAATCATAAAGGCCACTTTGGCCCGGTCGGAGGGATACTGTAGGGGAGCCAACTCGAAATGCAACTGGCACTGGTTGATGAACCCCCGACAGAGTTTGGGATCTCCGCTATAACGTGGGGGTTTGGCCAACCGGGGAGAGGAGCCTGTAGGGCTAGTAAGCGGTTATCTACAGAGGCAATGTAGTTCAAAATATGGGCCTGGGTGTCGCGCTGCTGGGCCAGTTCCTGCTGCAGGCCGGAGATCTGGGAGGCAATTCCCGGATCGGAGGTCTGCAAAGAGGAAAGTCGGGACTCCATCGATTTGAGGAACGACATGATCCTCGCCTGGTTCTCACGAAGGAACAAAAGTTCCTTTTGGGTCGGGGTCGAGGTACCAGCGGGATCCATGGCCTGACTATACTGTAAGGTACTCCTGGGGTGGACCCACTAGACCGTGGCAACGAACCTCCCGAGGGCGAGCTGACCAGGTGGACCAGCCCCTATACAGGGAGTGTATGGGGCAGGCCCACGGGGAACTATCACCACGGTAGCCGGTACCCGGGAAAGTCAGAGCGGACAGACAGGTAGATCCAAAGAGCAGGCTCTGGACAGACGACACGGCTCGGAGACACAGGAGAGACGGCACGTCTTGGCGAGACAGGAGGGATGGCAAGGCTAGAAGACACAGGAGGGACACGGACGAGAACCGAAGCCACAGAACCTAGGAGAGGAAGCACAAGAGGAACTAGGTAAATGCACAGGAGAAGGCAGGGGAGCGCTAGGAGAGCGGCCAGAGTCACTAGCAAGTACTAATGATAGTCAGGCATCGCCTCCAGAAGGAGGCGGCCTGATATAGGGAGAGCGAAGGCCTTCCAGGTCATGACCTCCAGCTGGAGGAGGAGACGCGCGTCCTCAGGTGGGGGAGAGCGCGCGCCCGGCCATAGCGAGGAGACGCACCCGCCGAGGAGGAGGAGCGGGAGCGCGCACCAGGGGGCTGGACAGAGGCGATCGTGGGCCGTGGACGGGAGGCCGGGAGAGACCGCGCCGAGACCCGCAGCGGCCGGTGCGGCAGAGAGGTGACCCCCGGAGAGCGGGTGAGCCGGGGCCGGAGGGAGGTAAGAGAGGAAGTCCGCGGCAGCAGCCGCGTGACAATATACCCGCAATCAATTATGTCCATGTTCAGACATTAAAAGCAAAAAGTTCAATCTCACTGTTTAAACATTGGGGATCAGTGTATTCATTTCAAATATTAATCTACTTTCTTCCCTTGACATCTGTTGAATAAAGTTTCCTTTTCTCCAACATTTTTTAACCACTGTTATGCCAGTGACTTTAATACCTTTAATAGAGCCCCCATGGTGTATGAGGAAGTGGTTAGAAAGTGGATGGCCTTTAAATTTATTCCCAATGTTACGCAAATGTTCTGCTATCCGTATGTTCATTGGACGTATAGTGCGCCCAATGTACAATTTTTCACAAGGACAAGTGATGCCATAAATAACCCCTGTGGTGTCACAGGTCATAAAATCCTTGATTTGTATCTCCACAGATTTATTGGTAATAACCGATTGCTTTTTTATGTCCAGTTTTTTGCAGGGTAGACATTTTCTACATGGAAAAAAACCTATAGGTAATTTTTGCAAATGGAATGTCTCTATCTTTAGAGGTTTAGGAATCGAAGGAGCTATGATGTTACCCAAGTTGTTAGCCTTCCTAAAAATAAACCTAGGGTGTAATGGTAAGGATTCCCCTATAACTTTATCATTCCTCAAGATGTTCCAATGTTTATTAACGATTTTTTAAAAAATGTTAATGTTAGCATTATATTGCATCATTATAGGGATTTCTTCCATAACAGAATAGACACGTTTTTTTTCCTTTTGTTCAAGTAGTTGATCCCTTGGCATATTCTCTACCAATTCCTTTGTTTTTTGTAAGGAGTCTAGGTCATAACCTTTATGGCAAAAAAATTCCTATCATGGTTTCTGCCTCTCTCTTAAAATCCTCCGGTTTAGAACAGTTTTGATGAGCTCTAATAAGTTGGCTTTTTGGGACATTTAACAGCCAGCTAGGGAAGTGGCAGCTGTCCAACGAAATAAAGTTATTTGAGTCCGTAGGTTTGTGGTATAATTGCGTCTCAATAATGTCATTTTCTATAAAAATTCTTAAATCCAAAAAATTGATTTCTTTGGAACTGGTGGTCATAGAAAAATTTAAAAACTAGGAATTTTTATTTAATATATTAAAAAACTCATTCAATAAAACCGGACTACCAGACCAAATAAAAATAATATCATCTATGAAGCGATGCCATAGCACCCGGTTCGCCCGTAGTGTGTCGTCAGGATAGATGGTTTCTTGTCATCTGAGGAGGCAGCCCGTATAGTTGTCATTATATTAGTATGCCCATCAAGTGCTAGTAGGTCCCCTGAAGAGTCACTTTACTGACGAAACGCGTCGGGATGCACAGGGACATAATAGGGCTTCTGTTTTGAGGGTCAGATGTGGACTGCCCTTATCAGGGCAGGAGTCATGGGGGTCAGGATATGGTAGCTCTTACAGGGCTGAATGCACTTCCCTGTCTCCTGACTACGCATGACTTCTATTGGATATCTGACGTGGATGTCTTCCATACATATATGGTGAGATCATTCCATTCTATTGTGTTCATGGATTCTCTCTACATGACGTCTTTATAAATATGCATGAACAGATAATTTCCCTGATAACCTGAACAGGGCAGAGGAATCTTTCGTTTTCTTTTTAGAATATTGTTGAATTGTATAACCACAAGGAAGCTGTTCACTGGCAGTTCTTGGTCTTATAAGCTTGTAGTCTTGGACCGTTGGTATTTTGTCCAGTCCTCTCAAATTTTGGGACTAGGAATAGTCACATGTATATACGTTTTGTAGTCTGTTTTTTTGTATTTTACGGACACTCTGTTATAGTCTGTGACACATAGATCTAGTGTGTTTTATCTTTACTACATCTTGTGGTAGCTTTTATTCTATCATATTAAAAGTTATGTTTTATGTTTTTCTCAATTGCTGATTTATCTAATTATTTGTGAGATTTGTGGTTTTATTCGCCACGTGTTGCTGCTTCTCTTCCACATGATGCAGGAGACCATAATGTAGCTCTGACTGCGATATTTTCACAATATAATATAGACTCATTCTCAAACTATTGGGTTCATCTATACAATACAGGACCATGGATAGCATGGGGTGGCACACAGATCTAATAGGGCTTGTCAGAGGGGTTGTTTGTGGCGAGTCAGCACCGATGTTCCCAGCCACAAAGAAAATCAGTGTCTTGAAGCAGAACATTAACTGAATAGTCGCCTCAGCAGGAGATGAGGATGTGGCTAGGTCAACTCATTATTTCTCCAAGCACCTGCTCCCGTCATCATCTGCCAATCCCCCTTCAATCCCCGATGACTATTTTCCTATTATTAATGGGATGAACAATAGGGCTGAATAGTCTAAAACTAAAAGGGCAAGTAAAAGACGGCGGTTATGTGATCTCATTTAGAGCCACAGAAATATATTGAGAGCGGATCTGCACACAGATAAATATATTAGATGGAGCAGAGCTGAACTTGTCATTTAAGTTTGGGGCGTGATTGCTCTGAATCAGAGAAACTCGGGTGATTATCAAGTCTCTTTAAGGAAGGAAGCATAGCATCCTGTAGATAATATAAAAAGTTCTGCAACTTTCCAACATATTTTGCTTAATTTTGTAATTTTTCAAGCACTCTGCTCGCTGTCAGTGAATATAAACATTATTATTATTATTTTATTATTTTTACATCTAGAAGCTGAAAAAGTGTTTGATCATGGCCATTAGCACAAAGTGTAGACAAAAAAAATCATGACGGACTCAGGGCAATTATGAAGAGGATTTGGAGCTTTATATAAGTAAGATGTAATAATATGCAGATATATATACTGTGTAAATAGGGCTGTTTAGCTGTAGCCCCCTTGAAATTCTGGTCCCCTTGGCAGCTCCTAATTGCCCAGAGACGAAACAATAGAATCAAGGTTGGTGCCATCACGTGGCGAACCCAGGCAAATGCCAGGGGTCCACCCACTGTGACTGGGGGCACACTCTGCCCAGATTTCAATTTGTAAAATTCGCCATATGTACAGCGGATGTACACACTGCCATGGCTGACACCCGAATCTAACCGCTGTGACCAGTGCTAGCTCTGATTGCAGCAGATTGAGCTTTAGGATGCCACTGGCAAACTTTACCATAGCATTTCAGACCCTGGAAATGGGGCAAATGTTTCCCTTTCCGACGCCCATTGCTTTTAGCATTGTCATGGCAGCTGGGGAACCTACTGGTGGCCCCTGTGTCTGCGATATCTGGAGATAGGAGATGGGTAGTTTTACAGTAGAATGGTACAATATTGCAGTATATTGTAAAAGTGATCTCAGGCTCAAGTTCCATAAGGTGACCAATGAAAGATGTAGACAAAAAATGAAAAATATATTTCAATAAAATACCAACACCACTATATTTAGTTGTCCCATGTTGGCAACTGTCTGATCAAATAAAATATTAGAATATATAATGTAGTGCAGGGCGGGGTGGTAGCCGGGGGTGAAGCACTCGTCTCCTCCTTTTACGCCCCGGCGAAGTGCATGAAACTATAGGTCCTGGCTGGGTGTTTGGACTTGTGATGTGAGGGCTTTTATCCCGTACAGGCTGCCTGTAGCTGGTGGTGTTGGCTGGCCAGGACCGTAGGTTACACAGTTCAATAATGGAGTCTTCCATTCAAAAACACATTTGTCACGGAGTGACTATCACGGTGTGACACGACCCAACGGGTGGTCGGTCAACGGATGGCACAACACATAATCAACGAGATGGAAAAAGGGGTGAGGAAGGCCGTACCAATAGGGAATGAGGGATGGTCACCACCTGAGCTCAAACCTCAGCCTGTCCCTGCACTCCCCTAACGCCTTATGCGGGTCCTTCCCCCACCGCAAACTCAGCAGAAGCACCACTGCACCCAGACAGCTCCTTACTCCAGCTTGGTCAGTGCAGATTGCTCTAACACCCACACTTAGCTGATGCATCAGGGGACCTGTTAAAGGATGGTGGGAGTGGTCACCGCCCACATCAACTGACCCACCAGCTTGCCAGCGAGGGAAAACCTGCCATTTAACCCCCGCCGGCCTGAAAGGAAAAAATTTTAACTTAGTGGAGCCAGAGCTGCCACAAATCCAAAAATGGATCGTGACAACATCTTTACTGAGCGGTAACATGGCAAGGGTTATGTACAAAGGATAGCAGGTACAAAGTCTTATGGACGTTTCCTTTTTAGTACAGTCTACTCTAGGGTCGGTGAAGCACACGGTTTCACCCTGCATCATCATAACCCAGCTTCAACACCAATCCTGATCAGCAAGTTTGTCCACTTGCTCGGCGGTTCCGCATCCAATTTTTTCCACTATTGGGGTCCTGGATCTACCGCTCGGGACCTCCACAAGTCCCTCGAACTAAGCCTTGTTTAGGTTTGTTACTTTTGGTGCTTGCAAGCTCAGGATTTCTTGTGACTCTGCGTCCTATTCAAGGACCCCTTTCCGGAAGGCCACAATGTCTCATAGGACACTTCAGGATCTCGCTATCCTTGTCGTTAAGTCTCCTTTCCTTTGGTAGATCACCTCAATAGCATCACTGCTCTCTTCATTCTCCAAACCCTATCTGCCTAAAGATCAGGAAGTTCCCCCACTATCTTCCTACGTAGTCCCTCCTGCTATGGACTAGTCCCAACTCTTAACTCTATCCTATCTTATATACTATGTTACCTGTCTTATACAATGTTCTGCACTGTACATTGCTCATAACATGCTATACACAATATTTACAAAAGATGCACGACACTATACACTTTACACAATACAACAAAATGCAATTGGTGTCATCATGGGTAGGAAAACAACAGTTCTTGTCCACTACCCTTACATTCCTCCCCTCTTTAATTATGGTGGGCCTCGACCATCCAGACATTTGGAAGACACCAATGCACATAAAACATATAACACCCCCCCATCAGCAGCAGCGTTTCTGCAATCCAGCAGGGGGATGCGCAATAAGCACAACAAACTGGGAAGGGGTGACAACTCTCTGGCCATCCATGGTCAACAACATGGAGGAAGTCTCAGATCCTATGGGTCTTCAACCCGCTCGAGCTTGCTGTACGGTAGTAGGAATTACCTCCTCTTGGAGAGGCTGGATGGTTTATGACTCTCCTCTTCTCTCATTCCAGATTCAAGAAACTACGAACCAGCTCCTCGGTCCATCTTCTTTGAGAAACTGAATGCATTGCCCTTCCAGTAGGTTAGGTCCCTTCCTAAGAGAGTCAGCATTTATGCAGACTCCTCCACGAGGAAGCCGAAGCTTTGCCTGCGGTCATAATGTCTCCCTTACAGCTCGGGTCATCTGTCGGGCCAACTTCTCACCCTCAGGGCTGTTCAACTGCGCACGGACGCACTGTTATCTCTCCTTCTTAGCCTGAATCAACCCCACTGTCCATTAACTTAAAAGGTGAGGGGCATGCTACCCGGGCATTGTGTCACCGCTGGACTTGGGAATGGCGCCTCCAGTGTTGGCGGAGAAGCTTTCGGAGCCAGAAAATGAATCTCTGGCTTTGGTGAGGGACCCACCTGACCCTGAACCAACAAGGCTTTCAGGCATTCAGCCGGTTAGCAGTCCAGAGGCTGAGCTGGGATGTAGGCCTCAGCCTCCAATTCGAAATTGAAGGATTGGGCGGCCTTCTTCAGCAGACCACCTGGTCTCACCTTCTTCGCCATTCCCATGAGCTGGCGCAAATTCCCATGGCCACCTCTTTCTTTGATCACCTCACTCCAAGCCAGCATGAGTTGCCACTCCGCAATATCTGTCTTTTTCTACTCTTTCGCTGACGTAGAACCCTCAATTAGTGTTCTCTTCTGCCTCCTGAGGTTTGTCATGGCCCCGCCTTTCACTGGTGGAATCTGCCCTGATTCACCATCTGGTTTATTGACTGCCCCTGCCAGTTTTTTTGGGCTACACTTACTGGGCAGATCTTCTTCCACTTTACTCTGCGACAACGGTCACTCCCTGCTTTGGACAGGCATTTTTGGTTGCGGCACTCCCCTTGGTATGTGCACCTGATGAAGGGTTGAATACCGCTTTGCACCCTTTTGCGCCCATGATGGGAGGGTCTGTCTCGTCGTTTCACGCCACTCACCACCGACTTGCAGTACTTGCTGGGTGCCCTCTTAGACCACTCAACGGTCGCCATTTTCCCGTCACTCAAGTCTTCTTTGCACTGCATTGTTCTAGCAGATGCAACAATTGATCATGCCAACCATGACAACTCTATTGCAGCGTAAGGTGTTAGCCAAGGGTGAGGCACTCGTCTCCACCTGTCACGACCCAAAGCACTACATGAAAGTAGGGGTCCTGGCTGGATGTTTGTATTCGTGTTGTGAGGGTTTTGTGTCTGTAGCCAATGGTGTTGGCTGGCCAGGACCGTAGGTTCCACAGTTCAATAAAGGAGACTTCTGTCCAAAAACATAGTCTTTACTGAATGGTATCTTAGTAAGGGTTATGTACAAGGGATAGCAGGTACAAAGTCTTATGGATGTTTCCTTCGCAGTACAAAGCATCTTCACTACACAGTATCCTTCTTTAGTTATCTACTCCAAGGCCAGTGAAGCACAGTTTTGCCCTGCTTCGTTACAACCCAGTTGCTATGCCACAGACCTGATCAACAAGTCTTTCTATTGGCTCATCAGTTCCGGGTCCTATTTCTTCCACTACTGGCACCCTGGATCTACCGCTTGGGACTTCCATTAGTCTTGCAAACTCAGTCCTCTTTAGGCCCATTACCTTTGGCATTTGCAAGCTCAGGGTTTCTTGTGACTAGAGGTGAATGAATATGTTTGGATTTGGTTGCCGAATCTGAATTTGCCATATTCGTGCCATATTTGTACCCTATTCATGCCAAATTTATCCTTGATGATCAGTTCCAAACATATTTGTAGGCCGGGGTCACACTTGCGAGTGCAATGTGAGAAACACGTGTGAGTCTATTGCATCAATACCCAACACTGCCGCCGGAGGTTCAGACTGAAGCGTTCAGCTACATAGAAAGACATGCAGTCGCACACTCTGGTCCTGAGTGCTGGAGGCAGTGCCGAGTATTGAGGCGAGTTTCTCTCGTTGTAAGTGTGACCCCAGCCTTAATTTCTACTTCCATTGACTCTAATGACGTTCAGCGAATATTGAAAAAACAACATTCGGCTGTGATCACAATCGGAACCGAACTTTGAAAAATCCGCTTAGCTCTACTTGTGACCCCTTTCCGGAATGCCACTCTGTCTCGTAGATTACTTCAGGATCTTGCTATCCGTGTCCTCATGTCTATTTTCCTTTTGTGGATCAACCCAACATCAGCACTGCTCTCTTCACTCTCCAAACCCTATCGGTCTAACTATCAGGAAGTAGTCTCTTTCCCTAACACTAATCTCTTTCTACAATGGGCTAGTCCCAAACATTAACACTATCTTATCTTACCTCAATGTCACTATCAATTCCTATTCTACCTATTCCATACATTGTACATGCTATTTATAAAAGACATAATGCACATTACACATGACGTGATTGAGGTCTTAAGGGGTAGCAACGTAACAGTCTTTGTTCACAAATGAAAAATATAATTTTTAAGTATAAAAGTTCATATCACTGCAATTTTCCCCATAACGCAAATAAAACCCCTAAAAGTGAAAAGGAAAAAAAAGAAAACAAGCAAAAACAACAACCCCATATCTAGTTGTGCCATATGTGCAACTGTCCGATCGAATAAAATATTAGAATACATAACACCAAAACGTAAAAAAAAAGAATCAAAATAGTAAAAACAATTTTTTGGGTTACCCATGAAAAAAAGGGAGAAAAAGGACTAAAAATAGATCAGAAAGTTATATGGCATCTTAAATGGTATTGATAAAAACTACAGCTACCACCACAAAAAATGGCCCTGATACAACTCTATTGACCAAAAAAGATAAAAAAAAATAGCTCTTGGAAGGCAAGGACTAAAAACAAAAGCGAAGGGGGCCAACTGGGTCTCTGTGGTCTAAGGCTATGTGCACACGCTGCGGATTCACCCGCGGATTTGTACCTGCGGATCCGCAGGTAAAATGACCTGCGGATTGGCCAGCGGTTTTCCCCTGCCGTTTGACACCTGGACAATGGAATAGGTGGCAAACCGCAACAGAATCCGCAGACAGAATTGATATGTCAATTCTTTCTGCGGATTCAAAACCGCAGCTTTTCCGCAGTTGAAAATCCGCAGCATGTGCACAACAGAATGTAAATCACATAGACTTACATGGTACTGTACACTGTCTGCAGAACTTCTGCAGATCCGCAGCGGATAAACCGCAGCAAAAATCCGCTGCGTGTGCACATAGCCTTAGGGTATGTGCACACACTGCAGATTCACCTGCGGGTTTTTTCCCGCGGAACCGCAGGTAAAACCGCAGGTAAAGTGACCTGCGGTTTGGCCTGCGGTTTTGCCCTGCAGTTTCACACCTCTACTATGTTAAAGGTGTGAAACCGCAGCAGAATCCGCAGAAACAATTGACATGCTGCGGAAAAAAAAACGCAGCTTTTCCGCAGGTAAAAAACCGCAGCGTGAGCACTGCGGTTTTTAAAACCCATAGGCTAACATGGTAAAGTACCATGTCTGCGGAACTGCTGCAATTCTGCAGGGCCAAAAACGCAGCAAAACCGCAGAAAAACCGCAGCGTGTGCACATAGCCTTAGGGTATGTGCACACACTGCAGATTCACCTGCGGGTTTTTTCCCGCGGAACCGCAGGTAAAACCGCAGGTAAAGTGACCTGCAGTTTGGCCTGCGGTTTTGCCCTGCAGTTTCACACCTCTACTATGTTAAAGGTGTGAAACCGCAGCAGAATCCGCAGAAACAATTGACATGCTGCGGAAAAAAAAACGCGGCTTTTCCGCAGGTAAAAAACCGCAGCGTGAGCACTGCGGTTTTTAAAACCCATAGGCTAACATGGTAAAGTACCATGTCTGCGGAACTGCTGCAGTTCTGCAGGGCCAAAACCGCAGCGTATGCACATGGCCTTAGGGCCTGCATATACCTGCACCTAGCCCTGTACAGTAGGTGTAGAGAGAGAGTTGCACCCATATGGGCTACCCAAGCACCCCTATGACACTTTGGAAGACCCCAGTATTATAAATAGCAGTTAGGGTCTTCAGTTACGGATTTTGAATATGTGCCCGAGAGCAGAGATCTTGAAATGGCTGAAGATCCAAAACACAAACTGTCTTTAATGCCCATTGTGACCAATTAGAGTGCAGCTTTCATTTTGGATTCTGCTCCTCAAACATGAAAGGTGCTCTGTGATTGGTTGCTATGGGCAACAAAGACATTTTCTCTTTTATGAAAACCAGGGCTAGGCCTGATGGCAGCCGCCTCTGTGGAGAAGTGACACTATATCTGAGCGTTGCTATTTAAGCAATTCCCCGATGTATTGTAAAGTATATACACAGCAGACGGCAGCAGCCGCACAGCTCAGCATTATGCAATAACATGTAATGGTGACAGCCTCGTTCTGCATGTAGGACACATGACAGGATGCGGAGACGACGCTGCTCAGCCCGTGGTCACATGAGTCCGCCATGCAAAACCTCATGGACCACACATGTCCTGTATACAGACATGGAGGAAGAGCCGAGTACGTGACCCTCAGCAGATATAACTGACAGAAAATGGCATTGTCTGAACTATAGAAAAACAATATTCACTAAACTATAAAAAAATATGGACACCATAAAGTGACATCCCATATGTGGGCTCCAGTGCAAAATCTGGACCAGGGACCTTCACCTAATTGGACCCCTTCTATGGGACAGACGGGCATTTTATGTCCCTCAAACTCCAGGGCATGCAAGGATGCTCCACACTGAAGACCTCGCCGTTGCCCTATTTTCCTCTCCTCAATTATATGAACTGAGAACCCCCAGTAGAGAAGATAGAGTTGGAAAGCGCCCAGATGTTGGGATGCCGCATGTAGCAATTTTATTATATTTTTTCTTTTACCTAAATACCTAAATGCATGTATTTGGGACTAAAAATCATCTTTTAAAATTGGGTTTTCAATAAAAAAAAAAAATAACATTTAGCTTTTACAGACTATTTTCCTTCCAAACTCAACTTTGATGTGGTCTCAGGAATATACAAATAAAAAAGTCACAAAAACTCTCCTGTCAGACCATCACAATGAGCTTACTGACAGATTCTCAGTTAACCCATTTTGCAAAAAAAACAAAGATGGTGTAACACATATTCTATAGAAGACAAACGGCGCAACATTTTTAATGAACCCTAATTGCAAAAATTTTTAAAAAAAATTTAAACCAAAATATGTGCAGTTAAGAAAAAAAAAAAAAAGAAGTGGGCAACGTTTTAAATTGGCGATTTTCACAACAATCAATATAGTTGCTACTATTTCTGGGGACGGTTTTCACCTTGCCCCAACTGAGTTCCTTTCAGGAATGTCCCCAGCCCTGCCTATATTACACCCACTTTTGGGCAGGGTTTACTGAAACCCTGTCCCTATCAGCCCATCTGGGACATTTTGCAACTAAGAATCATGCCACTAGCAATCAGGAATATATACTTTTTTACTTTTTGTTTAAATCTATTTATATGATGGTCCATTAATCTAAAATATCCAGTAATCCGGCAGCTATCAAACCCATAGAAACCGAATTAAAGAATTTTTAAACTATACCATACTCTGGCTATTACCTGTGTTGCAAAACTACAACTCTCAGCATGCTCTTACAGCGGCAGAGGCCATCACACAGGACAAGGAGAAGAGACAGTGCGACACGAAGAGCTACTGCCAAATTCAAAGTTCTTTATATCATCTCCTAAATTGCACTGCTTAGTCATGCACCTTGGAAAGATGCCTGTGCCTCCCATCTTGCTGCATCATTTAATAGATCAGGGATCTGTGCATAGGAATCCATTATCCCCTCTGTAGTTGCCAACCCCATAATGAATTACAGTCAGCCATACAGTGATGCACGGGAAGTTATTCCAGGGGCCGACATACTCAATGTATAGGGTCCTAACTAGTGATGAGCGAGTGTATTATGATATTGTGATATCTGAGCATGCTTGGGTGTTATCAGAGTATACCCGGGTGTGCTCAAGTAATATGTTCAAGTCCCCGCGGCTGCATGATTTGCGGCTGTTAGACAGCCACAACACATTAGATTAGATTAGATTAGATTAGATAAACTTTATTGATCCCGGAGGAAATTACAGTATTACAGCAGCAGAACAAAGATCAAGAACATTACAAGAACAATACACACTTTACAAAATAAGTCTATATGGACAGCAGATGCGGATAGACTGGTACTTGTAACTCACCAATCCCCCCCCATACACTTTGAACTTCATTTAGTCTTGGGATGCTTTACACTTATACATTTGTTAAACATCCCCACAGCTGTCGGAACAAACGATTTTCTATATCTTTCCTTTTTACACATTAGTTGGAGTAGACGCTTGCTGAATGTGCTCTTTTGCTTCGCAAACAGTTCATAGAGCGGGTGTGTATTGTTGCTCATTATAGCCTTGCATTTCTTAGTAATTCTATCCTCTAATACCTCCTCGAAAGTCCTGAGTTGTAGACCCACCGCCGCACTAGCCTTCTTGATAAGTTTATTCAGCTTATTCGCATCAGCTGTGCGCACACTACTACCCCAGCATATAATTGCATCAAAGATTGCACTCGCCACAATGGATTGGTAGAACATTTCAAGCATTTTGCTACACACATTAAACGACCTTAACTTCCTTAGGAAGTAAAGTCTACTCATCCCTTTCTTGCAAACCTTCTCCATATGGCACCTCCAATCAAGCTTGCTGTCCAGGTGAACCCCCAAATATTTGAAATTCTCCACCATCTCCACATCCTGACCATCAATAGTGATAGGTAAGCAATCCTTCATGCACCTTCCATAACTCAACACCAGCTCCCTGGTTTTCTTTACGTTGAGTTCTAAATGGTTAGCCTGGCACCAGTCAACAAAGTCCAAAACCACCCTTCTGTATTCCTCCTCCCCCCGGTCTCTCTCAATACCTCCGACTATCACTGAGTCATCAGAGTACTTCTGAAGGTGACAAAGGTCTGATTTATACTGAAAATCAGCTGTGTATAACGTAAAAAGGAATGGCGACAGCACCGTTCCCTGAGGGGCTCCAACACTACTCCGCACACTATCCGATACGGCCGCCCCCAACCTCACAAACTGTGGCCTGTCCGACAGATAATCAATGATCCAATTCACTAGTCCCTCATCAACCGCCATTTCAACCAGCTTTTTACGTAATAATAGTGGCTGTAAGGTGTTGAATGCACTGGAGAAATCGAAGAACATGGCACGCACAGTGGTTCTATCATTGTCCAAAAAGGAATGTACTGTTTGTAGTAGATACGCTACAGCATCGTCCACCCCCAGACTCTGCCGATACGCAAACTGAAGGGGGTCCGTAAAAGCAGACACCCTCATGCGGGGATTGTCTGTTTGTTAAGGGAAGAAAAACAAAAATTAAATCTACAGAATGGGAGAAATAGAACTAAGCAACAGCACGTGTGAAAACGACTATACTAATAGATCACAGACTGCACATGAGTCAACAGTGTGATGCAGCAGCAAAAAAGGCACGATAACTGCACTTGATACTTGACTATTGCACTTAAACACACGGGCTGATGACCGGATCATGCAGCTTTATATGAATTTGCCAGACCTGAATTAACAAGCACTTTTCAACTACTGTGTGTTAAATATTAATAATCCGTTAATTTCTTATAAGAACCAGTTCTGTACATTGCTTTAGCTTACACGACATAGGCTATTTTTAAGCTTGGCTCATGGTAGAAAGACAGCTCCATATATGTAGAGACCACGTGCTTTAGGAGACGTATATAATTCATGGCTAACTGTAGAGGTCGCTCTCTTCTTCCCTCACCATCATGAGAGACAGACGCAAGATGACATGACATAACAGCTGGCGATGTGAGAAGCCGAACTGAGACACAGCAGCCATTTGCTATTCAGGATCTCGGAGAGAAGAAGAATACATGTTGCTTTTGCCATGTGGGATCTCAGAACATGATCTAATGGACAATTTCTCTTTCACCTATTTTTATTCACCTGTTTTTCTGTAATAACCTTTCTTTGATGGAAGAAACCAAATAAACCACTATATTTTTATCTGGTAACTAGTCCTGAGTATTTTACAGGATTTGCATTATTTTACATTGGAGAGCCAGCCAGATCTGAATTTTTGTACTTTTTTGCGGATTTCCTTCAACTTGCACACACGGGGGATTGGACTTTGCTAACGTCAAATCATATGTGCAAGTTATCGGGAATTCCACTACTTACAAGAATCACATAGAACCTAGAAGTAAGAAGTACCAGATAGATTGAGAAGTACTACAAGTGCCAAAAGTACCAGACGTAAGCCAGACGTGTAAAGACAGGAACCCAGCGTTGTCCATCAAAGGAGCTGAGACATTTCAAGGTAAGATAAAATGGATGTCATTAATTGTCTTGCTAAGCAGAGTAAATTGAAATTTAAGTCTGTAGACAATTCTAATTCAGAAGTTTTATGGTTAAGTTTATATGCCGAGTGTGAACTCGAGAATCAGAGGTTATATTCTAAGTTTTTCAATAGAGAAAGAGAGAGATTAAAAAATATTCTACAGATGGTAGATATATTTCATAGATCTGTGTCAGAGAAATCTAAAAATGATTGTGTAGAGGATAGTGATATTCCCGAGATTCACTGTAATGTGGAGAAACAGTTACAAGTAGTAGCAGCTATTGAAGGTGACCTTGCAGACGTGGAACAAGATGGAGACGTAGGAGGAGACTTCAGAACTGACGTAGAGGACGTACAAGGGAAAGACGTACCACTAAAAATAGAAGACTCACAGGCCCAAATCCGAAGTAACGTGAGGAAGGATTTGATAAAAATATGCCAAATAATTCCTACTTATGACAACAAAATAGATGTTTGTAGAAACTCTGAGATCTTTGAAAGTTGTACTGATAACTTTGATTTATCTAACGAGGAGAAGAATCAGTTGTTCAAAATGTGGATCCCTGTAAATTTTGCAAGGAGATTGTCTTTAAAGTTATCTGGTGAAACACATGAGAATGTAACTGATAAGGACAGATTAAAAATTCTCATTTTTTGTTCATCAAATGAAAATCATCCAGATATTGATATTCTTCAAAAATTAAGGATTGGTCGGAAGGAATGTATTTTTACGTTCATGTCCATATATGAACGTTTGTACAAAATGCTGAGTGAGAATGTCAAAACACCGTCCCTCATAAGGAGTTTTGTAAGCAAATTTTGGTTTCTAAATCCTGCATCTCGTGTTATTGCGTCACAAAAAGATTCTTTGTTTGAATGTGCGCAATTTCTTGATTTTGCCAGGAAACACGAGAATCGTGAGAGGAAAGTAAATTGTGCTAATTTTGTAAAGACAGGCAGAGTAAAATCTTATCAGAAGCCTGTATTAGCAAAACCTTCTAAAATGAGTTTTCCCCAAAATCAAATCTACGAAGAAAGAAAAAGAAAATCACATGTTTGTTATAAACCATATGGAATGATGCAAAAGAACACCGAAAAGACACAAATTGAATTAAGAAAAATGATGAGTTCTGATTTTCTTTCTGTAACAAAGATGGCCGAATTTAACAGACAGAAACAGGTGGTGAGTGACATCATGGCCTGTAAACTGAATACTCTGCTCCAAGAATCTATCAGCTTTAAAATGGCAAGAACCTTTCAGGATATTTTTTGCAGAGAAATAAGTATGGGTGTAGGAATTGGCTAGAAAAAGTAATTATATATATATATTGTGTAACAGTGTTATACAATTAGTGAGTTATATGTAATTATTTTATAGAGTATAATCCTGTAGTTTTATGGTTTGTGGATATATACATAGTCATACAGTATATATATAGAGTGTTTGTAGAAGTAGAAATAGTAGAACTGTATTTTTTAATGAAAATTAAAATCTACATCAGTAATAATATTTAGAATATGAATATGATATTAATCTTATTTTTTATGTTTCCTTAGAATTTTCATTTCAAAGCAGGACTTAATCGAGAAAAATTCTCTTCCAAGGATTTATGTCTTTATTTACACAGGAAGTTGCAATAATTGCATGATTTTATATATATCTAACCCTTAAAAGGAAATAACCAATTGCTTTTTAAAATGTTCTGGGTGTGTGCTTTTTTTTTACTGCATGGTTTGAATGACAACCACAGCAGGGGAATTTGAACCTTGTTCTAATAATACAAGTATACCAGTATACTATGTCCCTGTTCCTTAGGAAAAGAATTTTAAAGCTTTTCTCAATTTTTGCAAAGCAATGGAATTTTTTTTCCAGGCCTAAATGTCAAGTATAGCTATACATATATATTTATGTCATGTGTATTTGGGGAATATTCAAAGAAATATTAAGAGACTAAATTGAAATAGTTTACAATGCATTGATAATTAGGATAATTTGGGTTAAAATACGTGTATTAAAGTTAATATGTGACACAGTCTGAGTGACAGTGACTGAGTGTATGAGCAGCTGCTGAGCGAGTAATGTGATACGTTTGTGAGACCTCAGGATCCTGAATGCATGAGAGGAAAAAAAAAAAAAAAAAAAACCCCCAAAGCTTTTATCTTTAGGAGAAATATGCAGATCAGTTAAATTAATAGAATATTAAGATACATAATGAAATATTATCTATACAACATATATTTCTGTATTTCTATAGTAATTATTATTTCTTGATTTAGTTAATTGTGGATAAGTGCAATCGCACAACAAAATAGAAAATAGTTTAGGAAGAAAATCTATTCTTTCCTTATCAGCTTTAGCTCTTTTAAACAGGCACCAGCACAGAGCTTGGTATTCACCAGCTGCATCTGGGAATAGTGGACCTTCCTTCTCTGTCCAAGTGTGTTACATTTAAATTAATTTTTCCAAAGGATAATTTTATGATATTCAAATTAATTTTGATGGTTACACATCTTCAGACAAATAATGGTATAAGCAGGTATAAATTCACATAATTTATACATTAATTATTTTTAATTTTGGTTTTGATAAATGAATTATTTCATGAAACAATATTTTTTGGTATTAAGGGGGAAATATGTTTTTTATCCTGACTACATAATCACATTTGATTAATACCTCTTCTTCACACATTTTAATAGGAAAAAATATTAATAAGGTACAATGGTATAAGTATTGGGTATAATAACAAGTATTATAAAGAGTCATTTCTTTACACTAAGAGGAATTATATGCAAAGTTGCATGATTTGAATATTTTGATAACACAAGTGTATGACAATTATGAAATAATCCAGATCATGGAAATATTAAGGGTATATGTTACTGAAGACATAACTACTCTGCATCAACATAAAGGCCTTATTCTTATTCTTATTTTTTATTCTTATTTTTCATTATTTTTAATTCTTTCACCAATATTTAGTAAAGTAATATCTACTGAGAATATTGCTTCATTAAATATAGCAATTATATGGTTCTATTACTAAGAAAATGTTTCACTTCTGAGTTATATGCAACAATTCTTTTATTCATTCATTCGCTCACTCATATATTCTTATTTTGGTTCATGGCTATACATTCCTACATATTATTAGTATAATAAATATATTCCTTATTAATAAAGATGAAAACACTGGTTACATAAAACACAGTGACACCTATGGGTTGAAAAAGGTAATTACACCTATGACATAAAAATGTTCTATCACATGAAAAAATGGATAATAATGTATTATCACTTATTATTGGTTTATTATTTCAAATATTGAAATCCATATACAGTACAAATTCTAATAATAATTATATGGATATTACTGATTGCTATGGTACGCTGTGATATTATAGGATAGGAAATTACCAGATTTGGTATAGAATAGGGAATGAAGACTTCAAGCAAGATACTGAAATTATGTTAATAAAGACTTTTCACATTTCTAAACTTCATTGATTTTTATCAGTTGCAAGAAGAAGAATGCCGCGATCCAGAAGTCCCAGAAGGTAACAAAGCTATGATTACTGAGTAATAGACTGTGTTAATTACAAGTGCAGTATCCACCACTGACAGTCACAAGTGCAGTATCCACCACCGACAGTCACAATTAAAGTGTCTAACCTGACAACCAGAGGACGATGATCCTATGATGCTGAGATGAACGGTGTTATCACGTTCTTTTCAAGTTCCAGAGGTTTTCAATCACCTGAAAAGCTTCGATGAAAGCTGGTGAACAATGAAGGTAATTATCAGGAAGCTACAACCCTGACATATGTCCTGTGCATTAGGACAAGGACTGGTTATGGTGCTATGTTTAGCAAGGAAGAGTCATTTTAACCCTTGCTTTGTTAACCAAAGATGTCACACCTGTTCAAAGACCAGTACCGATGGAGGATTCCAGAATATCCAAGGCGAGCCAATGTAAGCCCAGGTTTTTAAAGATGACACTGCACAGATATTAAAGCTGCATTTCATCTATAGACTTTGTTTCTTATAAACATTTGAATTTATGGACTTTGATTTGATACACCACACAATTCCTACAACATCTATATGCTATAAGAAAACTGTATTTTTAAAAGAACCAAGAAGAAGACAGAAGACATCAAAATGAAGACCAGATGACATCAGATGATGATGACTGGACCTGAGATGCTTCAATTTAGACTTAGGGAAGTATAATTATACATATTTTATATGAATATTGTTCACGACTTACCATAACATGAATTCACATCAATTATGTCATTGAGTACTTATAACGGTAATCTAATATTATTATTATTATTATTATTATTATTATTGATATTAAATTATTTTGTCAAAGAAGAAGAAAAGAAGAAAGAAGATCTTGTTATATTTGAGGGTTCCAATTAATGTCTGTCTCCCTCAAAAGGGGGAATTGTTAAATATTAATAATCCGTTAATTTCTTATAAGAACCAGTTCTGTACATTGCTTTAGCTTACACGACATAGGCTATTTTTAAGCTTGGCTCATGGTAGAAAGACAGCTCCATATATGTAGAGACCACGTGCTTTAGGAGACGTATATAATTCATGGCTAACTGTAGAGGTCGCTCTCTTCTTCCCTCACCATCATGAGAGACAGACGCAAGATGACATGACATAACAGCTGGCGATGTGAGAAGCCGAACTGAGACACAGCAGCCATTTGCTATTCAGGATCTCGGAGAGAAGAAGAATACATGTTGCTTTTGCCATGTGGGATCTCAGAACATGATCTAATGGACAATTTCTCTTTCACCTATTTTTATTCACCTGTTTTTCTGTAATAACCTTTCTTTGATGGAAGAAACCAAATAAACCACTATATTTTTATCTGGTAACTAGTCCTGAGTATTTTACAGGATTTGCATTATTTTACACTGTGTCCCCCCCATTTCCTTGTAGATTGTAAGCTTGTGAGCAGGGACCTCACTCCTAATGTCACTGTTTAAATTGTCTTAACTTGTATTGAATTTATTGTCTGTACATGTCCCCGCTTAATTGTAAAGTGCTGCGGAATATGTTGGCGCTATATAAATAAAAATTATTATTATTTATTATAAGGCAAACACAGTTCTAGGATGTATTAAGAGAAGCATTGAGTCTAGATCATGTAAAGTAATTATACGCCTGTACTCTTCCTTTGTCAGGACTCAGTTGGAATACTGTGTCCAGTTCTGGGCATCACATTTTAAAAGAGACATTGAAAAACTGGAGCAAGTTCAGAGAAGAGCAATCAGGATGGTGAGCAGACTGCAAAGTGTGTCCTATGAGGAACAGTTAAAGGATCTGGAATTGTTTAGCTTGTAAAATAGAAGGCTAAAAGGAGATATAATAGCTGTCTACAAATATCTGAAGGGCTGTCACAGTGTAGAGAGATCATCCATATTCTCATTTGCACAAGCAAAAACTAGAAGCAATGGGATGAAACTGAATGGGAGAAGAAACAGATTCAATATTAGAAAAAAACTTTTTGACAGTGAGGGTGATCAATGAGTGGAACAGGCTGTCATGTGAGGTAGTGAGCTCTCCTTCAATGGAAGTCTTCAAACAGAGGCTGGACAGACATCTGTCTGAGATGGTTTAGTGAATCCTGCATTGAGCAGGGGGTTGGACACGATGACCCTGGAGGTCCCTTCCAACTCTAACATTCTATCATTCTATGTTTTGCACCTGTCTAACAGTCGCGGGAGCTCAGTCATATTACTGGAGCACGCCCGAGATACTTGGATAACATCCGAGCATGCCCAGATAACACAATATCCGAGTCGACGCTGCGGCCTTAAACGCTGATGTGAAACCACCCTAATCATCACTAGTCCTAACATTAAGTATGGGGCCCTTTTAGCGGTTATATCCCCCATTACCTAGAAATTAGGAAAAAATCCTGTTCAGGCCTATATTTTTGTCTGTAGGGGGCAGTTTAATAATGTGCGGCTCTTTACTTTTTGCACAACTGCAACTCCCAGCATGATACGAGTTCTAGTTTTGCTGATGAGCTGCAATCGGCACTTCAAGTAAAATCTACACATGCCAATAAGAAGCCCTCCTCACCTCAAAGTCTTCCCAACGAAGAGGAGGTCTGGTGGGATGTTTGTTGTCCAGTAGGATTTGCAGGGTGATATTGAGCACGGCTTCTTCTGTCAGATCCTGATGAGTGAAAGATCCCCAGGTGAAGGACAGAAACTTAGACCAGAAGTTTGGAAAGAAGGCATGGCCACCTGGTATGGCCAGGCCCCAGAGGAACAGAAAGGGTAAGAGCATGGGGGAGAGAGATGGTTATGGATCCTTCATCGAGAGCACCTGCATGGATTGAGATGGTCCATACATTAGTATACACTTACATAAAAATCCATCAAAGGGAATCTGTCAGTAAGATCAACCTTAGCTCCTGCCAAAACTGCATATATGGATATGCAGGTATACATTCCCTAAAAGTCACTTCCCCTCCTAGCCCCAGCTTTATAGCTCAATGTCTGATTTCCTTGCATAGCGCCGTGCCTGACATTACAGAGACAGTGAGCTATCAATCAAGGTAGAGACTGGAGCAGAATGCGAAAACAGCCATGGGAAGAAAATGCTTGGGAAGTGCTCTGTCATGTCTCAAGCACTTAATGCCTATAACATTGCTATATAACATTGCTATATTGGAAATGCAGCAACAGATAGAAGATATAAAAGTGTCAATTGATTTAGCTTTCGGAGACCTGTGTACCCATGTATGAGAGTGGCTTTGATCTTACAGACAGATTCTTTTTAAGTTTTAATACACTGTAAGTTTTGTCGTCTCACCATTTTCAAGATCTCCGCTTACTGACAATGAATGGAGACATTTTTGTTTACACCTAAACTCTGAAAACACTACTTTACTGTACTCATTCATTTTGGGTGAAATATGCTTATCACATCGATCCCAAGCAACCTGCGGGTTCTCTGGAAGCAATTGTTCAATTTCTCTGCAGCGCCTCCACAGGTGAAATAAAGCATTACACAGATGTCATTGAAATCAATGGGCTGTTTGGGTAAAGTACAGAAATACCTGGTCCTCCAGAGCAAGAGAGACTCTGTGTCACTGCCGAGAAGGGTCCTGGATGGGAAGATCCCATCTAATATCCTAAGAGAGAAGTCAAATATGTCCAACTCCGTCTACCAAAGCCAATATTGGAAGACACGTGGTGGACAGATGAACCCTTTTTTCCATTTTTCACAACGTGCCTCCAAATTAACAGCATTTTGGCGTTAACGTGGCACATTCAGGTCTCATTAGGAATGCCAAGCATCTTTTGTCACCTATCTGACTGCCTCCCCCACCTCCAGCTGCTAATATATACCCTACACCCTTCCCCGCCACCGAATCAGCGATTCCTCCATCACAAACAAAGCCTGCTGTCACATAATTACTGCCTCCGACCCCATTATTACATACGTGGAGCTCACACTCTATTATTAATGCGAGGATGGCGCAGGGTGGGGGGCACAAACTGAGAAACGTGAGACAATGGAATGACAATATTCAGCCCCGCGCTGTTATATTACACCTGAAATTCAATATCTAAATCTGACATTCAGAAATGGATCAATCACATATGGGATCGATGACTGCTGGTCCCTATTGACGTCCAGGAAACTAGAGAGTCAAATCAGTCCAGATATATATAATGGAGCCACAACAATCTATGGTAGGATCAGGGGTCACTCAGATCACACAATAGAGCATGGCGATCCTCCATTGATCACACGACCGTTTCCCGTTTGTTCCTCCCATATTAATGCTTTGCCCGATGTAACAGAATACAGGAGTGTGCGGAATACCTGCAGGAAGTGTGACTTTCCCAGCTACGCACCTTGTAAGAGCAGGTGTCTGAAGAACACTCCTATTTATAGTCGGAAGTAGTACACAAGACAAGCGCACACGTACACTGCTCAACATTAAGACTGCAAGAAGGAAAGGTCTTGGAATTATGAATTCTATCATTTCTCTAATGCCATGGCTCTTCATTTTGGGTTTTGCAGTTTCAATGTTGAGGAATGTATATGTAGCTAAGAGCACACTCCTGTGTATAGTGGAATACAGTGTACAGATAGTAGAGTGCGCACTCCTATGTATAGTGGAATACTGTATACAGGTAGTAGAGTGCACACTGCTATGTATAGCGAAATACTGTTTACCGGTAGTAGAGTGCGCACTCCTATGTATAGTGGATTACTGTACACAGGTAGTAGAGTGCGCACTCCTATGTATAGTGGAATACTGTATACAGGTAGTAGAGTGCACACTGCTATGTATAGTGGAATACTGTATACAGGTAGTAGAGTGCACACTGCTATGTATAGTGGATAACTGTATACAGGTAGTAGAGTGCACACTCCTATATATATTGTGGAATACCGTATACAGGTAGTAGAGTGCGCACTCCTATGTATAGTGGAATACTGTATACAGGTAGTAGAGTGCGCACTCCTATGTATAGTGGAATACTGTATACAGGTAGTAGAGTGCACACTGCTATGTATAGCGAAATACTGTATACCGGTAGAGTGCACACTCCTATGTATAGTGGATTACTGTATACAGGTAGTAGAGTGCGCACTCCTATGTATAGTGGAATACTGTATACAGGTAGTAGAGTGCACACTGCTATGTATAGTGGAATACTGTATACAGGTAGTAGAGTGCACACTCCTATATATATTGTGGAATACCGTATACAGGTAGTAGAGTGCGCACTCCTATGTATAGTGGAATACTGTATACAGGTAGTAGAGTGCGCACTCCTATGTATAGTGGAATACTGTATACAGGTAGTAGAGTGCACACTGCTATGTATAGCGAAATACTGTATACCGGTAGTAGAGTGCGCACTCCTATGTATAGTGGATTACTGTATACAGGTAGTAGAGTGCGCACTCCTATGTATAGTGGAATACTGTATACAGGTAGTAGAGTGCACACTGCTATGTATAGCGAAATACTGTATACCGGTAGTAGAGTGCGCACTCCTATGTATAGTGGATTACTGTATACAGGTAGTAGAGTGCACACTGCTATGTATAGCGAAATACTGTATACCGGTAGAGTGCACACTCCTATGTATAGTGGATTACTGTATACAGGTAGTAGAGTGCGCACTCCTATGTATAGTGGAATACTGTATACAGGTAGTAGAGTGCACACTGCTATGTATAGTGGAATACTGTATACAGGTAGTAGAGTGCACACTCCTATATATATTGTGGAATACCGTATACAGGTAGTAGAGTGCGCACTCCTATGTATAGTGGAATACTGTATACAGGTAGTAGAGTGCGCACTCCTATGTATAGTGGAATACTGTATACAGGTAGTAGAGTGCACACTGCTATGTATAGCGAAATACTGTATACCGGTAGTAGAGTGCGCACTCCTATGTATAGTGGATTACTGTATACAGGTAGTAGAGTGCGCACTCCTATGTATAGTGGAATACTGTATACAGGTAGTAGAGTGCACACTGCTATGTATAGCGAAATACTGTATACCGGTAGTAGAGTGCGCACTCCTATGTATAGTGGATTACTGTATACAGGTAGTAGAGTGCGCACTCCTATGTATAGTGGAATACTGTATACAGGTAGTAGAGTGCGCACTCCTATGTATAGTGGAATACTGTATACAGGTAGTAGAGTGCGCACTCCTATGTATAGTGGATAACTGTATACAGATAGTAGAGTGCGCACTCCTATATATTGTGGAATACCGTATACAGGTAGTAGAATGCACACTCCTATGTATAGATGACTCCAGACTGGCCCCATATCTGGAGAAACTCCCGGACCCCAGAGACCGCAAGATCCTGAGCCGGTATAGACTCAGTGCCCACAGTCTGGCCATCGAGGTCGGCCGACACAGGCAGAGCTACAAGTCCAGGGAGGAAAGACTGTGCCAACACTGTGACCAGGAGGCCCTGGAGGATGAGACCCACTTCCTGCTACACTGCTCCAAATACTCAGCAGTGAGGGACACTCACTTCAGGAGACTCTCACATCTCTTCCCGGATTTCATCACCATGAAGGAGGAAGAGAAAACATATATCCTGCTGGGGGAAGAAGTGAGAGCAGTGGAGATAGCAGCGCAATATGTGAGCGCATGCCATAGACTGCGAGAAAGAGAACTATGATATGCCATAGACTTCTATGGCCCCCACCCTGGATATGCCCCATCCACCTTCCCTATGCCATGGAGTTCTATAGCCCCCATCCTGGATCTGCCCCCACCCAGCTTTCCTACAGCCCCTTCCCAACATCCCTACAGTCCCTATCCCTACTCCCTTTTGTACACTTGCTTTGGCAAAATTAATGTGTATTTAGTCCTGCCAATAAAGCTTCTTTGAATTTGAATTTGTTGAATACAGTATACAGGTAGTAGAATGCACACTCCTATGTATAGTTGAATACTGTATACAGGTAGTAGAATGCACAATGCTATGTATAGCGAAATACTGTATACAGGTAGTAGAGTGCACACTCCTATGTATAGTGGATTACTGTATACAGGTAGTAGAGTGCACACTCCTATGTATAGTGGATTACTGTATACAGGTAGTAGAGTGCGCATTCCTATGTATAGTGGATTACTGTATACAGGTAGTAGAATGCACACTCCTATGTATAGTGGAATACTGAGTACAGGTAGTAGAATGCATACTCCAATGTATAGTTGAATACAGTATACAGGTAGTAAAATGCACACTCCTGTGTATAGTGGAATACTGTGTACAGGTAGTAGAGTGCACACTGCTATGTATAGCGAAATACTGTATACAGGTAGTAGAGTGCGCACTCCTATGTATAGTGGATTACTGTATACAGGTAGTAGAATGCACACTCCTATGTATAGTGGAATACTGAGTACAGGTAGTAGAATGCATACTCCAATGTATGGTGGAATACCGTATACAGGTAGTAGAATGCACACTCCTATGTATAGTTGAATACAGTATACAGGTAGTAAAATGCACACTCCTATGTATAGTGGAATACTGTGTACAGGTAGTAGAGTGCACACTGCTATGTATAGCGAAATACTGTATACAGGTAGTAGAGTGAGCACTCCTATGTATAGTGGATTACTGTATACAGGTAGTAGAGTGCGCACTCCTATGTATAGTGGAATACTGTATACAGGTAGTAGAGTGCGCACTCCTATGTATAGTGGAATACCGTATACAGGTAGTAGAATGCACACTCCAATGTATAGATTCAGAACACATGACACATGCACAGAAAATGAACAGGTCAGTAAGACCCTGTTCACACCACCCAAGAACTAAGACACAGAAAAAACACACAGTATGACAAACGTGCATAAATACTCTGTTGTAAAATATATGTAACAGTAAGAAGCAAGTGCTAGTAAAAGATGTTAACAAAACCAGGGTATTTTGTTGATACGTTTTTTTGCAAAAAAAGTACGCTAAGCAACTCCACCACGTCACGGTATACCCTTCTCGGAGCAGTCCTATCGAATATATTTAAAACCTGAACATGTGAACAATACCTTCATGAGCAGGGTTCAGAAAGGTGCTGCCCGGTATGGGCTCGCTGGGAAAGATGGCTTTTAATGTGCATGTCCCAAAGGAGAGAGGCGGGGATCTCCCAAAGCTTGCATAAGCAAGAAATCAATAGATTCAGAACACATGACACATGCACAGAAAATGAACAGGTCAGTAAGACCCTGTTCACACCACCCAAGAACTAAGACACAGAAAAAACACACAGTATGACACACGTGCATAAATACTCTGTTGTAAAATATATGTAACAGTAAGAAGCAAGTGCTAGTAAAAGATGTTAACAAAACCAGGGTATTTTGTTGATACGTTTTTTTGCAAAAAAAGTACGCTAAGCAACTCCACCTCGTCACGGTATACCCTTCTGGGAGCAGTCCAATCTAATATATTTAAAACCTGAACATGTGAACAATACCTTCATGAGCAGGGTTCAGAAAGGTGCTGCCCGGTATGGGCTTGCTGGGAAAAATGACTTTTTATGTGCATGTCCCAAAGGAGAGAGGCGGGGATCTCCCAAAGTAGAATGCACACTACTATGTATAGTGGAATACTATATACAGGTAGTAGAGTGCACACTCCAATGTATAGTGGAATACTGTATACAGGTAGTAGAGTGCACACTCCTATGTATAGCAGATTACTGTGTACAGTTAGTAGAGTGCGCACTCCTATGTATAGCGTAATACTGTATACAGGTAGTAGAGTGCGCACTCCTAGGTATAGCAGAATACTATGTACAGGTAGTAGAGTGCACACTCCTATGTATAGCGGAATACAGTATACAGATAGTAGAGCGCACAATGCTGTGTATAAAGGTATATTGTATACAGGTAGTAGAGTGTGCACTCCTTTGTATAGAGGAATACTGTGCAAAGGTAGTACTGTACGCACTCCTATGTATAGAGATATACTGTATATAGAAAGTAGAGTGCACACTCCTATGTATAAAATAGAGGTATACTGTATACAGAACAATGTTGAGTTCGAAAAACGTTCAGTGTCTCATCGTCACCCTTTCGCCGTTTTTTCCGGTCGAATATGTCAAAGCAGCTATTGTTTTCTTTTAAACGAACACAAATAAAGTTTTGTTTTTATTGGATGATGGTGGATCTCTCTTTCCCCTACATAAAGGTATATTGTACACAGGTAGTAGAGTGTGCAATCCTATGTATAGAGGTATATTATACACAGGTAGTATAGTGCACACGTATGTATAGGGGCATGCTGTATACCGGTAGTAGAGTGCACACTCCTATGAACACTGGTATATTGTATAAAGGTAGTAGAGTGCACACTCCTAAGCATAAAGGTATACTGTAAACAGGTAGTAGAGTGCACACTCCTATATATAGCGGAACACTGTATACAGATAGTAGAGTGCACACTCCTACTGTATGTATACTGTTATATTGTACAGTGGCATGTAAAAGTTTGGGCACCCCTGGTCAAAATTACTGTTATTGTGACCAGTTAAGCAAGTTGAAGATGGTATGATCTCTAAAAGGGCTAAAGTTAAAGATGACACATTTTCTCTGTATTTTAGGCCAAAAAAATTATATATTGTAATTTTTTACATTTTAAAAATTACAATAAGGAAAATAGGCCAATGCAAAAGTTTGGGCACCCTGCATAGTTAGTACCTACTAGCACTCCCTTTTAAAATATCACAGCTTGTAAACGCTTTAAGTAGCCAGCCAAGAGTCTTTCAATTCTTGTTTGATGGATTTTCATCCATTCTTCCTTGGAAAATTCTTCCATTTCTGTGAGATTCCTGGGTCGTCTTGCATGCACTGCTATTTTGAGGACGAGCCACAGATTTTCAATGATGATCGAATCGGGGGACTGTGAGGGCCATTGAAAAACCTCTATCGCCTTTTGAGGTAGTCTATTGTGGATTTTGATGTGTGTGATCATTATCCATTTGTAGAAGCCATCCTGTTTTCAAATTCAGCTTTTTTACACATGGTGTTATGTTTGCATCAAAAATTTGTTGAAATTTCATTGACTCCGTTCTTCCCTCTACCTGTGAAATGTTCCCTGTGCCATTGTCTGCAACACAACTCCAAAGCATGATTGATCTATCCCCATGCTTAATGGTGGAAGAGATGTTCTTTTCCTGAAATTCTATGCAATTTTTTCTCTGCACATACCTTTGATCATTGCGACCAAAGAGTTTTATTTTAACTTCAACGATTCACAGGACTTGTTTCTAAAATGCATTGGGCTTGTTTAGATGTTCTTTTGCATACTTCTGATGCTAAATTTTATGGTGAGGGTGCAGAAGAGGTTTTCTTCCAATGACTCTTCCATGAAGGCCATATTTGATAAGGTGTCTCTGAACAGTAGAACAATTACCACAACTCCAGAATCTGCTAAATCTTTCTGAAGGTCTTTTGCAGTCAAGTGGGGGTGCTGATATGCCTTTCTAGCAATCCTACAAGCAGCTCTCTCTGAAATTTTGCTTGGCCTTCCAGACCTTATCTTGACCTCCACTGTTCCTGTAAACTGCTAATTCTGAATTACATATTGAACTGAGGAAAGGACAACTTGAAAACGCTGTGCTATCTTCTTATAGCCTTCTCCTGCTTTGTGGGCCTCCACCATTTTCATTTTCAGAGTGCTAGGCAGCTGCTTAAAAGAACCCATGGTGGCTGTTTTTTCGCACAAGGTTAGAGGAGGCTATGTGTTTCTAAACCTGTGGAACCTGCATCAGCTGGCCTTTCCTAACATTGAGGGTGAACAAGCCATATCCCTTACAGGCTAATTAAGGTCTGAAACCTTGGTCAAAGTTATCTGAGCACACAAATCTCCAAAGGTGCCCAAATTTTAGCATCGGACCATTTTTCTTTTTGTAATTTTTAAAATGTGAAAAAATTACAATGTGTATTACTTTTTAGCCTAAAATACAAAACCAAAAATCTGCAAAAACCCTAGTCCATGCCCTCATCATCTCTCACCTTGACTACTGCAACCTCCTGCTCTGTGGCCTCCCCTCGAACATTCTCTCACCCCTCCAATCTATTCTAAATTCTGCTGCCCGACTAATCCACCTGTCCCCCCGCTATTCCCCAGCTTCTCCCCTCTGTCAATCCCTTCACTGGCTCCCCATTGCCCAGAGACTCCAGTACAAAACCCTAACCATGACATACAAAGCCATCCACAACCTGTCTCCTCCATACATCTGTGACCTCATCTCCCGGTACTTTCCTGCACGCAACCTCCGATCCTCACAAGATCTCCTTCTCTATTCCCCTCTTATCTCCTCTTGAGCGTGGGAAAATGACAGTTCATTTTCCCCTCGCTGCCAAGTTCACTGTGGGTCAGGCTGGTAGGCTGTGCAGCATCAGTGACGTCAGGGCTAGTCACTGATGCTGCCGCCGGCAGCTTCTCATTCATTCTTCAGTGGTTTAAAGCCGGGGCGCATTAGCACTGCTCCCGGTTGTAAACTATTTAACCCCCAGATATGAATTACGGCGTGGGACTGATCGCCGGACAGGTATGGTATATTGTTGTTTTTTTTTATTTACTACAGGAGTTTGAGGACATCGTTTGGATTAGCAGAAGAATAAAGATGGCAAAACTGTGTGGTCTTTTATTTCATTAAAATACATTATTCTGCCTGTGTGTGTTTATTTAACCCTTTACAAACTTTAGGATCAGTAATGGATAGGTGACTTATTGACACCTCTCCATTACTAAACCAGGTTTAATGTCACCTTACAATACAAAGTTGACATTAACCCCCTATTACCCCATATGCCAAAGCTACAGGACAGTGGGAAGAGAGAGGCTAAGTGCCGGAATTGGTGCATCTTACAGATGCGGCTTTTCTGGGGTGGCTAAGGGTAGATGATTTTAGCCAGGGGTCGGTGGGCAATAACCATGGTCCCTTTCTAGGTTATTAATATCTGCTCTCAGTCACTGGCTTTCCTTCTCTGGCGCTGAAAATTCCGTGGGAGCCCACGCCAGTTTTTTCCATGAAAACATTCTTTTATTAAATACATACAGGTCCCAAATTTTACACACATACTACTAACAGTATTAGTCACTGACATCTATAAATCTAACTGTTCTGCAATGGTTTACTATATGTAATCCATGTCTCCTATCCTGTCGGCTTCTGCAATGATTTTACAAAAGCCGACAAATGAATTAATGGCTATTCTGTTATCTATCTCTCTATGAAATATATATATATATATATATATATATATATATATATATATATATGTGTGTGTGTGTGTGTCACTGACAACAACAAACTGGAGCAAGTTCAGAGAAGAGCGACCAGAATGGTGACCGGTCTGCAAACCCTGTCCTATGAGGAACGGTTGCAGGATTTGGGAATGTTTAGCTTGCAAAAGAGAAGACTGAGAGGAGACTTAATAGCTGTCTACAAATATCTCAAGGGCTGTCTCATTGGAGAAGGATCATCTTTATTCTCATTTGCACAAGGAAAGACTAGAAGCAATGGGATGAAACTGAATGGGAGGAGACACAGATTAGATATTAGAAAAAACTTTTTGACAGAGTGATCAATGAGTGGAACAGGCTGCCACAAGAGGTGGTGAGTTCTCCTTCAATGGAAGTCTTCAAACAGAGGCTGGACAGACATCTGACTGGGATGATTTAGTGAATCCTGCTTTGAGCAGGGGGTTGGACCAGATGGCCCAGGAGGTTGCTTCCAACTCTACCATTCTATGATTCCATATACATCAATTCTATGTGTATATCTCTATTCTATCTATTCTAACCTATTCTATTCTATACTGTATGCGGCATCTGCTGGCTTTTAATCTATCTATATATATATTTTGAGGATTATTTGGTTTTAAAACGATGTGTACAGTTGTGTATTACAATGCGATTTTAACATCAGCTTTTACATAGAGAGAACGGCTGTATGTAAAAGCTCATGTTAAAATCGCATTGCATACGGATGTCACACTATTACTTGATGCGAGGAAATTGCATCCTCGCATTGCAAACGGATTACATACGGACCACTGTTCGGGGAACATTTGTGCGATTCTCGACCGTCAAAATCGGACCGATTTTCTATACGGTAAGTGTGACTCCAAGCCTTAGACTGCACATTCGTATGTACAGAGCCTCAGTGTATGCAGGTAGTGAAGTGCGCAGTGCTGTGTAGAGCTGTACATAGGCACAGGGAGGCACGCTCACCGATCTGTGGATCTCACACATCGTTCAGTGCAAGTTGCTTTCTATACAAATCTACACTGTGCACATGGACAGAAAGGTGCACTCATATATAGATCTACATTATACACATGCAGACAAGTGCACGCTTGGACCTACACAGTGAGCACAAAGCAAAGCACATACTCCTAAGTGTGCACGCTCACATGTAGGCAAACGCATAAGTCTATGTCTGCACCTCTATGCAAGTACACACACATACATATATATATTTTTCCCCACATAGTACGCATGTATATAATCGTACATACCAAGCGCGCACAGTGTGTAAAGTTGTGCGCTCCATACCCATATTAACCCTTCGTGCACACACCGCAGCATATATTAATGGAAAGCTCTTTGGCAAACCTGATAATTGCTGTGTCACTAGTCATAACTCCCATCATCCGTGCTGCACCTGCTGTGCTGCACCTGCTGTCCTCGCTGCCTCCTCACACAGATCTCTAATCTCCAAGTTTACAGTGGCCACTTCTGAGTGTTTATCAGCCCAATAAATGACAGCAGGTACCTCCCTCCTCTTGCCTTAAAGGGACAGCAGCAAACATATATCATTTGTAGAGTCACTTCTATGGGGAGACGAGCAGAGTCACAGCAAAAAAATGGAGAAAGGAAAAAAAAAAAAAAGGAAGCGATCATCTGAAAGAAATGCAGCCACAAAGATGCGGTCCCACAGGACTACGCGTCAGTAAATAAAAAGTCGCGTTGACAAACAGGATTTTTTTTTATTTGCACATATTTAAAAAAAATAAATAAAAAAATCTGACCCTACATGAGCTAAATCCAGAATTTCGCTGCGGTGCCCCATTTAATCCAACTTCTTTGTGTGCACGCCTCTCTTTTGTGTGTGTGCAAGTGACAGGTCAGAAATCCTTTGTGCTCCCACAAAAACCCAAGGCTGGGGGGAGCGTGAGAAAAAGCCCAAACCCCAACCTCTCAGGAATAGCACAGCACGCACCTCCCTGCCCATAGACAAGAATGCACAATGGCGGGAGCACACGGGGATGGCGGTATAACCCACAGGACGGGAATCACAAGAGCTGACACTCTATGTGCACACCACGCTCCATATTGCTGGAAAGTCCAGGGTCTCCCGTTTTTTTTATTGTATAATTTTTGACAATTTATACCACCATTACCTACAGATTACCGCACTATCGTGCACTTGTCATTTCCCTAAGTCCTTGTTATTTGCGGGGATTGCAGCATTGTGAATGGGATTAGGTTTTGAAGCAGTGTCATGGGACCGGTCCCCGCAGAGAGGACGCCGCTCGCAGCTGCAGCAGCAAATTAACTCTTGTGTTCCCTTACAAAAAAAAATAAAGGTTTTATTGTCATCAGCTTCTATATTGACCCTTTATTTCCTTATTATAGCGAGCCTTGTGCCACCATTATATAGATGTTACAGTCCACTTATCAGGCCCCTTATTAACAGACATTCCCTTAGATCCATTATGTACACGTAATAAGGAAAAAAATTTTTTCTTCATTTTTTTGAAAGCTGCCTGAATCATAGAATCATAGAATCGTAGAGTTGGAAGGGACCTCCTGGGCCATCTGGTCCAACCCCCTGCTCAAAGCAGGATTCGCTAAATCATCCCAGTTAGATGTCTGTCCAGCCTCTGTTTGAAGACTTCCATTGAAGGAGAACTCACCACTTCTCGTGGCAGCCTGTTCCACTCATTGATCACTCTAACTGTCAAAAAGTTTTTTCTAATATCTAATCTGTGTCTCCTCCCATTCAGCTTCATCCCATTGCTTCTAGTCTTTCCTTGTGCAAATGAGAATAAAGTTGATCCTTCTACAATGTGACAGCCCTTTAGATATTTGTAGACAGCTATTAAGTCTCCTCTCAGTCTTCTCTTTTGCAAACTAAACATTCCCAAATCCTGCAACCTTTCCTCATAAGACAGGGTTTGCAGACCGGTCACCATTCTGGTCGCTCTTTTCTGAACTTGCTCCAGTTTGTTGATGTCTTTTTTAAAATGTGGTGCCCAAAATTGGACACAATATTCCAGATGAGGTCTGACCAAAGAGGAGTAGAGGGAAATAATTACTTCACGTGATCTAGACTGTATGCTTCTGTTAATACATCCTAGAATTGCATTTGCCTTTTTTGCTGCTGCATCACACTGTTGACTCATTTTCAGTCTGTGATCTATTAGTATACCCAAGTCTTTTTCACATGTGCTGTCACTTAGCCCTATTCCTCCCATTCTATATATGCTTTTTTCATTTTTATTGCCCAGATGTAGTACTTTGCATTTCTCCCTGTTAAAAACCATTCTGTTAGTTGCTGCCCACTTCTCCAGTTTATTTAAATCTTTTTGAATCCTCTCTCTCTCTTCTCTAGTATTAGCTATCCCTCCTAGCTTTGTGTCATCAGCAAATTTAATCAGTTTACCCTCAATTCCTTCATCTAAATCATTGATAAAGATGTTGAACAATACAGGGCCCAGGACAGAGCCCTGTGGTACCCCACTTGAGACATTCTTCCAACTGGATGTGCAGCCATTTACGACCACTCTTTGGGTCCGATCACTAAGCCAGTTATGAATCCACCTAACAGTTGCCTTGTCCATTCCATACTTAGTCATTTTTTCAATAAGGATTGTATGAGAGACTTTGTCAAATGCTTTGCTGAAGTCAAGATATACTATATCTACAGCATTTCCTTGATCCACCCAATCAGTAATACCATCATAGAAGGAAATTAAATTAGTCTGACATGACTTATTAGTTACAAACTGAAAGAAAATTTGCTCTTGTCGTCCATAGCAACCAATGAGAGCTCAGTTTACATTTCTTAGGGTATGTGCACACGCTGCGGATTCTGCTGCGTTGTACAGTACCTTTATTTCCTATGGAAATAAAAAAACACTGTGCACATGCTGCGGATTTTTCCGCGTGGCTTTGCTGCGGTTTATAATCCGCAGCATGTCAATTCTTTGTGCGGATTTTGCTGCGGTTTCACACCTATCCATTATGAGGTGTGAAACCGCAGGCTAATCCGCAGGTAAACGGATTTACCTGCGGATTTTTCATCAAAATCCGCACAACCTAAAAACTACGTGTGCACTCACCCTTAAAGTGCTTTGGTAAAATAAAAGCTGCGCACTGTGATTGGCTGTGGCAGAAGGGTTAATGCTTTCTCTCTCTTTTAGATTTTGTTTTCGGATTTGCCATAGTCTCATATTCAAGGATTTTATACTTCTTATCGCCTATGTAATGTTTTCAAGATTCTGCAGAAACATGTTATTGGTACATGGTAAATAAAGTCATCATGACCTGGGTAACAGGGAAATGGGGGGCTACATGAGCTACATTGCTGTAAATGGTAGAAGAGACAGCATTCTTGTGTGAATAAATAGAAAATTGTCTGGCTCACAACAAGTGTGCATTTCTTCCTCTGTGTGCTCATTATTTCAGCACCTTATCTCTTAATTCAGCCTCACTGGTGATCCAGCAGATCTGACTTTGGGTCAGAACTAAACACAGGATCCACCATTCATTACAGACATTGTTGTAGCTCACCTCCTCCTCCTGTACAATGACCAATGACTGATAACACTTCTATATACAGTAGATAACACGGGATCGATCATTCACAATAGGTGATGTCACAGCTCCCCTCCTCCTCCTGTACAATGACTTATAACACCTCTATATACAGTAGATAACACGGGATCCACCATTCACAATAGGTGATGTCACAGCTCACCTCCTCCTCCTGTACAATGACTGATAACACCTCTATATACAGTAGATAATACAGGATCCACCATTCACAATAGGTGATGTCACAAGCTCACCTCCTCCTCCTGTAAAATGACTGATAACACCTCTATATACAGTAGGTAACACAGGATCCACCATTCACAATAGATGATGTCACAGCTCACATCCTCCTCCTGTACAATGACTGATAACACCTCTATATACAGTAGATAATACAGGATCCACCATTCACAATAGGTGATGTCACAGCTCACCTCCTCATCCTGTACAATGACTGATAACACCTCTATATACAGTAGATAATACAGGATCCACCATTCACAATAGGTGATATCACAGCTCACCTCCTCCTCATGTACAATGACTGATAACACCTCTATATACAGTAGATGACACAGGATCCACCATTCACAATAGGTGATGTCACAGCTCACCTCCTCCTCCTGTACAATGATTGATAACACCTCTACATACAGTAGATGACACAGGATCCACCGTTCACAATAGGTGATGTCACAGCTCCCCTCCTCCTCCTGTACAATGGCTTATAACACCTCTATATACAGTAGATAACACGGGATCCACCATTCACAATAGATGATGTCACAGCTCACCTCCTCCTCCTCCTGTGCAATGACTGATAACACCTCTATATACAGTAGATAACACGGGATCCACCATTCACAATAGGTGATGTCACAGCTCACCTCCTCATCCTGTACAAAGACTGATATTCCCTCTATATACAGTAGATAATACAGGATCCACCATTCACAATAGGTGATGTCACAAGCTCACCTCCTCCTCCTGTATAATGACTGATAACACCTCTATATACAGTAGATAACACGGGATCCACCATTCACAATAGATGATGTCACAGCTCACATCCTCCTCCTGTACAATGACTGATAACACCTCTATATACAGTAGATAATACAGGATCCACCATTCACAATAGGTGATGTCACAGCTCACCTCCTCATCCTGTACAAAGACTGATATTCCCTCTATATACAGTAGATAATACAGGATCCACCATTCACAATAGATGATGTCACAGCTCACATCCTCCTCCTGTACAATGACTGATAACACCTCTATATACAGTAGATAATACAGGATCCACCATTCACAATAGGTGATGTCACAAGCTCACCTCCTCCTCCTGTATAATGAATGATAACACCTCTATATACAGTAGATAACACGGGATCCACCATTCACAATAGGTGATGTAACAGCTCACCTCCTCCTCCTGTACAATGACTGATAACACCTCTATATACAGTAGATAATACAGGATCCACCATTCACAATAGATGATGTCACAGGTCACCTCCTCCTCCTGTAAAATGACTGATAACACCTCTATATACAGTAGGTAACACAGGATCCACCATTCACAATAGATGATGTCACAGCTCACATCCTCCTCCCGTACAATGACTGATAACACCTCTATATACAGTAGATAATACAGGATCCACCATTCACAATAGGTGATGCCACAAGCTCACCTCCTCCTCCTGTATAATGACTGATAACACCTCTATATACAGTAGATAACACGGGATCCACCATTCACAATAGGTGATGTCACAGCTCACCTCCTCCTCCTGTACAATGACTGATAACACCTCTATATACAGTAGATAATACAGGATCCACCATTCACAATAGATGATGTCACAGGTCACCTCCTCCTCCTGTAAAATGACTGATAACACCTCTATATACAGTAGGTAACACAGGATCCACCATTCACAATAGATGATGTCACAGCTCACATCCTCCTCCTGTACAATGACTGATAACACCTCTATATACAGTAGATAATACAGGATCCACCATTCACAATAGGTGATGTCACAGCTCACCTCCTCATCCTGTACAAAGACTGATATTCCCTCTATATACAGTAGATAATACAGGATCCACCATTCACAATAGGTGATATCACAGCTCACCTCCTCCTCCTCATGTACAATGACTGATAACACCTCTATATACAGTAGATGACACAGGATCCACCATTCACAATAGGTGATGTCACAGCTCACCTCCTCCTCCTGTGCAATGACTGATAACACCTCTATATACAGTAGATAACACGGGATCCACCATTCACAATAGGTGATGTCACAGCTCACCTCCTCCTCCTGTACAATGACTGATAACACCTCTATATACAGTAGATAATACAGGATCCACCATTCACAATAGGTGATGTCACAGCTCACCTCCTCCTCCTGTATAATGACTGATAACACCTATATATACAGTAGATAATACAGGATCCACCATTCACAATAGGTGATGTCACAGCTCACATCCTCCTCCTCCTGTATAATGACTGATAACACCTCTATATACAGTAGATAATACAGGATCCACCATTCACAATAGGTGATATCACAGCTCACCTCCCTCTTCTGTACAATGACTGATAAGACCTCTATATACAGTAGATAATACAGGATCCACCATTCACAATAGGTGATGTCACAGCTCACCTCCTCCTCCTGTATAATGACTGATAACACCTCTATATACAGTAGATAATACAGGATCCACCATTCACAATAGGTGATTCACAGCTCACATCCTCCTCCTCCTGTACAATGACTGATAACACCTATATATACAGTAGATAATACAGGATCCACCATTCACAATAGGTGATGTCACAGCTCACATCCTCCTCCTCCTGTACAATGACTGATAACACCTCTATATACAGTAGATAATACAGGATCCACCATTCACAATAGGGGATGTCACAGCTCACCTCCTCATCCTGTACAATGACTGATAACACCTCTATATACAGTAGATGACACAGGATCCACCATTCACAATAGGTGATATCACAGCTCACCTCCCTCTTCTGTACAATGACTGATAAGACCTCTATATACAGTAGATAATACAGGATCCACCATTCACAATAGGTGATGTCACAGCTCACCTCCTCCTCCTGTATAATGACTGATAACACCTCTATATACAGTAGATAATACAGGATCCACCATTCACAATAGGTGATTCACAGCTCACATCCTCCTCCTCCTGTACAATGACTGATAACACCTCTATATACAGTAGATAATACAGGATCCACCATTCACAATAGGGGATGTCACAGCTCACCTCCTCATCCTGTACAATGACTGATAACACCTCTACATACACTGCGTGCAGAATTATTAGGCAAGTTGTATTTGAGAGGATTCTTTTTATTATTGAACAACAACTATGTTCTCAATCAACCCAAAAGACTCATAAATATCAAAGCTTAATATTTTTGAAAGTTGGAGTGGGATTTTTTTAGATTTGGCTATCTTAACAGGATATCTGTTTTTTCAGGTAACTATTACAGTGCAGAATTATTAGGCAACTTAATAAAAAACAAATATATACCCATCTCACTTGTTTATTTTCACCAGGTAAACCAATATAAATGTAGAAATAAACATTTCTGACATTCAAAAACAAACAAAAAAAAATGACCAATATAGCCACCTTTCCTTCCTGACACTCAAAAGCCTTCCATCCATAGATTCTGTCAGTTGCTTGATCTGGTTGCGATCAACATTGCGTGCCGCAGCCACCACAGCCTCCCAGACACTGTTCGGAGAGGTGTAATGTTTTCCCTCCTTGTAGATCTCACATTTTATGAAGGAGCACAGGTTCTCTATGGGGTTCAGATCAGGTCAACAAGGGGGCCATGTCATTAATTTTTCTCCTTTTAGACCTTTACTGGCCAGCCACGCTGTGGAGTATTTGGATGCATGTGATGGAGCATTGTCCTGCATGAAAATCATGTTTTTCTCCAACGATACCGACTTCTTCCTGTACCACTGCTTGCAGAAGGTGTCTTCCAGAAACTGGCAGTAGGTCTGGGAGTTGAGCTTCACTCCATCCTCAACCCGAAAAGGTCCCACAAGTTCATCTTTGATGATTCCAGCCCATACCAGTACCCAGAGGCGTAGCTAGGGTTTCGGTTCAGGGGGGGCGAAACTTCTGAGTGGGCCCCTAACTAGGTAACTTTGATTACAACTCGGTGGCGCACCCTATTAGTGGATGTAGGAGATGACTGTGCTGTTACTGAAAATAATCCCTATATAAAGACCAACATGGATATTACCGCAATATGGTCAGTGGTAAATACTAGTCCTACAAAACATACGTGATTACTGCACAGGTATAGTTGGTGTCTTACCACTGACGTTCTTTCTGATGGAATCGGTCACTTTTCACGTCTTTTCCATCTGGCCCAGACCGACATGACAACTCCTCCAGCCACGGCTCTGCTACAGAGAATACACGTTTCACTTCTCATATTCCAGCCCCATCACCATCTATCGCCAACCTGCACAAACCACTCATCCTGCTGATACCCCAATGCTGAGCCGCTGCTGCTGTATGTGTCCCTATTACTGCACCTGATACCCCAATGCTGAACCACTGCTGCCGTATGTGTCCCTATTACTCCACCTAATATCCCAATGCTGAGCTGCCGCTGCCGTATGTGTCCTTATTACTGCACCTGATACCCCAATGCTGAGCCGTCGCTGCTGTATGTGTCCCTATTACTGCACCTGATACCCCAATGCTGAGCTGCCGCTGCCGTATGTGTCCCTATTACTCCACCTGATACCCCAATGCTGAGCCGCCGCTGCCGTATGTGTCCCTATTACTCCACCTAATACCCCAATGCTGAGCAGCCGCTGCCGTATGTGTCCCTATTACTGCACCTGATACCCCAATGCTGAGCCGCTGCTGCTGTATGTGTTCTTATTACTGCACCTGATATCCCAATGCTGAGCCGCTGCTGCCGTATGTGTCCCTATTACTGCACCTGATACCCCAATGCTGAGCCGCTGCTGCTGTATGTGTTCTTATTACTGCACCTGATATCCCAATGCTGAGCCGCTGCTGCTGTATATGTCCCTATTACTGCACCTGATATCCCAATACTGAGCCGCTGCTGCCGTATGTGTCCCTATTTGACACCTTTCACTCCCTCCTCAGGCCAAAAGCACAAGCCCCTATCACAGACATTTGTGCTGATGATCTGGCCTCCCACTTTATAGAGAAAATAGACAATATCCGCCAGGAAATCCGCTCCCAATCACCAAGTTCAGTGACTCCCATCCCTCCCTGCATTTCCCCTGGCTCACACTCCACATTCGATCCCATCACAGAAGAAGAAGTCTCCAGGCTCCTCTCCTCTTCTCGTCTGACTACATGCACAACCGACCCCATTCCCTCACATCTCCTCCAGTCTCTCTCTCCAGTCGTCACAACTCACCTAACTATAATCTTTAATCTCTCCCTCTCCTCTGGCATTTTCCCCTTCCCCTTCAAACACTCTATCATTACTCCATTACTAAAGAAACCCACCCTCGACCCATCCTGCACAAACAACTACAGACCAGTCTCCAATCTACCCTTCATCTCTAAACTCTTGGAGCGCCTGATATACTCCCGCCTTACCCGTTACCTCTCCACTCACTCCCTCCTAGACTCTTCACAGTCCGGTTTCCGCCCCCTACATTCGACAGAAACTGCACTCATCAAAGTGACCAATGACCTTCTGACAGCAAAACGTAACGGTGACCACTCTCTGCTCATTCTTCTCGACCTTTCTGCAGCTTTCGACACTGTTGACCACCCTCTCCTACTCTCTAGGCTCCAGTCACTAGGCATTAAGGACACTGCTCTCTCCTGGTTCTCCTCCTATCTTTCTGACCGCTCCTTCAGTGTTCTGTTCTCTGGCTCCACTTCATCTCCTCTTCCTCTCACTGTCGGGGTACCTCAGGGCTCAGTCCTTGGCCCCCTTCTCTTCTCTCTCTACACAGCCCCAATTGGACAGACCATCAGCAGATTTGGCTTTCAGTACCATCTTTATGCATGCTGATGACACACAACTATACACATCATCCCCTGACCTTACCCCCGCTGTACTACAGAACGCCACTGACTGTCTGTCTGCAGTCTCCAACATCATGTCTGCTCTCTATCTGAAACTCAACCTCTCCAAAACTGAACTTCTTCTGCTCCCGCCATCTACTAACCTCCCTAAATCTGACATTTCCCTCTCCGCGGGTGGCACCATAATAACACCCCGACAGCAGGCGCGCTGTCTGGGCGTTATGTTTGACACCGATCTCTCCTTCACCTCCCATATACAATCTCTTGCCCGCTCGTGCCACTTACACCTTAAGAACATCTCTAGAATCCGCCCTTTTCTCACCATGGAAGCAACAAAAACCCTCACTGTCACCCTGATCCACTCCCGCCTGGACTACTGTAACGCTCTATTAATTGGCCTCCCCCTCACTCGACTCTCCCCTCTCCAGTCCATCCTTAATGCAGCAGCCAGGGTTGTCCATCTGGCTAATCGTTTCTCGGACGCGTCCGCTCTTCGCCAGTCGTTACACTGGCTGACCATTCATTACAGGATACAATTCAAAGTACTTGTTCTCACCCACAAAGCTATCCACAGTGCGGCACCCCCTTACATCTCCTCCCTCATTTCTGTCTATCGGCCTAACCGACCGCTGCGCTCTGCAAATGACTTTCGACTAACCTCTGCCCTAATCCGTACCTCCCACTCCCGACTCCAAGACTTCTCCCATGCTCCGCCAATCCTCTAGAATGCTCTACCCCAAGATATTAGGACCATCCACAATTTGCATAGTTTTAGGCGCTCGCTCAAAACACATTTGTTCAGAGCGGCCTATCACATTCAGTAATCAAAGTCATTTTACGCTTGTGTGTGTGTTGCCCATTCACTATCTCCATCTATCCCCCACCCCCTGAAGATGGCTGGACCATCATTGTAAATACAAACCTGTGCTTTGTATCGCCCCCACCTCATTGTAGATTGTAAGCGCCCACGAGCAGGGTCATCTTATTTCGCTTTAATTATTGTATTGTTAACGTTATTACTTATGACTATTGTGTTTGAAACTGTTCAACTGTAAAGCGCTGCGGAATATGTTGGCGCTATATAAAGATTATTATTATTACTGCACCTGATACCCCAATGCTGAGCCTCTGCTGCCGTATATGTCCTTATTACTGCACCTGACACCACAATACTGAGCCGCTGCCGCTGTGTGTCCCTATTACTGCACCTGATACCCCATTGCTGAGCCGCCGCTGCCGTGTGTCCTTATTACTGCACCTGATATCCCAATACTGAGCCTCTGCTGCCGTATGTGTCCCTATTACTGCACCTGATACCCCAATACTGAGCCGCTGCTGCCGTATGACCTTATTACTGCACCTGACACCCCAATACTGAGCCTCTGCTGCCGTATGTGTCCTTATTACTGCACCTGACACCCTAATACTGAGCCGCTGCTGCCGTACGTATCCCTATTACTGCACCTGATACCCCAATACTGAGCCGCTGCTGCCGTATGTGTCCTTATTACTGCACCTGACACCCCAATACTGAGACGCTGCTGCTGTATATGTCCTTATTACTACACCTGATACCCCAATACTGAGCCTCTGCTGCTGCCGTATGTGTCCCTATTACTGCACCTGATACCCCAATGCTTAGCCGCTGCTGCCGTATGTGTCCCTATTACTACACCTGATACCCCAATACTGAGCCTCTGCTGCTGCCGTATGTATCCCTATTACTGCACCTGATACCCCAATGCTGAGCCGCTGCTGCCGTATGTGTCCGTTACAGCACCTGATACCCCAATGCTGAGCCGCTGCTGTCATGTGTCCCTATTACAGCACCTGATACCCCAATGCTGAGCCGCTGCTGCCATATGTGTCCCTATTACTGCACCTGATACCCCAATACTGAGCCGCTGCTGCATGTGTCCCTATTACTGCACCTGATACCCCGATACTGGGCCTCTGCTGCTGTATGTGTCCCTATTACTGCACCTGACACCCCAATACTGAGATGCTGCTGCTGTATATGTCCTTATTACTACATCTGATACCCCAATACTGAGCCTCTGCTGCTGCCGTATGTGTCCCTATTACTGCACGTGATACCCCAATGCTTAGCCGCTGCTGCCGTATGTGTCCCTATTACTGCATCTGATACCCCAATACTGAGCCTCTGCTGCTGCCGTATGTGTCCCTATTACTGCACCTGATACCCCGATACTGGGCCTCTGCTGCTGTATGTGTCCCTATTACTGCACCTGACACCCCAATACTGAGATGCTGCTGCTGTATATGTCCTTATTACTACATCTGATACCCCAATACTGAGCCTCTGCTGCTGCCGTATGTGTCCCTATTACTGCACCTGATACCCCAATGCTTAGCCGCTGCTGCCGTATGTGTCCCTCTATCCTATTGCTAGGTGGTAAGTTCTACCATCAGAAAACCACTTTAAAAAAAAAAAATAGGTATTAGACCTACCGGTAATGATGTTTCCAGGAGTCCATCCTGACAGCACCATGGAGGACGTCCTCCTCCTCCTTACAGGGACAGGAAGCACACGAGAGTTTAAAGGTCACGTCCCACCCCCTCTCCCTCAGTGATTTAACAAGTACCGCAAGGTGGATGATGCTAGTAACAGTTTAATGAAACAATCATATTACAGCATATGACATATCAAAATACAACATAGCATAACATAACAGGGAGGGAAATACCCGTGCTGTCAGGATGGACTCCTGGAAACATCATTACCGGTAGGTCTAATACCTATTTTCCAGGACGTCCACCTGACAGCACCATGGAGAGTACCAAAGCACCTCCTCAGGGTGGGATTACCGCCTGGAGAACTTTTCTCCCGAATGCGGTCTGCTGACCAGCCAACACGTCAAGCTTGTAGTGCTTGCAGAATGTATTCAGATTGGCCCAGGTTGCTGCTCTACAGATTTGGTCAACCGAGGCCCCCGCCCGTTCAGCCCATGAGGCTGATACCGCCCTCGTAGAGTGGGCTTTTATGGACCCTGGCGGGCTAACGCCTTCGGCTTGGTAGGCGTCAGAGATTACTGAGGTAATCCAGCGCGCGATAGACGCCTTAGAGGCTTTCTTCCCCTTATTTTTACCCCCAAAAAGGATGAACAAGTTTGGGTCAATGCGCCAGCTATCGGTGGCTTCTAGATAGTCTAGCACCGCGCACCTCACATCCAGCAAGTGAAGACGCTGTCCTTTTTTATTACGGGGATTGTCGCAGAACGATGGTAACACTACCTCCTGGTTTAGATTCTTTGAGGAGACTACCTTCGGGTAAATGCCGGGACTAACCTTAGGATTATACTATCCCCTCATATCTGTAGATATGGGTCCTTAGTGGACAGGGCCTGGATCTCCCCTATCCTTTTGGCCGTGGTAATGGCTACTAGGAAGGCCGTTTTACGGGTGAGGGCAGAGATGTTATTTTCTCCCATAGGGCATAGTGGTCTGTACAGAGGGACCTGAGTACCAGACCCAGATCCCACGGCGGGGTGAGCTGCCTAATCGTGGGGCGCAGGCGCTGCGTGGCCTTTATAAATCTTATTACCCAGGGATGAGCCGCTAGCTGGTAAACGAAGAAGGCGCATAAGGCTGAAATATGGACCTTTAGCGTGCTAGGCTCCTTTATTAAAACCTGCCTGCAAAAAACTTAGTATGCTAGGGAGGTCAGGGGTGCCTGCCGCGAGATCGGACCTGCCACCCTCCAGACAGAATCTTTTTATAGATTGCGGATGTCACCGGTTTCCTACTGGCCAGTAGGGTGGATATGACCTGGTCCGACAATCCCTTTGTCTTCAGGATGTCCCTCTCAAGATCCAAGCCGATAGATGAAGTCTTGCTGGGTTTGGATGGTAGATCGGGCCCTGGTGGATGATGTCCTTCCACAGGGGTAGCTCGACTGGATTTCCGACTGCCATGGCTCCTAGAAGGGGAAACCAGCTTCTCTTTGGCCAGTATGGAGCGATCAACATCACTCGTGCGTGGTCCTCGCGTATTTTCCTGAGCACTGTCGGTATGAGGGCCAGTGGCGGGAATGCGTAGGAGAGGGATTCTCCCCAGGTCTGACTCAGGGCATCCACACCTTCTGGGTGGTCCATCGGATTCAGGGAATAGAATCTGGGGACTTTCGAAATCTTTCGGCTTGCAAAGAGATCTATACTGGGGGTCCCTCGCCCCCAAGGGGGATTCTGTCGGGGCTCCCTTCTCCTAATACAGAAGGGGCACCTACTCAGATCTGGGTTGGGGTAATGGGTGGGAGAGGGTGGTCTGCGCTATGCGCACTTACCCCTCCGCCTGCTGGAGCGACCCCTTCCATCCTGGCGCGGTCCGCAGGGAGCTATGGACCTCCGAAGCGTGCTCCCTGGATCTCCAGAAGCGCGCTCTGTGCCTTAGGAGTGCGCGCTGTGGACCCCAGAGGCGAGCGCTGTGTGGCTTCTGTAGCGAGCGCTCTGTGCTTCAGAAGCGCGCGCGGGATTCAAAGGCCGGCGTCTGACGTCACCGGATGTGACGCGCGGCCTCTCGCGCTAGGCCGCCTCCTCCACTTCCTGCTCTGCGCGCGGCTATGGCGGCCTCCTCCGGCCTGCCGCCGTGGGGAGCCAACCCCCATCCGTCTGCGGCGGACTGCCACTCCGGCCTCTTTGCCTATGGCGGACTGCGGAGGCCACATTCCTGCCTCCCAGCGCCGCTGCGCCAGTCGTCCGTCGGTGCCCGCCCAGCCAGCCGCCTGCGGGGAGCCGACCATCACCTGCCGTGGCGGTGAGTTTTTGGAGCCGAGAGCCTCCCATAGGGAGGAACGGCTCCCTCCAGGAGCGTCGTCCTGCTCCTGGCCTTTGGGGCAGAGGGACTCCCCACTGGAGAGTTTCGGCCCCGGGACCTCTTGACAGGGGAAGGCTTGGACTAGCCGTACGATCCCCTGAGCCCCTCCGGTAAGCTTCTCGTGTGTCCCTCCATGCAGGGACAGGAAAAACACTGAGGGAGAGGGGGTGGGACGTGACCTTTAAACTCTCGTGTGCTTCCTGTCCCTGTAAGGAGGAGGAGGACGTCCTCCATGGTGCTGTCAGGTGGACGTCCTGGAAAAAAAGAGATGATATTATACTTTTTTAAAGGGATAATCTCACAAGGATGTGCTTCTCCATACACCCTATAATATAATCAGTCAATCTATTTTGATGCAAAGTTAAAATGACGACCCTCTTTTTTCATATAGACTAAGGTGTATTTCATATGGTGGCTCTCAATATGGTCAAGACCCTGCTGGCCCATAATTACATATGAAGCCCAGTGCTTGTATGGCAGCTGTGCAATACTTTAGTTACCCTGTGGAGGCGCTGCAGGATTCCCATGTAAATTAAGCCCAATCCTTTAGGGACTCAGAAACAGAACACACTAATAAGTTATACAATAAAAAGGATAGCTTAAAGCAGACAACCGCTGGCGAAGACATGTTTATATTTGGTACTTCCCCCACTACCAGCGCCGACATGGACCCTACATGGTGGTCATATGCTCTGCGACATGGCAGGCGACAGACAGTATGGAAATAGGATTGGTTTCTACAGGCAATGAGATCACATTTTTTTCGTAGAACCGGTCACTATGACGGAAATATTAATATGCCAATTTTAGTGTGACAAAGTGCAAAATGGAATATTATGCACTAGGATTAACCCAAATTTATTGGCTTTTCCGCATGGTGCCGAGTTTGACAGATATTTTTCTGCTACAAAGAACAATGAAGGTGAACAGGATTTCAAAGACCCCATTCAAAAGCATGGGATACAGCTTTCATGTGGATTTGAGTGCAGTCTTAAAGGGTTATTTCCATCTTTAGACATTATCATTAGTGATGAGCGAGTATGCTCGTTGCTTGGGTTTTCCCCCAGCATGCTCGGGTGATCTCCAAGTATTTGGAAGTGGTCGGAGATTTAGTTTCTGTCGCCTTAGCTGCATGATTTACGGCTACTTGACAGCCTGAATACATGTGGGAATTCCCTAACAGACAACCCCCACATGTATTCAGGCTGTGCAGCAGCCGCAAATCATGCAGCTACGTCGACAGAAACGAAATCTCTGAGCACATCCAAATACTCCGAGACCACCCGAGCATGCTCGGGAAAACCTGAGCAACTAGTATACTCGCTCATCACTAATTATCATCCATTCATATAATTGGAGACAAGTTGCTGATCGATGGATGGGGCGGAGGGCAGCAGATCGATGGATGGGGCGGAGGAAAGCAGACAATTGGGACCCACAACAATCCATAGTACAGGGCTCTCCAGAGCCCATCTAAATGGATGGGTGGTAGGACATGTGTGTCTCAGCTCCATTCACTGTCTATGGGATTGCTGAGATAGCTGAATAATGGGGCGGAGGGAAGCAGATCGACGGATGGGGCGGAGGGAAGCAGATTAACGGATGGGGCGGAGGAAAACAGATCGACGAATGGGGCGGAGGAAAGCAGATCGATGGATGGGGCGGAAGGAAAGCAGATCGATGGATGGGGCGGAAGGAAGGAGACAATTGGGACCCACAACAATCCATAGTACAGGGCTCTTCAGAGCCCATCTAAATGGATGGGTAGTAGGACATGTGTGTCTCAGCTCCATTCACTGTCTATGGGATTGCTGAGATAGCTGAACAAAGAGCTTAAATACTTCCAGCAGTCCCATAAAGAATGAATGAAACGGAGGTGAGAATGTCCCGGCCACGGCTCCATTCAGATGGGACTCCGAAGTGCCTAGTTCTCAAGATTAGTGGGGGTCCCAGTGGTCAGACGACTAATCAGTTAACCTACTGACCTACTAACCTGTCCTATCCTGTAGATGATAATGTTTAAAGATTAGAATAACCCATTAAAATGTCCCCAAATTTTTCACAGTGGCACATGCAGTTTGGTAAATTTGGCACATACGCAAACAATTTTTGTTTAACGCTATTCTGCCTTCTGATTGGCCAATTTTGGTGCACAGTGACTCTCAAGCCACACCCTTTTCATTTTAACCACACCCTTTTGACCAACAAGACACAAAAAGGGCCATAATTACATAAAAATGTAGAGCCTGGCATGTACAACAGTTTGTTTTTTTCTTCTGCTAATTGCATAATTTAGCTTCGACAATGTTTAAAACAAATGTAGTTGTGGAATGATAACGGAAGAAATGTTCGTACTTTAGAGAGAAACTTTCTAACACATTTTGCATTCTCTTTCCTCACCACTTTTTAAAGATTTCTGGCTGCTGTTAGTGAATGAGAACATTTCCGTTTACATCCAGAGGCCTAAAATAATTAGCTAAAAGTCAAAGGATCAGCAAGTCTAGATAAAACTGTAGCAAACCCTCAGCTCCAATTTCTTTTACGTCTATAGCTTAAAAAAGAAAAAAAATAATAAAGAAGTTGGTGAGGAGGACGAAGGGGGGGGGGAAAAGAGAGGCTTCGATGTAGCCAATAAAAATATATATTTTATGAATTCTATCTAGTTACTTAACAGTCCAATAGCTACTTCTCCTTATTTAGAAGATAATAGAAAACTATAAAAGTAAAATAAACTGACGCCACATGATCTGTAGAATCCAAACTGCTGCCCTTTAAGGCCTCTTTCACACTTCCGTTTTTTACAATCAGTCACAATCCGCCAGGTTTTGAAAAAAAATTTTGAGGATCCGTTTTTTTCCCCTTTGACTTGCATTAATGGCGTTCTTTCTGGGTGCCGGACCAAAAAAAAAAAATTTTCTCTCTCTCTCTCCTAGCCAGCGATTCCTTTAAATTTCGTCATTTTCAGGATCCGTCTCAAAACGGATCCTGTGCCATCCGTTCACATCAGTTGACAACGGATCCGCTTGTCCGCCATTTTTGGCGGATTATAACTGATGCAAAAAAATGAAGTGTGAAAGAGGCCTAAGACGTCTTTACTGATCAGTCCCCCATTTACATTCTCTCCTCGGACCCTCAGGAAACCACACATGGAGTCTTCCTTGGTTCTACAAGTTTTATTACATACAATCCACCCGGCATGATGACAACTCGCGCACAACACATTTTTTTCTTCTCTAAAAAAGATAAAAGTTCAGGAGCAGCATCAGGGCAAGCGAGACAGTCCCCGGGCAAGTGGAAAATAATTTACTACTAAACCATCCTCTGGAAACTGTTCATGGCTTCGTCAACCTTCTGGCATTCCGTTTCAAACTGTTTAATCTAAGGGTAGATAAAACATGGAGATAAATGTGGAGTAATGAACAGAGTGATGTCACAGCGCAGGGGAAAGGCAGGCAGTGATGTCACAGCGCAGGGGAAAGGCAGGCAGTGATGTCACAGCGCAGGGGAAAGGCAGGCAGTGAAGTCACAGCGCAGGGGAAAGGCAGGCAGTAAAGTCACAGCGCAGGGGAAAGGCAGGCAGTGATGTCACAGCGCAGGGGAAAGGCAGGCAGTGATGTCACAGCACAGGGGAAAGGCAGGCAGTGATGTCACAGCACAGGGGAAAGGCAGGCAGTGATGTCACAGCGCAGGGGAAAGGCAGGCAGTGATGTCACAGCGCAGGGGAAAGGCAGGCAGTGAAGTCACAGCGCAGGGGAAAGGCAGGCAGTGAAGTCACAGCGCAGGGGAAAGGCAGGCAGTGAAGTCACAGCGCAGGGGAAAGGCAGGCAGTAAAGTCACAGCGCAGGGGAAAGGCAGGCAGTGATGTCACAGCGCAGGGGAAAGGCAGGCAGTGATGTCACAGCGCAGGGGAAAGGCAGGCAGTGATGTCACAGCGCAGGGGAAAGGCAGGCAGTGATGTCACAGCGCAGGAGAAAGGCAGGCAGTGATGTCACAGCGCAGGGAAAGGCAGGCAGTGATGTCACAGCGCAGGGGTGTATGGGTAGTGCAGACGGCAGTTTAATACTAATAAATCAACTAAGATGACAAGTACTACTCCCCCTGTAGGCAGAACAGGGAAGTGGTTTGCGATCACCTTTTCAGAGTCTTGTTGCTGCACTATAGCGGGGACCTTGCTGCTGTAATCTGCGCCTCCCACCCGCTCACGCAACTTTTCCAGCTGTCGGTTGAGTTCAGTCTTCTTCACCTGCAGCTTCGCCATCTCTTTCTCCAGATCAATAAGTCCCTACGGGAAAATGCTGTGCATGAATACAAGCACTTACAGGAAACACACCGGGGCGTATAGGATGAATCTACACACTGGCATCTTGCACCACAGACAAGACATGAAGCTCCGTCTGTGGCCTCCCCAACACGTTTTTGTTTTTTTTGTTGGGGGGGGGGGGCATATCTTGTTACCTTGAGGACCATGTAGACAGTGGCCTTGTCGGAGGCAGTGTTGACGGCGCTCCCCTCTGGCGTTGGGTCCCTAGGCTCCAGAATGATCAAGGAGAGTGAGGAAGAGAGGACGGTGATGTACGAGGTGTGAGCGACAATCACAGATTTGGTTTCTTCATCCTGACATTTCACGTAACCTGTCAAAGCACGAAAATATACGAACAGTTGGGGAGACAGTCTTGTCCCTACCGATCTTGTGTTTAGGCTTCGCCATCCTCAGTGACCGTGCAGTAATCATCGGGCTGTGGCTGCGATGCCGGAGAGATGCTGCAGCTTTCATAGATTTACAAGTAATAGTCAGTACCCTACATAGCATTTATAGACCTACCTGATCAATGTCAGATAAAGCATGAAGAACATTATTGTTTTATGGCTATGAAGGGTTAATATGCAACCAACCATTCTGGTGATAACAATAGAGAACGGCTGCATATATCATAAGTTAGAGCAAAGGTCACACTTTGTGCAAGGTCCTTGAAACTTTTTGACTTGCTATACATTTAAAGTGGAGCGGTCACCAGATTTCACAATACAAGCTGTATACATGTATAGATCTAGCCTGATGGAGCAGATGTACTTACTATGAAAATGACTGGCTGTTTATTCCCCCCCCTCCACATGAAATTAAAATGCGTAGGAAGACTATACAGCCAATAGGCCCATCCATCAGCTCTATAAATGGTTACAGCTTGCATTGTTATACCCGGTGACAAATCAATTTTAACCTCTTCAAGACCAGGATTTTTTTTGGCCACCATTATTTTTCCTGGCCCTTCCTCCAACAGCCCAAACTTATTTTTAGCTTTCCATAAACATAGCCATATGAGGGCTTGTTTCTTGAGAGGAAAGATGTAATTTTGAATGACACCATTTATTTTACCATAAAATGCACTGAAAAAAAAAAAGAAAACATGGGACAAAAAAAAGTGCGGTCAAAGAATGGAAAAAGAAAAGAAAGAAAAAATAGTTCCTAAAAAAAAAAAAAGTAAACACCTAGCACTTGCGGAAATGCTACTTGACAAATTACAATCATGGGTGTCAAAGTGTGAATGAAAAGCAAAGTTTTGCAAAGCAACAACAACAAAAAATTGCACCTAAAAATATCATGTTTTGTGACTTGAATTCTGACACAAGCAGAGCTTGGCATGCACAGTACTGCTAAAAATAAAAAAAAGGTTAATCATGTGTTTATACCTAAACAAACTTCTCACCATTTAGTAGAAATCCATGCAAGATGCAAATGAGAACTGAGGGTGATAGCAAGAAGAAAAGTTCCTGTACCTGCCCCCAGGGTGACTGATACCTCTACAGGCTGCGAATGAGAATTGAGGGTGATGACAAGAAGAAAAGTTATTTTTCCTGGGGTCAATGGTGGAGGAGATGAAAGTAACAGGTGGGGAACCTAATTTCTGAAGTCACTGTCACCTTACTGGACAGCCAGTACCAGAAGGCTGGACTTTAAGCCCTTCCCTGACTTAGAATCAGTCCTGAGCCCTGGACTTTAGTCCTTACAGTCTATTCACGACAAGCATTTAAAAGGATTCTCTGGAACTAAAGTATTGATAACCTATCCATGGGATAGGTCATAAAAGTCAGATCAAATGATTTCGATACCCGGTACTTCAATGATCAACCGTTAACTGCTCCAGGGGAGCGCCCCTCTTACATGCAGCGGTTAATACGCGATCCTGTCAGGCGCCATTGTCTCAGGTACCCTGGCTAATGCATCCAAATGGTGTTTTCACCTCGACTATATACAAGGGGACACACGGGGCTACATTAAAGGTTTATATTGTCTGAAGAAGGTCCAAATTGGGATCGAAACGTTACATTATTATAAACCTTTGGATTCCTATCTTGTGAATAAAGAATCAATATTTTACTTGCAAAGGGAGTGCCGAATTTTTCCTTTACTTATTATTGGGACTGGTACCCCTTTCTGTGCACCCCTTGAAATTTGGAAGTCTGAATGACGTGTCTTCCTTGATCTACCTGCTCCAGGGGAGGCCGAATCAATAACAGCTGATCCATGGAGGTGCCAAGTGTTAGATCCCCACCAATCTGACATCTATGACTTACCCAATGAATAATGGTCAAACTTACAATAACTTGTACCAGAACTGGTCTCCAGACCACCAGGATGTACTTACAGTCAGCCTTGGTCTTGGTGAGATTATAATCAGCCCGTAAAGACCGGATGGATTTCACAATGAGCAAAGCCAGATCCATATTTCTGTCTATCTCTTCATCTTGCCAACGGAACTACAGAGGCAAAAACAAAACAATGGTCAGATTCAGTACTGAAACGTGTGCGTAGGGTGGTCCGGTCACAAACCCATCAATTTGACTGAGAACTCCATTAAACTACTAATCTGAAGACCACCCAACACTGTGTCCATCCATGTTGCAGCGTTTTAATGTAGAAGGATACTGTACCCCTCCATAGAAAAACGTCAGATAACGTATGAGACCACCATGAGAGGTGAAAACCGACAAGCTTGGTTCTTCTGCATTTGTAACTGTGTAAATCCAATATGCGAGAAATTGTTACACCACCCATGGACACCGCCACCTGCTTGTCCACCCATGACCAATTTTTCTAAAATCTACTCAACATTGAAATTGCAACACCAAGTAGAAAAAGTCATGGAATTATGAAAATCACAGGCTGGAGATGTTAGTGATCTGCAAATATTGGAAAAATGGAAGCAACTTTCAGAACATATCCATTTATTCAGCTTCCAGTATGAGCCACGTGCAGGAATCCTGGCACTTCCAGCCTCAGCTGCCATCAATGAGGTTATTAATGGTCGTCTGTGGAATGTTCACAGTAGCATGAGCAACATTTGACTACCATGCGTTAAGACACCCCACGCCATAATCCTGGGAGTAGGACCAGTTCCTTTCAATGCCCACGTGGTGTCCAAACCTCAGGCTATCAGTGCGTCCAAGGCAAAAGTGGGACCCATCACTGAAGGACAGACCTCAATTCCATCCTGCATTGCCGTTTTGCTTTGCTCCACGAAAGCCTTTAACAGTGGTGGTGCAAGGTCAATGAAGAGGTAATTTCTCCAAAGTGTCCCAAGAGCCATTTCTCAACACGATAACCCCAAGATGCACCTTGCTCTTGCTACTGTGAGCAGCCTGCGTGGCCCAAACCTGCTCCCATGGCTGCAGCGGCTACAGACTTGTGTCCCATAAAACACATCAGGGACATCATTGGTCGCTGATTACACAGGAGCTGCCAGCAGAGGATCTTAATGATTTGCCCAAGTGCTTACGGGTGCAGAACCTTCCTCAGATGACCATTAACAATCTCAGTGATAGCAGCCGAGGCTGAAGGTGCCGGGATTTCAGCACTTGGTGCTCAGATTCCAGACTAATTAGATCGAATGGTTTGGAAATGTTGGCTCCATTTTTCCTGCCCATGTTTATCGATCCCCCTATTTCCTCAATTATATATATATGACTTTTCCTTCATAGTGTTGGAATTTCACGGTGCATTACCCATCCAGCCATCATGCTCTTCATCCCAATTTTCATCACATACAGTAGGTTCGAACTTGAAGGGGTTGTCCATTATTGGAAAAGACTAAGCCGTTTTATACCATAGACAGCGCCACACTTATCCACAGGTTTTGTGCGGTATTACAGCTCAACCCTACTGACTGCAATAGAGCTGAGCTGCAATACCAGACACAGCCCATAGGCACCCTGTGGCGCTCGTTCTGCCATGCTTTTCTCATCCAGTATGACTATCATGTATCTATATTGGTGGTCACCTCAGCAGCATCAGGATAAGGAGTGACAGATATACTGGGGAACGTCTCAGAAGAACGACGGGGGAGTCTCTGAAAAAGTTCTTCTGTGAGGAACGGCATAATGGGCGAGAGGAGCCGGAGGCCGCCGTCAAGGCACGTGTACAGCGTGTTCCTCGCTACCGCTATGGCGTATTCATCTGTGCCAGAGAACAAGGGCTTCAAGCATTCCTAAAGAAGGAAACAAGGGTGATGAGAAGAAAAGGAGGAGAGGCAAAGATGGAGAATTCATGCCAATGTCTGTGTCCTTACCAGGTAGACGTCGCATAGTTCATACAACCAGAAGTTGTACACGGCTGTGGTGATCCCTGGGAAGTCGTAATTCTGAAAGCCGGCATTGCAAAGATCCACCGCTAAACTGAGACGACTCAAAATCCAAAGATCGGCCAGACTCTCCTGTCCTGAGGGCTGGGACACAAGACGACACTGATCAGCACAACGATCATTGGAGAATAAGCCTCAATTGTGCCATCAGCGCCGAGCAATTCTGTTATCTACATACAGGCTGGTTACAATCAGCAGTTTTACCCGTGGACAGGTATCTGCACACTGCCTGCAACTTGCTGCTGCACAGGAAGAAGTGTGCAGCCTCGCATAGCATGGGACTCACCTGGAGTCACTGATCAACACCCCAAATGAGCTAAGTGCTACTGTTTACCCACATCTACCCAAATAATGAGGCTGCATGCCACATGACCAGCACTGCTAGATCCAGTGCGACTTCGGAAAACTACCTCCCCCCAACACTGCTCACCAGTGAAGACGGAGGAGGGGTGTAATTATCTCCAAGGCCTCGGATTGCGAACTTGGTTGCATTCCAAAGCTTGTTGCAGAAATGACGGTAACCAAGGATCCTGTTCACATCCAGGTTAATATCTCGGCCTGAAAAAATAAAAAATTCTGTCAAACAAACCACTGACGCGAGTCCATTGCAGAAATTTATTGTCCACCATTGTAGGATTTTTTTTTTTTTTTTTAAATCGAAATCATGCACAGATTAATTTCTTAACATATCTTAATAGTGACTGGATCTAATTTATTCTCAGACTTTCACATTCACTGCATAATCGCAGAATAGATAATGTTCTGCCTGCAGCCACCATCACTAGAGGCAGCGCCCTGTATACAGAGAAACATGATAAGATTCTGTCTGCAGCCACCACTAGGGGGAGCTCCCTGTGTACAGAGATACATGATAACATCCTGTCTGCACCCACCACTAGGGGGAGCTTCCTGTAGACAGAGATACATAACATCCTGTCTGCAGCCACCACTAGGGGGAGCTTCCTGTATACAGAGATACATGATAACATCCTGTCTGCAGCCAACCCTAGGAGGAGCTTCCTGTATACAGAGATACATGATAACATCCTGTCTGCAGCCAGCCCTAGGAGGAGCTTCCTGTATACAGAGATACATGATAAGATCCTGTCTGCAGCCACCACTAGGGAGAGCTTCCTGTATACAGAGATACATGATAACATCATGTCTGCAGCCACCACTAGGGGGAGCTTCCTGTATACAGAGATACATGATAACATCCTGTCTGCAGCCAGCCCTAGGAGGAGCTTCCTGTATACAGAGATACTTGATAATATCCTGTCTGCAGCCACCACTAGTGGGAGCTTCCTGTATACAGAGATACATGATAACATCCTGTCTGTAGCCACCACTAGGGAGAGCTTCCTGTATACAGAGATACATGATAACATCTTGTCTGCAGCCACCACTAGGGGGAGCTTCTTGTATACACAGACACATGATAACATCCTGTCTGCAGCCACCACTACGGGGAGCTCCCTGTATACAGAGATACATGATAAGATCCTGTCTGCAGCCACCACCAGGGGGAGCTCCCTGTATACAGAAACATGGTAAGGTCCTGTCTGCTGCCACTACTAGGTGGAGCTTCCTGTATACAGAGATGCATGATAAGGTCCTGTCTGCAGCCACCACTAGGGGAATCTCCCTATATACAGAGATACATGATGATATTCTGTCTGCAGCCACCACTAGGGGAAGCTCCCTATATACAGAGATACATAACATCCTGTCTGCAGCCACCACTAGGGGGAGCTGCCTGTATACAGAGATACATAATAAGATCCTGTCTGCAGCCAGCACTAGGGGGAGCTGCCTGTATACAGAGATACATGATAACATCCTGTCTGCAGCCAGCACTAGGGAGAGCTCCTTGTATACAGAGATACATGATAACATCCTGTCTGCAGCCACCACTAGGGAGAGCTTCCTGTATACAGAGATACATGATAACATCTTGTCTGCAGCCACCACTAGGGGGAGCTTCTTGTATACACAGACACATGATAACATCCTGTCTGCAGCCACCACTACGGGGAGCTCCCTGTATACAGAGATACATGATAAGATCCTGTCTGCAGCCACCTCTAGGGGGAGCTCCCTGTATACAGAAACATGGTAAGGTCCTGTCTGCTGCCACTACTAGGTGGAGCTTCCTGTATACAGAGATGCATGATAAGGTCCTGTCTGCAGCCACCACTAGGGGAATCTCCCTATATACAGAGATACATGATGATATTCTGTCTGCAGCCACCACTAGGGGAAGCTCCCTATATACAGAGATACATAACATCCTGTCTGCAGCCACCACTAGGGGGAGCTGCCTGTATACAGAGATACATAATAAGATCCTGTCTGCAGCCAGCACTAGGGGGAGCTGCCTGTATACAGAGATACATGATAACATCCTGTCTGCAGCCAGCACTAGGGAGAGCTCCTTGTATACAGAGATACATGATAACATCCTGTCTGCAGCCACCACTAGGGAGAGCTTCCTGTATACAGAGATACATGATAACATCTTGTCTGCAGCCACCACTAGGGGGAGCTTCTTGTATACACAGACACATGATAACATCCTGTCTGCAGCCACCACTACGGGGAGCTCCCTGTATACAGAGATACATGATAAGATCCTGTCTGCAGCCACCACTAGGGGGAGCTCCCTGTATACAGAAACATGGTAAGGTCCTGTCTGCTGCCACTACTAGGTGGAGCTTCCTGTATACAGAGATGCATGATAAGGTCCTGTCTGCAGCCACCACTAGGGGAATCTCCCTATATACAGAGATACATAAAATCCTGTTTGCAGCCACCACTAGGGGCGGCTCCCTATATACAGAGACACATGATGATATTCTGTCTGCAGCCACCACTAGGGGAAGCTCCCTATATACAGAGATACATGATGATATTCTGTCTGCAGCCACCACTAGGGGAAGCTCCCTATATACAGAGATACATAACATCCTGTCTGCAGCCACCACTAGGGGGAGCTGCCTGTATACAGAGATACATAATAAGATCCTGTCTGCAGCCAGCACTAGGGGGAGCTGCCTGTATACAGAGATACATGATAACATCCTGTCTGCAGCCAGCACTAGGGAGAGCTCCTTGTATACAGAGATACATGATAACATCCTGTCTGCAGCCACCACTAGGGGGTTGAAACAGAGATTCAGACTAAAAGTGGAATTGTTTTAATTTTTTGTTTTCATATTTTTTCACACATTTTGTTCCCCCATAAGATCATAAAAAAGATGTTTGGGGAGCATCCAATACGATTTTTGTAATTGCTGGTTTTCCTTGTAACTGGTAAAACTTAGCCCCAGTTATAGGGCAAATTCAGCCTCCAGTTTGCCCCTCTGAGCCGAACTGACTCTGCCGGCACACCATAGATACTGCTCCCGCCAATCCAATCCAATGATCACTAGGCTCAGAGGAGGAAGCGTTGCCAGCTCTGCCTGGCCTATATTCACAGCGTTTGTTCTGTGCTCTGTAGAGAGCGATCAGGAGGACAGAGTTGGTAATAACCATCTCTGCCTGCTCCATGCGAAGTCCGACCACCTCTGACAGTCGGCTCCCCCTCTTTTGCAGCTGCCGACTCTGCAAAGACCTTCTAAAACAAATTTGCAGAGTCACCAATCCGATGTTTTAAGACATTGGGTGGTGTCCGCAAGTAGTTAAGGTTAAGTATACAATTTTGATAACGCTACACTTACCCTGACTGGTATATGCGCACAAAGCAAATCTCAGAGCATCTGTCCCGCACTCAGGGATCCCCATGGGGTAATCAGATTTCTAAGAATTAAAAAAAAAACATTTTTCTTGAAAAATATTATATGCACACAGTGTTTAGCCCGTCGTACATTATATTCAGGTCCTTATAGAGAAACCGTTGCCACGTTATAGATGAGACATCGTACAAGGGCCCACAGTCTGGATCCGGGCTCACCTGTCCTTCCTTGGCCCTTTCCAGCTCCGCAGGATCAAGGTTACTGTCAAGTAGTTGGGTATGCAGACCCTGCGGGAGCAGATGGAGGGTTAATGAGACAGACAATGAAAGGGTCTACGTGATATCTCAGCACCTTCCCATCCATGCGATTTCCTTACCTGTAGGGTGATACCTTTGATCACATCCAGAGGGTCAATGACGTTTCCCAAGGATTTACTCATCTTACGGCCATGGGCATCACGCACGATAGCATGGAGGTAAACCTGAGAGGACAAGAGGATGGAGATCGACACTTTATAAACAATCTGTTTTGCAGTCAGAGCTGCGTTCACAATTCTGTATGCTTCAGAGCTCAACTCCCTGAATCATAATTTTACAAGTAGATTCATTTTATTGATTTCGTAACTTAGGATAAGAGAAATACTGCGGTGTCAGTGGGGTACACACCTCTTTGAAGGGAAGCTTTCCTGTTAGGGTAAGGCCAAGCATCACCATTCGGGCCACCCAGAAGAACAAGATGTCATGCCCAGTCTCCAGGAGAGTGCCAGGGTAGAAAACCTGTAAGTCCTCCGTCTAAGGGATATAAATAAGTATGTGTTATCCAGTACAACGAGGATGTGAGCAACAAGTAGGACATCGTGTATGTGCTGCAGTGTACAGATGGACCTGTACTATAAAGGAACAAGACCGAAGAAGAATCGATGCCTCCAAAATGTGGTGCTGGAGATGGATGTTACCAAGACTGTGGATGGCCAGAAGAACAAACAAATTAATCTTGGAACAAATCAAGTCAGAAATGTCACTGGAAGCAAAGATCACCAAACTATGACTGGACACATCATAAGAAGAGAGCGATCACTGGAGAAGGACATCATGGAGGGAAGAATAGAAGGATGAAGGCGAAGAGGAAGACCTAAATATGGGTGGAAAAGACCCTGGTGGACCTATCTTGGCTTGCACAAGATAGATCTTCATACAAAGTGTTCAGCCAAGTAGTCATGGTTTGAAACCGAACCGAAGGCTGTTAAAATCAAAATACATGTGCGGCCACTTCTGATTTTGCAATTTTCCAACTTTGAATTTTCATGCCTTAAATCACAGAGATATGGCACACAAAAAGCTTAATAAGTAACATTTCCCACATCTTTACTTTACATCAGCACAATTTTGGAACCAAAATTTTTTTATATTAGGAAGTTATAAGGGTTAAAAGTTGACCAGCGATTTCTCATTTTTACAACACAATTTTTTTTTAGGGACCACATCACATTTGAAGTCACTTTGAGGGGTCTATATGATAGAATGGTGTCACTTTTGTGTATTTTCTAAAGACTGTACCCCTCAAGGTGCTCAAAACCACATTCAAAAAGTTTATTAACCCTTCAGGTGCTTCACAGGAATTTTTTGAATGTTTAAAAAAAAAAAAAAAATTTAACTTTTTTCCACAAAAAAATTACTTCAGGTCCAATTTTTTTTATTTTACCAAGGGTAACAGAAGAAATTGGACCCCAAAAGTAATTGTTCAATTTGTCCTGAGTAAGCTGATACCCCATATGTGGGGGGAACCACTGTTTTGGCGCATGGCAGAGCTTGGAAGGGAAGGAGCACCGTTTGACTTTTTCAATGCAGAATTGGCTGGAATTTAGATCAGACGCATGTCGAGTTTGGAGAGACCCTGATGTGCCTAAACAGTGGAAACCCTACAATTCTAACGCCAACCCTAACCCCAATACACCCCTAACCCTAACTTTAGCCCCAAACCTAATCCTAACTTTAACCCCAACCCTAACTTTAGCCCCAACCCTAACCCTAACTTTAGCCCCAAACCTAATCCTAAATTTAGACCCAAACCTAACCCTAACTTTAGCCCCAACCCCAACTTTATCCCCAACCTCAACCCTAGCCCCAACCCTAACGGAAAAATGAAAATACTTTTTTTTTTATTTTATTATTTTTCCCTAACTAAGTGGGTGATAAAGGGGGGTTTGATTTACTATTTATAGCGGATTTTTATGTTTGGCAGCAGTCACACGCTACAAGACGCTTTTTATTGCAAAAAATAGTTTTTGCATCACCACATTTTGAGAGCTATAATTTTTCCATATTTTGGCCCACAGAGGCATATGTAGTCTTATTTTTTGCAGGACGAGTTGACGTTTTTATTGGTACTGCTTTTTATTCTGATTTTTGTGATGCAGAATGAACAAAAACCAGCAATTCATGAATTTCTTTTTTTTTTTTTTTTTTTTGGGGGGGGGGGGGGCGCGTTTATACCGTTCCACGTGTGGTAAAATTGATAAAGCAGTTTAATTCTTCGGGTTAGTACAATGACAGTGATACCTCATCTATATTTTTTTTTATGTTTTGGCGCTTTTATACAATAAAATCAATTTTATATAAAAAATAGGGATTTTTGTGCATTCACCGTAAAATCTTTTTCTCCGAGCCAATCATTGGGGAACACAGACAGTGGGAGTTATGCTGCTTGCCACTAGGAGGACACTAAATAAACCAGAAAAAAAAAAAAGTTAACTCCCCCCCTGCAGTATACACCCTCTCGTTGGAGGAGATTTCTCCAGTTCGGTGAAAAAAGCAGTAGGAGCATAAACAGTCAACAATAACCATAACTATGTCAAAACCTAAGAATGCTACAGCGAGCCAATAGGCGGGTGCTGTGACCCCCAATGATTGGCTCGGAGAAAAGGATTTTACGGTGAGTAGACAAAAATCCCTATTTCTCCTACGCCTCATTGGGGGACACAGACAGTGGAACGTCCGAAAGCAGTCCCTGGGTGGGGAGCATACATCTGCTAATACCCCATGTACCACTGACTCAACACTGTGGGACTGCCGCTTGCAGGATGCGTCTGCCGAGAACTGCATCCGCAGAGGCCTGAGAATGAATTTGGTAATGTTTTGTAAAAGTATGCAGACTGGACCAAGTCGCGGCCTTGCAGACGTGTTCTGCTGAGGCCTGGTGCTGAATGGCCCAAGAGGCGCCCCACTGAGCGGGTAGAGTGCACCTTAATCCCTGCTGGGACAGACGCGTTCCTGACAAGGTAGGATTCCTTAATAGCCAAGCGAAGCCACCTGGCTAGCTTCGCTTTTGAAGCGGCTAGATCCTTCCTATGCCCCTCTGGAAGTATGAACAGGGCATCTGACTTGCGGAAGGGAGCCGTCAGCGATAGGTACAGTCTCAAGGCCCTAACCACATCCAGGGTGTAGAGGGCCTTCTCAATGCGATGGACTGGCGCAGGAAGGCAAAACAATTTCCTCATTGGATGGAAAGAGGATACGACTTTGGGCAAGAAGGATGGGGACGTCCTGATAACTGCCTTGTCCTGATGAAAGTTCAGGAACGGAGGGCGGCAGGACAGGGCCGCCAATTTCGAAACTCGTCTGATTGACGTAATAGCCACTAGAAAGATCACCTTCCAAGAAAGGACGGTTAGTGGCACATCCTGCAGCGGTTCGAAAGGAGCCTCCTGTAAGGCCCCGAGAACCAGGTTAAGGTCCCATGACTCCAATGGCCTTCTATAAGGAGGTGCCACATGGAAGACTCCCTGCATGAATGTCTTGACCTGAAGTTTGGTGGCAATTTTGCGTTGGAATAGCACCGACAAGGCCGAAATCTGGCCCTTGAGCGAGCTAAGCGCGAGGACTGACTTTAATCCGGATTGAAGGAATTCCAATATGGCCGGAAAGGAAAACACCAGAGGGGATCGACCATGATCCTTGCACCATGAAAAGGTTTTCCAGGTCCAGTGATCGATGCGCATGGACACAGGCTTCCTAGCACTAATCATGGTGGAAATCACATCGTGAGAGAACCCATCCTGTGCTAAAATCCAGGATTCAACGGCCACGCCGTCAAAGACAGGGCCCCGGAGTTCTGGTGGTAAATCGGGCCCCGAGAGAGTAGAGCCATGCGATCTGGAAGTCACCAGGGGACGTCGGCGACCAGTTGTATCAGTTCTGCGTACCATGCCCAGCGCGACCAATCTGGCTCGACTAGGATCACTGGTACTCCCTCTGTTCTGGTCTTCTTGATGACCCTCAGAAGCAAGGGAAGAGGGGGGGGGGGGGGGAGATGTACGGAAGCTGGAACCGGTGCCACGACAGAACTAGAGCGTCTGCTCCGATGGCGCATGGATCGCGCGATCGCGCAATGAATCGAGGAACCTTGTTGTTTAGTCATGAGGCCATGAGATCCACATCCGGAGTCCCCCAACGATGACAAATCTGCTGAAAGACTTCTGGATGAAAAGACCACTCTCCCGAGGCAAGGCCCTGGCGAATGAGAAAATCAGCCGCCTAATTCTCTACGCCCAGGATGTGGATTGCTGAGATGGGCGAATGATTGGTCTCGGCCCAATGGAGGATGTGACTCACTTCGTGCATGGCCATCCTGCTCCGAGTACCTCCCCGGCGGTTGATATACGCTACAGCCGTAGCGTTGTCGGATTGGATCCTGACGGGGTGACCTGCGAGATGGTGGAAACTCCGTAGAGCTAATCTGATCGCACGTATCTCCAAGATGTTGATGGGGATGTAACTCTCGAGTTGACCAACGACCCTGTGCCGTGTGGTGACGAAAGACCGCACTCCAGCCCAGAAGACTTGCGTCGGTGGTTACTACCAACCATCTTACTGGGAGAAAAGACCTCCCTTGACTCAGGGAGGACTTCAGTGTCCACCACTTGAGGGCTTGTCTGACCTGCAGGGACAGAAGGAACCGATGGTCCAGGGAGAACGGGTTCTTGTCCCAAGCTAACAGCAACGCGTGTTGTAAGGGACGGAGATGGAACCGTGAGAATGGAACCGCTTCCATCGCTGCCACCATCTTTCCGAGAACTCTCATGCTGAAACGAATGGAGTGAGAAATCGGTCGGGAAAGAGTCCACGCTGCCTGTTGTAAGGCTTGGGTCTTTTCTGGAGGGAGAATGACCAACCCGCGGAAGTGTCCAAGATCATTCCTAAAAAGGAAATCTGCTGGGCCGGTTTTGGGAAAGACTTTTCGAAGCTTATCTTCCAGCCCAGGCAAGGAAGTGTATTTACTGTTACATCCACGGATTCCTCGCAGGCTGGAAGGGACAGACCCATGATGAGCAGGTCGTCCAGATACGGTAACACCACCACTCCCCGAGAGTGGAGAATGGACATGACAGCCGCCATGACCTTGTTAAAGACCCTGGGGGCGGTGACGAGTCCGAAGGGCAAGGCAACGAACTTGAAGTGTTCCTCGTGAATTGCAAAACGCAGGAAGTGCTGGTGGGATGGGCAGATCAGAATGTGAAGGTAAGCGTTCTTGATGTCGATGGATGCTAGGAACGCTCCTTTTTCCATGGAAGCGACAACTGATCGGAGAGATTCCATTCGGAATCGCCGTACCTTGACAAACTGATTTAACAGTTTGAGATCCAGTATGGGCCGCATCGTCCCGTCCTTCTTTGGAACCACAAAAAGGTTTGAATAAAAACCCCTTAACCTTTCATGATGAGGGACCGGAATGATGACTCCATCCCTTTGCAGAGCCAGAACAGCCCGAAGGAAGGCTCTTGTCTTTTTCTTGGGGGGGTGAGGACCGGAAAAAACGTGTCGGGGGGGGGGGGGGGGCGGGGGGACGAAAATTCTATCTGACCCACTTGTCGTGGACGACCGCGGGCCAGGTGTGACTGAAGGAAAATAGACGACCGCCTACTTGGTCGGTGTCCGCCGGATACCGCAACAAGTCATTGTGTAGAAGATCTAAGGGATCTGGCTCCCCTAGATCCAGATGCCCTTGGCCTGGGCTTCCAAGAGCAGTTAGGTCTGTATGAGACCTGGGAGCCTCTGTCCGCGCGAGGACCGACTTGATCCGGAAGAGAAGGTAGTGGAGGACCAACAGGAATTGTTGCGAAAAGGTCGAAAACGCGTCGGCTGTTGGCTCTGAAACGGCCGAACAGCCTTTTGTTCGGAAGGAATTTACTCTTTCCCCCGGTATCAGAAATGAGCTGGTCCAGTTTCTCTCCAAAAAGACGACCAGTCTGATAGGGCAGGGAAGTCAATGATCTTTTAGATGTGGCATCCACCCGCCAGTCGCGGAGCCATAGGACCCTTCTAATGGAGATCGCATAAGCAGCAGTTTGAGCAGCGCAATTGGCGGCATCTAAAGAAGCGTCCACTACAAAGTCTGCTGCGTGAATTATCTGCCTGGCGACCCTGGAAGGCAATAATTAAGACTTCTGCCCAAGCGGCCATTGCCTTAGTGACCCAAATCTCCGCGAAAGATGGAAAAAAGCGCCGCTCCTGAAGCTTCAAAAACTGAGCGGGCAAGGTAGTCAATTTGACCATCAGAGTGGTTTCTGACTGAGGTGCCCTCAGAAACGGATAGGAGCGTCTTAGAAGTAAGATGCGATACAGGAGGGTCCACCGAAGGAGACTGTAACCAATCCTTCATTAGGTCTGGAGCAAAAGGGTATTTAGTCTCAGTAGACTTTTGCCCTGTGAACCGCTTATGTGGCCGATCCCCGTGTTTCTGGACAATGTCCTTAAACTCTGGATGGCTGGCAAATAACCTGTGTCCACGTTTGGTCCTCTTAAATGAGATAGCGTGTGCTGGAGCGGTAATATTTTCCTCATCCAACTCCAGAATCCTATTGATTGATTCTATAAGAGAATCAAGCGACTCTTGGTCATTTGGAGGATTCTGAGGGGCTGACGTGTCAGATTCGAATTCAGAGTCGTGTTCACTGCGAACAATAGGAGAGGGAGAGCGAGAGACAGAACTCGCCGGTGCAGAAGCACAAGCGAGACTAGGGGACGCGACATGGGTCCGCTTTCTAGCCTGACGAGTGAGTACGGCCCCTGCTGGTGGACTGTTCCCCGCCGTCACCAGAGCCCTGCTCAGGTGGTAAAGACGCTTTCTGACTTAAAGAGGCTTCCCGGAGGGAGTCTATGGCATGGGTTAGTGACTCCACCGACCGTGACAGGGACGCAGCCCACTCAGGGGGACTAAACACAGGAAGTACCGCAGCAGCGAGGGGCGTTTGAGCGCAGGCCGGGTCGCAGTCTGTGCATAACTGATTAGTCTGGGCACTGGGCAAGACAGTCTTGAAAATAGTACACATGGTAAAAAACGCAGTGTGCTTCTTAGCAGCCTGTTTAGCCTCCTTAGATTGAGACATAGCGCTCTTGAAAGTGTTAAAGGCAGAGTCTGGTCTGCAGCTGCAGGGAATGTGCCGGGAAGGGGTTAAGCTTTGTTCTGAGGGCAGATGCAGCTTACCCCGGTCCTGTGCCGAGTCCCCGAGAGGAATAGCGGTGGCCCTGTGGTGTCACCCGGTATCCGGCAGAGTGCGCGCCAAACAGCCTGTTTCCAGAGCAGGCTGAAGTAAATTTCATGGCCCCCGAGACTAGGATTGCGCCTCTCGTAAGAGACGAGAGGCGCCAAGGAGGGGGGCGGCGGCGCTATTCAAATTGCGGCCTAGCAGGCCGGAAAAGCCGGGGACTAAATTTTTGGCCTACCCGCGGTAAGCGCATAGAGCGAGGGGAGCGGAGCTAGCGTGGGCGGCGCTATTCAAATTGCGGTCTAGTAGGCCGGAAAAGCCAGGGACTAAATTTTTGGCCTACCCGCGGTAAGCGCCGAGAGCGGGGGGGGGGGGGGGGGCCGCGATGGGGCGCCGGAGCACAGCTGCTGGGACAAAATCAGCGCCTCTCCCGGGGACCAGGACCCAATCCCATACCTCTACTTCAGTGCTGAGGCCAGCCGCGCTGTCCGGGGCCATTCACGCAGGTCTTCTCATCCTCCTGGCTGATGTAACAGAGCTGGAGGAGTTCTTAGAGGGGTATGCTCAATCGATCCACCCTATAGGTAGGGGAATGGAGAGCTATGGGGCTGATTCAGGGCATTCGGGAGCGCTTCTGTTGCGCTTGCCCTCATATCCGTCCACCGTAAGGAATCATCGTCAGAGGAATCAGCCCCGTTCGACGCAGGAAAGTGTACAGGGAGGTATACTCCGCGTGCTTGCTGGTTGTTGGTTCGGGGGAGAGTGGGCCATAGAAAGGAACCGTCACCCCCTTCACTCCATTAATTAAAAAATAAAAATTTACCGAAAATTCAAAAATAAAATAAAAATGGTGGGGTTCAAGTGCCTCCTACAGACACTAAGCAAGAACTGAAGAAATCTCATCCAGCGAGAGGGAGTATACTGCAGGGGAGGAGTTAACTTTTTTCTGGTTTACTTAGTGTCCTCCTAGTGGCAAGCAGCATAACACCCACTATCTGTGTCCCCCCAATGAGGCATAGGAGAAATAATTATTTTTGCGTCGCTTTATTCTGCGAGCTATAACTTTTTTTTTTTTTTTTTTTTTTAAGCTGATAACGATGTATGGAGGCTCGGTTTTTGCGAGACAAGATGACGTTTTCAGCGGTACCATGTTTATTTATATCCATCTTTTTGATTGCATGTTATTGCACTTATTGTTTGGCAGTATGATGATAAAGCATTGTTTTTTGCCTTTTTTTAAGGGGTTCACTAATGGGGTTATCTAGCGGGACAGTTTTATATGGCGGGTTGTAACGGACGCGGCGATCCTAAATATGTGTACTTTTCTTTGTTTTTTTAATTTACATAAAGAAATTAATTTATTGGGAAATATTTTTTTTTCTTTATTTAGGATTTATTTTTTTTTTTAAACTTTTTACATTTTCCCAGGGTGGGACATTACTCTGCAAAGTCAGATCGCTGATCTGACACTTTGCACAGTACTTTGTCAGATCAGCGATCTGACAGGCAGTGTAGGAGGCTTCTCAGCGCCTGCTCTCAGCAGGACCCGGAAGGACCCCGTGGCCATCTTGGATCCGGGGCCTGCAGGGAGGAGGCTCTCGGAACAACGCGATCACATCACGTTGTTCTGAGGGTCTCAGGGAAGCTTCCAGGGAGTCCCGTCCCTGCGCGATACTTCCCTATGCCACCGGAACACTGCGATCATATTTGATCACAGTGTGCCAGGGGTTAATGTGCCGGGAGCTGTCCGTGACCCCTCCTGGCACATAGTGCCGGGTGTCAGCTGTGATAATCAGCTGTGGTGATGATGTACTATCCCATCCTTGGGAATTAAGTCCCAGGGCATATGGACGGGATAGTACGTCATATGTCAGAAAGGGGTTAAAGTTACTGATCGATACTACTACCCCTAGTCTTATAATACAGACACCGGACCCTCTTCTCCACTGGTCTGAATGTTCCTAAATAATCCCCCTTTAAACACCAACCTGCAGTCTTTATAGTTCCTTACCTCATTGGGCCAGCCAAAGATGGAGAATGGGAAAAGTCCAGAGGAAAACCAGGTGTCAAGGACGTCTTCATCTGCAGCACAAACATAGATGTGCGTATAATGAGGAGTGGGGACGAAATATCGCGAGAACGCATCAACCAATTGTGTATGTATTTTTTTTTTCTTACAGATATCTCTCTCAAATATTTATTATTTCACGATACGTCATACATATATTACTGCCAATAAGTTGAGTTTTTATGATGACTTACCCTGTTTAAGGGACACTTTTGCGGGAGCAACATTGAACTGTTTGGCGGCTTTGGCCCTCACCTCCTCCTCTGATCGGCCGCTGATCCAGTACTTGCCATCCGTATCCTGCACAGATGGGCAGCCAGATCAATATGTGAAATACACCAACACTAAGCGCTGTCACATTAGACTGTAATACGGTCACAGATTATTCCCTCTGCCCTACAGCGAGCCCACCTGCGACCCAACCTCAAAACATAACGCAGCCATCCTGCCAAGCTCACCTCTCCAGGTGGCACAGACGGATCATTAATAGTGACAAAGTAAGCCGGGATGCGGTGACCCCACCAGAGCTGCCGAGAAATGCACCAATCTCTGCAAAGAAAAAAATAAATCCAATGTCAGGAGGGGAAACTGGAGGGTGCAATGATATATCAGAGATGGGGTTAATGGGAGGGTGAGGATGCTTTACTACTAATATATGCCAATTGCATGCTATATATATGTCTAGTGCGACACTACTACCTCTAACGTTATCAATGCCAGTACACAGATAGGTCACAACCATCCGCCACATGATAGGACACCCACCTGATATTATCCATCCAACTAAACCAAGTCTTATTGTGGAACTCAGGTTTGATTGACAGGTGTCCGTTGCGGACAGCATCGGCCGCTTTCTTGCCCATCGCGTCACACTGCACGTACCACTGAGGCTTTAGAAGTGGCTCCACAATATCCTTAGAGCGACTATACAAAACAAAAAGAGAAACTTTAAGACTTGGACACCAAATGAAACCAGAAGGTCAGAGCGCTGCCGAGTGGTCACTGATTATATAATGTCCCCTACTGGAGAAGGAAACATGGAGACTGAGCAGCAGCAGCAAAGGTCCGGTAGGCGAGTATTTAATTTTCTTTATATATTTTCAGATCTCATGGTCGTAAAGACCATAGTTTCCTGAACCCTCCATTTATCTTTTCTGAATGAAAGCCTCGCAATTCTCCCCCCCCCCCGATGATGTCCAGGATGAGAATGATCGGCCCATTGAGTTTTCACACTTGATCCCCATATTCTCAAAGGTGTTCCCTTTGCATTGTCAACACATGAACAATCAGCTGAATTTGGGAGCACAAGAGAAAAAGCTGCTGACCAAATGAGAATAGGCAACTTTAAAAAAGGGTTATTACCTGCAGATAGGGACCACCATAGGATTGTCCTTTATCTCCTTGAATAATCCTTTATCTTTCAAAGCCTGCAAGACAGCTTTCCTGGCCTCAAATCGCTTCATTCCCTAATATAGGAAGCAATATTTTACAATGTTGAAATCAGGAATAAAAAAAATAAAACCTATTTTTAAAAAAGAAAAAAAAAAACAAAAAAAAAAACAACAATCTGTTGAACTCCTCACCAAGAATTGCTGAGGAACATTCACCAGCAGACCATTGTCGTCCATGATGTTAATAAACCCCAGGGAGTGTCTCATCCCGACCTCATAATCGGTCTGGTCATGAGCGGGGGTGATCTTCACAGCGCCTGAAATGGAGGAAGAGAGAGAAGATGATGAGGTTATGAGGAGACAAGGGTGGCGTCATGACGGAAGCATTTTGCGTAGTTCCCAACCTACCAGTCCCGAAGCTCATATCCACAAACTCATCGAACACAATGGGCAGGAGGCGAGAGGAGAAGGGGTGGACCACAGACTTTCCCCGCAAGTGCTTGAATCAGAAACCGGATAAGTCACTATCCACAGTCAAAATGTACAGAACGGAATGAAGAAACGCTGGTTTACCTGGTACCGCTGATCCTGAGGATGTACAGCCACCGCCGTGTCCCCCAACATGGTCTCAACACGAGTTGTGGCTACCACGACCTCTTCGCCTGGAAGAACATCCACAGCAAAAAGGAGTCAGCAAATGAATAATTAAAGAAAACAAGAGTCGTAAAGCCACAAACTCTCACCTGTAAATTGTACTTTGTAAGCAAAGGAGACCAACACCCCAAATTCCACACCCTCCTTGTACCCAGGCACTGGCAGTATCGTGCGAGCCGTCAGCTCCTTCTTGTCCACCTAGAATGCAGAATCTGGGGATGTCAGTCATGCAAGAGAGTAAAGCGGGGGGGCTAGACGGCGACTTTGGCCACGACACCCCCTGTGCTATTACATGGCAACGAAATGCAGGTGAATGAGGTCACATTGCCACCCCTAGGGTCCCGCCATGAGTGACAAAAAGTCAGCCCAACTATTAATCTTAATTAAACCCGTCATAACAGAGCAAAGGTTTAATTTTTGGTGCTTTCATTTTTCTTTTTTTCACACCTTCTGCAAAGAGCCCAAACTTTTGTTTTTCTCCCAGACATAATCGTGCAAGAGCTTGGGATTTTTTTTTTTTTTTTTTACAAAATGGATTGTAGTTTTGAATGGCACATTTTACTTTACCATGTAAAGTTCTCAGTGCCTAGTAAATAATGAGGGCACTCCAGGGCCCATTAATCAGCTGACCAGCTGAGGTGCTGGGAGTCGAACCCTCTCCTATCAGATATTGATGGCCTACCCTGGTGTTAGTCTATCGATATCTAACTCTCAGAATACCGTTAAGTTTCCCCAATACCTACGCTTCCATCCACTACTCACCTCTATATCAGATATGGCAGAATTGAGGGTGCACGACCAGTTGACAAGTCGTTTGCTGCGATAGATGATCCCTGATTCATGCAGGCGAATGAACGCTTCCTGGACGGCTTGTGATAGTTTCTGCATTAAGGCAATAACATTTTGTGAACAGTGGGAGGAAAATAGTCTCAACTGATGAGAACTAAAGCAGCGCGATGGCTTCTTACTGGTTCCATAGTGAAACACGCTCGGTCCCAGTCCAGCGAGCTGCCGAGAATCCTCAATTGGTGATAGATGCGGTCACCTTTCCTGCAAGGTGCAACAAGGAAAAGGGTGTGAAGCCCGAGTCATATACAAGGAGGGGATGCAGAAACGTGTAACCACGAGACTCACTCTCCCTTCCACTTCCAGACCTCCTCTATGAACCGCTCTCTGCCCAGGTCGTGTCGGGTCTTCTGATGTTCCCTCCACAGCTTCTTCTCCACCACCACCTGCGTGGCGATCCCAGCGTGGTCACATCCCGGATTCCATAAGGTCAGCTCACCGCGCATGCGATGCCTTAGGGTAAAAGTAATGGGTGTTAAGACTATACAATGATGGTCAGAACAAACGTCCATAGTAAGGCTTGTGCCTTGTGTAAACATGGCGGCAATCAGCCAATGGTCATTCTTAGGCAGTTTATACAGAAGATGCGCTGCTGACAACATGATAACTGTATGGAGGATGAAATCAAGCAACCATCCCCATACAGTTTTCAAATGAGCCTCTCACTCTTTCCCTACAGGTGATGAAGATCATAAGGTAAAAAATAAATGCCGGAGTTGTGTTATTTGTTTGCGGCAACTGCTCCTCCAAAAAATGCAAACAAGGCCTCCTACAGATCCATTGACGGAAACATAATAAAAAGTAACTTTTTACGTTTCAAGACAAATTTTACAAAGTTCTGAATTTTTTTTAACACCTTAATGACCAGAGGTATTTTTTGTTTTGCGTTTTCGTTTTTTGCGCCCCTTCTTCCCAGAGCCATAACTTTTTTATTTTAGCGTCAATATGGCCATGTGAGGGCTTGTTTTTTGCAGGATGAGTTGTACTTTTGAACACCACCATTGGTTTTAAGATATTTGGTACTGAAAAATAGGATAAAAATTCAAAGTGTGGTGAAATTGCAAAAAAGTGCAATCCCACAGTTGTTTTTTTTATTTTTATTTTTTTTTATTTGATTTTGATTTTTTATTTTGATGTTCACTAAATGCTATAACTGACCTGCCATTATGATTTTCCAGCTCATTGCGAGTTCATAGCCACCAAACATGTCTAGGTTCTATTTCATCTAAGTGGTGAAAAAAAAAAAATAAAAAAAATAAAAAAATAAAGGGATTTTCTCTGAGCCAATCATTGGAGGAAGCAGGACCATGGGTGTTATGCTGCTGCCACTAGGAGGCTGACACTAAGTTAATACAAAGAAAGTTAGCTCCTCCTCTGCATATATACCTCCATGCTGGCTCCCAGAGAAACAGTTCAGTGCTAAAGCAATAGGAGATCATTAACAACATAGAAGAGTACAACATGTGAAATTACAAAACAAGCACAAATCCGTTAGGCTAACAGGGTGGGTGCAGTGTCCCCCCAATGATTGGCTTGGAGAAAAAGATTTTACGGTGAGTACACAAAAATCCCTTTTTCTTCTTCTTCGCCTCATTGGGGACACAGGACCATGGGACATCCCAAAGCAGTCCCTGGGTGGAAAACGACATAACAGATCAAGGCCCAACGTAACAACTGTCTAGATGTGCGCCACCGCAGCCTGCAGAATTCGCCTGTCCAGACTCGCATCAGCGGAAGTCTGGGTGTGAATATTATAGGGTTTCGAGAATGTGTGCAGACTGGACCAAGTCACAGATTTGCAGACCTGCTCCGACGCCTGATGCCGAATGGCCAAGAAGCCCCCATCGACCGAGTGGAGTGTGCTCTGATCCCCACTGGGATAGGCTGACACGGTACGACGCCACCTGGCTATCGTAGCCTTTGAAGCAGCTAAACCCTTCCTGTGCCCCTCAGGAAGCACGAATATACCGTCCGACCTGCGGAAGGACGCCGTCCTCGAGACGTACCTTCTCAGAGCTCTCACAACATCCGGAGTGTGAAGGGCCCGTTCCATTATGTGGACTGGTGCCAGACAAAACGAGGGAAGAACAATGTCCTCGTTAAGATGGAAGGACAAGACCACCTTGGGCAAAAAGGACGGGGACGGTCTAGGGACAACCTTGTCCTGATGGAAAGTAAGGAAAGGCTTCTGACAGGACAGAGCAGCTAGCTCCGAGACTCGCCTAATTGACGTAACCGCAACGAGAAAAGGCAACTTTCCAAGACAGTAAGGTCAACGAGATATCCTGAAGCGGTTCAAAAAGTTACTCCTGTAAGACCCCCAGGACCAAGTTAAGGTCCCAAGGATCTAACGGCAAGCGATAGATAGGCACTACATGTGGCACCCCTTGCATGAAAGTCTTAACTTGGAGTAATGTCGCAATCCTACGCTGGAATAAGACCGATAAGGCCGAGATCTGGCCTTTGAGGGAACTGAGCGCCAGGCCTGAGTCCAGATCATCTTAATGAAGTCTAAAATGGTGGGAATGGAAAAAATGAGGAGAGAACGACCCTGACCTTTGCGCCATGCGAAAAAGTTTTTCCAGGTATGGTGATAGATGCGTACCGACGCAGGTTTACGAGCTCTAATCATTGTGGAAACAGCTTGTGAAAAACCAGCCTGGGCCAGAAGCCAGGATTCAACAGCCAAGTTGATAAACAGAGGGCCGACGATTTCTGGTGGCAAATCGTACCCTGGGAGAGCAGATTTGGATGATCCGGCAATCGCAAGGGGATGTCGGTGACGAGGTGCAACAACTCCGCAAACCACGCTCGGCGTGGCCAATCCGTAGCAACCAGGATCACTGGAACCTCCTCCCCAGCCTTGATCTTCCTGATGACTCTCGGAAGAAGCGGCAGCAGGGGAAAGAAGGCAGAACTGGCACCACGGAAGAACCAGAGCATCCACTCTTGGATCTTGAGACTGAGCTACAGTTGTGGCCAAAAGTATTGACACCCCTGCAATTTTGTCAGATAATACTCAGTTTCTTCCTGAAACTGATTGCAAACACAAACTCTTGGGTATTATTATCTTCATTTAATTTGTCTTAAATGAAAAAACACAAAAGAGAATGAAGCAAAAAGCAAAACATTGATCATTTCACACAAAACTACAAAAATGGGCCAGACAAAAGTATTGGCACCCTCAGCCTAATACTTGGTTGCACAACCTTTAGCCAAAATAACTGCGACCAACTGCTTCCGGTAACCATCAATGAGTTTCTTACAATGCTCTGCTGGAATTTTAGACCATTCCTCTATGGCAAACTGCTCCAGGTCCCTGATATTAGAAGGGTGCCTTCTCCAAACTGCCATTTTTAGATCTCTCCACAGGTGTTCTATGGGATTCAGGTCTGGACTCATTGCTGGCCACCTTAGAAGTCTCTAGTGCTTTCTCTCAAACCATTTTCTAGTGCTTTCTGAAGTGTGTTTTGGGTCATTGTCCTGCTGGAAGACCCATGACCTCTGAGAGAGACCCAGCTTTCTCACACTGGGCCCTACATTATGCTGCAAAATTTGTTGGTAGTCTTCAGACTTCATATTGCCATGCACACGGTCAAGCAGTCCAGTGCCAGAGGCAGCAAAGCAACCCCAAAACATCAGGGAACCTCCGCCATGTTTGACTGTAGGGACTGTGTTTTTTTCTTTGAATGCCTCTTTTTTTCTCCTGTAAACTCTATGTTGATGCCTTTGCCCAAAAAGCTCTACTTTTGTCTCATCTGACCAGAGAACATTCTTCCAATACGTTTTAGGCTTTTTCAGGTAAGTTTTGGCAAACTCCAGCCTGGCTTTTTTATGTCTCGGGGTAAGACGTGGGGTCTTCCTGGGTCTCCTACTATACAGTTCCTTTTCATTCAGACGCCGACGGATAGTACGGGTTGACACTGTCGTACCCTCGGACTGCAGGGCAGCTTGAACTTGTTTGGATGTTAGTCAAGGTTCTTTATCCAACATCCGCACAATATTGCGTTGAAATCTCTTGTCAATTGTTCTTTTCCGTCCATATCTAGGGAGGTTAGCCACAGTGCCATGGGCTTTAAACTTCTTGATGACACTGCGCACGGTAGACACAGGAACATTCAGGTCTTTGGAGATGGACTTGTAGCCTTGAGATTGCTCATGGTTACTCACAATTTGGTTTCTCAAGTCCGCAGACAGTTCTTTGGTCTTCTTTCTTTTCTCCATGCTCAATGTGGTACACACAAGGACACAAGACAGAGGTTGAGTCAACTTTAATCCATGTCAACTGGCTGCAAGTGTGATTTAGTTATTGCCAACACCTGTTAGGTGCCACAGGTAAGTTACAGGTGCTGTTAATTACACAAATTAGAGAAGCATCACATGATTTTTCGAACACAGTGCCAATACTTTTGTCCACCCTCTTTATGTTTGGTGTGGAATTTTATCCAATTTGGCTTTAGGACAATTCTTTTTGCGTTTTTTCATTTAAGACAAATTAAATGAAGATAATAAAACCAAAGAATTTGTTTTTGCAATCATTTTCAGGAAGAAACTGAGTATTATCTGACAAAATTGCAGGGGTGTCAATAGTTTTGGCCACAACTGTATGAACTCGGGAACTTTGGCATTCAGTCTGGACGCCATCAGATCCACATCTGGGGTCCCCTAATATAGACAGATCCGATGGAAAACTTCTGGATGAAGTTCCCACTACCCCGAGGCGAGACCCTGACGGCTGAGGAAGTCTGCTGCCCAGTTTTCTACGTCTGGGATGTGCATTGCAGAAATCACAGAGTGATTCCTCTCTGTCCATCGGAGAATGTGAGCTACCTCAGCCATGGCCGCCCTGCTGTGGCTACCCCCTTGATGACTGATGTATTCAACAGCCGTGGGGCAACCAGCCAGAAGACAGTGGAACCTTTGCAGGGCTAGCCGTATCGCTTGGATCAGCCTTGAGCAGTGTGGAGCCGAAAAACCACTCACTAACCAAGAAGGCTGGCATCGGTAGTCACCACTCACCATTGAACCGGGAGAAAAGATTTCCTCTAGTTGAGGCAGGAGCTCGGAGTCCCCCATCTGAGAGCCAGTCTGACCCACAGAGGCAAGCAGCACCGGTGGTCAAGAGAATGGGTTCCTGTCCCAAGCCGCCAGAAGACCATGATTAGGGGACAGAGATGCAGTTGAGCGAAGGGTACTGCTTCTATTGCCGCCACCACTTTTCCCAGAACCCTCATGGCAAATCGGATGGAATGAGGGGAGGAGTGACAAAGTGCGCAAGCTCCCTGTTGAAGGGCTAAGGCCTTGTCTCGAAAGATTCACCAACCCTCAGGAGGTGTCCAGGGTCATCCCCAAAAAGGATATCTGCTGGGCTGGAGCTAGGGAAGACTTGCTTAAGTTCATCAGTCAGCCAAGGCGAGAAAGGGTATCGCAAGTGATATGAACTGACTCTGCGCAGTCCTGGAAGGATGGTCCCTCGACTAGAAGGTTATCCAGATAGGGCAGAACGACCACACCCCAAGAGTGCAAGATGGACATGATGGCCGCCATGACCTTAGTGAACACTTTGGGAGCGGTAGCGAGACCGAAGGGCAAGGCCGTGAACTGAAAATGCTGTTCGCGAATGGCAAAGCGCAGGAATTTTTGGTGAGGGGTTAAAAAAAAAAAAAAAATTCGGAATGTGGAGGTAAGCATCCCAAATGTCGATGGATGGCAGAAACTCTCCTTTTTCCATTGAGGTAATGGCCAAACGGAGAGACTCCATCCGAAAATGGCGGACCTTGACAAACGTGTTTAGACTTTTGGAGATCCAGAATGGGTCTTACTTTTCCGTCTTTTTTTGAGACCACAAAAAGGTTTGAGTAGAACCTTCTGCACCTTTTGTTTCTGGGACCGGCACAATGACTCCATCTTTACGCAGTGAAATCTATGGCTTGAGAGAAAGCCCTTGCCCTCACTTTTGATTTTGGAAAACGGGAAAGAAAGAACAGTGTTGCGGGACAAGAGGAAAATAAATTGATTTTGTATCCGGAGGACACCAGGTCTCTGACCCAATTGTCGTAGATGACGGTAAGCCAGACCTGACGAAACAAAAGCAGGTTTCCGCCTACCTTACTGGTGCCGACCAGATAACGCCAGGAGTCATTGGGCGGAAAATCTCTGGGTCCTAGACCCCTTAGATCTAGACTGTTTTGGACGACCCTTCCACGGCTGGTTGGGTCTATAGGAAACTTGCCATCCTTTGTTCCTGCATGGGGAATGCCCTGATTCGGAAGAAGTAGTGGGCCAACCTGGATTGGCACAAAAGGACCGGAAGCGGATTTGTTGCCGACGCTTAAAGGGACGCCCAAGTCTCTGCTGAGGAAGGAATTTGCTTTTCCCTCCTGTATCATCTGAAATAAGCTGATCCAGCTTTTCACCGATTAAACAGCCACTCTGATAAGGGAGGGATGTCAGAGACTTTTTGGATGCATAATCCACTTTCCATTCTCTGAGCCATAATGTCCTTCTAATTGTAATGGCATTTGCTGCTGACAGCGCCACACAACTAGCCTCATCCAAAGAGGCATGAACTACAGTCTCCCACTCGAGAGATTTGATTGGCCAGCTGCACTGCCTCCGGGTGAAGGTTACTGTTCTGAATCGAAGTAGTCAAGGTCTCCGCCCAGGAAACCATTGCTTTAGCTACCCATGCGGCTGCGAAGGAAGGGCAGAGAGCTTAACCCCAGGCCTCAAGGACGGAACGCACCAGATTTTCTGACGGTCCGTGGGATCTTTAATTGATGACCCATCAGGCAGGGAGAAAAGGGTTTTGGAAGCCAGGCGGGATACTGGTGGGTCTACTACAGGAGATTTGGCCTAATCTTTCCTCAGATCAGCTGAAAATGGATACCTCGCTTCAAGAGGCTTCTGCCCAGTGAATCGCTTATCCGGACGCTCCCTGTGCCTATCAACTATAGACCGAAACTCTAGGTGAATGGCAAATGTTCTATGAGGGCGTTTAGTCCTTTTGAAGGACACTGCATGATCCTGAGCAGAACCAGAGTCCTCATTGACCTTCAGAGTCTGGTTAACAGCCTCAATAAGCGAATCCACAGTTTTCAGGAAATCTGGCGAGTTCAGATCCAAGGAAGCATCCGAATCAAAATCAGAATCATGTTCGCTACACACCTCTGGTGAGGGAGAGCAAGAAGCGGAGCGCACAGACGCCAAGGCACGTGATTGATCAGTAGACGTACTACGGATCCGTTTTCTAGACGCCTGCACGCTTCTAGAATGCTTGCAGCCCCTTCTAGCCGACGGCTCCCTTGTAGGGGAGGATCCATATATCTCAGTCATGGTAGCTCTCCGATCCACGGAGGGATCAAAACAGCTGACATGTGCCAGAAAAGATGTGGGCTCACCGCCGGAGCCCACATCAAAGGGAGGGAGTCCGACATCGCCGTACTATTACGCCCGATGTCGGCAAGGGGTTAATCAGTAATATATAAAAAACAATTATACAATTGGTATCGCTGTAATCGTACTGACTTGGGGAATCATGTTACAGGCTCATTTTCATCACTCAGAACTCGTCCAGAAAAAAACAAAAACACTAGTCCAATATGGCCAAAAATCAAAGTTATGGCTCTTGGAAAGAGGGAGGAAAAAGAAAAAAAGAAAAAAAAAAAAAAGTGTCCTGTGACGCAAAGGGTTCTTGCAACACATCCGATAATTGCTCGCTGTGACCTTTAACTGTCCCATTAATGGAAAAAAAAATGCAATGTAGATTCACTCTTTGCTGCTTCTTCTTCATCTGGACAGGTACTCACCAGCGGGTCAGGCTGTCCTGGATGGCATTGGTCAGGGCATGTCCAAGGTGCAGGGATCCAGTCACATTTGGAGGAGGGATGCACATCATAAACATGCCCTTGGGGTTGGGCTCTGAGATACTTTCTCTCTGTATCAGAAGAATACAGATGTTGATCAAACGAAGAAAGAATGGAACGACCACTAGGCTTTATGATGGTCCACCAACCAAACACGGTCATAATGGCACTCACCCCATACTCTGGCTTGAAGAATCCTTCCTTCTCCCACCAGGCATACCAAGCCGCCTCCACGTACTGAGGACTGTAGGAATCCGGCATAGGACCAGAGAGGTCCTTCTTCTCCCCTGGAGCGGTGGGAATATCATAGGAGATCACACCGAGCTCCTTCTTGTCTTTCTTCTCCACCTTTGGTTTCTTCTGTGGTTGAGAAGAGACAACGGTAAAGAACAAAGAAGGAGGATGCAATACAAGCCGGAGAAGTGCGGCCTCCTCACCTCGCTCTGCTGGCCTTTCAGCTTGTCCTGCTTCTGCTGGAAGCGCTCAAGCTTCTCTTTCTTCTTGGACTCTTTCTTTAGCTGGGCAGCCGTCTTGGGAAGACCGTTCACCTCAGGAGGGTCCGACGCAACGACTGGAGAGGTCACATCAATCTTGGTGTCTGGGGCAAGGTGATAAGATGGTGACACAATATAATGTGCTTTTATATTATATGATCTCCACGTATAGTATTAGATTTGCTTGACTGAGTGGGATTAATGGACCTTTAAGGACATTAAAAGGGACTGTTCCCAATTGGGATGTTTACCCCATCAGTAGAATAAAAAAAACTTTCTGGCAGCTGTGGGTCCAACTGCTGAGACACTTCCCACTGGTTTGAGGAGCCCCCGTATGACTAGAGCATTGGCCTATAATGTTCACCTCTGCTCCATTCATTCTTAACGGGGGGTGCCGAAGATCAGTTGATCTCTTGTTTTTTGCGGTTCCATAGAGAATTAATGGCGTGCATATGCACGTGATCGATAACAGCTCCATTCATTCGGGGATTCATAATTTGAGTTGCGACCTGAGGCATCCCTTCCAACTTACAAGCAAGACCATAGCAGAAGCAATGGCACAGAAGAAAAACAGAGGAACAGAGCACAAACCCCTGAGCCTTAAAAGCGACAATCAAATGGCACCGAAGTAAAACTCAGAAAAATGTACTAAGTAAAT